>NW_025814889.1:104120760-105379927 GCF_022079265.1 Lynx rufus
TCCAAGGCAAAGCCCCATAGAGGGCTGGATCTCACAATGATGACATCATGACCTGAGCAGAAATCAAAATCAAGAGTCAGATGGTTAACCAATGGAGCCTCCCAGGCATTCCAGGTATTTTTTAATAGTGATTTCACTTCCTTTTCTTTATTTTTCCTATAATATCCCACTTTCTGAAATTGGAAGGGAGAGAGAAAATTGCTCAAGACAGAGTATCCCTAAGCAGTAAACATTCTTATAATTAGTGAAATTGTACAGATCTGAGAATTTTATAGATCTAATAACTTCAAACATCTAAGTTTATGTGCCATATGGTAACATTTCTCCCAGGTAACTTTTACTTCACGTAACTTCTAAAATTCCAAGTGACTAAGCTGGTTTTCAGTTCTCTATTGTGTAGTACTAAAATATTCTCTGTTAAGTCAGAAAATTTTAAATTCAATTTTTGATCTACTTAGACATTCATTCAGTGAAATGCAACAACATGCATTCCAAGGAGGCAGCTCTTTGTTCAAAATAAAACATTTAATGAATAGAAGGAAACCAGAGCTACAGGACCCTCAATACTTAAAGCACTGCATAAAATTAAAAACTCTGTGAATTTAAAAGAGGAATTTTTAGTGAAGTTCCATGTTTTAAAGTGTAAGTAACTTGAACTCTAAAGATGAATTGTTTGTTGATATTTCTCACTTGAAGGCTTGGGTTTATGCTTTTCTAAAATGGTAATTTCAAAGGATGTATGTGTTATTTATGATAACTCTGCTTAGCTAAGGGAGAGTTTTGACTATATTTCATATTCATTTGTAAGGTTTTAATGCTAATAATGTTATTTTAGTATCTTTATATGACATTAAAATAAGCAAAATAGCTACTCAGTTTTGAACAAAATATCGTATTACTACTAAAACAATGTGTTTTGCCTAAAATACTTATTCAAAAATTACTTCACTCTGCTAACTTATCTGAACATTATTCTCTTACAGTTATCAGTTCCATTCCTGAAACAATTATAAATAAAAATGCATATGTAAGGAGACATTTTGATATTGCACAATCACTTCTGAACTGGGATTTAGGAAATCTTTGTTCATCACCTGGGAAATGAAGAGTGTAAATTAGATTGTCTTTATCAGCTCTAAAGTTCCATGATACTAATATTAGGCACACAAAGAATTCCAAAACTATGGTAACAATGACTTAATGGAAAATGCAAAGAGTTTGCCAGAAGATAAGCTATGTGTCTTGTCTTTTCCTTTCCCATAGTTTAATCTCTGTCTGTACGTATCTCCTGCGTTTAGGGAGAAACAAAACAAAACAAAACAAAAACTTTAATACACATAGAAGAGATATCTGTTTAACTGAAAGCCCTTCCAAAGACAACAGAAGGGAGATAGAATTCTTCTCTATATTTAAATAACCCATAGGAAAGGATTAAAATAGAGTCTTTAACTTTGATTAAAGTATCCATTTTGCAGTTAATCCCACTTACAAAACAAATATATTTTTATAGAATTAATTTTTTTAACGTTTATTTATTTTTGAGACAGAAACAGAGCATGAACGGGGGAGGGGCAGAGAGAGAGGGAGACACAGAATCGGAAGCAGGCTCCAGGCTCTGAGCCATCAGCCCAGAGCCCCACGCAGGGCTCTAACTCACCGACCGTGAGATCATGACCTGAGCTGAAGTGGGGCGCTTAACCGACTGAGCCACCCAGGCGCCCCTATTTTTATAGAATTAAATATAGGCAAATCTGTGAAGAATCTATAGGAAAACATCTTGAATTTCAAATATTTAATCATCACACTGGGCTTCTCTTTCCATTATCCTGATACCTTTTCTAACCTGGGCAGTTCTTTTTCCTACCCTACAAGTACTGAGACTAGTTTCCAACTGATTCTTCGCTATAGGGCAAGCAGCCAGCAAGTTTAAGTATGATTCTACCCAGTGAGGAATACTTAGACTTTAATACTGAGGACCCAAAGGAGTGAATACTGAAGTGTTGAAATCTTGATATGACAATATATTTAAACAAAATTGTCTTCCATGAGACTACCAAATAGATACCTACAGGGAAAGCTGGTCATATATTTGCTCTTCTGTATTAAACTCTAACAAATCTATTTTCTTGGGCACAAATTCACACTCACACTCACACTCACATTGACTCACACTCATATAAAGGAATAAGTGGTTTACAAGTTTAAAGTTAGGGGTAATGAGGAACTAGGTCTAGAGAGAGGCCATCAAAGGGATTTTTGGCAGTAGGAAGAAAGAGTAATTGTCATGCCAATCAAGCATCAACAGATAGGAACCTACTCAGGCAGAGAGGGGGAAAGCATAAAAAATGCACTGGAGGGGCAGCCTCTGTTGGATTTCAGAGTACACTTTATATCTGGTATGTGAAACACTGATGATGCTGATCAAGCTGAAACAGATTTCTTAGAATATTCAACTTACACTTGTGGAAGACTGTCCTTGTCTGAGCATACGTGCCCTCCATCTGATCCTTCACTAATGCTCTGCCCTTCTGAGAGTACCCAACAAAACACCAATCAACCAACCAGCAAATGAAATCAGGTAGACAATTTTTTTTGCTTGATTTTTAAAATCATTTTACAGAATGGTGTAAAGTGAAAACCTTATTCCTTTATACTTGATAAAAATAAATACCTCTCTGGTTGATTAGACAGATGATACAGTATTTTTAAGTCTAGTTTCAAATAAGTAAAAATTTAGTACAATTATAAGTGTTGGGAATAGCTAAAAGCTATCTAAGCTATGATGAAGAAATAAAAGTCAAAATTCCCAAATGTCTAGGACTGCCATTTCACCAATTTATGTATTATTGTCAATATCTTTCAAAAATATTTAAACGGTATATGTATTTTGCATAAACATTGTTTAACTATATTTTAACAAATCCATATTTCCCAAAATTCAGGTGTATTTGCTAAAATCTTAGCTCTCACATAGTGAAGTGCCTTCAGAATTATTTAAAAATAAATAGCCATTATAAAGGGTGAAATAGTCATAAAAACATATTTTAGGTACAAGCTAACAAAACCCAAATGGTTAATTGGATTCTTCCACATTTTTAGGATGTTTTGACATTATCAAGACATGTAAAAATTATCTTCATTTTTATATTTATTTATTCTTTTAGAGAGAAAGAGCATGAGTGAGGAAGGGGCAGAGAGAGAGAGAGAGAGAGAGAGAGAGAAGAGGGTGAGAGAAAGAGAATGCTTAAGCATGGAGCCAGACATAGGGTTTGATTCACGACCCTGGTATCACAACCTGAGATGAAATCAAGAGTCAGATGCTCAACCGACTGAGCCACCCAGGCACCCCTCATTTTTATACTTATTATGAAGCATATCTACATTATGCCACATTGATGACTTATCAGGGGGATGTTTAGATGATCAATTGGCACCTATATTACAGTGGATGCAGTTACACGCACAGAAGGGTCTTCAATCCTTTCAAATTTTTTACTAGCTTTTGCCCCTCAGGTACTGAGACTTCATTAGCAAAGGTTATAAAAACAAAAAAACTTTTAGAAAAAAAGTTATTTAAAAGATACCAAATACAAATAAAAAACTCTTTACTTGATTGTTGGTTATGGTTAATTGGTTATGAGAAAGATGGGGGAAATTATGCAATATACCAATCATTGATAGTCAGTAAGCTTACCTACCAGCTTGAAAAGAATTTTTGTCAAGAATTAACGTACTCTCTCATTGGTAATTGAGCAGAGATGGGAATTCTGAAAGCCTGAAGTAAGAATCCTGTGGAACTAACATGGAAGGAAGACAGGAGAAAATGACAGGAAAAATTTCTTAAGAGAGACAATTTACCACAAGTGACATGATAAAAAATAGTGTCTGAACAGCCCTATATGCTTTGAAGGAATTGAATCTGTAACTTAAAGTCTTCACAAAAAATAAAACTCCAGCCTTTACTGGTGAAATCTTCTAAACACATAAGGAAGAAATAATATTAATCGAAAGGCAAAAAACTTCTTTGGCATATAAAAAGAAGGAATACTTCCCAGGGCATTTTAGGAAGCCAGAATAAATTTGATACTAAAACCTGACAAGAACAATATACGAAAGAAAAATTATGGGTAGTGTTTTTCATGGTATGTAAGTAAAACTCTTAAATAAAAATTAGCAAGTCGAATAAAGTAATATGCAGAATATATGATATGGTATCATGATGAAGAATGTTTTATTTCAGGAAAGCAAGATTGGTTTAATATTAGAAAAGTTATCAATATAATTAATCGTATGAATAGAATAAAGAATAAACATAATATAATCATATTAATAGATGCAGAAAAATCATCTGACAATATTGAACACTCATTAGATATTAAAAAAGAAAGAAACCACAAATTGCAGTGGAAGGAAGCTTCCTTGATTGGGTAAAGGTTATTTACAAAAAACCCATAGGAAATATCATAACTAATGGTGAAATATTTAACTTTTTTTTTTAGGGTGGGAACAAGACAAGAATGCCACTATCACCACTTCCATTAAATTTGTACAATAGGTTCTGTCCAATGCAAAAGACATAAAAAAAAGCATAAAATTGAGGGGACAAAAGAACAGATGACATGATTGTATATAAAATCTAATAATATTTATTTATAGATAAACTAGTAGAAGTTACTGTGTACATTTACCAAGGTTGTTGGATTCAAAGTTAATATACAAAAGCAAATTTTATTTTGATATGCTGAAAACAGCAGTTAGAAAATAACACTAAAATATTATTTATAACAGCACAAAAATAATTCCTAGGAATAAATCTTCCAATAGATGTGCTACAATGCAAACTATAAAATATGGTTGAAGGAAATTTAAAAGTGGCTTCAATAGGGGCATCTGGGTGGCTCAGTCAGCTGAGTGTCCAACTTTAGCTCAGGTCATGATCTCGCAGTTCGTGAGTTTGAGCCCTGCATCAGGCTCTGTGCTGACAGCTCAGAGCCTGGAGCCTACTTCAGATTCTGTGTCTCTCTCTCTCTCAGAATAACCAAAGACTGGGGCCCCTGGGTGGCTTGGTCGGTTAAGCATCCGACTTTGGCTCAGGTCATGATCTCACGGTCTGTGAGTTCGAGCCCCGCATTGGGCTCTGTGCTGACAGCTCAGAGCCTGGAGCCTGTTTCAGATTCTGTGTCTCTCTCTCTCTCTCTGCCCCTCCCCTGTTCATGCTCTGTCTCTCTGCCTCAAAAATAAATAAACATTAAAAAAAATTTTTTTTAAATAACCAAAGATTTAAAAAATAATAATAAAAGTTGCTTAAATAGAGAAAATGGCATTGCCATTTTCCTGTATTGGAAGACTTACTACTTTGTACTATGCAGAACTGTAAAATGAGCTCTAATGATTCATACTTTATATAATCTCTTTTAGACTGTGGTCAGGGCCCTTAGCTTGCCTCTTACCTAAGGAATATGGCAAAAGTGAAGGGATTTTGCAGATATAATTAATGTCTCTAATTAGTTGAAGTTAAGGAAAAGTGCAATTTTCCTAGGTGGGCCTGACTGATCACAGGAGCCCTTTAAAGACGGTTTAGACAGCAAAGAAGGAAGAAGTCAGAGACTCTCCGGGTCTTAAAGAAGCAAGCTGTCAAGAGTTCTACATAGTAAGGAACAAATACTGATTCCTGACTGTTGAGTGCCCCTGAGGCTGATTTAAAGTAAGGAGAGGCCCGTCCTAGGGTTAATGGAGGGAAAAACATAACCAATGACCTGGTGAGAACCACCATGGCACTCACCGTATTTAATGTAGAGGTCAAGGTAAATGTCGTCTCCCCCAATGATCCAGGTCACAATCCACTTCCAGATTCACCCTGCACGTTCAGACAAGAGCTCATCAAGAGCATTGTGGCTGATGACTGTCCAGTTTTGTGTGTTGAATCCCTCTGAATGACGAGGCCTTGGGCTATCAGCTGCACCACCAGATCATGCAATTCATCTTCCTGGGAGTCAATATTGTCTCCCACCATTTGTATGCATAACATAGACAGCCACACTATATGAACTTCACCACTGGCATCTACTGGTTTAACCTAATTGACCTCTACCTTCAGGACTTCAGTAGTATCCAAGGAATCAGGGAGAAGATCTTATGACAAGCCTATGAGAACCAGGTGAAATTCATCTTTGAGTTGATGCAGAAGCTGACACAGACCCCAGCCAGTTTCTTATCTACATGAACTGAGGGATTGTGGAGCCAGCTAGATTAGGGGTGCCTGGCTCTTAACCAGGACTAACCCAAGGGGGAAAGCCAACCTTTGGTCAAATCTATATCATAGTACATTGCCCACCTGCCTTGCTCATTTTTAAACTCACCCAAGTCTAAGGGTAGTAAGAATAGGCCAGCTAGAATCTGGTTCTCCCTTTCTTCTGACATGTCCATCCTTCTGACCAACTGACCTGTATTTATTTGCTATTGCCCCTCTTAGAAGGTATCTGGCTTCTCTGTCTTATGCTAATTATTTAGATGCTCCCCCCTTCAGGCTTGACTTAAGAAACGCAGATTTGAAAAATCTCAACCACTTTTTACCAACTAGAAGTGTTTAAATTTGGACACTCTTGCAGGACTGCTTTCACTAGGGTTTATATTTTTTGTCTTGTGGTAACTTCCTTTCCCTTCCCCAAATCCCCAAGTTGGATTATAGAGCTGTCTCTTCATCTCTCCTCTCCTGCCCTGCATCCCATCCCTTCCCCTCCAATTTATTTTACTTCAGTAGCAGGACTTATTCAAACTCTGATATTACTGTCATCGTCACAACAAGTTGTCAAAAAAGTGATCTACACAGCAAATTAAAAAAAAAAAGGAACAAGTACTTGGAAGAGGACCCCGAGCCTCATTTAAGACCCCAGATCCCACCAACACTTTGGCTGTAGACAAACAGCCTTGTGATTCTTGACCTTGGCCAGAGAACCCAAATAAACCATGCCCAGACTTCGGACTATGGAAATTGAGATAATTAATGTGTTGTTTTTATTCCTTAAATGTGGTAATTTGCTAGGTAGTGACAGAAAACTCAAATACTAAAGATTTTAGACCCCATCCAAATTAGTCTTTATATTAAATAAAATCCCAATCAAAATCCCAGCAGCTTTTTTTTTTAATGAAAATTAAGCTAATTCTATAATGTATAAGAAAATGAAAAGGATTTAGAAGGGTCAAGGAAATATTGAAGAAGAATAAAGTTGAATTACTTATATCAGTAGGTATCAATACTTAGTATAACGCCACAGTAATTGTGAAAGTGTAATATTGGCACGAGTATAGCCATAGAGATTAAGGAATCACAATGAGGAGTTCAGAGACAGATTCACACATACATGTTCCTCAGTTTTGTGATAAGAACACCACTACAATTTGTTATACAAAGATGGTCTTTTCAATAAATGGTACTGTGCCAGTTGGATATTTATAACTAATAAAATTACACTTGACTCATAAAGGGGCACCTGGGTGGCTCAGCCGGTTAGGCATTTGACTCTTGATTTCGGCTCAGGTCATGAGCTCATGACTGTGGGCTGGAGCCCTGGGTCAGGCCCTGCACTAACAGCATGGACCTGCTTAGGATTCTCTCTCTCTCTCTCTCTCTCTCTCTCTCTCTGCCCCTCTCCACTCCCATGTGTGTGCTGTCTCTCTTTTTCAAAATAAATAAACATTTTTAAAAATTTGACTCTTAAAAACTAGTTTGAGATAGATCATAGATTAAAATATAAAAGGTAAATTAATAAAGCTTCCAGAATAAAATATGAGAAGGCTTTCATGTTTGAGGTATGCAAGATCCCTGAAACAGTTCACAAAAAGCAAATCATAAAAGAAGGTTTGATAAATTAGCTTTTATGAAATTAAGACTATTCACAAAAGATACTGTTATGAGACTGGAAAGATAAGCCACTGACTAAAATGGATAATTGTCTCACATACATTCCTCAGAGGACTTGTCTCCAGACTATCTTATTCAATAAATAATCTATCAATAAAATTAAGGTTAAAAAAAACAGTCAATAGGAAAACATAAATCTCAATTTTCTAAATGGGAAAAAGACAAAGGCATACAAAAGACATAAGAGTCAGTGGCCAAAACTCACAAAATGTGCATTTATCATTAGTCATCAGGGAAATGCAAATTAAAATTGAAATGAGGTATCATTGCACAGCAACTGAAATTGTTAAGATAAAAAAAAGGCTGATAATACTAAATGTTGTCTTCTTATATCTTTCCCTGTTAAAAAAGAACCTGGTTGGAAAGTATGATTCAGATCTTGATTTGGGATTGAGTTTGAATTGCTAATGCAGGGTCCTATTCTTTCTTTTACTTTTTATGTTAATATCCACAATGGACATTACAGATATTAACTAGTTAGCTTGTGAAAGATAATCTGTGGCTCTTCATGGTAACTAAGAAAACTATGTATTCTTCAGTGTAGTGGAGAGAAGAGTCCAACATGCTAAGAAGAGAGGAAGCTCTTGGATAGCTTTGGACCAGAAAACTCAGTTACAGTGCAAGCCACTCTCTATAAAAGGATGTGAAGAGACATCTACAGCCATTATGTCCAGGGAAGTGATTATTGCACTTCTGAGTATGAGTTCTTGGTTGTTCTATGTTGTGTTGTGTTTTGATATTCTCTTTTACTTCTTTGCTCCTGGAAAGAACATTTTTTAAAAGAATGAGTATAATAGCACAAAACTTCCAGACAGCAATGTCTTATTACTGCAATATTCTGTAAAACGTGCTACTTACATGGTCTGCCATCACCAACTATAAGAACCTTAACTACAATTCTGCTGAAAGTCTCTATTTTGATATAACTTTATAAAACTATCAGGAAGGATTCTCTGGCTCGTATTATGAGAAATTGGTAAGAATGGTTCAACTCACACTACAGGAAAAAACAAGTATGTTATGAAGTTAAACATAAGTAATAACTATAAATAATTCATAAATTCCCCATGTTCATTACTAAAGCACTTATCCAGACCCTTAGACATAAAGCTAAGGAATTGTGCCTCTGCAAAGTATCTTTCCTGTTCCTTTGTCCAGCTTCTTCTGCTCTCTGTGTGCCCCGTTTTCCTCTAATCCTACTACGCATTCATATAGCATTGTTTCCTTTCATCAGAGCTGTTATACTAAGAGCAAAAACTGGTCTATTCCTGTCCTCCTCATCCTCCTATTCTTCCTCCTCGTCGTCGTCATCGTCCTCCTCCTCCTCCAACTTCTTGAACTATAAGATTCTTCTTACTAGATATAGCTGAGTGAATCATTCATGGACATTTAAACTTAGTTGGATCAATCAGATTCTTTATTCCAGGAATTTGAAACTATGATTTAGAAATAGGTAGACACCGGGCACGTGGGTGGCTCAGTTGTTTACACGTCCACCTCTTGTATTCAGCTCAGGTCATTTTCTCATGGTTGTAGGTTTGAGCCCCGCACGGTCGGTGCAGAGCCTGCTAGGGATTCTCTCTCTCTCCCTCTCTCTCTGTCCCGCCCCGGCTCACGCTCTCTCTTTCTCAAAAATAAATAAATAAACATTAAAAAACAAAGAGAAACTGTCTTTATGCGTGCATGAATATGAAGCTGTAAACTCAGGGAGTCTGGGGTTCTTGTGCATGGAAACTCCTGCTGGTTGAAGAGCTCTAAACTTATCACGTAGCAGATGTGTGTGTGGTGGGGGAGGGGAGAGATGACAATATAAGCATTCTTTTGTGTAGGGACTTATTCCAACTATAAAAGCGACTCCTTGAAGCATAGAGTGCAATAAAAGACAGAGTGACTCCAGAGTTCCCAATAATATGTGCTAAAAGGACCATAACATCTTTCACAAGGAATGTTACCATTTCAAGGATTAAAAGCGCTAAAGTGAGGCATCTGGGTGGCTTAGTCAGTTAAGCATCTGACTCTTGGTTGCAGCTCAGATCATGATGTCACGGTTAATAGGTTCCAGCCCCACATTTGGCTCTGAGCTGACAGCGCAGTCTGCCTGGGATTCTTTCTCTCTCTCTCTCTCTCTCTCTCTTTCTGTCCCTCCCCTGTTCACACACTCTCTCTCTCTAAAAATAAATAAAGAAACATTTCAAAAAGAGAGAGATTTAAGGCATATAAAAATATAACACAGCCCCTGGGAAATAATAGGCAGTCAATAAATTTTAGCTAATATTATCATTATAAAAAATTGGGTTTGGTGAAGTGACATAGAATCTCTTATGATAAAAAAAAAGAGAGGTGTCTAGAAAGGGAAGGGAAAAGAAAGAGAGATGGCATGCTTATCAGAATATGTGAAAACATCTTGCAAGTTCACAAGATTGTGGTCAGAGTAGGACATAATATAAAACTACACAGTCACTCGGTTCTGAAAAAGATAGTTGAATAACTTCAGTGAGAGGATTTCTTCCCTTTAATTTTCTGAAATGTGCTTTAAAAAATTACTCATTTTCTTTTAATCCCTTTAAATATTCAGCTCAAATTGGTGCATTTGAAAGTGTATCATGAACACATACAGCTTGAGAACCAATGAGCTAGTTAATGAAATTACTGTACTGTAGTTTTTTATTTCCAAATAAACCATTGCTGAATAATTAATTTAATTATAAATATTTTTATGGAAATAAAAAGGGAGGATGAGAGCAAAGAATTGTTTGAATCAAGATATACGATTAGGCTCTCTGTATAAGTCAAATTCAGCACATAAAATAACAACAGTTTAATTTAGTTATATAGAATAAGTATCCTAGAAAAATTACTTATAAGATACTCTATATAATTGTGCCTCCTATATTTTAGATTGTCTGCTAATAAAATCATCAAATGAAATGAAAATAAAGTAAAAGCATTAGAGGAAAAACATTATCTCATGTTTATGTATTTTTTACTGTGTGTCAGAAACTCGCCTGGGCACACTGCATAGATTACTTCTTTCAGTCTATAACCACCCAATAAGGAAGGCTGCAGGGGACAATGATTTTGGCATTCTCCATTGCCATTTCTGTCTCTTCCCTCACTGTGAGCTTGCTATGTGGTCTGTTTACTACTGAGTTGTGCCCAGATCAACACATTGGCTTAAGCCACTAAGAGTACTCCTCATTCTTCCTGCTGCAGAAACAATTTTTAAAACCTTCTAGATAGTTAAATCCCAATGAAACTTGAAGGGTTGCATTTGACGATTGTAAGGTAGAGCTCTCTTACTCAGAAGGACTCAGCGTGACATGGAAGCTCAGAACTATTGCAGGCTTTTGTCCATCCTGAAGTAGGCCAACATTGCCACAAAACTTGAGAAAAATGAAGCCAGAGCTGGGATCAAAGACTTCTTGAGAACTCTGAACTCTTAATTTACATAGGCCACTGCATTTTGGTTATGGAGGTTTGTTTTGAGGAGTTTTATAAAACTTACAATCAAGCCTCATAAATGATTCATAGGCATATTATTGTCTCCATTACATGCATGGAAAAAATAGTTTCAGAAATGTTATATCACTGTCTAGAAAATAAGTTCTAGAGCTAGGATTTGGATTCTGAAAGTCAGAACTCCAAAGCCCAGTGTGAGATAAATGGCCTTCCTAATTGGTGACTGAAAACATTGTAGCATTTACTATCAGCGCATTCAAGAAATTTTATTTTATTTTATTTTTCAACGATAGTTCAAATTTTTTTTATTTTTTTATTCAAGAAATTTTAAAGAGTATTTCTTTAATATTTCTCTATCTAATTCAAAAAATATTGATGGAGAAGTATTTTTTCATTTAATTTATTTGGCAAAGTGAAAGAAAAGATTGAAATAATTACTTGGATGTTTTGGAATCTGAATACTTGGGTTACACTGTACAAAAAAGAATTTTGGAAGTGTGTACAATTGCAATAATTGTCTCATTTTCTTAATTTGAAATCATTGTTGGGCTCTTGACTGTCCTCCTTCTCTGATGTATTGAATAGACCCCTTGGAGTTGTGGGAAGAGTATTGGTTTAGGGGACTAGAAGTTTGGAGACCTTTGAAAATAATAGATCAAGTCGCTTACTTCTCTCAGGTCATTTGCCTAAAAGAAAAAAAGAATGCTTGAAAAGAAGAAATAAATGAGTGAATTACAAGAAATAGCATCAACCACAATAATAATATAAATAATACATAAAATATCTTCCAGGAATTAGTCATTATATTAATGTTCATTCCCATTTGTCTCTCTTACCTATCTTCTTCCTCATTGTTACCCATGCACCACATCAGAGTATTCTTTTATGTGTGGAAAAATCAACATCTTTCTGCTTTAATGAATGAAATTTATTCTCTTTGTGCTGAATATAGTTTAAAAGTGCTGAATATAGTTCAAAACAATGCTAAAACTAAAACAAACAATATTTCCTTCTATGTTTCAGATGAGTTAATGAAATCCTTCTGAAATGTTGGAAAATGTTGGTTGGAAATGGAAAATGTTACTTTAAAAACTTCAAGTGGCTTAAGAAATGTAAGGTCCCTTGGAAGTCTTTTGTTTGATTTTTACTGTAAAATGTAAGACCATTTAATTCCATGTATTTTACTACACACACACACACACACACACATGCACACACACATGCGCGCACACACACACACACACACACACACAGAAACCATACACAAAATAATATATCAAAATTATACAGATCCCAAATCTTTCTCTTTTTATTTATACATATATTGGAATTTTTAATCTGAAAAGCATAAATAATTGCCTTAGTTCTCCATTTTTCATGCATTTCATACATCAACTTTAAATTTCGCTCTTTTAAATTAACTTTGCTTGCTGTCCCAACAGACCAGCACTACATAGCATATATTAAATATGTAAAAAAGGTACTTTATAATGCATTATCTTCACCAAAGTAAATTAAGGCTCTTGGTCAAAGAAAAAGAATGTCTGTGTAGAATGCTAATAAGCTAAATGTTTATTCTTACGGCATCCATTTCTAACAAACAACAATGGTTCTTAAAAAAAAAAAAAGAAGAAGCAGAAGAAGGAAAAGAGCAGCAGAACAAAGCAATAGTCTAAAATAAAACCTGAGCAGGTGCAGAGTAATGCAGTATTCAGGGTAGAGTAGTGGTAACCTCTCCCTTTGGGTATTTGTCGTTTATATATTTAGCATTAGCACGGTGTCTGTAAGAGATTAACTTATAAAAAGAAAACCAAATTGGAACTAAAGGCCTCTCTAAATGAGGTGTATATTGTGTAGGGACTATCTGTCATCTTGTGCTCCTGAGATTGGCTCTGACAATGGGCCATATTAGTATGCAGGCACTTGTGTTTTATTCCTTTTCCAGTTTTTGTTCTTGGAATGAGGTATCCCCATGAAACTCATTAAACCTCCTATTTCTGCAGCTGACACTTCACTCAGGCATGAATAATCTAAGGGGTAAACAGAAAGTTGATATAAATATGCAAGCATTTTTGATTAAACATAACATAATAAATAACTAAGAAACTAAAAGTGAGTCATCCACATGAAAAGAACATTTTACTACTTTTATTATGCTTAGTTACGAGAAACTTTAATCTGAGTTTTAAATGCTTGTCAAATGCATTTAGAACTCTTTAAAATTGTCAAGTGCTCAGTGGGTATAAGATATTATTAGTATTATGACTATTTAAAACCCAGGGATGAGAAAATTCAAATAAATAATTGTAAATTCCTTTTCCTTGATCACCTTTAAGATAGTCTTATATATAAGGTAACATTGGGGGAAGGATACATTATTGAATACATTCTTTGGGGATATTTGCTTCTCACTGAAAAAAATAAACTGGGATTCACAAATCATGCAAACTTAGAACACAGACCACCCATTTTGGAAAAGTAAGTGTGTAATATATCTCAAGTAAACAAATTGAAAGAAAAAACATCTTTGTAAAATGACTACTGATAGAACAATTAAGGCTTATCAGATTGGTGCAATTTAATGTTTGTTGATGCTCATGAGGAGGTAGAACTCATACTTTACTAGTAATAGAACCAATTTAACAATTTCCTTAGGATAACAATTTTGGCAGTAGCTAGTGAATACGAAAACATGCATATTCTTCACCCCAGTACCTCCTCTTTTTCTTTTCCATGTGCTCATGGGCACAAGGAAGCCAGTTGCACCATAGTTTGTATTAGTGAAAAAATGGTTTCAATGTGGTTATTGATGCAGCAAAAATAAACTTTTGGAACCATACCTCAAATGATAACTAAAATCTATGGATTAAAGACTCACAAGGAAAAGTAAAACTTTATAAAAATATTCACGAATGCATAGGATAATTATTTTTCTTACAGGGACAGGAGGTGGGGAAAAGCATAAAAACTTAACACCACAAGCCATATGTGAACATTTGTTGGGATATATACTACCTTAAAATGACAAGTTTTATTTCAAAAAGAGACACTGAAAATTAAGAAAACATACCTGAAACTTAAGAAAAAGATACTTGAAATGCATATAACAAATAGAGTACAGCTTTCCAGAGTAGGTTGAAGAATTATTATCAAAGAATCAAGAAGAAGAAAAGGAAACTGAGGAAAATAGGAGCTATGAGCAGGTAATTCAGAAAAAATATGATAAGTATATTGAAATGAAAAACCTCATTAGTAATCACACAGTTAAAAATTTAAATAATATTTTGATAGCATTTCACTCCCAAGAGATTGGCAAAATTGAAACAGTTTGACAATAAAAATGTGGATAAATATATGTAGAACTGTTAAGTCTCCTAAAATATTGATGTAAATGTAAACTAGCAAAACTACTTTTATTTTATTTATCTTTTATGCCATTTTAGATAGCAATTTAGCAATATTTAGTAAATTTAAAGATGTATAGGTGCTTTGATGAAGCAATTCCCACATCTTGGCATATATCGCAGTGAAACTCTAGCACTTGTGTTCCAACCTACAGGCACAATTATTCATCAAAGTATTTAAAAAATAAAATTTGATTATTTTTTGAGTTCTGTCATCACACTTCTAGGCTTTTCTAAGTCTAATTGTTGCAATATTTTTATGTATTTATTTCTTATTTAATAATTTGGTACCTTTTCACTCATTTTGAAATAGTGGGTATAGTTTTAATATTTGTTTATTCTAAATAAAGTTCTCTAAGGAACTAAGGTTGCTTGACAGCAACCATGTGAGTGAGCCTGAAAGCAGATCCTCCCCCAGTCAAGCCTTCAGATGCAGACACAGACCAATCCCTGATAACAGCCTCATGAGACTTACTGAGGCAGAAGAATCTAGCTAAAGATTGTATGTGTATTGTATCTGGAATCTCAGCCCACAGAAAATGTCAGATAATAAGTATTTGTCAATTTAAGCTAAAAGTTTCTTATGCTATAATAGAAAACTAATATAATTCATATGTGCAAAATTACATATATGGGTATATACTTATATGTTGACACATTATTTGTAGTGGCTAAAAAAATAGACACAGCTTAAATGCACATTAATAGAATAGTAAATATGCAAAGGTCCAATCATAAAATGAAGCATCATGCTACACTAAGAAGGGGTAAAGGATGCTCTTTCTTCACGGATGTGAAAAGATAATACATTATTAAGTAAAGAAAGCAATCTACAGAACATTACATAGCATGCTATCATTTATTTGTGCATTTAAAACATTTCTGGAAAGATACACAAGGAATCAGTAACCATGGGTACTTATTTTGGGGAATGGAGGTGGGTGGAAACTGGGTGGCTAAAGTACAGGGGTGGGAGGAAGACTTAATTCTACAGTGTTTTATGCTTATTGACTTTGGAACCATATGAATGGATTAGCACAAATTAATTAATTGTTTAAATGCTTAAGGAGAAAAACAAGTAAAATATTTAACAGGAATGCATTCGCTTTTTTGAACACAAACCAAAAAAAAAGCCCAAAATGTTGAATGAGAAAAAGCAAATTGCATTGTGTGTGGTGCATACGTAGCTAACCCTTGAACAACCCTTGACCCTTGACCCTTGGGTTTGACTGCAGGGGTCGACTTATGCGTGGATTTTTTTTTAAAAATACAGTACATTACTGTAAATATATTTTCACTTCCTTATGACTTTCTTAAAGACATTTTCTTTTCTCTATCTTATTATAAGCGTATAGTATATAATATACACAACATGCAAAACATGTGTAAATCATCTGTTTATGTTATTGCTAAGGCTTCCAGTCAACTGTAGGCTATTAGTAGTTAAGTTTTGGGGTAATACATGGATTTTTGACTGTGTGGGGGATTGACCCCCCAACGCCTGCATTGTTCAAGGGTCAACTATATATGTTTTCACAGCAGCCAAATCAATAATATATAATTTATTAATACCTGCTTATGTAGTAATAATTCCAGAATATGCATGGGAACAATAAATTCCAAATTTAGGTTAATGGTTATTTCTGGAAAGATAAAGAAGTGAATAGGATTGAAAGGAAAGCCAAGTGATTTCAAGAGTAACTTTCACATTTTAATTTTTGATTTTTTTAATGTTTAGTTTTGAGAGAGAGAGAAACAGAGAGAGCATGATCGGGGAAGACAGAGAAAGAGGGAGACATAGAATCTGAAGTAGGCTCCAGGTTCCGAGCTGTCAGCACAGAGCCCAACACAGGGCTCAAACCCATGAACCGTGAGATCATGACCTGAGCCGAAGTCAGATGCTTGACTGACTGAGCCACCCAGGCACCCTCATATTTTTATTTGAGATTAGGTCACATAGATTGAAAAGTTCAGAAAAGGGCAGAAGGACAGATATACTTGTTTTTTTTTTCAGATAAAGGAATTATTTTAGGAAAGTCTTTTGAATATATTTTATATTTTAATGATGTTAACATTAACTAGGATTCTGTAAAAAATCATGAAATTTTAAAATGGTTATAAATTGAATAGTCACTGGATCTATTTAAGAAGATTCACATAAAGAAACATAAAAGCTCATCTATCTTCAATATTAGGAGCTATGAAAGTACACTGTAGCATCATTAAGGTCTATTGATTATTAATTACTTTACCAAGGCAATTTCATTTTGTATTCATAATAAACAAATCAATCTGTAACACAGCTGAAGTTCACTTTTTTTTTGTTTTATTTTTTTAACATTTATTTATTTTTGAGACAGAGAGAGAGAGAGAGAGAGAGAGAGCATGAACAGGGGAGGGTCAGAGAAAGAGAGTGACACAGAATCTGAAACAGGCTCCAGGCTCTGAGCTGTCATCACAGAGCCTGACATGGCGCTCGAACACACCGAACGCGAGATCATGACCTGAGCCGAAGTGGGACGCTTAACTGACTGAGCCACCCAGGCGCCCCTGAAGTTCACTTTGTAAAAACAAAGCATAATAAGTTAATTGTAACAATAAAAACAACCAAACTAAAACAAAACAAAAACCGTAATATTCCAAGGATAGCAGAACCTCTAATAGGTATAGTCACATATAATATGAGTCACATATAATAGGTATAGTCACATATAATATGAGTAATTTTTTAGCACAAACTTAATAAAATCTAAGAATTTTTCTGAAATTCAGGAGTCTTCTAGTCCAACCTACTAATCCAATATAAAAATAGTCTCTGTTACATCCTGGAAGGTGTTTTTTAGTTCTATTTTTGTCCAGTTGGTCGTAATTATGTCCTCCAGAGATATAAAAAGCAAGCTCAAATCCTCATTGCATAACCCTTTCAAATATTTGGAGATTTTTTAAAATACCTTCTAAATGTCCAAGCTGTACATTCATAATTCTTTCAACTGTTCTTTTTATGATAAGTAATCCAGGTTTTAGTAAAATAGTTTTTAAATACTTCACTTTGTCAAATTCCTTTTAAACTCAGTCTTCAAAATTTGCTCTATGACTGCTCTCAGTGCATAATTAAGTAAAAAAGGCAACTCATTGGAATTAGGAAGGTTAATTGGGATTGGTGGAGATCATGGTGAACTATAGACTGCCTACCACTGTCTGAAGAGACTGTATTAGGGATGCCTGGCTGGTTCAGTCAGTAAAGCATGTGATTCTCGATCTTGAAGCTGTGAGTTTGAGCCCCACTTTGGTGTAGAGATTAGTTAAAAAAAAAGAGGTTTAGGCTAACTATTGTAACAAACAATCTTCAAATCCTAATGGTTTAATACAGTGAGGGTTTATTTATTGTTTATGTTACAGTGTAGCTTAGCATGGGAATTCTGTTCCATGTAATAGCTCAAGGATTCAGACTCCTTCTATGCCTCTATTGTCTCTTATAGCCTTGAAGTTTTCCAATTGTATCCTCTGTACCAGTCTGACATACAGGGTAAGAAAGGGAACAGTGAGTATCATATAGGCAACTTTTTCAGCAGCCATTCCTCCAAGTTACATGTATCACTTTAAGTATATTGTATTGGTTGAACTCAAACAGCCATACCTGTTTGATTGCAAGTGCTCAGAAAAGAAAACAAGAAAAAGAAACAAGATTTAGTGAACACATAGCATTGTATCTTCTAACAGGATAACAGCTACTCAGCTCAAGCCTATTAATAGAATGAAGGCATGTTGGCCCAATGTTGCCAGATCTCTGAATTTTTTCAAGAACATCTAGAAATTCTATTTTCTTTTTTTAACATGACTTCTCCTGATTTTTAAATGTTGGCAACTAAATCACTCTTTTAATGACCTTAATGAGCCAAGTAAAGTAGGTCTATAAATCAGATCCAGTCTGTAGGCTAACAGTGTGCAAACTTTGACTGTATTAAAATATCCTACAAGTGAGCACTGAGTGGGGCTCAAAGTGGAAGATTTCTTCTACTATGGATTGTGAGAACACAGTGTTCTAACACTAACATTCTAGTTGCAACTCATAAGAAGAGTTGATGTGTGACACCACAGAAGTCAAGGGGTGGGATGAAGCTTTGTAAACAATTCTGGTCAACAAGGTTACAGCTGCTAAACTAGATTGAAGGTTCAAGTGTCATTGGGTCCAGAAAATAAAAAACTTGGGTCAGTTACAATTCTATAGTAACATTGTACTCTCAGGCCTTTTGGAATTGAGATGCAGTTGGAAAAAGTCTGCATACAAACAGAAGTGCCTACAATACAATACCACCCAGAAGTTGTAGTATAGATGGAATACATGAAAATTCAGAGACATAAATCATCATAATGAGGTTTGATAATCAGGAAAAGCTTTATGAGGAAGGGAAGATTTGAAATAGAGCTTGAAGACTTTAATAATGGAGAACCTGAGTATATTCACATAATAAGGGGAGATGTGGTAAAAATAATAAACAAACAAACAAATGAAGACAAAGAATAAACAGGGGGGTGACTGGGTAGTTCAATCGGTTAAGCATCCGACTCTTGATTTCAACTCAGGTTATAATCTCATGGTTCTTGGGTTCGAGCCCTGTGTAGGGCTCTATCCTGACAGCATGGAGTCTGCTTGGGATTCTCTCTCTTTCTCTCTCTCTCCCTCCCTCTCTGCTCTTCCCCTGCTTATCCAGTCTCTCTTGCTCTAAAAATAAATAAACTTTTTAAAATTTTCTATAATTTATTTTTTTTCATAATTTACATCCAAGTTAGTTAGCACATGGTACAAAAATTATTTCAGGAGTAGATTCTTTAAGCCCCTTACCCATTTAGCCCATCCCTCCTCCCACATCCCCTCCAGCAACCCGCTGTTTGTTCTCTATATTTAAGTGTCTCTTATGTTTTGTTCCTGTCCCTGTTTTTATATTATTTTTGCTCCCCTTCCCTTATGTTCATCTCCTTTGTATCTTAAAATCCGCATATGAATGAAGTCATATGATACTTGTCTTTCTCTGACTGATTAATTTTGCTTAGCATAATACCCTCTAGTTCCATCTACATAGTTGCAAATGACAAGATTTCATTCTTTTGGACTGCCGAGTAATATATATATATGTGTGTATATATAATATATATGTGTGTATATATTATATATACACACATATATACACACATATATATATACACCACATCTTCTTTATCCGTTCATCCATCGATAGACATTTGGGCTCTTTCCATACTTTGGCTATTGTTGATAGTGCTGCTATAAACATGGGGGTGCATGTGTCCCTTCAAAACAACACACCTGTATCCCATGAATAAATGCCTAGTAGTGAAAACTTCTGGGTCTAGGGTAGTTCTATTTTTAGTTTTTTGAGGAACCTCCATACTGTTTTCCAGAGTGGCTGCACCAGCTTGCATTCCCACCAACATTGCAAAAGAAATCTTCTTTCTCCACATCCTCACCAACATCTGTTGTTGCCTGAGTTGTTAAAGTTAGCCATTCTGACAGGTGTGAGGTAGTATCTCAGTGTGGTTTTGATTTGTATTTCTTGGATGATGAGTGATATTGAGCATTTTTTCATGTGCCAGTAGGCCATCTGGATGTCTTCTTTGGAGAAGTGTCTATTCATGTCTTTTTCCCATTTCTTCACTGGATTATTTGTTTTGGGTGTTGAGTTTGATAAGTTCTCTATAGATTTTGGATACTAACCCTTTATCTGATATGTCATTTGCAAATATCTTCTCCCATTCTGTCGGTTGCCTTTTAGTTTTGCTGATTGTTTCCTTCGCTGTGCAGAAAGAAGCTTTTTATTTTGATGAGGTCCCAATAGTTCATTTTTGCTTTTGTTTCCCTTGCCTCTGGAGACGTGTTGAGTAAGAAGTTTCTGCAGCCAAGATTAAAGAGGTTTTTGCCTGCTTTCTCCTCGAGGATTTTGATAGCTTCCTGTCTTACATTTAGGTCTTTCATTCATTTTGAGTTTATTTTTGTGTATGGTGTAAGAAAGTGGTCCAGGTTCATTTTTCTGCATGTCGCTGTCCAGTTTTTCCAGCACCACTTGCTGAAGAGACTGTCTTTATTCCATTGGATATTCTTTCCTGCTTTGTCAAAGATTAGTTGGGCATACGTCTGTGGGTTCATTTCTGGGTTCTCTATTCTGTTCCATTGATCTGAGTGTCTGTTCTTGTGATAGTACCATACTTTCTTATGATTACAGATTTGTAGTATAGCTTGAAGTCTGGGATTGTGATGCCTCCTGCTTTGGTTTTCTTTTTCAAGATTGCTTTGGCTATTCAGGGTATTTTCTGTTTCCATACAAATTTTAGGATTATTTGTTCTAGCTCTGTGAAGAATGCTGGTGTTATTTTGATAGGGATTGCATTGAATATGTAGATTGCTTTGGGTAGTATTGACATTTTAACAATATTTGTTCTTCCTATCAAGAGCGTGGAATCTATTTCCATTCTTTTTGGGTGTCTTCTTCAATTTCTTTCATGAGCTTTCTATAGTTTTCAGCATATAGATTTTTCACCTCTTTGGTTAGATTTATTCCTATGTATTTTATGGTTTTTGTTGCAATTTTAAATGGGATCGATTCCTTGATTTCTCTTTCTGTTGCTTTATTGTTGGTGTATAAGAATGCAACCGATTTATGTGCATTGATTTTATATCCTGCAACTTTGCTGAATTTATGGATCAGTTCTAGTAGTTTTTTGGTGGAATCTTTTGGGTTTTCCATATAGAGTATCATGTCATCTGCAAAGAGTGAAAGTTTGACCTCCTCCTGGCTGATTTAGATGCTTTTATTTCTTTGTGTTGTCTTACTGAGGCTAAGACTTCCAATACTATGTTGAATAACAGTGGCCAGAGTGGACATCCCTATCTTGTTCCTGATCTTAGGGGGAAGCTCTCAGTTTTTCCCCATTGAGGATGATACTAGCTTTCATATATAGCTTTTATGATCTTGACGTATGATCCTTTTATCCCTACTTTTTTTGAGGGTTTTCATCAAGAAATGATGCCATCTTTTGTCAAATGCTTTCTCTGCATATATTGAGAGAATCATGTGGTTCTTGTCCTTTCTTTTATTGATGTAATGAATCACATTGGTTGTTTTGTGGATATTGAACCAGCCCTTCATCCCAGGTATAAATCCCACTTGGTCATGGTGAATATTTTTTTAAATGTATTGATAGATCCGGTTGGTCAATATCTTGTTGAGGATTTTTGTATCCATGTTCATCAGGGAAATTGGTCCTATAGTTCTCATTTTATGGGGATCTTTGGTTTTGGAATTAAGGTAATGCTGGTTTCATAGAAAGAGTTTGGAAGTTTTCCTTTCATTTCAATATTTTGGAACAGCTTCAAGAGAATAGGTGTTAACTCTTCCTTAAATGTTTGGTAGAATTCCCATGGAAAGCCATCTGGCCCTGGACTCTTGTTTTGGGGGATATTTTTGATTATTAATTCGATTTCTTTACTGGTTATGGTCTGTTCAAATTTTCTATTTCTTTCTGTTTCAGTTTTGGTAGTTTATATGTTTCTAGGAATTTTTCCATTTCTTCCAGATTGTCCAATTTATTGGTGTATAATTGCTCCTAATATTCTCTTATTTGCATTTCTGTTGTGTTGGTTGTGATGTCCCTCTTCCATTCTTGACTTTATTTATTTGGGTCCTTTCCTTTTTCTTTTGGATCAAACTGGTTAGATGTTTATTAATTTTGTTAATTCTTTCAAAGAACCAGCTTTGGGTTTCATTGATCAGTTCTACTGTTTTTTTAGTTTTGATTGCATTGATTTCTGCTCTAATCTTTATTATTTCCTGTCTTCTGCTGGTTTCAGGTTTTATTTGCTGTTCTTTTTCCAGATCTTTAAGGTATAAGGTTAGGTTGTGTATCTGAGACCTTTCTTCATTCTTTAGGAAGGCCTGGATTGCTATCTACTTCCCTCTTATGACTGCCTTTGCTGCCTCCCAGAGGTTTTGGGCTGCAGTGTTGCCATTTTCATTGGCTTCTATGTACTTTTTAATTTTCTCTTTAACTTCTTGGTTAGCCCATTCATTCTTTAGTAAGATGTTCTTCAGTCTCCAAGTATTTGTTATCTTTCCAAATTTTTTCTTGTGGCTGATTTTGATTTTGAGCGTGGTAGTCTGAAAATATGCACGGTATGATCTTGACCTTTTTGTACTTGTTGAGGGCTTATTTGTGTCCCAGTATGTGATCTATTCTGGAGAATGTTCCATGTGCACTGGAGAAGAATGTGTATTCTGCTGCTTTAGGATGAAATGTTTTGAATATATCTGTTAAGTCCATCCGGTCAAGTGTGTCATTCAAAGCCATTATTTCTTTGTTGATTTTCTGATTAGATGATCTGTCCATTGTTATAAGTGGGGTGTTGAAGTCCCCTACTATTATGGTATTCACTAATTTCTTTATGTTTGTGATTAAGTGATTTATATATTCAGGTGCTTTCACATTTAGAGCACAACTGTTTACAATTGTTAGATCTTCTTGGTGGATAGACCCCTTAATAATGATATGATGCCCTTCTTCATCTCTTGTTACAGTCTTTATTTTAAAGTCTAGATTGTTTGATGTAAGTATGGCTACTCTGGCTTCCTTTGTCTACCATTAGCATGATAGAAGGTTCCCCATCCCCTTACTTTCAATCTGAATGTGTCTTTAGGTCTAAAGTGGGTCTCTTGTAAACAACATACAGATGGATCTTGTTTTCTTATCCATTCTGTTACCTTATGTCTTTTGATCAGAGCATTTAGTCCATTGAAATTTAGAGTAAGTACTGAAAGATATGAATTAATTGCCTTTATGTTGCCTGTAGAGTTGGAGTTTCTGGTGGTGTTCTCTGATCCTTTCTAGCCTTTGTTGCTTTTGCTCTCCCCCCCCCCCGTCTTTTCTTTTCTCAGAGAGCCCCCCCTTAATATTTCTTGCAGGGCTGGTTTAGTTGTCACAAACTCCTTTAATTTTGTTTGTCTGGGAAACTTTTTATCTCTTCTTCTATTTTGAAAGACAGCCTTGCTGGATAAAGAAGTCTTGGCTGCACATTTTTGAATATTTCTGAATATTTTGTGAATTTGGCTAAGATATGCCTTGTTGATGGTTGGTTTTTGTTGAATCTAATGGGAGTCCTCTGTGCTTCCTGGATTTTGATGTCTGTGTTTTTCCCCAGGTTAGGAAAGTTTTCCGCTATGATTTGCTCACATAGCCCTTCTACCCCTTTTAGTCTCTCTTCATCTTCTGGGTCCTCTATGATTCTGATGTTGTTCCTTTTTAATGAGTCACTGATTTTCTAATTCTTAAATTTGCTCTTTTGTCTTAGTCTCCCTCTTTTCTGCTTCATTGTTCTCTGTAAAGTTGTCCTCTGTAATACTGATTTGGTGCTCTGCTTCAACCATCCTTGCTGCTGTGGCATCCATTGGAGATTGCATCTCAGTTATACCATTTTTTATTTCATTCTGACTAGCTTTTATCTCCAGCGAAAGGGATTCTAATCTGTTTTCAACTCCAGCTAGTATTCTTACTATTATGATTCTAAATTCTGGTTCAGACATTTTGTCTGTATCTGTGATGATTAAGTCCCTGGTTGTCATTTCTTCCTGTTCTTTCTTTTGGGGTGAATTCCTTCATTTCATCGTTTTAAAGGAAGAAAAGGAATTAATAAGGTAAAAAAATTACAATTAAAAAATTAAAAACAACACAAAAAATCAAATAAGGGATGTTACATCTTAGGTGTGTTCTGGTCTGGTTGTCGAAAGGAACTTGATAGATTAGAGAAAAAAAGGGAAAGATAAGAAAAGAAAGAAACAAACAAAAAATAGGAAAATGTTTGAAAATCTGAAAATTTGAATACAATGAAATAGAATAAAATACAATGATGGAAGTAATAAAATAGAATTTGAAAAATTTACAAAAAAGTAAAAAATATAGTAGAAAAATAAATTAAATAAAAGTATTTATAAGAGAAATGGAAAATAAAAATAAATTTTTTCTCTTTCTGTATTCAAGAATAAGAAAAGAAAAAAAAATTGAATAGATGGAGCAGCAATCAGACTGAAGTACAACTGAAATTACATAGGTTTCCCTTAGAAGTCAAACTATGAAGCATTTTATAGTCTGTAAACTAAGCAAGCAGAGAGATTTGTGATGTTCCTGAAGAGCAAGGTTGGCCCAGGTGGGCGGGGCTTAGTGTAACAGCTCCATTCTCCACTAGATGATGTTGCTTAGCTTACTGAGGTGGATTGCTGTGGCGCCTGTAGGTGTGTATGCACAGGTGTTGGAGGAGTGAAAATGACGTCATCCAGCTACCCAGTCTTTAGTATCAGAACTCTGTTCTCCCCAACTAGCAATTGCACATTCCTCCTTTGTCTCTGGCTTTCATCCACTGTCTGCTTTTACACTGTCCATGACCAAGCCATCAGATTGCCAGGCAGCACCTCCCTCCTGAGTTTTATCTCAGATGCAGCTGTGGGGTTCCCAACCTCTCACTTCTGAGGGACTATAGTTTTGACCCTTCTGGGAGAGGGTCATACCTTCTGGGAGAGGGTCTCACTGAGAAATGGCTGGGTGCTGGCCTGCGTCCAGGAACATTTGGGAGACCGTGCTGCTGATGATGATCAGAGACTCTGGCTGAGTGCCAGCTGGTCCCAGAAAAAGTTCATGCGATCATGTAGCAGCAGTGTTTCAGGATTTATGGAAAATCACAACACGCATCTGGCACCAGGCTTCCTCCTTAATGTCATTGTTCCAACAACAGCAATGTGGTTGTTCTCCAGGGTCTGCTGGGACCTTGGCCTGTGGGGTGGCCACACAGACTTTACTAAAAGTCCTCCCAGCAGGGGAACTGCCTCTCCCCATGTGGCCTGAGGACCCTGAGGACCTCACTCTCTGCTCCTGGGGATTCGCCCTTCCCACCAGAGCACCGCCAGGTATCAAGCTGTGGAGTTTCAGACTCTGCACTCCCTCTGTTTATAAAGTCTTAATGGAATTTAAAACCTCTCCTTTCTCCTTTATCCCTTTTTTCTTCAGTCCCTCGTGTACTCTTTCTTTTCTCTCCAGCTGCTTGGGCAGGGGTGGGGGGGGATGCTTTCCATACTCTGTTCCCCCCATCTCCATACTCTCTCCTCAAGCAAAAACAGCTCCCTGCCCTCCACAGCTTCTCTCTCCCCCAGTTCACCTCTCCAGGCCGGGTACCTGCTGAGTTCTCTGGTTCAGGTTGTTGTGTTAATCTTCAAATCAGTTTTCTAGGTGTGTGGGATGGTTTATTGTTGATCTGGCTGTATTTCAGGGACGGGTGACACACACAAAAAAAACTTCCATGCTGTTTGGCCATCTTGGCCCCTCCCTCAGTAAACTTTTTTTTATTTAAAGAAAAAACAGTAAATCTAAAAAGCTGATGCCTTAATTGGCTTCCTGAGTGGCAGAGGTTGTTAATTATCCCTTAATCACTATTCTCACTTTCTTCTCAATTTTTAGCTGGGCATATGGCTTCCTTGCCTTTAGGTTTTGACCATATGCCTAAATTCTAATGATGGATATGAAGAGAGAGGGGTGTGCAACTTCCGGAAAATGCTCTTAAAGAGAATCCTTTTGGGGCACTGGGATGGCTCAGTTAGTTAAGCGTCTGACTCTTGATATCAGCTCACATCATGATGTCCCAGTTGTGAGACTGAGCCCCAAGTTGGGCTTCTTGCTGAACATGTAGCCTGCTTACGATTCTCTCTCATTCCCTCTCTGTCTGCCCCTCCCCCACTCTCCCACTCGTGTTTTTTTCTCTTTCTCTCTGTCAAAATAAATAAATAAAGAAATAAAGAAATATTTTAAAAAAGAGAAAGAGAGAATCCTTTCATCCTCCTCTTGTTGCTGCTTAGAACAAACACATAAATGCTGAAATGCCAGCAGCTACCAGGGACCATGATGGGGCCTTGGGAATGGAAGCCCATGTCATCGAAACAAGAGCCAGGGCTGGAAATCTTTGGGTTCCCTAAAGATACGAGAGAGAGAAAAAAACAGATATCCTGTTTATTACTGTTTTTCTTAGTTTTTGCTGTTTTTTTTTTTTCTTTTCTAATACTTAGATTTGAACATTTTACTTTATCTCCTTGAACTGGGATTTCCTTAAAGCAATAGAGGTAAATTTATTAAACAGTTCCATTGACATCTTCATACTTTAATATTCTATATGATTCAGAAAAAACTTTCAAATAATTTATTTGAACAATCCATGCCACGTCACAGTCTGCATCAACACATCTCATATAGAAATGTGAAAAATTCAGTGACTCACTCAGGTTTTCCACATATACAGACATTTCTCTTTGAGAAAATATGTGATGATACACATCACACCTAAAATGTTATAGACTATGTCCCAATAAAAATTGGAATCAAAAAATATTTCAGATCTTCTCATTCACTAATATCACACTTAAAGAAGAAAAAAACATCATTAATGATAGTATTAAACTTTTCATAATTGTTTCTTTAAAAAAAAGTATTAACATTAGCTTCTACCAGGCCAACATTTCCCAAAGTACCTTCATTTGAGATCAAATCTTCATAAGAAATCAACAAAACATGCATGCTGTGGTGAAACCACTGTTTGTACCACTTTTATCCATATTTCCTTTTGAGGATTCACCAAACACATTAGAATACAAAAACCCCTAAGCCATCTCAAACAAGTGATACACAAAAACATTCATTTTTGTTGAGTCAGTTATTTCTACATAACATGTGACCACATCAAAAGGCTGGGGAAACAGTTCTAGATCGCGTACTTTTCCAGAATTCTTTCTTTAATATCCTGCTGCTTTTCCATTTAGGAGAGTAAACAAAGCCCCAAGGTAACAGATAAGTTAAAATCAGTTTGCTATTTTAGGGCACATCCTGCAAGAAAACTGTTTGTAAACCACAGCTTGAGGTTCTCAGAGGAAAACAAGATGATCAGTGAACTCAGTTTAGACATTGCACATTTAATTTTGCCTTCTGGCTATGCCTATTGCAGCAGAACTCAGCTTTGAATCAGAAGTACCACTGTCACATTATGAGCATCAGTCAGACATTTGATTTACACCCTGGAGTTTATATTCTTAGAGAGAGATTTTAAGAAGAGAATTTTAGTGGTTGCTTCTAGGTCTTTCCTTGGTAATAAACCTTATAGTTTACATAGGCAATAAATAATCTTTTTGTTAACATCAGTAAACATGGAAGCAAGAAACTAACAAGTGAGGAAAGGACATACAAAAATAAAGTGAGTACTTGGAAACAGCTCCTTTCTGGTACAGAATAATTCATTTTGTTCTTTCAAATGTTTTGTCTACCAAGAGAACAGAAATCTTCTATAGAGACTAGGAGATGTCATCTGGTGATTTTATACAATATTATTACTTAAAAAACTCTATTTTTCCCAATTTTATTACATCTAAAGACTCATTCTTTTGGGATTTCAGTGATTGTGCCTAGGGAAACAGATTTTTAAAAATTTTTTTTATCATTCAAGAAAATAAGGTAAAAGTTATTTTCATTATTTAAAACATGTCCATAGATTTGTAATGTAAAAGTAAGGAATGGAAGGTAAAACTGATATGTATCAAGAACCATAAATTCATAAAGTTGCTGAGAGTCCAAAATATTTTGAAATATGCCATCAAAAAAAGATCTGAATATATTTCCTCTGGAAATCAAAATAACATGAAAAGGCTACAATAGACCGTGTTGCAAAGAGGTGGAATTTTAATACATAGAACAGATGGCAGGTTTTCATTTTATTCAGTTGCTTTACAAATGGATGAACCAAACATCCGGTCAAATTTTTATTTTTATTTCATTTGCACTTATAACTCTAATTACATATAATGGGATAATAAGAACTGTTAACAGAACGCTTTTATAGAAACATAACAAGAATAATGTAGGATTATTGGTTCAAAACTGCTATTCTTGGGGAAAGCCTAGAAATCAGTAAGTTGCAAGTAAAATATAAAACATTTGCTTAGAAATAATTATCAACTTTACATTTCAAAATATGTGAATGATCATGTATAGCTATTTTTGGTAATGACTAGCCTTGAGGTATGTTGGTAGGTTAAAACAATGAGTACATATTATACAGAAAACAAAGAACATCTTTAGGAGATCAGACATGAGAATGCCAATTTTGGGTTTTAGCCAAATTGAATTTTACTGGGATGTTAATAATTTGATTGGTGGTGACCATTTGTGTTTATTTTTGGAAACTGTGCATTTTATATGTGCACAAAATGTGATAATGTACATGTAACTTACACCAGAAAATACATTAAGCTATAGACCTGAGGCTTCTCTGTTCAATTTTTATTTAAAAGTTTACTTGCCCACAGGAATATTTTATGAAGCTCTTGAACTTATGAACTCATGGCATTCTACATGGCTAGTTTAACATGCGCGATGTTTGATTACTTTTCTGAATGACCGCTAATATTAATGCATGTACATATTCAGAATATTCTATTTTGAAATCCAGAATAACATTGCATTTCAAACTACTGGTTTAGTCCTCTAGGATGGACAGAGACTATTATATTTTTAAAGCTTTTTGGTGCTGTTCCTGTATCTAATAGAAATAGCCAATTGAAAATAACTACTGTGGTTTCTCCAGGGAATCTAGCTGTGCCTTATTACACAATGTCCATTTTCTGAGACATAATGGAATCATAATTAATCTCAAGCTTATTAAATTTCTCTACTGGCCTTTAGAGATTGTTATTTTTTATGAAAATAAATTCTAAAAGTTTCTAAAGAAACAGTGAGGCACTGCGTGGTAATATTGTCATATACCTGCTGCTGTTGTGAAATTCACTGCTTCAATAAATGAATTTTATATAAGAATACCAAATTAAGTATTAAAGATCACATTTTCAACAATATGTATTTTAAGTTACAATCCTATAAAATGATGAGAAAATTTCAAAAATTCTACTAAAATAAACACACTTCCTATTTGTTTTCAGAAAAAGAAAATCATAAGCATAATTTAGCTCTAACTTTAATAATTTAGAGTCCTTTCCATGACCATCAATTTTATTCGTAGTTTTAGTATGGTTGTTTTTCTGTTGTCTATTGACTAGAACCTTGATTCAATATTTTATATATGGACATTTTTATTTGCTTTCACAAAAAAAAAATCATAGGTACAATTTAGCTTTATTTTAACAACTCAGAGTCATTTTCATGACCATCAGTTTTATTCTTGGTTTTAGTATGGTTGTTTTTCTATCCCACCCCTTGCTGTTATTTCACTATTACACAACATGTTAGTTTGTCAGTGCAGGGCTGAGCACATGGGAAGTTCTTTCAAAAATGTTTATGGAATGAATGCATGAATTCTCAAATGAAGCTTTCAGTTCTTCTCCTTCTACTTTGATGTGGGCAGAGAAATCAAATACCCAAGCTTGTTGAAAATGTCCATTCATAATATAAAATATTGAATCAAGGTTCTAGCTAGTAGACAAGTTGCACGAATCTTCGAACACCAGGTATTTCAATAGGTCAGAAATGTCCCACTTGCAATCAGGTTCTCAGGTTGTTAACGATGTTGAAGCTGCCAGAAGACTGACCACTGACTAAATCAGATGATCTTACCAAACAGACAATGCCATTTGGAAAACAACATGTTGTACTCTTGGGCAATACTATTATATTAATAAATATATGCATCGCCTTAAATAGTTGTAATATATTTAGTCATTGGCTTCGATATTGAGGAAAAGTCTGTGCCCATTTTTATTTTATTTTAGTTTCTTATATTTTAGTTGTTTTATTTTATTTTTGTTTTATTTTCACTTTTTCGCTGGATGCCGTCCATCCTTCGGGAACCCCTGGATTTGCTGGAGCTGGACTCCAGCACAATTCTACATTCTGAAGAATGTTAGAAATAATTAAGGGTCCACGATCTCTCTGATGGCTGATTACAAATAGCTTAGCTGTTACCTACCTATCATTGCCCTACTTTCTATCCCAACCCTGTTTATTTAAGCAGAACCTCAGGGAATAGGGACAGCTGAGCTGTATCCAGATTGTAAATTATTAACCCAGGGTTTTCACTTCTTTGCCTCAACAGTGGAGAAATGGTGTTTACTAAATCCAAGAGACAAAGCCTCAAGAAGTGATACTCCACGAAATTAGAAGTCAATAGTAGTATCTTATTCCCCAGTTGAACATTTTTCTATGTAGCATATTTGTTGATTTATGCCTATCTGTTCAGAATTAAGAGAATTAGATTAAGGATATACATTAAACTTAATTTATTAATTTGTTAAAAATTTCCTATAGGTTTAACATGTATTTTTTTCTGGATCAAATTATTTTAAAATTGTGTGCAATTCATCGAAACAACATATTCTACAAATGTCATCCAAAATAACAAAAGGTAAAATTTTATTACAAATATAAAATAATTAAAAATGAATCTCCTAATGAGATTAAGTTATCTATAAATTTAAATTTAAAAATATTAGTTAATACATGCAAAGATTAATATCATTTAATGTTAGAATACAACAAATTAAGGATCAATTCCATATCTGTTTTTTATAGTTGTATAGAGCGAAAAATATGCCTATATAAATATGTTGATAGGAATGATAGTATTTTTTAATATAAACATCACTCACTTATTTGAACTCTTTCTATGTTATAAGTAAAAATAGCACAGTAATCTATCACCAAAAATAACTGTTAATGAGCTATTTAGTCATAGCTCAGTTAGGTCTTCCTTCGGTTTTGTCAAAAGCGAATAATTTGAAAAGCACCGACTTGCAAAATGATTTGTTACCTAGAGGCGAAAATCATTTGCTTTCTCCAATTCTGGGAAGTATTCTGAAATGGCTGTACCAAAACTTACCAAACAACTGTTATCTGTAACAGTTACTCTAATAGTATCTAGTTGAACTGAATCATAGCTAAGACTTATTCTGTATATTTCTCACCATATGACAGGCACTGTTTGTTCTAAGAACTTTTTATATTAGGTTGAACCCCATGAAACTGAACTTATAGGTCAAAAGGTTTGGCACAGAAATTTCATACAGCTTAACCTATCTACTAACAATTCAATCCTCATCACAACCTTATAGATGGGTCCTGTTGATACCTCATTCTAAAGATGAAAATTGAGGGGCACCTAGGTGGCTCACTTGATCAAGCATCCAACTCTTGATTTTGGCTCAGGTCATGATCTCACAGTTTGTGAGATCAAGCCCTGCGTTGGGCTCTGTGCTGTCAGTGTGGAGCCTGCTTGGATTCTCCCTCACACTCTCTCTCTCTCTCTCTTTCTCTCAAAATAAATAAATAAATAAACTTCTTTAAAAAAAGATGAAAATTGAAGCATGGAGAGGTTAAGTCACTTGCCTAATATCTCCTGGCTAGAAAGTGGTGAAGCCAGGATTTCCATTCAGATCATCTTGCTTTAGTTTGTTCTCTCACCCACTAAATTAAAACTCCCCTCAATGTACTCAGAGATGTTTGGAAAATAAATTAATCTAAATTTTAATATATATTTGCCAATATAATATTTTTGATAATATGTTTTTCTCTTGCCATATGCTTTAAATAAGCTTTATTAAAAAAAAACTTTGGAGCTGCAGATTTAGCTAAGCTTTATTACTATGCAATTTAGTTAGTAAAACCATTTCTCATTGCCAAACCAAAAAAAAAAAAAAAAACAAAGAAAGAAAGAAAAACACATTATCAAAAATACTATCTGGAGCACCTGGCTGGCTCAGTTGGTAGAGTATACAACTCTTGATCTCAGGGTTGTAAGTTCAAGTCCCATGGTGGAGTAGCGATTACTTCAAAATAAAATCTTAGAGAAAATGCTTTCTGATGAGAGTCTAATATCAGATACTACAATTTCCAGAAAAAAGAACAAAGGTGATAAAGAGGAAATTCTAAAGAAATGACAGAAAAGAAGTTCCCAGAGCTAAAGAGCCAGGAGTCTTAGGACTGAAAGAACCCATCAAATACCTCGTATAATAAATGGGCAAAAATACCCAGAACCCACAGTGAGGCACTTTGAATATTTCAATATTCCAGGGATGAAGGGAAGATCTTAACAGGTTTTCAGGCAGAAAAACAAGTCTTCTTACAAAGTAATAGGAATTATACCAATCTCAAAATGTTAGCAGTAACACTGGATGCGAGAATCTAATGGAGTAGCATCTTCAAAATTCTGTTGGGAAATGATTTGCTAGTCAGAATTTAATAAACAACCAAAACACCTAATCAAATGTAAGGGTCAACTAAAGCCATTTTAAAGCATTCATAGATGCAGTATTACCTCTGACGACCTCTTTGTTAGGAAGGGACTTGAGAATGTGTTCTTACAGAAGTGAAAGTAAATCAAGAAAGAGGGAACAGAAAATCTAATAAACAGTGAATCCAAACCAGAGTAGTGTTCATCAGTAGAAAAGAAAAAAGTTTTACATTAAATTGGCTATCTGTGACCTTTTGAAGCGGCAGCCTATCCTATCCTTGTTTGTTTCATTAAATTACACTCTCTCTTGCCTATTAATAGAGTTGTTTGGCACACACCACAGACTCCTTGTGTGATACAACATGGATTGCTGTGTGCTACAGATTAGATGGTGTTCTCTAAATCTCAACTTGGGCAATAAAAATCTTAGCAAAATACAGTATGCTGGCTTATAGCATAGTTACTGATTCTGTCTTCTCATCCTCAAACAATACTATGTTACAAAATGGCTATCATCGCACTTATTTAATAAGTCAACGACACTACTAATTGTAAACATAACATTACTATTTGCCAAGCAAGCTTTTGCACTTGAACTGATGACACTAATACTTGGACAAATCATTATGCTGCAGTTGAAATGCAATTATACATACCAGTGAATAAAGAAGAGACATATTCAAGAAATATCAATAGATACCTCTTAAAAATAAAACTTGGAAAACAGAAAAAAATACTTTGTGATAAGGAAAGTCTAATGGCATTTTTCTAGTCAAGTAAGCATGTTAATACTCGTTTTCAAAAGTATTACAAAAAACTGAGAAAAATAGTATAGAACATGTCTTGTAAGATAGAATCCTCTCAATCAAGATAAGATTAATTCATACAATTTTATAATAATTTATAAAATAAAATTGTAAATCAATGTGCTATTTCTTATTACTAATTTTTAAAAGTAATGCATGTAATACAAAGCCTAGATCATAAATCATTTATTTACCCAGAAATATTTCCTTGTTAAATATGTGTACATTCATCTATCAGGGTCTGTTACTTGGTCACTGGGAATAATTAAATTTTTCCATATGAAATTAGAAAGAACACTATCAGTTTTACTAGCCATCATGATCAAACTTCCCTTATATCTTAACAAAGGGAAATTTCTCTATTGTTAAAACCTAACCAGTCTAGAAGCTAGTATATACCTTTATTTTTCATAAATAAAAAGTAGAAAATATAGTCATTTTATAAGATGAGATAAGAGGAGAACTGAGTAATTAGAATAAGTATTTCATGATATGACTTGATAAAACAGGTTTTAACTCCTTTGTTGAATAATACATACCAACTCTGAAAGAAATCATAAAAATTTTATCCAAAGTATCTTGAAAATTTTGGTGGTCTCAAAAAATATTCCAATTATATTAAAAGGATCTACTTCATTAACCTATACTGCTTTAACTCTTCAAAATTTTTCTTTTCATCTAAAAACATGTCCCAAAGATGAGAAAGCTGAAAAGAACTGCTTACATTTAAATACATGAAAAAAGCTGTTTTCAATTTTTAATATTTCTTACCCATATGTTACTTGCTTTGCTTTTGTGGAACCCCCTCAAAATTGATGCATTCTTTGGCAAAAGTGGGAAGATGGAAGATGTATTGTTTAAACAATAATTAACAAAACCAATCCATTTTGAGTGTCAGTTTTTCAGCTTTAACAGAAATGTCTACAAGATAGGGAAAGGCACAAGTCGTAAAATGGTGTATATTTCCTTGGTTATCCATTGATGGTGATATATTTTCTTAGGTCAATATTTTGAAATCACTTTCTTTGATGTCCAGGGAGATTTTTGAAGTGTGTGCCTCAGGGAGACACAGGGAGAGAGAGAGATGGAGAGGGAGAAACTGCCTTTGAGTCTCTCCCACAGATCTCTCAAAACTAGATCAGTATTAGAAAAAAACACATAAGAAATTGAGTGTATGGAAACTGATACTCTTTTTTTTTATATATATATGAAGTTTATTGACAAATTGGTTTCCATACAACACCCAGTGCTCATCCCAAAAGGTGCCCTCCTCAATACCCATCACCCACCCTCCCCTCCCTCCCACCCCCCATCAACCCTCAGTTTGTTCTCAGTTTTTAACAGTCTCTTATGCTTTGGCTCTCTCCCACTCTAACGTCCTTTTTTTTTTTTTTTTTCCTTCCCCTCCCCCATGGGTTCCTGTTAAGTTTCTCAGGATCCACATAAGAGTGAAACCATATGGTATCTGTCTTTCTCTGTATGGCTTATTTCACTTAGCATCACACTCTCCAGTTCCATCCACGTTGCTACAAAAGGCCATATTTCATTTTTTCTCATTGCCACGTAGTATTCCATTGTGTATATAAACCACAATTTCTTTATCCATTCATCAGTTGATGGACATTTAGGCTCTTTCCATAATTTGGCTATTGTTGAGAGTGCTGCTATGAACATTGGGGTACAAGTGCCCCTATGCATCAGTACTCCTGTATCCCTTGGGTAGATTCCTAGCAGTGCTATTGCTGGGTCATAGGGTAGGTCTATTTTTAATTTTCTGAGGAACCTCCACACTGTTTTCCAGAGCGGCTGCACCAATTTGCATTCCCACCAACAGTGCAAGAGGGTTCCCGTTTCTCCACATCCTCTCCAGCATCTATAGTCTCCTGATTTGTTCATTTTGGCCACTCTGACTGGCGTGAGGTGATACCTGAGTGTGGTTTTGATTTGTATTTCCCTGATAAGGAGCGACACTGAACAACTTTTCATGTGCCTGTTGGCCATTTGGATGTCTTCTTTAGAGAAGTGTCTATTCATGTTTTCTGCCCATTTCTTCACTGGGTTATTTGTTTTTCAGGTGTGGAGTTTGGTGAGCTCTTTATAGATTTTAGATACTAGCCCTTTGTCCGATATGTCATTTGCAAATATCTTTTCCCATTCCGTTGGTTGCCTTTTAGTTTTGTTGGTTGTTTCCTTTGCTGTGCAGAAGCTTTTTATCTTCATAAGGTCCCAGTAATTCACTTTTGCTTTTAATTCCCTTGCCTTTGGGGATGTGTCGAGTAAGAGATTGCTACGGCTGAGGTCAGAGAGGTCTTTTCCTGCTTTCTCCTCTAAGGTTCTGATGGTTTCCTGTCTCACATTTAGGTCCTTTATCCATTTTGAGTTTATTTTTGTAAATGGTGTGAGAAAGTGGTCTAGTTTCAACCTTCTGCATGTTGCTGTCCAGTTCTCCCAGCACCATTTGTTAAAGAGGCTGTCTTTTTTCCATTGGATGTTCTTTCCTGCTTTGTCAAAGATGAGTTGGCCATACGTTTGTGGGTCTAGTTCTGGGGTTTCTATTCTATTCCATTGGTCTGTGTGTCTGTTTTTGTGCCAATACCATGCTGTCTTGATGATGACAGCTTTGTAGTAGAGGCTAAAGTCTGGGATTGTGATGCCTCCTGCTTTGGTCTTCTTCTTCAAAATTCCTTTGGCTATTCGGGGCCTTTTGTGGTTCCATATGAATTTTAGGATTGCTTGTTCTAGTTTCGAGAAGAATGCTGGTGCAATTTTGATTGGGATTGCATTGAATGTGTAGATAGCTTTGGGTAGTATTGACATTTTGACAATATTTATTTTTCCAATCCATGAGCAGGGAATGTCTTTCCATTTCTTTAAATCTTCTTCAATTACCTTCATAAGCTTTCTATAGTTTTCAGCATACAGATCCTTTACATCTTTGGTTAGATTTATTCCTAGGTATTTTATGCTTCTTGGTGCAATTGTGAATGGGATCAGTTTCTTTTTTTTTTTTTTAATTTTTTTTTTCAACATTTATTTATTTTTGGGACAGAGAGAGACAGAGCATGAAGAGGGGAGGGGCAGAGAGAGAGGGAGACACAGAATTGGAAACAGGCTCCAGGCTCTGAGCCATCAGCCCAGAGCCTGACGCGGGGCTCGAACTCACGGACCGCGAGATCGTGACCCGGCTGAAGTCGGACGCTTAACCGACTGCGCCACCCAGGCGCCCCAGGGGATCAGTTTCTTTATTTGTCTTTCTGTTGCTTCATTGTTAGTGTATAAGAATGCAACTGATTTCTGTACATTGATTTTGTATCCTGCAACTTTGCTGAATTCATGTATCAGTTCTAGCAGACTTTTGGTGGAGTCTATCGGATTTTCCATGTATAATATCATGTCATCTGCAAAAAGCGAAAGCTTGACTTCATCTTTGCCAATTTTGATGCCTTTGATTTCCTTTTGGTGTCTGATTGCTGATGCTAGAACTTCCAGCACTATGTTAAACAACAACGGTGAGAGTGGGCATCCCTGTCGTGTTCCTGATCTCAGGGAAAAAGCTCTCAGTTTTTCCCCGTTGAGGATGATGTTAGCTGTGGGCTTTTCATAAATGGCTTTTATGATCTTTAAGTATGTTCCTTCTATCCCGACTTTCTCAAGGGTTTTTATTAAGAAAGGGTGCTGGATTTTGTCAAAGGCCTTTTCTGCATCGATTGACAGGATCATATGGTTCTTCTCTTTTTTTTTGTTAATGTGATGTATCACGTTGATTGATTTGCGAATGTTGAACCAGCCCTGCATCCCAGGAATGAATCCCACTTGATCATGGTGAATAATTCTTTTTATATGCTGTTGAATTCGATTTGCTAGTATCTTATTGAGAATTTTTGCATCCATATTCATCAGGGATATTGGCCTGTAGTTCTCTTTTTTTACTAGGTCTCTGTCTGGTTTAGGAATCAAAGTAATACTGGCTTCATAGAATGAGTCTGGAAGTTTTCCTTCCCTTTCTATTTCTTGGAATAGCTTGAGAAGGATAGGTATTATCTCTGCTTTAAACGTCTGGTAGAACTCCCCTGGGAAGCCATCTGGTCCTGGACTCTTATTTGTTGGGAGATTTTTGATAACCGATTCAATTTCTTCGCTGGTTATGGGTCTGTTCAAGCTTTCTATTTCCTCCTGATTGAGTTTTGGAAGAGTGTGGGTGTTCAGGAATTTGTCCATTTCTTCCAGGTTGTCCAATTTGTTGGCATATAATTTTTCATAGTATTCCCTGATAATTGTTTGTATCTCTGAGGGATTGGTTGTAATAATTCCATTTTCATTCATGATTTTATCTATTTGGGTCATCTCCCTTTTCTTTTTGAGAAGCCTGGCTAGAGGTTTGTCAATTTTGTTTATTTTTTCAAAAAACCAACTCTTGGTTTCGTTGATCTGCTCTACAGTTTTTTTAGATTCTATATTGTTTATTTCTGCTCTGATCTTTATTATTTCTCTTCTTCTGCTGGGTTTAGGCTGCCTTTGCTGTTCTGCTTCTATTTCCTTTAGGTGTGCTGTTAGATTTTGTATTTGGGATTTTTCTTGTTTCTTGAGATAGGCCTGGATTGCAATGTATTTTCCTCTCAGGACTGCCTTCGCTGCGTCCCAGAGCGTTTGGATTGTTGTATTTTCATTTTCGTTTGTTTCCATATATTTTTTGATTTCTTCTCTAATTGCCTGGTTGACCCACTCATTCGTTAGTAGGGTGTTCTTTAACCTCCATGCTTTTGGAGGTTTTCCAGACTTTTTCCTGTGGTTGATTTCAAGCTTCATAGCATTGTGGTCTGAAAGTATGCATGGTATAATTTCAATTCTTGTAAACTTATGAAGGGCTGTTTTGTGACCCAGTATATGATCTATCTTGGAGAATGTTCCATGTGCACTCGAGAAGAAAGTATATTCTGTTGCTTTGGGATGCAGAGTTCTAAATAGATCTGTCAAGTCCATCTGATCCAGTGTCTCATTCAGGGCCTTTGTTTCTTTATTGACCGTGTGTCTAGATGATCTATCCATTTCTGTAAGTGGGGTGTTAAAGTCCCCAGCAATTACCACATTCTTATCAATAAGGTTGCTTCTGTTTATGAGTAATTGTTTTATATATTTGGGGGCTCCGGTATTCGGCGCATAGACATTTATAATTGTTAGCTCTTCTTGATGGATAGACCCTGTAACTATTATATAATGTCCTTCTTCATCTCTTGTTACAGCCTTTAATTTAAAGTCTAGTTTGTCTGATATAAGTATGGCTACTCCAGCTTTCTTCTGGCTTCCAGTAGCATGATAAATAGTTCTCCATCCCCTCACTCTGAATCTAAAGGTGTCCTCAGGTCTAAAATGAGTCTCTTGTAGACAGCAAATAGATGGGTCTTGTTTTTTTATCCATTCTGATACCCTATGTCTTTTGGTTGGCGCATTTAATCCATTTACATTCAGTGTTATTATAGAAAGATACGGGTTTAGAGTCATTGTGATGTCTGTATGTTTTATGCTTGTAGTGATGTCTCTGGTACTTTGTCTCACAGGGTCCCCCTTAGGATCTCTTGTAGGGCTGGTTTAGTGGTGACAAATTCCTTCAGTTTTTGTTTGTTTGGGAAGACCTTTATCTCTCCTTCTATTCTAAATGACAGACTTGCTGGATAAAGGATTCTCGGCTGCATATTTTTGCTGTCTAGCACCCTGAAAATCTCGTGCCAATTCTTTCTGGCCTGCCAAGTTTCAAAAGAGAGATCAGTCACGAGTCTTATAGGTCTCCCTTTATATGTGAGGGCACGTTTACCCCTTGCTGCTTTCAGAATTTTCTCTTTATCCTTGTATTTTGCCAGTTTCACTATGATATGTCGTGCAGAAGATCGATTCAAGTTACGTCTGAAGGGAGTTCTCTGTGCCTCTTGGATTTCAATGCCTTTTTCCTTCCCCAGTTCAGGGAAGTTCTCAGCTATAATTTCTTCAAGTACCCCTTCAGCACCTTTCCCTCTCTCTTCCTCCTCTGGGATACCAATTATGCGTATATTATTTCTTTTTAGTGTATCACTTAGTTCTCTAATTTTCCCCTCATACTCCTGGATTTTTTTATCTCTCTTTTTCTCAGCTTCCTCTTTTTCCATAACTTTATCTTCTAGTTCACCTATTCTCTCCTCTGCCTCTTCCATCCGAGCCGTGGTGGTTTGCATTTTGTTTTCCATTTCCTTTAAAGCGTTTTTCAGCTCCTCGTGACTGTTCCTTAGTCCCTTGATCTCTGTAGCAAGAGATTCTCTGCTGTCCTGTATGCTGTTTTCCAGCCCAGCGATTAATTTTATGACTATTATTCTAAATTCACTTTCTGTTATATTATTTAAATCCTTTTTGATCAGCTCATTAGCTGTTGTTATTTCCTGGAGATTCTTCTGAGGGGAATTCCTCTGCTTGGTCATTTTGGATAGTCCCTGGTGTGGTGAGGGCCTGCAGGGCACTTCCCCTGTGCTGTGGTGTATAACTGGAGTTGGTGGGCGGGGCCGCAGTCCGACCTGATGTCTGCCCCCAGTCCACCGCTGGGGCCACAGTCAGACTGGTGTGTGCCTTCTCTTCCCCTCTCCTAGGGGCGGGATTCACTGTGGGGTGGCGTGGCCCGTCTGGGCTACTTGCACACTGCCAGGCTTGTGATGCTGGGGATCTGGCGTATTAGCTGGGGTGGGAAGGCAAGGTGCACGGCGGCAGGGGGGGCAGGCTTAGCTCGCTTCTCCTTAGGTGATCCACTTCAGGAGGGGCCCTGTGGCAGCCGGAGGGAGTCAGATCCGCTGCCGGAGGTTTGGCTCCGCAGAAGCACAGAGTTGGGTGTTCGCGCTGAGCGAGCAATTTCCCTGGCCGGAACCGGTTCCCTTTGGGATTTTGGCTGGGGGATGGGCGGGGGAGATGGCGCTGGCGAGCGCCTTTGTTCCCCGCCAAACTGAGCTCTGTCGTCCGGGGGCTCCGCAGCTCACCCTCCCTTTGTCCTCCAGCCTTCCCGCTTTCCGAGCAGAGCTGTTAACTTATGACCTCCCAGACGCTAAGTCGCGCTTGCTGTCGGAACACAGTCCGTCAGGCCCCTCCGCTTTTGCAAGCCGGACTCGGGGGCTCTGCTTGGCCGGCGAGCCGCCCCTCCGCCCCGGCTCCCTCCCGCCAGTCCGTGGAGCGCGCACCGCCTCGCCGCCCTTCCTACCCTCTTCCGTGGGCCTCTCGTCTGCACTTGGGTCTGGTGACTCTGTTCTGCTAATCCTCTGGCGGTTTTCTGGGTTATTTAGGCAGGTGTAGGTGGAATCTAAGTGATCAGCAGGACGCGCGGTGAGCCCAGCGTCCTCCTACGCCGCCATCTTCCTGATATTCTTTCAAGTACCCTTGCTCCTTTATTACTTTTAAAGTCTTGGTGTTACAGCTGTGTGCAGACCTAGATTTAGAGACTGCTTCCAGAGCACTGCAAAGGCAGTGATTAGAGAAAACTAATGTCTCTATTTGTGCACAACCAAGTCCAGAGTCTTCAATAACTGGATGAATAAATGGATGAATAGACAGATGTGCATGTATGTACACACATATTTTAGGTAATTCTATAGCTTCTTTTATCATCGTGCAACTGCCTTGTAATTTCTGTGTAAATTTGTGTTTATAGTTGTACTAGACCAAGCTATAATGAGACTATGTTCAGTAGTTAATTGTAGTATTTCTCAATTAGGGTCTATAGACCCTTAGGGAACCACAGATACATTCTCAACAATCTGTAAATTCTCCAGTCTGAAAAATTCTGGTCAATGAATTTAGTCATTAAAAGGTCAAGCTATCAGAGCCAATCTCATTAGGGTCAAATGCAGCTCTCCCACTTATTAGCTGTGGATCCTTAAACAAGTTACCTTCCTGCTCTGAATCTCAGTATTTTCATCTGTAAAATGAGAAATTTAATGTAATACAAAATGCTCACTTCCTTTTAGAATTAAGGGGAACATTGCATTCACCCATAAAATTAGTAATCCAAAAATGCTATTTTAGAATAACAGTGATTCCTTGTTATTCTTTTTTTTTTTTAATTTTTTTTTTCAACGTTTATTTATTTTTGGGACAGAGAGAGACAGAGCATGAACGGGGGAGGGGCAGAGAGAGAGGGAGACACAGAATCGGAAACAGGCTCCAGGCTCTGAGCCAACAACCCAGAGCCTGACGCGGGGCTCGAACTCACAGACCGCGAGATCGTGACCTGGCTGAAGTCGGACGCTTAACCGACTGCGCCACCCAGGCGCCCCGATTCCTTGTTATTCTGATGTGGTTTCTGGGTATAATTAAGTGAAAATAATGTATAGTACTTTAGAAATAATGGTACTACTTTTGTTAGCCATCATGACCAAACTCTTTCTATGTATTTAAAGAATGAGAAACTTTATATTGCTAATAGCTGGTCAGTCTGATAACTAGCATATAATTTTGTTTTTTTTAAATAGAAAGCAGAAAGTATATTCATTTTATAAGATGAAATAAAATGAGGATTAACTTTAATTTGAATGAGTATTTCATGATATGATTTGATAAAATGGGTTTTGACTGCTAATATGGATTTTCATTAAATCAGACTCCCTAGAAGCCCAAAATATTCTTTTTCTACCAATAGGAAATTGTCCAGTAAAATGATCTTACAGAAAATACAGACCATGTGGGAGAAGAAAGTATTACCAAGAACTAACAAAGGTGTTTTAGTGTTCTGTGGGACAAAAGGAGAATAGTTTGGCTCTATGGTAAATACTATATACTTCTAATTTAAACTCACATTTTTTATTATAAAAATGCAGGAAACAATTGATAAATAGATTTCCTAGCAATATCCAGATCAATGCTATCTTTGTTTAGACCAATTTGTACACAATTAATGATAATTCAGTATGTAGCAAGGTTGAGCATGTTGGGTGGTATTTAAGAAAGGAAAGCATCAGACTAAGTTTAGAATCTTCTTCATATCCTCTATATTATTCAGATTAGACTATCTACTGTAATAAACTATCCCTAAATCTCGATGGCTTACCATAGTAGAGATTTATTTTTTACTCATATCACCTCTAAGCCAGGAAGTGGTAGATGTTACTCTTCATGGTTTCTCAGGGATGTAGGCTTCTGTCATGTATTTCCACTACATTCTAAGGTCTTGCAGACTTCCAAAGGATTTTCTGCAGCTAGATAGCAAACAGGTAGAAAAAGGATCTGGAGCATCTTGTTCAAAGGTTTAGGAACCAGGCTTGGAGAATACTCATCATTCAGGCCCACATTAGCTGTCCAGAACTTGAACTCTTGGCCCCACATCATAAGGGGCTAGAATGTAGTGTAGTAGTGTGCCAAACATAAGAGAACATAGATATTGATCATCAACTGGGTGGGCTTTGCCAGTGTTCTATAAAAATTAAGGAATCTTGGTTTAAGTTCACAGATTCTTGCTGATATAGTAATGGCATTATTTTTTACAAATATTTCTGTTACACTCAACACTATTTTATTTAATCCTAATTGAATTAATTCATTGATCCTAATTTCCTGAGACTCTGAACAATCTTGTATACATGTTGACTTAATTCTTTTGCAAAGATTGAGTTAATTATAATAAGAGCAATTAAATAATTGCCAGCAGGTTAAATTTGAGTGTTTTTAAATCCAATTTATTAAAGAAAAAAATCTACAAAGATTAAGTACAATTTTCCATAACCCCAAGTAAACAAGCAACAAGAATCTTGAGGTTAGTAATAAAAATAATGATCATAAAACTAAAATCTCATAGGAGATCTTCTTTCAAACAAATTACTACATTTATAGGTGATAAAATATAAATTTTATGATGGCAAGATGTAACAAGAAAGGAATATTACCCAAAACTTGCTGTTATATCTAACTGTCTTCAAAGGTATCTGACTTGTAAATATTATTCAGCCTTCTATTCTATTATTTACTAGATGTTGAAACATGGCCTATTGCTTTGTATATTCAAAAGAGTCATATGAAGAACTTTAAGTTTCTTATTCTCTCAAAATTCTAGTTACTCAAGCTTGGGGACAGGTGTCACTTCTAATTTATTTTAATTGACACTGCATTACAGACATTTGATATTTAAATTTAAAAGAGAGGGCTTAAATGAACAAAATTACTACTGAAAGAGAAGAAATAAGAACCAGCACCACAAAAATACAAACAGTTGAACAGAATATTATGAAAACCTCTATACCAACAAATTGAACAACTAGGAAGAAATGAAGGAATTCCTAGACACATTTAACCTACCAAAACTGAACCAAGAAGAAATAGAAAATGTGAACAGACTGATTACCAACAATGAAATTGAAATAGTTATAAACAAAGAAACAAACAAACCCCCCCCCCCCAAAAAAAAACCTCCCAATAAACAAAAGTCCAGGACCAGGTGACTTCACAGGTGAATTCTACCAAAGAAGAAGAGTTAATACTTAGTTTCTTAAACTATTCCAAAAAATAGAAGAGAAAAAAAAAACCCTTCTAAATTCATTCTATGAAGCCTGCATTACCCTGATACCAAAACCAGATAAAGACATTACAAAAAAAGAAAACTACAGGCCAATATTTCCAATGAACATAGATGCAAAAACCCTCAACAAAATACTAGCAAATCAAATCCAACAATACATGAAAAAAAATCATTTACCATGATCAAGTGAGATTTATTCCTGGGATGCAAGGGCGGTTCAATATTCACATATCAATCAATGTGATACATTGCATCAACAAGAGAAAGGATAACAACCATATGATCATTTCAATAGATGAAAAAAAGACATTTGATAAAGTACAACATCTATTCATGATAAAAAACCTTCAACAAAAGAGGCTTAGAGGAAATCTACCTCAATATAAAGGTCATATATGAAAAAACCACAGCAAACATCGTACTCAATGGTGAAAAACTGAGAGCTTTTCCCCTAAGGTCAGGAATAAGACAGGGATGTCCTCTCTCACCCCTTTTATTCAACATAGTACTAAGAAGTCCTAGCCACAGCAATCAGAGAGCAAAAAGGGATAAAAGGCATCCGAATTGGTAAGGAAGAAGTAAAACTTTCACAACTTGCAGATGACATTATACTATACATAGAAAACCCTGAAGATTCCATCAAAAACTACAAGAACTGATAAATGAATGTAGTAGGATACAAAATCAATATACAGAAATCTGTTACATTTTTATACACTGATAATGAGCAATACAAAGATGAGCAGTAAAATCTTTTTAAACACTATGGGTAAAGCGTCATTACAGTGTCCTGCTCTCCCTTCTTTCTTTTCATGTGTGCTCTTAAGTCTTTTTGTTTTGATTTTTTCTTATCTCATTCATTCATTCATTCAGTCAGTCAACTGGCAGGTCAGATCCAGCCTCCAACAAACACTTATTAAACGGCCACTATGCAACAGTGCTATCATGGATTCCATGATTCCTCTGGAAGTTAGATCCTTACTTTCACAAGTTATAGTTTGTTGGGGCAGAGAGTAAAGTGTGGGAAGTGCTCTGACAGGCGAAGAATGTAACCAGAGGCATATACTGTGCTTAGAAAAGCTTTCTTGAACAATCAACATAGAAGGACAGATCTGAAGGCTAGGGAGAAATTAAGCAAGTGGATAAGGAAAGAATGATCTAGCAAAATGAAACCATGTGTAAAGCAGCAGGGGATGAGAAGCAGGCATAAAGAAAGTGAAAGTCCAGAGGCAACTTGGGGATGTGGCAAGAGATGAAGAAAGGGAGGTAAAGAGAGCATAGACATCAGAGAAACTTCTAAGTTAAGTGGAGAAATATGGAGTTTATTTGGAGTATAATAAGCATATCAAATTATTTTCCCAATTTCTCTTCTGTCTCTGACCCATTACGGTCCATTTCTTGCATCGCAATCTGGCATAAAAGCCTCTTGTGAGTTTTCTCAGCAGACAGTCATGTTTCTGTTGTCACCACAGCTGTCACTATCTTTTGGGCTGCACATTCTGAACATTTATTCCTTTATACTCTGCTGGGTTCAGTTTCTCTTCTTGCTGCATATATGAGTTTAGTATCACAGCAGATACTGTTTTCACACTGACTATAGAGCTATATAAATCTTAAATTAATGCTATAACTTTCAGCTTCTGGACCATTTCATCTGTGGGTCTTTTTTCTCAGCATCCAGGAAGATCCATTTCTCCTCTTCTCAATGTAAGTTGATGCTGTCTAAGTAAAGTACAATGAAGAATAGTACCCTCCAGGAAGCAATGGTGTCACATACATATGCACTCTATCTCTCTCTCTCTGTCTCTCTCTCTCTCTCTTTCACACACACACACACACACACACACACACACACACTTAAAAACCTTCAATGACTTCTTGTGGCTCTGAAAATAAATTTCATATAACTTTGTGTGATTTAAACAGTACTAATATGACCTTGTAGGTCCTGATAACACCTTTCCTTGACCATTAGAAACCACTGTGTATGGGTGAGGTGGAATGGGGAGGGAGCATACAAAGAGGCAGAAAAGTATGCTAGACAGAGGTCATGGTAAGTAAAAATAACTAGAGGTGACGATAGGAAAAGTGTATGTCCATCCAATCTCTGAAAAATAATAGGCCTATTTGCATATGCTTTTTCCTCTGTCTGGAGCATTTCTTACCTTGTTTCTTGCTTAACCCCTGTCTATTCCTGCATTTCTAAACTTTTAAAAATCATCTCCAAGCAGCTTTCTCTGGTTTACCTCTTCCCCCACCCTCTTCAAGAATGATCATGTGCTCCCATATTCCCACAGCACTTTCTTATAATGGATTATTTAATTTTCTGTCCTTCTTACTAAGTTCCATGACAAGAATCTTGCTTCTGTTATATTCCTATTCACCAGCAGAATACCTTGCATATATACCTGGTACCTAATAAATAGATGTTGAATGGATGAATGGAAATAACCATTGTTTAGTGTGAACAATGAATTAAGCATTGTACCAAGTACTTCCTATACATGACCTTACTTAAGCTTCCCAGTATTATTCTCATTTTAAACATGAGGCAACTGAGTCTTGAAATAAGAGACTTACCTCAAATTATACAGCTAATAAGAGACAGAATGTGGACTGAAATCAAGGACTGTCTGAGTCCGGAGCCTGAACTCTTAACGTCTATATGATAATAATTTCTCTCTGGTTCTCTCTTTGATAATTACTCCTTTGTTTTGATGGCCTAGAATTTACAGCTTATTTGGTCCACATCAAAGGTTATTGTGCAGAGTGATAAAAATCATACAATTTTTAAATATTCTTGTTTCCTTTCTCTATTTTTCTCTCCTCTGGATAAATGTTAGCTACACATGTTTATTATCAATGTTTCCACATGTATTTTGAACAGATATATCTTCAAATTGTGCACCTCAAATTTTATTAATTTACCTCTACAGAATGGATAAAGGCCACTTTTTTTTTAATAAGTGGGGAGCTTACAGGTAAATTCAGAGTAGAATTTAAATAAAGAGTTGTGCTCTTTTAGGAAAGAGCCCAAATGTCCATTGATGGATGAACGGATAAAGAAGATGTGATATATATATACAATGGAGTATTACTCAGCATTCAAAAAGAATGAAATCTTGCCATTTGCGACTACGTGGATAGAACTAGAAGGTATGATGCTAAGCAAAATTAGTCAGTCAGAGAAAGACAAATATCATACGATTTTGCTCATATGAGGACTTTAAGATACAAAACAGATGAACATAAGGGAAGGGAAGCAAAAATAGTATGAAAACAGGAAGGTGGACAAAACATAAAAGACTCTTAAATATAGAAAACAGAGGGTTGCTGGAGGGGTTGTGGGAGGGGGGATGGGCTAAATGGGCAAGGGGCATTAAAAGGAATCTACTACTGAAATCATTGTTGCACCATATGCTAACTAACTTGGATATAAATTAAAAAATAAATAAATTACATATAAAAAAGTTCTGCTCTTTTAGTTCTTAATAAATCTGTTTTGATTGCACGATAATTGACTCATTATTATTTTTTAATGTTATTTTTTAAAACCTATGTTCCATCTCCAAAAGAGAAATTTGAAGTGGGTTGAACCTTTCCTTTGCAAGCTTACCAATTATAATTTTTCTAACCTAAGCTGGCTAAGTTTATTTTTTGAGAAGTGAAGGAAAAGTATTACCTACAAAACCCAAGTCTCCTGGATTTAAATCTTGCACAAAATCTTGATCAAATTACCAAAAGTAAAACTGTGGCAGTTCAGTTAAACATTCACATCATTCTCTATTTTGAATTCATTTAAATTTATATTACAATAAATCACTTAAATGTTATTTTCTAATGCTATTTGTGGAGAAAAAAGCCAACTTGAAGGTGAACACAACAAAAGAAAATTTGATCATCATTCAGTTATATACAACACAACCAAATCCTTAGGATATATTTAATTTATGTTTCACTGTAAAAGCATTTGCTTTGCCATATGTAATTGTTTTGACTTCCATATAAACTTCAGAATTTTGTTACCTACCTTAATTACAACATAATTTTAACAGCTTGGACTTTTTAATCATCAAAAATGCATTTATGGTGTTGAGGTTCAAATTTATTTTCCCTCTACAGAGTCTGAGAACAGTGCTTCTGCACATAGACGTTCCTTGTAGTGCTATCAAAACCAATGGACATTATATATTTACACGTCCGGTAGATAATAAAGAAGTACAGAGATGCAAAGTTAGTCACTTTTCTATTATTCCTTGTCTAATCCCAAAAGCATAAATGCTCATGTTTAAGGACATTTTGTTTTTTTTAAATCTAAATTTTTACTTCAAATATTGATTGGGGTCTAAGGGTTATTTATAACAATACTGTTCAAAGACAGAAATAAAGGTTTACTTTAGTTCCTGAAGCATCGAGTCCCAGGAAGACAAAGTATAAAGGGGGCATCCACATAACTGAGTCTCTTTCTACCTCGGCTATACTTGTTTATACAAGGTGCACTTTTGTTTGTTTTTAATAGTTTTCCATTATAGAAACCTTATATGGAAAAAGCATGGTCTTGATAATATTGAGGAGGAGAATTTTTGAGGAAAGGGGTAAGAAATATCTTTAAAAAAATTTTTTATGTTTATTTATTTTTTGACAGAGGGAGAAAGACAGATGGTGAGCTGGGGAGGAGGGGAGAGAGAGGGAGACACAGAATCTGAGGTAGGCTCTAGGCTCAGATCTGTCAGCACAGAGCCTGATGCAGGGCTCGAAACCACAAATGGTGAGATCGTGACCTGAGCCAAAGTCAGATGCTTAGCTGACTGAGCCACCCAGGTGCCCCAGGGGTTAGAAATATCTTAAAGTAAATGATCTTTTATCTAAAGTTAGTAGGTTAAGAACTTTCTTAAGCAGTCTGAATGTTCTGGGCCTAGAATATCCATTGAATGTGCTCCAATTTGTAAAAAATAATGATCAGTTATGACACTGAATGAGCAAGGAATATTTGGCATTATCTGGCTGTGTTAAAATTGTATTTTTAAGGGCCTAATCCATTTAACCATTTTTAGTCTTAAGAAGCCTGGGACGGAGTTTGAGACGTTTGAGTTTTGGGGGTTCATTTGTTTTTTTGGGAGGGGAGGAGGAGATGTGGAGGGGTAAGTTTCCTTATAGCTCTCTAATATGGACCTGACAAGGGAGTTAAAAAGGCTGAGAATGACTGAAGAATTGAGTGTCTGTGTAACCAAAAGGTAAAAGTAGAATATAGAATGTAGGAGAAAGGACTTCCTGACCTTGGGTGGGACTCTGTATTGAAGCTCCATGATATGTGAACATTGTAAATAGAAGAGACAGTGTACTCTTCTCAAACCCAAGCCACCTCTACTTTTAGATACTTTGAAGACCTTTTGTCACAGATGTAAATTCAGGAGCTAATGATTATGTTACCAGCTTAGGAGGGTCAGAACATCCCTTTGGTTTTTGAAATCCACCCAATGGCTCTCAATTGAATTTAAAACAAAATCTGAGCCTCTCTCCATAGTCTTCCTTCTTGATCTAGCTCCTCCTGTCTCTCATACTGCACCTCTCCATCTTTTGACATGCTCCAACTATACTTGTTAACTTTCTGACTCCCATACTTGCCAGACTTGTTCCAACAATGGAAACCTTGCACTTGCTAGTCTCTGTTTCTCTAAAGTTCTCGTTCCCCAGATATTCATCATGGCAGTTCTTTCCTATAATTCAGGACTTAGTTTAAATATCACCTCCTAAGGGAAGTCACTCATGCACCCTTTACTTTGTTTTATTTTCACCACAGTTCACATCCTTATCTGTAATATTTATTTATTGTATTATAATGTGCTAGATTAGTATTTCCGATATTTGCCCACTAGAAACTAAATATCAAGAGATATAGCTAAAAGTGTCTTTCTTTTTGACCTCTATTATCCATATATATGCCTGACATATAGTTGACATTGAATTGCTCTTTGCCAAAAGGCTACCTGAATGAATGAATATACATTGAAATAGCCATATTTCTAAGAGCATCGGAGGAGTTTAGGACCATGTGAAGGTCCAGGAAGCCATTCAGTATCTGGAAGATTTAGCGGAAGTCAGTCAAGGCATGATCATAACTGGCAGGCTGAATCTTTCATAAATAGAAATACACAAAAACAGACAATTCTGGGATCAAACACCAGAAGTAAAGCCCCAAGCCCTAGGAGGCTACTAAATGATTCCTAAATAGGACAGGTGCTTCTGTTAATAAGCTACTCCTTAAGTTAATGCATTTACATACTGCATTAACTCTTTTAGCATAGTAAACTTCAGTTTTCATGGCTTCAGATTACTGTTGTTCATAACTTAGCCCATTTCTCTTTGAGGATAGTAACATTTTATCCTATTATTGTAGATCCAGTTTAATAAATTTTAGTGGCTGCAACATAAGATGCATGTATTAACTCTTGGAGTTCAACATTTAAACATCATTAAATATACTGAGGCACGATTATTCTTTCTTGGTTTGTACTGGATCCTAAGCTCTTTAACATGAACATTTTCCAAAAGATAAGTGTATTAATCAGGTAGTGTCCCCTAAAATTTGCAAACATGATCTATGAAAACACAACTTTCGGTTATCCTTTTGTCAAAGATACGAGATGTTTATTGTAAAAACATATGAAATGTGAAGGTGAATTTTCACTTGAATAAGACATGAATGCAACAAAGCAGAATCTGGGTTGAAAGAGAGCACATCAGTTCTCAAGCTCTTACGTTCTGCAGTTCTCTCTCAAATGCCACCATCCTTGTAAACACATGTCCACCAACACAGAAAACATCTCACTAAGTGGTTCATTCATTCAACAAACTTGTATTAAGAAGTATTTGCTGTGTGCAGGGACTGTGTAAGGTATGGGGACGCAGAGATTAAACTAAGATTATACAACATGTTCCTGCTGGGACTCTTAGTCTTCTAAGGGAGAATAGCTGGCAAAGGTAGTTACAGCAGTGTAATAAGTACTGTAAGTACTACAACAAAGATGTAAACAAGGCAGAGAAAAGCAAGGGCTCATCTGCTTAATGTGATCAGGGAATGCATCCAGGAGATGAAGGTATTTGTACTAAATCCTAAAGAGGGAGTTTGAAGGGTTGCCAAAGTGAAGAAGGCACTGCAGCCAGAAGATTTGTGGAGATCAGAAGAAATAGCATTTTATAGGGAATTGCCAGAAGCCAGGTATGGAGAGGCCCAGGTGTGTACATATGGGAAAAGGTAATGTACACAAAGCATAGAAGAGCTATTTGGCAACACTGTTGACAGTTTAAAGAGTGGATACAATTCTTTCTTGTTCAAGTCTTTAAAATCCTTGTTCTTTGCCCATGCTAATAACAATCACCATCATTATAACAAACCAAAGGTATCCAGTCTCCAAATGGTCCCCAATCATCTAGACTCTTGCTATGCACACCCTCGTGTAGTCTCCTCCCACTTTGCACTAGAGTTTGTGTGATCAGTGGCATAAAAGCAGTGACAAATTGCCTTTCTGAGATTGGATCATGAAAGACTGTGGAGTCTGTCTTGGTTTCTTTCTGTCTGTCTCTGTCTCTGTCTCTGCCTCTCTCTCTCTCTCTCTCTCTCTCTCTCACACACACACACACACACACACACACACACCCTTAAATCACTCATCTTGGGAAAGGCAGCTGCCATGCCCTCTAAACAGCTCAGTGAACTGTATTTTCTGCGAACAGCCACATGAGTGAACACAGTCCAGATTCTCCTGCCCTTTCAGATGACCATACTTCTTTAAAAAAAACTTTTTTAATGTTTGTATCCTTTGCGTAAATACCTGGTAGTGTAATTGTTGGGTTGTAGGGTAGTTTTACTTTTAACTTTTTGAGGAACCTCCATACTGCTTTCGACAGTGGCTACACCAATTTGCATTCCCACCAACAGTGCAAGAGGGTTCTCCTTTTTCCACATCCTTGCCAACAGCTATTGTTTCCTGTGTTAGTGATTTTAGCCATTCTGACAGGTGTGAAGTGGAATCTCATGGTAGTTTTGATTTGCACTTCCCTGATAATCAGTGATGTTGAGCATCTTATCATGTGTCTGTTGGCCATCTGGATGTCTTCTTTGGAAAAATGTCTGTTCATGTCTTCTGCCCATTTTTAAATTGGATTATTCATTTTTGGGCATTGAGTTGTATCAGTTCTTTATATATTTTGGTCATTAACCCTTTATCAGATTTGTCATTTGCAAATATCTTCTCCCATTATGTAGGTTGTCTTTTAGTTTTGTTAATTGTTTCCTTTGCTGGGCAGAAATTTTTATTCTGATGTAGTCTCAATAATTTATTTTTGCTTTTGTTTTTCTTGCTTCAGGATACATATCTAGAGAAAAGTTGCTATGGCCAATGACAAAGAAGTTACTTTCTGTATTCTTTTCTAGAATTTTTATGGTTTCAGGTCTCACATTTAAATCTTTATTCCATTTTGAATTTATTTTTCATTTTGGTGTAAAAAAAGTGGTCCAGTTTCATCCTTTTGCACGTTGCTGTACAGTTTTCTCAACACCATTTGTTGAAGAGACTGTCTTTTTTTCCATTGGTGAGGATGCAGAGAAAGGGGAACCCTCTTACTTTATTGGTGGGAAAGAAAACTGGTGCAGCCACTGTGGAAAACAGTATGGAGATTCCTCAAAAAGTTAAAAATAGAACTAACCAACAACCCAGAAATTGCACTACTAGGTATTTATTCAAAGGATACAAAAATAATGATTTGAAGGGGCATATGTACCCCGATGTTTAGAATAGCATTATCAACAATAGCCAAACTATGGAAAGAGCCCAAATGTTCACCTACTGATGAATGGATAATGAAGATATGTGTTATGTGTGTGTATGTATGTGTATATGTATATAAATATATAAATATATATATACATATATATACACATATATACATATATATGTATATAAATATATGTATATGTATACATATACATATATATGTATATAAATATATATATGTATATAAATATATATACATATGCACGTACATACACACACACATACACACACACATACACACACACATGCAATGGAATATTACTTTGTCATAAAAAAGAAATAAAATCTTGCATTTGTAACAACAAATGCATGGAGCTAGAGTGTATTATTCTAAGTGAAACAAGTCAGTCAAAGACAAATACCATATAATTTCACTCATATGTCTAATTTAAGAAAGAAAACAGATGAACATATGGCAAGGGAAAAAAAGAAAGAGGGAAGCAAACCATAAGAGACTCTTAACTACAGAGAACAAACTGAGAGTTGGGAGAGGGAGGTGGTTGGGTGATGGGCTAAATGGGTTATTGGTATTAAGGAGGGCATTTGTTATGATGAGCACTGGGTATTGTATGTAAGAATCATTAAATTCTACTCCTGAAACCAAAAAAAAAAAAAGAGTTAAGCATAAATAAAACCCAGAATACATAAGGAATTGATACAACTCAATACCCTTCAAGTGGTCCAATATAAAAATGGGTAAAAGACATGAACAGGCATTTCTCCAAAGAAGACATCCAGATGGCCAACAGACACATGAAACAACCCAACATCACTCATCATCAGGGAAATGAAACCAAAACCACAATGACATATCACCTCATACCTTTCAGAATGGTTAAAATAAAAAACACAAAACAATAAGTATTGGGGAGGATATGGAGAAAAAGGAATCCTCATGGACTGTTGGTGGGAATACAAATGGATGCGCGCATTGTGGAAAACAGTATGGAGTTTCCTCAAAAAATTAAAAATAGAACTACCCTAAAATCTAGTAATCACACTACTGGGTATTTACCTTAAGAATACAAAAACACTAATTTGAAGGGATATATGCACCCCTACGTTTATTGCAGCATTATTTATAATAAGCAGCTCAAGGGTCCAGCGATAGATAAATGGGTAAAGAAAATGTGGTATATATACACAATGGCATGTTATTCAGTCATCAAAAAGAATGAAATCTTGCCATTTGCAGCAACATGAATAGAGATAGAGAGTATAATGCTGAGCAAAATATGTTACTCAGAGAAAAACAAATACCATTACCATATGATCTCACTGATATATGGAATTTAAGAAACAAAATAAATGAGCAAGGGAGAAAAAAGAGAGAGAGAAACCAAGAAACACACTTTTAACTATAGAGAACAAACTGATAGTTACCAGAGGGGAGGTGGGGAGAGGATGAGGGAAATAGGGGATGGGGATTAAAGAGTACACTTATCATAATGATAAATAAATGAAAAATATATACACAATTTATTGACACACAAGAAAATAAATATTTTGTATTAAAAAGCTGGAGGTTTAGAGGTATAACCATTGCAAAGGTTGTGATTAACCTGTCCCCAAATTAGTTAAATATACAGTTTTATTTTTTGAAGCAGTACAGAATGTATATGCATGTTTGTTTGTTTGCTTGTTTATATTTTAGAGACAGCAAGAGAGAGTGGGACAGAGAGGGGAAGGAGAGAGAGAAACGTTCATATGCAGGCTCCATGCTCAGCACAGAGCCTGAATGATGCCGGGCTCAATCTTGGGACACTGGGATCATGACCTGAGTTGAAATCAAGAGTCTGATGCTCATTTGACTGAACCACGCAGATATCCCCATGCTTTTTTTTTTAATTTAAATTTAAGTTTTTAGTTATTATTTTTTTTAATATTTATATTTGAGAGGGAGAGAAAGACAGAGACAGAGTGCAAGTGGGGGAGGGGCAGAGAGAGGGAGACACAGAATCTGAGGCAGGCTCCAGGCTCTGAGCTGGCAGCACAGAGCCCAACATAGGACTCGAACGCACAAACATGTGAGATCATGACCTGAGCCGAAGTTGGATGTTTAATTGACTGCCCCCATGCACATTTAAATTAAAATAAGTTCTTTCATAATTTTCTGATTGTAAATTTTTAGGTATGTTGATGAAGCTGGAGGCTTTTGTGGTTGACCTTTAAGGTTGGTTGGTTGTTTATAGGCTTGGCTGCTGTCCTAAATTGGCTTGTTTTGCTACTGACCTGATGCTAATCAAGGTACACATATTTAAATCTTGCAACAATCCTGTTAAATAAGGATTGTGAGCCTCAGAATACAGATACTGATATTACAGTGTAAGAGAGTAAATAATTTTCCAAATTTCACCAGCACTAGGATCCAAAATGAGACTCAGTGGTTAATGATCTTAAGCTTAGTGGCCAGTCAACAGGCTTTGAGTAGCTTAATTTAAAGGCCAGTGTGTACCCTCTGACTCTGGTCTGCATTTGGCATTATTTTGCACTTCCATATTGAGCTCCAATAAAAATTTCTAGTCTCATTGCTCACTCGTGTTCTACTTATACACTATTATCTTTGCCTTTGCTGGACTGTGTCTTCACTCATGCTCTTCCTGTGGCCTGAACTGGAACTTACATTAACAATCTATTTTTTTTTTCAAGAACTTTTCTTTCTTTCTCTTTCTTCTCTTCTTTCTTTCTTTCTTTCTTTCTTTCCTCCTTCTTTCCTTCCTTCCTTTCTTCCTTTCTCTCTCTCTCTCTTTCCTCTTTCCCTCCCTTCTTTCTTTTCTTTATTTTTCTTTCTCTTTCCCTTTCTTTCTTTCTTTCTTTCTTTCTTTCTTTCTTTCCTCCTTCCTTCTTTTCTTCCTTCCTTTCTCTGTCTCTCTTTCCTCTCTCCCTTTTTTCTTTCTTTCTTTCTCTCTCTCTCTCTCTCTCTCAGAGAGCATGTGCATTTGTGTGGGGGAGGGGTAGAGGAAAAGGGAGAGAGAGGATCTTAAGTAGGCTCCATGCTCAGCTCTAAGTTCCACATGGGGCTTGATCTCATGACTGTGAGATCATGACCTGATCTGACATCAAGAGTTGGATGGCTCAACCAACTAAGCCATCCAAGGGACCCAGTAATCTATTTTGTACAATTACTTAAAATAAGACCATGTATTGCCAGGTCCAGAGAAAATGGTTTCACCCAGCAATGTGATAGTCTTTGTCTCACACAATGTTTCAATTAATGCTTCTGTTTTTAAGCCCTAAACCTTCATTCTGAACCTTTAGAGGAAATCAGGGCCTTGAAATCCTGAGACATTCCAAGTTTCTGAAGAGAAAATCCCTTTCTCCAACAAAAGCAGTTAAATTCAAGACCCTCTTCACCTTTAAGTGACCCTGTAATTCTCATTTGGTTTATTTTCTCCTATTCTTTGCCCTTGTAGGTTTTTACCACCACTACTACTGCCCCTCTTAGATTCTCTTTCAGTGGGGTTTGTAGGAGAGGAATGGATGTGGATACTCAATTTGTCATATTTTATTGGAGGTCTAAAATCTTCCCCTTCCTTCCTTCCTTCCTTCCTTCCTTGTCGCCTTCTGTTTCTGTCTCTGTCTCTTTCTAAATAGGAAGATTATCAGCTTAGTGCAAAAATTATAGATTTCAGAGTCAGATTCCCTACCTTATTCCAGTCATGACACACAGAGAAAACGATACTATTTGTAGAGTATTCTGGGGTAAGGAACAGAAGTGGAGCAAACCGACTCTGAGAGAGCCCTCCACTTTGAGGCCATGGTGATCAGTGTCAAGGGCATTCAAGCCCTGAAATGTGCAGGGGCTGCCAAACTCTGAGCATCAACAAGGTCTGAATCCTATTTTGCTTGCCCTCAAGCAAGTTAATTTATCTCTAATCTCCATTTGTAAACATGGGGATAATAGTTCCAACTTCTTAGCACTTCTTTGAGAATCATAGGCACTAACATATTTGAAAGGGGAGCACCACATGTGTACATAGTAGGTGCCAATAATGTCTGCTTCCCTCCTTCAAATCTCCCCCAACAAACCATATCTTACAGGGTAGGGGCTCACACATTTCTTAAGCAAATAAGGGAACTGGACATCATTGTAATACAATAGGGGATAATTTGGAGTTAAGGGATCTTGTATACCAGGGAGCAGCATTAAGCAACTGGGCAGAGGAAAAGAAGACTAGGAAGTGAAATGGCTTTATCTCTGAGTTCAAGTGGTAGCGAGTGACTCTTGGCATTGGAAATCATTTGATGTGAAACCTTTGGAAGGAATAAAGTAGGCTGCAGGTGTCAGGGAAAAGTCTAGTGCCTTGTTTCTCAGTTGAAAGGGAATAACTGAAGTGGTTATTTAACTTTTCTAAGTTGTGCATTAGATTTATCTCTGTTCTGTTTAGCCTTTATCTCCGCATTATTCTGTTGCTACAGAGTAAACTGGCAACAGCTTCTCAAGTTTACTATCCTTCCCAGGGGCAGGGGACATTCCGCTATTTCTCACCTCTGATTTGGGGATACACAATTTTACAAATAAAATGGCAAATGCTAAGGCAAACAAGATCACATCTGAATTCCACTAGGGTGTAAAAAACAGCGAAAGCGCTTTTAGAATGTTAAACCCAGATAATAATTTATAGGGCCTTTGTGTTTTCATTTTCCCCAGCTTCCTCTTTCTCCCTTTTGTTTGATTCACGTCTTTACCTAGCTCCTCCTTTTGGCTTTCTTGTTTTCCCATCAAAAAAAAAAAAAAAAAGAATAAATAAATAAATAAATAAAAGGACACAGAAACTCGAAGGACTCAAATTGGAAGGGAAGAGATGCAACAAGTCGGTTCTGTTTTCAGCTCCTACACCTGTGGGGGAGTCGGGCAGCAGGTGAATCCGAGTTCAAGCGGCCTGTCAATCACTCTCACGAAGCACTACTCAATTCTTTGCAACCTTTCTCCACTCCTCCTACCCTCTCAGCTGTGATGAAATCCTGGAGCAGTCCTTGCCCTGGAGCCGCTTGTGCTTTTAATATCCCGGGGCTGGGCCGAGTTTAAAAAATAAACGAACACCGCAAACGGTGCAGGGGCCTTGCCGCGAAGCCCACGACGGTGGGTTTCCGCCGCAGGCCAGAGGCGGTGCGCTTCCACCAGCTCGCAGTCCAAAGAGGAAGCCCGAGAAGCTGCTCACGACTTGTTTGTTTGAAAACAGTTGGGCGCGTCGGCCTCTTCCGAGGGCCGCTGGAGGGTCTGCAGCGTTTCCCGGGGGAGCCGCGGGGTCGGGAATGCACCGAGCGGCTGGATTCCTCACTCTGTGGCCCCCCACCCCTCACCCCCGAGCCCCAACACTCCAGCCTGTTGCTTCGTCCCCACCCCCTCCGCTCCAGGTCGGCTTTTCCCGGCAACTCCAGTGTGACTTCCAAACTCCTGGGCCCCGGGCTCACCTCGGGATCTGCCTCCGCCTCCCGCCTGCTCCCCGAGGGCCTCAGGAAGTCGCCAGAGCCCCAATCTTCGCCCAAGAAGTGCACTCCGGACCGCGGGCAGCGCTGCCGGCGGGGGGCCAGCCCGCGGCGATGAAGCCGTCCTGGCTGCAGTGTCGCAAAGTCACCGGCGCCGGGGGACTCGGGGGGCCCCTGCCCGGGTCCTCGCCGGCCCGGGGCGCGGGCACTGCCCGCAGGGCTTACTTGGCCCCCGGCCCGCGGGGCGCGCTCGGGGGTCGGGGCTGCCGAGCGCTGTCGTCGGCCGGCGGTGGCGGCGAGTACAAGACCCACTTCGCGGCCTCGGTGGCCGACCCCGAGAGGTTCTGGGGCAAAGCCGCCGAGCAGATCAGCTGGTACAAGCCCTGGACCAAAACGCTGGAGAACAGATACCCGCCTTCCACCAGTTGGTGAGTGCCTCCTTCGCCTAGCCAGAGCTCTCATGACTTTTGGGCGACAGGGCTTATCGTCCCTTTCTCTGGGAATCCGGCCTTGTGTCAGGACGGGAAATCAAGAGCGGAGACGTGTTCAGATCTTTTCATTCGAATCTCATTTAGTTCCAGAGTCAACTCTCCTCCCTTCTCTTGAGGAATTCGCTTACCCATTATGAGCCGAGCTTCCTATAGACCAGAGATTTACCAATATGGCAGGACTCCACTTGGCATTGGAGATGTTCCACGGTCAAAAACAAGGGTCTGTCTCCACGGACAGCACTGTCTAGTGTAGGAGACAACCACGGAAACAAATAGAGAAGTACTGTCAAGTGCCCTATACTGCAGGGAGGAAGAGATTTGAGGAAAGACTTCAATAAAATCACACCTAAGTAGGGTCTGGAAGTATGGTTATATCTTCTCAAGGTCGGCAAAGATCTAATTATTAAGACCAGGAGGTGGCTGAAATTTGGCTGGTAACCGTGGTTGCAAATAATTGTGTTGACCGGAGAGGTGGGAGAGTGGGCTGGCTGGTGAGTCAAGGGTTGGGAGGGGAAGGGATTTCTGTGTGTTGACCAGTAGATTGGGTTAGATCCATAGCCCTGTCGTGTATAGGGAGCTGTGATATGAGGTTCTCCAAAATTATGCACATATAGCCAGGTAGTGCTAGAAATCATGGTAGGAATACAATTTTTTTTTGTCTGCAGTTGCAATTATAAGTAGTTATACACATCAGTTTTGCATTACAACAAAACAGATACATTGTAGAATAAATGCCAGACTTGCCGGAATAGTAAGGGTGAGGCACACAGCTGTGAGAGCTCAGAGTTCTGGGTGTTCTTTAGGCTATGTGCCTAATCCTTAAAAACGTGGTTGCTCTCATCTGCCAGCCATTAGGGAGAGTTGTTTCTTGTAAAAGTTTGAGAAACACTACAGTGGAGTTTCCCAAATTTCCAAATTCCCAGCAGTGAGTTGGGGGAATGACACAATCAGGTTTGCATTTGACAAATGTCTCCTTGTTGAGAGCAGGGGAGATGGAATGGAGAAAGGCCAAGCCAATCAGAGTCTGTTCTATATTGTCACTATGCCTGGTTCTCTCTTCAATGTTTGGAATATTTACGTTGTTTTCCTTTAGAATCTGAACACATGTTCTCTTCTAGTTCAGTTGTTTCAGTGGTGTTCGACTAACCCTTTTAAACAGGGCCAACAGTGATTCAAGCACTGTGTGTATGCCCATGAGTAATATAAGACCCCTGCTTTTTGGGAGTCATGGTGACTAACCGCATGGTCTGTGGAGCCAGAATACTGGGTTTGAGCTCTGGCTCTCCCAGTTACTGGCAGTGTGTTCACAGCCAAGTTATTTAATCTCTGCTTCCATTTCTTTATATATAAATGTAGAAATAGTATGAGGATTAAATGGGTAAAGATTTAAGACCGAAGACCATGTCTTGGATGAAATAGACCTTATAAATGTTGGAGGAAGAGTAGCTAGCTACCTTTGCACTCTTAAACCACAATTATTTCAGGAGCAGAAAACCCTCTTTGTGTTTCTCAGATCAAAACAGAAATTAAATAACTTTCCTAAGAGTGTATTCTCAAAGGTCTGTGTCTGCATATCTGTCCTAAGGTGTGGTACTGAAATTATTTATGTGACCCTCCCCTCCCCTTAAAACCATGTGCAGAGAAGTTAGTTTTTCCAAGTAAAAACCAATGGGGGCCAGATGTAAGGCAGTGACAGTGGCAATGAAAGGGAAAGGACAGATTGTTAGAGGCTTGGTTGGGGTTGGAAAGGGCCTAGGTGAGTGCAGAGAATGCAGAAATCAAAAGTTCATCAAGTAGACATTTTAGACCTGGAGGTTTTCTTTCTGTTTTTTTTTTTTTCTTCTTAATCTTTAATTCCTCGCCTAAATTTTCTAAAATTGTGTGCATAAAATGTTTTTAATGAGAATTTTTGCCAAAAGGTCTTTGTATTTTTAAAACTTCAGTACATTGTAGATCACTGATTTTTGATAATACTGTAGCTGAACTCTTCATCTTTGAGCTCTTGGAATTGGAATCGCATGGCCAAACCTGTTTACAGCAGCCCAAAAGATCAAAGTGAAAAAAGATAAGTCTTTGACTTTGTATTTATTTCAGAAGAGTGATTCAATCTTACTAAAAATTTTGGTTGGCAGAGCAGATTTGGGCAGGGAAATCGAGGTGGAAGATCACATATCTAATCTTAAACTTCATCAATAAGACTTTTCAGTTTCAAGTAGAATCCATTACTGTGTTGGACACTTATTTGCAGACACTCCTCATTGGTTAACAGTTTTCTATAAAGCTAAATTCAAGGGCAGGATGAAATGTCTCTCTCTCTCTCTCTCTTCTTATCTTTATATCCCTAGGGTCTAGGGCAGAGCTGACATATGAGTTTAAAAAATTATAGTAAAGTAACAGAATGCATAGATTTGCTGATTTTTGCTACTATATGTCTTTGGGAGATAGTAAGAGGATATAGGCACAATTTGATGTGAAAGAGATTTGCTTATTTTCTTCGAAGCTGGGGTCTTGGAAATGTGGATGTGGGTAGCCAAATCTTTAAGAAAACTGAGGAGTTCATAGGGTGCTGTAGCTAACTTCTAGATGGAGCTGACATACAGGGAGTCAAGATCTCTGATGTCCTTTGGCTTCTCTTTTTTCATTATAATCTTGTCTGTTTGTTTTTCATGAAAGTAAACTCCGCTCAGAATCTGCAGGCCTATCAGAAGCTCCAGCACATAAATAGTAATGCATATTAGCTTTCACAGTGGCATAAACTACCCAATGGTAATTTACATATGCAGGAGTATAAACATGGGATAGAAATCTCTTTTTTTTTGTCAAGTTAGCCAACATACAGTGTAGTCTTGGCTTCAGGAGTAGTTTCCCATAATTCATCACTTATATATGACACCAAGTGCCCATCCCAACAAGTACCCTCCTCAATGCCCATCACCCATTGTCCCCATCCCCCACCGAACCTGCATGCTCATCAACCCTCAGTTTGTTGTCTGAATTTAAGAGTCTCTTATGGTTTGCCTCCCTGTCTGTTTGTATCTTATTTTTCCTTCCCTTCCCCCATGGTCTTCGGTTAAGTTTCTCAAATTCCAAATATGAGTGAAAACATATGATATCTGTCTTTCTCTGACAGACTTATTTCACTTAGCATAATACCCTTCAGTTTCATCCACATTGTTGCAAATGGCAGATTTCATTCTTTCTCATTGCTGAGTAGTATTCCATTGTATGTATAAACCACATCTTCTTTATCCATTCATCAGTTGATGGACATTTGGGCTCTTTCCATAATTTGACTATTGTTGGTAGCACTGTTATAAACATTTGGGTATGCGTGTCCCTACAAATCAGCACTCCCATATCCTTTGGATAAATTCCTAGTAGTGCTATTGCTGGGTCATAGGGTAATTCTATTTTTAATTTTTTAAGGAACCTCCACACTGTTTTCCAGAGCAGCCATACCAGTTTGCATTCCCACCAACAGTGCAAAAGTGTTCCTGTTTCTCCACATCCTTGCCAACATCTGTTGTTTCCTGAATTGTTAATTTTAGCCACTCTTAGCAGTGTGAGGTGGTATCTCAATGTGGTTTTGATTTGTATTTCAACATGGGATAGAAATCGTCAATGGTGATAGACTGAAGGAACTTTCCACTGAAGTCAATAGCCCTGTAAAATATATTTCTTTTAAAAAAATTTTTTAACGTTTATTTTTGAAAGAGAGAGAGAGAAAGAGAGAGAGAGTGTTGGGGAGGGGCAGGGAGAGACGGAGGCACAGATTCCAAAGAGCCTGATGCGGGGCTTGGACCCGTGAGCCATGAGATCATGACCTGACCTGAAATCGGATGCTCAACTGACTGAACCACCCAGATGCCCCAATACACTTCTGGTACTGTAATCTCTACAATCTTTGGAAAATAAATCCCAGTTATATGTAGGTGCTTTAGGAAGTTGTGAAGAACCACCTTTTTCTCAGTTTGGTGGTTAATTCACATTGTTGACACCTGGTTTCTGCGGTGATGAAATATCTATTTCAGAGACTTTAGTGGAAAACTATAGCCAAAGGGGAAGCAATTAGAATTCCTAGTCGTTTCTCTAATCCTGAAACAACAAAATGGATGTTTGGTTAGTTTCTCCTCAAGAATTAGGCATCCTGGGGCGCCTGGGTGGCGCAGTCGGTTAAGCGTCCGACTTCAGCCAGGTCACGATCTCACGGTCCGTGAGTTCGAGCCCCGCGTCAGGCTCTGGGCTGATGGCTCGGAGCCTGGAGCCTGTTTCCGATTCTGTGTCTCCCTCTCTCTCTGCCCCTCCCCCGTTCATGCTCTGTCTCTCTCTGTCCCAAAAATAAATAAACGTTGAAAAAAAAATTTTTTTAAAAAATAAAAAAAATAAAAAAAAGAATTAGGCATCCTGCTGCCTATCCTGAAGTTGAAATCGAGCTGCCACTCTGTGATATAAAGATTAGGCAATCTACTTTTGCATTACACATTGTGGTTGACTCTTCTGTCTAGTTCATCAATTTATTCCTTTCTATGGAAGCATTACAATCCCATTTTTGTTTATTTTTATTTAAACAATGTTCTATGATAAGACTCTCATATACTATTTGATTTAGAATTTAATGTTTATTAACAGTGACTATAAGCTGAAAAGGAAAGACTCCAACTTAATGCAGATTATTAGAAAATGGTTTCAGGTTGGTTAACATTTCTATAATGGAGTATAGTTTTTTCAACATGCAAGATCTCACTTACTAGCTATGAGATAAAGGTTGTTTAATCCCTCCAAGTCTTGAAATGGTTCATAGAGTTAAAGATATCAATCATTAACTTACTGTGTGGATAATACAGAGAAAATTGTGGAAAAGGTAGTGAAGAAAGTCACCACATAGTAGCAGGGGGGACATACATTGACTAAACTATTACAGAGCTATTTATTTAGAATTGCAGTACATACTATTCAGTACAATGGTTAGTGGTGGATTTAACATAGTCTTCTCTAGAAGGATAATGGGAGGAGTCTTGAGGAAATGATATTTAAACTGAGATTCCAATGAGTAGAGATTAGACATGAGAAGTGGGGAGGAACATTCCAGGCAAAGAACACAGTATATGCAAAGGCCATGAAGTATGCAGTAGCTCAGTAGATTGTAGAAACTGAAAGAAGACTAATGTGGCCGGGGCTTAAGGAATGATGGGGAAATTATCAAGAAATGGAAGAAAATAGCCATATGGTGAATGGCCTTGTGAGTCATGTTACGGATTTTTTGATTTTTTTCCTGGTACATAATATATCATATAATGCATGACCAAAACATGAATTTCGTACTCTTCTTTCTGCACTGGAAAAAAATAGTTATGAGCTCAACTCCAGTTCTGCTGCTTACCTTGGGCCAGCTTCAATACCCTTATTTATAAAATGAGAATGATTATAGTATCAATTTTTTGGGATTATATGGGGTGGAGAGGGGCTTGTAAAGTGTCTGAGACTGTGCCTGACACACAATACTAGGTATGAATGTCTTTGGATTTGGGAAAGATATTCCCATAAGCTAATGTGGTCTGGGAGGTTTTCAGAGAAATGATAGCGTTTGAAAATAGGACTTAGGAAAAAACTTTTTGTGTGTGGGAAACAAACATGACAGGCATAGAGGTTAGAAAGAATCAAGTGTGCTTAGACAATAATGTAGTAGAGCAGTTGGCTTGTAGAGGTTATTTTGGATTGTCCCCTTTATCCCCCTTATACATTCCAAGATCCACAGTGGATGCCTGAAACCATGGATAGAACTGAACACTTATATACTGTTTTTTCCTATGCATGCATACCTATCATAAGATTTAATTTATAAATTAGGCTCAGTAAGAGATTAACAGCAACTAATAAAATAGAATTATGATAACAATAGCCTGTAATAAACATTATGTGAAAGTGGTCTCTTTCTCTCAAAGTATCTTATTGTACTGTACTCACCTTTCCTCTTGTGATGATGTGAGATGATAAAATGCCTACAGAATGAGATCAAGTGCAATGAATGACATAGGCACTGTGAGATCACATTAGGCCTGAGATTGACCTCAGGTAACTGAAAACACCAGAAAGTGAAACCACAATTGGGCAGGGAAGGCGGGGCACTACTGACCTCGGATTCAGAAGGTAGTTTCAGGATGGTTTTAAAAATCTTGGAATAATAAGAAAAAGGGATTTGCATTTATGTCTTAGGCTACAAGTCACAATCTGACTGTAAACCTGAAGGTAGGTTATGTTTGCCCCAGGTGCTGAGTTTTTGTTTATTTAGGTAGTTCTCAGTATTTAAACATTGGAAGATTTTATTTAAAATCTACATTTCTATTAACAATTCAAGTTTTGGTCTTCTTTTGGAAAAAAAAAAAAGCGGAATATCCATCTGCAATGGGCAACACTTGGCTGGAACTGAGTAGCCCCTATGGAAGGCTAAATGAGACATCATGACTTCCTGGCAGCGGGATTCAGGGAAGGAAGGAATTTATGGTAACTGCAAGAATTTGAGTCAGATGTCCAACTGGAGCAACTGATTGTGAAGTGAAAGTTAATGGGTTGAAAACTGGGTGGAGCTTATGTAGAATTATAGATTTAACTATAAGTTAAAAAGATGTGAGAGTTAAAGCCTGTGAATGTTGAGTGGAGAGTGGGGTGGAGGGGGAGAGAGGGAGAGGAAGAGCAAAATACTAAGAAGTGAACTTAGGAGACAAGTAGAAGAAAGAAAAAAAAATACCCCGTAAGAATGGATGAGACTTAATCAAAGAAGTAAAAGGAAGAGCAGGATATTTTAGTGTCATGGAGCATGAGGGAGAGAAGAGATAAAAATAGGGGAGTCAGTAGAGGTCAAGGGCTCTGGAGATGTTTTGAGGCTATTGAGGATTGAACAGGCAGTTTTGATTCAGAAACCCTCAGTGACTTTGCATAATGTGATATCAATGTAGAGGTGGAGGCCAAAGCGAGAATAGTGCGTTACAGAGTGAACCGATGGCGGAGGGGTTAGAGACAGGTACGGAGACCAGATGACTGTGTGTGGAGGTACCTGGGTTATGTAAGTTTCCTCGCCATCTTTACTTTTCCTTCCTCCCCTTTTAGGAGAAACTTCTGTCTAATGGCAGAAGTGATGAAATCTGTGACATAGGAATGAAGGGAATTTTGCTTATTCTGAAACCCATTCCTCATCAGCAGCTCTCCCTGTTTTTGCAAGTTGAACTTTGTGTGGTTTCTTATCTTTTTTGTTTGTTTAGATACTAGGAGTCCATGGAAGAAACCCAATGGAAAAGCCTAAATGTTGAAATAAAGAGCTGCTCAGGCAATCTGTATGTTCTTGTTATACATTGGAACAATTCTATTTAGCTAGATAGTCCACATTTGATTGTGAGTTTGACAGGGAAGGTACGGAGACAGTTGGAAAGGGGTGAAATAATTAAAACTTGTTGATTTGTTAAATTATTCTGGGGTTATTAGGCATCATGTAAGTAAGTGGTTCAGAGGGAAAAAACGTTTTTTTCGATCTTGTATTTGCAACTTTTCTGAGTTTGACTTTGTTTCAAAGGAAAACAAATAAGCAAAATATAATGTGGATTTTTATGTAACCGGGAGGTAATTTAATTTCGCTACTGAATCTTAGTACTTTGGCAGTCAACTGCTTAGCCACATTAAACTGTTTGGGAATTTTTTTTAAACTTATTAAGAGTCTGTGAAGTTTCCTTCATATTTATCAGATTTTATTAAAATGATATTTAATTCTGGTTTGAAGGTGAGAGGTTTACCTAAAAATGAAAAATCGGTCCCCTTTTGACAAACTCTAAATGAAATGAATTTATTCATAATATTGTGCACAGTACAGGCATATTTAAAATTTAAATTATCATTTTTTTTTATAAATACAAAAAATATTTTAAGAAGGTACATGGTCAGCGTGAAAAATTGCCTGCTGGAAATATAGTCCTGCAGAGTAACCTCATCAAGAAAGACCAATTTTAAAAGATGGGCCTTATTTTATATTCTGAAGGTCAGCAGCTTGAGGCTGTGCCATATCTAATTTTCTCAGTCCTCATGCTGCCGAGCCTTCAGGGCAGAAAGAAGTGAACTACAGGAACGCTGCAATTACATAAGCAAGGATGGATTGCCTCACAAATGGCACAATCAATGAACAATGGAAATTCAATCGGCTGTGACCCGATCAAGTACCAGGTGTAGGGGAAAATCCAAAGGCTTAGCACCTCCTGGAAGGTGGCTTAGTCTTCCTTTGTTCATGCCTTATACTATTAGTTGAGGGGAAGAAATCCAGTGGTCGAAGTTACTTGCTTCTGCTGTTACCTCCGCTGCTGCTGCCGCTTCTGCTTCTGCTGCTTTTTAAAAAGAATTCCAGTTTGATAAGCAACAAGCAGCAACTCATTGCTTTCCATTGTGGTGTGACATTTGCAAGAGAAATATGTAGGAGGCTAATGAATCTTTGTGACAATATATATGAATCTAAGAACTCTTTAAATTGTAGTTTTAGAAGCACATCTGAATGTGGAACTCAAATCTTTTAGCTAAACCATGTGGATAGAGAATTCATTATGACAGAGATTCTGTGTGCTTGTGCTAGTATTGGGGCCAAATGAGGTAAAGGACAGTGCATGGAAAGGAGAGGTATTCTTCTTATGATATCTAGGAAAACTGAAGTTTAAGAATTTTAACTTGGAGGGGCACCAGAGTGGCTCAGTCAGGTAAGCCTCTGACTCTTGGTTTCCACTCAGATCACAATCTTGTGGTTCGTGAGTTTGAGTCTTGCATCAGGCTCTGCACTCTCAGTGTGGAGTCCACTTGGAATTCTCTCTCCCTCTCTCTCTGCCCCTCTTCCACTCACTTGCTGTCTCTCAAAAATAAATAAATATACTTAAAAAAAATTTTGAGTTTGAAATAGTCCAGTTGAAAGTCCTAGAATAGCTAACAACAACAACAACAACAACAACAATAATAATAATGATAATAAAAAGAAGCAGCACTTTCAGATTCTAAGCTAGAGAGCAGTAGAATTTAGTTTATGACTTTTAGGTAAATAGTGAATTTTACTGATTTAAAATATAAATTTTTCTAAGTGGAGGGAAAGCAATTAATTTCCATAGGTCTTTGACTTAAAAGCTGACTCTGGACAATAGGAATAACTTCTCCTTAGGTTTTGATATTAGAATAAAAACATTTCCCAAGTATAATCTTTCAAGACCTCTCTCCTAAGTGGATGCATTAGTTAGGTAAAAGAACTTTAGGAAGATTAAAAAAAAAAAAAAAGAATGCTCAGTATCTACCTTAGACATGACCAATATAGATATTTGTAAAAAAAAAAAAAAAAAGTTGGTATTATGGATAGTAGTCAAAGGGATATAGCATCAGTATCATTGACTGTTTGCTAAATAACTGTAAGCAAAGCATTGGAGCTTAGAAAAGTCCATTTTTGTACAAATCTAACTTTGCTTTCTCTCCGCAGTTTTTCTTATTTTTACAGGGTTGTATTGATCCTCAGCTGAGAGTTAAGTGCTTTTCTAAACCACAGATGCCCTGACTTTGCCTTCCTCCCTACTCCCTGCCTTCATCAATGCCAAATGAAGTTTGCCAGTTACCAATGGGAGTTTGTTAGACACCCAATTTTGGTGGGTAGGAGAAAAAAAAAAGTCAAGGATCATTATTAGTGGAGAAAACAAATGATTCCTAGAGATTAGAATTTTGGTTCCAGTCTTTGAACAGTGCTTTGCCCAAAATAATTGTCAAATGGGAGAATTATAAAATTAGTCTGTGATGGTTATTATTAGTCAGTGGTATCTGTTTTCTACCTCAGACATGCAGGGGGATTGGATATCCCCCTATACCCAGGGTTATATGGTTTGCTTTGGCCAAGGCGGTGAGAAGAGGAAGGTGTGTCACTTCAGGGTGAAGCCTTTAGCTGTGAGTGCTTCAATCTATAGTTCTCCGGTCTTCTCCACCATCGTGGAACATGTGTGTAATAGATGTAATCTGCATTGCTGAGCAAAAATCATTGATGTCAATGCTTTGGGGAGTCCACCCCGCAGTGAAGTCATATGAATAAGACATAGACATTTGTTTTTGCAAGTTACAGAGAGTTTGCAGTTGTTACTGCAGTGCAATCTGTCCTGTCCTTTTGACTGAGAAGGAAATAATAGGAAATAATATTTCCTCAGCACAGAGCCCCACACGGGCCTCCCATGAGCTGGGAGATCATGACCTGAGCTGAAGTCTGATGCTTAATGGACTGAGCCATCCAGGCACTCCTCAGTTTTTTATTCTCATTTAATGGGTGTGGGAATGAAGATATGGAGAGTTTAAGAAACTTGCCTAATCTTATAAATCTAGTAAGTAGCAGATATAGGATTTGAACCCAGGTAGTCTGAGCTTAGCATCTGTACTCTTTCTAAATACATTATAGTGTTTCTGTAATAAGAATCTCAATTAGGGGCGCCTGGGTGGCTCCATCAGTTAAGTGTCTAACTTTGGCTCAGGTAATGATCTCACTGTTTTTGAGTTTGAGCCCCCTGTGGGGCTCTGTGCTGACAGTTCAGAGCCTGGAGCCTGCTTCGGATTCTGTGCCTCCCTCCCTCTCTACCGCTCCCCCACTTGTGCTCTGTTGTCTGTCTCTCTCTCTCAAAAAATAAACATTAAAATTTTTTTTTAATTTTTTTTTAACGTTTATTTCTTTTTGAGACAGAGAGAGATAGAGCATGAACGGGGGAGGGTCAGAGAGAGAGGGAGACACAGAATCTGAAACAGGCTCCAGGCTCTGAGCTGTCAGCACAGAGCCCGACGCGGGGCTCGAACCCACGAACTGTGAGATCGTGACCTGAGCTGAAGTCGGACGCTTAGCCGACTGAGCCACCCAGGCGCCCCTAAAAATTTTTTTTAAAAAGCAGCTCAATTAATTTTAGTTTTTCTTTCTTTTTTTATCCCTTCTCCAAGGAAACCACTAAAAGTAATTTAGAACATCTAGATCTAATTCCCAGAAACATTTGGAAAATATCCATATTATATATATGGAATAATATGTTGATACTCTTTGAAAAAAATAAACCATGTTTTATATGTAAAATATTTCAAATGTGTACCACAGTCTCAAAGTTGGGGGAAGAGAGACTTTATATTAATTGTTACCTATCTTAGAAATTTTTCTTGGACTCTAGAAAGTAGTATTAATCTTCTCTCTAAAAAAATGCTCTGTTGGTTTTCTGGCTTAAGGAAAATCTATAATGACCACATTATTCATTGCTTGCAGTATGCTTTAATATTTTTATTAGAAGATAGGAACAGTCTAATTAATTCATCTAAGTATGAATATTTGAACTTTTTTTCCCTTCAACCTTTCAGTAAAAGAAAATACTTGACTTCTTGTATGTTTGTAATTATGGAACTTGTTGATTTTGTTTACTGCATTTATTACTGATTTACACATTCATTTACAGTATTCTTTCCTGTTTTTCTTTCGTTGCTTTCATCTTGATCCTAGTGTGCATGGACAGACCTTGATAAATGGCTTATGTTAAGTGCAGAGATGAGTTTCTCAGGAATCATACTGCATACAGCTTATATATATATAATATTATATATCATAGATTATCTGATTATATATGGTATATATTATATATCATTACATATATAATCATATACATGATTATGTATGATGTATAATATTATATAGGATCATATATATGATTATGATATATATAATTTATATTATATATAATATATTTTTAAAATATATATAATTTTTAAAAATTTAGTACAAGGACAATGAGTTGTAGGCTCTCCCACTTACTGTGTTATTGCATAGATGTAACAAACTTTGGGGAACACGTGATGTAAAAATGTTAAAATGCTTTCTTTGAGTATTTAGAGGATGTGCCACATTGAAATTTGGGATGTTTGTAGAGTCTGTAATGGATTGAGAAGGGAATTCACATGTAATTGTTCTCTAGCTCATGCCTGAGCTTTTCCATTCTTTAATACTAACAACTATGGCAATACAAAAGCAGTTAACTAATTATGGAACACTTACTGTGGCTCAGGCCCTGTGCTAAAACTATATATGTATTCTTTGACTCCTTCCAACACCTTATGAAATAGATATAATTATAATGCACTTTTATAGCTCTGTAAACAAAAGGACAGAGAGATTAAGTGACTTGCCGTATAGTGGTGGACTTAATTTTTCAACCAGTTGGGTCACACTACGAAGCACAATTTCTGTAATGAGTTGTAACTGCACTCTTTAACTTCTGTCTGGTTGTCCTGTGACTGTTTAGACATCAGGACCTAGAGGGTACAAAAGAATGAGAACTATGTTACAATTCTAAAAATTTTTAATCAGAGATGTAGTTTCCCTTTTTGTCCTGTGTCAATTGTGCTTCCATGTATCTTCCATTCTCTCATTTTAGAGGAATTGTAAATCTTCACCGCTTTCCCAGAATCAACTTTTACATGTGTTCTTGACTAAGTGTTGTTTTTTTCCCCCTAAAAATCACCTCACCTTGAATCTTATTTCCCTTTAAGTAGTTTGGCAAAGAATAACTCAGTACTCATTTCCATCCACTATATATACATCCACTTGATAAGCTCACACTCCGCGGATACTTTACCAGCAATTTAACCAATCATACTAGGTAATAGAAGGGCAGGGATCAGTCACCTTTATATCCACAGTGGAATGCAGATAACCTTGTGGATATCAGTTGCTCTGATTTAAAAACTTTGTCATGTGCAGATGTACTTTCTTAATCTATCTTATATTGGGGTTCCTATATAGATTGTAGGTACATATTACCTGAATCATCCATCCTACCTGAACCCAAAATGACTTATGAATCTTCTTTCTATCAAGGCATCAAAGAGTTTGAAATTTTCTTTTTTTTTCCTCCAAATTTTTATTTAAATTCCAGTTAGTTAACATACAGTGTAATATTAGTTTTAGGAGTAGAATTTAGTGTTTCTTTACTTACATTTAACACCCAGTCCTCATCCCAACAAGTGCCCTCCTTAATACCCATCACCCATTCAGCCCATCCCCTCACCCAGCTCTCCTCCAGCAACTCTCAGTTTGTCTTCTATAATTAAAAGTCTCTTTTATGGTTTGCCTCCCTCTCCTTTTTTTTTTTTAATTTTCCCTTATGTTTTTGTTTTGTTTTGTTCCTTAAATTCCATATGAGTGAAATTATATGGTATTTGTCTTTCTCTGCCTGACTTATTTCGCTTAGCATAATACTCTCTAACTCCATCCGTGTCATTGAAAATGGCTAGATTTCATTCCTTTTGATGGCTGAGTAATAGTCCACTGTATGTATATACCACCATTTTCCATTCATCAGTTGATGAACATTTGGACTTTTCCCATAATTTGGCTGTTATTGATAATGCTGCTATAAACATTGGAGTACATGTATCCCTTTGAATCATTATTTTTGTATCCTTTGGGTAAATACCTAGTAATGCAATTGCTAGATTGTAGAGTAGTTTTATTTTTAACTTTTTGAGGAACCTCCATTTGTTCTCTAGAGTGGGTACACCAGTTTGCATTCTTCATGGGTCTAAGTGCCATTATGAGGCAGTTGGCTTTCTTTGCTTCTCTTTAGCTCATTTATCTTTAAGTTGTAGTAGAGACTATTTTACAGTCGGCATGAGTTTCTAGTCATCGAGCCAAAGACACACATATTACATGGAAGGAAAATACTTTACTTATGTGGTACAGACCCAGTGCCCTTGTGAGTAGGGACTGAAAAAGTTGCCTCTCTGGAACATACCAGATTCCCAGTTTCAGATTTAATAGTTGGACCAATAACATATTACCATATTGTCAGTTATTAGTCATTTTGTAGTCAATAAGTTAACCAAATAAACCAAATTTTATTGATCAAATGAAAATTATTGCTTAAAAGTGATAAAAGACAAATACTGAATGGCCTCACTTATAGGTGGAATCTAAACAAAACAAAACAAAACAAAAACCTAAGCTCACAGATACAGAGAATAGATTGGTGGTTGCCAGAGTGGGGAGCGGAAGGGGGTTGGATGAAATGGGTGAAGGGGGTCAAAAGGTACAAACTTCCAGTTATAAAATAAATGTCATGGGGATATAGCATGATGACTATACTTAATAATACTGTATTGCATATTTGGAAATTATGAAGAGAGTAAACCTTAAAAGTCCTCATCACAAGAAGAAAGAAAAAAAAAGACAAAAATTTTGTGCGTGGTGATGGATGATAACTAGACTTATTGTGGTAATGATTTAGCAGTGTGTACAAATGTTGAATCATTATGTTGTATACCTGAAGCCTATATAATGCTGTATGTCAATTATGCTTTAATTAAAAAAACAATAAAAAGTAAAAAAGTGATAGCAATGAGATAACCTAAAAATATTATATTTCTAGGACACATTTATGGTATTGCCATAAATAATGATACAAATCTTAATATTTTGTTATTTGGAGTAAAAGCTGAATATATTCTGTTAAGCACTTAAATTTTGAAAATATAAAACTGATTTTTATTAATTGTTTTATTTATTTTATTTTTTTTAAACATTTATTTATTTTTGAGACAGAGAGAGAGCATGAACAGGGGAGAGTCAGAGAAAGAGGGAGATACAGAATCTGAAACAGGCTCCAAGCTCAGAGCTGTCAGCACAGAGCCCGACGTGGGGCTCCAACCCACAGACCGCAAGATCATGACCTGAGCCGAACTCGGACGCTTAACCGACTGAGCCACCCAGGCGCCCCTTTATTAGTGTTTTAAAATTCTGGGTCCTGACTGTTTAACACCTGCTACATGTGTCTACTAGAAACATTTCATTATTTCACCTGAATATTTTAAGAGCTATTTGAAATGTGATTTGTAATTACACGATTAGTCGATCTAATTTGATGACATTTTCTCTTATCTAGGTTTAATTAACTTATAAAAAATGTAATTTTTAAATTTATAATCAGTAAAAAATATCTTTAATTAGGAAGATTTTCCTTTTTTTAATTACATATCTAGTTATTTCAAAGTCTGTATCTGATGGAAATAATAATACTCTTAAATCAAAATTGCTTAAATCCTAGAAGATGATTTTACTCTATATGTGTGTATTTGTATGAGTAAGTGTGCACACACGTGTGTGTGTGAGTTTGTGAGTGAGTGGTAAAGTGTTACAGAATACATAATATATTATTACAGTAATGATAACAATGCATCGTTACCATAGTTATTTAATTTCTCAAGCACATACGTTCTGAAAGAAGAATTTAGGGAAGATTAAGTACCTTGTTCATGTTTACTTGGCATGCAGGTGGCAGATCTGGGATGAAAAACCAGATGTGTTAGACTCTGGAGTGTGTCAGCATCTCACTGTAACATAATTCCTCTCCAGTTAATCCTATTTTATCCTCATAATACCAGTGTTTCAGATTTAAAAACAAGCCAGGCACATATATACATATATACACACCTATATGTTTGTGGTCCTACTATATTTATAAGAGTGGAGTATTTTTGGCTCTAGAATTTATTTATTCACCAACTCATTTGTTCCTTCATTCATTCTTTCTTTCTCTTGTTCATTCATTGAACATTTATTAAATGCCTTCTACAATCCAGGAGCTATTCCAGATACTGAATGAGATTCCAGATAGATTGTAACTTTGAAGGGCAATTCCATACATCAAAGGAAAAAAGTGTGTTTGCATGCAATGAGATAGCTTTCATTTTCCTGTTTAAAAAGAGTAATTATGAGTGCTATGTACTATCTAGTTAGAATTTTTGAAAATATGGCTAATAAAATTTGTTTTATTTGACAATTGACTCTACCCTGAATTACCTTTGACTGTTGAGGTGTGAATAGCTAGATTATAGAACCTCACATTTTGGTCAACAGAAGCCATTTTCTAACTAATGAATCTTTTCATAGATAAGAGAATCAGCCATTTAAAATTTTATCCATTTGTACAATCTCTCATTTTCTGCTAGAGGTGCTAATACACAGGAAAGTGAGGAGAAGACAAGTAACAACAAAGAAAATAAAGGGAAATAATGGGCTTAGAACCAGCTAGACGATGAACTCTTGGATAATTGAGTAAACTGCACTGTATTCAAGTTTCATATTATGGAAATGTTAATGGGAAATGTTTTATTTATGAATATAATACATATGTAGATATTGGGGACATTGACAAGGATAAAGCAAAGATACAGTTTGTGATATTGTTCCCAGATTATTTTGAGGATAAGGCTAGGGAAAAAGGCATAATAAAAATTTTAAGTTATGTTCAATAGTATCTAGTCAAATTAAATGATCTTTGTAGATATGTCCATAGCATGCATGCTTGTATCTGAGTGTAAGGTTGTTACGGTGATGAATGAAGGTGGGAAGTTGGATGGGACATAGTAGGGTTTAATTAAGAGAGCAGAGGTTTTATGATTACAAGGCCTAGGTTTGAGACCTAGGTTTGAATTGACATGGCCTCTTCAGTGACATTGCTTTATTGAAAATAATTTTAATTAGGGGCACCTGTGTGGCTCAGTCAGTTGGGCGTCCGACTTTGACTCAGATCATGATTTTGTGGTCTGTGGGTTCGAGCCCCACATTGGGCTCTGTGCTGACAGCTCAGGGCCTGGAGCCTGCTTCAGATTCTGTTTCTCCCTCTCTCTCTGCCCCTCCCCTGCTGATGCTCTATTTCTGTCTCTCTCAAAAATAAATAAACATTAAAAAAAACTTGATTAAAATTTAGGTTTATGCTTTTTTTCCCCATAAAGAAGCAGTAGTTCTTTAAACTCTAATTGGGTAAACTCAGGAAAGCTGAAATAGATGGAAAATAGGCTGTATAGTTCAATATCTCAATACATTCTCAGTGTATATCTTGGCATATTTTGCATATTTTCCTTCAGCCTTTTTATTTCATCTAAAATTTTTATTTTGTAATGATTGTAGACTCACAAGAAGGTACAATAATAGTGCAAAGAGATTTGTTTGTGCCTCTCCCTCAGCCTTTCCTAATGGTGATGTCTTACACAACTAGTATATTATCAAAACCAAAACTATTATATTATCAAAACCAAAATCTACATTGGCACAGTACAATGAACTAAACTAATAAACACTAATCAGATTCACCAGTGTTTGCAGGCACACATATTTATTGTGTATGTGTTTTGCTTTTGTCTATATGTCTGTATATGTCTGTAAGACTGTTTGACACTCTAGGTCTCTATTTTTGTTCTTACAGAAAAATGGAATTATACTATCCATACTATTGACAGGTCTTTTTTCTACTGCAATAAGCTATATGTTTTCCATTCTTCTATTCTTCTATTCAGTGATTTTTAAATGTTTGCAGAATGTTTTAACATATTGGATGAATGTTATTTATTTCACAATCCCTTCATGCTGAAATTTAGGTTGTTTCTCTTTATTGTTATTATAAACAGGCAGATATACTTACATCTTCGGATACAGCATTCTGAAGATTTCTCTGTCTCTGTCTTTCTCTGCTTCTTTCTTTCCTTTCTTCTTGCTGATGAATTCTTAGATTTCTAGATCAAAGAGATATTATACCCTTTCTAATATAGAGTCAAATTTTTTGTTCAAAAACATTAATACTGTGAATAAGGTATCACAACCTTCTTCCTTATGAAATATCTGAAGAATAAATAAAGATAATCTAGTGGACATCGAACACCGGGCTTTGTAAAATCTTAATGTTGTATCACATTTCCTTTAAATCTTTTTGTTTTAAGCAGGAAAACAAAATTGATGCCCCCTTGTAGCTCTGCCAACTACACAATCTTTGTAGAAACAATCTCAGAATAATTTATGTAGCTCAGTGGGAAGAAAAAGCTCTTTTCAGACATTCTAAGATGACTGATTGTATTCCTCCTCTTTAATAAGAGCTTGTATTAAACATCTCTCTGTGGACATGAGCTAAGTGTTGTGCAGAATGAGTTAATGAACGTGGTGTCTGCGTTCTGGGAGCCTCAGCTGTAGAGGAGAGTTTCATCAGAACATTGTGGTGTGTAATTCTACATGAGTTATAGTCTTAAAGAGAAAGAAATGGATAGCTAAGATGAAAATGCAATGTGAAAATAGGAAAAAATATACAGTCCTAACGTTCTCATGGTTAGAGCACATTAGTTTCAATCCTTACCTATTTCTCGCCTCACTTCCTATTTCTCCTTAACCAGAGTAAAGTAACACCATATTAACAAATTAGCTTCCTTCTCCCCTGCGTGGTCCTGGGGCCACTATCTCTCTTCTCCTTTCCTCCCCTCTTCCCTTTTTTTTTTTTTTTTTGTTCTTTCTTCATCACTTCATCATTGTTATCAGTATTAAATTCTGAGAGCTCTTTTTCTTCCCTTCAACCAATACTGATTGACATTGGAGGTGTACCTTCTCTTCTGTCCCTTCCTGGTTCTCTGGATAGTTTTGAGGTTCCAGGGTTACCTTCTGGGAGACCTTTTGAGCACCCTGATCTGTAAGTCTGGTTTTCTAGGAACCTGCCCCAGTTTGGAGTTTAGTTCCTTATGAGCTCATCATGGCTTGTTTCTTAGTTGGTTGATTGAGGACCTCTGCTCCTAAGAGTATGCTAAATACCGTCTTGAAGAGGGCAGAATGATGCAGTTTATTTTCCTTTAAAATGTTCTTTTAAGTTTATATTCATTTATGATTATATTTCAATCTTAATAGATTTGTGCTTTGAAATTCAAATGTATTTCGATTGTATCTTTAACATTTGACCTTTAATGTTAATTTAATTCATTATACTTTTCTCTTTTATTTTTTATATTAAACTGAATCCTATTTCTGTTTGCTTAAACCCTGTCTTTCCTGCATTTCCTCTAGAATAAAAATGAGGCAAACAAGGCAAAATGGTGTCTTTACTTTCAGCTTTGAATTTAACTGTCGGACATGACTCACAGTCTGTGGATCTTTAAAATCCTTCATTCATGCCTTTTCTCTTCATTGACAGTGTGGATCCAGTTCAGATAACAGGTATTGATTTCTTGAAAGTCGTTCTTTCTATTCTTTTTTCCTGTTGGCTGCATTTCTCACCTTTGGCAATTCACTCAGTTTTAATCCGAGATGATCTGGCAGAGATGTAGATGCCTGGGCTGTCCTTTCATGTTGAGGATGGGACAGTCTGTGGCTAGGGCTGGTGGATGGGGCCAGGTTCTGCACACACGTACTCATGTATAAAGGATTGGTAGGGCTAAAGAATGTCGCTCTCTTTGTGTTAGGTTTTTCTGTTAAAATAATTGTCCTATAGAGAGATGTGCTTTCCAAGTACGTTTACAAAAACAATATCCCTAGTGGTTAAATTAACGTAAGGTTATTATGCTGCCCCAAGTAGGCAGTTACCCAATTTGGAGGGTTTCCTGGAACAGTCAGTTGATACTGCTCAAGGCCAAGTATCTGTAATTTAGATGAGATGTCCCTGTGTGAAGAAAGCAATGTGATGCCCTCTTCAAAATGCTTAAAGCCTTGTCTGTTTGTGTGCAATAGTAGTCTTTGGAGCTTGTCATTGTTTTTACTGAGCGTTTACCTCATGAGACTCTTTTTCTTATTTGTGTTAATGTGTCAGAAGAGTACTATTTCGATTCACGTTCATTCACACTTGCAGGCATTTACTTAAAAATAATTATTGAGCATTTGCTGTGTGCCATTAATGAGCTAGCATGTGGTCTCTGCGCACAGGAAACAGCTTCTCGTGAAGGTTCACGAATTACTCAAATAAGCAGACAGACATGTAAAATTGGAAACTCATCACATTTTCCTTAGAGGCAGAAAGCACTGGGCTACAGTCTGCCATGTGTTAGTTTTATAATTCTGGGGAGTTATTTGACCTCTCTGAGGCTCATTTCTCATCTATAACATGGGAATAACAGTGTCTTCCTCAAGGGATAGTGTGTGGATTAAATGATTTGATGCATATAAATTTCCAGATGCAGAACCTGGCATACTGGTGATTCCTTTTCATACTTCAAAACTGTTTCTTTTTCTTCTTATTCCAGGTCTCCCTTAAAGACCACATAAACTTGGCATCCAGAGATGGGGGAAAAAACCCCTCAATTTTCTTTGATGTCACTCTTCCCCTACTTCTAGTTCCTTTTTAATTTGTTTCTATAATAGTTCCTCTTCCCCCAAGTTTTCATTACTTACTGTGCCTTTCTTGGCTAGTCAGTATAGATCCTAACCAATTCCATTTCCTCCTTTGCGTCTCAAGACTGACCTGAAATCCATTTCTAAGCACAGCATTCTCCAGCTCTGAACCCTTTAATGGCCTGCCCTTCCTTAACTAGGCATTCCAGGCTTTTAAGATAAGGCTTACTCTCATCTTCGTTGCTTTAGTTCAGGTTATGCTCCACGCTGAACACACATCTCCTATTTCAGCGGCATTAATGCACTTCTAAAACAGAACCTGAACTTTGCCTACTTTTTGCACATGTTCCACTTGCCATTGCCATTAAAGAATCATATTTCCATTAATTTTCAATGCTGCCTCCCCTCAACTGCCTTCACTTTTCACCCTTTTAGATAAAAGCCAGTTGAAAGATTTGCACAAGCCCAAAGAGATGTCAGAGCATCCCCCTTCTCTTGATATCCTCACTTCTCAGCCACATTGTCTATACTCCAGGCTTTTCTCTCCCTTATACCCCTACATATCCTTTTCCCTTATACCCCTTATATCCACTGCAGGGGGCCTCAATCCTCATCACTGTATGCAAACTGCTGTCCCCAAGATCACCAGTACCTGTTTGTTCCTTAATTCAATGGATTGACTTGAAGTCCTACCTCATTTGATCTCCCTTCAGTATTTGACTCTGGGGACCACCTATGCCTCCTCCAAATTCCCTACAAGTGCAGTGTCCAACAGGAAAGTTGGTAGCCACATGTGGCTATTTTAATTTAAGTTTAATTTGAATTAAGATTAAAATTCAGTCCTGCAGTAACATTAGCCAAGTGTGGCTAACTGAGCACTTGAAAGGTGGCTAGTGTGACTGAAGAACTAAATTTTGAATTGCATTTACTTTTAATTAATTAAAATTTAAATTTAGCCAGCTACCTGTGGCTATGCAATTGAACAGTGAAGGTACAGAAAACTTCCATCATCACAGAAATTTCTGTTGTACAAGGCCTCATTAGAGACAAGACTGGCAAAGTTTTTAACAGGTCCAATGGTAAGTATTTTTGGTTTTGCGGGCCAGATAGATTCTGTTGCAAGCACTCAATCTTGCTATTATCGAGCAAAAGCAGCCACAGAGAATACAGAAACAATGGAGTGTGGTTGTGTTTCAATAAAACTTTATTCACATAGATTGTGGGCCAGATTTGGCATGTGACTATAGTTTGCTGACTCCCCTTGAGCCCCAGTTTCTTTGATATGCATTCTTTTCATTCTCTTTCCTCTTTTTCTCTAAAATTCTTTTTTCAGTCTTATGTATTTCTCAAACCCTTCCCTTCCTTCCATCTCTATCACCACAACATTATTACTGCAAAAAAGTCTTGAAACAGTCGCCCTCCCCTTATGTCCTGCTTCAGCCCCAATCATACCCATTGCCACAAAACTGTGCTTTCGTAACTTATCTAATCCAGTTTCCCCATTTGTAAATGTGTATAATGATAGTAATTGCCTAATAGGGTTATTGAAAGGAGTCAAGGAAATGTGTATGAAAGCATGTTTGTGGAGAGTGTAGAGTACTTTCGTATTAACTCCTCAGTGCAGAATAAGAGGTTGTGACTTGGAGCCTGACTGCTTGACATCCAGTCCAAGCCTGTAACACACCAGTGTGGACCTCGACTAGGCCACTTAACCTCTCCATACCTCAGTTTCCTCATCTGTAAGATGAAGACGATATTGGTGTCTACATTGAGTCATTATGAAAATTGAATGAATGTGTGTTAAATGTTCATAGTGTTGTCTTGGTATAGAGTAAGTGCTATGTTGTTGGGTTTTCTTTGTTTTGTTTTCCTGGTTTTATAGATGGAGGAAGAAATACCTAGGCATGTTAATTTGCCTGCAGGCCTGCAACTATTACATGACATGCCCGAGATTTGAGCTCTGGTCTTTTGACCTCAAGGCTCAGACCTTTATAACTAGACTACATTCCTTGCAACATCACCAGTTCCTAACCACATTCCCCTAGCCAGAATTAATCTCTTTTTTACTGTGCTTTCATCACACTTTGTTTCTACCTCTGCCAGGAAGTTGGCCACATTTTGCTTCTTATTATAGTTATTGTAAATCAGTATGCCTGTAAATCAGTATGTTCTGTAAATCAGAATGGTGGACATGTTCCCAATTATATTTTTTGCCTTTTCTTAACAGTTTCAGGTCGAACCAACAACAAATTATTGTTAAATTTGTTGGCTAAAAAAAAAAAAACATTTGAAGAGAAAATCGTTATTTAAAAAAAGTTAATGTTTTTATTTATTTATCTTGAGAGAGAGACAGAGAACATGAGCAGAGGAGGGACAGAGAGAGAGACACAGAATCTGAAGCGGGATCCAGGCTCTGAGCCATCAGCACAGAGTCCAACGTGGGGCTCTAACTCACAAATTGCAAGATCATGACCTGAGCCGAAGTCAGATGCTTAACTGACTGAGCCACTGAGGAGCCCTGAGGAAATAATTATTGATAGTTAATATTGGAGGTTATAATCTGCCAAAATCTGCCTATAATATAATAAATTATTTCTTATAAATGTTACACATTCCTAATATAGATTTAGTATTTTAGTAGGTAGATAACCAAATATATCCATTACCCTCAAATTCTTTTCAGTATGTTATCCTTAGATTTATTTAACTTTTGAAAAAGAACTTGAATTTTTTTTTCTGAAATTGTGCCAAAATAAAAACCCAAATAGGAGATCATCCAGGAAGGACATTGTAATATGATCCAGGGAAAGGAGCTCATATCAGAAGGTAAATTATATGTTGGGCTTTCCAGTTATTTAGTAGAAAATGTATGTCTAGTACAGAAATCACTAGCTGGGACTACAGAGAGGGTTGCAACATTGCAACTACCAAATATACTCATGTCAATAACTATTTCGTGCAGATTGAAATATGGCAGTTTGTGAAAGAGTTTCATAGTCCACACTATTGAAAGTACAATAAGTTTTGTTCTTGAAATAGGAGGGAGTGGTGAAATTGAGAGGAACATTTTAGTCTTTAGTTCTTCTAAAGAAGAAGTCAAATTCAAACAAGCTTCCCTCCAAAGAACTGAGTCAAAGTTTTTATTCTGGATGTAAACTAGCAGGGTTAATGAGGAAAAGGCAAGGGAAAATAGAAAATTATGCATAAGAAGAAGCCTCAAAAGAATTTCAAGAGCTTTCTTCTTTTTTTTAAACGTTTATTTATTTTTGAGAGACAGAGAGAGTGAGTGGGGGAGAGGGCAGAGAGAGAGAGAATTCCAAACAGACTCTGTGCTGTCATTGCAGAGCTCAGTGCAGGGCTTGATCCCACGACCCTGGGATCATGGCCTGAGCCAAAATCAAGAGTCTGATACTTAACCAACTGAGCCACCCAGGCGCCCCAAGAGCTTTCTTCTTAAAGGAGCTCCTTCTGAAGCCTCTCAGCTCCACCTCTCTGAGCTCAGACACAGATGATGGTGCACCTTGACTTCTTTTCAGGGACATCTAACAATTCTATAGTGACTACATAATTATACCAGCTGAGATTACACTCATTTCTTTTGCCCTGGAATGTATCCCTCTGCCTCTAAAATTGTAAAACATGACAATTTTAAAGTTTGTTTAAATTTACCAAAATAGATGGGTCTGGGGACTTTTCTCTCAGTTGGAATAGACTAGGCTGTGCTGCAGGAGTAAACAGCTTTCAAATAACCCTAGTTTAAAATAGCCCAGGTGTATCTCACTCATGTAAATGTATCTTTGATTACGCAGCAAGTTTGTTTCATATCATCCGTGTTCACTCAAGAATACAGGTTGGGGACACCTGGGTGGCTCAGTCAGTTGAGCATCTGGCTCTTGATTTCAGCCCAGGACATGATCTCGTGGTTCGTGAGTTCAAACCCTATATTGGGCTGTGTGCTGACAGCATGGAGATGGCTTGGGATTCCCTCTTTCTCTCCCTCTGTGCCCCTCCCTCTCTCTCCCTCTCTTTCTCTCTCTCAAAATAAATACATAAACTTAAAAAAATACAGATCGACAGTGCTGTCACCATTTGGAATGTCACTGGTCCTTGTGACACAGAGAAGGAAATGTGAAAACACACACTGAATCTTAAAGACTTCTTGCATTATTTCTGTAGCCACGTCATGGGCCACAGCAAACTTCGTGGCCGTGCCTTATTTCTAGTGCAGTGTTACAAGCGCCTGGAATGAGGGCAACCAAAATCACAGTGGGCAGCAAGCAAGAATGATGAACACAGATTTATAGTAGATCTGTCTATGCGATTTGAAGGTTCTGTCTAGCCATTCTTAGTATTACTATATATCTGCTTGAGGTTGATTCTGGTGAGAAAAATAAATAAAAAGGAAAAGCAAAATTTGATGGCCCGTTTTAGTTTTTTAAAACTGAGTTTAGATGTTGTCATAAGTATAAGAAATACTTCTTTTTACCAGAAGAAAATCGAAAAGAGATGTTTTAATTAATTAATTAAATTATTTTTTTTCATTAGTGGCAGTTATAATGATATAGAGTTGATGATTCGGTCAATCCAAGAGCCAAGCAATCTTCTATTAAAATTTATATTTTTATTAAAATATATTTAATACATAAAAGAATATTGGTAAAAATCAAATCACACAGAAGTATTTATTACAGAAAAATATAGACTATTCTTTTCTGTATTGCACCTCAATTTTTCTTGTACCCAACTTTACCTCTCTTGTACATTTTTCTAGACTCTTTCTTGTGCTTTTATTTTATTTTTTTTTTAATTTTTTATGTTTATTTTTGAGAGAGAGACAGACAGACAGCGAGTGGGGGAGGGGCTGAGAGAGAGAGGGAAACACAGAACTCCAAGCAGGCTCCAGGCTCTGAGCTCTCAGCACAGAGCCTGATGTGGGGCTTAAGCCCCTGAACCGTGAGCTCATGACCTGAGCTAAGGTCGGATGCTTAATCAACTGAGTCATCCAGGCACCCCACCTTCTTGTGCTTTTCTACAAGCACAGAGATAAATATACAGGCAACTTGCTTTGGCTGAGTTAACACTACTGTGTATTGTATCTTTGTATCAATCCAATGGGGAGAAATGGAATATTATTATTGTTTTAATGTTCATTTTCCTGATTGTCAGTGAAGCTGAGCATCATCTTTTTTTGCTTATTGACCATTATCATTTTTTTCCTCTATGGATGGTGTGCTGAGATTCTTTACCTACTGGGTTTTTAATTTTTTCTGTATTGATTTTTAGGTACACTTTAGATATTGTTGAAGTTAAAAATATGCCTTTCCCCTTGTTATTTATGTTGACAATATGCCTTTCCCACATCTCAGCTTTATGCTGTCCTCTTTTTCATATATATGTTCATACACACCTACATGAACACCTACACACACACACACACACACACACACACTCACTCACTCATCTGAGTGGCCAGGTTCAGGTAGCTAAGTGGAGTACATCTCAGAATCCAGGTAAGGATCTTAGTTCATGTGTCAGTAAATGTAGATTTTGGTTACTTAAATCCTTCTTACTGTGATTGAGAGGAAAGAGGGGATTTCCAGGTGGCAATGGTATGTGGGGTTCCTAGGCCTCCTGGAAATTATATAGAACCTTGTTCTTGTCCTACTCCTAGATCATTCACGCAGAAACTTGTTTCAGAAAGTTAGCCTCTGGGCTGGTGAAAGTTTGTGTGACATGTATGTAGGTGTGGCTTATGTGTTAATAAAACATCCAAACATTTATGGCCTGTTTTTTATTCCTACTTGCCTCTGATCTTGGAAATAGTTCAGAGTTCTATTGAGAGCCTTTTAACGAGCCTTTTAATTACCTGCTTGGGGTTGATAGTTTCCCCATAAATGTGTTCTATAGTATGGTCACATAATTTTTCTACACATTATTTTCTTTCTTTAATCTAACTAATTATAATCTTTCTGTGTCAGGAGTCCACTCGCATCCGCCCTGTTTGGCATGACTTCTGGGTTTAGCAGTCATTCTGCTTCTGTTTGCTTCATGTAGTCCCCAAATTTGCCACTGCTGTGATCTCGTGGTCACTCCATTTCTAGTGGTTCCACTGCTGCTATCAATTTCATTTCAGTTTTATATTTTTTTCTGTTTTTCGAGTGAGCTGTGGGGTGCATTCAGATTTCTTTCAATTTTCTGCAGAAGGAATTCAGGGCAGAGATGGGGTAGAATAGAATATGAGGTTTTTTTCCTTTCTTTCTTCAACAGAACTTAAAGCTGACTGAGTTTAAAGAGAGAACTATTCACAAGACTCTACTGACAGAACATTCCAGTAGTTATAGCTAGAAACTACATAGCCTTGACAGAGACTCTGAGATATATATATATATATATATATATATATATATGTGTGTGTGTGTGTGTGTGTGTGAGAGTATGTATGCATAATACATATGGGAAGAATGAAGCATCATAAAAAAATGAGGACAGTAAGCATTAGTCAAACATTGATGCTTGTAAAATTGACTAAGGATAAATAAATATAATTGTACTATCATTTAATATATATATATATGTATATATATATACATATATATATATCAACACACACATACACACACAGACGTCATGTGATACATCTATGTGTAGATGTCTCTTATGTGATTTGAAGGTTCTTTGTAGCCAGAACTTTTGAATATGTGTGTATACACACACACGTATATTATGTACATGTGCATAATATGTATACATGCACAGTTGTCCTACAATACATATGTATAATATATTCTGTATAACATGTATTACCTACAAGTTTTATACATGTATGAATATTTATTGGCTCATATCAAAGATCAATATAAAAACTGAAACCAGAAGAGAGTAGTATGAAGTTTCTTAGACAAAGAAATTGTAAAGGAAAATGATGAGTATTTGACTATATGCAAATTTCAGATAGTTTTAAAATGTTTATTTATTTTGAGAGAGATGGAGGGAGGGAGGGGGAGAGAGAGAGAGAGAGAGAGAGAGAGTGAGAGAATTCCAAGCAGACCCTGCACTGTCAACACAGAATCTGACATGGGGTTTGATGGCATGAACCATGAGATCATGACCTGAGCCAAAATCAACAGTAGGACGCTTCACCAACTGACCCACCCAGGCACCCTAACAAATTTAAAATATTTTTATATCAGGAAATGGCATGAATTAAAATTAGTGAATAAATTGAGAAAATAATTTGTAATAGTGTCAGACTTAAGTCTAATGTTCTATATAAAGTGCTTTTAAAACTTGGTAAGGCATTATACTTAATACCAGTAACCAGAGAAACTAAAATTGAAACTATTTTTCAATTCTCAAATTGAAGAAGATTGAGAATAACCTGTATTTGGAGGAGTGTGATAAAATGGAATTTCAGGTAATGCTGATTGTAATATAAATTGATTCAATATTTCCAGAAGGAATTTAATTATTTGATGTATGTGTTTGATTGTAGGAATGACATTTGCCTGCAAATGTAATAAAAAAACAATGTAACCAATATTTCTCTGTAAGAAACATCATTTCAGGATCATTTAAAATAATGACAATATTATGAAAGGCAATTTGCAACAATACAGAGTTAACTTTATTATTGAATAGCCATTGAATGTAATATGATGCCGTCATTAAATGTGTGTTGTTGTTTTTTTTAAATTTTCAGGCTCTTGGGAAAAGCTCATAATGCAATCTTAAACATAGAGACAAAATATTTACATATATAAAAAATAAGAGAAAATACTCTAAAGTTATTTTCTCAGTTGTCTAGAGGGGGGCATCAGTTATTTTAATAATCTGGGGAGACAAACCCTTTGGAACCTACTCATGAATTTACAAGGGACAATGAGGAGCTATCACATAGAAGGCTTTCAGTTGACCTTTACTGAAATGATTTGAGTTAAAATGAAATAAGAATCTTGTCATAGTGGAATAATCAAATCTTTGAGCCGGAAGGCCCCTTGCGGGTCACTTGGTCCAGTCAACCACAGTAAACCAATCTTTAATTGAGCCAGTTTATAGTGGTATATGCACTAACTCTTACCACCTCTGGAGCCATGCCAATTTGTCATCTCCTGCGGCACTTCTTGTTTAACACTGTTTGCAGGCCCTTCCCTCTGAATTTCCTTTCTGCCCTCCTAAAGGGAGCCCTTAAAATTTTCAAAACTTCTGTAAGGGTATCCTTCAAAAAGAAATCCTAGGGTATAGTAACCTATATACTAAACTTGTACATATTTCCCCTGCTCTTAGCCAGTGTCATGGAAGCCTAGTGGGATCCTGAACTTTTACCCTAGTCCGGCAGTAATGAGATACCCCTCACGCCCACCAGTGTCAAAAGAGGCCATTAGGGGAACAGGGACTAACATACCTGTACCTGGGAGTAATGAGACGTCCCTCTCCTCCATTGACACAGTGTTAGAGGAGGTCTGGAATTTAAATAGAATCTTTAAATAAGCTCCACAGTCTCAGTAAGATGCCCACGATGTCCAGGATACAACCCTAAATCACTCGCCGAAACTGAGATGACACAGAGATTGGAACACTCTGATAAGGACTTTAAAGCAGCCATCATGAAAATACTTCAACAAATAATTATAAACATACACAAAATATATTTTTTAAAAGCCTCAATAGGGGCGCCTGGGTGGCTCAGTTGGTTGAGCGTCCAACTTTGGCTCGGGTCATGATCTCGCGGTCCGTGGGTTCGAGCCCCACGTCGGGCTCTGTGCTGACAGCTCAGAGCCTGGAGCCTGTTTCGGATTCTGTGTCTCCCTCTTTCTCTGACCCTCCCCTGTTCATGCTCTCTCTCTCTCTGTCTCAAAAATAAATAAAATGTTAAAAAAAAATTTAAAAAAAGCCTCAATAAAAGAAATAGAAAGCTTCAGCAAAGAAATTAAAGATATAAAAAAGAACCAAGTGGAAATTTTAGAGCTGAAAAATACATTTACCAAAATAAAAATTCTCTGAATTGGCTCAATAGCAGAATGGAGACCACAGAGGAAAGAATCTGTGAATTTGATGATAGTAAATAAATAATTGATAAATGAGTGAATTAATATGATGTGAATTATGATACACGTCTAGATGCCTAAAGATTTGGGTTACAAGTGTGGCATTCTTGAATTTCTTGCCAAATGTCCTGGGAATTATTCTTTTTAAGTCTCTGTTCTCTCAACTTTAAAATGAGTTAGTAAAAACTACCCTGACTACTCTAGCTGGATTCTAAAACCAATGTTTCTTGAACACCTACTAATATTTTTATTCATTGATTTATCAAATATATGCTGCATCCAAATACAGAAGAGCTTCTATAGTAGATCCTAGTGATGAAGTTTTGGGTGATGGTGGGGTGGTCCGGAGCCAACAGCCAAGAAAGAATTCTTGAAGAAGTCTTTGATGCAAAAGGTGATGTTATTAAAGCATGGAGATAGGACACTTGGGCAGAAGAGCAGCTCTCTACCCTCAGGTTGGGAGACGGGGGGTCAGGGATAGAGTAAGTCTCTAAGGAATTTTGGAAGCAAGATTTCCAAGACCTTGAGGGGCTAGCTGTTGGTAGCAAAATTCCATTTATTACTGTTTAGTAAAACCTCAGTCATGAGACCCTTCAGATGCATATTGGGGGGGCATAATCTTGGAGTACGATTGCCAGCATATTTCTTGGGGGCAGTTGAGATAAAGCAAGTAGACTTACAGGATCTTCAAGGTTGGGATAATGTTAAACCAAGATTCTCTTTTGCTCCTAAAAGTGTCATCATCCAGGCAGCTGGGCTTCTAGAGGGAGGTCACTCTGCCAGTTTCAAGGACTTGTCAATGGGCTGTAGGCAGGAAGGGAATTTAATTTTTCATTTGCCTTAGTTTCCCACATTCCCATGGCAAGCATTTAAAACCCCTTTCCTTTGTTCTTGAGTATAGCCAGGAGTGTCTGAGGAATATCACACATTCCACTTGGTGGGGAGGTTGCTGTTAGCCTGTGTTTTGCCCTCAGCTTGCCCCACACTCCGACATCACTAGGACTATAAGGAGAATAAGGCATTTTCTCTGCTGTAAGGTAGATTTCAGTATAATGAGGGAAATATATCAGTAGGTAGACCAATTGTTAATACAATGTGATAAGTACTATGGTAGAGATGTGTGCATAGGGCTTTGGAACTACTTGGGGGAGGTAAAGGTGGAGTAAAGGTAAAGGTAAAGGTGGAGAACAGTCACAGAAAGAATCCGCAGCTGAGCGGATTCAGGAAATCTAGATTTTATAATTCATTAGAGCTGGAGTGTGGGAAGTTGGATGAGGAGAAATAAAGCTGAGATGAATGGGCTTTGAATGCCATCTAAAGATACATAGTTTTTATTCTGAACTTCATGCAACAGTAGTAAATGACTTTGAGCACCAAATAGTTGGTATGAGAACATTTATGAGGAAAAACATTCTTTAAAAACTTTTTTTTTTAAATTTGAGTATTGTTGACACACAATTTACATTAGTTTCAGGTGTACGGCATAGTGATTCAATTTATACGTTATACTATGCTCACTCACTACATGTGGAACTACCTTCTGTCGTTGTAAAATGCTATTGTATCATTACCTACATTGCCTAGGCTGCGCTTTTCATCTTTGTGACTTCATTACATAACTGGAAGCCTGTATCTCCCACTCCCTTTCACACATCCCCCACCTCCTTCCCTCTGGCAACCATCAGTTTGTTCTCTATATTTATAGGTCTGATTCTCCTTTTTGTTTGTTTATTTATTCATTTGTTTTGCTTTTTAGATTCTGCATTTGAGTGAAATCATGAAATTTGTCTTTCTCAGTTTGACTTATTGAGGAAAAACATTCTAATAGCATAGAGAGATGACTTGAGAGGATAGGGTAAGGCCTGGGGCAGGAGGATTAATTAGGAGGCAGTAATTCTAACCCAGGTTGTGAATGAGAGAACTGAATATTTACAGAGACTAATGTAATGTTACATGTACCAACTGAATGTAGAGAATGAGGGGTCAAATCTGACTGTGGGGTTTCTAATTCAGGTCCTTGGGTGCAAGGTGGTTCCTTGAAATATGGAAAACAGGAGAAGGGGAGGGTTTGCATTTGGCATGGGGCTATGGGTTGAGATAGGGCGAAAATGACTATTGTTTTGGACATGTTATTCTTTCCAAATAGATGTTGTTGGAGAGGAAATCCTGTATCCTTCGTCGTTCTTTTGGCTGATCTATTAATTAAATTGACGTAAAGTGAAATTAATAGGAGAAAAATTAATTTTGGATCTATGGGAGTCTCACACAGACATGAGAGGTTGGAAGAGAGTCAGACCGTTGAGGTTTATATGCCATCCTGAGCTAAGGAGAAGGGGGTAGGGGCCTAGAGCTTCAAAGGGAAGGAAGACAGTTCACAGGAAGATGGGAGGAGCAAGCGTTTGGTAAACAAACGTTTGCCATGCCATGCAAAGGCCACGGGATACAGAGAGGAATTGAACAAATAGGCCCTGCCAAGTACTCTCCACTCCCCACTCCACCCCTACCATGCCCAGCCCATACTCTTTGTATTTATCTTCAGTGATAAGCCTTTCCTTGGACTAGGCCCTCTATCTAAATTCTTAGAGACAATAAAGAGGGGAGGTTAAAAAGTCTTCCTGAGTCTTGGTACTTGATTGTCTTCTACCCAAAATAACCTACATTCCAAAGTAGCATGTTTTGGGGAGGTTCATTCTGGACTCCCTTCAATGTCCAGCAGACTGTTGGCTATAAGAGTATGGAGCTCAGAAAAGAGGCCAGGGCTGGAGCTGAGGATGGAAGTTAAAGCCATATGAGTATTAAGATCACCCAGGGAGTATATACAGAGTGAGCCAAGGGATGGATATGGAACCTTAGGGATCACTGTCAAAGATCTGGCAGAGAAAGTAGACTCCGTGAAAGATATTGAGAAGGAAGAAGAGGTAGGAGAATAGTCAGCAAATGATAAAGTGAATCCTTCATCAATCTTTGGTATTGAGAGGGCCTCTTTATTGTGCAATGTCATGAGTGTAATTAACTGTTGAACACAGAGTGGTAGAGTAGAAGTTGTAGATAAAGAGAAGGACAATAATAACAACATCAAGAAGTATTCCAGCCAGCCAATAGTCCCTGTGTCCGAAACGTGTTCTTTTCAGAAACAAAAACAAAAACAATACAAATAAATATTCTTGTGGGAAAGTTCCATAAAACATCTTTTCTTCTTTCTGATACAAAACATTGAGCAAACTATCTTTTTTCTTGGCATGTTAGCTAATTAAAGCCACAATTATGCTGCATGTCAAATCATCATACCAAATGTCCAAATCATAACATATTCGGCAGTTATTTCCATGTATCTCTAGGTTGTCATGGGGTCAGATGACTGGAAACGTTGCTCCTAGACATGTATCTGACTGGGCTACACTTCCTGCTTCTTGGGCTCTCCTCCACCTGCAAATATTTGCTTTGGATACTAGGCCGAGGAGGCACAGTCACAGACACCTGGAGGCTCTTCTGGAGAAAGTAGAGGTGAAGGAGGCTCTTCTGGAGAAAGTAGAGGTGAAGGAGAGCAGGCACAGGTGCCTTCACGCCTCTGCTTGACTTATGTCAGCTCTTTGGCCAAAGCACAGTCACCTGCATGAGCCCCAAACAAGAGAAGTATTCTCCACTCGTGGAGGTGGGGCAAGGGGAAGAGACGGTATTTTTGAACAAACATTGAATCTTTCACACTTGGTGATTCAGAATCTTTACATTAACTGCTCCTTGTGCTATGCTGTCAGGTAGTCATATTCGGGTTATTGAAGTATATAGGGTCATTTGACCCTGAGTAAGTGATCCCTCCTCCTGTTGCGTTCTCTATGTGTTATTTCTTAATGCTGCCACTATATCTATAGCTGCTTTTAATTCACTGCCTCATTTCACATAGGGCTTTTTGGGTGAAGACCTGAAGGTGATGTTCTGCTATCTGACAGGACTTTTCCTTCTTGCTTCAATGTTTTTATTTCCTGTTATTTTGCATTGTTATGATATTTGCTAGCCTGATGTTGGGACAAATAGACCATTACTGTCCTTATATGCTTTGGTTTAATCCCCTCCTCCTAGAGAAGGGGCAAATGCAAAACTTTTTCTTTTGGAAAAAAAATGAGCTATATTTTTCGAAACGTTATCTCCATCCATCTACATGCTGCCTGTGTTTTCAGAGGAAGGCATTGATAATTTGGGAGATGAAAAGTACGAAATTGCAAAAGTTTTTGAAAAAATTAATTAAAATGTTATATGCATGTCCATATTTTATTCAAATTATGGAGCATTTCAAACATGCAGAATAGAGCTTATCCATTTGGGCAATTGGAGGCATCCCACTTAATTGAAACAAATATGTGTGTGTGTGTGTGTGTGTGTGTGTGTGTGTGCGCGTGTGTGTGTAGCTCTTTTAAAGGAGAATTGAATTTTCCAGTAAGCTGGTCTGTTTACAGCAGTTACCCAAACTCAGTCATACATCTGCCATTTGTTCTCTCAGCCTAATGCTTCCGTGGGCTGCACTGTACTTACATACAATTCATTTCATCCATTTCACGTAGATTATTTTGGTGTCTATACTGTCGTTCCGTCCTAAGCAATAAAATCTACAAAGCTGTCGCCTTGAAGTGTGAGGTATATTTTTTTTCTAGTGCACATAAAAGCAAACACATATGAAAACAAAGATGTCACTTCTGTACCGTCTTAAATGTCTACTTTCTAGATATTACCTGGCATTGCATGTGTGCCACGGGAAGCACTAATTTAAGGGCAGCGCTGCCAAACTAGAAATATACAACCTAGTTAAGCAACAATATATTTTGGAAAGAATTATTAACCTTTACCTTCCAATTTTTCAGGTTTGTGGAAGGAATGCTTAACATTTGTTACAATGCCGTTGATCGTCATATTGAAAATGGTCAAGGAGATAAGATTGCTATCATCTATGACAGTCCTGTTACTGATACTAAAGCAACTATTACCTACAAAGAAGTTCTGGAGCAGGTAATATCATACACTTTCTGTATATGCTGTTTGGAAATGCTATCGAAATTACTTAAAACGCATTCATATTGTTCAAACTTTAATTCACTTAATTCACTGACATGTGTTACTTTGCTTTTCTTTTGATGCACATTGGAAAAAATAGAGGTATGTTAACTAATTGAGTTTTTATCCCTTATATTTATATGTTATTGTACTGGAGAATACTCATTTTACAGGGAGAGGTGAGCAAGACTCTAAGAATATGTTCAAATCCTCTCCTGGCCTCTGCTTCCACCCATGTTGCCATCCTGTCAGCCTGGCTCCTCTCAGCTCTTGTACCAATGCAGCAGCCTCTCCCAACCTCCCGATGACCAGCCTCCTCTCACGTTAGATCACCACCTAGTATGACACCAGAGTTTTCTCCCTAAGGAACAACTAGTTAAAAATGTTTTCCTTAAAAATTACTGTTACTTAGGGGTGCCTGGGTGGCTCAGTCTGTTAAGCGTCCAACTCTTGATTTCAGCTCAAGTCATGATCTCAAGGTTGGTGGGATCGAGTCCCGTGTTGGGCTCCGCGCTGACAGAGTAGAGCCTGCTTGTGATTCTCTCTCTCCCTCTGTCTCTCTCTGTCTCTCTCTCAAAATAAGTAAATAAGCATTTAAAAAAAATTACTACTACTTAGTATAATCTAGACTCCTGTGATGTAGAAGACATTTGGAATCTGATCACAGCATTTCTGCAAGCTTTATTTCCAGATATTCTTTGCCATAAACACAACTCTTCTTCACCCTGGGGATCCTGTCTTGCCCTTAGGCACTCCTGGCCCTTTACAGGTCTTTTTACATACTGTGCCTTTCCCTTATTTGTTCCTTTTTGTTGTTCTTTCCCATCTGTTTAGTTCTTGGGTGAATTCTAATATTGACAGATGAATTATGAGACTCACTCTTTCTTTCTTTCTTTCTTTCTTTCTTTCTTTCTTTCTTTCTTGAGAGAGAGCACACATGCACAAGCAGTGGAGGGGCAGAGAGAGAGAGAGAGAGGGAGACACAGAATATGAAACAGGCTCCAGACTCCGAGCTGTCAGCATAGAGCCCGACATGGGGCTCAAACTCAGGAACCCTGAGATCATGACCTAAGCCGAAGTCGGACGCTCAACCGACTAAGCTACCCAGGTACCGCATGAGATTTTCTTTGAACATTAGGGTGGAAATGAGGTTTCACAAGTAATTATAAAAGGATTTGGGTATTGTGGACTATGTAACACGTATTCTGTGGGACATTTACTTATATTGATTTAAAGGGAGATAATAGTATAGGGCAGGGTTTCTCAACCTTGACACTGTTGACATTTTTAAAGCAGAGAATTCTTTGCTGTGGGGTGCTGGTATGTACATTGTATGATGTTTAGCAGCATTCCTGGTCTTTAACCATTAGATGCCAATAGCACCCCTCCAGCAGTTGTGATGACCAAAATGTCTCCAAACCTTGCTAAATGTCCCCTGGGTGGCAAAATGGTTACTAGTTGGGAACTACTGATTGGGCAAAGTGTGTCACAGTAGGGTTTGGAAGCATTTGCTTTTAAGTTAGGGCTTGTGGAAACACATTCTCTTCTTTTGCTTTTTAAACCTATTTGGTGTTTGTGCTGGATTTTTAGAAAATCTGGTCAACTTTCCTTGACTCTCTGAAATTATACCCTTTTATGTCAGCAATATTCTTGTTTATTTTTCTAAGAGATTTCAAAAAAGGCAACTGGGGCAATCCAATGTCTCAATCCTGAGTTGTTGCAAACAATTAAGAGAAAATTTAAACCAGTTTTGCTCAAGCTGGGTCTCAGCCTGGTTGTATCAACAAATGCCAGCTTCAGCTGATGTAAATATGAGAGGAATTCATGAAAAGGGAAGACTGAAGAGCTGGATTCAGAAAAAAGTAGCCCCAAGAGAGAAGGGGCAGCGGTAAAAATTTAAGGAGAACCTACAAATTGGTAACTAGACTTGCTGACTTGAATTAATCTCCTAGATTGACATATTAGGAACACCTACGTGGCCAATTTTAGGTTACATGCCTAAAGCACCAGGCAGTGGAGAAAGAGATGTCTTTTCCTCTTTTGATTTCATAGTAGGAATTCCAAGATAATAAGAGGGAAGTTCAAATGCTGGGCAGCCCAACACAGAACAAAACAAAATAGTGCCACAAAGATACTGTTGGATACTTTGTATTGGTCTGTAAGTGGGAACTCTATTTTCAGAATGAATTAAACAGAGACAGAGCTCACACTGAGCCTGAAGAGAGAAAGAACTCCATTAGCAAATGACCTTGTTACTCATCTGAAGCCATGTTTTATTCGAAGAGATAATGAAATTTCCCGATAACCTGGTATACTCTGTGTTTTATTGTAGGTTTACATTTTCAGCTTTTAGATGAGGTTTTGTCTATGATTAAAATCTTATTCCTATGATTTGGGCATATTGTCACAGTTTCATTTTATTAATTTAAGGCCTAAGACACTGGTGAATCTTAATTAGTATACAGATTAGGAAGCTTATTTGTATATTACACAGTATTATCTATGCCAATATTGAATTTGATTCATAACCAAACATCAGAGTCAAAAGGAAAGCTTTAGGAGAACCTGGGCCACCTAAGACTTTAGTCGGCTAAACATCTAACTTCAGCTCCGGTCATGATCTCACAGTATGTGAGTTCCAGCCCCGTGTTGGGCTCTGTGCTGACAGCTCAGAGCCTGGAGCCTGCTTTGGATTCTGTGTCTCCTGCTCTCTCTGCATTTCCCCGCTTGCACACTCTCTTTCTCTCAGAAATAAATAAAAACATTAAAAAAACTAAAGAAAAACTAAGAGAAAGCCTTAGAGAAACATAAAATAAGAGTTAAGTAATTTGTTCATTTTCTATTTTTTTTTTTGGTCAATTGTATGAGTGTATATGATAAATACACATTTTGCTTAGAAGCATTTCTGCTAACCCATCTTGATTTTCTAATATGGAGTCTGGACTCTTAGACCCTTTTGAGGTTTGTACTGGTTCATTGGTTTCAGTTTAGCCTGACATCAAAGTACTTAAAAGGCCTGTTTCTCTCACCTGCTGACAGCTTCTGATTCCCCAGGCTTTTCTTCTCTAAAGTACTAAAGGAAGAAGTGTTAGGAAAGAGGGAGGCATTGTGCTTGACTTTGATTACCTGCTCCTGGTTCCCTGTGGCCTTTATTTTATTAAGTAGAGAAGACAAAGGAAGAAAGATTTAATGGTAATGCCATTGAGAACAAACAAAGAGAAGTGGCTTTGTACTTTAACTTGTTTTAACCTCCCCCATCTCATTTCTACTGGGAGTTTCTGGCTATGTAAAACTTGATTAAGTTAGTTAGCATTTCTTATTTAATTAGCGGACTGACAAATGTTAGACTAAATTGTTTCAGTGACATAAAAGATCTGAATGATTCAGAAGTAGAGCTTTTCTGAAACTTTCATTTTTTACGTAGATCTGATAGTTCATACAACCCTTTATTAAGATTTTTGTATAGTGATTTGAACCTTGTTCAAGATCCATTCTTTATTCATTCAACAAGTATTGACTTTGTATGCCAAACCCTGTTAGGAACAAGGGATACAAGCTAAATGCACCATTCCATAACTTTAAGGAGCTAAGAAACCCGTATAAACACGATCAAGGTGATGTTCGAGGGTAGTAGTATATTCTGTGGAAACACATGGGAAAACATGCAGTTCAGCCAACCGTTAATATGGCATAGAAAGACTTTCTGGAAGAATCAGTGCCTAAAATTGCCAAACCACCAAAAGTGGGAAGGGAAATGGTGGACAGGAGAGTCCTGCAGACAGAGGAAATAGCACCTCCAGAGATCTTCAGGGCAGGGAGATCCTAGCACCTCCGCAGTGGCTTTGGCAGAAAGCACAAGTGGTTGGGGGATGGGACTCCCATGAGCCAGACTCTCGAGAACTCTGAGTGTGGCACTACAGATTTGTTCTTAATTCTGAGAGCATGGAAAGAAAAAAAGCAAAAGCCGCTCCCCGCTGTGACCTGTGCTTCTTCATGATTGCCTCCGGTGACCTACTCCCCAGCCCCACTGCATCCCACACCGCAGCCCCCTGCCTCATGCAGCCAACTGTCAGCTTGCTCCACTCCCAACTTAGAGGCTTTGTACTTACCTACCTTCTGCTGGAAATAGTTTTCTTCCAGATATCTTATGGTTCATAGGACCTGGGTATTACTTTCTCAATGAGATTTTCCCTGGCCGTATTGAACACAAATGTTCCCATGTGCACATCACTTCGGATCTTCCTTTTCCACTTTCTTTTTAATTTTGCCACTTATTACTCAGTACCTTTGTTTATATTTTACTTGTCTGTCTTCTTTAGTGCTGGGTCCTTTTCTAGAATGTACTTTCCATCAGGGAAGGAAGGGGAAGGGTTTTTGTTCTGTTCACCGAATAGTGCCTGGTACATAGCAAACATGTTCAATGATGAAGGAATGAATGAAACTGTATTTGAAATTTTTAAATGACTCTAACTTCCTTTATTGTGGGAACTTCTTATCTTTGAATTGGATCAGTAATATAACTTGAACGTCTTTCTAGGCAAATTCTGACCTCTTACTATCTCTGAAGAATTGTAGCCTATTTACATTTGGCTTGGAAGTTCAAGATGAATATTTCCTCTTTCACACTTACACCCAGGTCTGCATTCCAGGAGAAATGTATATGCTTATTGTGTCCTTCTCTTGGTAGCTCTTTTCTTCTCTTTACAAAGTTTTTAAATGTTTATTTACATTTGAAAGAGACAGAGAGAGACCATGCACGAGTGGGGGAGGGGCAGAGGGAGAGGGAGACACAGAATCCGAAGCAGGCTCCAGGCTCCGAGCTGTCAGCACAGAGCCTGATGTGGGGCTCGAACTCACAAACTGTGAGATCATGACCTGAGCTGAAGTCGGAGGCTTAACTGACTGCACCACCCAGGCGTCCCTAGCTCTTTTCAAGTTAGTGGTTATATTAAACCTCAGCAAAGTAAAGGGGTGTGTATGAGAGTTTTTGTTTGTATTTGGCTCTATATGTTATATACCGTATTCATCATTTTAAGAAATTCCTACTTTAATTTTTTTGAGTTTGTTTTCTCTATCTCTAATTTCATTTTGAATTACCTCTGAGTTTGCTTTATTTTTTTATTTTTATTTTTGGTATTCAAACAATTGTGAATTTTTATTTATTTGCTAAATAAAAATGTGACCACTAGAAATTTTCATGAATATATATATATATATACAGGGAGAATTGAGGAAGCCCAGAGTGTGCCAAATTTTCTTGATTTAATTCAAACTGAAAGTGTCGATGATCTCCACTGAAGGCAATTGTTTGAAATATGATTACAGTGGTGGTTGTAATTATGAAGTTTGAGTAATTTGGAGGAGAAAATTACTCTGAAATCAAGGGTCATGTCCCACGAGAAGTCCTTTCTCCAGCTCTGCCCTTTAAGGTGCTCTTTTCAAAGTGTGATTTCCAACTTCCGGAAGTATGTCAGGGTATGATAATCTGATATTTCTTTGTCTGTCACATCATCATCATTTTCTTAAGCAAGAACTGGAAATGCAAAAATGCGCCGAACCTGCAGAAATTCAGCTCTGCCAGCACTTGCCTTGTTGAGGGGAAAGAATGCAACAGGGCGCGTGCGCAGTTTTCGTTTTTTAAGCTTCTCAAATAAGCAATAAGAACTTAAGTTGTACTGCAGTCGGCTCTGCTAAACAGTACGTCTCTGTAAGGTGAATTACCTTTTCCGTGCTTGATGCTGGAATCATCATTCCGTGAATGATGCTGGTTTGAGGTTGAACTTCATTCACAGTGTTTTGTGTAGGTTTTTTCCTTGCATGCCACTTTGTCAACTTTTAATGAAATGTAATACACATTCAGATGAGTACACAGAACCGTGTTGGATTTTTCACAAACAGAACACACCCACATAACTGGATCAGGAGACAGAAGATCTCCACCCCCAGAAGCACGTACCGTGCCTCATGTTAGTCATTTCTCATTCAGCCTTTATGGGATTATCACGCAGACGTTGATACACCATCCATGATGACATTTCCTTGCTTTTGAACTTTGTATAAATTGAATAATAGGATGCACTCATTTGTGTCTGGCTTTTTTTACTCAACTTTTTGTTCATGAGATTCTTTCGTGTAATAGTTTTCCAGACTGGTTGTACCCATTTACCATTCCCCCTTGCAGTGTATGAGAATGCTAGTTGTCAATAGTTAGCATTGAGAATCCCAAGTCTTTTTTTTTTCTCTTTTTTAATTATTTAACGTTTATCCATTTTTGAGAGAGAGAGAGAGAGAGCGAGCAGGGGAGGGGGAGAAAGAGGTGGGGAGACACAGAATCCAGAACAGGCTCCAGGCTCTGACCTGTTAGCACAGAGCCTGACGCAGGGCTCACACCCACATACTGCGAGATCATGACCTGAGCTGAAGTCAGACACCTAACCAATTGAGCCACCCAGGCGCCCCCCCCACCCCAAGTCTTTTTTAATCTGGGCCTTTCGGGTGAATGTGTGGTGGTATCACATTGTGCTTTTAATTTGCTTTTCCCTAATGACTGCTGAAACTGAGCTCCTTCACCCGTGCTTATTGGCCATTTGTTTCACTTTTCTGGAGTGCTCATTTGGATCTTTTGCCCATTCATTCTCCTATTGGATTGTTGTTACCTTGTTAGCAAGTTGCAGGGACTTTCTCACAATTTAAAGCGAACATCTTTTCAATATCTGAAAACCTCAAAAAAATGATGAAGATCCTTTAGCGCAAGTGTTGATGAGTTAAGTGCCTTTCAGAATCTAAAGTTAAGAAAATATTCTCCCCTGTTTTAAAAATCGTTAATGATAAAGTCTACACTGTGCTATTTTGACTGGTCATTCTTTGCAAGGATATTTAGAAGCGAATGCCTTCCGATAGAATACCTTAAAACAGGAAGCGTTATTTCCACTGTTTAAGGCTGTAAATGATCTATTGAACATGATATTATGTTAAATGAATGTTAAAGAGTTCTAGTTATGTTGATTTTTGAGTGGTCTGGTTAAGTCTTATTTTCCCATAAGCCTTAATTTTTGTGAGCTATTTTGGGGGCACCTGGGTGGCTCAGTCGGCTAAGCATCTGACTTCTGCTCAGGTCATGATCTCGTGGTTTGTGAGTTCGAGCCCTGTGTCAGGTTCTGGGCTGACAGCTCAGAGCCTGGAGCCTGCTTCAGATTTTGTGTCTCCCTTTCTTTCTGCCCCTCCCTCACTCACACCCTGCCTTTCTCTCTCTCTCAAAAATAAATAAACATTAAAAAATTTAAAAACAATTGTGAGCTATTTTGTATCATGCAATGTTGTAAAATATGTTTTAGTAGACGCTTGTATTTCATGTGAAGTTGTACGTGAGTAGGCACCAACTACTGATTTACATTTTTATCAAAATTGTAGCTAAAAGTTTGTTTTGAATAACTTCTCAACTTAATAAAATTTGTTAGATTTTTCTAAAATGTATTCAAAATACAAATGTCCAAATTAAATTTTTACATCAACCCAAATAACAATGCAACCATTCCCTTTGAATTTTCTCAGCAGACTTTTTGAGATTGTTTGAAGTATAACCTCACTTCTTTTCACTTCCCTCTACAACAGAAACTATTTCACCATGATTTGAAGTCCAGAACACTTTATTTGTACCTTTCTCCATGTATGGGTTTATTTTTGCTTTTTACATTACTCATTAGTATATCTACTTATTAGCGTATTTCTTGGCCAAAGTAATACCCCTTGAAGATAGAGTTAACATTTTATTTATGTATTTGTTTTTAGACCAACACAATGTCTAATACAGACCTCATAGCATACTCTCATATTATATAGAAAGAATAGTAACTCATCCATTAAAAAGTAAAGAAAAATGTAATCCTTGTCTGAGAGAAATAATTATTTCCAAAAATATCACTTGTCTCCTCCACATTGTGAGTTTCTTTTTACACTGGAAAATTTTTATTTTTTAATATGGTGAGAAATTTCCTTGTTTTAGTGCATTGCCTGACTGTGAAGGTTTATATCCTGCCTCAGCTAAAACTCTGCTTATAACATTTACCTTACTTGGCTTTCTTGCAAGCCTGAAATTCTGGTTCATGGCTTTTATTCTTACATTTGCTTAACTGATTATTTTTATCATTCATCGATAGATTCTTAATAGATGATTTGTATTATCTTCAGAGTGGCTAAACTCTGACTTTTAGAAAGTCAACTTAACAAAATCAGTAGACTGTTTTGAATTCATTTTTCTGGACTGGAATGATGATGGAGTCAATTTACTTATTAAAACATACTTTTAGGGCACCTGATCTATATGGCACTACTGTGGGCATCATAGACTGCAGTAGTGAATATTATAATCTTTTCCTATAGGGAAGTTGCATTCTAATTAGGGAGCTACATTATGAATAAAAAGATAATACACCATAAATGAAAAATTATACAATCTAAGTAAAGAAAAATATGCTACAGAGTGACTTGGGCTGCCATTTTAGATGTATGTCAGAGAAAATTACTTGTCATCGAGGAGATGACCCAGTGACACAAACCCAAATGCAGGCTGGGAGACAACCATGTTCCCATTTGTGTGAAAATCAGGTGAAACAGAGGCCCCAGAACAAGAACAGACTTGGGCCACCATGGGGCACCCGGAGGCCCGCCATGAGAAGAGAGTGGAAGAAGGTGAGGTTGTGGGAGCCTCCGGGAGTCAGATTCCATAGGACCTTGCGCACCATTTTAAAGACTGTATTTTATTCTAAGTATGATGGAAAGCTCCATCACTTTGATTTCTCCAAAGAGGAAGCTGTGGTGGGCAAGATTGGAAGTCAAGAGATGACAAATGGTCCAAGAGAGAAATAAATAGGTCCCCTTTAGCTTAAAATCTCCTTAACGATAGGAACAGTTGCTCGCATGGGAAATTAAAGGATACCACCACTTTGTGCCTTGTGGAAACTATTCCATATGCATATCTTTATTTAGGATCTCTGGCTATACCTACTAGGCTTGAAACAAGTCTGATTCGAACTTTTATAGAGCAGCCACTTGTAAATTCCCTGCTTGCTCCCCATTTTTCAGGGTGGTTTTATATAGCATACTAAGGGAAGGTTTCTGAATATTTTTCAAGTAGAATCCTCGGAAAAGAAGACTGTTTTCTCAGATACTATAATTGGTTTTTCAATTAGTTATATTTTCTGTGATTGATTAGACCAGGGTTTGCAGGGTGACATCACTGCAGCTTGAAAATAGGCTTCCTCATGTCTTCTCTTTCATATAATTTTCTTTGACATGGCCCTGAGATTGCCCATAATTATTATCTTTTTGCTATAATTTGGACACCAGCTCTATCTTTCTCATACAAACATTATTTTCTTTAGATGGACACACTTGCTGCTTGTGAAGCAAGTGCTAATTTACTCTATAGAACATAGTGTTTGGTCAGTTTCACCTAATGTTTATATTTGTGTCCTGGGCATTTGATCATGAAACTATACTAACCCACAGACTGCTTGTGAATGAAGATTTTGCGGAATGAATACATAAAAAATCTATAAAATTCTTTTTTATTATTTATACGAGCATGTTTTCATTTTATAATTTTAAAATTTAAAGTTTTTACTTGTGTCAAAATAAGCACGTGTTACATATAAACCAAATACATGTGTATACTATTTTATATAACATAAATATCTGTTACTGTATTTTCTTATGTTGGTATTACTATTTATTCATATTATTTTTCCCTGGACTCTGAATTGCTTTGCTTTAAGGACTATGTCTTCCTCTTTTGCATCTGACTTGCAAACTTGACTTTAGTATACATAGCTGATACTGTATAAATTGAATCAATAACAGGGCACTCATATGTTAGAATGGTTTTAAATTAGTACCAAAATAATGATTAATTCATATAGTCTCTAGTGGGAAGAAACAAATAATGTTGTATCTAAATGAATATGTGTATTCATTTTGTTTCTTCAGGCTTCCTTCACAGCTCAGTTATCATCATGCTAGCGGAGAGGCATGGCCTGACCATGATTGCATAGCATAGGTCCTGCCCTTAACTCAGACTAAAAACCAAATTTGGTGGTGTGTGAGTGGTAAAATGATTAAATTGTTTACAAATTAAAACACACCTTTAAGGTGCAAAAATGAATATGGATTGGGTGAATTACACATGATTTAACTTTCCTTTAACTATAGTTGAGAAACTATAAATTATACAAGATATATGTTAAATATTTTCTCTTTGGATAACAATAGAAATTATAAATTTACATTCAGATATCTATGGTAGGATAAGACTATAACATTAAACAAAAAGAATACAGAATTTCTTTCTCTTTGATAATTTTACATCTGATGGTCAATAAAAGCAAGGCGAGCCCTGAAATAGCAATCATCACATCCCCCTTTGTGTTGAAACTTCATAGCACTTTATTTGAGTGATTATGAACTTTCAGGTGACTGGGATTTCTAGATTTTTCCTCTGTTTGCTGCTGCTCACCCTTCTTTTCAAAATGATTGTATTGTGTCTGAAGTAAGACCTAACTATTCTGTTCTAGGTCTCCCATATTAACTAATTCTAGATTTAATATTAGTAAGAAATACTTTTTAATGAAATATTATCACATATTCTCATATTAAACCAATGTCCATTCTTGCTGTGAGTTAATATTTTGTTTTCCATATGCATATTTATTAGAAATCTCACCAGAAATGAATGTTTTCCCCTGTTTTCATTCATATATATAAATATATATGTAAAATTTCATATATGTATATCATTTATATCGATATAATTTCATACATGCATATCATTTACATAATTTACAATGTAAACTTTTGCTGGAGTGGCATTTAGCCCTGGAAACTACTGAAAAATAGATTTTCTCTGTTGATCACATATAGCTTTTTTTCTCTAGAGCAACTCTGGTGTGGTTAGCACAGTATCAAAACATTGAATGGCTACAGGAAGCCAGTTTAAGAAGGCCAGATGGGCGCCATCTAGTGGTTGTACACACCTGCTGCAGCCTAATTTACTGAAGGTTGTCTTCATTCAGGGAAGTGGTTCACAATTCAGATGCTGGAGCCAAGTAGATAACATAAGTGGGAGAAGTGGGTGGGAAAAAAATTCATTATCAGTATATATCACACCTTTATGGCTATAGAACTATGGTTTAAGCATATGATATAAATTAAACAAGATGTAGAAGAATACATTTTAAACTCAGGATGGAAAGAAAAACTAATTCTCTGTCAGTAATGCCCCCAGGAATGGTGAGCTCAACCTAGTAGCTGATCATCAGATTCAGTTGATAGTTGTTATTCAAGAACACAGGCTCGGTGTTGCTAGACTTGACAGTTTTTCAGGAGAACCTGGAAAACTGGATTTGTATATGAAACATTCTAATTTAATATGTTGGCTCATTTTTTTGAAGCTGCGACATGACTCCAACTTAAATACTTCTTGGGGTCGCATCGGGTCATTTTGAGATCTTTTTTTCAAAAACTTTTTTGAATTCATTGATTTCATTTCTTTCAAAGGACAGAAAAGTTTTGGGGGACATCTTTCAGCAACATTGAGAAGTGAGACTAGAATATAAAGTTACTGAATAACTACTAGATTGGGTGTTGGTTGAAGGTTATTTTTATTCAACAATAGGCACTGTTCAAGATGCTGAAGTTATAGCTGTAAATAGGACAGACTTCTCATTGGTCTCTCCTAGTGCTGTAGCTTAAATGGGATACCCAGTAATGTGATCACAGAGCATGGTACTTTTCTGCATGGATTGCACACTGAGGATTTGGATAGAACCTTCCAGTGTTTATTTTGGTCTTTAGCTCCAGAAAGAATTAAAGTTCATGATTATATCACTTTGGTGTATCTTTCTCATAACTTGATGCTGGGCAGCTTTGAGTTCTTAAAAAATAGCACTAAATTATACCATGCAAATAGGAGAGAATAAAACACTAAGATAGCTGTTTGTTACTTTCTGTCTTTCACCAGAGCCCTTAATTTTGACCACATCTTTCCCCCTCTGCACAGAGGAAGGGAACAAAGAGAAAAAGGAAGAATGATCAGGATCCCAAATCCTTTCAAATTGTTGAAAAAGTAGGAAAGGCAGAATAAAATGAAAGGATCCATATAAATAGCCCTGCGGCCCAATTCCTTGTCTCAGGTCTCCTCTGTTCATTATCTTGAGCAGCCACATCCAAAGGCAAGCCAAAGTCCTTCCAGTTGCCCACTGGACCCCTACAGTCCTTTCGTTAGCTCTCTGACCTGATCTACGACCACTTTCTCACTTGCTCTTTCTGTTCCAGCTCCCTAGTCTCCTTACTTTTCCTCCATCACATCACAAATGATCTCCCTTACACCTCTGTGCTGGTGTTCTCTTTGTCTGAAATAGTATACTCCACTCATTCTTAACTTTTACATTCCTTGCTAAAGTGCTACTTTCTGAATGAGGTCTACCCTCACCTTCCCACTGAGAATTACTTTTTCTGTATTCTCAATCCCTCCATTTTGTCCTGCCCTACCCCCTCCCAACAGTACTGACTACCTTTTCACATAATAGATCACTTACTAATTATGTTTATTGTATTTCTTCTGCTAAACCATAAGAGATCTTTGTCCTGTTTTGTTTACTGGTGTATCAGAAAATAATGTCTGCCATATACAGGTGCTCAATATACATTTTTTAAGTGAAAGAATGTTGAACTTCTTTTTCATAGGTCTGGGTGTATTTTTCATAACCTGTTTTAATTTCCAAAACACATGTTAAAATTTAAGCAAAGTTTGTATGTTTGGTCTCAATGTACAGGGCAGTCACTTTGTATAGATAATTAGTATAAAAAACTTTAAAGAAAAAATAATTGGCTCGAAGCAATAGAAAGGGCAAAGAATATGAGGTCAAAATATTTGTGATGGTATCCTGGCTGTATTTACTACCTCTCGGCTTCTGAGTTAGCTGTTTATTATATCTGAGTCTCAGCTACCTTATATTTAAAATAAGAATAATAATAACAGAATCTATCTTACTTACCTTATAAGTAGATGATATGTTTTCTTTCCTAACATGTTCTTGTCTCTTTTAATAGTTAACCCAATGTATGTCTAAATTTGCCATTATTTTACTTTTCTGTTCACTTGACAGATTTGCCCTTTAGAATAAAAGCTCCATGGGGATATATCTGTGTGTTTGTTTTTCATCATTATGTTCCTAACTCTAAACACAGTGTCTGGTACATCATAGTTGCTCAGTAAATATGTTGCTGAATTAATAATTAAGCAAATTTAGGCCATAGAGTTCATGTGGCATAATAATAATAAGTTGGTTCATAGTCAATTATTGTCATACTGTTTGTTATTACTGTTATTACTCTCACTGTCTAAGCTCACATCATCATCAAATATGTGTTACTCAGGCTTCTTTAATCCACTACCAAGAGGATGATCAACTTCTTGTGTTACTGTCTTAACTTAGAAATCTAGTGAAATAACACAGAAAACACTTTGCTGATGTAATGATTTTGTTGTAGGTCTCTAAGCTGGCTGGTGTTTTGGTCAAGCATGGTGTCAAAAAAGGTGACACTGTGGTTATCTACATGCCCATGATACCGCAGGCGATGTATACCATGCTGGCATGTGCAAGAATAGGAGCCATCCACAGTCTCATATTTGGGGGATTTGCATCCAAAGAACTAAGTAGTCGTATTGACCATGCAAAGGTAAGTGCTTTATTTGGAGAAATCAAGTAGTAGCTACATGTAGTACAGCCATAGTTATCTGTGAAGGAACCATCTGGAAGTGCTCTGTACTTACTAGGTTCCCCTTTCCAATGAGATGCTTAAAGTTTATACACACACACACACACACACACACACACAGTGAAATGCAAACTAGGGGCCCCTATATATATACTGTGTGTGTATATATACATACATATATATACATATACACACACACACCATATTTTATTTTGGGGTCAGTTTTATGTGAAAAACGTCTTGCTAGATGCTGTGAGGGATGTAAAATAGAAGATTAGGTATATACTTTTCAAGTTAGCTTGCCATGTATTTGGGTATATAAGACATACAGGGAAAATAACTAATAACCAATTTATTCACTTACCATATATTTATTAACTTCCCACAATATGCCAGGTACTGTCCTTAAATCCGGATAATGAGTGATACTTATCAAATGGATGGAACGCATATTAAAGTTTTATAATTTACACACATCCAGGAATGGTGGTATACCACCACACAGTGGTTAAGAGGGGTGCCAGTAGGGGTGGAGTTACACCTTCAAATGGGGGTACTAGGATAACAAGCTTGATTAGGCTGTTGTGAAATGATGATTGAGATATTACATTGAAAGCATTTAACACAGTACCTGGTATATAGTACTCATTTAAAAAAAGGTTAGCTATCGTCCCTCTATGAGTCAGAAAACTTTGTTCTGGCAAGTTACCAGATAGTAAATGTATTAGGCATTGTGGTTTACACGTGGCTGCAGCAAGTACTCAACTGTGGTGTTGTAGAACACAAGCAGCCTTAGACACTACATAAGCAGAGGACGTGACAGTGTCCCAGTGAAGATTTGCAGAAACATGCTGTGGGCAGAGTTCGGCTCTCAACTGTCATTCGTAGACCCCTGACTTAGAGGAAGGAGTGATTTCTTTTAGTTGGGGTGGCTGAAGAAGACTTCCTAGAGGTGAGATTTTGGTTAGATCTTGGCCAAGATTCAGCTAGTTGAAGAGAATGATGTCAGGGGATCCAAAAGAAGAAAAAAAGACTATGAGTCCAGCATTCGAGAGGAAAGGGTAAAATTCATTTGGAGGACAGTGAAGAGACTGAGGAGCCCAGAGAGGGAGAGATGGTGAGCTTGCAAAGTCAGTTTTTGTCTGAACTGGGTGCTGTAGATCTTGACCTGTCAACGTTTTTGAGTAGGTGGGTGTCTTGTTGTAGGCAATGCTAAGAGGAGGAAGGTCTTGCAAATAACGTGAATGGGGGAGAGGGGAGGGTGGAAGAAGACATTTTGGCATGTGATCTGTTTGTGAAGTGATGGGTAATGTGCAGCAGAGTAATAGCAGTGGGAAGATTAAGGAAGGAAGGTCGTTATGGGAGTAAGAGATGGTTGGCTTTCAGAGTTCCATAAATCCGAGATGAGACATTCCTAACAAGGGAACTAATACCTGATATTAGTGCGAGATAGACAGCGAGGGTTTGCATATCTGACTTCATCTTGTAATAGATCAGTTATTAGAACTAGGAAGCTGGCTTGTGGACTAACTAGATAGATTTTTTCCCCTCTCTTTTTTAAACTTGTTGAGTTAGTGCTTATGAAGGTAAATCTAGGGGGAAATATCAGTCAGTCACTGACCTGGAAACCAGTGGGCATTTGGGGGCTTCTCCAATGAAGTTATAGACTCCAGTTTTTTAACTAAAGAAATCCTTAACACCATTTGGATAAAAGAATGAGATATATTATTTCCTTTTTAAAAAATTTATATGATGTGGGGAAATTTAGATACATAAAAATAAGGATTTATAAAATGTTTACTATATCACTTGCTAAGTTTTCATTACACACACACATACACACACACACACACACACACACACACACACACACACACACACAACCTTGTTAAGCAGCTTAGGCAATGAGTGTATATTCCTATGGGCAAGACCTTTGAGCAGGTCAAATTAAAGGTGAGAAGATAGAGATATATATCTGAGATATTTGGATAGAATTACTCAGGAATGATTGAAATCAGGAATGATTTTGATGTCAGTATTTTCAAATAAACTGGCTCAAGAAAAAGCTTTATGTTACCGGCTGACGATGGGAAGAATGTACAGTACCCTAACAAGTCAGTCTAGACTAAATAGAGCCTCCAATAAAAGGCCGTTAATAGAAATGTAGAAAGGGTTCTTTTTCAAGATAAAGGTTCTAATTTTGACTTTATTAAATTATTCAAGTTTTGATATATTCTCTATATATTTTTAATTTGATATGGAACTTACTTTCATTTATTCTGAATTCTAATCTTAGGAAATATTGCCTGGAGTTATTTTTGTGAGTATTACAGATAGTAAAATGTGAATTCTATTCAAATGCTGGATCTTTAAAAATATAATAAAAGGAAACAAGACTTATTTTTGTTTTCTTTCCTTTGTGTGTGTGTGTGTCTTTTAAAAGGTAGCTTGATATAGTGGGAAGAGACAGGTTCTGTAATCAGACAAAACTGGCCCTCTTTCTGATTCCACTACTTGTAACCTGGGGCAAGCTATGTAACTGCACTGAGCCTCAGCTCCATGAATATTAAATGATATTCAAAAAGCAGACAGTAATGATATATGCATATACTTGGTATAATATAAACCTTCCCTAGATGAAATGTATTGTAACTAGAAATCAGAATTCAGGAATAGATGCACTGTCTTGGATTGATTATCTGTCTCTTGAATAATTTATTAGCTGCCTCCTTTGCTTTGGATTTCTTGGTGAAGAAACAGTGTACTTAAAAGAATAAAGACATGTTTGTTTCTGCAAATTAATGAGAATTTTGGTTCAGTTCCAAAAACATTTGAGAGCTTACCGAATGGCAAGCAAGCATTGTACGGGCATAGAAGACAAAGAGATAAACGGATCCAGATTTGGCCTCAGAGAGCTTCCTGTGCAGTGTGTGGCTGAGGGAACATTTGACTATAGTAGGGCATCTGAGGCCTGCCCAGAATGGAGATTAACCCTAACTTCTTAAGCTTCCAGGGACTCCTTTTGGCTACATCTCTGTATATCTTGAAGGAGACTAGAAAGTTGTCAGGTAAAGAGAAGTTACCGAGTGTATCTTAAGGAGCAGGTTCAGGCTTGTGGGGCTTGAAGCTTAAATCATTTGGGGGCCCTTTTAAGAAAAATACAACAAAATTACAAATATAGTATTTGACAATGAGAAAAGAATCGCGAAAGAAAAATCAGAGATTCGAGCCCTTTTTTCTGTGGTCACATTTGAGGAGAGATGCTGACATTTAAAAATGTAGTAATGCTTCCTGATAGCAATTGGCTGGCTCTCCCCACCTGAGAAATACTACAAGGTCACAATAACCAGCGGGTACAAAGGTCTCAGTAAGTGAGGGGCCCCTAGGTTTGCATTTCACTGGTTCAGGGCAAGTCTATCTGGTTTCATGAATTCTTTGGATAGTATTTTTTATTTAAAAAAAAATTTAATGTTTATTTTTGAGGGTTGGGGGGAGAGGGGCAGAGGAGAAGGGGACAGAAGATCCCAAGTGGGCTCTGCGCTGATAGCCTGATGCGGGGCTTCAACTCATGACCCTGAGATCATGACCTGAGCCAAAGTCAGAGGCTTAACTAGGTGAACCACCAGGTGCCCCTGGGAAGTATTTTTTAACAGCTCATACTCACTAGCCCAAAGCCTCACTGAACTTGTAGTTTCAAACAGGTTAGATCTGTGTGGAATTCGTTAGGTCTACAACATTTACAAATGAATTTTTTTGTTTTCAAGCCATTTATTCAATAGAGAACAGAATCATTAAAACATTTCTTTAGAAATGTCAGATTGCCAATCTGCACCTGAAATATTGGGATTACCTTAATTGGTGTTGTTAAACTTTCTCAATTACTGTCATTTTTTCCATTGTAGCCCAAGGTGGTTGTTACAGCATCCTTTGGGATTGAACCCGGACGGAGAGTAGAATACATACCACTTCTAGAAGAAGCACTGAGACTAGGACAACACAAACCGGATCATGTTCTCATTTATAATCGTCCAAATATGGTAATCTGAATATTGAATTTGGTTCTTGCGTATGGTGATGCACTAAGGATTATTCTAGTGTTGACCTTATGAAATACTTGATTTATAGACCATTTAATATACTTCCTGAATGTCACAATTTTGGCAGAAAAAATAAAAACTGAAAAAGGTATGAATGATGTTTTCTGTCTTTATGGAAAAAAAACTAGCTTAGGAACGCCTGGGTGGCTCAGCCAATTGGGCATTCGAGTTCAGCTCAGATCTCGCGGGTCCTGTGTTCAAGCCACACGTTGGACTCTGTGCTGACAGCTCAGAGCCTGGAACTTGCTTCAGATTCTGTGTCTCTCTCTCTCTCTGCCCCTCCCCTGCTTGCACTGTCTCTTTCTCTGTTGCTCAAAAATAAATAAACATTAAAAAAATTTTAGAAAACTGGATTAAAACAATAAGATTGAAATACATATAGTAATAATATGTCCTGTTGATGAATTGGATTCTCTGCAGAATCTATTGTGGTGCCATATATTAATTTAAATTATAAGAATAATGATAATTTTAACAAACACCTGCCGTTTACCATATGATTTTTGATATTCTGGTAATGAATGGTTTTTAAAAAATCATTCTGACAACTTTGTGAGCCAGGTGATAGCATTATTCCTATTTTATGGAAGAGGAATTCAGTGAACAGAGATAAAATAACTTACCCAGCTGGTGTCAGAGTCATGATTGAACACATGCATTCTGACTATGTGCTTGATCCCCCAGCTATCCTGCCTCGTGGAGAGGTATGATTATTTGTATATAAAATTTGTCTTTCAATAACTTTAGAGAAGGCATTTAGTCTAGAAATAAAAACTATGTTCAAGAAAACAAAATATGAATATTCTAAGCACATAAATTATTCTGTGATCCATGAAGGAAGAAAAAGCAGTATAATACAGAAAATGAATATATTTTACAGTGCTTTTCCTAGTAAATTTGATCTAATGATCACCGTATTTCTATATCCAAGCGAGTGTCAGCAATTTATAGTAGAACCATCTTGGGTTCCTAGCAGCTTAACATTTTTTGCAGAAGAAAATTATAAGAGTGCAAAGAATCGTGTAATGTTATGGAACTCTTGAGAGGTTATCTGCAGAAAATGCTTAAATGACAGGATACAAGAAGAAGAGAAAGCATTAAAGCTATGTCACTTTGGTTACCACCTAGCAGTTCCCATTACCACATTAAATTCCTGTGTGAAGTTTTAGTAGTCCGTGGTTATGAACCACGTCCCTCAATGATTTTAATATTCTTACTGTCTCAAAGAATTTTGAGTTTCTTTCAGATGCCCTCAAGCATATTTTTTTTAAAAAGGCCTGTTGCTGTTAAGGAATACAAAGTTAGCAGTAAAAGAGGCTTGGGGTATGAGGAGGTTCAAGGAAAGGTAGGAACACATACACATACACACAGGTGTTTCTGTGAGTATGTGTGTGCTAATCGTGTATGTGTGGGACATTCACACATACAGAAAGTCATGAATTTGTAAAGAATTTATGCTATGCCCAAAGCTAAGTACTTTCAAATACTTCTTATTTAATTCTCACAAACGAATGAAGTAGGTGCTATTACTGGTCCCATTTTGCGGATGAAGAAACTGAGTTATGGAGAGGTCATAGCTCAAAGTCACAGCCAATAATTGAGGCCACAATTTGAAGTTGGTTTGATGACTTTTACCCAACAAGATATATGCTATTTCTTTTACTTGTTCATATGTTTACATGTTCAGTAAACACACTGAATATGGGTATGCAAGTTTCCTATTCAGATTTTTCTAATGCACATCTCTTCTGTTTCCTGCTAATAGGTACAGACCCACTGCTCCATCCCTCCCTCCCAAAATGGCATACTTTCCCTTTTTCTTGAGGCTCTTCCCTCTATTTTGACTTATCTTTATTTTATTTTTAAAGTTTATTTCTTTATTGCATGAGTGAGAGAGCACGTGCATACAAGCAGGGGAGGAGCAGAGAGAGGGAAAAGGAGAGAGAGAGAGTCCCAAGCAGGCTCTACATTGCCAACATGGGCCCTGATTGGGGTTCCATCTCACAAACCCTGAGATCATGACCTGAGCTGAAATCAAGGGTCAGACACCTAACCGACTGAGCCACCCAGGCGCCCCAACTTGTCTTTATTTTAGTTGAGGGCTTTGGATGTCTCCTGTCCTTTATAGTAGGCCTGCTGTTTAGTTAGTAATTAAACTCAATGGACTGGATTTGCTTTCAGCTTAGAAACACAAATTATGAGGCTCGGTGGTGTGTCTCATTAATCAGGATTGCGTTTTTGCCAAAGGAGGTAAAAACCTGGCTGCCACTCCTAAGCCTCAAGCAGGCAACGACAGAATCAAAGGAACATCACATCAGTCAACTCTGGTGCTCTGCCAATATTACTCTTCAGGAACGATAACAGGACACATCTATAGAAGTAAATGGACAGATGTAGAAGCTAATGCTGATTTTCCCTCTCTTCCTTTTGTCAAATCTTCTTTACATATGCCTGTAGAGGATTTTCTTAGCCTGAAGAAAAACCATTCATTCAAGTCCTCATTGTGTTCATCTGTAAAAATTTTTGTGATCCTCCAATTGACATTTTTCATTATAGGGTGTGATAATTTTTTTATGGGTCTGTGATTGTAATGTCAGAGGCTTGGTAATTTGAAATTTGTTGTGTTTATCTGATTCATAAAAACAAGTGGAAATATACAACTGGGTTACAGTTAACTATTTTTATTTATCTCTGGTACATTCCAGCTCCATCAGAGTGAGGCTGGAGAAGACAATTGGGCCTTATTCATCTTCATGAAGTTCTGTTCTGATGGTTATCTATTATTATTTATTCACAGAGGCATTTTATTTGTGACATATTTAAGTGTTATTTTGTAAATGTACTCATTTAAATACATGATCATTTTTTACAACCCCGATTAATATATTAAGGACCCTGAAGAATGGAAGTGGCCTGGCTTTTCTAAATCCCTCAGAATCTCTGGGCTTCACCCAGGGATCACCTGGATGAAATGAATGGTTACATACATTTTAGGTGGTGGATCTTACTAACTCTCACTGAGGAATGTGTAGCCTATACTAGTAGATTCCCCAAATGTAAACTTTCTGGTGTGTCATCTGGAGCTTAGTTAACATTTCAGAAAATAATTAGACATGTACTGAGTCTTAATTCTATTTACATAGCTGTGACCCTCCATTAGAATAATTTTCCCATAAGCCACTTCCCTACTCTTTATCTATGTGGCTTATTTCATTGGCACCATCTTAAATAAAGAGGTCTAATTCTTTTTAAGGTGTCTCTGACTAAGTCATGACTATTATCATAAGGTTTATAACACAGAGCTCAGTTCTAGGAACAAAAAAGAAAACAAACATGTCTGCCATATTAATCAATGACTTGTGGGAAAAATTGGGTAGCATTCTAGATATGTCACATACACTCATTAGTTTTCAAAATTAATTTTGTTCTTGAAAAAGCAAAAATAGATTTCTCCTCCACCCTTGAAAATGATTTAATGTTTCCTCATTTGGAAAGATGGCCTCAGTGTTAGTGCTAAGTTGCCCTTATGTAAAGAAAAATTTTAATGGGTTAGTTGATACTGTATTATGAAGACTTTAGTTTCAAAGTAAAAGAAGAAAAGTTATAAAAATAGAAACTGGTTTATAAAGTTAATGGTGTATGTATGTTTATGGAAAACATGAACCTCTGTTCGTTAAGCTCTGACTGTTGATGAAAACATGACTGCATCACGTTGAATTTCTTACATATTTCCTTAGATGTGAATAAAACATGTTCTTTTGTTGAAGCCAACATCAAACTGTTGGACTTTTTAGGAATATTTATTTTAAGTCATGACCTTGAAATATATAGTCTTAAATCTGCTAGTTAGTGCTATATAGGCCTAGATTTCCAATCATATGCTCAGACTAATACAGATTTAGCCAGTCTGCATTGTTCTCCTGACTTAACCTCCTCTGTTCAGTGCATATTCCTGTATACTTTCTGTGCAGGAGACCGTTCCCTTGGCTCCAGGTCGTGACCTTGATTGGGATGAAGAGATGGCCAAAGCACAGTCACATGATTGTGTTCCTGTTCTTTCAGAACATCCGCTGTATATTCTTTACACGTCTGGAACAACAGGGCTGCCGAAGGTATTTGCTCTCTTAAGAATAAGTATCTAGCGGCAGATTTCTTTTGCCCTGAGAATGTTTGATTACTGACTGAAAATGCAACTGTACCTGAAGGATTAGACTTGGGTACTTTGTACCTTAAAGCTATGTTATGTTCAAATCTAGAAAAATATTAATTATATTTAATGTCAAATGCTTTGCCCCTATTTCTTCCGAAATTTTCACATACATAAGCAAGCTGCTATTGATTTAGTAACCTATTAAAATGAATAGGTATTTGATCAAACATCAGTTGGTTTAATACAATTTTATAAAACTATATTTTAAATTAAATAGTTTTATTTTCTAAATTAAGGTGTAACTTTTATAGAGTATAGAATTGATTTTTGATCTAGGGGAATTCAATTCTTTGTTATAAATGCAAGATTGAGAATTGGCCTAGACAGTTTGAACAACAGGCAATTTATCCAGAGTATTGAACTATGTGATTTGTAGCACTGAAGACACTCAAGGATTTTTAAATCTGCTTACCATGAAAGGTGTTTTCACAAAACAAAGTTAGAAGAATCAATATTTTTGCAGGTGTCAGATAAGAAATAAATATCCTTTTGTCTGTATCTCCAAATTATACTGTTTCTTCATACAACTTCATAAAGGCTTGCAATGTCATCTTCCTATTCATTTTTAATTTTTTTTTAGTTTATTTATTTATTTTGAGGGAGAGAGAGAGAGAGTGGGAACAGGGAAGTGTCAGAGAAAGGGAGAGAGAGAGAGTCCCAGGCAGGCTTGCACTGTCAGCATGGTGTCTGACATGGGGCTTGAACCCAGGAACTGTGAGATCATGACCTGAGCTGAAATCCAGAGTTGAAGGCTTCACTGACTGAGCTACCCAGGTGCCCATATTAGGGAGTTCAGTAGTCACTGAATCCTAAAATTTTAGTGGGGGAAGGGGCTTTCACAATCACTCACATCCTGGAGGACAGTGGCCTCTTTATTAATAATTAGATTTCTGTAGCATCAGAGTTCTGAGAATGTAATTTGTTCATAATCATAAAATAGTGATTCCATTAGATTAGTTTTAAAAAGAAAAATTAAGATGTTCCACATCAAACTCCCTTGCTTATAAAAAAGGAAATATTTGGTAGGGAGTATATTCTCTCTGAGGACAGAGACCATGTTTTATTACATTTTAGTCTACCATTGTGCTTTTTTTTTTTAAGTTCATCTTTATTTATTTTTGAGAGAGAGATAGAGTGAGCAGGGGAGGGGCAGAGAGAAAGGGAGACAGAATCCCAAGCAGGCTCCGTGTGGTCAGCCCAGAGCCCAGTTGTGGGGCTCGAACTCACGAACCGTGAGATCATGACTTGAGCTGAAATCAAGAATCAAGACGCTTAACCAACTGAGCCATTCATGTGCCCCACTACCATTGTGCTTTGTATGTAGTTTGGTGCTTAATAAATTTTTGTTGCATGCATAAAAAAACAAATTTGTGTCATTGTGGAATCAATCCCTTATGATTTTTTTCACAACTCTGGTCTTCTGAAAAATAAATATTCCTTCATATTGATGACTTGTTCAAGCAGTCCAAATGATCTTCTGGACCCTAACTTTAACCTTCCACCTTCTGCAATTCTGCATTATGCACCAGCTGCATAGAGTCTAACTGGATGTGTGGCTGTAAAATAAAATGGGATTCACCAAGTTATACTCTAATAGAAAAGTTCAACATGAAAGGGAATCCCTGACCCTGAAAACATAGTATAACCTAACCAAATAAAAAAGAACCCTCCAAAAATCACTTTAGCTCCTATTAGCCTGAAGGATTCTTATAAAAACAGTTGTGCCACTTCAAGATTTTAAGTTACCCTAAATTCCACTTGGTCTGGATGGGGATGTCTATGGCAGGAACGAAAGAGCTTGTTAGAGACTCAAACTTGACTCAGCCAGTGTGGTAGAGATGAAAGTAACATATAGAGCATCAAATCTGAAAAATGGCGGTTCCAAATAAAGAAGGATCCTAGCTTTTCCAGGTGTTGTTCGGGTCAGGAAGTTCTCTCCTGGAGATGCCCAAACTGAAGATCATTTGAAGTTTCAGTCATTCTCATTTACTTCCTTATGTACCATCCTAAAGATAATCTCCCTTCACTAAATTGGAGAAGGCTTTAATTGTGTGGAGGTCTCTATTTATGTCAAATTCAATTCCATTCAATATACGTGTGTTGAGTGTTCATTCTGTGCTAAAAGATATGAGTGAACCACAGTCCCTTCAGTCTAATGGATTGAAATATTCATGAACACAGGTAGGCGAGGTAGACTGTTATCCCTGCTCTATTTCTCTCTCGGAAAAGATGAGATTGAATGGTATCTGAAGGATTCCATTCAACAAATTCAACAAATATTACTGAGCACCCAAGTATGTGTCTGGTTATCTTTTTAAAAGTTTAAAAGTTTATCTTCTATAGCCAGGACACAGGAACTAAACAAAGAGCTATTTAATATGTGGAAAGTGTTATGAAGAAAAAAATAAAGCAGGGTAATCGGACCGAGTGGTGGGAAAAGTGGGAGAGCTGTTCTATTAAACAGTGGTCAAAGAAAGCTCTTATAAGGTGGTGTTTGAAGGATAAATAAAACGTCTTCATAGCGTGGCATCCTAGAGAGGAGGGCACTGTTGGCAGATAGGGTCAGCATAAGCAAAGGCAGGAGTGTGCAAGAAAGTTTCCAGGATGGCTATTGCATGTGGTACTAATGAGGAGGATAAATGGTTAGATACATAGGCATAGGCAAGGGCCAGACTCTTAGCATTTAGCCAAGAAGTTTAGGCTATATTCTGTATGGAAGGGACAGAAGGCACTAATGCTTTTTAGGCAGGAGAGAAAAATATGAAGGAAGGTAAATCCTTGCAACATTCTGTTGGGAAAATAAGCAAGTACACACAATGGAGGCAAGGAGATTCGTTTCCAGGCTGTTTTAATTTAGGACTTTACTTAAGATAGCACATTTAATAAAGAGAAATCAGATCTGGTTCAAAGATAGGCGTGAGGCAGAGGACAGGTCCAAGACTCAAAACTGAGAACCCAGGCAGATGGTTTTGAGTACTTGCCAAATAGAAACACAGGATGTGGTTTGGGGCTGGGGGAAGCTGAGAGTTTTTGAACATACTGAGTATAATGCATCTTGGACCGAGTGTGATGCATCCTCAGATGCATACTGAGTATGATGCAACATGGAGATGCCTAACCAGAGGTTGGAGATGGAGGTCTGTGTCCGAGAAGTGCATCTGGGTTGGGAGATAGACCTTTGTGGGTCATCAGCTCTGGTGTTTAAAGCATGGTGGTGAGTAGGTTTTGCAAAGTGGGACATTGCAGAATGGCAAGAAAAGTAGTCATCTCTCAAGGTCCCTCAGAAATCTTTCCTTCATTCCTCTAGTGCATTTTAGAATTCCAGTTGCATTGAAATTATACATTGTCAACAAACCTTTATGTCACTTATTTTATTCTACCTTATGGATACCAGTTTTTATTTGCTTATCTTCATAATGTTGCATATTCTCAGAAGTCAGAATATATTTCATGTATCTTTGAATCCACTATGTCACTAACCTAAAAACTGGGCCATGGTAAATTCTCAGAAAATTTGTTAAATGATCTTTGACTTCTTGAGTTAGTTCCCAGACTCCTCTTTATTCAGAAGATTCTCATTTCACTTTTGGTAGGTATAATCAGGCTTAATGGGATCTGAAATTTTAATACTTGTATTTCTAGAATAGAAGTACAGGAAAGATGAGCACACATACATTCATGAAGCATTTAAATAATTTTAATGTCATCATACAATTTGTTCTCTCAATCTTTGGCCTTCATGAGGAAAAATAATGTTCTGGGCCCATAAAAATATTCTGCTTAAAAATACTTTTCATAAGCACATATAAGACACACATAAGGCAATCTGTTCTTTGGTTAGAAGTTGAAGATCTATTTAGGACATATTTGCATCTCTGCATCTGCCAGCCCTGGATTTGTCAGGTTGCTGTATGAGAGGTTAATCTGTAAATATTCTAGCAACCACAACTGAGCGACTTTGCATACATTTCTGCAATGTTGTGGACTTCTGTCCTGTTTAGTCTGGGTGACTCTATTCAAAATACTTCAAAGTACTGCACAGTGGAAGAATTCTGCATCTGGATGCAGGGGCGTCCTTTTGGGAAGGGGAGATTTAGTGATGATAATACTTCTCTGCTTCCAGCTTGATATCATGAAGGGACAGTGATAATTACACACACACACACACACACTCACAAAACAAAGTCCAGTGCCAAAACAGAAAAGGTGAACAAGAGAATAAGGGGGAAAAAAGCCAAGGATTGAAAGGAAAGCATGTGAGGGCATGATGCTAAGTGAAAGAAGCCAGACACAGAGAGAGAAATACCATATGAATTCACTTCTATGTGGAATCTAAAAAACAAAACAAACCAGAAACAGACCTATGAATAAAGAGGACAATCTGATAGTTGGCAGAGGAGAGGGGCTGGAGAGATGGGCAAAATAGGGGAAGGGGATAAAGAGGTGCAATCTTAACAGCTAAAAAATGAAGAAAAAAGAAGACACAGAGATACAATGTACAAACTATAAGGAATATAGTTAATATGTAACAACTTTGTATGGTGATAGAAAGTAGCTAGATTTATCATGGTGACCACTCCTAATGGATATACATGTTGAATCACTATGTTGTACACCTGAAATAATAGAATAATGTATGTCAACCACGCTTCAAGAAAAGAGGAAAGAAAGAAAGAGAGGGAGGGAGGGAGGGAGGGAGGAAGGAAGGAAGGAAGGAAGGAAGGAAGGAAGGAAGGAAGGAAGGAAAAAAGAAAGAAGGAAGGAAGGAAGGACAGGAAAGAAAAAGACATGACAAGAAGGTGGAAGGCCTTTTGTCCTGATGTGCATTTACACAATTTATGTCACTTTTATTCCCACATGTTGGGTGACATTCATATTTCCTATCCTAGAACAAAAAATAGGAGAAATACGAATAAAAAGCAGTGAACTTTTTTTCTTATCTGTGGTACAATTCTTGCAGTTAAGACGCTGAACTTGCTATACCTTTGCCCCTTCTATCACAGTTGTTCAGATCGATAAAAAATTATATTGCTGCTAAAGTATTCTCCATAGAGGTTGCTTCAGAGTCATCTGAAAACCTGTAGCAACAGATTTCATGTTGGATGAACTAACCCAAAAGGAGCCGTTCCATTCCCACCAGTATGATTCACTCAGTTCTACAAGTTTCAGAGCTTTCTCCTGAACAAAGAAGACGGTTATATTTTTCTTACATGTGCTTATTCACTCAACTGTTCATGTATTGAATTGGTCAAGAAATGTATTACATGCCTACTCCATGGCAGTTACTGTGCTAAAGATGAAGAGGGTTCTCCTCATAGCGCTCATCGTTGGGGGGAGACGCATCACAGTGTCAGGTTGCCACCCGGAGGAGGTTTGCAGACCCTGGGGACAAGGAACAAGACAGGAGAGACCATTACTTAACACAGACTGTGGCACTGGGGACAGCTTCTAGAAGAGGTGACACTTTCATGATGTCTTTAAGTACTTGCGTGATGAAGTAGGAGCTAACCAGGTTCAGGAAAGAGGTGGGGATGGGGGTTCATTCTAGAAAGAGGGGCTGTCATCTGTAAAGCCATTGGAAGAACACAACTACTGTTGGTCTATTGGATTTCTTTTAAGTAATCAGAACCACACCTCTTATTTCTCAGTGAACTGACCCCAGCTATCATCTGGTGGTGGCTTTCTTTTATTTACATAAAATACTCATTTATCCTTTCTTCTTGTTCTGTTTTTTACTCAACTTGTCAGGCCAAATTGAAACACACATGCACACACACACGTTTACATATGTATGTATGGATAAATACATATCTCATGTATGTAAATATGCATATCTCTTTTGTATAAACCTTGTTACACAGTAGGAGGACAGAGGGGCTCAACTTAGAAAGTATGAAGTTTTGTTGAGTACTCCAGACTTCTCTTACCTGATTTTTGAGATTTGCTTTTCAGATTTTTATAGATCAATTAAAAAAAATAGGATGTAGAATTCCAAGCTCCTAATCTTACCACACTCCTCGGTCTTCTCCTTTTGATAAAACCCATATTGTTTTGTATTTTTCTTAAGTTGTGGCAACCAACACTGCATACCACACTTGATACTGACATGTTTTCTGTTTTCTTATGTTTCACTTTAATGGCCCCATTTATGACGTTTTGTGGCTTTCCTTGTTTTCATAGGCAGCTCATTAAGCTGGAAATCATAAAGAATACCTGTGATGACTCTGTGGTCCTATTCTTGGACGACTTAATAACAAGAGTTTAATTTTACCTGTATGGATTGAAGTTTAAAATGCCACCACTTAAAAATTGTTGTTGTTGTTTTGTTTGTTTTAAAGAGCACTTTCATATTGCCCCCCTTTTGCATTTTTAAAAAAGTTTATTTACTTATTTTGAGAGAGTGCATGTGGGGCAGGGTGAGAGAGAGAGAGAGAGAGAGAGAGAGAGAGAGAGAATTCCAGGCAGGCTCCAGGCTGTCAGCGCAGAGCCCAACGCGAAACTCAATTTTCACAAACTGTGAGATCAGGACCTGAGACAAGATCAACAGTCAGATGCTTAACCAATGAGTCATCCAGACACCCCTCCTTTAGCATTTTTGAGATAGAATTCACTTTCTCATCTTTATTTGGGGTACAGGATGCTATTCCCACCCGGAAGTCTTTTAAGCTCTCCAGAAGACTTTAAGTGTTACTGCTAATACTCCAAAAACCAGAACAGTATATTGGTAGGTTCCAGGGATTTTCTGAGAATATATTAATTCATCTAATGGTTTTACTTTCAGGTAGATAGAGTGTAAGTACATAAAAAGAGTAGTAACAGAGACTCAAGAAAGTAAAATGCAGCATGCTTGTGTTTTAGGAGTAAGCATTGATACTAGGTAAGAATTTTTAATCTCATACTCAAGATTTCAAATATATTCTTAAGTAGTTTTCAGTTCCTGATTAATTTTGAATATTAGAATATAATGATTTGATTTTTGAACATGATTTATGTGTTTTTAGAGGCTGAACAGAGTTTCTCTTTTGCATTTTAATCATTACCTGGAAAATGTGATTACAAACAAAACAAGAAATGCTTTAGCACCTTATTTTCAGTCACATATTTAATATTATAATAAAGGCATTCTCTTTTTAAACTGAATCTTTCAATTTTTTTTACTTTCAAACTTTTTATGAAAGATCTAATGGAGAGTATGAAATTATGCTGCTCTTTTTTTCTACATCATCTCAAATACTCAGAAAATTGAAAACATCACCCAATACTTTGGAGGCAAGGCCAAACCTCAGATTTCTTATCTAGATTAATGAATGGTAAAATGATACTTGACAGAAATTTTTATCCTTATTCTTAAAAAAATAAAAACAAGTGGATCAAAACTAATGAAAAACAGACATCACAGCTTTTCTCTCTATTAGCTGCATTTAAATTGTTTTTAATGAGAATCTTTGATGGCAACCTTTAATTGTTTTGACATTTCTGCCTTTTGGGCAGTATTAGCACAGGGAAAAATAAAAAGCAGTAATTGCTAGAACTAAGGAACTAATTTTGCTAATAGGATACAAAATTCAATTGTAAATACTTTATGATTTTAAATGTGTGGTGTTTTTTTTTTTTTTAATGCCTGGCCTCATTTTTAAGTCTCACTTTTGTGGCATCAATTGGATTTAAATATCCACTATTTTATGGGCAAAGCAACAATGGTAAATATTCTTTAAAGAAGGGTAAAGGGTAAGTCCATTTGTGAGGTAAATAGGAATTTGATAACCTATTCCTTTAAATTATCTTTTTCGCTTTACAAATGAGTTACTTCTTGTTTATATTCTTTCTAGCCTTTTCTTCCTTTTTCACTTCCAGTTGATTCATTTTATCCTCTGCACCATAAATTTACCCAGTTATAATAATATTTAGAATTACTGATAACAACGAGCTCTAAATGCAAGGACAAGTAGATGGAGAGAAAATTCTAAAACATTAAAAAAAATTTTTTTTTCAACGTTTATTTATTTTTGGGACAGAGAGAGACAGAGCATGAACGGGGGAGGGGCAGAGAGAGAGGGAGACACAGAATCGGAAACAGGCTCCAGGCTCTGAGCCATCAGCCCAGAGCCCGACGCGGGGCTCGAACTCACGGACCGCGAGATCGTGACCTGGCTGAAGTCGGAGGCTTAACCGACTGCGCCACCCAGGCGCCCCTCTGAAACATTTTAAATGAAATCATTACTGACATTAATTTTCACTGTCTACCATAGTATATGGCTAACATCTATGAAAAGAAGCTTCACTTTTTCTTCTCTACACAATGAATAAATTTTTTCAGAAAAAAAAAAGTGTTTGCAAGTTGATTCATGTCAAACTACTCGAGGAATTGAATCATAAGAAAAGATCTCAATGGAACAAACCAATAAGCAAAGTTCATGGAAGATGGCACAGAATATACTGGGAAAAGAGCTTACCTGGGAAAAGGCACATGTGAAACCCCCTTGCAGGAGGCTAAGGTTTCTAATACGCGACGGTGATCAAGAGAACCAGCTGTTTGCTGACCACATTGTACAACTTAGAAAGTAGCTGTCAAATGCCTGCATGTGACATTTGCTGAGAGACCAGGTGTTTTTCTGGTAGATAAAATGTGTTCCTCAGCTTGATACCTATGTTTTATCGGTGCCTGCAGAGAGCAGCAATTTTAGTAACTAACGGAAAGTCGATTTGTTTTTCATTTCTCTGATTCTTGTACGTACGTTAAAGCTGCAGTTATGCCAAAAAGTCCCAACCTTAGTACATTTCTTAATTCCGGCCATGTTTGCCTTTAGGTAAAATATTAGGTAAGTTATTTTCTGTATGCAGTAATAATAATTGTTCTACTAAAGGATGTTTCAAAATACATGTGAGTGGAATACAGCTTTACTTTTTCACTAGCTCAATCTGAATATTCACATGGTTAAGCCTTTTCAAGCCAATGATGATTAATGTTTGTAATGAAGCAATAAATAAAATTATTAAATTTACCATCAGTTTTTATTTGTGGTGACTCTTGTGCCAGTTTTCAAATATTAATCTTGTATTAAATTTGAATACGTTCAGTATCATGGGTAGCTGCTAGAAACTGATCATGAAAGCTGTGGCACTGTGATGTAACAATCCCTACTTTTGCCCCAACTGTAATATAAGGCAAGTCTGTGAACCTTAGATCCAACTCATGAGGTGAGGACTGATTTTTTGGAATTCTAGAATTCATCATTAAAGAATTGTTCAGCTCTAATACTGTGCTAGCACAATCCCTAGTGTAGCATTGTAACAAGGCTCCAGTTAGAATATGACTTTGCTTCTTCTAAGGATCCTATTAATATTCAATCATATAATGGAATAGCCATCCTTATGTTAGTCTGTTTGAAGAGCACAGCTACCTTTGATTTTTCTGTATACACCATTTGAGAATTTCCGTTTTCATTCTGGAAATATGCCTGCAAATGTAATGTTAATTTATGTCACCACTGGAAAAAAAATTTTATTGCATGTAATTCTGTGAAGTCGTAAGTTTTCTTTAGAAAGTCAAGAATGACCTGTGAGAATGGCTTCTACAAGTGAACTGATGTGGACATTATTAATGGGGGAACCAAATAAATATTGAAGTAAATACAATTGGATGAAAACCAAATACGTACTTTATAGAATATAAAAGACTTTAAACAGGAACTTTTTGAGATGGATAGTGTGAAGGCAGAGAATCTTTTAACACATTGTTTATTGATGTTAACCTCATGTTTTCTCTCTTTTAGGGTGTGGTTAGACCCACTGGGGGATATGCTGTGATGCTAAACTGGACAATGTCTTCTATATATGGACTTAAACCTGGAGAGGTAATCATGGTTTTAAATTCATGTTACAGGAACATTTCTCTGATGAACGTATATGTATTTTATTACCTTCTTATTTTTTAGGTGTGGTGGGCAGCCTCTGACTTAGGCTGGGTTGTTGGACATTCCTATATCTGTTATGGACCTCTTCTACATGGGAACACAACAGTTTTATATGAGGTAATAAGATGAAATTAATACCATCTAAACAATTTTTTTAACTGAAGGTTTTAAAGAAGTGGTTTCTAAGTGGGAACCAAAAAATTTGGATTTGGGGCATTACACTTTTTTATATCTTCTTCCAGTTAAAAATAGGATATCAAAAGAGAATGGAATACAGAAAATAATAGCCAGCTGTTAAAATTGTGCTGAACAAAACCAGCAAAAATTATATTATGAAAAACATATACTCATCAGCTTGATGTCTATCCCTAACAGATTTCTAGAAAGTATTATACAAAGGCATTGCAATAAAATAAATGTTTTTTTTTAAATAAGGATTCTCTTTGAAGTAAACAAATTAAGCCTCAATGCTGAATCCCTATTATGAATTATGGTGTTAGTAACATACATGTAACAGAGTTGAAGGTGCCCTTGTAAGTATTTATATTTATAAATATAAGCTGCCTTTAGAACTGAAGAACATACAATTCTTGTGCATTTACCATTGGCCTTTTATTATTTCTTGAGTTTATTTGAAACATGATTTTAATACTATGAAAGGGGCTTGGTGGGTTTTTTTTTTTTTTTGGAATGATGTACTCAAGAGGAATGTAGATACTTTATAAATATTTTTGTGTAAAGGAGTGAATGTAATAGCTACATTCTTAAACCTTTTATCTGAATTCTGGTTTCCTTCATAGCAAGTGTAAATATCTTCAATTCTTTCTGATAACAAAACAAAGCTTTTTAGACCTTTGCCCACTTCTAGCTATCCCATCTTTATTTTCTTCTCCACTAAACTCCTTGAAAAAAAAAATACCCAGTTCACACTGTGCGAATTTCATATTCTTCTAGTTCCTCTTTATCCCACTGTGGTCCAATTTTTATCCACATGACTTCATAGAAGCTGCTGCAGCAGAGGTCAACAGTGACTTCTTAAGTGACCAAGTCAAAAAGTCTTCAATCTGATTTAATTTTCACTCTTTTAGTGCATCAACCGTGCTATTTGCTGCAAGTAATTATTTCTCCTTTTGAGCTTCCTGCCCTTTTGCTATTTGTTCAGGCTGTTTCTTTTGCCTGGCATGACTTTTGCTGTCTTTCCTTCCCTTCCAATCTTGAAGACTCTGCTTAGACGTTATCATCTCTCCAAAGTTTCCTTTTATATTCTTTGGTTTTGTTTAGGGCCCTTTCCATGGTTCCATTGCCCCCTGAGCACATGTCTATCACTGAGCACTGAGCTGAGCACACTGGTTTGCTTTGTCTGTTTGTATCCAGTAGAGTGTGAGATCTTCAAAAACCATTCTCCCAGCACAGTGTGTAGCACACACTGAACACTCAATAAACGCTCATGGAACTAAATTGAGCTCTACTCCTTTGTTCTCCTCCTACTTCTCAAGACAGCTTGTCCTCCTTTTCCTCTCTTGGTTTCCCTTACTTTGGTCCTAAACACTGGAGGTTAGAAGGGTCTTATTCCTAACCTTCTTTTCTCATCATATATATATATACACATCTTATAATACACATCTTATGCTCAAGATGGCAACCTGAACTCGCCGTCTCCATTCTTCCCTGCAAAACACATTTCTTTCCATGTACTCTACAATGTTAATTTGACCTGCACTTACTCAGTTATCCAAACTAAGAATCAAGGAGTGATTCTAATTTCATTATCCTTACATATCACACCCTATTGGTCATTACATTTTGTTGAGTTTATATTTTAGTACCTATCAAGAGTATCCTCTTTTCCATGCCTCCTGCCATATATTCAAAGCTGATATTCAGCTGCTATGCATATGTATGTTGTTGACTGGTGTGTGTTCTGTGTTTGACTTCTGATTTGATTTGTGCCTATGCTTTGCAGTTGTAGATTTCAGATTATCCTCAGATAATCAGTCTAGAGCGCATTCTAATGGGTGCTCTTGCCTTTAAAGTTCCTTTTAGTCTACCTCTCCCCTAACTCCAGTTTCTGAGCTCTCCCTACTTATGTAATTATCTGTCTTAAATGCAAAAGCCAACATAGAACTTTGTTGCTTAAAATCCTTCAAAGGGTTAAGTTCTACTTCTGCAAAGACGAAGATGACATACTTTTCTCTATTCCTGTCTCTAAATAGGACTAAAAATCATAAGAATTATGCCTAGCGAAAACATTACAAGACTAAAAGTTGGAGAGAAGAAGGGAAACTTGCTTTAAGGACCTTGGGACCCAAGGAACAACATGGTGATAAGACCCTGGGTTTTATTTTTCCCTCATATATCCTATATTCACTGCTGAAAAAGCTGGTAACCCAGAAACACCAATAACAACAACAACAACAACAACAACAACAACAAAACACACACACACACACACACACACACACACACACACACACACACATAAAAAATGTAAAGAAACATGATTCTTAAGCCAAAGGAATAGGAAAAAGAAAGCCTAAGTAAAACGTAAAACTTTTAGATGGTTCTCCTCTAGGCAAACACCATAGAAAAATTCATGCTCTCTCTCCCCACCCCCAACAACAAAAGCTGACCTTAGTCTTCCATATTTGTCAAGGTGTAAGGAGGAAGTGTAACCCTCCATCTTCCCACAGGGGTATCAGAGAAGTTTGAACTAGGGAGCCAAGACTTTTATCCCTGCCAGGTGGTAATGAGGACCCCTCAAACTTGTAGTGACAGTGGAGACCATAGGAGTCTGGACTTATACCCCCTCCTGTCAGTAATGAGGTACCCCTCTTCCCATTAAGGTGGTATCAGGGAGCAGTTACTCTTACCTCACCCAGCCAGGGGGTTATCAGTGGAAGCCTACTGTTGGAAGTGGCAGAACAATGAAAAGCATCCTCCCACTTGGGTATCAGTGAAGGCCAAATGAGGAATCTGGATTTTTATCTCTACCTCTCCATTCCTTATTGGAGTGGAACCATAGTAAAGCCATCTATAACAGAAGATGTAAATATGAGCCAGTCTTATAATATAATACACAAAATATCTAAGATTTGATGAAAAAAAAAGTCACTCCTCATACCAGAAACTAGAACGATCTCAAGCTACTTGAGAAAAAACAATTTATAGAGACCAATTGAGATGTTAGAATTATCTGACAAAGGTTTTAAAGGAGCCATGATGAAAGTACTTCCACAGGGATTATGAGCATTCTTGAAACAAATGGCAAAATAGAAAGTCACACTAAATGTGTAGAAGTTATAAAGGACAACCGTATGGAAATCTTAGAACTGAAAATGACAATAACCTAAATAAAAACTCATTGTGTGTGTGTGTGTTGGGGGGGGTGTGGTGGTGAAATAAGTGAAAGGGATTAAGAAGTACAGTCTTGCAGCTATCAAATAAGTCACAGAGATGAAAAATACAGCATAAGGAATACAGTCAATAATATTATAATAATGCTATATGGTGACAGTGACAGATGGTGACTACACTTCTCATCGTGAGGATCATGTAATGTATATAAACTTGTCAAATCACTTTGTTGTATGCCTGAAACTAATATAACATTGTATGTCAACTATAACTCAATAATAAATTTAAAAACACAAAACAAAACACCTCAGTGGATGGGCTCAATGCCAGAATGGAGGGAGGGGGAAGAAGAATCAGTGAACTGGAAGAAGGAACAATAGAAGTTACCCAATGAAAACAAGAGAAGGAAAATAGACTGGAAAGAAAAATTAGCAGAGCTCCAGGGACATGTGGAATGATGACACAATCTAGCTTTTTTGATATTTGCGTCATTAAAGGAGAGGAGAGAGGGGGTCAGGCTGAAAAAATAATGAAAAAATTAATGAAAATTCTCACCTTTTTAAATTTAGCCAAAACTATACATCTATAGATTCAAGAAACAGAGTAAACCTCCAGACCGGATTAGTCTACAGAAACACACACACACACACACACACACACACACACACACACACACATCATAAATTTCTGAACACTAAAGACAAAAAGTAATCTTGAGACCAATGGGAAAGAAAGAATACCTTATCTATGAGGGAAAGCCATTTGAATGACAGGATTTTTCTTTGGAGGCCAGAGGAAAGTGACACATTTTTCAAGTTTGGAAAGTAAGGAATTGTCAATCCAGAATCCTATATCCATCAAAAGATCCTTTGGAAATAAAGAAGAAAGAAAGACATTCTCAGGATGAAGAAAAACTTATAAGAATTTGTCACCACAGGCCTCCCTCAAAGGAATGGCCAATGGCCACTACTTAATGGTAAAAGATTTAATACTCCTCTTATGTCTAGACCAAGGCTAGGATGCTCACTCTCACCCTCTATTTCAACATAGTTCTGGAAACAAAAACAAAAACATTTCAGAAAGGAAGAAATAAAATTGTCTCTATTTGAGTCTGCACGATTATCTATGTAGAAAATTATAGAACATATAAAAACACATAATAAGTGAATTCAGTCAGGTCTCAGTATACAAGATAAACACAAATACCAACTCTATTTCTGTATACTAGCAATGAACGTTTGTGGTTATGAAAAGGCAACAGGAGGAATCCATATGGAGATGGAACTGTTCTGCATCTCAACTATATCAATATCCTGATTGTGATATTAAACTACAGTTTTGCAAACTGTTAGCACTGGGTAAATCTGAGTAAAAGGTACATGGCATATTTGCAGGTGAATCTACAGTTAGCTCATATAAAAAGTTTAATTCAAAAATTAAAAAAAAAATTAAAAATCTTCAAAGAACTCCTGTCTCTTAAAAAACATAATTCAGGCTTATTTGCCAGATACAAATGATTGATAGTCATCTGCCCTTTGCTATGTTTAAATCTTATTTCTGACTCAGCTTCCCACTTAATAATCCTGTTTTACAGGCACTTACGTGAACAGAACTGCCAGTATTAGCTTGTTCCTGACAGTAAAATTCCACTTGTTCTGATCATGTAATAGAGTGGTCCTTTTTCTTAAGAGATCAAGTTAAATATCATCTCCTATCTGATATTTCCTTTGCTTTTCTCAGGCTGATTGAGGTGTTCTTTGTGCTTCTATGATATCTAGATACCTCTGACCTTGTAGATTCAGTGCTGTGATACTGTAAACTTTAAGGGCAGGGGATATTTGTCATTTCTGTACCCTCCCCATGCCTGACGCAGTGCCTTCCAGGTGGTAGGTAAAATTTGTTGTGTAAATGAACCATTTCTAAGGGGATTAACTGACAATGCAAGTGTGCAAAATGCAGGGAAAAAACTCACTTACTCAATTAAACAAAGCTAAAATAAACTGGAAATAAGTTCTGATTTGTCACCAGTCCAGCAAGTGAAAAAATATTGATTAACCTCCCCCAAATTATCATCCTATTTGTGCCCCAGTTTTAAGTGGATTACCAAATTAATATTATTTTATTTTTGTCTGGTTAGTATTTTTTATTTAAGAAGCCAAAATATCCCATTAAAAAGTTAAAAATACATTCTTTTTATGGTGAATAGAATACTTCTTGTACTTCTCATAGGATTATCTCTTCTAAAGAGAAATAAAATCATATACATCTCAGTATGTTCAAAGTTTTATTTTCATTTTAAATGAGTTATAGAATTTCAAAGCTATAACATAGTTATTGAATTGGTGAGTGTGACAATATGTTTCCATATTGATGAATTTTGAGTTAATAAAAATTGATGTTCTGCAGTACTGGTTCATTATGTGCCCAAGTCATCTATGGTTCATAAAACATACCTCTTATTGAATGCAAATGGTTCGTGATATTTAATGAATGAATAATGAATGAATTTTTTTCTCAGCAAAGATCACTTTTTTATATTCTGGAACTTAATACACATCTATAATTACATCGGCCGAAAAAACTTAAAAATGGATATAACTAAGTTGGATCATCAGTTTAATTTCTAGATATGTTAAGAGTCACCCACCTGAAATGATCTGTGTTTCAACATGAACACACACAGCGGATATTTAAATGCAATTTTCTTTTCTGCCATAGTGTACATATAGCTGTGCATCTGTAGAGTGAAAACATATTAGAAATTCTAATTGTGGGTTTGCCTTTACTTCCTGATAATTAAACCAAATGAAAAAAAATATGTTTGTTTATTTTTGAGAGATTGACAGTGTGAACCAGGAAGGGGCAGAGAGAGAGAGGGAGACACAGAATCCGAAACAGGCTCCAGGCTCTGAGCTGTCAGCACAGAGCCTGACGTGGGACTTGAACTCATGAACCATGAGATCATGACCTGAGCCAAAGTCAGACGCTTAACTGACTGAGCCACCCAATCGCCTCGATAGTTACCAAATTTTTAACACATTACTATTTCTTTCGTTAAAACAAACAGTCCCACAGAAATCCGTGATTCCCTTATCCCCTTGCATTTAGAACACTGTCTTCATCTTTGAAGACTTGCCTGTACCCAGTAGTTGGAAGTTACTCTGCAGTTCTCACGTTGGCATCTGTCACTATCATTCCATAATAACAGTTTTTGATAATTTCCCAAGTTCTCTCTGTTTTTCCTTTTCTTTCCAGTGTATGAAATTTATTGTCAAATTGGTTTCCATACAACACCCAGTGCTCATCCCAACAGGTGACCTCCCAATACCCATCACCCACCCTCCTCTCCCTCCCAGCCCCCATCAGCCCTCAGTTTGTTCTCAGTTTTTAAGAGTCTCTTATGCTTTGGCTCTCTCCCACTCTAACCTCTTTTTTTTTTTTTTCCTTCCCCTCCCCCATGGGTTTCTGTTAAGTTTCTCAGGATCCATATAAGAGTGAAAACATATGGTCTGTCTTTCTCTGTATGGCTTATTTCGCTTAGCATCACACTCTCCAGTTCCATCCATGTTGCTACAAAGGGCCAGATTTCATTCTTTCTCATTGCCACGTAGTACTCCATTGTGTATATAAACCACAATTTCTTTATCCATTCATCAATTGATGGACATTTAGGCTCTTTCCATAATTTGGCTATTGTTGAGAGTTCTGCTATAAACATTGGGGTACAAGTGCCCCTATGCATCAGTACTCCTGTATCCCTTGGGTAAATTCCTAGCAGTGCTATTGCTGGGTCATAGGGTAGGTCTATTTTTAATTCTTTGAGGAACCTCCACACTGTTTTCCAGAGTGGCTGCACCATTTTGCATTCCCACCAACAGTGCAAGAGGGTTCCTGTTTCTCTACATCCTCTCCAGCATCTATAGAGACTATAGATTTGTTCATTTTGGCCATTCTGACTGGTGTGAGGTGATATCTGAGTGTGGTTTTGATTTGTATTTCCCTGATGAGGAGTGACGTTGAGCATCTTTTCATGTGCCTGTTGGCCATCTGGATGTCTTCTTTAGCGAAGTGTCTATTCATGTTTTCTGCCCATTTCTTCACTGGGTTATTTGTTTTTCGGGTGTGGAGTTTGGTGAGCTCTTTATAGATTTTGGATACTAGCCCTTTGTCCGATATGTCATTTGCAAATATCTTTTCCCATTCCGTTGGTTGCCTTTTAGTTTTGTTGGTTGTTTCCTTTGCTGTGCAGAAGCTTTTTATCTTCATAAGGTCCCAGTAGTTCATTTTTGCTTTTAATTCCCTTGCCTTTGGGGATGTGTCAAGTAAGAGATTACTATGGCTGAGGTCAGAGAGGTCTTTTCCTGCTTTCTCCTCTAGGGTTTTGATGGTTTCCTGTCTCACATTCAGGTCCTTTATCCATTTTGAGTTTATTTTTGTGAATGGTGTGAGAAAGTGGTCTAGTTTCAAATATGCATGTTGCTGTCCAGTTCTCCCAGCACCATTTGTTAAAGAGACTGTCTTTTTTCCATTGGATGTTCTTTCCTGGTTTGTCAAAGATTAGTTGGCCATACGTTTGTGGGTCTAGTTCTGGGGTTTCTATTCTGTTCCATTGGTCTATGTGTCTGTTTTTGTGCCAATACCATGCTGTCTTGATGATTAAGCTTTGTAGCAGAGGCTAAAGTCTGGGATTGTGATGCCTCCTGCTTTGGTCTTCTTAAAATTACTTTGGCTATTCAGGGCCTTTTGTGGTTCCATATGAATTTTAGGATTGCTTGTTCTAGTTTCGAGAAGAATGCTGGTGCAATTTTGATTGGGATTGCATTGAATGTGTAGATAGCTTTTGGTAGTATTGACATTTTGACAATATTTATTCTTCCAATCATGAGCACGGAATGTTTTTCCATTTCTTTATATCTTCTTCAATTTCCTTCATAAGCTTTCTGTAGTTTTCAGCATACAGATCTTTTACATCTTTGGTTAGATTTATCCCTAAGTATTTTATGTTTCTTGGTGCAATTGTGAATAGGATCAGTTTCTTTATTTGTCTTTCTGTTGCTTCATTATTAGCGTATAAGAATGCAACTGATTTCTGTACATTGATTTTGTATCCTGCAGCTTTGCTAAATTCATGGATCAGTTCTAGCAGACTTTTGTTGGAGTCTGTCGGATTTTCCATGTATAATACCATGTCATCTGCAAAAAGTGAAAGCTTAACTTCATCTTTGCCAATTTTGATGCCTTGATTTCCTTTTGTTGTCTGATTGCTGATGCTAGAACTTCCAACACTATGTTAAACAACAGCGGTGAGAGTGGACATCCCTGTCGTGTTCCTGATCTCAGGGAAAAAGCTCTCAGTTTTTCCCCATTGAGGATGATGTTAGCTGTGGGCTTTTCATAAATGGCTTTTATGATCTTTAAGTATGTTCCTTCTATCCTGACTTTCTCGAGGGTTTTTATTAAGAAAGTTTGCTGAATTTTGTCATGCCTTTTCTGCATCGATTGGCAGGATCATATGGTTCTTATCTTTTCTTTTATTAATGTGATGTATCACATTGATTGATTTGCGAATGTTGAACCAGCCCTGCATCCCAGGAATGAATCCCACTTGATCATGGTGAATAATTCTTTTTATATGCTGTTGAATTCGATTTGCTAGTATCTTATTGAGAATTTTTGCATCCATATTCATCAGGGATATTGGCCTGTAGTTCTCTTTTTTTACTGGGTCTCTGTCTGGTTTAGGAATCAAAGTAATACTGGCTTCATAGAATGAGTCTGGAAGTTTTTCTTCCCTTTCTATTTTTTGGAATAGCTTGAGAAGGATAGGTATTATCTCTGCTTTAAACGTCTGGTAGAAGTTCCCTGGGAAGCCATCTGGTCCTGGACTCTTATTTGTTGGGAGATTTTTGATGACTGATTCAATTTCTTTGCTGGTTATGGGTCTGTTCAAGCTTTCTATTTCCTCCTGATTGAGTTTTGGAAGTGTGTGGGTGTTTAGGAATTTGTCCATTTCTTCCAGGTTGTCCAGTTTATGGGCATATAATTTTCATAGTATTCCCTGATAATTGCCTGTATCTCTGAGGGATTGGTTGTAATAATTCCATTTTCATTCATGATTTTATCTATTTGGGTCATCTCCCTTTTCTTTTTGAGAAGCCTGGCTAGAGGTTTATCAATTTTGTTTATTTTTTCAAAAAACCAACTCTTGGTTGCGTTGATCTGCTCTACAGTTTTTTTAGATTCTATATTGTTTATTTCTGCTCTGATCTTTATTATTTCTCTTCTTCTGCTGGGTTTAGGCTGCCTTTGCTGTTCTGCTTCTGTTTCCTTTAGGTGTGCTGTTAGATTTTGTATTTGGGATTTTTCTTGCTTCTTGAGATAGGCCTGGATTGCAATGTATTTTCCTCTCAGGACTGCCTTCGCTGCATCCCAAAGCATTTAGTTTGTTGTATTTTCATTTTCGTTTGTTTCCATATATTTTTTAATTTCTTCTCTAATTGCCTGGTTGACCCACTCATTCTTTAATACAGTGTTCTTTAACCTCCATGCTTTTGGAGGTTTTCCAGACTTTTTCCTGTGGTTGATTTCAAGCTTCATCGCATTGTGGTCTGAAAGTATGCATGGTATGATTTCAATTCTTGTATACTTAAGAAGGGCTGTTTTGTGACCCAGTGTGTGATCTATCTTGGAGAAGGTTCCATGTGCACTCGAGAAGAAAGTATATTCTGTTGCTTTGGGATGCAGAGTTCTAAATATATCTGTCAAGTCCATCTGATCCAATGTATCATTCAGGGCCCTTGTTTCTTTATTGGCCGTGTGTCTAGATGATCTATCCATTTCTGTAAGTGGAGTGTTAAAGTCCCCTGCAATTACCACATTCTTATCAATAAGGTTGCTTATGTTTATGAGTAGTTGTTTTATATATTTGGGGGCTTCCGTATTCGGCGCATAGACATTTATAATTGTTAGCTCTTCCTGATGGATAGACCCTGTGATTATTATATAATGCCCTTCTTCATCTCTTGTTACAGCCTTTAATTTAAAGCCTAGTTTGTCTGATATAAGTATGGCTACTCCAGCTTTCTTTTGACTTCCAGTGGCATGATAAATAGTTCTCCATCCCCTCACTCTCAATCTAAAGGTGTCCTCAGGTCTAAAATTAGTCTCTTGTAGACAGCAAATAGATGGGTCTTGTTTTTTTATCCATTCTGATACCCTGTGTCTTTTGGTTGGCGCATTTAGTCTATTTACATTCAGTGTTATTATAGAAAGATACAGGTTTAGAATCATTGTGATGTCCGTAGGTTTCCTGCTTGTAGCAATGTCTCTGGTACTTTGTCTCACAGGATCCCTCTTATGATCTCTTGTAGGGCTGGTTTAGTGGTGATGCATTCCCTCAGTTTTTGTTTGGGAAGACCTTTATCTCTCCTTCTATTCTAAATGACAGACTTGCTGGATAAAGGATTCTCGGCTGCATATTTTTTCTGTTCATCACATTGAAGATCTCCTGCCATTCCTTTCTGGCCTGCTAAGTTTCAGTAGAGAGATTGGTCATGAGTCTTATAAGTCTCCCTTTATATGTTAGAACACTTTTATCCCTCGCTGCTTTCAGAATTTTCTCTTTATCCTTGTATTTTGCCAATTTCACTATGATATGTCGTGCAGAAGATTGATTCAAGTTACGTCTGAAGGGTGTTCTCTGTGCCTCTTGGATTTCAATGCCTTTTTCCTTCCCCAGATCCGAGAAGTTCTCAGCTATTATTTCTTCAAGTACACCTTCAGCACCTTTCCCTCTCTCTTCCTCCTCTGGAATACCAATTATGCATATACTATTTCTCGTTAGTGCATCACTTAGTTCTCTAATTTTCCCCTCATACTCCTCGATTTTTTTATCTTTTTCTCAGCTTCTTCTTTTTCCATAATTTTATCTTCTAGTTCACCTATTCTCTCCTCTGCCTCTTCAATCCGAGCCGTGGTTGTCTCCATTTTATTTTGCAGCTCATTAATAGCATTTTTTAGCTCCTCCTGACTGTTCCTTAGTCCCTTGATCTCTGTAGCAATAGATTCTCTGCTGTCCTGTATACTATTTTGAAGCCCTGCGATTAATTTTATGACTATTATTCTAAATTCACTTTCTGTTATATTGTTTAAATCGTTTTTGATCAGTTTGTTAGCTGTTGTTATTTCCTGGAGATTCATTTGAGGGGACTTCTTCCATTCGTCATTTTGCATAGTCCCTGGAGTGGTGCGGAACTGTGGGGCACTTCCTGTGTGCTGTCTTGAATAACTCGCGCTGGTGGGTGGGGCTGCAGTCAGACCTGATGTCTGCCCCCAGCCCACCTCTGGGGCCACAATCAGACTGGCGTGTGCCTTCTCTTACCTGCTTCTAGGGGTGGGATTCACTGTGGGGTGGCGTGGCCCATTGGGGCTACTTGCACACTGCCAGACTTGTGGTGCTGGGGATCTGGCATATTAGCTGGGGTGGATCGGCAAGGTGCACAGGGGCAGGAGGGGCAGGCTCAGCTCACTTTTCCTTTGGAGATCCGCTTCACTGGGAGGGAGTCAGTCCCACCCCCCGCTGGAGGGATGGATCTGCAGAAGTACAGCGTTGGGTGTTTGCGTGGTGCAAGCAAGTTCCCTGGCAGGAACTGGTTCCCTTTGGGATTTTGGCTGGGGGATGGGCGAGGGAGATGGTGCTGGCGAGCGCCTCTGTTCCCCGCCAAGCTGCGCTCTGTTGTCCGGGGCTCAACAACTCTCCCTCCCGTTGTCCTCCAGCCCTCCCACTCTCTGAGCAGAGCTGTTAGCTTATAACCTTCCAGATGTTAAGTCCGCTTGCTGTCAGAACACACTCCATCCGGCCCCTCCGCTTTTGCCGGCCAGACTCGGGGGCTCTGCTTTGCCAGTGGGCTGCCCCTCCGCCCCGGCTCCCTCCCGCCAGTCCGTGGAGCGCGCACCACCTCGCTGCCCTTCCTACCCTCTTCCGTGGGCCTCTCGTCTGCGCTTGGCTCCAGAGAATCTGTTCTGCTAGTCTTCTGGTAGTTTTCTGGGTTATTTAGGCAGGTGTGGGTGGGATATAAGTGATCGCAGGACGCAGCGAGCTCAGCGTCCTCCTACGCCACCATCTTCCCAGAAGCCCTCTCTGTTTTTCCAAATGCTGATGGCCATTTTCAGTCCTACTAATACTTGGATTCTCAACCCTTGAAGGTTGTTGAATCTCTTCCCTTATAAGGCACACCCTTCTAGAAGCTGTTCTAGTGCTCATTCTCGCTACGGGAATTTGCCCATTTGTTGCCTGAAATATATTCCTCTTAACCTTTAGATCTCAGCTCAAGTGTCTTTTCCTCCTGGAAGTCCTCTCTGACCTCTCTGATTAGCTGAAATCTTGTCATCTCTCCTAAGTTCCTTATGTTTTCCCTCCTGGTTTGTGTCCCAGATACAGTTTCCTATTAGTTTATAGGCCCCTTTAATTTGCTTATTTGCCCCCGTCTGCTCTTTGAGAGGGAAGAGATCATCTTAACATTTACGTACCATCAATTCTCAACTACTAGCCTTTAAAAAAATAATAATTGTACTTTAATACATATGTTTCATATATTTTCAGTCACTTATAGCATAAGTATTATTTCTATTGAATTTTTTTGCAGTGACAGTTGAGTAATACACAAAACCTGGAATGTGTGTGTAATAGGTGTCCTTAGCCTTGCTCTCCGCATGTATTTGGTTCCTACTAAATATTTGTTAAATAAATGCCTGGGTGAAGATACCAGTAAAAAAATAACTTGAGTTGTAAGTAAAGACCTGTCCCTCTGAGGGAGGAAAAAGTAATTCTAATTATCTTTACCAGAGAATTTCATGAACAAATTAAATAAGTAAGGTAATAGGTTACATTTTTAATAAGCAAAGATTTATTATTATTCATTGAACTGGACATATTTAATGTTTATTTATTTTTGAGAGAGGGAGAGAGAGTGTGAGTGGGGGAGGGGAAGAGAGAGAGTGAGACACAGAATCTGAAGCAGGCTCCAGGCTCTGAGCTGTCAGCACAGAGCCTGATGCAGGGTTCGAACTCACAGACCGTGAGATCATGACCTGAGCCGAAGTCAGACACTTAACTGACTGAGCCACCCAGGCACCCCTGAACTAGGCATATTTAAAGTGTACAATTTGGGAAGCCAGACTGGACTGGCCAATTGGACTGCAAACCAATTCTGAGTAACTCAGACCTTATTTTTGAGATGAAGAAAATAAATAGTGCTTTTCAGAAACTTACTTTATTAATGGAGCACTGATTCCCACAGACTTAACTCCAACAACAGATAGACAAAGACATATTTGGTACAGCAGTCTTGTCAAAGAGGAGAAATTAAACAAACATTGCTTTAATGTAGGAACTTTAATGTACAAACAACTTTAGCAACCTGGTATGTGTGTGTAGGCACATGTAAGTGATGGTTATACTCAGATATGCTTTCTGGTTTCTGTCTTCTATTTTGTATCTGTCCCCTTTTTCAAAAAGCCTATCACCTGCAGAATCAAAACCCAACATTTCTTCTCAAGGTCTAAGAAATCTTCCCGGACCCCTTTTCTCCTCATCTCTCCTTGGGTACTAATGTACAAATGTATACCTTGTACATACATTTCAATTACAATAATGCTGTGAAACCCAGCCTTCTGTAATGGCGGCAGTGTGGCTAAGCAAGAAAACTGTACTCAACAGACCTCTATCTCCCCATTATAGTCCTTTATGATACTTTTTATTTCTGAAGCATCTGTTACATTGTCTGCTGTTTCTGATTTTATTTATTTTGAGTCTTCTCTCTCCCTAGTAGTCCAGCTAAAGGTTTATCGATTTTATCTTTTCCAACAACTCTTAGTTTTTATTTTTTCTATTGTTTTTTTATTCTCTATTTGAAGTATTTCTACTCTAGTCTTTATTATTTCCTTGTTTCTGCTAACTTCCGTCTTAGCTGTTCTTTAGATCCTTGAGATGTAAAGTTAGTTTGAGATCTTTCTCTCTCTTTTTTAATGTCAGGGTTTGTTGCTATAAACTTGCCTCTTAGTGTCACTTCTTTTGTTGCATCCCATAAGTTTTGCTATGTTGTGTTTTCATTTTCATTTGTCTCAAGATACTTTTAAAATTCTCTTTTGATTTCTCTATTGACCCAATTGCTGTTCAAGAGTGTGTTGTTTCCACATATTTGTGAATATCACTGTTTTCTTACTCTTGATTTCTAGAGTACAAAGTTTCAGTTATTTAAGAGGAATAAGTTCTGGAGATCTAATGTATAGCGACACGACTATAGTTTAAAATACAATACTGTATTTTGCTAAGAGGGTGGATTGCAAGTGTTCTCACCGCCCCCCCCCACACACAAGAAAGTGTATACATGTATCAAAACGCCAAGTTACACATTTTAAATACATACAATTTTTATGTGTCATTATACCTCAGTAAATCTGAGGAAGATTATATAAAACTATGTGTACATAAAAATATACCAAAATATACTAAAATAGGTTTTGCCTTAAAAAGAAAAAAAAGAAAGCAGCATACTATTGTTGGCTAAATTACCTAGAATGGAATGCTAGATAATGGTCTCCTTAACTTTAGCTTGGCATTAAGTCATAAACTAGTTAGTATGCTTGATCTTGATATGGCAGTTCTCATTTTTATGTAATAACTGTATTCTTGGAAGTCCTCAAGGAAGGAAAGCCTGCTCTCATTTTACATCTGTTTGCATTTCACAAACTCTACACTTCATAACAGCAAGCCATTTCAATAAACTCTTATGCATGTTCACTAAATTAACCGGGACCAATGGCTGTCTGTTAATTCAACAATTAGCTTTGAAGATATAGCCTATATTCCTCCGTCTCAGACGATAAATTAGTTAGAGGAGGTAGAGGATTTATTTAAGATTCTGAATTGTGGTATAGGAGCATGGTTACTGGACTGGAAATACGAACATCTGTGTTATTTATCTTCCTCTGCTTTTATCTACCTATATGACGGTAGGCAAATTAATTCGACCTCTTGGGGAATCCGTTTCTTCATCATTGAAACTAGAGGATTGACACATGGTCTCCCCATTCTGCACTTCCATGAATCTTCTCCAAATCAATTTTTTTTCTAGAATAAGTATATTATTTGGTAACATGTTTTAAATTTTAATTCTGGAATTCATTTCAATTTTTTGCCTAGAGAATGATACTGACTCTTCAAATGTATTACTGAAGATTTCATTCTAAATTAGTGAAATTAAAAAACATTTTTTAAATGTTTATATATTTTTGAGAGAGAGACAGAGTGTGAGTGGGGTCGGGGCAGAAAGAGAGGGAGACACAGAATCTGAAGCAGGCTCCAGGCTCCAAGCTGTCAGCACAGAGCCTGATGTGGGGCTCGAACTCATGAACCATGAGATCATGACCTGGGCCGAAGTCAGATGCTTAACCGACTGAGCCACCCAGGTGCCCCCCAAAATTTTAATGTTTGAGAGGCAGCATAGCAGTTAAGACTTCCATTGTAAGATTCCTGAAACTTCCACGTATTATTTGTTTGGCCTCAGATAAGTTGCTTAACTGCTCTCAGACTCAGTTTTCTCATCTATAATTGTCAATATTAATATTACTTTTCAAAAACATAACAGTACTTTTCTCATATATCATTAAATTGATTAATCCATGAAAAGCTCTTAGAAAGGTTGCCGGGCTATAATAGTAGAATAAATGCTGGATATTATAAGCTACTGTCATTATCCAAACATATGAATCTATTCTTTGCCAGAAAAAAATTCTACAATATAAACACCAACCGTTCATTCCCATGCAATCCAGTCATTGTAATGCTTGAATATTCAGGTGCTCCACATTTCTTCCTTCAAAGTCTATCCTCCTAACTCTGCAGCAGTCATCAGAGCACTAAAGGCAGCTCCCTTTGGAGCCCATTAACTTTCTTCTAAGAGCCAGGCAGAGGAATCAGCACACAAGGATGTGTTGATTCTGCTAGTACTGATTTTGAAGAATGAGTAGCATATATGGAAAATAATCCAGTGATCTGTCCCCTCAAGGATCTGTCCTTTCAGAGTTGAACCAGGAGTGAAAGAAGAGTAGCCTTGATGCCTTTCATCTGTGAATAAACCAGTACATTTAATGGCTCACCATTATCCAAACATGTATAATCGTTCTCTTCTATTTTTTGGTGGGCTTTATCATTGCTGGTTTATAAGCTATATGTATCTTTAAAGAATTCAGAATATTCAGCTTGATAATTTCTTACTGAGTGCTCTTTTCCTGAATTCATAGGAAGAAGGAAGAGTTTAGATACTATCTATTCATTCTTCATAGAATGATTAGTGTGAAAATGAGCTCTACACTTTCCTTTATTTGCAAGGGAATCAGATAAGATAATGTATATGAAATTAGTTTGAAAGCTGCAAAGAAATATCACAATATGTGTGTGTATAGTAAAATATGACCACACACATATCTTACACATAATTATTATTACTTTATATACATGGATCAAAACTTGTAGCCATTTTCCTATGTGAAATCTCATGTTTGAGAGTATTGAGGATACTACTTTAAATATTTTAAAATTATTTTTGTATTTAACATTCGTTAGATCATCCACAGCGCACCTTCAATGCACATGTCACCTACTTCTGTACTGCACTGGGCCTATAATCTCCGTGAGGACATCCTATGGTGTATGTTCCACACGTGGACCTTCTGAATTCTTATCTCCTTCAAGGCTTCATTTTAAACATGTAATTGCTTGCATGTATAGAGTTACCTTCTTTTTGCAAGAATTTTGCATTTTACATGTTAACCTGTTTTCTCTAATTTGATTATCAGTTGTTTTCAGGACAGAGATTTGCTTCCTCCAAGCACAGGGATACGTTGCTTCCTTTTATGACTAGTAGCTGTGATGTTGTTAACTAGTACCCTCAAAGGCACTCATCAGAGTCATCCTATCCCCTTATCAAATGGAAAATGATTTCCTTCTTTCTTCTTTTTTAATCTAGTATAACAGCAATGTATTTTTATGTATGTATCGAATGAGAAAAATGATGACACAGTTATTACTCTAATTCAGGCTGTATAATTTGATCTTCTCAATTGGAAAAGATTGCAAAGCTGATGCCAGCATCTTTTAGATTTCTCACATGGCTAGTTGTTCAAAGATACTTATTCCGGAGTTTATTTTTCTCTCGGTGTGCCTGTGTTTTATGTTGGAATAAGGAAGTGCAGCTATTGTCATGACTCCATCAACAATATTTATTGGTGCTTGTTGTGAGCTCAGTATCTTCTAGGGGTTGAGAGGGAAACAGAATAAGTATCATACACACTCCTTGCTCTGAACACACTGACACTATATTAAAAAAGAAAAAAGTAAGATTAATGTAAAGGACAGAAAGCAAACAAACCAAGACACTACCTAAGAAATTTCTTACACAGTGTAGAAGATATAAAACTTTTTTCCAGAAATTACATTGAGCCATTGCCTATGGTAAATAGTCTACATTTAATTTTTGTACTTCTTTTGATGCAGTTTTCTGATGATAGAACTAAATAAGGATCAAAGAAATTAAATAAGTTGCCTTAGGTTACATACCTTGTAAAATGGCAGCTTGCATTCCCACCAGGCTCAAAATCTGTCTACTGGTCTCTTAAGGGAAGTTTAGGATTAAAGTAGATAGGGAAAGCTTTGTGGATGAAACACTACCAGTAATAATAATAGCTACTGTTGATCGGGTGTTGCCTGATAAGAACTCTACTAAGCGCTTTATGTACATAGCCTTAACTATTTCTATCCATACATCCATAGGATAAATATTTTGAGTCCCTATTTACAGCTCTAGAAACCAAGGATCAGAGACATTAAATAATTTACCAGTGGCACATGAGTGACAGAACTGGGATTTGAAACAGGGTTCTCTGGCTCCAAAAACAGTGCCCTCTGGCCATAATTTAGGGATGAGCAATTGGGAAATTACTGAATAATACCAGCTAGTGACCAGAACCGGGGTATCAGTGATCTTTAAAGGCAAAGGCAGGATATTAGGGTGTCAGGTGGGTATTGTAAGATTGAGCTCAAGAAGTTGAAAATAACTCTGATGTTTTCAGCTAAGATAGCCAATGTGATGGTGGTTGCCAACTGAGCTGCCATAGTAGGAGTTACAGCTATCGTGGAGCAGGAAAGAGTATTTTTAGTTTTGGTAATGTTGATTTTAAACCTACGACGCAGACATTTGTATGATATTGGGAAACTCAGAAAAATTTTCAGAATTAGAGACATAGAAGAGTTAATAATTCAAGTTCCTAAGGTGATTAAAATACTCAGAGGTAAAGATTAAGAAAGGGAAGCTATATAAACTGAGAATGAAAAATTAGGCAGTGGGAGGACCAGAAAACCGGTATCCTGAGGTGGAAGGGAGGTTTTCCAGAAGGTGGGGGATCATCAGTGCCAACTGCTTCAGAAAAAGGTCTGCTAGGACAATAGATGAAGAGAGTGTTTGGAATTAGGGTTTTATTAGTCACCCTTATGGCAGCACTTCCGTAGGAAGGTTTGTATGTTTGTTTTGTTTTTAAACATGGGGGGAATGTGAGAATGTTTGAAGGTTATCTTAGGTAAATTATTGGATGGTATGGAGTAGCTGGGGTTTGTACGACCTCAGGTTGAACTGCATTGTATGTACGGAATAGCCACACTTCCCTTCTTGGGCAGAAATCTGTTAGCGTAATAAAAGCAAGAAGCCATTTAATTTCTCTGCTTAGAGCAAAGTCTAACTACTCACTACGAGTAAAGAAAACCTTAATTTGTCCCTCTTCTACAGATAGTAGTGATCGCTCATCAGCATGGAGGAATTCAGAGGCGAAAGCAGTCCTGTTAGAAGCCATGAGCTACCAGCTATCCTAGTGATAAATGCTCTTGGTGACTGCTGAGAGTGGTAAATATGTCAGAGTCCCTAATTAGCTCAGCACTGGGTCTGCAGAATTACCAATTCCAGTGCTCTGCTTCATTTACTTGGCATTAATACTTTCAGAAGTAAGCATCTTTTTAGTGGGACAGATGGACTCTTATGACTGGGGTGGAAGCAATGGCTTATTCATTGGAGGGTAGCCTCATCACAAGGTCCCAGATGGTTAACTCTCTCAGAGATTTGGGAGAAGGCAGGAGAAGAACCGAACCAGAGCGTAGATCTTTTTTTTTTTTTAATTTCAGCTTTATTGAGGTATAATGAACAAAATTGTAGGATATTTAAAGTATATATCATGGCATCTTCAATTTCTCTCATCTGTTTTATGGTTTCCAGTTTTATGGTTTTAGGCTTTTATGCTTTTATGGTTTTGGTGCCATTGTAAATGGAATTGTTTTCTTTGTTTCTCTTTCTGCTACTTTGTTATTAGTGTATAGAAATGCCATCTATTTCTAGTTATTACTTATGTATCCTACAACTTTACTGAATTCATTTATTACTACTAGTAGTTTTTTGGTGGAGTGTGTATAAGTATGGATAGTATTGTGTCATCTGCAAATAGTAACAGTATAACTCCTCCTTACCAATATGGATGCCAAGCTGTTCCTCAGAGCTAGATAGAAAATCTTTGAAGAGATTCTTGTGCTGGGGAGGCTCTCATAGGCCTAGAAACCTTTTGGTTATGGACTCCTTTTCAGGATCTGATCATATTGACTAATCTCCCTAGGAAAACAAACATATACACATTAAAAAAAAAATCAGAACAGTCATAAACTTCCCTGAAGTCTGGTCAGAAACCCTTCATCTAAAAGATTAAGACATAATCATTTCAAGCAGTGATACAACAAAATAAAACCCTCAAACTAAAACTTAGCTTTCAGAAGTATCTGGGCAACACAGGAGCTGCTGGCCTGGGGCTATTCTTTCCATCTTTGGAAAAAGGATAAGTGTATTCAGGGTGTGACAGCCTATAAATCTTAATATGTATGTACAATCTGGAATCTAGTTTATAGAACAAGACAAAGGATGAAGCAATTCTCCCCAATAACAGGGGGAAAAAAACCCAGCAAAGGCTAATCTTAAATTCTAGGCTCATCCCCTAAGGTAACCAGACAGGTGGGTACTGGATAAGGTCCTAGCCTCAGGTAATGCCTCATATATAAGGACTATGCATTGGTTCTCAACCCTGGCTGTAGATTAGAATTACTTAGGGGACAAGTGAAACAACAATGCTAGACCCAAATTAAGGCCAATTAGATCAGAACCTCTGGGAGTGGGGAACAGACACTGGTACCTTTCAAAAGCATCCCAAGCAATTCTCATGTACATTTAGGGTTGACAATCAGTGGATTAGAGTAAAATTAGCCGGTGATATGGATAAGATAAAGGAGAGCTAGGTGGCAGCATATCCCTACAGGTGAGGCCCATGGAATTATGGGAAATCTCTAGCAAACAATCAGCCAAGTCAGTTGATATAAATTCTTAGTTATCAGATTGTATTTATAAGTAAGTTTTTACTCCTTAAAAAGGAATCTGCTATAGTAACACAAAATCATAGATCTGAAGGTTTTAAGGCATAGTGCAGTTATCCCATATGGCTTTAAAACAGCGGTAATGTTTTCAAAATTGGAACAAGATAATGTGAGCTATTGAGAGAGGGACTTTGGGGAAGAAAAAGCCCATTTTTTAAAAGCTTGTACACTCATTTGGTTCATATTTCAAAACCCACAAAAGGGTAAAGAGTGCAAATCTCACTGTCCCCCGTTCCCAGCTGTTCAATTTCTCTGACTTGGAAGCAATCTTATGTGTATAATGGTTCGTTATTGTATAAGCAATGCCCCCTCCTTTATTTTCATACGGATGGCATTGTAGAAATGATATGTGCACTATTCTGCATTTTACCTTTCTTTCACTAAATATTATATCCTGGAGAACTGCTTATGTTTTAATAAGTCTCAAGTTTAGATGTTGCACGCCTAAACTTTCATCTCTTGGTAAAGGCACAAGGCATATAGTAGGAATTCAACACATGCTATTGCCAGTTTCATCACGCTTCCAAAATAAACAAGCCAACACTGCTGCACCTGTCTGCTGAAATTAAATTCAGGACTCTTCTAAAAGGGATGTCGCTGTCTTCGCCTTAGAACCGCAGTGCAAACATGCCTTTGGTGATATTCTCAGAAGCGGCGTTCAAAAAGGTACCAGGTGTGTTTCTAATCCAGCCACAAAAGGAGGCAAAGACTACAGTTGACTCAAAAATGTGTATGTCAAAGTCTGAGAAACTGCACGTAGCCCTGACACCAAGCCTTGGGTAAACCGAAATCATAGGATTAATAAAACAAATATTATTTTGCTCAAAGATCTAGGTCTAGTGTTTAAGCTCATCTTCGTTTTGTTAAGTTGCTGTCTTTCACTACTTTCCTGTGCTGAAACTTAACCTCAGTAGGGATTATGGGAAAAGTTGAGATATTACCTGGTTTTCTAGCTCAGGGTCTATCATTTATGGTTCCTTAAAACTAACACAATGAATCATAAGTGGTAGAAATTTGTACGTGCAACTTAATCTTAAGGTATTTATCTGCTTGGATTCTATGCTTTGTACCATCACTAACCACATTATAAATATTAGTTAGTGTTTTATAAATCTCTGATATTAAAAATTCACGATTATAATAGCTGAAAGCTTAGAATCTCTGCTTCGCCGTTGTAGGGATCGCTTTCTGCTTTCGTGTTCTGGGTGGCAATAAACACTTTACCCCTTAGTTTGGGGGAAGGAAATAAAAGCAAAGGGTAAATTACATCAATGGATTTGAGTTTTGAAGAGTTTTTAAGTTATTGTTACCTTTTAGCTGCATTACTGTTTTTGGTGTATATGTTGTTTGTTAAAAATCTCCACAATCTTAGGATCTTCCTACTTTTCAATTGTCTGGGCTGTTGCTTCTCACTGAATATGCAAGTTCTGGAATCAGGGTCCTTTTCTCTAGGTAACTTAGAGTGGTTAGCATGTTATTGATTAAATTTACAAAGTACTATAAAGGGATTATATTGCCTGTGTGTGCATGCACGTGTGTGTATTTACACAAGCTTGTGTATGTGCAGGAGGCCAGGGGAGAAGAGTTTTCCATAAAACCACTAAGCTATTGAGTCACTTAATTCTAAAATAGTAAAACATATCATAGCATTGAATGATCCTGTGAGAATAGAAAATAAAATGGAAAAATCTGAACCTTTCTGAGCTCAGCTAACTTACAAAGGAATATGGTGAGATTTTATACATGACTTCCTTTAGTATTTTAATAGTAATGCTACGTTATCATGATTTTTATTCTCAATAAATAGAATACTGATGGAAATTTATTTGGTGCAGGTCATAATTGCAGCAGCAATTATATTATTTATAAAAATGTGGTACAGTTTTTAACTAATATTTCTAATGTTTAAGCTGTCATTATCATGAGACATAATTAATTGAAGGCATTGTAAAATACGTGAAAGTCATTATGGTATAGTATTTTGTTATGACACTAATATCACTCTTTTGTGGGTATATTGTCTTTGTCCCATGACACTGGAATTGTAATGAAATTCAACTTCAATTGCCTTTAAAATATCTTTCTTCAGTAGAGGTCAAACTACTGTAAAATATTATCTCAATGCTTTTATCGAGGAAATATTGGAAAAGTGATTTATTCTTATTTAATGGGCAAGAAAATGGCAACATCGATAGGGAAAGTCAATTGCACATGATCAGTTAATAAATACTTTTTATGTGGATGAGATCAGATTTCCAAAGTCACAATCTAGTACACCAGGGACTGATCAGTGCCTAAGACAGATCGAAAAAGTAAAAGTCAAATGTTTACCTCACTTGCTTCAAAAGAATAACTTTGCTGACTCATTTTAGACTGATGTGCTCAAGGCTTCAAAATGTGTGAGTCAAGTTATGTACATGAGTTGCCAAATTGTATCTGGCAGCTTTCCATACTGTATCAACCTCATGACCTGTATGAGGTGGTAATGGAATAAACTGAAGTCAAAAGTTTGGGATAGTTGTGATAATAAAAGTGAATTTCTAGTTACAATAAATACTGTCTTTGGTATTAAAAGAGCAAAAGAAAAAGCAACAGAATATAAGAAAGGGGTTATATTTTTCAAAAAGAAAATAAAATTACATTTAAAGAATATTAAGGGTAACCATTAAAAAGAGGAAAGTACAAACTAAGTAACGCCCTATCAAAGATCCAGTGAGAAGTAGATACTGAATCTAAATTACTAGACAGCTATGATTGGCCTCTTATTATCATCCACTCATTTATTATTCTGTGTTTGAGGAGAGCGCTAAGTTTGCTATTAGCAACTTCTTTCCTCTTTTTACCTCATCAGTGTTTCCCAAGTGTGTTCTCTAGAATATAAGATCTATGAGATGTTCATATAGGGGATGTGGGCAGAGAAGTTTAGGAAATATTACATATGGTAACTCTCTTTAGGGAATTCCTGATGTTCTTTAACATCTAATTTTCTAAGAAGTGTTCCAAAATAAGAAACCTGCTTTCCTTTTTTTATCCCAACCCCTTCTAAAAGGATTTGATTGTGAAATATTACATATAGTAATTCCTCTTTTGGGAATTCTTGATTTTCTTTAACACTTTTAAATCTTCAAGTAATGGTCCAAAGTAAGAAACCTATTTTCTTTTTCTTACCCAACCCCTCCCAAAATGATTTGATTGTGAAATATATATTTCATACCTATAATACATATTTTTTCATATAACATATATTAACATTCCAGGCACCTTGCCTTAGAATCAAAGGAAAAAGTAGCAGTGATGAGAATGGATTGAGGAATGAGGGGCTATGGCTGGGCCAACATAGATTTTATGTAACAGAATTTTTGCAGAATCACTGATTTATGCTATGCTCAATTTCCACTTTGCAGAAACATCAGTAATAAAAATGCTTTGTGTCCCTTTGATTATGTATTGTATAAAAATTGTTAGATTTTTATTCACAGAGGTTTCACTGCACATGTGAAATGTCATTTTGAAGCTATGGAAAGCATACATCTGGAGATATCTTACTGAATTTTTAAGTCATAGAAGTTGCTTTCCTTGGAGTGAGGCATTTAATTGTAAAGGTTATTATGTGGAAATTACTGTGATTCCATATTTTTCTCTGTTCTCAAAAATTTAGAGAATTGTTATTGTCACTTTTAGAAGTGATTATGAAAAAAAAAGTGTCAAAGTTAGAAATTCGTAGCAATCATATTTCTCCTTTAGTCCTACCACACAAAACAATGTCTTGAATTTCTTGGAAAACAGAAGGCTGTTTTATGTTATTAATTTGAAGGTGATATATACACCCTATCCTTTATCGTTCAAAACTTGAGAAAGGAAAACAGTGCAATTTGAAAGGCTTTTAGGATGATGTAAGGGAGCAAATGGCCTCTCTGAGGCCTGGGCGTTTGTTTTTTTATGTATTTATTGTAGAGTATGGGGACATTTTAAAACTCAGATCTGTCGAGAACCCCATTTTATTAACATTGCTGTGTTAAGTGTATAAGCATTGAACTGTCAGTGAAGTAGGAGACATTTTACCCGGTGACATTTTAAATGAATCTCATCGCAGGGAAAGCCTGTGGGAACACCAGATGCTGGCGCTTATTTCCGTGTGCTCGCGGAGCATGGAGTAGCTGCCTTGTTTACAGCGCCGACTGCAATTAGAGCCATCCGTCAACAGGACCCTGGGGCAGCCTTGGGGAAGCGGTACTCTCTGACAAGGTGAACTTGGGATGCGCGGGGCAAATTACATTAAAAACTGCCATCAGAATGAATAACTGAACATTATACATTTTTTTGGCACTGCGATACCTCGATGGAAAGAGCCAAAAGATTCTGCATGTTATTAAGAATGACTGTTCTAAACATAGCTTTGAATTAGTTAGAATTTTAACTATACCCGGGAATATTTTTAATACCGTATTGTGTTTATTTCAGTTCAGATCTTACCAAAATATTTCTCTTTTTTTAAACTGTTTTTCTTGTATTTCCCTTAAAGTAAAATGCAGACCATGACTTAACATGCATTTGTACATGTATAATAGCATCTAACGATCCTTTGAAAATAGAATAATAGTGTAAATAGAGGGAAAATATTATTCGATTTCATATGTACAGATAAAACGCGAAAATTATAGTCCAAATTACTGTTGTTGAAAGAGTGAAGGAAATTATTTTTCTGTTGTTTTATAATAGTATGCTCTGAATAGTTTAAATATTTTTTGTTGGTTTATTGACATCCATTTTAGTTTAATGATATGTATATTTGAAGATAATTATAGCAATTTGTATCTGCAAGGCAGTTTCCAACATCAATTCTTATTGAACCTCTTTGAAATTGGTCACTGCTATCATAAACTAAAAGAAGGATTTTGTAATTTCTTCAAGCCAGAAAAAACGGGTTTGAATTATTGTTTCGAAATTTTTAAGTTAAGCACCAAATGTTATGAATTGTATGTTGTTATAACCCAAAGAAGGAGTTAAAATAGATATCATACACTGCAGGTGTAAGGAAGAAGCTCTCAGTTTGGGCAGTCAGTGACTTTGTTTTTCATTCTTGTCCTATTTTTTTTTTTTTATTTTATGAAAACTCAGGTCTGGATTTACATAAAATTGCACCTGTAATCTAAACAATATACTCATTAAAATAAAAGTGTTCATAAAATGAACCTTCCATTGTAATATTTCCACTCACCCTCTATTTGTTCCTTCATTAACTACATTTCAATTTTGTTTCCTCCATTGCAGCCAAAAGGATAGAAAAGTAGATTTTGGTATTAACGTCATAGGCTGTGTATAGTCTCTATGTCTTAGACAGTTTCAGGGAGTTTTGAAGAAACAGTGATTGTGGTATCTTGCACTGTGTCTTTACTAACAAATGCATTCTGATTGCAGGGGGTGAAGTTGTGTATCCTGGAAGCTAAGGTCTCTCATTTGCTAAACCATCTTCTTTTCGCATTTGTACATGAGTTTTGAAGGTTATCCATTACTGTGAAGGCGGGAACCTGTTCCAATTTTCCTGATATATACAATATTGAACAGCACCAAATGCCTTTTTTCAAACTAATACTAATATGGCATATGAGATCTTAGTGTAAGGAAAATTGCAATAAGTCCCCCCTGATGATGCCCTTCTGTCTTTAGGCACCTATGTTATTCAGGATGGTGTGCACGTAGGTTTTAATAGATGTTTAATGATGCAGACTGTGAAAACACCCTCAATTATTCAAATTACTATTAATAAATTCAAACATTTACTGATTACCAACTACGTGCCAGGTATAAGCAGTTTAAGTTTCTCTCATTCAGTCACCACAATAAGGAAGAATTGTAATTATCCTCATTTTACGAATGAGTAATATTAGGACCAGAAAGTTTAAGAAACCTTTAGAAAGAAATTAACTCAGGCAATCTGACAAGGTCCCACATTCTTTTTTTTTTTTTTTTAATGTTTACTTTTGAGAGCAAGAGAGAGAATGAGCAGGGGAGGGGCAGAGAGAGAGAGGAAGACACAAAATCTGAAGCCGGCTCCAGGCTCTGAGCTGTCAGCACAGAGCCCGACATGGGGCTCGAACCCACAAACTGTGAGATCATGTTCTGAGCTGAAGTCGGACGCCTCACCGACGGAGCCACCCAGGTCCCTCGAGTCAATTCAGATAATACCTTCACTGAACTCTAATGGATCCTCCCTTGTGAACTAAGGAACTGTTAGAAACAGAAGGGACGTCAAAAATCTAACTCTCTGATTTTAAAAACAGGGAAACCGAAGTCCAAAAAAGTTAAGTTTGGGTTAGAGACAGAATAAAGACCAGGACTCAAGTCTTTTCACACAACTGTATCTTTAATTTTTTTATTTATGTTTAAGACTTTTCATGCTTATTTACTGCACTGACACTCACTAGGTATTATGACTGCAGGCTTGTGATATATCTGCAGAACTTAGCCTCTCTCTTCTCTTACAGGACATTCCAAATGATGCAATTGTATTTTTAAAATGTATCACAAATCTCATTAAATATTGTTTTAAAGTAAATTTGGGGGAGGGGGCTAGGTGGCTCAGTTGGTTAAGCTTCTGACTTTGGCTCAGGTCATTGTCTCTAGGTTTGTGAGTTTGAGCCCCACACTGGGCTGTTTGCGGTCAGCACAGAGCCTACTTTGGATCCTCTGTCCTCCTGTCTCTGCCCCTCCCCTGCTCACACACACACACTCTCTCTCTCTCAAAAATAAATGAACTTTTTTTTAAAAACAAGTAAATTTGGAGGGGTGCCTGGGTGGCTGGGATTGGTTGAGTGTCTGATTGATATCAGCTCAGGTCATGATCTCACAGTTTGTGGCCTCAAGCCCCACATCAGCCTCAGTGGAGCCTGCTTGGGATTCTCTCTCTGTCTCTCTCTCTCTTTCTCTCTTGCTTGCTCACCTTCTGCCCCTCCCCCTCTCTAAATAAATAAATATTTAAAAAATCAACACATAAAATAAATGTGGAGATCTGCCAGAAATTTTCACTCCCAAAGCAAATTTCAAAAGATGTTCTGAAACAGGGTACTAAGCAGAACTATAAATTCATTTTATCATAGACGAGTAGAAGTTAGAAAAACAGATTAGAAGTCATCTAGGATAGTTACCTCATTTCACAATTGAGAAAACTTTGTCACAAAGAGGTGAAGGTGAAATAATGTTCCCAGAATTGCAAAGCTCCCTGCAGCAAAGCTGTGACTTGGCAGTGCAGTGTCTTATAGTTAAGATTCTTACTCTGGAGTTAGACTCACTGAGCTTAAGTCTACCATGTACTGGTTGTATGACCTCAACAATGTTACATGGCGTCTCTGTTCTTTTTGTTGTTGATTTGTTTTCTTTTTGCCCTCCTTCCCTTCTCTCCTCCTCTCTTCTCCCTCCCTTCTCCCCCCGCTCCTCCTTCCAGAATATAAATATAGTAATAGCACAAGAATATAATAAAATAAAAGCTATATGATCCATGCAAAGCACTTGGAACAGTTCTTAACGTAGACTGTCATAGCTATTATTATTGTCTGCTTTCTAATTTACTGCTCTTTTTCATCATATCATGTTGATTTATTTTCCCACGTTCTTCTCCTAGTTCAATCTTAATAAAGTTAGAAAAAATTCAGTTCTGGTACTTCCATTCAAGGTATCACAGTACCTCATGCTCCGATGCAGCCCTTTTTTCCCCCAATTGCACTCTAATGAGAGATAATACAAAAAAGAAAAAGCAGAGCATCAGAGATGAGCTCAAAATTAAAGTAAACATATCTGCGGATCAGAAATGGAACAGATTTGCAAAGTAGTAAGCATGGCTGAAGCCAGAGGTTTGCTAGGTGTAAGAGCAGGCATTGACAGCATAGTAGAAACTCGGTATTCTGCAGCTTTGATTGTGGAGTCAGAGCCAGCTCAGTGCTTGAACTTGCGGTGCAGTGTTACCCTTCACTCATGAAAGGAGATTGATAATGATGGTTAGAGGTTGTTTTCTGGGACTAGGACTTATAGCGAGCTTTGGTACAGAGGTCTGAATGAAACAGAGAATAGCCCAGCAGCTGTAGACTGAACTAAACTGCCCACCTGCTGTCCTAGAATTGGATCTATGATATCCTGAGTATCACTGTGTATTAAGAATTCTGGGCCATCATTGTGGCATCGGATCGTTGGGGGATAGCTACATCACCCATAAAATTATTGAACAGAGAAGGCGAACATAGGAGAAGGAGCAAGAGATAAAAATAACAACAAAGAATCTCTTTTTCTTCTACTTAAGATACGAGTATAGAAGCAGGGATCAACAAACAAGACTAATAAAATTGAATAACAGATCACATTGCTATGGAAACCTGATTTATAGAGGACGTGGTTTAACAAACGAGTGGAAGAAGGATAGACCCTTAGATAAATTGGTGCTGGAACAGCTGGCTGTATATGTAGAAAAAAATGAGTTCCCTACCATATACGATACACAAAAATACATTTCAGCTGGATTCAAGGCTCTAAAATTGTAAAGCAAAGACTTAATACTTTCAGAAGAAAATGAAAAAATCTTTTAATATATTTTTAGTAGGGAATGACCTTTTAAAGTGTAAACCACAAATCATTAAGGAAAATATTGATGAAATTTACTACATTAAAATGAAAAATCGCCCACTAAAAGAATAAACAAAGTTAAATGATGAATGATTCACTCAGAGAAGATATTTGCAGCATGTATAACCATTAAGCAATTAGTGTAGAGGATATAAAGAGCTTCTACAAATCAATAAGAAAACACACCATCCAATAGACGAATGGGCAAAGGATATGGACAGTCAGTTCATGGAGAAGACAAGAGTAGTCCAAAACATTAAAAGATCTTTAATCTCACTAAGAAACAGAGAAATGGCATTTTATTCCCATCACATAGACAAAAGTTAAAATACCTAACAATGATACTTGCTTGCAAGGATATAAAGCAGCAGAACTGTTTTTACACTACTATGGAGAGAATAAAGTGGAAATATGTAGCAATAGATATTTATGCACTCAAGATGTCCCATGATCAAGCTTTATTAATATGGAGGGATGAGAATGAGAAACTCTCAGAAATGTGAACAATAAACCATGCATTTGAAGGTTTCTAGCAGGTTTGTTTCAAAACAAAACAAAATATAAGTAAGTACATGTGTAGTAAAAACATAGTAGAAAATAGATTATGTATTGTGGTGTATTAATTCAACAGGATATTCAGAAGTGGAAATTGACCAGAACTTCAATATTAGCATGGATAAATCTCAAACACATAATGCTGAGTTTAAAAAGCAAGTGAAAAATGATTATTTTTCTCTTACACATAGCAAGAGAAATTGGAAAAATTATGAAAAACCATATTGTCTTGTTTAGGGATACACAATAGGCAGAAAAAAATTAATGCAGGAAATGAAAACCTCTGAGTAATGCTAGTTACTGAGACTAGGTGGCTAGTGGGATGGTGAAGAGAACTAAGAGTTAAGTAGGGTTTGGGGAGAATTCAATAAAATCAATACTATTTTATTTTCTAAGTGAAATAAATATGGCAGAATGATAAAACTGAGAATTATCCCATAACTGGGCAGTATATACATAATAAGTCCATTATATTATCATCTACTCTTGTCCTGTTTCTCAAGGAAGTTAAAAATCTCATAACGAAAAATTCTTCCCATTTTCTTTATGTGCTCATTTGACATGAAATCTCTGAACCACCTTGGTAAATCGAGGATGTCATACTATAGGTGTGCCTTCATAGAAGGAGAGGTGGGCAAGGGTATGTATGTGTACATGCTTTGCACCTGTCTTCATTTGGTCTAACGGAGCTGGCAGCGCCTAAACAAATAACTTTCCTACTTCAGTGACAACGACTATTAAAATTTAAACAAATGAGAAAATCTCAGAGTTATCAATCCTTTTTAAAAAAATTTTTTTTTCAACGTTTATTTATTTTGGGGACAGAGAGAGACAGAGCATGAACGGGGGAGGGGCAGAGAGAGAGGGAGACACAGAATCGGAAACAGGCTCCAGGCTCTGAGCCATCAGCCCAGAGCCCGACGCGGGGCTCGAACTCACGGACCGCGAGATCGTGACCTGGCTGAAGTCGGACGCTTAACCGACTGCGCCACCCAGGCGCCCCTATCAATCCTTTTTTAAAAGCTTTCAGAGATCTCCTACATTTGACTCACTGCTCCAAATATGTGGTCTTCCGAATCTCAGAATGACAGTGACCATATGTTGCCTGTCTGGGTTGGTGGTGGATTGCTGATGAGCCATCCAAATATCCAGCTTGCATTGTTGAATCTTTTAAAAAACTTAGTTGCCAGTTATCACCATGGTAGTTGAATGAGAAAGTAAATAATTTAAAGCCATTATGTGAAGAAGTAAAAATTTATTTATTTATTTATTTATTTATTTATTTATTTATTTATTTATTTATTATTTTAGAGAGAGAGTGTGTGTGAGTGGGGAAGAAGGGCAGACACATAGATAGATAGATAGATAGATATAGATAGATATAGATAGATATAGATAGATATAGATAGATAGAGAGAGAGAGAGAGACTCTTAAGCATTCTCCATGTACACCACAGAGCCCCAACACAGGGCTCGATCCCATGACCCTAGGATCAAGTCATGAACCGAAATCAAGAGTTGGACACTTAACTGACTAAGCCACCCAGGCACCCAAGAAGTAAAATCTTAATAATTTATACAACATAGAAAAATATTACATCTCTTGTTTATTGTATTTTAAAGCTTATTGCTTTTTCATATTTCATCAGCCATTTGAAGATTCTGTTTTGTGAAATGTTTATCCAAATCTTTGGCACGTTTCAGTTTTCTTTTTCTTGTTGATTTGTGGGACTTTTCATATACTTTTAATCCAGTTTTTTTCTTTTTTTACTGACTATATGTATTACAAATAATCTTTACCTTGTGATTTGAATTTCTCTCACTATCTTAGAGGTGACTTTTGATGAAGAGATGTGCCTTTTCATCAATATTTTTTCTCTATGGCTAGTGCTTTTTAAAATCCTATTTAATACATGTTACTTATTTGAAGATCAGAAGTTATTCTTCTCTGTTATTTTTTTTTTTTGATTTAGAGAGAGAGAGAGAGAGAGAGAATGAGCACATATGGGGGAGGGACAGAGAGGGAAAAAGAAAATTTCAAGCAGGCTCCAAGCCCAGTGTGGGGCTTCATCTCATGAACAAGAGATCTTTTTAAAAAATTTTTTTTTATTTCAAAATAATTGTAATTCACAGAAGATTTCAAAGATAGTACAAGGAGGGCCTATGTACCCTTCACCAAGTTTCCCCCATGGCTTCATCTTCCGTAACTGTAGTACAATACCAAATTAGGACATTTACATTGATAAAATATGTGTGTATAGTTCGATGAATGTAAGATCTTGACCTGAGCTGAAATCAAGAGTTGGATGCTTAACTGACAGCCATGCAGGTACCCCTCTTCTATATCATTTTCTAGAAGCTTTATTGTTTTACCTTTCACATAATCTTACTGGTTTGATTTTTGTGTATGGCATGAAGTAAGGGGTCAAACTTGTTTTTTTTTTCCTTATATGTATCCAATTAATCAAGGTCCGTTTATTTAAATGGCCATACTTTCCCATGGCTCTGCATACCACTTTTGTCATAGAAGTGTTCATAAGTCCTTTCTGTTTCTTGCTTTAATTCTGTTTCATTGATTGGCCTATTTGCCTATATTTGTGCTACTCTCACAGTGTCTTTGTCATTATAGATTTATAACAGGTCTTGATATCTAGTAGTAGTAGTAGTAACAGCAGTACATCACCTTGTTCTTTGCTCTTTGATCTGCTCCATTGTATTTCCATACAGATTTTAGTATCAGCCTGTTTATACACACACACACACACGCACACACAGATAGAACTGCTGGAATTTTGTTTGGGATTATTTTGAATTTATAGATTTCTATGTTAAAAACTGGCAAGTTAATATTGAGACTTCTAGTTCATAATTATAGTATATCTCTTAATTTATTAAGGTTATTATTATTTTAATTTATCGCATTAATGCTGTTTTGTTTATTGCATGAAAGACATCTTTTCTTAGATTTGTTTCAAGAAATTTTCTTTTTTTATTTTTTCCATTGAAGTATAATTAACACACAGTGTTATATTCATTTCAGGTGTACAATAGAATGATTCAACAATTCTATGTATTTCTCAGTGCTCATCATGATAAGTGTACTCTTGATCCTCTTTATTTCACCCATCCTCCCATAAATTATGGATTCAATTTCATTTCATTCAAATTGCTTCTTAAATTTGTAACTTGATAGCTTTCATTATTTTTAGAAACTCTTTTATCCATTATCTCTTCAAATATTGCTTCTATCTATTTTCCCTTCTTAGGCATTGATACTTTAATGGCATTTGTTAGAACGTTTTACCCTATTACCCATATCTCATAAACTCTATGTTTTTTCTCCTTTATTCTTTTCAGTTGCAGATTGGTTATTTTCTCTTAACTTACATTTTGGGTTTTCAATCTTGTTTTCAGTTGTATATGAACTTTCTTTAGATCTAAACTTCTCTAAGTTTGTACTTTTGTATTTTTAGTTCAGAGATATTTATTTGATGCTTTATTATAATTTCTAGTTCTTTGATAATTTATACAAATATTTCATGGACATATTCAGAGTTATTGCGAAGTCTATGTCTAATAACAAGACTATCTGTGAATCTTTGTGATTTTTTTTCTGATGACTCTATTTTGCATGTTGGTCACGTGGCCTTCTATCTTAGTGATCATCATATGTTAAAAATTATATAGCTACTTTGACACTCTGGAGTTGTTAAGGTCCTACAAAGTAATTCTTATTTTGGCAGGCTGTTAACATAAGGGAAGATCACTTTGATCCAGTTCAGGTTTTAGCTGATTTGCAGCTGTACTTCAGTATTTAAGAAGGCGAGTTTCTTTCCAGTTTATCCCTATTGTTAGGATGTAAATCTTCAGGCATTCCAATGGAAACTGGAGTGTTTTACAACCCTCTACTCCTTCTTTTCCATTATGAGTCTTGAGTTCCAGGTTGGTTTGTTTCCCTCCCCCCCTCCGCCCCCAAGAAATTGTGGTGGCAGGAATTGCTGTTCATTTTCTAAGCCTCTCAGTCACAGTTTTTGTTCAGTTTCTCAGTTTTTCAACCACTAGTTGCTTGGGCAGATATTCCAAAGGGGGAAAAATGGCAAGTCAGTGTAAGACGTTTTCTATACATTTTTTTCCTTGGGATGTTAATGCTTCCAGTGCTGATTGTCTTTGTAGTTCTCTGACACCTGAAAGAGATGTTTCTATTTTACATTCTGTTTAGCTTTTCTGGTTGTGCTTGAGAGAGAGCCTGGTGGACAAAATGCTAGTAGGTCCTTGACAGAGTGACAAATGCATGTGTAATACTAACGCTAGTGTCTGTAACATTTTGAAACTGAATTCTAGTGGGGAGCAAGTGGAGGAAAATAGCATGAAGAAAAAATGGAGATAACCTCAGGGACACTGGTGGCAAAAGTAATGATATTCTGTAGACTAGAAGTTGACGAGGCATTGCTGAAATGATCTATTTTTATTTAACTTCTTTTGGCACAAGTGAAGAGTACTTTTCACTTGTTTGGTAGTTTATGGAGCTTGAAAGAAATATTCACTTTAGTTTTCTTCTGTTCTTAATTTATTACCTGAAAATTCTTCATCAGAATTTATCTTTAGCTTTTATCCATTTTTGGGCAGCTTCCTTTTTATTTTGGACTAAAATTAATTTGACAATATTATTGTTTTTCTCTTTCTCTTGGCTTAATTTTCAGCTTCATTTGAGTGTTGAATTGTACTCCATTTTACACAGAATTGGGGAAAAGTAGACAGGTTTCATTCCCATTAATTCTATCCCCCTACTGGTTTTTTCTACTCTAGATATTGTATGTTATAATTTTGTTTAAGTTTTTGGTAGTATATGCTTGGAAGTAAATTCATCTTTCCCTGTGTTACTATCATCAGAATATTACCCGTATATTTATTAGTCTATCAAAATCTATGACAGCACTATACAATAAAACTGAGCTCTGCAATATGGTAGATAGAAGTTGCATGTGACTATTGAACTCTTGACAAGAGGATAATCCTATCATGACATTGATATATTTTTTTAAAATTTTAACTAATTTAAAATTTAAATAGCCACATGTAGCTTAGAGCTTCCATATTATACAGTGTAGTTATAGCATAGATAGAAGACCTATGTAATTAACTTAGGTAAATTTGGATTCCAGAGAATCCAAGTTACTATGAGAGTGGCTAATATTAATCTTTATAAAATGCATTTTCAAGGAAAAATTGTTTAAATATTTTCATTTTGAGGTATTTGTCTTTTCATATTATCAATAAAATGTTTGCAAGGTCATTAATGAGAAGTTTATTAAGTGATGTTACTATTCTTTTTTATTATAAGCCACAAAATGTCCTTTAAAAAATAAGACTGACTTAAGGCATGAGTTTATCTTCAAATTATCTTACAATTTATCTTTATAATTATAGATTTATGCTGTTTTTTTTAATTTCAGTAATCATCTTGGTTATAGAAATATCATATCACATTGAATGGTTTTATTTACTATGAGGAATTGAGAGTTAATAATATATATATTAAATAAGCTTTTTAAAAAAATTTTTTTAATGTTTATTTATTTTTGAGAAAGAGAGATAGAACATGAATGGGGGAGGGGCAGAGAGAGAGACACACACAGAATCTGAAGCAGGCTCCAGACTCTGAGCTGTCAACACAGAGCCTGATGCGGGGCTCGAACTCCTGAACCATGAGATCATGACCTGGGCCAAAGCCGGATGCTCAACTGACTGAGCCACCCAGGCGCTCCATTAAATAAGCTTTTTTTAAGTTTATTTTTTGAGAGAGAGAGAGAGAGAGGGCAGGGGCAGAGAGAGAAGGAATCCTAAGCAAGCTCTGTGCTCTCAGCAAAGAGCCCAACATGGGGCCTGATGCGGGGCTTGATCCCACAACCCTGAAATCATGACCTGAGCCAAAATCAAAAGTCAGATGCTTAACTGACTGAGCCATCCAGGTGCTCCAGGAGTTAATATTTGATTAAGTATTTATTACAAGACTTAATTTTTTCATTAGTCGTATTCTATTCGTAAATCTTTGTATACAGTATGTTAATGTTCAATAATATTACACAATTAGGAGTCTGTAATTGACAAAAGTAATAACTTTGGGGCAGTTTGAGGAATTTTAATAAAAAAGTAGATTGAGAGTTTTTAGTGTATTTAGGGAAAGGAATTAATCTATACTACTTTAACATTTTTCTAAATCACCAATCATCTTGCAATTTTTCCTCTGTTTTAGTAAATAATAAATGACTTTTTTGGAAATGGAAGAGACTGACATGCAGAAAAGCCAGATATCACCTTTACTACTCATTATGGAATTTCATCTTTATATATGGCTTATTAGTGCCAGCATGAATATTGCTACCATAATGATAAAAATGTAATTAAATTCTAAGAAAAATAAGTGATAGAATTGTACTGCAAAACCACAATAATAAATACTAAGCTTTAAAATATATAATGTGGAAATTTGTCATCAGATCAAAACTCAATACTAGTTAATAGTTTATCATTATAACCAATTAATTAGATTAATTGTAATTTACTTGACTGGGGAAAAAAGCCAAAAAAATAAATTAAAACTTGCAAAAATGTGGTGATATCAAGATGTCGGTTGCCCTTTAATTAGCCAAAAATTATTTTGTATTATGTGTTAATATTTTTAATTGACAATATTTTACCCCATGTTTTCAAAAATATATATAATTCTAGATCTGCAGTTTCACATATAAACTGAACATCTGACCATCTGAACAATCTAGAGCTCTTTGGAGTAATCTGTGACTTGATAGATGATGGAAATATGGCCTCTGATATCTGTAAAACTTCCTTTTTATTGTTCTTTGCCACACTGTTGGAATCACCCAAACATATCATTTATAAATTTTAATACAAATTATCTATGTGCATAATGGTTGTAATCACAGACATTTTCTAAAATATTAGGAATCTGTTTAAAGAAAATGTAATTAAAATAAGTACACATTTTTGAGTCATAGGATTATCAACAATATGGGCCTTTATATTTAAATTTTTGTCTTGTTTTTACCTGGCATCTAAAAACACAAATGTATTGACTTCATTTTAAACTTTAAAACTTTACACTAATCTTTTTAAAAAAAATTTTTTTTAATGTTTGAGACAGAGAGAGACAGAGCATGAATGGGGGAGGGGCAGAGAGAGAGGGAGACACAGAATCAGAAGCAGGCTCCAGGCTCCGAGCCATCAGCCCAGAGCCCGACGCGGGGCTCAAACTCACGGACCATGAGATCATGACCTGAGCTGAAGTCGGACGCTTAACCAACTGAGCCACCCAGGCGCCCCTAATCTTTTTTTTAATATTTTAACCTAGTTTTAATAATTTAATGTTTTAATATTTGTTTTATTGTGTTATATCTCTTTTGCCAGATGAGGTCATATTTGGTGTCCACATTTTAATGTTAAGCATGTTATAATGAATATACATTTAATTATCTAAATTTTATCTCAGGTTGCAAACGTACATATGTATATTATGTAAATATATATATGTATATATATATATGTATAATATATATTTACATAATATATATAGTCAGAAAGTCTAATTTATTCTTTTCTAGTCTCTGTCTCTTATTATTCTCCCTTTTTGCTTTCCTACTTTCATCCCTTTTCTCTGTTTCCCTTGAGTGCTCTTAAAGATTGAAATTATCACCTAGCAGCCTTGCATACTTTGAGAGGTGACTCACCACAATGATTGATCCACATTATTTAAATGGTTTCTTAACAAAGACTAGTAATGGGTGATCTGAAATTTGAAATTACATCTCTCTGTCTTTATATTATTTTTCCTGATATCTTTCTCCATCACGATTATTCCTACTTTGCTTCCCTATTTCTCACACCTGCTCTAGATTTGCCAGACAGCAATTTTAGCGTGACTTGCCACCCGTTATTTCTGTACTACACCCAGTTTGTGTTGTCTCCACTTGGCCTCCTAGACCTACTAATTGAATCAGTGAAAGAAAGCCAAGTGGCTGCTCTTCACTTCTTTTGATTTTATGTTATTCATTAAAAATTTCCTAAAATAGCCAGAAATTTTCTCTCTTCAAGTCACTTTCCTATTGTCTATTTCCATGCTCTAACAAAACAGCATGCTTCCTCTTTTACTTAGAAGAATGAGTCAAGCTGACATAAGTTTCACCTATACCCCACCTCTCTACTTCATCTTCCTGAGCTTCTAGAAACGTTCAAGTACCTAAAAGTCCCAGATATTCCTTTATGGGTATTGATGTCATGAAGATAAATGCTCTTAAGGAGCTCACGGTCCACTGTGGGAAATAGACAAGAAACAAATAAGTATAAAATGATGTATATGCTTATAACCAAGAGGGGAAATGTATATTGTTGGAGCATAGGTGTGGGAGTATCTGCATCTCCATGAATCTTCATGAGATGATAAGGGAACTGTAAGAAATCTCCTGTGGCTAATATTATATTGTTTAGAATGGGTAGGCAGGTTTTTATTTATTTGATTGATTTTTACTCTGATGACAATGAATTAACTCTTCATACATACATTTTTTTTTTGATAGACCATGGAAACATTGAGAATAAAAGAAAAACAATCATTCTTTTAATGAACCACCAATAGTGTCAACCCAATTCCATTTATCTATTTCATCCTTTCTATTCTGTGGCATAGTGCTCTCTTTAATAACCTTGTATTCCTTTTGACTTTTTGACCAGAAAGGTCACAATGGTATTTACTTTTAAATAACCTGTTTTTCCTATGTATGTCCTTGGAATAGGGTAAATATGTATTTGAAATCAGAGTAATTTTTATCAAAGGAACTCACCAAAATGAACAAGCACATCATATTTATGAGCTTGTTTGTTGCCTTAGCTGATATTCAAGAGTATATTTTTGTGTATAGACTTAAATAGAATACAGCAATCAAACATGGAGCTAAAATTAGCAGACATAATGTCAAGGAGGAAAAAGGTTTTCATCTTTGATCATTAGATGAATATGACAGATGCAGTACAAAGATCAACTCAATTGCTCTTCTCCAAACTGAGAAGCTGTAGTTGTAAATTCTTTGGAAGCACCTTTCTTCAATGTTGCGATGTCCATTTGGCTACTTTTGGGTCAAAACAAATAATCCTTCTCACCATTCTATAATATGATATAGTGATAATACGGTTGTTTTCCTTGATGGAATTAATGTGGTTGGATTCTAGAATGTTTTAAAGAATGAGGATGAAATTATTTAGATTTATTTTCAAGGAGTAATTTGAATTCATGCTTCCTCTTATATTCAGGTTCAAAACGTTGTTTGTGGCTGGAGAACGATGTGATGTGGAGACCCTGGAATGGTCCAAAAAGGTCTTCAGAGTACCTGTCCTAGACCACTGGTGGCAAACTGGTGAGCATTTTCCAAACATGTACAGAAATATTGCAGAAGTGTTCGAAAACACTGCAGGGATTGGAGGAGACCCTGAGCTATTACCGTCAAGCATAAACTCAGGACTTAGGTGGTTCTGGCTTCAGTAGAAATAAGCAATTCTTTGGTTATCCTTTTGTTGAAAATGTCTCTGTAAACGATATCAATGACGCCATTTTCCTGGTCTCTAGGTATAGAGTATTGAAGATCTTGCTTGCTTCTCCTCCTCTTTGTTTTGCCTGTATCCAGTAAGTGACTAAATCTCAGATTTTCCTTTGAAGTGTCTGTTGGATTCATACCACCTCAGCGCTCCCATTGCCTTTGAGCTGTGGCAGCTGCATTATCATCTGCCCCGATTTAAATTGTCCTCATCACTCATCTCTGTTCCCTCTGCTTTGCTGTAGGGCTGGCACAGTGTTCCCAGAGTACTTTTCTTAAAGCAGTGTTTCTCTCATAAGATTTTCTGTGGTTCTCTGGCTCCCTTCTTGTGTTCTATAAAATTAAATGTATCTTTCTCCCAAACATTTATCATTATATGTGTAATTTATTTACTTACTTATTTTGTTTATTCTCTATTTTCCTCCCACTAAGTGATCCCTGGGAAACAAATTGTCATATTAACCGGATGTAACATGAAATTTAATACAATTTAAAAAAAGAAAAAAACCTTTCTGCTGCTTTCTTTTTTTTAAGTTTATTTATTTATCTATTTGAGAGAGAGTGAGAGAGAGAACGAGTGGGAGAAGGACAGAGAGAGAAGGAGACAGAGAATCCCAATCAGGCTATGTGCTGTCAGCACAGAGCCCATCATGGGGCTTGAACTCACAAACTGCGTGAGATCATGATCTGAGCTGACTGAACTCAAGAGTTGACACTTCACTGACTCAGCCACCCAGGCGCCCCTATGCTGCTTCTTTTGAGGCATATTTGTGTATATATGTGAAAGTAAGGAAATTAACTGGAACCTGTTTTCCCCTTCACTGAGTATAGAGGTTTTGTTGGGTTTTCCATTTGACTCACAAAAAGTAACTGAGCTATGAGAACCTTGTGGCCTTTTTATGTACATATTTTAAAGCAATTTTTTAAAAGTTTATTTATTTTTGAGAAAGAGAGAGTGTGAGTGAGGGAGGGGTAGAGAGAGAGGGAGATGGAGAATCCCAAGCATGTTCTGCATTGTCAACTCGGGGCTTGACCCACGAACCACGAGATCATGACCTCAGCTGAAATCAAGTCAGACACTTAACCGACTGATTCACCCAGGCACCCCTGTATGTAAATATTTTAGTTCAGTTCTACTTAGTTTAGCAAATTACATCAACCCTTTTAGATTAATGTTTTCAGAATTTTTATCTTCTGAGTAACTGGGGCAGAGTATCAAATTTGAATGAAAACAATTTTTAAATAAATTTTCTTTGCAAAGATTAAGCCTGATTTTAAAAATAATAAGAGTCTAGAAAATCAAGTGAGTGACTAAAACTGAAGTTCATTGTTTGGTATTTTAGAACTCTTTGATTCTGATAAATGATACTTTTTATATTATCTTCTTGGATATTGCTCTTTGGAAAAACATGTTTTCCATATCTTTGGTAATACAAAATATAAAATGAATGATCGGAGTGGAATACATTTTCCTTAAATACAGTGAAAATCAGAAAGAGTTTCTATTCTCTCTAGTTTTATTTGCTAAGGGAAAAAGTTCTTACCTAAATTAAGATTTGTAACTATTTAGGAAATAAAAATGATAAGACTGAATTCAGAGAAAGAGCAGTGCCATATGTAGAAATATACAAAAACAAGTGAAGACTTATTGTTTCTGCAAGGAAGAGTATTTATAGGATTGATGCATCCCCTTATTCACCAGGAAAATTCTAACTGTTACTCTCCTAGGTAGGAAGAGGAAAATATCTTATCATCTTTAAGATGATTTTCCTTTCCTTTTCCTGGTCAATATGAGGGGTTGTTTCCAACACAGTGACCTCATGCAAGTGCTTGCAGAAAAATATTGTTTTTCCCCCATTATAGGTGACTATGCCAAAGCCTACTGAAGGAAATCAGCATATTAATAAATAAAATTATGATTCTTTTTTTCTTGTTAATATCTTTATATATAATAGCTTGTGCAGATGTATGTAGTTAGTGCATCCAGGCTTACGAAAAGCTTACTGACACCTGAAAAACACACATAGGAGTTCCCTGGTGGGTACTGAGTTTCATGTGAATTTGCAATTTTTTCTTTAATGTCTTGTTTAGAGAAAATTAATAGCAACATTATGTCAGTGTGCCATCATTTTAATCAGGTTTGAAGGGCTGCTCAGTCCTGTGGAAAACATAGTGGATTTCTACTAATAATGACTGATTCTATCCCCTCCCATCTGATTTTACAGAATTTGATGTTGTGTCCAATTAAAGTACAGAAATACATACATGTGAAGAGGTGGATAGGTAGCCAGTCAGGTAGGGAGTTTTGTACTTTATAGAAGAAATTCATCCTGGGTGATGCAGATGTCAGCTACTAACAAAATTTCCTTCAAATTTTTATTCAGTTGCATAGAAGGAATCAATTCATTACTTTCAAACTTGTATGATGTGGCGAGTAACTGCAAAGTGATACTCAGGTTTAATATTTGCAGCTTTTTTTGAGAGAGAGAGAGAGAAGGAGTATGAGTGGGGGAGAGGGGCAGAGGGAGAAAGAGAGAGAGAGAGAGAGAGAGTTAGAGAATCTTAAGCAGGCTCCATGCTCAGCAGCAGAGCCTGATGTGGGGCTCAATCCCCACATGACCTGAGCCGAAATCAAGAGTCGAGATGCTCAATCGACTAAGCCACCCAGGCACTCCCCACGGACCTTTCTTAAAGTGATATCAAATTAATGTTAAATCACCAGGGAGAAAAAGGCAAGTACTTTGTGGGTTATTATTAACTCTTAGGAAAGAGAAAGGAAAATTCAATGTGTTTGGCACAGTCATGAATTTCCTACTATTTACATATTAAATGGATGGGGGCATGTCCACAAGAGTGGCCATGTGAAAACCTGATAGCATTTGAAGGCATGTTAAGCTTTGGCCAAAGAAATACTTTTCATTTCAAATTTCAGATTTTCTACAAGATCTTTTTTCTTGTTATTGACTTAGAAATTGATTTTTTTATATAATCGTACACTTTCATGAGCCTTCCATACAATGTATAATTTATGAATTTGCTCTCTGATTACATTAATATATGTGTACAAATGGCTGCTTAGAAACTGTGATGTATGATTTAGAATTAATTAGGGATATGGTAAGTAACTAAAATGTATGAATAAAAATTGATTAATTCCTGTGACTTGAGTTATAAGAAGGCATTCTGCAGTCAATCCATTTCATTACCATGTTGTTTTTGTTACGTTAGTGAAATTTGTATTAGCAACAACAGATTTCTGGTGACGGGCATTCTCTTTTGGCCCCTTGATATCAACACTCTTTAATATTTGATTTAAATAATGTATAAGATTCTAAACTGAGAACTAATCTGTGGAAAATTTGAGAACCAATCAACTCCTTGCAGGAGCATTTAAATAAAAACATCATTATTCAACATGACTGAAATATTAAGCCTTTGTTTTGGATTGTGCTAATGTAAACACTTAATGCTTTCATAAAGAAAATTTGTCTTGCTAAATTTAGATGGGAGAGTTGTATATATTTGATTCATAAATCTGAATAAAAGACAAATTGTTGTCATTCATTCAGATTTTTTATCTTCACCATAACTTATCCATAAAATGATTGAAAATATCTGCATAATTGACTGAATCTTTCATTTTCTGTTATACATAGAGAAAGAGAAACAGAGGTGCTGCAATTATAGTTTAAACAGGGGAAATTAAGGGCACCTGGGTGGCTCAGTCAGTTAAGTGTCCAACTCTTGATTTCGGCCCAGGTCATGATCTCATGGTTGTGAGATTGAGCCCCATGCTTGGGATTCTCTCTCTCTCCCTCTCTGTCTCTCTCTGCCCCTCCCACTCGTGCTTTCTTTCTAAATAAATAAATAAATAAATAAATAACATTTAAAAATTTAACAAAACAAAAAGGAGAGATTAAAAGAATAGACAGTCGTCCCATTAAGATATGGTAATTCATGGGCAAAAATAAATAAACAGCCAAAACTTCATTATCCTCAGGTATACATCACCAGATAAAACACCCTACTGTTATTAATCATTTTTAGCTTTTCCAAAAATCAGATACAAAGCACAATTTTGGAAAGCACTGTGCAGTGCATGGTGTCCTTTGCAGGAAGTTGTTGTTGTTGTTGTTGTGTTTCTGACTAAAGATAACTATAAATATCTTTTTTTAATGTTTATTTATTTTTGAGAGAGAGAGAGACAGAGCACGAGCAGGGCAGGGGCAGAATGAGGGGGAGATACAGAAATTGAAGCAGGCTCCAGACTCTGAGCTGTCAGCACAGAGCCCGACGCAGGGGCTCGAACTCATGGACTGTGAGATCATGACCTGAGCCAAAGTCGGATGCTCAACCTACTGAGACACCCAGGCGCCCCTGTCTGAAGATAACTATAAAGGAATCATTTTCCTTATGAGTGAATGGCCAAATACAAAAAAAAAAAAAAAAAATTCCTTAAATTTCAGAGACTAACTACTAGAACCCAAAACACAGTAGACCTTATTCTTTTTAGAGGTTTTCTTCCTTCCTTTTCCTTTCCTTTCCTTTCCTTTCCTTTCCTTTCCTTTCCTTTCCTTTCCTTTCCTTTCCTTTCCTTTCCTTTCCTTTCCTTTCCTTTCCTTCCTTTCCTTTCCTTTCCTTTCCTTTCCTTTCCTTTCCTTTCCTTTCCTTTCCTTTCCTTTCCTTTCCTTTCTTTTCCATTTACTGTAAGACATGATACTGGTTTAGAAGTGATTGTAACAAAACAGCTTGGCATCCCACTTTTTAATGTTAGTTAAGTAGAAACCCTATTTTTTCACATGCTACCAGTCAGTTAATTAAAGACAATGACTGTGAGGTTAGAATACCCAAGTTCCACAAAGACTTGAATAAAGAACACCTTGGTAGGTAAAGGGTTGAGATGAAAGGAATCCGTGATTCTTTCTATCTGCTGTCAGAATATTGTCTGTGTGATTCCCATCAGAAGATACAGAGCTTACATTGAAAGTATTTCAAGTACCCAAGTAGTGATGAAGTAGTGATGATGTAATAGCTACCAACTTGAGCGGCACTGGGTGGTTTTGTTGTTTGTTTACTTGTTTTGTTTCTATCACTTTAATGAGGGAATAAGATTCTTCATAGTATTTGAGAAACCCTGAGGAGGGATTTCAATGAGAAAACAGTAGCCACCTAACAGATTGAGACATTGGTGACAATTAAGTTATTGATCTTACTTTATCTGCCTTGAGCCATCTTTGCTGAGTTCTTAGGTCTCAGAGTAATCACAGTATTTCTCTCTCTGTTTGATTGAACTGCTGCCGTTTTAATTGCAGTTGCCAGTTCTGAAGTTACTATGTTCTATACATAGACTAAATCTTCCTCCTTTGAGAAGGAATCTGATAATTTTGGATTTTGTTAAAGTGGATTCAAAGCCTTCAGCAAACTTCAATCATGCCAGTTCTTAAATCAAAATCATTGATCTTAAAAGCACACCCCCCTAATACTACCTTATTAAGATATGTCAAGGCCACTTGACACAATAATCCTTTTTTTCGCACAGTGTAGTAGGATATACTTGCTAAGAACAGACAACTCAACCACAGTTTTAACCACAAAAATTAGTTAGGCTGACCCAATTCAGTCCCTAGTCTTAGGTTTATCTCGACAAGATCCTTTAGCCCAGGTATTTTAAAAAATTTCTTTTATATTTATTTTTTTGAGAAACAGAGTGAGACAAAGCGTGAGTGGGGGAGGGGCAGAGAGAGGAGACACAGAATCCAAAGCAGGCTCCAGGCTGGGTAAATGGTCAGCACAGAGCCTGATGCGGGGCTTGAACCCACGAACCGTGAGATCATGACCTGAGCCGAAGTCGGACGCTCAACCGACTGAGCCACCCAGGTGCCCCAGCCCAAGTATTTTTTTAAAGACAGCAATACATTTTCTTTACAAAAATCAAAAGTACAAAATGGAATAAATAATTACAGTTTAGTAACAATTCTCCTAAGCAGAGACCTCTGTGGAAAATGGTACATTTCAAATGTAGTACTGTCTCATTCCTTCTAGGTAGACTAATTGTGAAACAGCCAACATTTGAGGATTTGATAGGTAGGGTATCAAAGTTGAAGCCACTTGCTGTTTTGGGTCATCCTCTCCCTTATTACCCCTGCTTTCTCAGACATTCTGCTTTTATAAGTAAGTTGGTACACTTTTTGCTGAGAGATTCCAATCTGTCAGTCTGGAGCCCTAAATTTACTCTACAGTAGGGACTTTTCTTCATCTTTGGAATTCAACGTTGGAAGCTTTATGACTCTTGTTATTTCTGCCTTTTTAAAATGTTTTATTTACTGTTTGAAAGTAAGAGTGTAAGCAGGGGAGGAGCAGAGAGAGGGGGACAGAGGATCTGAAGCTGGCTCCGTGCTGACAGCACAGAGTCCATTGCAGGGCTGGAACTCACGCACTGCGAGATCATGATCTGAGCCAAAGTCTGATGCTCAACCTACTGAACCACCCAGGCTCCCCTATTTCTGCCCTTTTTAAAATAAATGTACAACTGTGTGAAAAATTTATGACTTTCTTCTAACTTAAATGTACTTGTGCCTCACGTAAAATCCTGTATATTTTATCGCAAAATGCTTTTCTAGGACTCAGGCATAAGAGGCTGAGATGACAGTGAGGAAAGCATCTTCTTGGTGATTTACCTTGAAGATTCTATCTTTATTTAAAACATATTTTCTATAGTTTGGGTGCCAAGAGCTACTAGCAAAGCCTCCCATGGCTGCAGATCTCAGAGTGAGATACCTGTGTACAACCAAATGCTGCCTTCCTAGGTTCACTTTTGGACTCTTTGTTATTCCGTGCTTTTGGGTTTTGCTTCATGTCTGAGTCCATCAAATTCAGGTGCTGTGGCTTCATTAAAGTACAGGCCTGTGTTTTCAAAGACAAAGGATTGCACTAAACTCTTGAAATACACACTGTGGAACCCGGTTCACTGGGTTGAACTGCACTGGACTGACAATGCCTTTGCCCCATGAATGGGGCTGTCCAGGATGTACCGTATGCTACTTTCAAATAGTAGAATGCAGAGTCTTTAGTTATGTGAATGGATTACTACTGTCTGCTGCACTTTTTTTTCAATGTCACAGTCAAAAATAAGTTCATCTCTTTTTTTCATTCATGGGGAAGACTTTTTACATAGTTTAGCATGAGAAGTTGTGATTGGGGAAAGAACAGTTTTCTGGATTCAGTGGCTTCTCAGCAATGTTCAGCTAGCGATGCTGACACTATCCATCTGGTGAGAGAGAAGAAAGTCCTGATGCCATCTTTGTTGCCTGGCAACAGGATTTTTTTTTTCATTTAGAGCAATCTTCATTAGTTTAAGGTAGGTAATTTGTACTGATAATTTGAGAAGCAGGGGCTTAGAGGTAAGCTACATGAATTTGATTTGTGGAAGGAATAATCTCTTGTCAAATGTAAGGCAGGCTTCACAAAGCTTTTCTTTCTGAAAGTGAATAACTGTTTACAAATTGTTAATCCATCTGAAAATGAATCTTCCAAGTCAAATACCACCCTTTGAATCAGACGTTGTCATCTTTATATTATGATCATGTGGAAAGAACATCGTTTCTTTTTTTTTTTTTTCAAATATGATTACGTGAAGTAGTTTGGATATGTATAATTGCTTTTTAGAATATTTGTTTGTACTCATTATTGTATTCGTGGTCATGTTTTCACAAGAGACTAAACACTGTAAAATCAACGAATGATATAAAGTTGGTTTGGCCTTTGAAATGTCATCCATTCTAATCCTCCTACCTTGGGCAAGAATCATATTTAATCCACTCTTGAAAGGCAAAAATATGTTATGGTTTTGTTGATCTCTACAAGAAAAAAGAGTTCCTAAACCCTTCCTTGACAAACCTTACTGTCTGGAAATTTGATTTTCCCCCTGTTGCTTATAAACCCTTTCATCGTGGACCCATTGACCCTCACCCCCCCAAAATAGTTCCCAATTCCTCTTGTACTGTCAGTTCTAATTTCAGGAACCACAGGTGACTGTTCTCCTTGGAAAAGCAGTGTAGGTAGTGAAAAGTGATGCTGCCTCCTAACAGGACTGCTTTTCAATCCTGGTGCAACACTCACTCTGCAGCTATAGGCAAGGCCTTGATCTTCTGCGGGCACTTTATCTCACGGGCTTGTAGGAAGCTTGAAGCGAAGTGAAATATGTACAAACAATGCAGCAGAGTTTCTGACCTACAGGAACTCTCAATAAATATTTTCCTTTTTCCTTCCCTTTCTTTGAATCACCTTTCATGAATATAAAGGCCATCTTTCGCCTCCTGGCCTGTAGATAATCAAGACTCAAGAAAACTTGGAACGTAAGAGTTCAGTTTGTACACGAGAAAAAGTAATCATAGAGAGTTTAATTTCCCCGAGTCAACTTGCTGGTTAAGATTAAAACGGGAACTCTCATTGCTCTCTTTTGTCCACAGTCCTCCCTTCCTAGGTCTTATCGTATGCCTTCATTAATTCAGCGTTTCTTATCTAACTTAACTGCAGGTAATTTATGAGTTTCTCCACAGTTAGAGGCAGTAAGGGGCTGGTAAGGGAGAAGGATAAGACCACAACTCAAATTAATGGTCTGCTTCCAGTACAAAAAGTTAGGCTGCTTTGAATTAAGTATTTTAAACTGTAATCGTACCATCTCGTGAACACAAAGATTCAATTGATTTTCTTTCACCGGTGTACATCTCACTGTTCTGCTTCCCCTCTGCCGCCACCATTCAAGTTATTTATAGCACACTGCATAGATTCAGAATTGGAGAGAATGGTTTCTTTACAAATTGCTTTTATGCCCATGATGATGCTGTGATTAATATGACTCAGCGGTACCAGGCTGCTGAATTGATTGATTTCCAGGACTTCAGCTCTCTGCATGGGCCACCAACTTCTAAATCCATATTGCTTAAATGTAGTGCTTCTAGAACCACAGTGTGTACAGAATGGCAGATTTTCAGATGCAGCGGGAGCTCTTATTGACAGAGATGGGCTTTGTGAACCTGCCACTGTGTTCTTCCTCTTAACCCTCACTCACATCTACTCTTCTTTCTGCATTGCCTTTCATTTATGAGCCAAAACCCTGGGGTTGTCTGGACCTCTCCCTCTTGCGCTTTCTCCACGCTCAAACAATCACCAAGACCCTCTGATTCTGAGTGTAACTCAGATTTGATCTCATCTTCCACAGCTGCTCACCCCTCATCAAACCACCAACATCTGAGTGACTTCTGCTCTGGATTGGGATCCCCAGTTTAGTGCTCCAGTTTGCAACTGAAGAGATTTTTGTAAAATGCAATTCTGAGCAAATCACTTCTGCTAAAACCCGCTCTGCCTCCCATTTTTCCTGGAATGATATCTAAATTTCTTACCCTGGCACCAAAGGCACTTTTTGATCTGCCTCTGCTCATCTCTCTGACTTTGTCTCTTGTTGTTTCTCTTGTCCGCCCTACACCCCTGAGCTTTGCTCTGCTGAATGTCTTGCAGTCAGTCCCTTGATGGTCTAACTTCTCAACCTTTGAACATGCTGCTATTTCTGTTTGGCATGTCTTTCCACCCTTAACACTGCCTTCCCGTTAAAAGAAATGCCTTTCAGAGAGAATTCCATAAATATGTATTGGAGGCCTGACCTTTTAATATCATTCTTGGGATAAGAAAATGTTGGAACAGAATTATAATGATAACATACAGCTTTTTCTCTTCTGAGTCCTCTGTTTCTCCTGCTTCCCATTTCATTTTGGGATTGCATTATTCTGTGATCTGCTATTTATTTTTTTAAGAACCCTGACCTTAATAATGGGAACTGGAGCCTAAACCCATGGAGGAAATATGTATTTACTAGTCAGCAAACAATTCCTGAACATAAAATGTCAGGGACTAGACTGTGTTTGGTTCTGCTGATTCAAATGATTCTCAAGCACTCAGGAAGAACCTGATTTGAAGAGAGTGTTTTCATATAATTATGTGCACAATTCTTTTTGAGAATTGCACTGATTCTTTTTTGGAAGATTTTATAATATTTTTAGTGACCAGTGTTCCAAGTGTCTATTGCTGTATTAACAAACAAACAAACAAACAAACAAACAAAACCAAGCTACTCCAAAACCTAGTAGCTTAAAATAACAACCATATATTATGGTTTTATGGATGAGGAGTATGGGCAGCGATCAACTAGAGGTTTTACACTGCATGTATTCTTTTTTTTTTTTAAATAAAGTTTATTTACTTATTTTGTGAGAGAGAGAGGGCAACTGCACACGACTGGGGGAAGGGAAGAGAATCTTACGCAGGCTCCGCACTGCCTGCACAGAGCCCAATGCAGGGCTCAGACCTACAGACAATGAGATCATAACTTGACCTGAGCTGAAACCAAGGATGGATGCTTAACTGACTGAGCCAACCAGGGGCCCCACACTCCATGTATTCTTGACTGAGACAACTCAGACAGTATTTAGTGGTGAATAGGCTGGTCTGGTGGGTCCAAGATGGCTTCACTCTCATGCCTGGGAATGGCCACAAGGTTGGAGTCAGTCAAGACTTTTGACGGGAATGCCTGCAAGTGGCATTTTTAGCCTGCAGGATTCAGAATAATGGGCCATTTTACATGGCAGCTCAGAGGTTCCAGAGATAAGGATCTAAAATTCTTAAGGCCTGTGCCTGGAAACAAAGAGTCACTTCTACCTTTTTCTATTAGAGCCATCAAAAAGTAGCTGAGACTCAAATCGAGTCTCATTCAATAAGATGAGGATCCAACAAATTACAGCCAATCTACTCTCCATAGTGAGTACATTTCAAAGTTGTGGATATAGCCTTCTGAATTGATCAACATAATTTCCCCTTCGCTCACCATTCAGAAATAACTTGTCAATATTTTAATGTGTATCTTGCCAAGATATATATTTTTGCTCAGTGCATATTACTTACGTAAAAGAATCATATTATGCATTCTGTTTTACAGATTTTCTAAACAATACTTTGTAAAAATTATTTCCTATCAGACATTATTCTATGATGTTTGAGTAGCTTTGCATTGATTCTTAATATGGACTGATCTCTGTGGACAGTCTTCTAAACATCAATATAAACAATACTGTGATAAATATCCTTGATGCTTAATATTTGTGAACGTCTACAAACATTTCCTTGTATATATTCCTTAACGTGGAACCACTGGGTTAAAGAGTAGGTGCATTTTTCAGGGTTTTTATAGTTGCCAAAGTGCCTTTCAGAAATGTTGTGCTGATCTATATACACACTAACACTTATATAACAAAAGTGATTATTTTGATTGATGTGGGCAGTTGTCTTCCCTGCATCACCTGACTGGACCCTCGCCTTTCAACTAGTCTAGGGCATTTTCATGTGAATCGGTTCCTGAGTGTTCGGGAAGACACAGAAATCTCTGTGGCTGAACCAACCATTCTAATGCAACATCTGTCTGTCCATGCATTTTCTCACATACAGCTCTCTCAAAACCCAAATAAAATAAACTTGGCCATAGAACTGAATGTTGTGCAGATATTTACATAAATTTTATTTGCATTGTTGTGATTCATTACTTTTTGTTCAAAAGCCCTCATTAGCATTCAGCATTACTCAGAACTAAAGCTTGAGGTCTTACAAGGACTTCAAAGAACTTTCAAATGATCTGTCTCCTCACTACCTATCTGAGCTTATTCCCTGTTAACACTTTCCTCCTTTATTCTGCTTCAGTAACACTAGCTGACTAACCATTCCTCAAACACTCTACAAATAAGCTTACCTCAGGACCTTTGCCCTTGTGGTTCCTTCCTCCTGGATTCTTTGTCCTTAGATGTCATGTGGCACAGGTCCTCACTCGTTTCAAGCCTTCACTTAAATGTTACCTTCTCAGAGAAGTCTTTTCTAGCCACCCAATCTAAAATCGTGATTCTTCCCCATCACATCACACACCCCGTCTATACTTTCAAAAATGTTCTTAGTGCTTATGACTCCTTAACATGTCATATGTTTTATGTGTGTTTTTATTGTTTGTCTTTCTGGCTAGAATGTGAGCTCCACGACAGTAGGAATCATGGTCACTTTTGTTCATTGTTCTACCCCAGTTCTGATGACAGCACCTAGCACATAGTAGCTGCTCAATAAATATTTGCTAATAAGTGCTGTGTCCCACCATTACTTCCATTTGCAAATCTGAAAGACTGGGCTCACTGTCTATCGCAAGGATTTTTCTTCCTCTGAGACACAGTCCAGGTGATTTCTCTTCAGCCCTTCATATTCTACTTAAGAACCTCACAAGTGGTATGCTTTTCTATTTCATTCTGATCCTTTTCTGTAAGAACTATGCAACCAGGAAAAATGGTTTCAATTTTCTAGGTCAGTCCTTAGTATTTTTCATTTGTAAAAAGAATATCCCTTTTCTTTCTATCTCCCTGTGTAGTTGGATTAAATGCAATAACATAAACAAAAAACATTTAGCATAACACAGCATAATTCATATTTAAAAAAACGTGTGTTCTCATTATTTTTCTTTAGAGTTAGAGGTTTCAGGGAAAAATCCTCCAAGTAATAGCTCACCAATGCAATAAAGTGGAGAGGCAGTAAAGATACTAAAAAAAAAAAAAAAAAAAAAAAAAAAAAAGTGAAGTGTCTGCATTAGCTGTTAATGTAGTATGAATATAAATGTACCAATCTAACGTCTTCTTCACAGCCTTCAGCTCCCTGCCACCTTCTTCCTGGGTGTCTCTTTCTAAGATTAGGTATCTTTGGAAAGATTTCTCCAAATGAAGCATCCAGTTCTTTTCCTCAAAAGAATGTTCTGGTTGGTTTAAATGCAGCCATTTCTCGGTCTCAGTGTGACATCCGGATTTCCTGTCTTCTTAGATAACTGCTAGCCAGTTAATTATAGCCTGGGCAGTGTGAAGCAGATGTTTTAAGAACATCTTCACAATGGGGCTTTGGGAGTCCTTAGAAGTTTGGGTCAGGGCGGCAGTGTGCCTGAGGGCTTTCCCCAACCAGAAGCCTACTTTGCACCTGGACAAGCCTGAGAGCCAGGGTGGCGACACAGTCTGTGTGCATGAACGTGTGAGCACACGAGTGTGCTTGCCATGCAGGTGGATCAGTACATTCTTTGGGTCTCAGGACATTCAGAGGTATACAGAGAGACAACCAAAGTTTCTATAGCGACCATTATGGTCTTTCTTATCCCACTTTGGTCCTAACTATGGCTCCCTGTGTGCAGAATCCTAGAAACTGTCATTTCATCTGAATGTATCTTTTACATGTCACTACCAACAGTTCTTTTCCCAGACCCCCAAATGAATATCAAAATAAAATCAACAAGGCACTCAAATTACTAATGTTCCAAGTATAAACCTACAGTATCTACTTTAAGTACCTGAATGGATAATCCTTTTCATTGCTCTTAAACGTGAGTCAAAGTAATCTTATAGAACAACAGGCTGTTCATTTAACTTAACAGTCATTGATTATAACAAAACAGCGGAAGGTTGACAAGATTATAAATATGTAGTCACTATATAAAGATGCTTAAGAATCTCAGGAAGTATGTGTAGTGTCAACTTAGGCAGGACATACTGACCGTGCTCCACTAACTTGTTCTTGTGTCTTTCTTTAAGACTAGGTTTTATTCTCGCTTCCTCTAGCCCCCATCCCCTCTCTCCTGGTGGTATAAGAAGGGCAGAGGGCGGGCATCTTTCATGAGAGTCTGCATGGAGATGAGATGAAGCAGAGTGCAGTTAGAGCTTTGTTGTTGTGGTTTCTGTTTGCTTCTCTGAGACAGCAAGTCCTGAAGTCATTGGAAGGTTCATTTGTAGGTTCTGAGGCCATCTCTTGACAAGTTGCTAAGAGGCTTTATGGCGTTTAGAAATGTAGAGAGTTTGAACTTGAAATGATTGGAGTGCCTCTAGTGATAAACTAAACTTGATGAGACACACTTTTAACATAGAAGATGTACTTTAGCAGCTGCTTTCCCCCTCCCCCGCCTTGGGGTGGGAGAGGGAACAGAGGCTCCATAAAGGGGACCTCTCCCTTCCTAATGCGTCCTAGTAGCTTCTGCCCCTGTTGTCACCTCGCTCTGTCTGTATACCTTCCTTTAAGCACCTCACTCGACAGGGTTGCTTCTTGTCATCACACTGTTCTTGTCTCTGTCAGTTTTGGAGGACAGCTGAGGTCAGTACTGAGACATTTTTTAAAAGGCAGAGGGGAAAATGTTGCTAACCTTTCCAAAAAGGGGGCTTCCTTCCCTGCTTCATGTGCACCGTAGGAAGAAAGGACAGGGGTATTGCATGACTGATGGAATGCCATTGCATAAAATGCCTGTCTGTTTTTTGTTTTTTTTTTCATAGTATGAATGAAAGTACTTGAGAATTTTTTGTTAAACATCAGAAACGTCTGCTCTGGTTACTTGCTGCTTCTCCTCAGCAGTGACCATATGGCTTAGCATCTTAAGCACTGGACTGTGACTTAGGAACTGTGTTTTAATGTTCGAGGGTCCATCTTCTGTTATTGATGCCAGCCGAGCCACCATCCATAAAATGTGAATAATAAACTGAGCTACTCTGGAAAGTAAAGAACAGTAATAAATTCCTCCCACCATGCTAAAGTGATATAAATGTATGAAAAATTATGATAGAAACCATAGTGGAAAGAATACATTCTGAGTCCTTAGGAAGATAGATGTTTTTTAATATTTTGGATTCCCCTGGACCCAATTGGTTTGACAATTAATCCTTTGGGGATATGTACGTGTATGTTTCTGTGTATAATATTAAGCCAGTAGTTCCAGAACTTTTCACTGTCAATACTCTTATCCAGCTCCTCCAACACACATGCCTCATATTTAAAAGAGCTCTTAACCCCAAACTTGTGTTTACCAATAATAACAAATGCATTTGTCCATAAAAATAATCATTTTCAGAACTTATGGATATCATATAATAGCTGCTGTTATTCGGTTAGCAACTTGAGATAGAGAAAACTAATCTATCATTTTTGTTAATTGATGCTGGTTAATGGTGGCTAAGTGTCTGCTCTTGATGAAACCATCAGCATACAGTAATGTCCTTCCTCCCTCCGTTCCTTTCTTCCTTCCTTCTTATACGCCTGGCTGCCAGACTTTTGGAAGTTCAGGAACAGCAGGCTGAGAGCAGTTTGACAAAGCATGGTTAAGTTCAAGTTCAGATGCAAGGTCTGTAAGCAGGGGTAGTTCTTGAAAAATTCGAGTTGATATTGTTCATATATTCCCCAAAATTTTTGGATTACTAATTTTAGAGATTAATCCATAAATAACAGAAAATATTTCACAAGTAGCTGTTATTTACCATGGTAAAATAACTAGGTGAATTAAGTGAAGGCATCTTTACTAGGGATCTTTTAGTGTTTAACGTGTGTTGTAAAATTCTCAGTCATGGGGAGCCTGGGTGGCTCAGTCAGTTACGTGTCTGACTTCAGCTCAGGTCATGATCTCACGGTTCGTGAGTTCGAGCCCCGTGCTGTTGGGTTCTGTGCTGACAGCTCAGAGCCTGGAGTCTGCTTCAGATTCTGTGTCTCCCTCTCTCTCTGCCCCTCCCTGACTCACATTCTGTCTCTCTCTGTCTCTCAAAAATGAATAAATGTTAAAATTTTTTTTTTAATTCTCAGTCACGTAATTCTCCATTTTTCATGCCTTTTGATTCATAACTAAGGACATTAGAGAGGCCTTTCTTTTCTTTAGAAGAAGTATTACAATATATGTTATTCTCAGTTTGTATCCTTAAGTTTTACAAATGTTGATCTGGTATAGATTGCTAATATATTTTTTTTCATTTTTAAATAATACACTTACACTATTTATCTATTCCTCATGCAGTTAAATTTGTTGAGAAACGGTGGGGTGGGGGGCAGGGAGAAATGCATACACTGAGGAAACATCATGATTTCAAGTTGAAATATTAAATGATAAATAATATTTATTTCTCCAGAGACTGGATCCCCAATTACAGCCTCATGCATCGGATTAGGTAATTCTAAAACCCCTCCTCCAGGACAAGCAGGAAAAAGTGTTCCGGGATACAATGGTGAGAAATGATTCTGATCATTTGAAATATGTAAGGTTAATACATTTGGTATTGTTCTGTGTCTAATGCGAACCAAAATGCATAGTAGGTACTTAAAAGCATTTGATTGAATGAATACTTTGTACTGAAAATAAATGCCTTAATATTGTTATTAGTCAATTTGATAAAAAATAAGATTGTTAACTTCCAAGGACATGTCCTACATGACTGTCATAACCAAGAAAATAATATTTATAAGGCACATTAAGAATATGGCTGTGAAATTAATATGTATGGAATATTTGCTAGGTATGGAGTACTTTGCATACATCATTTCATTTAATGATGAAGTATATTTAATTTAGAGGTATCATTACCATTTTAAAGATGAGTTAGCTGGTGCCCAGAGAGACTGAATAACTTTGCTGAGGTAACATGGCTGGTTAGGTGCTGTAGACAACACCTACCATCATGTTTTATTTTTTTGTTTATGTCTTTGCTTGTTTTTCTCACAAAAGCTGTAGTTCTTTCCATTACATATATGCTACCTTTTAATTTAGGAGTGATGACAAATCTTCTGAACCTCGTTGGTTAAAGATAAAGCCTAAAGATTCCAAATAGAAAAATCATTTCATTCATGCCAGTGGTATGTGAAAATGAGATACAATATATTTTAAATATTTGTTTTTAGATTGTTGGTAGTGGTTATAATAGTTCAGAAATTCCCCTTGGGCTCTACTTTCTAGTTGTATAACTTTTGCAACAATTCACCTAACTTTCCAAAAATTCAATTTCCTTATTTCTAAATGAGAATAATAATACCGCATGCTTCATAGGGTCACAACGAAGCATTAATGCAAGCTCTTGCCAGTAAACAGACTGAACTAAGTCTCACCTAGTAGTGTGCTGAGATTTCAGAGAAGCCGGACGAGTTGACTCAATTTAGACTTACACATTCATTTTCCAGACAAGGAAAATGAAGAACAGAAGTTATTTTATTTGCATAAGGTCACACAATTTAGCTTCATAGATTCATGAGGACCCATCTTTGGGTGACAGAATATGGTTCCTAAATAGAGTTCCTATTTGCATGTAAATTATAAAATACAGAGATTTGTCCTTGCTTCTCTAAAGTAACATGTTAAAATAACATGCATTTTCTTTTCAGGACAATGATTAGTTAAGGAAATGGAGATCATTCGGTTTAGTCTAGCAGATGTATTTATAAAAAGACACTTAAGATTTTTTTTTAGAGCAGAAATAGATATTCTGTGAAGTTGGTGACTTTTCCAGGCATGGAAGGTGAACCCAGCTTTAGTGATATCCGCACTGTGAACAGTTCTGTCATCCCTATTCCTTTTATCAGAAAAAATGCTTTGTGTTGAGCCATTTTTAGTGGCTAATGTTTATTGGAGATGTTAAAGACATTTCCCTTTCAGAATTTCAGTACCAATTTTATATCCAGCTATAAGAATGGGTTGAGCTTTGATGCTTCATGAAATTTCAGTATAGAAGTTTCTTGTTGTCTGTAAGCCAATGGCTTACAGACAGCATAGGTTAAACGTTAGAACTAAAGTATTTATAACCAAAGAAATAGTGACTTTATGACTCATGACTTTTGTGTTTTGTGGTTAGTCAGAGATTCAAAGCATAAGTTGTATCCACTTGGGAAAAGAAAGAAAACCATTTTTTATGTGAAAAATATTCAATGTAATGTAACAATTTCACATTCATTGAGTACCTTCCACAAGCTTGTCACTTTTTTTTTTTTTCAAGTAATTCTGGTAACAAACTATGAGAAAAGAATTACTCCCACTTTTTATATAGAGAAATTGAAGGGTAATACTTGTTCAGGGTAAATTGAGTAAATTGACCACTGTGCTAGGATTTGGGGACAGTTACCCAATTTACTCAATTGGATAAATTGAGTAAATTGACCCAGAGTAAATTGACCACTGTGCTGGGATTTGGGGACAGTTAGGCATGACCTCCACCCTTAATGATCTCACCATCTTATGAAAGGGATATTTACACCACTACTAATTGTTAAAACAGAATTTTAAAACAAAGTGCTCTGGGAACACAAAGAAGGGATGATTAATTTTTTCCTGGGGACAATGTCCTTCTTTTCTCATAGCTTCACTCAGTAGAATAACCTGGATGGATGAGGCCGCATACAGGATAAATTAGAGCTTAAAACATGATATATCCTCATTTCCAGTTTGCACTAGCGGTTGCTGAATGGGGATACAGGCTTCGGCCTCCTAAAATATTTCAGGATTGTAACAGCTTAGCACAGAAAGCATTGGGATAATATTTGGGAAGGTTAAATGGAGCTTTAAGGCTCATAAGTGGATATTCAGCCTCAAATTAGGAAAAAAAAGGGGTTTTCCAGGCTTTTAAATAGTTTATTTTTATTACTTGAGATATTTTTTTGGTGTATTTAAGAACTTGATTTGTTTCCTTTAAGTTTTGAAAAACTGGATATATTTTTAATGTTTTTGATAGAATAGAAGGATATGTTGAAGTGGATATAAACATAGATTATGAAATTAACAGCATGTTTGAAATACAATGTCTTTATTTAACGGAGGTTCTGAAGGAAAATTCATAATCTTATTAGGAATCAAAGCATATGCTCTTTTCATTTTTTGTAAGATGTTAGCATAGTGATATATGTTCATGGTCTCAGGACTTAAAAGATACCTTTAAAGGCACAGTTTTGGGGGCTGGATATTGAAAATATGGAAAGGTTTAAGCTTTAAGGTTATGCATTTTTATTCAAATTTATATTTGTTTATATTTTACTTTGCAGTTATGATTTTGGATGACAACATGCAAAAACTGAAGGCTCGATGTTTAGGAAATATTGTGGTAAAGTAAGAAAAATTTGCAATGCTACTATTTAAAAGAGCAATTATTAGTATATAATATTAAGGGAAAAATCGAGGACACCTGGGTGGCTCAGTTGGTTAAGCATCCGATTCTTGGTTTCGGCTCAGGTCATGATCTCGCCCTCTGTGAGTTCGAACCCCGTGTCAGGCTGTGTCCTGACAGTGAAGAGCCTTCTTGGGATTCTCTCTGTCTTCCTCTCTCTGCCCCTCCCCTGCTGTCTCTCAAAAATAAATAAATAAACTTAAAAATGGAGTGGTTGCCGTGACAGTACTAAAGAGGGGGTTGCAAAGTAAGCTTGTGCATTGTGTGAGAATACACAGTGTCAACTCTTATGGTTGAAGCACAGAAGCCCCATAAGGTAGAACAAATTTAGATACAATTTTTAAAACGATAAATCCTGCATTTTAAATAATTTTTGATTATACAAGTAATGTGTAGGTAGTGAATTTAACTTAAATACCAAATATATAAAGAAGTAAATAAAGTTTCTATACTCCCACACTTTAGCAATACGGCATTAATTTTATAATAGATCTGACTTTTTACTTTTTGGCCAGCATTTTAGAGTGTTGAAACAATTCAGCTTATTCTTCTGTGCTGCTGTTTTTCCTTTACCCTGTCTCACGAGCATTTTGAACTTCAACTCTGCCTCTCAAAAATGTTTATCCCCATTCTAGACCTTTTAGTCTTTTTTGAAAATTTATGATTATAAATAATGCTATATTGAACATCTTTTTTGTGTTGTCTTTTCTTTCTTTTTTTTTTTTTAAATTTGTTTTTGAGAGAGAGACAGAGAGAGACATGAGCAGGGGAGAAGCAGAGAGAGAGAGGGAGACACAGAATCTGAAGCAAGCTCCAGGCTCTGAGCTGTCAGTACAGAGCCCGATGCGGGGCTCGAACTCATGGACCGTGAGATCATGACCTGGGCCGAAGTCAGATGCTTAACCAACTGAGCCACCCAGGTGCCCCTGTGTTGTCTTTTCTTCTTTTCTGATAATTACTATAGAATTGAATAGATTTCTAAAAGTATAATTACTAGGTCAAATAGCAGCCTAATATAAAATCCATGATTTAGCAAGTACCACAATTCCTTGCCAACAGTTTTCATCCTTGTTCATTTGGTAAGCAAAACATGTCAAAATTTGAAGTGAAAATATTAAAAATTGCTTTGATTAAATCCACACTTTAAAATCGTTATGATAGTAGAAGCTGAAATGCAGGTAGATTAAGTTGAGGGACACACAAGATGTGACATTGTAATAATTGATACAGGTTGCTGGAGTGCCTCCGATTAGCATGATACTGGCCTCTTTACTCATATGGTTTAAGTAGTAGAATTTGGCAGAAGGAGCTGTTTTAAATAAAGAATGTTCTATGTCAACCCTTGAAAAGGATTTGTTTTCTCATTTATTTAGAAGAATTCTTATGACTTGACATCCTCAGATTGATATGAAATTGTCTCAGGTGAGGTCTCTGAACTGCAGGATACCAAACACATACTCTCACCCGTTCCCTATCTGAACCTAAATCCTAGATCTGAGAGAAAAAAAAAAAAAAAAAAGGAAGATATGGTATATTTATACAATGGAGTATTACTCAACAGTGATACAGTATGAGATCTTGGCATTTGCAATGACATGGATGGAGCTAGAGAAAACAATTTTTTTCCCCTCAGGTTAAAAAAAATTACAATTCTGTGAAAATTAAATGAAAAACAGTAACTTTAAAAAGAATGTATTTCTTCTGGTCGAGATACTTTGGCCTTATAGAAAGCTAACCGGAGATATACTTGATGATACACTTCTCAGATTCTCATGTTATCAGTAAACATGTAAACGTTATATTACTCTTTTCAAGTTTAAATTTTAATAAATCTTGTTGGCAAGATGGAAAAATAAAATACTGAATATGCCGTTTATAGTCACAATTTTTCTGAGCCAGAATCCATGTTCTGGTTGAATATCTGCTTGAAATATCTGGTTGAAATCTGACCTCTTGGGGGGGAAATGGTAGGGATGGGAGGATGGTGTTCCAAGGAACTAATAATCTGAACAAGATCGTGGGTGGATGTTTAGCTTACTTATGGAAGCACATGGTTTTCGAGAGCCTTTGAAAGCACTCTAGCGGCATACATTTTATATAACTGCCTGACTCTATGTGAGTCATCTATTTCATAAAGCAACTCTTGCTGTAAGATCCTAGAGGTGGCATTTGATGCCAGCATTTATACACCCATCTGTGTTCTGTCATTCTCATTGTTGGTGGCTTTGCCCTACTTCCATTCAAAAATAATAAAACGTAGCAATAACCCACATAAACTGTATTTGCTCTTGAAGCCATGAGTATTACTTCAAGTACTTAAAATTAACACAATTGCCTTAAGTCATTCTATGGTTTAAATTGTCACCAATTCAGAATTATTTTCTTCCCTCTGCATTCCTAAACAGGGAATTTTATTATGCTCATGTGGATTCTGAAATTTCTATGTGAACTATTTGGAGATACACTATATTATGACATGCAGTGGACTTTGATTCCTCCCATACATTAATGGTGAAACTAGATGTTTGAAAATATTATGTATATATTATTGTATTCAAAAGGTTAAAGTAGAAAAAATAGGAAAAAAGTTGCCACCAAAATCCCTTTTTTCTTAAAGAATAGTTCTTGGAATGTAATTTTAGGAATTTATTTTTATCTGGGAGAGCAAGGATTTCCTTTTGAAAGCTACATCTCTAGAGGACATTCTATCCTAACCCACCAACCTCAAAATTATTCGTGCATCTGAATGGCTGCCCGCAGTATGCATAGAATGTTTTCATGTTTAACATCTATCCATAAGACTTGTTTGTGTCTGTCTATAGCTGTTCTATGTGCCTTGAGGGGATACATTATTCATCCAGAATGTGAAATAGCCAATGAATGCTTTTTAAGAGCTCATAATAAATATATGTTTAGTTGAATTAAGGGAGAGAAAAAAACACAGCTTTTTGACTTAATGAAAATTATTTTGGTTTTAAAAAGGAGTGTGTAATTTGGGAGATAAAATTCTTTCTGTGTTGATCACATTCTAAAAGGTCTGTGATATGAAAGCAGGCTTCTTTCCAGAGATTAGCTACATGGGCCCCCATGTAAAAGGGATTATACATGGTGAGAAGGGTCCACAAAATATCTGAGATTCTAAAATTTATTTATTTATTTATTTATTTATTTATTTATTTATTATCTGAGTTTCTAAATTTTATTTTATTTTATTTATTTATTTTAATGTTTATTTATTTTTGAGAGAGACAGAGACAGAGCGTGAGCAGGGGTGAGACAGAGAGAGAGGGAGACACAGATTCCAAAGCAGGCTCCATTGCTCTGAGTTGTCAGCACAGAGCCCAGTACAGGGCTCGAACTCACAAACCATGAGATCATGACCTGACCCGAAGTTGGACTCAACCGACTGAGCCACCCAGGCTCCCCTAAGATTCTAAATTGAAAAACAAAATGTCTTGACCCTCAAATTTGAAAAACGGAACAAAATTAATACGTATTTCATTAAATATCTTTGAAATTTAACATCCTAACAACTTCATTGTCAATTTAGTCTTCATAAAGTTTTCATTTCACTTGCAAACAATTTTTAGGTCTTATTTTCTTACTTGGCATAATTTCCGAATATGTACAGTGACTGCTGACAAATAGTAGCCAATCGTAAACTAAATGTGTGGCTTCTTGCCAAATAATTTTAACAGCAAAATTATTACTTTTCTTCCAGAAAAAGTTCTAGTTTCTATGGTGTATTGCTATGCTTTATTATTTGTGCATAGATATGGGGTGAGGCCACCAGCAATAAGAATAATTAGGGTCTATGAGGAACTTAAAACTGAGCTGGCATCCAAAGCCAGCACTGGGAGTGATCCCTGGCCAGAGATAGATGTCCACTCTCAATTATTCATGCCCATGCTTTTCTTTATTACTTTGTATAATAATGGAGTGGGAGCAGTTTGAAAGAGCAGTATTCCCTAATGTTATTTATGTTCACTAATTATAGTAGTATAACCAAGAATGCAAGGAAAATCTGCATAGAATATTTGCAATGTATGGGGCTCAAACTATGTTAAAGTAAGTCAATGAAGAAAATGACTCATTGTTTTAGTCCCAAATTTGTTTGCTTTTGTATTGCTATAGCTTCTTGTTTCGCTATAAACTCTGTTATGAACAGTATAAATAACATTGGAAACTATCTTTCTCTGACAGTTTCTTTAAAATCTGAAGCTATAATCATATTTTTACCCTTTTCAAGATATTAAAGGTAATGATTCATTTTATCATATTAAGATGATTCACCCTAAAATGAGAAATCATGGTATGTGGAAATGTTAAAAAGAAAGCTCTTGTTCCACTTCGTTTTTTCCATTTTCTTTGTTAACGCTTTTTAGAAACCGCTGTTTTGCTCTCCTGGGGATCCTTTAACTGGAAGGTAGATATTTAAGTGATTCCTAAACTACTGCAGACTCTAGGATGTAATAAACATGAATCCAAGGCTTTTGTAGATTTCTTGCATTCCTAGGATTTTTTTCCTTTCTAGTAGAAGAGAAAACTACATGTCTGCCTGGATGTTAGAGAATTCCTTTGATTTTGAAAGCTACACCAGGCAGTTAATTTAGCGGGAAAGTTATGGCATCTGAATTGCTATGAATACAGGATGTTCACGCATTTGGGGAAGCAATTGTGTCCAAAGCTCTAAAGTGCAGAAATAAAACTGAGTCAGTAATGTCCAAGCACCCAGAGCAGGGCATGAAAGAAAATTTTCATTGCAATTGCCTTCCTCGCTACCACAGTGCTCACTGTTATTAAAGCCATAGGTCTCTGGCTACTGTAATGAGTAGGCAAGAGTTGATCATAACCAACTTGCACTGACTAATAAATTGTTTCTATAGTATTCAGTTGTCTAAAAAAGAAAACAGAAAGTCCTCTTTTATGGGCCTGCATTTCTTGGACCAGATCCAGTTGTTGCTACCGGAAGTGGGGCCTGTCTCCCTGCTGTGTGCCCCCAGCCAAGCCTGGGAACATTGCCCCACAGCAGTGTTGGGGTATGAGGGAGCTGGATAGCATTGTCCAAGCGGCTTCTACTCGGGTACCTGGCGATAAATATCTCAGCCACGAGATATTGAACTCCTGTCCCCTAATGCTGTTTATTCACATCTTTATAGCTTTGCAGGAATGATTCAGTCACTCTGCTGCTGTCTTGGGAAAGGGTCAGACAGCTTTCTTTTCATCAGTGTAGCCTTTGAGTACAAGTTTGTCGCATAATTGTAATCATGTTCCTTTTCTAAAGGTCATATACAGATTTTAGCAAGATGTTTTATTAGCCTTACAACATCACTGTGAGGTAGACAGTGGGCCAATGTCGTCCTCATTTTAGACATGGGTATCTAAGCATCATTAGTAGTTACACAGCTGGAGCTCACATTCAAACCTAGTCTTTTGTCTGTCCAAAGAGAAAGAAATTATGGCCTAATCAGTCTCTTTGTGGGAAGACAAAAAATAGCCTCACATGAAAATCTCAAGTAAAGCCTAAAGACTCTATCGGAAATATTCGGGTGCAAAGTTGGGATCTAACCCCAGAATTCTCCAGGAAACTGGAGTTATATCTTCAATTTACTTCTGTTACCATGGAGACTTTTGATGGAGCAGTAAATACAGACCAGCTGTATCTGGGAATGGAGGCATTAAAGGAGTTTGATATTTCAGAGTGGTCAGGAATGTGTCACCTTCTACAATGAGGGGCATTCCCTTCCTTTCTTAGCTATTTAAGGATTTTTCAGCATCCCCATGCTTCCCCATCATGTGTTCCCTCCACCCACCCCCCAATGGGATCACTTCAGTTATTTCTCTTTCCTCTTAAGAATGGTCTCTTTGGAAAGACATTCTTTAGGGGTAACTCTTGATTCACAATTAGACAGGTTGCAACAAAACCCTTTTCACTCTGCTTGAAAGAGTTGGGAAAGGTATCACAGGGTGGTAGCATTTTACCTTGGATTTGAAGGAGGAGTACAGATGCTAACCAGCAGATGCCTTGGGATTTTAATATCTTCCTGTTTCTTCTGCCAGTCCAGTGTATCTTTATGTTATTGTAACTACAGAAAAAAGTTCTTTTTTCTATAAGATAACTTCAGAAGAAAAGCCCCAGTGCACCTACTGTTCCAGAAAGAAGACCTACATTTAGTATAGAATAATCATTTGGATATCAACAAGAAAAGTGTTAATTTAGAATTCTGCCCCCCCCCAAAAAAAAATCTGCTCTAGCTCATATATACCTAACTTCTGTCTGAAGCTCATTGCTTCTCTTCTCACATGTTTTATTTCACATATATTTTATATACCTATAGATAATCACAGATATTCCTAATTCTGGAAACCTCTCTTCCTGCTTTTCCTTAGGACTATCATATGGCATCTTTCAAGGTTCCTTTTACAGAGTTCTTCTCTAATATTGAAATAACAACATGAGACTTTATTAGTGAAGAACAGATAGCATTCCCTCATTTTATCCCATTAATTAACAATTTCAATCTCATATATGCTTTCCAGCCTGTTCCTCAGTTAGATTTGGAGATATTAAAGTAGTTTTCTGGGGACATCTCAAAAATGATCAGGAGGCACATATGCTATTTCCAGTAGATCCACACCTTGGCTTATTAGGCGTGACTTAGTTTTAGGGATAAAACCTTCCCTTCCAAGAGCTCCTGCCAGTAGAGAGTTTAAGGACCTGCTGTAAAACTTGCCTGACAAACATCTTTACCTTGTTATTTCATTAACGTGACTGAATAGATATCATTCATGACAGGCTTTCTCCCTATCTGTATTGTAAAAATACATTTCTTGTAGTACACAACACACCAGGATTTTCATATGTCTGAGACCAGAGTTCTTATATCTTTGTATCATTAATGTCTAATACAATGACTGAGGAATACCGGAATCGAACAAATATTGATTGAATGAAGAAAATAAATACATGAGTGAATGAATGAATGAATGAAACATAAGTTCTCTGGCATTTTCTTCTCTTTCATATCTTCATCCTCTCTCCACTGGCTACTTCTACTCAAATCTTCCCCATCTTAAATCAGCCTGCCTCTCTGCCTTAAACAATGACATATCTCTCCTGCCCGTCACCCACAAACTTTTAAAAAATATAGTCTAAACTTGCTGCCTCCACTTAACTTCCTGTTTAGTTTTTAGTCACATCCCTTGTTGGCCGCTCCACACCACTGAAATGGCAATCCTAAGAATACTCAGAATATCTCAATCACTAAGTTCCCTAACCTCTCTTGAATCCACCCTCAGACAAAATCCGTGCTTTCATTTGACCTTGTTGAACACTCAGTCATTATTAAAACTCTACTTTAATGGCTCCTAAGTTACTATTTTTTCCTAGTTCTCATACATCTCTGTTTTATTTTATTTTTGTTCAATAGTCTTTTTTTTTTTTTTTTTTTTTTTTTGGTCCTTAAAGAACAATAGCATTTGGCCTTGAATTTCTCCTTCCTGTTTCATGCTCTGCCCTGGATCTTATCTTTAGTATGTTATTCTTAATTCTCAAGGTCTATGGGTATACCCAAACTTATGCAGACCTTTCACACAGGAATGAGAAATGGTATAAAAATCCCTACTGTCCCTGTTCTTCACAAAATTTAAGCAGGTACTTAAAATTTTGTGCAACAGCTGAAAAAGCCCAGGTCCTTAAAGTTTCCTGCCCCTCGCCCCCAAAGGATGACTACCTAGACTTTAATCCTCTAAGCTTTAATTAATTATCAGAATATAACGTATCTGTTATGTATTGTTAATACCAGGGGTAGATAAAGTGAAAGAGAAGCCTGTTTAACAATGTGTCCTTCTATATGCATAGTTTTTAGTATGGGCAATATTAAGAGACTCAGTATTTGGACGGGCATTTCTGTATGCCAGATGGAGTTAGGAAACAGCTGCTCCCATTACACCTGGCATGTGCATTCTAATTTGCCTCAGACCCCACCGCTCTCTGATGTCTGCCAAACTGCCTAGTGTCAGCTGGCATTTATTATGGCAGTTATCTTTTATTTTTCTTAGAATATTGTTTAAAAATATCACCATGAAAAACATACAGGATTATATATCATGATATATTTGGGGAGAAATGATTGAAAATGATTTATTTAATATGTAAGCAGAATCTATCTCCAGCAGGGTTATTGTTGGCGTTGCTTATTTTATGTATAGTCGGCTTCACTGACTAAGGTTATCTCTTCTGGCCTGTTTTGGCTTTTGATTTGCCATCTACCCTCCCTTCTTGGTGTCCTCTTCACCTCTTCCTCCTCGACGTCTTGAAAATGACGCTAAGTTGAATGTGTTTTGGTGGCTTCTCTATCCATATTTTCTGTCCATGTTTACTAATCAATGATATACACTGGTCTGTAAAATATTAATAATAAAAACACACCGATGAAGTGAAATTATATACATAGTGATTTAGGATTGACATAGTAAAGTCCGTTCAAAGGACCTGAAGGGATCATCTGCTTCAGCCTGCCTCCTGCCCGCAGACTTAGTGATGAACAGCAGTAGTAACAACAGCAGAATCTCTGTAGTTTTCTTTACGGATTACAGAATGCTTTCACATGCACTTTTATGTCATGACATGAGGTCCAGAAATGCAGATGTTGCATTTCTCGTCCATCTTAAAATGTCACCAAATGAAGCCCTCGCAAGGGAGGACCTGCCTGGAGGCTGGAGAGAGTGGGGCTGGGCAATCGCAGCTGGGCTCCTGATGCCACCTGTAACAGCACTTTCCATCTGACCGAATGTGAGAATACAGTTCAGCACCTCGGAGGCCTAATACTGGGGTGGGATTGTGTGTGACGTTGCCTCACCTGGGCAGCAGCCACATCTACTTTGTTTTCAGTTTTCTCAGCAGCCGTACCGTACGGTCCCTGCTTCACTACGTACTTTATTGTATGAATATGGACAGGGAAGGTTTTTCAAAATCCTTAAGTTTTACGGTATCTAAATCTCCAAACTTTAAAGCATCTAAAAGATTTCTGTATCCAGAAAACAATTTGAGTGGGTATTTTTGTCAGGTGGCACTTCTTACAGCGAACCAATCTAACATTTACCTGTCAGAAAGATAGACAGGGGTGCCTGGATGGCTCAGTTGGTTAAGTGTCCAACTTCAGCTCGGGTCATGATCTCGCTGTTCGTGAGTTCGAGCCCCGCATTGGGCTCTGCTGACAGCTCAGAGCCTGGAGCCTGCGTTGGATTCTGTGTCTCCCTCTCTCTCTGCTCCTCCCCCACTCACGCTCTGTCTCTCTTTCAAAAATAAATGAAACATTTTAAAAATTTTTTTAAAAAAAAGGAAAGATAGCTACAGATTAAGCCTTGCCATGCGTAAAACATCTGTGTGGTACTTTGGAGGAAAGCAGGAAATATAAGAGCAAATTGGTTGGAAAGAAGAAGTGTATCCAACCTTATATTTTATATTCTCAAGTATCTCCATGTGTTCATAGGATGAGAAATCACAGAGGTTGGGATGGTTGTGAAAAGGAAGAATAGAGGGCGTACTGAGAGGGAATTCCCTGAGCCGGGAGGGGAGGCAGCTTGACTGTGAAGATAAGATTGTTCCTGGAATGTTTGATTGGAGCATTTCTTCACAGAGACATGCAGGGGTGGCAGTTGGGACCTTGATACTTCAAAAAAAAAAAAAAGAAAAGAAAAGAAAAAAGAGTATTTGCTTATGGTGGAAGCATATTTGTCCTAAAAAGTCAATTCAGTGATACATTTTTTATTCCTTTTTGCAGATGTTACGCTTCTTATTGAAACAGTGATTGCTGCTAATATGTCTTTGAATGCCAACTGCACGTGCCTTTTGTGCCCTTTGCAGAAACTACAGTCATCCCTCAATGATGCTGCTATGTCATGATCAAACTACTTCAGCCCTTATTAGACATGATCGATCCAGCAGATTTAGGGGTTGTATTCGATGTGGGATTTGACTTGCAATTACCCATCACACTAGAAAACTATTCGAATCAATCTTTCTTTATTACCATTTTGATCATAATTCTAACTGCTCTGTTTTTATATAAGGTTGCCATTACCACCTGGGGCTTTTTCAGGACTCTGGAAGAACCAGGAAGCATTCAAGCATTTATACTTTGAAAAATTTCCTGTAAGAACTTTATTATACTTTAAAAAACAACAACAACAACAACAACCTTCCAAAGTACTTCTTTATGGTTCTTGCCTATTAAATTGAGCAGCTTTGTTCTGGAGTCATAGATAATACTACAACTCTTAAAGTTTATCTGGACCAAGTTCTAGATCTCAGAAATAAGAGTGTCCAAAGTAGAATTATTTAAATGAGTCATTTTTATATTTATTTTTCTCAGTCTGTGGACATAGAAAATTTTCAGTTTCTCTTAGCACATTTTCCTGAAATTTAGCAGCCCTCATTATCAGGAAAGTTTCTGTCAAGTTAAAAACTTTCCTATGTTGGATCCCTCTGCAGAATGAAAGCACCGGATGAGAATTGTACACTGTCACTAGGCCCCCTTCACCCCCTAAGCTGGTTATGTGAGCAAAGTACATTCAGATGGCCCACAAGTTGTATTTTTCTATCCCTTGCCTATTTTTGACATTTTGTTCCTGAATGTTCTCTCTTAGCTTTTTATTTTAAACTGTCATTTTTAAAATATGGACACATGCTAGAGACGGTGTTCTCCCAGCACAACCTCCAGTACCCTGGATAACAAAAAGTGTTCTCCTACTTTCTGTTTTGTCATTTTTTACCTGTTTCTCCATATCACTGTGATCTGTTTTGTGTTTATAACAGCACTTCCCTGATAATCCACATCAGGTCCCACCATCATACTGCTGCTGTCCTTTCACCTCTGTTTCTTTCCCTGAGACATCCTTGGTTCTCCTCATTATGCATTAGATGAAAAAATAAATAAATAAATGGTCATAATTTCATTAAAAAAAAACGAAGTCTCAGTATTTAGCATTTTATCTTTATTATTTGTGAGTGAAAGACAGGTAACCTCATCAGCCAGACAAATGACAAGATTTAAAATAGCTTCCTTTAGAAGGAGATCATGGAGTTAAATGACCTCAGTAGCTAAGATTAAACATGCCCCAAAGGACTGTGGCAGGGAAGATTTGTCAGTAGGGTTGACTCCTGTCAGCCCAATCTATCTTCCTGATGGGCCACTGTGAAGTCATCAGAGTTCTGATGTGATTAATTACACCCGACAATGGCCAATCAGATGTGAGTGTGGTTTTAATATGATCACCTTTAACACTGAAAGCTCTTTCAAAGTCTCAGTTTATGGTTAAACTATATGGAGTGACTCTACACTCGTCTTGTTACCCTGACCTCATACTTCTCATTAAAGGGCTTGGCCACAGTACAACAAGGTTGAGTAACTTGCCTGTCATTTAGAAGTGATGGAGCTGAAAATTGAGCATAAAATCTGATTCCAGAGTCCATTCTCTTTAACTGTACTCTAGGTTTTCTCTCCAACAGAAATCGCAATAAGAGCTGACAATTACAGAGGGCTTATGATGTGCCAGAGTCGCCCTCTAGGTATAAACCATCTCATTTATGCTTCATGGAAGCCTTACAGGGTATAGTTCACTACCCTGTTTAACAGATGAGCGTCCTGAATCTCAGAAAGATTAGGAAACCAAATAATGACTCATCTGGATTGTTCCTAAAGTCTGTGCTCATTACGCAAGAATCAAGATGACTGAAAAGCATTAGAAGAAATATTTCTTTCTACTTCTTATTCCTCTTTATTCATCATCCTATTGTGATTTTCTGGGTCAGTGAAGATGTGCTGCTACTTTGAGTTGATTAAAAATTATACTTCATCCTTATTATATTTCACAGAAGCTTGAGTCCAATCCAAATTCATGTTAATAAACTTAGCGCTGTATTTTCTAATTATTCATAGAGAGCTTTAAAGCTTTTAAAAATTAATATAATTAATGAAGAAATCTATCAGAATTACTTTACAAAACCAAAGTATATTGGAAATATTGAACTATTCTTCATTAAAAAAATTGAGTTCATAAACTTTGTAACTTATAGTTCAGACACTTAACTTGACCATATATAAGAACACTTAAATTGATTCCTGGCGGTTAGAGGAGCAAAGAAGTTCTAGTAAGTTACCAAAATCAAAAGGAATTTAATTCCATAGTCTAGGTATGAAAAAAGTCAAATGCATGGAGTAAATCCATTTTTATCACATTTTATATATACCAAGCTTAAATGATTGTCTTACCTAGCAATACATGCTAATTAGACATTATTGATTCTTATTTACAGGGATACTATGACACCATGGATGCTGGTTACATGGATGAAGAAGGCTATCTATATGTTATGTCTCGAGTTGATGACGTGATAAATGTTGCAGGTCACAGAATTTCTGCAGGTGCTATTGAAGAGGTATTGATGAATATTGGTTTACTATTCCAGGTAGTATTTAGAGACAGAGCTGAACTTAAGTTAATATTGAGGTTAAGTCACTGTACCTGGAAAATTACTGTACACTTCAATGGAAGCAGAGGCTAGATTACTCTAGTATTTCTCTTCCCTTATTTCTTCTTGTGTAAATCTTCATATTCTCCAAACTCCCTGATCTCTGCCTGGGTGGTAGTGAGGAATTTTAAGGATATATATGTGTTATTTATAGAAAAGCCTATATATATATATATATATATATATATGTATATATATCCTTAAAATTCATATATATATATATATATGTATATATATATATATATACGCTATAGCCTATATAAATATATATATTTAATTTTTTAATGTTTATTTTTAAGAAAGACAGAGAGAGAGGTGGGGAGAGAGAGAGAGAGACAGAGCATGAACAGGGGAGGGGCAGAGAGAAAGGGAGATTCAGAATCTGAAGCAGGCTCCAGGCTCTGAGCTGTCAGGACACAGCCCAATGCGGGACTCAAAGTCACGAACCATGAGATCATGACCTGAGCTGAAGTCGGTCGCTTCACTGACTGAGCCACCCAGGCGCCCCACTAGAAGGAGAGCCTATATATTTTTGCTTCTTGATAGCCTCTATCTTCTTGTTTTTCTCTTGCTTGATAACCAGGTTGCATATAGCCTTTAAGTGGTATGAGATTTAGACATTTTATTCTAATCTTAAATCCTGAGAATTTTCTTCCAACGTAAACACATTGCCACAGAGTCCCCAGAAGATTTTTTTTTAATGTTTTTGGTTTTTGATTTTTACATTTACATAGAGTAAAATCCACTTTATTGTTGTATAATACCATGAATCTCTATACTTGTTTGATTCTTGGAACCATCACCACAGACAGGATACAGAAAAATGTCAACACTGCCAAAGACGTCTGTCATAAAATTATCTTTGTATTCTAACCCTTCCCATTCCTAACCCTTGGTAACTACTGATTTTTCGTTTCTATGTTTTTGCTTCTCTAGAATGCCATATAAATGGAATAACACTGTATGTAGCATTTTGAGACTGGGTTATTTCATTTAGGGAAATATATTTGAGATCCATCCACGTTTTGTGTATATCACTAACTTGTCCTTTTATATTGCTGTGCGGTATTCCGTGTGTGCATGTACTAACCAGTTTCTGCATCTATTCACTCATTAAAAGATATTTGGATTATTTCTAGTTAGGAAAAATTTTGAATAATTCTGTTATATACATTCATGTATAGGTTTTTGGGCAAAATTCATTTTCATTTTTCTGGGATAAATACCTATAGTGGTTTGCTGGTTTATATGGTAAGTGTATGTTTAATCTTGTAAGAAACTGTCAAACTGTTTTTCTATAGTGTCTGTGCACTTTTACGTTCACACCAGCAGTGTTTGAGGGTTTCTATTTCTTCTTCATCAATACTTGGAGTTGTCATTATTCTTTATTTAAACCATTCTAGTAGATGTGAAATGGTATCTCATTGTGCTTTTAATTTGCTTTTCTCTAATGACTTACTGACATTGGGCATCTTTTGATATGCTTGTTTCTCATCCACATATCTTCTTTGGTAAAATGCTTGTTGACATCATCTGCCCCCCCCCTTTTTTTTTAATTAGGTTGTTTTCTTATTTTTCAGTTTTGAGAGTCCTTTATCTGATACATGATATGCAAATACTGTCTTCCAGTCTGTGGCTAGTCTTTTTATTCTCTTAACAGTGTTCTTAACAGAGCAGAAGTATTTTTTATATTGATGAAGTCAAGTTCACTAACTTTTTTCTTTGACAGATCGTGATTTTGGTGTTGTATCTTAGATTTCTTTCCTAACCTAAGGTCATAAATATTTCTCATTTGTTTTGACCTAAGAATTTTATAGTTTCATGTTTTACACTTAGTTTAGTATTTCACATTTTCTATCAGTTTACATTTTGAGTTTTCATGTCTGTGTGTGAATGGTGCAGGATGTAGTTGAGGATTATTACTTTTTTTTAATATGGATGTCAGTAGTTCCAAGTATCAGTTCTTGCAAAGACTCCCTTTCTCCTTTAAATTTCCTTTACACCTTTGTCCAAATCAGCTGACAGTGTTTGAATGGATCTATTCTTAGAGCATGTCTTCTCTTCCATTTTTCTTTGTGTTTATCTCTTTACCAATAATATTCTGTCTTGACACTGTAGCTTTTATGGAATGCCTTCCAGTTGAATGGTGTCCACATTTGTTCTTCTTTTTCAAAGTTGTTTTGGATGTTCCAGTTCCCCTACTTTTCCATATATATTTTAGAACAAGCTTTTGATTGGGTCTTAATCTATAGATTCTTTTGAGAAAAATTGATATCTGACCTATACTGAATCTTCCAATCCATGAATTTTATACATGTCTCCATGCCTTTAGGTCTCTTTTGATAGGTTTCGTCAATATTTTATACTTTTTAGTATACAGATTCTGAGCATATTTTGTTAGCTTTATACCTAAGTATTTAATGTTTAAGGTATTGCAAATAGAATCTTTTTTAAAATTTTGGTTTCTAAATTTTCACTGCTAGTGGATAGAAATACTATTGACTTCTTTGAGCTGGTATTTTTTATAGATTTCTTGAGATTTCCTATATAGATAATCCATCATGTTGTCTGTGAGTAGGGATAGTTTTATTGCTGTCTTTTTAGTCTGAATGCCTTTTATTCATTTTTTCTTGCCTTCTTGAGCTGGCTAAAACTTCCAGTATGATATTGACTAAGAGTTGTGAGAGTAGACACCCTTGCCTTGTTTTTATCTTAGGGTAAAAAAATTCAATACCTTACCATTATGAATGTTTCCTGGAGCGCTGTGTGGCTCAGTCTATTAAATGTCCTCTTGATTTTGGCTCAGGTCATGATCTCATGGTTTGTGAGTTTGAGCCCTGCATGGGGCTCTGCACTGACAGCATGAAGTCTGCTTGGAATTCTCTCTCTCTCTCCATATATCTCTGCTCCTTTCCCACTCGTCTCTCTCTCTCTCTCTCTCTCTCTCCACCCCCCTCAAAATAAATAAAATAAACATTAAAAAAAATGTTTCCTGTCAGTGTTTCTGGAGATAAACTTTATCAAATTAAGATGTTCATTCTATTCCTAATTTGATCAGTTAAAAAAATTTTTTTAATGTTTATTTATTTTTGAGAGATAGAGAGAGACAGAGTGTGAGCAGGGGAGGGTCAGAGAGAGGGAGATACAGAATCAGAAGCAGGCTCCAGAGCTGTCAGCACAGAGCCCAATGCAGGGCTCAAACTCATGAACTGTGAGATCATGGCCTGAGCCGAAGTTGGACGCTTAACTGACTGGGCCATCCAGGTGCCCCTGTAATTTGATGAGATTTTTCAAAATTCTTGAGTGAATGCCACATTTTGCCAAGTGCCTTTTCTGCTTCTATTGATATGGTCATGTGGCTTTTCTTTTTAAGCCTTTTAATATGTGAGTTACATTAATTAATTTTCAAATGTTCAGTCTTGCATTACTAGATAAACCTTACTTGGTTGCAATGTTTTTATATATTGATTTTTTACAAACATCTATAGTAATTCTCTTTGTTCTGAAGTTGGTCATCTGTGGTAATCACATAGCCACTCCATCTTTTGTGTTTCAATCTTCTATCTTTTGCCATCCTTTCATTTGGATCATTATGGATCATTATGGATCCATATAAATCCATCATACGGATCATTATGCTTTCTATGGACTTGTAGATAGCATATAGTTGGATTTTCCTTTTGTTTTTATCCAATCTGAAAATCTCTTTTAACTGGTGGTGTTTTTGGACCACTTACATTTAAACTAATTACTCATATGTTTATATTTATGCCTATCAGTTTATTGGTTTTTCTTTTTGCCTTTTCTTCATTCCCCTCATTTGCCTTTTTTCCCTTCTTTTAAGTCATTTCTCTTTTTTTCTTTCTTTCTTTCTTTTTTTTTTTTTTTGATAGCTTTTGTTTCTTTACTGAGAACTTCTGTTTCCATTCATTCCAGGAAGGTTTGCCCATACTTCTTGGGCCATGGCTATTTCTGGGTTTTTAATATTCATCTTTGTCAATTTTATCCTGAATGTGCAAATGGGGTGTTATAGGTCAAAGACAGATTTCTTGGTAGTAAGTGTGTCATTGCCCTCTTACCTGAGGTCTTAGCCCTAGTCCTACATAAGCACCAGATACTTCTAGATGACAGAAAAGGGAGATAATATTTTTCTGCTTCTAAAGGGGAATGGAGCAACTTCTTCACTCCTCCTCAGAAGGTCTCCTAAACTGAAGGGCCTGCATCCAGACTCCACTCTTTGATATGTAAATAAAATCTCTCCAGGAGCCGGACAGCCCTGTGAATCTCAACTCTTACAACCTAGAAATGTTTCCAAGATCTGAGGCCTCATCTTTTTTGACATGTCAATACCTAGGAAGCTGGTGAGCCAGTCTCCCTAGCACTTTGTAAGTTTAACCTAGGGAGCTAGTCTAGACTTTAATAATTTTGCCCTCCCAGGTAAATTAGAAAAAGTCTTATTATCCTGTCAGATCAGAGCAATTAACTCGACAAATAGCTATAGATCAAATTCTCATGGTATTTGAAGATTCTCCACAGGCTAGGGCTTTTTATAGGAACAATGAGGAATCCAGGAAAGTTTTATCCCCCTGCTGCCATTGTAATAGCTGCATTAATATCTTTGTCTGATAAATCTAATATTTGGGTCATCTTGGAGTTGGCATCTATTGACTGATGGTCTTTTTTCTTGAGATGTGTAGGTTTTCCCGATTTCTTTTATGTCCAGTAACTTTAGATTTTATCCTAGATATTTTGAATATGACATTATGAGATTTTGGATCCTGTTTAAATCATCTGGATTTGTGTTCTTGTGATTATTTATTTTAGTTAAAATCAGATCATGCCCACTTTCTATGGGCTGTGGTTCTAATGTCAATTTAATTTTCAAAGACTCCAAAGTGCTGTTTGATCCATCTCACTTGTGTCTCTCCCAGAGGCCAATCTGAAACTCGAGTTAAGTGCTCAAAATCCTCATTGTGCTGATTCTGGTTGGATTCATGCATGCACAAATCTGGGGTGGGCTCAGGACTACTTTAAATACACAGATTGAAAGTATGCCTTTCACCAACTCCTTCCTCTCCATAATTTACTTTGTACTTTCTGATTTCCAAGGCTCCTCATTGCTGCTCTTCTGGGTAAAAAGTCAGGGCTTTACCCTCCCTATGTTCTTACCAGGGTTCAATACTGCATGTTCTACTTACACAGCGTGCCTGGGCGGAGGATGGGACTCTGTCTCATTGACAGCACTCAGTGTAGAGCAGGGCAAGTTAACAGGGACTGCCTGGCTGCTATTGTGGGAGGAGGGGGCAGGGGACAAATGACATTGAATCTTTCTAGACTCCCTTAGATTGGGTGCTTTTTTTGGGGGGGGGGGTCTCCCAAGGCGCCATCCCACAGGATGCACACCAGTAGTGGAGGAAGGAAAGGACACAGCTCTTTGCTGGCCTTCACTTGGAGTAGGGTGTGGAAAGTCAACAAGGTTGCTACAGCTCGGTAGGAAGGAAGAGGGACAGTGCTTCCTTGTTGGTGTTCACCTAGAGGAGAGAGGTAGCATGAAAAGGATTGTTTCCCAGATCCTCTGCTCCTTTCCCTAGACCTCTGTAAAGGCAGATGTTTTGGGGGCTTTTTCTGTCTGCACTTATTGGCAGTTCCATCTTTTGTGCTACTCCAGCATCCAGGCCGGAATATGCAGGAGGCAAACAAACAAACTATAATGACAACAAAAACCAAATCCTACAAAGAAACAAACAAAAAAGAGGGGATTCACCATCAGGTTGTGTCTCAAGTTTATAATTCTAATAGTGTCATCTGATCTGGTTTTTTCAGCCCAGAGTTTTTCATTGCAATTAGTGAAAGTGATAAGGTGGAGTGTATTTATTCCATCTTTATCAGAACCAAACCCAGAATCATTTTTAAATGGAATAGAGCAAACTAGAGTTTAAATGAAAGAAAATATTTAAAGTAGTATGAGTAGTAATCCAGTGGGATCAGAGCATGCAGAATCAAAGTTTACTTCTCTTTCCTATAATTAAAAGATGGTCACCTTCTTTAATTTTTTTTTAACATTTATTTATTATTTTTTAGAGACAGAGACAGAGTAGGAGCAGGGCAGGGTCAGAGAGAGACACAGAATCTGAAGCAGGCTCCAGGCTCTGAGCTATCAGCACAGAGCCCTAGACAGGGCTCAAACTCAAGAACCGTGAGATCATGACCTGAGCCTAAGTCAGTCACTTAACTGACTGAGCCACCCAGGTGCCCCACTGGTCACCTTCTTTAAAAATCATACTTACTTTCAGCTAAAACAAAACATATGAACACTTCTTGTCATGTTGGCTTGTGTGTGTGTGTGTGTGTGTGTGTGTGTGTGTAACAATTTGATATTATTTGAGTAAAAAGAAAGAATTCTATATAATATTTTGGGATATGTGGCTTTGTGCTCTATTATAATATTATCTTGTTTTTAACCTACTCTGAATTTTGTGATAACCTGAAATTGAAATTTATGCTTCATGTATTTTGGTGTGTTGGCAAAAGGTTGTTCTGGTTGCATGAACTTTTAATTTCTTGCCTGTAGGAGATTACCTCCAATATTCACCTGTATTTCTGGAAGACTCAGCTAATCAAAATTTGGAGATTACATATGCACAGCTTTTATTATCAAAGTTCTTGGTTCTCTCTTTTATTTTTAGAATAAAAAGGGAAGTATCAATCTATTTAAATATATGTTTCTACTGACATCCTCACTGTATGTAATCAGAGAATGAGGCAGGCAGAAGATAGTTAAAATGACAAAATTGGAGGAAAAAAAAAGCATGCTGGAATCAATGCTTCCCAACAAGAATTTTGTCACTAGATCTTGGAGTAATTACAGCACATAATAGGACACCTGCCAGCCTTCAAGCCTTCTTGAAGTGAATGTCTCCCTTTGTATAAATTAAATGATTAACTCTATTGTATACTTAGGTCTAATAAAGAAGTTAGTAACTCAATTCATATCAGGTTTGTTTCTTTATGATGACATCCTTTAAAGAGTTGGGAACTAACATTTTTTACTGGCTGTTTCCCACATCCTATAAAAATTGCTTAACATATTGATTATTAATATGTATGTGAAATGTTTTTATTGATGACATAACCAACATTTATTAAAGTGTCCAAACCTTATTTTACATGTAGATGCTTTCCAGGATTCCCATTAGGATTCTCAATTGTCAATTCTGAATGCTGAATTCTATTTTGAGTTTTTGAAATAGGATTTGAGGGTCTTAATGCATGGGAGTGTCATCTGTAATAATTAAAAATAGACTGACTATTGCTTTTATATATAGTAAAAATCTGTGCCTTCCCAGTTTCTTAAAGTAAAATATGACAAGTGCATTACATAAGACTCATCAAACACATTCTATTAAAGTTACTACATCAGAAACATTTTAGGAAACTATATGTTCTTTTCTGTTCTCATCATAAGAAAACAAGAGTTCTAGAATAGCTTTTATAAATTTAAGAGGATCTTATCCTTACAGATCTCAACACCTGTTAGAGCCTTCTGTAACTATTAAAGAACAATTGTATCTATTTGAAAAGTTAATCTTTGAAAGTCTGGCATCTAGCTAGACACTTGGAATATTCTGGTGGAAGTTCAAGGTGTTCTTAAGAAAATTGGGTCTGAAATCTGCTAGTTCGGGTCTTATGAGCCAAAATTACCAGGAGCCAATGCGGTCCTTCTTGCTTGGTGCTCTTTCGCTGCTGTGGGCAGGCTATCGTGCATAGACACCTCCAGGGAACAAATTAGGCTCTCTGATTTCATTCATTCACTTGTAGCTTAAAATAATCCCACTGGTATTGTTGGGAGCTTGGAAATCTGGCATTAAAATACTGCACTTAAAGCCTAGGGCAGTGTTCATTGCAATTTGCCCTTTGGAAGTTTATTCTAACCATAGTTTCACTGTTTGTTTTCCAAGTTGGCTATTTTGTTTGCTATTTTTAGGAGTGATTTCTTCAGGATCGAATATATTTCCATAAAGTGTATATTCAACAAAGATGCCATGTAATTTCTGTTCTACTCAGCATTAAATGATTACTGGATTTAAATATTTGTCAAATTGCTGAATATTTTCCTGAGTATGAATATGAATACTGATAATAATGTAGAATCTGACTCCAACATCAGAGGGAATGAAAAAGCATTCTTCTTTTCCCTACTGCAGACACAATCTCCCACCAAAACTGGCTCCTTGCATTTTATGAAAGTGCTTGATTTAAACTAATACTTCTAAGATTAAACTACTTAAAAACATAATTAAGAGATCTGTATAATTCAGCTCACTAAAGCCACAAAACCTTCCAAATCCATTAAAATTTACCTAGAAATGACAGTACCCCAAAAACAACAAATGACAAGCATTTACAAGGACTGTTACCCTAACATTTATACAGATATTCCTCAATTTGAGAAGACGTTATATCTTGATAAACTTATTGTAAATTGAAAAGATCATAAGTTGAAAATGCATTTAATACACTTAACCTGCCAAACATCATAACTTAGCCTACCTTACCTTAAACATGCTCAGAACACTAACATCAGCCTACAGTTGGGCAAAATCATCTTGTGTAAATACTTTATAACAAAGTGTTGAATAGCTCGTGTAATTTATTGGCTATGGTACTGAAAATGAAAAAGAGAATGGTGGTATGGGTAGAGAGTGGTTGTAAGTGCATCCGTTGTTTACCCTGTGATCACTTGGCTGTCTGGGCGCCGAGGCTTCCCCCACTGCCCAGTGTCTCAAGAAAGGATTGTACCACATATCCTAGCCTAGGAAAAGACCACAATTCAAAATTTGAAGCATAGTTTCTACTGAACTCATATTGCTTTCAGACCACCCTAAAGACGAAAAGTTGTAAATTGGAACCATTGCACACTTTTGGTTGAGACAATTACCTTTTAAGTTGTGTTAGTTTTTCAGTTCTTAAATGCCAGTTAATCACAGAGGCTTATGGGTTTTATGTGGAGAAAATATATGAAAATGGCTCTGGATATTTTTAGCCCCCCAAGACATTTGTTTGGTTTCTGTCCCTTAAATGTTGCCAAGACATAATTTGATGCTTTCCTTTTTAATGATTCAGTTGTTGCAATCATTATTTAGCATGTAAATATTATTTATGGAGCCAACATAGAAAGCCATCCTCCCCTTCCTTTATGGCATCTTTTCAATACTGATGGATTAATATAATATTTTATCCAGTATAATAATGAACCTTGTTTATAGATGACATAAAATTCTGGTAAACGATTATGTTTTTCACAGATTTTTAAGAGCTTGTCTACAAACTAGGAAAAATGTGAAACTCTGATACTGTAGAAAACTGTGTTATATATTCTGATTTTAAAGTACTCTGCCCATATGGAAAACCAGTCAGAATTTTCCCATCCACATCTTTAAAAAAAATTTTTTTTAAATGTTTATTCATTTTTGAGAGAGAGAGAGAGCAAGAGAGAGAGAGAGAGAGAGAGAGAGAGAGAGAGAGAAAGTGAGCAGGGGAGGGGCAGAGAGAAGCAGGCTCCAGGCTCAGAGTTGTCAGCACAGAGCCTGACATGGGGCTCGAACTCACAAGCTGTGAGACCATGACCTGAGCTGAAGTTGGATGCTTAACCACCCGAGCCACCCAGGAACCCCCCTTCATCCACTTCTAAACATACTAATACTGAGGGTAGAAACGTGGTGAAATTAAAACAATACGGTGAATGAATGGCAAACTAGAAGGTTTGATGTTTGATTTAGTTAAAATTACACTGGTTAGGTGACAAAATACCTGGATGATCAGATTTTTGTTAATAGTAATTTGAGCAGATACATTGGCATTTAAAAAACTAAGGTAGAGAGGCTTATGGCACCAATGAACACTTTAACAATTTCTTCTTTGACAATCAAAACTCTGGTTAGCCAGAAAAAAGTTTCCACCCATGAAGGGAATCCTAAGCCAGAAGTATAGGATCGGGCCCACCAAAACGACATCCTATCTGCCATCGACAAAATATTGTCTCCACAGACTGAGTATACTAACTCCCAGTACAGATCTCTGGCAATGAAATTTGTCTCTAGCATCTGCACCTAACACATAAATAAGATCTTAACAAATGGGAAGCCGTTGGAAGCATTTTGAGAGTTCCAACTGAAGCACTGGGAGAAGATGGTGTTGTGTGGTCTGTATAGTACGTGTTTTGCAGGAGCTTTTTAGTCAGACCCAACTAATGGAAGATGCAGTACACAGCTCTATCTCAGCAATGAAGTGAATAAGATATGTATCACAGAAAATAATTTATTGAACACATCCTATCGTCAGCACTGGAAGAGTCAAAAACTATGTGGCTGGCAACTCTTATAACTCAGTCCTTCAAAGTGGATGGTAACAACAGGATATGGGAGAAATGTTGATTTCTGTGCTTAATCAGGGGCAGTGTGAGGTAGTGCACCGGCTTTGCACCCAACATTCTAGTCGTTCGCTGAGTCTTCCAGGACTCATTTTCAACTTGGTGTAATTAAAAGAAAAAAAAAGATTTTCCTGGAAACTTTGGGACTGGAAAGCATCATGTCCCAGATTCTGCTGTGTTTTTCCTGTCTCTCTGGTTGTGCCTTTTTCGTCTTGTTTGTCAGCTTCTCCTTTTTCATGTAGCCATTAAATGTCAGAGTTCCTTAAGGCTTTCATCTTCTTATTGCTTTCTCTCTAATTTATTTTTTATTTTTTTAACATTTATTTTTGAGAGACAGAGAGAGAGACAGAACATGAGCAGGGGAAGGGCAGTGAGAGAGGGAGACACAGAAGCCGAAGAAGGCTCCAGGCTCTGAGCTGTCAGCACAGAGCCTGATGTGGGGCTCGAACCCACAAACTGTGAGATCATGACCTGAACAGAAGTTAGATACTTAACCAACTGAGCCATCCAGGTGCCCCAATCTCCCTAAATAATCTAATCTTTATCTGCAGCTTTTGTTACCATTTATGCATTAATGACATTTAAATGTGCATCTCCAGATTAAGACTCCCATCAGACTCAACTGCTTTGACTTAGATATCTCAAAGATGCCTCAGGGGAACATCTCCAAGACTTAATACATGATCATTCCTTCCAAGCTTAGCCTTCACTAGTATTTTCTGGCTTAGAAAATGGCACCACTATCCAAACATCTGTTCAAGCCAAAGAACATAGAATCATCCATAACTTCCCTACCTTCTTCTTGCTCCATATCCAATTTATCATAAAAATATGTTCATTTTACCTTTAAAGAAACTCTAGAATCCCCATTACCCATTGTCATAGCCTTATTCTACTTGTAGCCTCATGGGTGATTTGAATAAATTGTAATACTCACCTTAACGATCCTCTATTTGTTCTCCACAGTGAACCCAAAGTAAGTTTGTGTTTCAAAATACAATCTGAAGCGAAAGAAGCCAATCTGAAAAGACTACATACTATATGATTCCAGCGTTCTGGAAAAGGACTTTGGAGACACTGAAAAGATCAGTGTTTGCCAAGGGCTAGCAGGAAGTAAGGATGAATAAGCAGAACACAGGAGATATTTTAAGGCAGTGAAACTATTCTGTAAAATGCAATATAATGGTGCACACATTTCATAAGATCCATAGAATATACAACATGAAGAGTGAACACTAATGTAAACTGTCGACGAGGGCAAGAATGACGTGTTGATGTTGGTTCGTCAATTCTAACAAATACACCACTCTAGAGAGGGATTTTGAGAGTGAGGGAGGGTGCGCATATATGGGGGTGGGAGAGATATGACAACTCTGTGCTTTCCATTCAATTTTGCTATGTATCTAAAACTACTCCAAAAAATAAAGCCTGTTAAAAAAATCCACAAAGATCTTGTATCTCCTCCTCAACTCTTGAAATTGCTTCATCGCTTTTCCAACTCTACTAAATTGGAAGTCCTTAGCACAGTCCCTTTCTACCTGTACAACTTCCTTTCCTCTAGGCACCTCTCTCAGCCTTGCTGCTTTCCTGCCACATTAGTTTCTTTCAGGTTCAAATGCTTTGTGTGAAGTCTCTCCTCAGGGATTTGCCCCACCCTTTCTCCTTGCCTAATCAGTGTCTACTCATCCTTGACACCTGAGTTCATTGTCATTTCCTGAAGGCTTCTCTGAGACCCCTGTCCTTCTGCTTTTGCTCTGTATTTCACATAAAAACCTAAGTTATTTTGGAGGCTTTTGCTATAGCTTTCCTATAAAAACCTGGTTATTTCCCCAGAGCCCTTACCACTTTTATATTTAGACATTCACAATAACAAATATTAGTGATTGTTTATTAAGATTGTTCTCATCTATTAGACTGTAAGCACCTGTTTTTGCTCAGCACTGAGCCTGGTGCAATGGTTGGAACATAGAAGGATTTGGTAAATATTTGTTGGAAGAATAAAGAATAAGAAGTGTCAAATGGGCTGTTGGTATATTGCCCACTGTTTTCTCTAGCTATTAGAGATTTGCAGTCACTGAAATACCTATTACTCTCTCAGAAGAGGACATTTTGAACAATCATTTTTAAAAGTACCGTCACAGCAGAAATGTTTTTTTAACCCTAAGCTTCTGTATTTCATGTGGTTACTCTGTGGTTTCTTGTGATTCTAGATTGATAGCTGCTTTGTTCTTTAAGATATTTAGAGCTTAGAGTAAGCAGTATGAAAATGGCTCCCTGACAGGGGTGATTATCTGAAGTCAGGGCTTCATGCTATCTCCAGCCTTTTCTTTGAAGTTGGAAAATCCTCTCTGGATGGGTGGTCACTCAAGAAAAGAGATGCTCTGTTCCTTGCTTAGTAACAGATACAGAAATAAAATCCCTGTTTAGTCATGGGGCTGCCTTGGATTTCTCTGGAAAGTGCGCTTATGGTAGCCAGCACTAACGCTAAATCACCATGAGGTCCTTTTATTTCGGATGCACACTGCAGTGTGTTCTCACTGCATACCTGCCCTGACTTCATTAATAAACAAGTGAGGTGAAGAAACAATTCTCCTACTTTCCAGGTAAGCTAAGCAATTTGTCTTAATCACTGTTAGCCTTTTGTGAGTGACTACCATGGGGGTCCTAATCATTCATTCACCCTGGTTATAATGATACGAATTGTGAATTAGTAGTAACTTTCACGCAGGCAGCTATAGGGTTTGAGTTCTCTGACGTGTACTTTTATTTTTCCGATTGAAATACGTATGTCCGTATCTCTCTCTCTTTATATATTCTTATATATATATATATATATATATATATATATACACACACACACACAGTTTTTCTAAATGAATGCTTTCCTTATTACAGTCGGTCCTCTCCCATGGCATGGTAGCTGACTGTGCTGTTGTTGGTAAGGAAGATCCTTTGAAAGGTCATGTCCCCTTAGCACTCTGCGTGTTGAGAAAAGGTGAGAGATCTTTGTTCTCCCAGAGTGTTTGGGCCCTGAATGATTAACCCTAGTTAATTCGGTGCTTATCCACCTGAACTTTCTCCCTAGATATCAATACAACAGAGGAACAAGTTTTGGAAGAAATTGTGAACCATGTTAGACAGAGCATTGGCCCTGTGGCTGCTTTTCGAAATGCAGTGTTTGTGAAACAGTTACCCAAAACGAGATCTGGAAAAATTCCCCGGTCAGCTCTGTCTGCCCTGGTCAATGGCAAGCCGTATAAGGTAAATTATCCAAAATGTTCAATGCCAGGTTCTGAAATGTTTTTACATTTTTTTTTTCTTAATGTTAAGGGGGAAACTGCATAACCACTCTCTAGAAATGAGGGTTGTGGAAACACGTATTAATTAAAACCATATGCTTTGAGATTATAGGAACCAGTGTGTGAAAATACTTTTACTATCAGTATGTCAGTTAAATGCAAACAACTAGTGGAAATGCAGTCTTAATGAATTAAAGACACATCTTCCTTCATTGTAGTCATTAATAGCTATTACTGAATGAGAAAGCAACAATTGAGACTGGTTATGCATGCTGGTTATATACATGCTGTATATGTGCAGATATATATGATATATGTGTATGTATCATATATATAATATATATGCTGGTTATATAGTTCTCATTCATATATACTCTAGTTCTAATTGATATATATTCTAATTATTTCTATTTTTTTTAAACAAGATTTTTTTTTCAACATTTATTTATTTATTTAAAAAAATTTTTTTTTCAACGTTTATTTATTTTTGGGACAGAGAGAGACAGAGCATGAACGGGGGAGGGGCAGAGAGAGAGGGAGACACAGAATTGGAAACAGGCTCCAGGCTCTGAGCCATCAGCCCAGAGCCCGACGCGGGGCTCGAACTCACAGACTGCGAGATCGTGACCTGGCTGAAGTCGGATGCCTAACCGACTGCGCCACCCAGGCGCCCCTAATTATTTCTATTTTGAGTGAAAATTATTTTGGAAAATGTTAGGCTAATTCAAGTGTATGTACTTAATCACCAATAGAAGGTGATGCAACAGTAAATAGTTGTATGAGAAAATGCAAAAAAAAAAAAAAATTCAAAAGAGGCACAAAGAAAGGCTCATTAGAGGGATTCTAGAAAAAGTACCACTTAGTGATGAAGGAGCATAAGGCAAGTTGACTTGCCCCAACTCCCCCACCCCCCAGGTGGGCTATGTGTGACATTCCTCAGGCACTCCTGGCTGCCCAAGAATAAAGGAAAGGACATAAAACAAATGGCTAAACTGATAGAGTCTCCATCAGTTTACAAATATTTTAGTAATATTACAAGAAAAAGGCCATTTTATCAATAACCTAATTTCTATGAACTCCCTATCTTAATGATAATGCTTTGCTAGAGGGAAAAACAACCTTAGCTTGGCAATAGGTAGGCTTCCAATAATCTGTAAATCCTCTTTAGCATGTGGAAATTCCTTTAAGAAACTTCCTCTTGACTTTACCTCCCCCAACAGTATATAATAAAGTCACTCCTCACAACCCCAGTGCAGCTCTTTCTGCCCATGGGTCCTGTCCCCGTGCTTTAATAAAATCACCTTTTTGACACCAAAGACCTCTTCGAGAATTCTTTCCTGGCCATTGGCTCCAAACCCTCACCAACACCCCAAAACCCCATCATTTAGGACCAATAGTTTTGCTAAATGAACAGTTTATTATTCTGGAAGACTACAAATTATATTTTAAAATATTAAAATCAGAGTTCCCTTGTTTTCAACATTTTTATATGCATATTATAAGATAATGGGGAATACAACATTTCATGTAATTGTTTAATTATAGAGAGATGGAAGGGGTTCAAGGAAGAACATTCATCTGACTCTCGTTTTTTCTTTCCAGATAACACCTACAATTGAAGACCCCAGCATTTTTGGGCACATAGAAGAAGTGCTGAAGCAGGCCTCATGACTTTCTTTTTTCCTATTTTGAGTCAATTTGAGTCAATTTTCTAACTGGAGTCAAATTTTTTGAATTCTTTCCCATAAATAAATACTTAAATAGAAATTACTTGCAACCCGAAATGTGAATTATAAAGCTTGGTCTAAAAAAAAAAAATAGTATTTGAAGACTAGAGGAAGACCTGCGCCTTCTGTTTAATTAGACCCAATTAGCATCTTTTTCAGTTGCCTGGAACATGGTTCATTGTAGATTGTCTATCACTTTAGGAAAAATATAGCTAATGTATGATTTTAAAAAGCTTACTCCCTCAAATATTTTAATCGAAAGTGGCACATTAACATAGAGTACTTCCTGAAATGAGGAATCTGTAGCTTTGACTCAAAACCTAAAACTCAAGTTGAAGTCAGAAAATGATAATTTTTCTTATAGAAATTCTGAATATTTTCTAACATTCTTGAGATGTCCCCATGCATGGTTATTAAAAAAAAAAAATAGATAAAATGGGAGGTTTTAGGGAATCACCTAGACCGATGACTTTGAAATAGGAGCATCCATCTAGACCTACATTTCCTGAGGGAAGCTTAGATACCAGGATACAGCTCTGCCTTTGGGTCATTTTGACCTTGTCAAGGGAAATCACATGCCTGATAGATCCTAGAGGTCATTTAATCCAGTCTGTTTTGTCAGGGAGGTGAGAGCGCTTTGGAGTTCCTCCTGTCTCAGGTTCTTAGTTGACCGTACACTTAATGATTCCAGCTTCCTATAAAAACAAGGAAATGACACAAAAATGCAGTAAACTGACAAGGAAAACTCTTAAGGAAGAAATGTAAAAGGTTTTATATTATGCTAAAGACCAGGAGTTTTTAAGTAATCCCAAATCTAGATTTTTATGTGAAATCTCTAATTTTTTAATAATAACTCACTAAAAACACATTGTGACATTCAAACACGTTTCCATTTAAACTTACCTAAAACTATTGAGAATTTAAGAAAAATTCCTGAAAATGAATCTTTGTTAATAAGTTTATGGTAATGTACCAATTAGCCAGAGTAGATAATTAAATATATGATTTACTTAGGATTCTACATGCTATCAGTTATTGAAGAATACATTTAAACTAAAAAATATATATATGCCATGCCCATTGAGTCTTTGATGGTGCTTAAAGTATTTCCCAATCTTTCAGTCCATCAGGAAAATTATTTTTTAAGAGCAGCTGTCCTAACATGATAGTCTGAGTATATGAAATATATGTGAGAGATAACAGCTTATTTACTTGTTTATTTCATAAAACTTGCTTACAACTTATATATAAAGACATTATGAAAATGATAGGTTTTTTTTTTTTTTTTGGACCATAAGCTATAAATCAATGGCTTCTCAAAGTAAAGTCCTCTTTGCTTAAATTGGCTTCTTGATTGTTACACCTGAAAATTTTTTCAGCTAATTGTTCTCTTTGTTTCAGTAGCCTGCATTAAACCAACTAGATAGACATTCAACTTATAATTTGAAGCTGTGAAGTTCCTTAAAGTGTCCCTTCTGTTGGGTACATTTTACTCTTTATCACAACTGTAATCTTAAGTAATATATTCTTGTTAAGAATATAACAATTATTTTTTCGTGTAACATCCCAATTTGAAATGGCAAATTCTTTAGCTGAATGTGTACCATTGTTCATTTGTAAGGGATAAACAAAGGCAGATCCGAGAACTGTGTGAAGGGTGTATCTGTGGACCTCTTGCACATTTTTCCTAGCAATCAATTCTGAAGGGACACATTAGCAAGCAGGCTCAAGTTATTTTCCAATAACTCGGTGCATGAGACTGGGGAGGAAGTACTGTTCCTGCATCTGGTCGAGGAAATTTATCTCCTCCGAAGAGTCAGAGGAAGTACTGTTACTTTCATGTGATTAAAAGTGGGGCAAGAAAGATATACTTGAGTTGTTGGACTGCCTAAAATTTGGTAGGAAAAAAAAGGAATTTTCTCTTACATACTTACCATAAAGCACTTTCAGTAGATAGTACCTAGAATATTCTGGATTAAATGTATCTTTAAAAATAACGATATAATGTTACTAAAAATACAATCATTGTATTTTCTGAAATAAAGTCCTCATGACTTTTTCTTGGTATTTTCATAGAATATTTTGCTGTAAGACATTGGAAAAATTTAAGATTTTCTTTCAAATCTATGGAAAAGTGTTTTCCAGTTATTTTGCTCCAGACAATACATTAAATATATAAAAGATCTGCTTTATATCTAAGGAGCACTTTTGTTTATATAAAATTGTATTTGAGAAGGCTCTCATCATTACAAATGTGAAAATTCATAAGTTTGATAACTGGTCAGAAGGAAAAATATTGAGATTGAGCTTAATCCAGTAAATGGATTTTAGATTCTGGCAGAAATTATACTATAAGTTGAAGAGTATTTTATGTTTTGTTTTGTTTTGTTTTTTTGAGGGAATAGCTAGATCTTTTTCTCTCTATACATTAGAATCTATTATAAACGATTAACATTTCTTACTGGATATTCTCTAAGTCATGTATTGAGAGTAGATACAGATCTAGTGTGTTGTTATAATATCATAGTTTCTGTATTATATTTCATTTCCCTAAGTCAAGATCCCAGTGATCAGATGAGCTGAGAAAGCTCCTTTGCATTGTTTCTGCTCAGGCAACATTTCCAGAAAATTTAAAAAATCACCTTCATATGCAAGTTCAGTGCTCCCTCTTGTGGCAAACTCACTTTTGAAGGTAAAAAATAGACTGAGAGTCCCTAGAAGACCAATTTTCATTATAGTTTAAATATGTGACTAGAAAACAAAGATTAAACAGAGAACTGGAAGTATTTTTTTTTTTATTGACAATGGAGAGGGTTTCTGTTACCATTACCTTTTGACTGAATCTGTTAAACAAAAATAGACATCAAAACAAATGTAATGTACGTGCAAACAGCAAATTAAATACAAAAAGGAAATTACTAATGACAGGTCTTGCGCTTCATAAGATCAAGCAGCAGAAAATCAGCAGTTAGATAAATGGTATTATTAAATAGGTTTTACTTTGAAATCTCCCGTATAAACAAAGAATAAACAACAGTAACACCACCAAATAAAGCCACAGGGAAGAGATTACTCTTCTATACTTTTATACACTATATATGTTAATCATTCTGTCTTTCATTTATTTCCTCTGATAAGACTGACTTCAGGGAAGTCGCAACAAGGCCATCTTGGCTAGAAGCTTATAACATTAGACATGAGTCTGGCTAATGCCCTGTTACATTGACAAAAGGGAAAGGTTTCTGGGTTTTTTGTTTTTTTTTCAATGGAAATGAGCCTCGGACTCTGCAGTGGTTGACATTCACTGAACAGTGCCGGCTGGCGGTTCGAGATATCTGATGAACATGTGGTTCTTAGTAAAGAAGTTTTTTTTTTTGTTTTTTCTCTTTTTTCTTGGTCCACAGATAACAAGAGAAGATGCTGTTTATTCCTTATAAATTATTTTTTTAAATATTTGCTCTTGACTCTTGTAAACAGTTTAGCTTTGTTTTGTGTTGAAAAGGAGATCGAGCCATCACAGTGCTATTTCTAAAGATATAGGACATCCCTGATTGCCTTTAAAGGACTATTTTTGGCTCCAGTTCCAGGTTAAATCATTCCTTTTTACATGATCAGAGGCAGGTTTTCAGCTTTAAGTATTGACAGACTTGAAGGAGAAACATATCGATTTGACTGTTACAATTCAGAAACTGTAAAAATGGTGGAATGGTAAAATACAAACAGTACTTGGAATTGTCAAATGTTTGCACTCGAGACTCCATGAACCATATATTTTATTTTTTTAAAAATCATATTTATATCCATTTACATAAGACTTACACATTTAAAAAGAAATACATACACAGTAATACATAAATGCCTAGTATTTTACAATAAAACATGAAAAAACGAGTGGCTCCATTTCATAAAAGCATCTGTTGTACAGAATTTATGACGTGGATGATGCTTATTATTCAAATGACTTAAGCATTTTCTTACAATTGTAGTAAACTAATCAAACATAATATCTGACTCCCCCAAAATCACATTTTCAGCATAATAAACCACTGGTGGTTGTTTCCTTAGAATTCAGTCTTCACAAAGGTTTTTACTGTTTGTCTTCATAGATGGTAGTGCACTTTAGGTAGAGTAGGCTGAAAAGACGACATCTGAAATATTTAATGAACAGTGTTAGTCTGCTGTCAGCTCCCGGACTGGAAAGTCCCCCTGTGCCACCAGTGAGACTCCTCCATGGAGCCTGCCTACTTCCATCCTAGGAGTCTACAAACGGAACGCCATCTAGGATCTGGCCGATAGCTGGACATAATTAACATTTGCTCCTTCTCCAACTTTGTGCAAGCCAATTTAATAAATCACAAGATTTGCTCAAGTTTGTGGAAAGCATGGCAGTAAATATAAACAAAGGTACTCATAGAAAATGTGAGCAGTCCTTTTGAAAAATCTGCAGCTTGCTCATCAGTAAATTCGGTCGAGTTGACTTCTTTCATGGAATGGATTCTTATTCTAGTTCATATCTTTTAGAGCTCTTAAAAAGAAGACACCTTTATTTTTTTTCTTTTCTTGCTTTTTTTTTTTTTTTTTTTTTTGAAATTGGGCAGGGGGAAGGGCAAGCTGAGAGGGAGAGAGAGAATCCCAAGCAGGCTCTGTGCTGTCAGCTCCGAGCCCAAAGTGGGGCTCTAACTGACAATGAGATCATGACCTGAGCCAAAAACAAGAGTTGGACGCTCAACCGACTGAGCCACCCAGGCGCCCCTGAAAAGACATCTTTGTTTACTTGTGACAAAAACACCATATTTCAAAGGATCTGGATCAGTGTCTGGATCAGTGATGTGGCATCACTGATTCTTCCTGTCATAATATACTTAGAAAAAGCTCACAATTTCTATTTCTGACACAAATGAAATGATAAATAACATGTTCTGAATTATTTTAATAATAAAAGTGTTAATGTTTCGTCAAAACAGAAACTGGCTGTCCTTGATTGGGTTATTGTAAACAAATACCTTTATCTTATTTAATGGTAAAAATTAGGAAATATGAACTAGAATGCCATGCACAAAATACAAAGTGCAAATAGCTAAAGAGTAATTCTACCCATCAGTCAAAAACTAAGAAGCGAGCCCTATTCAACATATTAGTCATTTGTAAATTAGTGAAGTATTCAGTTCCTGGGGAAATTATCATGTTATGTGTAGAAGCTATTACAAACAGTATTTTGGAAAGCCTCTTATTTAGCCAAATCATTATATACTTTTTAGATCATGCCTAATTAGATGCCAAATTGTATACCATAATTAAATTTTTAATGTTAGGGTTTTACATTCTGAAATTAAATCTCTTAAAGCTTTTTATTTTATCAGCAGCTTCAAACAGTGACCCAAATAAGGCAGCACACCAGCTCCCATAGTAGGCCCCAAAGACCAACAAGAAATTGCATGGAGCTTTCATTCAAGGCGATGAATAAACAACACAAGATGAGCTGTTCCTCTGCCTGTAACTGCTTCTTCTCCCTGTCCCTGTGCGCACACTGGGTTCTAAATATTGCTCTAAAAAGTCTTTTTCCAAAATATTAATTTATTATAAATGGCAAATATTTTGGTAAAACTCAGTTTTAGGTTAAACAAGTTTCATGAGCATTTGACACGTACAGCCTAGGAAACCACAGGTTTACTACAACCGTTTTTCAATAAAACTCCATTTTTGTATGCACTTGGAAGTAGATCCCATCAGCCAGTATTTCTCTAAATACAAATGCCTAATATCTTATAATTATATATCAAGGTTTTAGTCCTATTTGCCATTCTTATAATTTCACTTTGTTCCTATGCTGTGAGCCCCAGATCCTTAAAGCTCATATTTGTTTTCAGCAAATATAGGTCAGTGATGAAAAACAATACACTGAAATTCAAAATTATCAGTCATACTTTGGCTTCTAATAATAAACTACCTCTACATCATTTACCTGCTTCTGCTGCTAGTTGATTCCGTGTACCTACTAGAATCACTTTCTGCTTGCTTTAACTTTCCCTATATAAAATATTCACTTAAAAGTGTGTTACTCTGTGAGTGCCGAATTCTCTTCAATAAAACGCTATGTGCGTCCATATAAAATGCTACTGAAAAGTAGATGGCGGTGGCCGGGGCTGCGACCTGCTGATGTGTAATAAGATAGTGATAGGCCTCCAACAGATGGACCTTCAATCAGAGCAGACAGATGGTGATCAGAAAGATGAGATTAAGAGCTACGATATTAAGACTCCTCTTCCACCCTCTAGCAGTCCAAAAGGGTCATCTCCCCTCTGTACTGCCAGGCCATACCAGAGAGTATCGTGTGGATTTACTACTCTATGTCGGTTCCATTTTTGGGTGGTTTGTTTTTTTTGTCAGCCGAGGAAAGCTACTCACAGCAAGTCAGTGCTGCCTCCTTTGAGTGGCTTGTCAACATGAGTATGTGCGAACAGTGGAGTTGTCTAACCTCTGCAGTCTTGATGAGGCAACTGCAAATGGAGAAAAGGGCTTTAGAGGAACTTGGATGATTGAGTACAAAAATCTCAGATGAGAAAGATTATCCCCTGCGTAAAGGGATCCTGAACATACTAGTAGACCTTTTTTCTCTCAGACATCAGCCACTCCTATCCCTTCCCGCTAGACCAGGTTACTAATGAAAACTTATTCCATTGTGATTCGATTGTACTTTCGAGTTGCTGTGTATTGCTCCTTAGATGAAGCCTGTAACAAAAGCAGCTCCCCATGGTGTTTCTGTTTTTGAAGCAAAGATTGCTCCCAGAGAATTCAGGATAGAGGATTTTTTCCCCCTCCAAGTGCTGAAGAGCTTCTTTACTAATTTTAGTTGCAATAAATTCCTCCTGAATTTTTTAATATGTTCCATGATATTAACAAGTTAGAAGACATGTAGAACAAAGATCACGGGTTATACTGGAACTAATTTTAAGGGCCATGATAGCTACAACCCTGAAAAGAAATAATGGTTCTAGGCAATTTTCTTAATAAAGAGAGTGGGGCTATTTTTTTTCTTTTAATGTCTACCAAATAGAAATAATTTTGTGACTGCTATTTCAAAGTGGTCTCTCCTTCAGAATGGCTGTTTTCCTTTGTGAGGTATATAACACAAGTCTAATGTCCACAGAAGGAAATAATACTAATTGGGAAATTACTATTGGCTTTGTGTTTATTTAATTCTCTTCTCATAGTTGTGCTTGTTTATTTAAGGCCTTCTGCCTTGGTCAGAGGTGAAAATATCTGATGAATCTGGGTTTCTAAGATGAAATACAAAACTTGCAATATTCAAACATGTAGGGTGACTGTAGAGTTAATTTCCATTTACTAAGGACCTTTTAGTCCGAATTCATCTTCTAACTAAACAAATTCTTTGCTTTGAGAATAGAAGAGTAAAGAAACACAAATCATGCAGATGAGTATTGTTCTTCCTAGATGTGGACATTAGCCAAAACTGTCCTTTCCAGGATTTTATAAATTATGTTTAATAATGTGAATGAGGTGCCATGGGTTCATGCATCAGCCGTTTGCAAGAGTCTGTTTTTGATGAAAGCAAAGTAAACTTCAAGCAGAGCAAACCAACTTAAGAATTTCCAGAAAGCTATGCAAAGTCAGAGAACGATACTAGCATTTGCTAAACAGGTAACATTTTTTTTTTTTTTACTTTATAAGCAGAAATGCAAAACTACTGTACCATCCGTTGTCATTTTCCTCGACTGCCCAGATGTTGTGGTTAACCTAAATCCAGCTGGTAACGTTTCTGAGGACCCAGGCATCATGCTGATTCCGTGTACTTCACGGGGAGGAAACTGTCTTCTCCATGTTGACCCACGCCTGAAATTCTTATCATCACTCTGCCAGTACAGAATTATAATTGGATGTAATAACAAGTAAACTAGTCCAGGTCCTTAAAACTGTGCACTTAGAAACATGCAACACTGATATCTACAGTCTGTCTGTAAAGCACACCTATGGAATATTATGTTTTATTTGGAGAGTTCTACTGATTCCAAAACAATAACACAGGAGATTTGCAGCAGAAATGTTTTCATAAAAATTTTCCTCTGACTCCAAATCTAAGGTTTGCTATCTGTAAAAGTAAATCGTTTTGAAAACCTAAAGTAAAACCCCAATATTATCTCTTCTTTGTCACACTTTATGCCAACTGATTTTATAGTATGAGAGTATATATTTAGTTCACTAAGTGTTACACAAACCGTGTTTGACTCACAAACTTAAATAACTATTTCATGAGTTTTGCTTTTAAGTAAACAAGAGACATATGGGAGAGCTATATTTGATACAGCCTGGATCATATCAGATAAATAACCTATAGTTTGTGTAAGAAACCAAATTTGTCATTTGTTAGATTTCAGCTGATAATGAATTAACTTGTGGTTTATTGAAAAACCTGTGGAGCTTGGAAACCATCCTTTTAGCTCTTTAGACACCACTAAAAGCATAATATAATTCTGGTTGCTGTTTTACAAATGTATTTCTGGCTGCTGATTCTGTTATATCATAATGATATAATCTCTTCCCTCTCTGCGCATACACAAAGCATCTGCTTAGATACAATGAACTTTCTCTATATTCACAAGGAGTGATATGTAATCTACTGTTTAGCAAGTATTATTCTTTATTAAACACAAGTTACTCTTTATGTCAAATTCTAAGGAAAATATTAATCATTCTACGTAGATCTTATCTTCTTATGTCACTATGTTTCTCATGTAGGGAATGGTTACCTATTCCCTGAAGTTAATCTCAGTGTGTGTGGTTACCTTTATTAGCTCAGGTGACTTCATTTTGGCATATAGAATAATAGGTCAATACTTAGCTCAAATTATCATTGTTCTAAATAAGTAAAACTATAAGGTATTCTTCATCATGGACTGCTAATTTAGTTGACATTCAGAGTCAATTTGGAAAAAATGAAATCACCTATGAAATTATATATATCCATTGTTCTACTAGAATCCATAGCATCCAAATCTAAATTTTGTTTAGATTAGGGAGCCATTTTACAATTTAAGAGATGTCTGCTACTCCTTTTCTCCACTGCCAGGTTCTACATTGTCCTAGGCCTCCAAATGTTTATAAATAGAGAAAAGAAACAGAAGTTCACAGTTGTGGTCTCTGATTTCTTGGAAATCAGAATTTTGGAAGAGTTGTTGCATTAACATAAACACTCTTCAGTTCTACAAAACACTATATTACAGTGTAGGGATATACAACTCCTGCAATGTAAGGGTTAGGGACTCAAAAATAAGCAAGTGGAGGACTTAAATCATGATCTCTTTTGCTCTTTTAGCACTGTCTTCCCTCAGAAAGTTAATGGGACCTATCAGCAACATCAGAGGGAAAAGTTTCCATGAGGTGAGGATAAAGGATACCCACTAACTTGAAGTGAAAGTCTGTAGAAGCACAGGAGCACTTCTCAAATTCTTTCAGTGGGGGCTGAATGTAATCAGCCCCAGAAACAAGCACAGGTTCTGGGTAAGTTGTTTAGCTACTTTTGCTCACACTCAAAAGACAAAAACAACAACAACAAAAAAAAAAACAAACAAAAACCTAGGACAAAAGAGACTACAGGGTTGGAATGATAAAATCATGTGCTGTGTTCTTTATTTAATAAATAAGAAAAAGATGCAGCATATTTTAAAGGCAGATAGTCACATACCATTTAGACCTTTTGGCTTTTTATTACTTTCAGAAAGCAACACTAACTCATATATGCTTGAGTCTCTACCTGGCTCCTTTGACTTAATCCACATTTTAAAATGTAGCAATAGGGGCGCCTGGGTGGCGCAGTCGGTTAAGCGTCCGACTTCAGCCAGGTCACGATCTCGCGGTCCGTGAGTTCGAGCCCCGCGTCAGGCTCTGGGCTGATGGCTCGGAGCCTGGAGCCTGTTTCCGATTCTGTGTCTCCCTCTCTCTCTCTGCCCCTCCCCCGTTCATGCTCTGTCTCTCTCTGTCCCAAAAATAAGTAAAAAACGTTGAAAAAAAAATTTAAAATGTAGCAATAGGATGGTTCTTTAATTATTTTATTTTATTAAAAATTTTTTTTAATGTTTTTATTTATTCTTTTTTTTTCAACGTTTTTTTATTTATTTTTGGGACAGAGAGAGACAGAGCATGAACAGGGGAGGGGCAGAGAGAGAGGGAGACACAGAATCGGAAACAGGCTCCAGGCTCTGAGCCATCAGCCCAGAGCCTGACGCGGGGCTCGAACTCATGGACCGCGAGATCGTGACCTGGCTGAAGTCGGACGCTTAACCGACTGTGCCACCCAGGCGCCCCATGTTTTTATTTATTCTTGAGAGAGAGAGAGAGAGCATGAGCAAGGGAGGGGCACAGAGAGAGAGCAGGACGCAGAATCCAAAGCAGGCTCCAGGCTGTGAGCTGTCAGCACAGAGCCCGATGCGGGGCTTGAACTCACGAGTGGTGAGATCATGACCTGAGCTGAAGTCGGACGCTCAACCGACTGAGCCACCCAGGCACCCCAATAATTTTTATTAACATTCCTTTTGCAACTTAAACAATTTTTTTAATGTTTATTTATTTTTGAGAGAGACAGACAGAGACAGAGACAGAGAGCAGGAAGGGGAGGGGCAGACAGAGAGGGAGATACAGAACTCCAAGCAGGCTCCAGGCTCTGAGCTGTCAGCACAGAGCCCGACGTGGGGTTTGACCCCATGAACCATGAGATCATGACCTGAGCCAAAATCAGATGCTCTACCGACTGAGCCACCCGGGTGCCCCTCCTTTTGCAACTTTTAAACAAGAAGAATAATTGCATTCAAAAGCATGTAGGGCTTATGTAGATTATCTTTTTGATTCAACAATTAAGAATAAGGATTAAAAAGATTATCAAACAACTTATAAAATTAAAATCAGTTAAGTATTAACTGTTTTAAAAATATCAATCATTATTCTGCTTGGACAGGAGTATGGATTTATAGGAAGTTAGCTGAGGTCAAGACTAGAGCTAATCTGTCTATAACCTCCTCTACAAAGGAAAGCTTGGATTTTATAAATCCAAGATCATCTTCCTTGCTCATTTGAATGTGAAATAATTGCCTCATTTTAGGATTTGCTGGGTTCATTCACAAAATTATTTCAATCAGCTTTTCTTTCTAGTCAAGAAACGCCTGCATTTTGCAACACAGAATTATGCCTCTCTGCGTTTTCCATTTCATACTCGGGTTTTCTTTCTACTTCTTCCAGAAAAACCCTGTAAAAAACTCAGAAGGACTAATAAAATCCACAGCATCTATCAATGCACAGAGTTTGCTAATGTTCCTTGTATTCCTTTGTCTCAGGAGTCTACTCATATGTTTATTATTTTCCAAATAATTTAAACATGCATATATTATGTTTGGGATTCTTACACTTGATGTAACTTTTAAATCCTATGACTGTTAAAATGTTACTCATATGTTTTCAAGGAAAACTCAATGTCACTTTCTAAAATAATGAAAAGCTTCCCATTTACCGAAAGCAAGTTTTCTTTTCATTGTAATATCCTAAAATTTATTGTAGGATACACTGATATTTAGGAAGTCAGCACACAATTATTTAAAAGCTGAGTTTATCAGGATTAATGTTATCACTGCTTTTTTAAAAAATGTCACTCATCATAATTTTGCCATCACAACTCATAAGAATCTGTTTTTAAATTACTTCTAGGTGTTTCTAACTGCTGATATGATAATATTTATGAATTCATAAAGGTTTTTCCAAAACCAAATGACTAATAAAATTTAATAATTAGGCACAATACTGGGGAAAATTCTAGATTCTATCCAGAGAACAAGCTTCTGATTGATTTTTGAGCACTATTCCTTGAAAGTTGTTTTATTTGTACTCTTAGATCCCTTGTGAATGACAGATAAGGACTTACTTCATCCAGCCGCCGTTCAGTTCCCAGAGCCAGGAGGTTATTGTATTCCCTTTCAAGAATCTGCCTTGCCTGTTGACATCAAACTACAGTTACCATCACTGAGGTCACAGTTTACTTTAAATATCATAGATATTATATTCATCTGAGAAAACATTACAATCCTGTTTTATTTAAAGCGTCTTAAGATTTTAGTCCTCCGTGTCTAAAAGCCATTGCAAGTTTTAGTTATAAATACAAGGTAGGGTCATTTTCTTTATAGTCAGTCTGTGGACAGTGGGGAGACAGCCTCACATACATGTCTGAGGTCAAGGGGCACTTCGTTACTTTAATCCAACTGGATATTTTATATAAACTTTGCAATAAATGAAAAAATGAAAAATGAAGTTAGACTGCCAAATTTTTGTCAAGTCTATAGAGATAGTTCTCAAACCTGGCAAATGCTCATTATTTGGGGAAACTTTAGATAAATTGGATTCCTATACCCAATCTCTGGATATCTGATTTCTTAGGCCTGTGCTGTAGCTTGTAGGTTTTATTTTAAATTTTTAAGAAACTCGGCCGATTTGAATAATTATCCAGGTTGGGGAACCAGTGGCATACTCATTGTTAAACGTCTGTCTAATTCAGACATGTAAATAGAAATGAACGCCTCTCAGAGAGACAGAGACTGAAAGCCATCTGCCAGGGATATTGTTTTGGGAAATCTGGCATTCAGGTGGAAGACTGGACTACATAACCTCTAAATCCCTTTTCCTGATTAATTTTATGATTTTGTTTTGGCTAGAAATCCAGTGGCTTCAAATTAAAGCCCCAGTGCCATATTTCAAAGGTTGAGCTGAGCTAACTCTCATTAGGGCTCATGAATACACAGCCAACTTTTTTTTTTCCTCCCTACAAGTGTACTTTATTGCTCTATAAACTAGGGCACAGTGCAACTACAGCGGAAAGGGGCTTGCCTGGGTGTTCTGTGTTGGAATCTGTAGTAACAAAGCTAAGCTGCTGTAGTCAAAGTTCTCATCCAAGGCTATCAGTGAGCCGTGCACACCACTCTCAAGAATATTATTTGCATATTCTCGAAGTCCAATTGCTTGTATCCAGCGAATCACTCGATCGTTGCTCCACACCAACACATCTAGGAAAAGAGGTGCATCGTTTTAGGCGGCAGAATTTCGCACAATAAACAAAACTACCGGCTGAAATAAGCCACAAGTGTCTGGCCAAGTCAGCATTTATGCTGATTTCTTTATCCACTCCCCAATGCACCTGGCCCCCTTGTGTTGCATTTCATTCTCAGAGCTAACCTGTCCTACTTTTAGCCTAGAAAAAAAGTTGTCTTTTGAAGCGTGTTTGTTATCACTGAAAAGCACTTCCAGCACATGGAATACAATGTCTCACGGTGTTTCCTGTTCGGTTGTGGAGCTCCAGGGATCTGTCCCAAGCTTAACGTTTTTTTATTACCAGACAGGAGCATTTCTTATTCCTGCCTTGATATATAGCTATTTAGTAAAGACAGAAAAATGAGAAGCTAATATGGTTTTTCATCATTGTTTTTTAACCACTAATTAAATACTGAATATAGACTAGAAGAGCCCTTTTTTTTTTAACCTGAAGCAATAAATCAAAGAACAGAAGAGTAAGATAGAACAGGGATTCCATAGTCCGAGATTTACCCCACTATTTTGTCAATTCATTATGTTTCAATCACATGCTGATGCAAAATCAAGCACTTGGTCAAGTCACAAGTTGTTTTTCCTTTTAGGTTGAAAGTAGCATTTTATTGAGATATAAAACACTTGCAATTTTATTTTCTAAAACTAAAATCCTTAGAGAAAAATGTCATATGTGCCTTTTTCAGACTTTTGGTCTGGAGTGTCATAGTATATTCTATCATTTATATTTTTTCCATTGTTCTCATTATGAGTTGATAGAATTCTACATAAAAATCAGCAAAATAGACAGAAGACCACAATGTTCCACAGAAAGGAAAGAATGTTAAAGAACTAAGAAGGAGGGGCACCTGGGTGGCTCAGTCGGTTAAGCGTCCGACTTCAGCTCAGGTCACGATCTCGCGGTCCGCGAGTTCGAGCCCTGCGTCGGGCTCTGGGCTGATGGCTCAGAGCCTGGAGCCTGTTTCCGATTCTGTGTCTCCCTCTCTCTCTGCCCCTCCCCCGTTCATGCTGTGTCTCTGTCTCAAAAATAAATAAAACGTTAAAAAAAAAAAAGAACTAAGAAGGAAATGTGAAAAAAAAATAACTTTTTTTTCTAATCCTGTAAAAAGGGAAATAAAACCCAGAATTTAATTTTATGCTAAAATTTAAGTTTTCCTGTTAATTTTTTTTTCTTTCTGGGAGAAATGTATAGCTTTTCCAGAAAAAAAAAATAAAGAATACTCTGGGATATATTCTTCAACTTCAACCGTTTATCATGTTCCTCTCCCCCCATTTAAATTATAAAAGTCTGTAAAAATCAAGGTAGTAGTTGTTTTTGTTTTTGTTTTTTTGGCGGTAGCAGAGAGAGTATATATTGTTTACGTTTTTCAAAAACATTACTAATTTGTTCTAATACATTCATTTATAATCAAGTTAGGTTTTCTTGTGCCTAATATTAAAGCAATATAGTGATAACTCAGCCCAATGGAGACCCCTTATGTCATATTCTCAGTCACTGATCTCACACCAACAGTAACCAATATTCTAACTATTCTCACCGCAGATTAGTTTTGCTTTTTAGTTTTGATTTTTTAGCCTTTTATAAATAAAATCGTACAATATGTACTTTTGTGTCTACATCTTTCACTCAATATGAGATTTATCCCTGCTATAGAAATGGAAGTATCTTATTTTCATTGTTATATAGTATTCCATTGTATAATTATACCACAATTCATCATTCTACTGTTGATGGACATTTGGCTAGATTCCATCATGGGTTATTAAGGATAGTGCTGCTTTAAATATTCATAGCTATACTAAATAAATTCCATTCTCACAATTTAAAGCCCCATGTATAAAAATCTGCATCTTTACCAATACTCTGTATTTCTCAATTGTTTTATTTGCTTTTTTAGCCATTATGGTAAACTTCTTATTGTTACGGGTTGAATTGTGTCCTCTCAAAATTCATGTTTTTTTAATTTATTTATTTATTTTTTAATTTTTTTTTCAACGTTTTTATTTATTTTTGGGACAGAGAGAGACAGAGTATGAACGGGGGAGGGGCAGAGAGAGAGGGAGACACAGAATCGGAAACAGGCTCCAGGCTCTGAGCCATCAGCCCAGAGCCCGACGCGGGGCTCGAACTCACGGACCGCGAGATCGTGACCTGGCTGAAGTCGGACGCTTAACCGACTGCGCCACCCAGGCGCCCCAAAATTCATATGTTTAAGTCCTAATCCCCTGTACCTCAGAATGTGACCTTACTTAGAGATATGGTTCTTATTGAAGTATTAAAAAGAGATTTTTAGGGTGGGCCCCAATCCAATATGATGGTTTCCTTCTAAAAATGGGAAATTTGGAAGTAAGATATGCACACAAGGAAAACACCACAAAGAGCAAGGCAGAGATCAGGGTGATGTGTTCCTTGATAAGGAACATCAAGACTGACAGAAAACCACCAGAAAGTAAGGCAGTGGCATGGAACTGATTCTTCCTCACAGCCCTTAGAAGAAATGAATCCTGCTAACACCTTAATCTAGCCTCCAGAACTGTGAGACAATACATTTCTGTTGTTTTCCAGAAAAAGTATAAAGAATACTTTGGGAAACATAGTTGCTTTCTCTATTAAAACTGTAAAATAGCCTTTATTTATTTATTTATTTATTTATTTATTTTTAACGTTTATTTATTTTTGAGACAGAGAGAGACGGAGCATGAACAGGGGAGGGTCAGAGAGAGAGGGAGACACAGAATCGGAAACAGTCTCCAGGCTCGAGCTGTCAGCTCAGAGCCCGACGCGGAGCCCGAACTCACGGACCGCGAGATCGTGACCCGAGCCGAAGTCGGACGCTTAACTGACTAAGCCACCCAGGCGCCCCTAGCCTTTATTTTTAAAGAGTATTTTTTTAAGGTTTATTTATTTTGAGAGAGAGCGCGTGGGCACGAGAGAGCACATGTACACATATGTGATCAGGGGAAGGGCAGCAAGAGAGGGAGAGAGAGAATCCCAAGCAGGCTCCATGCTGTCACCACAGAGCCTGATGTGGGGCTCGATCTCACGAATTGTGAGATCATGAACCGAGCCAAAATCAAGAGTGCAATTGATGCTCTACTGACTGAGTCACCCAGGCACTCCTTAAAGAGTATTTTTAAGTTCACAGCAAAATTGAGCAGGAAGTACAGTGTTCCCATATATCCCCTGCCCCATAGATGCACAGCCTCCCTGACTATAAAATCCCTCACTCGAGTGCTACATTTGTTATGATAGACAACCTGCATTGACACAAAGTCCATAGTTAACATTAAGGTTCACCGTGGGTGTATACTCTACAGGTTTGGGCAAATGTATAATGACATGTATCCATCATTACAGTATCATACAGAATAGTTTTACTAAAAATAGTTGCCCTAAAAATCCCCTGTGCATCATTTATTTATCTCTCCCTCTCCACTAACTGCAGGCAACCACTGATCTTTCTCCTGTGTCCATAGTTTTACCTCATTCAGAATGCCACAGAGTTGGAATCATGTGGTATGATTCTTACAGTATAATCACATAGTACTTTTCTTTCAGTTAGTAGTACACGCTAAGTCACTCCATGCCTTTTCACAGTTAGACAGCTCATTTCTTTTTAGCCATATTGACTTTTTATATACAGACCCTTCTAAATTCACATATTAATTTGAATTATATGGCATATCATTAGATTACTTGGATTTTCTATATATCTTTTCTAATCCTTATATTTTTTTTAGTTAATGAAGAACATGTGAAGAAAGACCCACAATATCCTCTTCCTACAGTCTTATTACTATTTCCTGTTCCAGTCAAAGCAGAATTAATTTCTTAAGGGAGTAGGATGTTTAATGTCTCCCTCAGACTTTTGGCTCTTTTTCGCCTTTCTTCATCAATGCAAGACTTCCTTAATGATCTTTAGTATATTTTATATTACACATATTTTATATATTATACTATATTATATATTATACTGTATTATATTATATATCATATTATAATATATATAGTCTATATATATTCACTAGGTCTCCCTGGGTCATTCCTAAAGTATATACTTTCCTCTGAGTTTTCTTTAGCTTGTTCTATTGCAGTGTTAAATCTCAGAAAATGGGATATAAATTTGTGAGTATTATATTTTGGTTACATTAATCAACTTCTGTTGATAACAACTGATTAGTTCCAACTGTTGGTTATACTAAACTTGCACTTCAAAAGTTGGGCAGGAACTGACAGCATCAGTTCTCCCACTGCTTTCACTAAGTGCAATACTTTTTTTTAAAAACATATGTGACAACAATTTCCTCAAAAAATAACAAAACTGTCCAGTTTTCCTTGCATTAAGTGGATCTGCAAGTAAGAACTGTTTGCTCTTTTCTAGAGATGAGTTTATATTTTGATAGTCTAAGACATTTGTAGTTATCATATTTCTGCAAATATATCTTCGTTAAAAATGTCATTGCCACACCTGTAGTTAAGAGTCCTCAGATTTACAAAATATATTTACAAAATAATATGTAGAAAATAATTCAACTGAGTTATAATTCAAGGTAAATACGGCACCAATCTAAGCTTTTCTTTTTCAGAACAGCAACGTACCTTTCTTTTTCATTTTGTAAATCAGATCCCTTTCTATAAATCTGTTTTCAAGCAAAATTTATGCCCTGACTTTAAAGCTTTGTAAGGATCCTCTTGACCTAAACAATAAGTGGCTAGAGATCAGTGTTGACTGTTTCCTAGCAACAAATGAAATGTTAGTACATTGTTGATATTCACTCTGTCCCCTCACTTCAGAAAGCTGTTTATTAAGGTCAAGGTTAATTAACACTTCAGATAATAACAGAGACCCCTGGTCACAGTTAAGAGTTATTCCTGTAAATGTCACTGGATCAGTTACGGAAAACAGGGGTTATTTATGATCTCACTCACAACCACCCATCATATGGAGCTGTCTGTGTATAATCAAGTGAATCACAGTAGCTTTTCTTAGGGCAGTGCTCTAACCAGCAACTGCCAAATACTAATATAATATTTGGTATAGGGCCAAATGGGTAATTCCTCCTTCTCTTTTATATCTATCTATATATGAAGCATTCTATGTGGTGAAACCAAGCATAATAAAATCTACTTGGAAAAAAAAAACACTTCAGACAGAAAACTGGAAGTGGTATCTCATGAGTAAAATATGTGTGCTAAAACTGAAACATCTTTTGTTAAGTCAAGCATGGACTTCCTTCAAGGGTCTTTGTGTGATCAATTAGTTCCCAAATTTCAGTTCAACTGAATGACAATGTACTGAAAACAACTTGCAATTTCCTAGGCCCCAAAATAAAGTGAAATCTAACAACTCAATTTTGATAATGGAAAAACACTTTCTTGCTCCTAAGTAATGAGTCAAATGAACTGTTACAAGAAATCCATTGTGTGTCTATCTAGTCTCCAATGAACCATATATAGAAAAATATATCAACCAATCACCTTTGCATGCATTGAAGCCCATTGTACTAGAATTAATGTGCTGTCCAAAAACTGCCAAAGATAAAAGTAATTTCTGACATTGTTTATCACAAATGAAAATGATAGAAGTCTAAGGTAATCTTAAAGAATAAAACAATGCTAAGCTTAAGGGGAAGGGTAACATAACATGGGGTACATACTATTTTCATATCTAAATTGGGCCCCAGAGGAAGTGAAGATGAAAACAGAGACTCATGGCTAACTGTAAACAATTAATGTTTAAACCCCTATTCAATCTGATGAAATGCTTCCACATGTCAACTCCTGGTAACAGTAAATGGTAATACAACTGATAGTTTATTTTGCTTGTATCCAAAATTTCCCACAAAAACTTTTGGTTGTTTCCCTTAATGAGAATTTTTTCCTTTAAAAAATATAAATGGACATAAGTGGACTGATGATTTTCACCAAAAAAGACCCATAGATACTTATACCCAACGGTTATATTTTCTTTCATCAACAATAATAAAAGTAATGTGGTCTCTAATAAGTATAGGATCTAAAGTGTTGTTCTTTTAAACAATTCTTTCCTCTGTATATTAAGGTATTTCTCAACACTTAGAGGATTAATTATTAATATGGTGGTGTTCTAATCTTTAATAGGGAATGCCTTTTCTTATTTAAGTCAAACATTTTTGTACACATAATAGTTGCAGCAATTAGGGATGCTTCTAACCATTTATTTGACTTAATAATTATAGCTAAAATTATCAATGGACTAGTTTCATTTATAGGTGGGAATCTCTATCTAACCTCTATATAAAATCCCTACGTAATATCTCTGTAACTATTGTACAAAAATAACATTTCTAAGCACTGCAATAAAATTCAAATGATACACACCAAAGATGAACTACTATAAATAAATTATATACCATGTTTCTCTGAATCATATGAGAATGTTCTATTAAAAGTTTAACAAAAATATCTGCATGGAGGCATCTTTGGGACAAACAGAATGTATAATTAATAGGTTCAGAGGAATAAATGTCAGTTTAAAAAATCAAGAATATGTCTTAGATGGGATATTCACCTTATAAAGTGATGATACCCTTTCAGTGTTTCAATCATAAAAGTAATGAAAAAGAAATAATGATGACACTATTCCAGCCAAATACTTATGCTACTTAGTGACCGCTGTTAACATATAAAGCATTTTAGGTTCATAAAAGTGAAAGCTATCCCCTCTCCCCCCAAAAAGGTATTTGCTATGAAAGAAAGACATATTACCCTTTATTTCATGTTGGCTTGCTTCTCGTCTTCTTTCTAGTTCTTTTCTGTCATAATTTAACCTCTTTAAACACATAATTCCATATTGTAAACTTGTTCTGTTATTTTTTTTTAAAAAGAAGAGAAAACACATTGAATTTACTCAGCAGATAATGCATGTTCTTTGATTAAGCATAGTTAACATTTTGCACTACTTCTCAGGGCAACAGAATAATAAATTACGTTTGTAATTAAATCCTTAAGTACTGGAGGGAAATAAACTGCAGTTATTCTAAGTACACAGTGTTTCTGAAGAGTAAAAATATTAATTTCAAAATAAGAAAACCACCCTCCTTAAAACGATTATGGATTACGTTGTTCATCCATATGTCTTTGTCTTCCATCAGGCCGTCTTGACATTATTTGCTGACAAATGAACATTTCACTCATTTGGAAAAAAAAATTAAAGTCGCTAATATGAAAATAGGAAGTAATTTATGAGAAATGAATACTTTCTTCTTAAGCTGCTAAGAAAAATAATATCAAAACATGAATAAGTTAAAATAAGATAGAGAACCACATACCAAAATGAATAGCCACCACCTCTCAGTGATACAGAAGTATGTGAAAGAAATAGGTCACCAGACATGAAACTCCCTGTGGAAAGGATATCGTGGAAGAACAGAAAACTGACTGTCCTTAAACGATCACGTGGGAGAGAAAGAGTCAATAAAGAAAATGGAGCACCATGAACACAGGGTTGCCAATGAAATTTTAAATGTGTGGTGATAGTGAGACATACTGTACAGTGTTGGGAATCCATGATAGGAAGTAAGGAGGAATATGGGGACATATATACGGGGTAACATAACGGGGTAACATTAAGGAAAGCTTGCATTCAGTGAAAGCGCGGGACACATGCAGGTGATTGAGAAGCACTGAATGGTTTCACAGGGAAAGAGATGATCATAATAACATTTGCTATCAGGTTAGTCTTCCTTAGACCAAAACGATCATTTAGTTTAAGAAGGCTAACCTGGTAGCAAAATCAGAGAGAGAGAAAATAGGTAAACCTAGGAACAGGGCAACCAATTAAGGGGTCAATGCTGTGAAAATAAAGGGCAGAAAAAGGACAACTGCCATGAACATATGAAGCAAATCCAGAAACTAGAGATGTTCAGAGAGAAGAAAGGGGAAGACATGGTGATATTAGATATAAAGGATGTGACAGAGTGCAATAGGAAAAGAAAACTATCTAGGCTTATTAGTGATTTCTGATTTAGAAATACACACAAATTTAGACATACACACTGGCCAGGTAATGCCGAAGCACTGTATGCATTTCTAAGCCTTTCATTTTAATAAGGACAATGTTGAGTTAAAATATTTCAGAATCGGAGGAAACTGGAAAAAAATTCCAAGTGTTATGGGCTGAATTATGTTCAAACGTGAACATATTTGAAGATAGTGTTTTTAAAAAGGTAATTAAGTTAAAATAAAGCCCATAGGGTGGGTATTATTGCAGTCTCACTGGTGGGTGTTTTCACAAGAAGAGGAAAGTTGGACATGCAGAGAAATCAGGGTGCACACACAGAGGAAACACCATGTTAAGGATGCAACAAGAAGGCAGCCATTTGCAAGCCAAGAAGAAACCAATTGTGCTGACGCCTTTGTCTTGGATCTCTAGATTCCAGAACTGTGAGAAAATACATTTCTGTGGTTTACGCTACCCAGTCTGTGGTATTTTGTTATGGTAGCCCCAGCAAACTAATTCAGCGGAAAAACAGAAAATACTAATGTAATAACAGTCATAGACATTAGGCAGCTTGAGGTTAAACCAATGGCTTTTGGCTAATTTCTGCCAAGTTTTTACAGGTAATATAAAACAGTACCAGAAAGATGATACATATTATTATTACTTTAGCATCTGTGAGATGAAAAACTGGGCCATAAAGACAGCGGGATGCACTGTGTAGTCAGTACTACCTGCTTTAAGTCTGAATTAGGCATGGTGCAGAGATGAAGCTTGTATATTTCCCAGAACAAAAAGAACCCTGCTGTTTCAGTAATTTTTATTAAAAAAAAAAACTTGGGGCGTCAGAGTGGCTCAGTCGGTTAAGTGTCCGACTTTGACTCACGATCTCACAGTTTGTGAGCTGGAGCCCCACACTGGGCTCTCTACTGTCAACGCAGAGAAACTTCCAAGCTCTGTCTCCCTCTCTCTGCCCCTCTCCCACTTGCATTCGTTGTGTGCTTTCTCTCTCTCTCAAAAATAAATACACATTAAAAAATTTAACCATTGTAATAATCATTTTTACCACAATGTAAAGCAATTAAAAGTCAATCTAGTGGGATGCCTGGGTGGCTCAGTCAGTTAAGCATCTGACTTTTGATTTTGGCTCAGACAGTGATCTCACAGTTCCTGAGTTTGAGCCCTGCATGAGGTTCTGTGCTGACAGTGTGGAGCCTGCTTGGGATTCTCTCTCCCTCTCTCTCTGCCTCTCCTCCCCAACTCAAAATAAATAAATAAGCTTAAAAAAACCCCATAGATTTAAAAAAAGTCAATCTAGTGAAGAATGGGAAATAGGCACAAATATGCCATCAAAGATATTAGTATTCAAATATCTAATACAACCACACAAAATTTGAGGGCCTAAATGTTCAGTGACAAGGAACTCACTACCTAACAATGTGTATACTATATGGCAAATGAGAGTTATACAGAGCTCTCTTTTGGACAGAAATCATTCACCCTACTACCTACACATCTGAACTAGAAAAGTACATGTTCAACAGAGCAAATATTATTCTTCCAACATGTAATAATATCAAAACATGGGAAAACATATAAAGTTTACCCTTATTCAAGCTAAATGTCTTCAATTTTTTCAACTTTTCCGCCGGGATTTTACCAATCAGTAACAATTTAATGCCCATAAATTAATACAGTTTCTTGTTGTCATTTCACCACATGATAGACTTTTATTGTATCTGCCAAAAACCACAATCTAAATATGCCCTGTGAATACATTAAACAAAACTGAGATTTTAGTGTCATCTATATATTGTATCTTTTTTCACTTGATCTACTTTTAAATCATGGATTCCCCATCTAGCATTTTAATGGTATTTAAATTTATACCATATTTATTTCTACTAAATTTAACCCAACAGTATCAACAACTGTGTTAAGATTCAAAACATCTCCATAAGTTTAATCAAAGAGGTCCGATTGTTATCTCTTTATCCTATCTTTATGTCATCAACATATCTGATATTTATAACTTTTTTATTTCAGTCACTAATTAAATGTTGGATAGGATGTAATCAAATAGGGTTTTATAAGCCAAATAACCTAGATTTATATGTATTAATTTACCATCATAATAATCTATATATGAAACCATAAAACAAACTCTTAACTACAGAGAACAAACTGAAGATTGCTGGAAGGGAGTTGGGTAGGGATGGGCTATATGGGAGATGGACATTAAGGAGGGTACTTGTGATGAGCACTGGGTGTTAAACGTAAGTGATGAATCACTACATTCTACTCCTGAAACTAATATTACACTATATGTTAACTAACTGGAATTTAAATAAAAAAATTGAAACAAAAAAGAATCATAATCCAGCTGACAATTTTTCACATAACCTACAAAGATATCAGCATGACATTTATGACATGATATTATAACAAGCTTCTTTTTACCCCCCTAGATGGTAAACTACCTGAAAAGAGAGGTTGCATTTTATTCATCTGTGTGCTTATAGCTGTCTCACAATCCATTCAGTATTTTTTTCTGAGAATTAATACACAAAGAAGCAAAAATATATTAAAAGCTTCTTATGAGAACAAAAGAATTTGTCTTCAGAGAATTCCTTCTCAAATTTTTTCTAGTATATATCTAAATTATATAATTGGTAACAAATATATTTATAGAGTTGCAACTGACTTAATTTTAAAATTCTTATTAAATAATTTTCTAATATAAAAACATACATAGATACAAATCACAAACATGGAATTTCTTAAAGAAAAAAAGATTTATGTTGAATGAGAATTGTGTATATGTGCAGTTCCATAAACTTTGGGCTCGTAGTACGTACACAGCTCTACATTAGATAGTCCCTGCAATTTGCTGCATGAAAATATTTTGCCAAGTATATGTACACAGATGTCTTGAATAGCACACATTCTCTATTTCCTAGACATCTCTTTTTGTTTTAGTAAGGTATACATTATTTGTTTCATTTTAATTACTGTTTGAAAAAAAAACCTACCGATGGAAACTATCCACCATTTTTAAATGGACACGGAGATCTTTTTTTGTTAGGTGATCTAACATTCTTGCATCTACCAAGCATTCCATAAAATAACTTCTGTATTGAGGTAACCCCAGGCTGGGAAGCCATTCGTTTCCAATCCACTCGTGGTTCATATCTCCATATGCCAGAGTCTGTAGAAAAACCGGACACTAGAATTGTTTTATAGCAGTCAAGTTTCTTAGCCAAAAAAATGAGATGGTAATAGGAGGATACTGTATATTATTATAACTGACATTTAATTACTATGATATATAGGACAAAAGCAAAAATAATACTTAGACTCTAAGTATTTGATTTAATTTGGTATCAAATGGAACTCTGGGTACATGTATCATGGTACCCACCTCTAGAAAATAACTGTGTTCACTTTATATTCTCAAAAGAAATTACATTCTATACAAACATGCATTTTTAAATTAAAAAATCAAATTAAGGGTATAATATAAATGCTTAGCTTAAAAATTCTTTGTATAGATAGGTTTATTTAATTTATTTTTATCTGTCAGCTAATACTCCACCATTTCCTTCTCTTCGAGGATACTACTAACATTGTTATGGTATAATGGCAAATCTCAATGTGAAAATAGAAATCTCGGTCAACAAATAAAGAAAGGAGCAACAAGGCTAGAGAGACAGAATGCTGAAGCTTTGTGTGGACCATGTTGTTATCTGGTGAGGCATGCAGCCAGTATTCCAGAAAGATCATTGGAAAGAATCAGTCTCTTTTTAGAAATCAATCAGTATAGGTTCTGTATTTTAGAAGCAGGATATGATAAAAAAATAAAGACAAATAATCTAATTCTTTAATATAACAATATGAACAAAGTCATCTAACCAAACATTGCTCATAACAGCCAAAATAAAAACTAAAGTCAACCATCCTCTCTAAACCTATTTTTAAAAAGGACTACTACTATCTATTAATTTTACTATGTCTTTGATTCAGTTTTTTATGGTACAACAAATTCACAATTGCGACCATAACATGTATTTCTACTGAAAATCTTAGGTGCTCCCTTTCTTTTGTGTATTCTTGAAAATGATGAAATTCGAAGCAAAATCAAAACCAAATACCACCCTAATTTACGGAATGTTTAAATACAGGTCCTAGCAATCAATACTGCCAAAATTCTCCTTCCAGCCAGAGGTCTGAATCACATGCGCTAGTCCACGCATTAATTCTTTTCAGTTGTGCGTCACGTGGAAATGCTGACAAATGTTCAGCTCCCTTGCAAACGTACAGACTTGTTCAAAGTCCATATGCTTGCGTCATAGCGCCGTCTCAATTAACGGACGTCAGTTCTGACTTGCAGTCACAATGCTGACACATGTTCCTCCGACCCCAGTCCTCCCACACTTTCCGTTATACTTTAAAGCAGATGTTTAATAAGGTTTTTTTTTAATGCCTCCCCCCTTTTATATATCCAACTTGAATGACTCCTGATTAAATATATTCAGGGGCGATTTCAGAGACATTTAAATTATAGTTCATTCTTTGGAAAAGAGAGAGATAATTTCCCTTTCCGAAAGAGGCCACATATGAAATGATAATCATTTTCTTTGCAAAATATGGTGATTTTAAGAAGGCATATATAGTATTACACATAATAAATTCAAATATACCTCTTAGCCTAATCCTAAGCTAAGTGAAGGTTTATAATATTAGGACATACTACAGTTTCTTACTTTATATCCTCATAGCGTACAAAATGGTATTTAAAGCATTTGAATTTCCTACCTGGGCCCAGCTTCCTTCCTCAGATTCTTTCTGTGTTAGCAGCAGAAAATGATTAATAAAGCAGATAAATATAAATTAATCTCAAATGAAGACAGTAAAATTTATCTAGCAGAAGCAAACTTGTTATTGAAAATGTTAATTATGACATAAATAGATAAATACATGGATCCTTATTCAAATCCACAGCAATCAGTTTAGCACTTCAAGGGCAACTACAAGGACAACTACATGGTTTCTAGTTAATTCCAGTTAAATATACACACATATGACATATGGGGTTTTCATGGTACATTAGATCTGGTCATTCCAAAACTTTTCATTCTTAAAAGTGTGTAGTTTTCCAAATGTAATGAGCTATAATAAAAATTTCTGATTATATGTATACAAATATACAATACACATATATGCATATATACATACACATATACACACATACATTTAAAATAAAGAAATCTTATATAAAGTAAATTCATGTGCAAAAAGTAACTTTTTCCCTCTAACAAAGCTTTGTGGTAATCCAGTAGATTTCAGCAACAGTCAACAACAAACAAAATTAAACAACAATAAAACCAAACACAACAAATTCAACTAGAAATGTAGTTAGGAAACATTGGCATTTTTACCCTTCATAAAGTAGATAGTTGATTTTTTGAATGTGGATAAAACCAAAAGGACATTAAATTAAAAGAAGCTGCTAAGAATAAAATATATGACATACTTAACTTTGTTACTTTAAATGAAAAATGACTACATATAACATTATAGTGTTAAAAGCTGACAATTAACCAAAGTCACAAAAAAAAAACTTTTCAAGCCTGTATTTGAAAATCAAATGAACAGAACATTTTGGGGAGGGGCTGGTTTAAGCTCTGTATTGGTAAAGTACAAGAAACTAAATTATTCCATTAAAAATGAGTATTCAGGGGCACCTGGGTGGCTCAGTCAGGTAAGCATCCAACTCTTGATTTTGGCTCACGGTTTGTGAGATTAAGCCCTGTGTCTGGCTCTGTGCTGACAGTGCAGAGCCTGCTTGGGGTTTTCTCTTTCCCCGTCTCTCTGTGGCTCCCTCACTCACACTCTTTTAATTGGGTAGGGTAACATGTACTACCTGTGAATATGCCCAATACTAAGTGATATCTGTTACTAAAAAATTCCCAATGTCGCAAAATGGATAAAAAAGTGTTTTTAAATTTTTGGGGTGCCTGGGTGGCTCAGCTGGTTGAGTGACCGACTTCGGCTCAGGTCATGATCTCACGGTCGGTGAGTTCGAGCCCCACCGTCGGGCTCTGTGCTGACAGCTCAGAGCCGGGAGCCTGCTTGCCTCCTTCTTTCTCTGCCCCTCCCCCACTCACACTCTGTCTCTGTCTCTCTCTCTCTCAAAAATAAACATTAAAGTTCTTTTTTTTTTAATATCCAAGTGCAGTAAAATAAAACCTTCATGAAAAATGTTGGTTTTCATGCATATCACTATGTCAACATACCCATTACTCTGATCTGTCACAAACAAGATAGTCTTTCACCCAAACAGCAGCAAAATAACGTTTCTTCATGTTCAACAAAGGCGTAAGACTAACCGTTTTCGCTGGAGCGGCGAGATTTTCCATTTCTTCATGGGTCACCCAAACGTTGCCTGAAGGCTAGTGAGGCGGTTCAGGGGAAGCGGCGGGGTCCACAGGAGGGAAGCAGTGGTAAAGAAGAAAGGCAGCAGGACTGTAAGTTAACAGCAACACGACATGCTCTTGCCTCTATGGCATGCACAGGAGAGACAGCATTGCTGGTTTGCTCAGAGCTCCCTTTTTCTTCTACTTAAAAAAGATTAGATAGAAAGAGGCATGCTGTGAAGCTCATGTGGGATAGATTTAAGATGATACTGTGCAATTATTAATCGGGGAAAAAGGCTAAATCACAATTTGCATTGCAAAGGTATGTAGCTATTGGATCCATTTTTTTTTTTTTTTCAATCATGAAGAACTGATTACATTTGATCTGTGGAGGAACGTATTTGTTTTTTCTTCAGAAAACAAAGGCACAGGTACTTTGCTGTGTGATTACCAATATTTCATTCACAAAGGTTTGATTCTTCAATGTCCTTGAAAAAAGAAAATTTGTTGTCAATACAAAGCTGAAAGCACTATCATCACGTGTCTGGAAAGTAATATCAGCTTTTCCCAAATGATTTCTTCCTTTTACAATTCAGTAGGTATGTTGTGTTCTTATATTCTTATAGAGAAAAAAGAAGTGAAATGCTATTTTTAATTTAATAAAGGGTATTTTTTCAACCTTGCTAAATATTGTTAGAAATTAAAAAAGCTAGGCTTCCTAATTTCTCAGCAGCGTGCTATATGATTACAGAGAAGAACATGATATATATATATGTAAAATTCCCTCCAGCAGGCACTGTTCTTTTATAAAGTCTCATTTGCTTTCTAAATAAGATAACCCATGATACTTGTTCTAGACACTGAATGATGTACAATTTCTAAACTAAAGTCCAGTCAGTAACATACAAATCAGACATTTTGTTGATGATAATGGCCCCTGGGAACCACTTCCTATTAAATTCCACTATTTCACTGGGAAATCCTTATGAACATAGCAAGCTTCTGCAAATATGTCCATCCTATAGTTACAATGGAATTAATATTCTATGCATTGCTTACTACTTGTTTTGGAAGGGGTCTAGAATCTGAAGTAGCTAAGTTGATGCACCAACATAAGCCTTCACCATAAATCACTCTGGTCTCTTCTACCAACACATATAGTATACATGTTAATTTTCCTTCTCTTACAAATTATGTAATTCAGTATAATTTGAAAAATAATTACATATAAACTAAACTGATGAGTATAAATCAATAAAAGAGAAATTTCATTAGAGAATTATATATATGAGTAATGAGTAATATAGAATGAGCATTTATATATATAGTTGAGTAACAAAGGGGAGTTAAGTAGTGCCCCACATTGGGTGTAGAGCTTAAATCCCAGAGGAGAGTCATCATATGTGCAAAATTTGTATGGTAAAGAAAATTCTCACTTTCCTACCGTTTTGGAATTTAGAGCATATCTGAATTTTTCCCCTATAAGATAAAACTATGCACACCTATAAACTGTATTTAGAATACAGAGGTCATCCATGTTACTAAGAGCCCCTCCCCTCTACTCCCAGCTTTTGGGAATGGTGCTCATTATAAACAAAGAGGCACATGAGTGTATGAATCATTAAATCACTTGGAATAAATAGCTTTTATTAACTTTGTGTGTGAGGAGTGTACTGTACTAAAAAACTCATGTGTCATACTCATGTGTCACATGCCCTTTATACCCAGTGACCACAGTATTTGCCTGAGTGGCTGTGCTGTTTTAAATGAATTTCCTCTCAGGTGGTAAGTACCTGAGAGGAAATTCATTTAAGCCAGTCTCCTTTTACAATGACTTCTGTAGCTTCTATCTTAACTGTGAATCCAAATAATTAAGAGCTTCCTCCTTCTACAAGAAACTTGACCAGTATTATCTCATACTGGAATTCATACCTGTATAATCTCTTTCACGGTTTATCTTAAAGTGTATATTTACCAGTTTATCATCATATTGTGGAATAGGCAAGATGCTGGAAGCCATTGGTTTTATCTTTAGCTTTACATGCAAAGTAAGTATATATGCAGGGCAATCTTCTAAAGTATGGTTGGCAACCTTTCCTAAGTTGTATGTTAGTCGTTCTCCTTTGATCTTCAAGTTTTACTTGTGAGGCGCACTGCCTGCTCCAGAATCTGGTGAAGGAACTCACAAAATAGCTTCTGCACAACCCAAACATTTAGACATTAGTGTAGGTTTCAACAAGTCGATTTTACAAGCAAGCCCATGCACAGAGGGCCAAATATTCAGATTCCTTTCTCTTCAGCACCAGTTAAAGGTATGAAGCTTTCACCTGGGTGAGTCATAAAGTGTTGCTTCTGAGCAGAAGCGTTTCAGTGAAGAGTGCATCTTAGATAAGAGCTGGAGTGGGAAACTTTGAGCAGCCAAAGGACAGAGGATACTGTGTTGGGGGCCAAAGATAAAGAGTGTGAAAAAATAGCTTGGAAAAGCAGAAAGGACACGGATCACGTAATTTGGGTGTGGCTCTCTGAGAACCGTTGAGAATTACTCATTGGCAGTCCATGCTGTAGCCCCTAATATCTTAGCTGGAGAATGCAAATCTGTAGTCATTTGTGTGTGTGTGTGTGTGTGTGTGTGTGTGTGTGTGTGGTTCATAGTCTGCATCTAAAAGGTGATTTCTAAAATTTCAACTATCTGAAAATTTACTAAATTATAATCAAGAGGCTTGAGGTCTACTATGCCACTTTTTAATAACTACCCTAGGACTTTCCCTAACCTCTCTAAATTTTAGATTCAACATCTGGTAAGTGGGCTAAAAATATACTTCATCCTGGAAAAAAAAATATTGAAAAGTTTAAGCTATGATATTGCAAATTCTGATACAGGCCTGAGACTAGGATAAGGTGGATGGGATGCCAAGGGAACTCCATTCAAGGATGCTCTCACTTTCCTGGCAGTGCAAATGCAAGGTCATACCCGACAGTGCGTGCCTCCCTCAGTTTTGTGTTTGACATGCCTCGATTGCCTCACCTTTGTCCAACTAGAGAATATGGATATAGTATTATCAAATGAGAACTGGGAGGAACATTCCTAAAGGATGTTCAGTATTAAAGCACTTACCTAATTAAATCATTCAGGAGAGATTTACGACATGAAAATAAACATTAAAATGAGTTTAAAGGATAAATCATGAAAATTAATTGTGGGAAAATAATTAATTCTCTTGCCACCAGAAATATAAAATAAGTAAAGCAGTCAGACCTCAGAATGATCCTAAACCTTACCTGCCTGGTAGTAACTTCTGTTACTTCCTAGGTCATTTTGCAGTATTTTTCTACTTTATAATTGAGTTACAAAGTAAATAAGCTTGAAATTTACTTTTTACAACCAAAATGGCCTAGATTCACATGTCTCCCTTATCTGAATTTATGTTTCTCAGTATGAGAAGATAAATACTTCTCATTATAATAAGACTAGTATTTGCACACTGATCCCTCACTTTATTATGAGGTTACTAATAAAGGAGGAAACAAAGCAGGCTGGAAGAATGCTGTAAAAGAGAAGAAAACAGAGTGCAGGAAGGAGTGTGTACTTATTATTAGCAGCATAAACTTGGGTAAACCACACAGCAGCTTGACCTTAGACAATTCAATTAACCTCTCTGTATATCAGTTCTTCCCATCTATAAAACAGATGTGATAAAAGTACTTATCTCATAGGGTTGGGCTTATATGAGTTATTACATGTAAACAGCATGTGACACTTAGACATCCAATGATGTCGGATATTACCACAATTTCTTTAGAAAAATACTACAGTTTCATTAGCAATTTTGTTAAGCAATCTCCACTCAAGTAAGTCTTTCATTTAATAAATGCTGTTTCTCCTGTACATTATACCGACTGATTCCTATTTTATGCCTTACATTCCTGCTCAAATTTGCTGAATTCTATGTTCCCAAACCTATTTATTTCTACTGCACTATTTTTTAATTAGGCAATTGAAATATATACTACATAAAACAAAAATGAATTTGGCTCATGTATGAACACTAAGTTGAATTATTTGGAAAGACCAGTATAGGCAAACCTTAACACATTGCTATCAACGAGATACAACTTAATCAGTCTGGGGGAAAAAACTATAAATGTTCAGGAGAATCTTGCACTCCAACAGAGCTTTTTAAGTATCTTAAAGTTATCACATTAAAAAGACACTCAAACTAGAAAAATTCAAGATGTTTTATAGATGAAGTTATAAAAGAAAGATAATGTCGAACTCCAGGCACTGGAATTGTACTCAAAGAAAAGTCCTAAGTGTTTCATCTAAATTTGCAAGTGCCTGAATATTTACATATTTTATCAAAGATAAAGTATTTAAAGCATGTACTTATTCTTTATGACATCCCCCTATAACCAAATATTTCATTGGACTGATATCTCCATCCCTATTCTATGAGGTAAGAGACCTTCCATTGTAACAGCAGCTCAGAAGAAGAAACAGAAAGCTGGAAGATTAGGGTTGGCCCAAGAAAATAATAAATGTGAACATTAGATTTTCCTTTTGGTGGTTCAGCCCATTTCATGTAGACAAGAAAGGAGGCAGAATTAGAATTTCTTTTTGGGTAGAAAATTAAAAAAAAAAACCCAAGTGAAGTAATTTGTCTTTTTCTCTTAAGAATTTGAGGAAATAAGCAAGATACACCTGACTGAGGAACTCAAACCCAAACCTAAACACACAGAAACACCTGTATGACCTGAACTAGTCACAGTGTTCTGGGAGACATAATACCATTTCCTTTAAAAAAAAAAAAAAAAAAAAAAAGACAACCTGCTTTTTTATGTTTTTAAAATGTGAATCCTAATATATAATTTTATGTGATGACTTTAGTCTTCACTTTATATGGCGTATTCATTAATAACAATTTATAATCACCTTTTTTGCAAAGCAAATAGTATTTAAAATATATTAGAAAATGAATAAATACTTCCATGTAGGTGGAGTAAAAGGAAGAAAACCTACTCAGTAGATCATTTTTAAGACAAATAGATACAACTTATCTTTTATGTAATTTGTATTAATATTTGGTAAAGGGCATATATATCCTCTCTGAATAAAGAATTTTTACACATTAATAAAAAGAGGTATAGTCCTAGAATTCTTTAGAAAAATTGAAGAGATTACTAAAGGTAATTCATTTAAATACCAAATCAATAAGCATATGAAAAAATTTTAACAGTAGTAGCATTTTTTTTTAAATTTTTTTTTTCAACGTTTATTTATTTTTGGGACAGAGAGAGACAGAGCATGAACGGGGGAGGGGCAGAGAGAGAGGGAGACACAGAATCGGAAATAGGCTCCAGGCTCTGAGCCATCAGCCCAGAGCCCGACGCGGGGCTCGAACTCACGGACCGCGAGATCGTGACCTGGCTGAAGTCGGACGCTTAACCGACTGCGCCACCCAGGCGCCCCAGTAGTAGCATTTTTAAAAATATAAATTTAAGCAGCATGATAATGCTGATGAAAGGATGAAGAAAAGGCTACCCAATATAATTTAACAATTAAGATTGAAAAGTAATAAGAATATAAAAACCCTATATACAAATATTGCTATGGAAGTAATCAGTTTATGCAACAATATAACTTCATGTGTATCCACTACGGTATTGTGAATAACAATGAAAATTGTCAAATAGGCAAGATGTCCAACATTAGGGATTTGGTTAAATACGTTATGGTATTTCCATGAAGCAGTTATTCAGCAATTAAACATGATATTACAATTGCATATTTAATAAAGTGAGGAAAATGCTCATGCTATATTATGAAGTTTTAAAAATAAAAATATAAAATACGATATGAAATAATTCATATTTCATATAAACAGATGAAGAACATAGACTGAAAGTTAATCTGTCCAAAAGTGAATATTGAAAAAAATAATTTTTAATAATTAATAATATATTACCTGTCTTTGAAATGTTAAATCCTCTTTGAAGCCTTATTAGGCCAGAAATGGTTTCCCCTTCTTTGGAATTCCACAACTCTTTGCTTCTACCTAACACTGAGGAATTAAACTATATCATCTCCTACTTAATCTAGTGGTGAGCAAGGCTCACCTTCTCTACCATAGTGATCCTTTCTGAAGTCAGGATATTTTATATCCTCTGTAATGGTTGGTAGAGCGACTTAACTTATACAATCACCACTTTTAAGATGAATTTTACTGACCACTCTCTACAATTTTCCAGGCACTGAATTAAGGCTTGGGGACTATGGAAAACTGATAATATCTTTGGTTGGCTTAGCACAGGGTAAATTAAGAAGAGAAAATTATAAAATGGCTTTTGTAATCACACAGAGTAGTAATTCGGGAAGGGAAGCAAACCAGATTTTGGCGTCTGGTGAAAGATTTCTCAAGGAAAAACATTCAAGATTCATTCAATGAAGGATGAGTTGGGGAAGGACAGTGATCCTGGAGTGGGGAAAATGTTTCAGTCCCAGCACAGAGCAACTACAAAAGCTCGTAATTACCCAAGAGCATAAAAGTTTAGCAAAGTGAAATTAGTTCTGTGTCGCTGGGGTCCTGACCTGAGGAGGTGAAGTTGAGGCTAGATCGTGAAGTCTCATAAATCCTCTTCACATTTGACTGTCCTTTAAACAACTGAATATGCTTTTACTTTTAATAGTTTGTGATTTAAATTTCTTAAGTTCACTTAGACATTTTTAGAAAAACAGTGCTCAATTATTCTATTTTCCAGTAAGAAATAAATGGATTAGGATGCTAAATAAAAATATAAAGCATATGCTACTTTTCATCTTGAAATTGTGACTTCAAATGTTCTTAATTTTGCATTTTTAGCAATTATGCATGCATTTGCTCTTAGGAAAAGAGTGCTGATATAAGCCAGTTGTGATGCTTCTCTGTCTGTTGGAAATTATGCAGGAAACTCTATCAGATCTGAATTCAGCTTACAATACCTATTTTAATGGCCTACTCAGCTTTTATTTTAAACATATTCTGTATTATTTTTTAGCTTGAGTAGTATTTTAGCTATAGTATACAACATTATTTACATTTAAAAATAATGTTATACATAAGAGTTTGTTAAATTATAGACTTTTTTCTACATCTTATTTAGAAAGAAGTTAAAATGGAATTATACAAGAAAGATAAAACCTTTTTAAAGTTGACCTGGTATTTCTGGCATTAGAATCTGGAATACTGGGAAGGAATGTAAAGATAGATACAATAAACATGAAGCTAGTTCTTTAAAGCTGTTTAAGACCACATAGAAAAAGTAAACTCAAGTTAGTTTTGTTCCTGAAAATTGCAATAAAGTAATACCACTTTTCTCTTACTTGCTACTCAAATTTCCCTCATTCTTCCATATTTTATTATTCTGCATTAAGAATAATAAATTTCCCAATCTCTTTGAGATCAGAGAAATTCAGTTAACATCAGAAATTATATCCTTTATCAGCAAAAGATATAATTCAGAAATGGACTAAAGAAAGAATGAATATTATTTGGAGTTGTTCTTTCTATATGAATTTGTCATTTGGCATGCATTTTTTAGACATTTTGTTCTTTCCTAACATTAGGATAGGAACAAAATTACAGAAGAATAGGGATTTATAAATGAGAAACAAATAGAATTTGAAGGAAGGTATTCCACTTGGTATCTATAAAATATCAAATATGTGCATACTTTCATAATTATGGAAACTGCTTAAGCTAAGCACTGTATCTTCCAAAAGCACTAACGCCAACAACTCATCTCCTGAGATACTGGATGTTGCATTTTTTTTTAAAAAGGGGAACATCCTAAAAAAGAGTAAAATTGGGGTCTTCTTGCCTGGGAGAAAAACCTAGACTTCCGTTAGAGACTAGCTCAAAAGCCTATCTTGGTTTCAGCCTTCAAGTCTGATAGGAATCACAGCTCCTCACTTGAAAACCTATTAAAAGTAGCAGCAAGGTTAATGAAGAGCAAGTGAAATCTCTTCAGAATAATTCATGCTGACATTGAAATGTGTGCTGCCACAGTCTCGCTCTGTGGACTTAGAGAGGCTGCTACTTGCCCAGCACTGGGAGAGGGAAGGAGCTCAGCTTGACTCACAGTTCGGGATGTCGGAGGAGCTGAAGGACTCGTTAGGGAAACCATCTCCTGGATTGCTAATCGCAGCTTTAAGCGATGCAGGGGATTGCTGATTCCAATTTCTCTCTGGATCTCAGTGTCTGATAAAGCAGACATGATGGCACCACTTTTCACGTTGGCTCGGCAGGCTGCTACATACCAAGCGGGCATTCCCAACCAGAGCTGTTGGATAGGGAACAAATACATACACAGGTTATTCCAATAGTTACACAGTTTAGTGTCTTATGTGCCAGGCATTTTCCTAAGTACCTTACATGTGTGAACTGTTTCGTTGCCCACACCCCAAAAGATAGATGCTATTATTATTTCCCCCAGATGACACAGAGCCACAGAGACATTAAGCAATTTATTTAAAAATATCAGCTAGGCAGTGATGGAAAGGAAGATTTGAAATCGAGTCTCCAGGGTGTCCAATTTAACAACTAATTTATATTATTAGGCTAAACATAATAGGTGCACATCACCAAATCCAGCCCTGCCCGCCCCCCACCCCCCCACCCGCCGTGGGTTTAAGGGCAAGAACAGCCACAAGCTGCATTTGGTGAAGACTGAATCGACGTTTGTTTAATGCGTGGTTTCAATTTATAATTCTCCTTCGGAATTCTGAGGGCAAAGAAATCCAGCTGCCCTGGAAAGAGACTGAAGCCTGTATTGCATGTAGCTAGACCCCTTTCTCATGTGATAGTTGTGTGAACTTAATTTGATGTCCTGCACGAACAAAGTTTTGGAGAACAAAATGATGTGCTAAAGGAAGAGGCTAAAGCTATAAACATCTGGAAAACTTTAGGCAAAGAGAGTAACTAAATGAATAATGCATTAGAAATTAGGGATTCCAATTTTTCAACTTTGTTAAGATGCTCTTGAAAGACAATTGAATCAGTAGTGCAAGGAGCACAGCACAGTGTCTGCACACACCTTAAGCACTGGGTGAATGCCAACTCACATGGATTGTGTTGCAGCATTTGAATTACACACACTTAAAAATGGAATATTCTCTCCATTCTCCCTCCCCACCATCACTAGATAGGAGTAAGAAGCAAGGCACATGCGAGTAAGCAGTTTAAATCTTGGTCTTTAAGTGTCCAAAATATTGATTTTTTGGACTATTTTATTTGTTGACATGAATAGACTGAGCAAAAGGGAGAGAACATGAGTAAGAAGAGTGACAGTAAGAGAAAGAAGAAAAGCTATAAACCAGCAAAAGCCAACGCCAAGAGCTCTGGACTGGAAGGCTGGGCTCTAATTCCTTCAGTGTCACTGGTGAGTCCTGTAACTTCTCTAAGCCTCAGTTTTACTTTCCTCATTTGTAAAACAAAGAAATTCAGCTTTATTATTTCCAGGGCATTTTGGTAGGCAGCTTCTAAGAGGATCTTTGGGATTTCCTCTTCCTGATATTGCTTTTTCTTTTTAAGATTTTTAAAAAAATGTTTATTTTTATTTTGAGAGAGAGAGAGAGAGAGAGAGAGAGAATGAGAGCACACCAGTGGGGGGAGGGGCACAGAGAGAGGTAGAGAGAGAATCCCAAGCAGGCTCTGCACTGTCAGCGCAGAGCCCCACACGGGACTCGATCCCATGAACCGTGAGATCATGACCTGAGCCAAAATCAAGAGTCGGACGCTTAACCAACTAAGCCACCCGGGGGCCCCTCCTGACATTTCTGCCTTTGTGTAATTCTTTGCTCTTCAGTTTGGGCTGAAATCAGTGACTTATATCTAATGGATTATGAAAATGACAGGATGCCACTTTCCAGATTAGGTTACAAAGAGACTCTGGCTTCACTCCTGCTAGTCCTCTCTACTTCCCTCCTCTCAGAGCTCTAGCTTGGGGAATCCAGCTGCCATGTTGTGCACAGCCCTGTGAAGATGCCCACATGGCAAGGAACAGATGTTTCTAGCCAACCACTGGCAAGGAACCCAATCATGACTGTGAAAACAGGAGTCAGCTTGGAAGTGGATTCTCCCCACGTTGATCCTTGAGATGCCTGCCACCCTGGCTGACACCTTGGATGCAGCCTTGTGAAAGACTTTGATCAAAGCCCCAAGCTAAGTCAGACTCCTGACCCACAGAAGCTATGAGGAAAATAAATGCTGAGTTTTGGTGTAATTTGTTAATGGTAATAGGGGACTAACCTAGACATCCTTCTATTTAAAAAATTCTGTCATATTAGAAGGCTACTTGTTTCTATAGGGGAGACAAACAAACAAACCAAAAGCCAACTTTGAGTCATTGTGGCCTGGGCTGTGACTGAGGTAAAAGACAGGAGAGAGGGGAATCTAACTAGGGCACATGACTGAATAGTTCATACTGTGTTCCAGCAGGTGAGACACAAGGAATTGGCCTTACCTTGACAGGTACCATTAAATACCATTAGGTACCACTGATGGAAGATGGGACTTAATGTCTTAGTTCATCAACTCAACTTGTTCAAAAATAAGTAAACATCTAAACATACCTTCGCTGGACCCTAACGATTTTTCACTCCCTCTTTTTAAAGATATTTTTATTCCCATACTGAGTAATATTACCCAAATGCTTGCCAATACATTGTTATCAGTATCAACTCTAATTAGACTTTCAAAAAGGTTTTGGTGTGATAAATGGTGTGTGAAGCATCAGACTTCCTTCTGCTCATCATTCTGAGCAGGCTGTGCACATGAGGAGGTGCTAAAGGAGGTGAGAGTTAAGAGCTCTCATTCACTGGATCACCCCACTCATTCATCTTGTTTATTCCATTTTACAATTTGAGTCACTTTAGGAAGCACATTATGAGCAATTTCTGTGTGCTCAGGATAGGTTTAATTAGCACAAAACTTCACTGCTTGTCATTTCCTAGCCCCTTAATGTCAGTAAATCTTTTTTTTTTCTTTTTTTAATCTAAGGGTTTGTTCATCATTTGCCAAAATAGGAGCTAACTCTCTGTCACTGCAGCTCATTTCACTGGAGTGACACTGAACAAAGAGCTGCTATTAATTTCGAGGTGTGTTTTCTTCAGCATTTTGACTCATAATTGATTTTTAAAGTATAGTAATTTTAAAGGCACATTTGGAAGAAGCAGCTCTGATCATTAATATGCTAAAAATTCCCTGACTGCTACGAGAGAATAAAATAAAGCAAGACATAGGCCTCTTTTACTCAGTCCAAGAAAAAAAAAGGCAAAGCATATTATTACATCTATCTATTAAAGGCTGTTTTTTTAAACTAAAAAAGGGTTTTAACGTTTCATCATTGATTATTTGTTAGCCCTGGATATGATATGAAAGTGAGTGATTTTATAATCCCCAACCAGTTAAAACAATGGGTTCGAATTGCCTGTGCCAGGCAAGGAAAGCATATTTTCTTCTTTGCCCCGACATTGGCATATCCTGGTAGCTGCCGGCAGCCCACATTAGAGGACTGAATGGAACAGGCAAGTGAACACTACTAATAAGTTGTATGAACTGGTCCTTTGTGGTCAAATGCGTTTCTTTCACTGTTGCAGTCTGCTTCTACTGGCCTCCACTGTGCTCAGGGACTGTTTTTATTTTTCCTGGCCCCTGTGTTACATAGAAAATGCTGAATTACATTCAATTTAGACCCAGAAGAGAACAAGGGGATAAGTATTCTCTTGCTTAGTTCCAAGTGTCTAAACCTAGCTGGCCTCTGGGCGTTAGAGAATTAGGTTCAGGAATTATTTTACAGGCAAAGAAACGGCTCTCTGCGCAAATAGGCGACAGTGATATCACGGATAACATGTTGAATATAGAGATGGTTCTTGTTTGTAACCTGCTGATGAGAAAGAACTCTAGACTGATAGACTAGGGCAGATGTTTTCTTGCAACATGAGAAATGTGGCTCAATACCTGCCTTCCCTTCTTCTAAAGATGAAGACAGTGAAATTTAGAGAAACTTCCTTTTATCCTACTGGGTGCTTCCTTCGGCCACAATCACAAGAATGCATCACAACAATGCTCACAGCCCCCTGGATAAAGCAAATATTCCCTCAATAAGCTACTCCAGGCTAGTGGAAAGCTGTGACTTCAGGAACCCATCTTCACCTGTTTCTAGAAAAACTATCAAATTGAAGTCATTAATTTAAGAGCTTTCTGGTTTAATTTTCTTACCTCCAGCCATGCAACGACAGTGGGCCCATCCCACTGAGCAAAAGGTAATCCCTTCCTCCGAGCTTCTTCTAGAAGTTCATGCCTGAAGTACACAGCAAAGATCATTAGTCAGGTAACATGGAAAAAGATGGTAGTGATTAATTTAAATGCCAATATTTTTAAAAAACCAATAATCCTTCACAAGCTTTTTCTGAGTTAATATAGAATAACAGAATTCTTTCTTCCTCTTAGAAATACATGGAAATCAGCCATTGATTTTATGAGTAAAACAATGACATCTAAAAATAATTTCTCCCAACATTTATTCACAAAATTGAAACATTAAATGTTAATGGACTAAGAAGCTGAATTATATTATCAGCAAATATCTTAGCTCTTTAACAAGAAAATGGCGCACATGTGCATTTTCAAGCATACATTATGGGATCTAAATGAGGCTTCTTTCAACCTACTTACTTTCCCTTACTATTTCAATGATAGAGAAAATGTCTGAATATAGAGGCAGTGGATAAATTGGTTATTTTATCCCCATTTAAGAGATGTGCCTCATTTTAGTATGCTCTCCAGGTCAAGGTAGCTACATTAGGAATTTTTTTTTTAATCTAGACTATGAAATTGCCTCTCATTTAAAGAAAACTCAGAGAGAAATTAACTTCTATTACTAGAAAGCAATGTAAGGTGTGAAATTCAATAGTACATTCATTTTCATTTATAATCACTCCTGTTTTTAATGAAAGTGAAACATTTCAATGAAAACAAATGGTTGTTTCTGGTAGCAAAATGTAAAAAGCCTTGACAAATGCATTATTAATCATTGTCCCTACAACTGAGCCTTATAACTGACATCCATTTACAAAGCCAATTTGAGTCATTTATTGTTAAAATATCAAATATGTGTTTTTACTGAAACTCAAATTGATATATACCTGTCCAGGGCTATATTGGAAAATATATTCTGTTCCTTAGTATACTTTGATCTTACACACAAATGATAAAAATGTAGTGTATATTCACTCTTTTGAATGTGTGTCTTTCATGGTTAGGAATCTATCAATAACATCATATATGAACTCCAAAATGAAACATTTGATTATTTCCTACTATCAATCAATCAACTGATTTTTATAATTTGTTAAGATACAGTTGACCTTTGAACAACATGGCAGCTAGGAGCGCCAACTCCCTGCATAGTTAAAAACCTGCATTTAGCTCTTGACTCCCTCCAAACTTTACTAATGGCCTTGACTGGAAGCCTTACTGGCAACATAAACAGTCAATTAACACATATTTTGTATGTTATACATGTTTCATTCTGTATTTTTACAATAAATATAGAGAAAAACTATTAAGAAAATAACAGGGGCGCCTGGGTGGCTCAGTCGGTTAAGAGGCCGACTTCGGCTCAGGTCACGATCTCGCGATTCGTGAGTTCGAGCCCCGCGTCGGGCTCTGTGCTGACAGCTCAGAGCCTGGAGCCCGTTTCAGATTCTGTGTCTCCCTCTCTCTCTGCCCCTCCCCTGTTCATGCTCTGTCTCTCTCTGTCTCAAAAATAAATAAACGTTAAAAAAAATTAAAAAAAGAAAATGTGCGGATAAGTAGGCCCCAGCAGTTCAAGCCTATGGTGTTCAATGATCAACTGTACATAACCAAAAATGCTTTTCAGCGAGAACTTTCCATATTTGTAGTGGATGCTACCAACAAAAGTTCAGTGTGACAAAGAAACAAAGAGGCAAAACAAAAACTGAAGTTATAGCTGCTGAAGAGACACATAAATCAACTGCTGTTTTATCTGAATAGCAAGGAAAGCATAGGTGAATTCTGCAAGTAACTTTTTCAGCACCGAGGACAGGGAAAAGTGATCTCAGCACCCCTGAATACGAAGTGAAAATTAGAGGGGCTTCCTCACCTGCCTTCCCATTCCCTTGCACTTCCCAATGACATTCCTTCAATGAAAACCTGACTTGAATAGCCTACTCTCACTGTTACTGGTATTGACAGAAATGGGTTGAAGGGTCAAACAACCAACCATCAGGTACTCATTGAGCATCTGTTGTGACCTTAGATCTGTGCTCAATGTGGAAGACATGGGCTCAGTTTTTCACAAGGTCCCTAGTTAGATAGAAAAAGCAAACACACAAACTGTCCAAAAACACAATACAATACACAAATAGATGCTAAAACTCAGTGATGCACATTCTGGGCGTGAGGATTTTGAAAATGGGTTAACAGCAATGGAAACGATTGGTGAAGGCATTTGGTAACTGAGCTGGCTTTGAAGGGCGTGTGGGAAGGCGTTCTAAGCAGGATATGCAGTAAGGTTGAGCCTGGACTATGTGCAAGACAATTGAGATTAGGCATCCACAGAGCTGAGGATTATTATTAAGAGTTGTAATGTTATACCCAGTAGGGAAGAAACACTTCCAGTTATGTAACAGCTGAGTGGCATTAAAGGAGAAGAAACAAATATACATTTACAGCTGGGGGTTTTTTTTGGCCACATTTAGTAAAAAGGCAAGTAAATATGCACTCAGCACCTAGGAAGTACATAACATTTAACAAGTGAATTATATGAGCTGTACAAAAGACATTTTTAAAAGTTAGAACATTTTAATTGTGAGACTTCTCACTAGTTCTCTAAAAATATTCTACCACACAAGCGAGAGTGAACTTGTTAAAACTTAAGTCAGATAATGTAACTTCTCTGCTCATAACCTTCAATCTTACTCCTTGTCTCACTCAGAATAAAAGCCAAAGCAGCAGTTAGGATCGGCCTCTACCCTCTCTGATTCAGTTGCTACCTCACACAGCAACACTGGCCTCCTCACTGATCCTGGAAATAGCTCAGGCTTCTTTCTGCCTCAAGACCTTTGTACTCGCTATTGTCTCTGTATAGAATGCATATGCCTCCATCTCCACATGGCTCACTCCCTCTCCTACTTTTAATCTTTACTCAAATGTCACCTTCTCTGAATGTCTTCTTCCCTACCTCCTTCAACCCTCACTAGACATTCTTTATCCCTGTTCCTTGATTTATTTTTCTCCACAGTACTTACCTTCTAACACAGAGTATCATTTACACCTCCGTCTATTACATCCCACTCAAGTATAAGCTCAAGGAGGACTGATGTTTTCACATATTCTGTTTAGAGATAATTAGAAGAATCTAGAGCAAAGTCAGGCACTGACAAGGTGCTCAATAAATATCTGTGAATGTTGAACATGTTTGCCAGGGTTCACATTTAGGTACTTCTTTTTTTCAGTAAATTGAGTCTCTCTCTCTATATATATATATGCCCCCATAATTGTATGGAGGCAATGCATATATATATAGTCCAAATATCCTTTTATATTTTGGCTTACAACGCCATTCAAATGTTTATGTTTCAAAGAGTAAAAAAAAATTCTTCAATTTTGCTTCCTCTTGAGCCAGTTTGTCAGAATAACACCCATTCCAGTTGATGCCAAGAATCTGATCTGGCCGGGAATCCCTGACAGGAGTCTGGTTAAGAGGCAATCCAATGTGCTCAGATAGTTCTATTCTTCATCTGAATAGAAATTTAACTGCACAGTTGTTTGTGAAATCTTTGCGTGATCTTGTTCTTGAAAAAGTTTTCTTTGTTTTTGCTTTGTTTAATCACAAACTCTTGTAACATAATAACTTTAGTAAGAGTATGCTAAGATAATAAGAAAAATAATTCTAGTCAAGTGGATGCTATTCTTTGGTCTCCAGCTGGCAGGGCTGAATCCCCAGCCTTTGAACTGACACACTTGAAACTGGGGAGGAACTGCCGGGTTAGGGGTAGATGGCTGGGTTTTGCAGCAGGACTGCATGTCACATGACTTTGACTCCAGATGTGCTTTCCCTTTATCTGAGGGCAGTATCAACTGTGTAAGAAAGGCATTGAAATTCTCAGAGCAATATTACATTTAATTCTTCTCAATTAAAAAAAAACAACTCTCACCATATTATAAGAGACATATATCTGGGTGTATTCTATGAGAAAGAAGCAATGTTAAAAAAATAAAATAATATGGGCAATGCTATAATAATTGGAAATCACTGAGTTTAACACATGAAGATTTCCTAACAGATTATTAAAGGTAGCATTAATTGTATGGGGGCATGCTTCTTCCCACCAGATATTTTGACAGAGAAACAGTGATCTGAATTGTTTAGGAAATATAAAATAAAAAACTGATTTGCCACAAATAGGCATTTTGAATATGCTGGTGTTCTCTGTTCAACCACCCTATGTGTGAAAAGGTATGTATTTATTCTGTACCTGAGATCCAACCTTTTCAAAGGTCAGAAGACAGTTCTTCCAGAGCAAGGCTAGGATCAACTTTCCCTAGTATAAGTGTGAGTCTGGAAAGTGCTGTTTTTCTATCTAGACCTGAATAAATATTTTTGTTTTTCTTTCTTTTTTTCCTCCAGATGATCTAATATTTAATCATCCTTTCCCAAAGGATCACTTATATATCACTATAGTTAAGGATATGCATTTTTGTTTTAAGATTTAGACTAGATTTTAGAGAATACCAGTAGCACTTCCTTTTAGAAATTCTATCTGACATAGGGTTGTCATCACCTGTGTGAAAACCCAAAAAAGAAAAGTACTAATTGTAAAGGAATGTCATTTTGAGTAAGAAAAATTTTTGAATTGTTGACTATTTTCAAGAAACACATTCTCATCTCTAATAAAGAATGCCATTAGACTCTCTTGAAATAGGTGTCAATGAGTTACTGTGACTGGAAAGTGACACCTTAGGAAGGCCCACCAGGTGCATGAGTCATTTGCATGCTCAGATATAACTGTGCACAGGGAAGCCTGTGCATGCTATGCCTGGTCTGAGATAGGAACAAGGTTGGGCACCCTAGTAATAACTAGATCCAAGGATTTCTGAATAAAAATCGAGAGTGTCTAAAAAATGTACATGAATCAAAGGCAGTTGCCAGGCTTGTAGTTTCTTACTCCTAATGCACACTAATTTAAGCAAGTTTGACTTTGCTTAAATGACTCAAACCAAATGGAAATGTCTGGCTTCTACTTTTTTTTTGGTTTTATGTCTCTGCTCAACTATTGCAGTTTTAACCTAATTGGTACAGTATGCTTGCATTTGTAAGCTACGTTTCTATCACACTAAACAATGTCCTCATGTCTCCATGCCTTGTCTCCCCAGTCACTTTGTCTTGATTTTTAAGACATACTAAGATACTTCCCTGAAGCCATCTTTTCTCGCCCCTGAGGCAATATCCACTACATCTTTTTATAAGCCCCCTAGTATACCAAGCATTCTTACCTAGAGTACCTTTAACATTTTATTGACTCAGAGATTCAGTTGGTCTTATTCTTTGCTGAACACAAAACCTGGTACGTGGTAGATCATAAAAATGAGATGACTGACTACCTAACAAATTTGGTTCATCCTGGAGTAGGAAAGGTCCCTGTATTCATGCCCTCACAGTAGGGGAACCAACTTATAAATCAAAAAAATTCAATCAAGTGTTAAACTCTGAAAAATAAAATTCATTAATTACTCAAAAAAGTCACAGACCATAGGGCCAGTAAAGTCTCTTTTCTCATATTCTTCCCAACATGAATGGTTCATCACTGTCAGTGAAAATAGACTTTATTCTCAGACCACTTAGCCTCCAGTGCTATTTTGGGATTGCCAATTTGTGATATGACTGTCTGAATACTATACAGTACCCTTTCCTCTGTCACTCGGGATGGCCATTTCAGTCACTTTCCATTTAATGCCTGCCAATTTCCCCCTTCATATTTTCTATTTCATCTTCCTTTACTTTCTATTTTTGTCACCACCATACTCCTTTTTTTTCACCCCTTTAATTGGCCCCTATCTCTAGTCCTCTAACCCTCTTAATACACTGGCATAAGAAGAAAATCTGCCATGATAGCAAAAGAGGTAAGAAAGCAGCCTCTAAAGTCTGATGGTTTGGGCCTGATTCTTGGTGCCTCCTCTTCTTAGCTGTACATCCACAGACAAGTCACTTTACCTCTTTGTACCTCAGTTTCCTCATCTGTAAAATAAAGCTGACAATACTAGTCCCTACCTCAGGAGGTTGCAATGCAAGTTAAATGAGAGAAAACATATGGTAATGTGATTACAACAGTGCCTCACACAAAGGAAGCAGCTAATAAATGTGAGGTGTTACTTTTGTCATAGTATTGTCCTCTGAAAACCTGCCAACAGCTTCTTAAATGCCTAAAGTGTAACCCTCAACCTGCATTACGAATACTAAAATAGGTTTAGTCTTGACTTACCTTTCTAACCATCTTCATTCACTTCTAACCAGAACTGAAAAACTACTTTTGCAAATAATTTGTGCATTCTAATTTCTCATTGCAAGCACCATTTTCCAGGGCTGGTAAGTTCTTTCCCTTCTTCAACTATCAAAATCTTTCTGTTTGCCTAAATTACGACCCTAGCTTTCATTTTGTGATAATCCCATTCCATAAAGACTCTTTATCCTTCAAAGTCTGGAAACTTCTAGTGTGTCAGTATCACTCATACAGATTGTTGATTAGCACCACATGTGTGTGCCTCATATCCCATCCCCAACTCTAAAGTCCTAGAGATGAGAGCTTGTCCTTCCACTGCATCATGCTTTTCATCATCTGCTCTAGCCAAGAAAATCTTTCGAATGACTGTTATACTGTAATCCACAAAACTCTCAATGTTGACAACCACCTGGGATGTTTGATCATAGGATGAATTGTAAGTATTTTGTTTTTGTTAACATCAAACTATGCATCGCATCTTAAAAAGGAATAAGCATTTTGTTTAGCAGTTACCTATACTGGCTGCTCAGAAAGAGAAAAACATGCACTCTCTAACATTAAATAAGATATTTTGCAAATTGACTACTACCAAAGCTTCTGTTCAAATCCTCATCATTTGCGGATCATGGCAAAGGACTCCCAGAGTCTCTCGGTCTCTGGTACCCCTCCGCCCATGCTTTTTCCAACTCCCAGTGAGAACTTCCTAAACGCAAATTTTTTGTTAAGACTTGCCTACTTAAAAACCTCCCCGTTGTCCTAAAAATAATGGTCAGATATCTTAGCATGATGAAAAAGACCCTTAGTAATCTAGCCTCAGCTCTCTCCAGACTCTTCTGCTCAATCAGTACTGAAACACTTGCCATTCCCCCATACCACATTCTACTTGACCCTCTGTGACTTTTATCTCCCTTTTTCTTCTGATTGAAACATCCTTCTTTGCATCATAATCATGGCAAATTCATACTTGTCCTTCAGGCATAGCTCATGCTTTATCCTTCCTGTTAAGATTCCAAGACCTCTCCCAGGCAGAATTAATTTTCTCTTCTACACAAATATTATGACTTGTGCATACTCCACTGATTGCACTTATTATACCTCTCATTTAAAATTTAAAAATATATTTAAATGTAATTTTTTAGATTTTACTACAATTCAATATAGTACGTACTGTAATAGAGATTTTTCTAATGTGACTTCTTGTTTCATTTAAACCACTTTCTATTCTTCTGAGATATGATATCATGGTTTGAAAGAGCAAAGGTTCTGGATGTAGACAAATTAGGGTTTAGATCCCGGATAACAACAGCTAACACGCATTGCCACAAATTCTGTGTGAAACGCTATCCTAAGAGCTTTGTATGGATAATTTCTTTAAGCTTCACAACAATAAGATACATATTGATACTCATTTGCAGATGAGGACACTGAAGAACACAAACCACTTGGAGCATAGAGTGAGCAGTGGTAGAGCCAGAATTTGAGCCCCAAGACCTTGGCCACAGAGTTAACTTTCTTAACCCCCATTCTATCCTTTAGCTAATTAATCTCTTGAACTTTTTGTAACTGAAAAAGGAGGATAAATTGATTGCAATAATTTGATTATATTAAAAGCAACTTCCTTGTTAGTATTAAATAAAATGGTATTCTCCCCCTTTTCTTTCTTCTCTTGTGGTTCATTTATATTCAGAAGTGGCACATATTTATTTGACCTCCTGGGTAATATGTATAATCTTTACCCGCTTACTATCACACCCTTTAATTCTTAACATTATCAGATAAATAAGGAGCTTTGCCTTTTCTTTTCTTCTTCCTCCCTAATATCAGGTTCTGCATCTCTGCCAGAGGAACCAAGATTGGTCTTGATTATCTCATTGGGATGGACAAACTGGATTGCTTGCACTTTGTGTCAGTTCAATTGATTTTGTATAATTGCAATATAAAGGAATTCTCTGATTGAAAAATATACCTTAAGGGCTTATTAATTTACTGTGGCACATGACAAGTAATTAGTTATTGATATAACCAGAAGAAATAAATATGTGGCTTGATAAGAACCAAGAATAAAACATAAGTCAAAATAATTTGACACTTGAATCTACTTCTTAACAGTATAGTCCAGAGAATAAATCTCTCTCACATAACGTAGCCAGTAAATTTACTTATACTTCATTTCACACCGTTATTAATTGTTCCATTAAAATTCAGTAGTCAGGAGGGTAAGTAGGATATGATCTCAAATTCCCAACAGACGATGAGCTATACATCTATCATTCAGAAATATAGACTTGTTGATCAATGCTATGAAAATCAACATTACATATTTGAGAAACTATTTGAAATTCTGGTCAGCAAGTATGAACAAAATGTGGTGCCACCCACATTTTTTCTAACATGTGCAAGCTGAAAATGTATATCTTAATTAACACAATTTTTCTAAACAGAAATGTCACAAATCCCAATCAGCTGCTTCAGAACATTGATTGCCTAAATATACATATTTAGCTCCATAAAATTAAGAGTTTTGAATTCAACATTAACAAGGTTGACTTGATTTTAAAAAGCATAGCATACTGTGATTTTGTGTGTGTGTGCAAGTGTATGTGTGTTTGTATATCCTATAATGGCACATTTTCACATGAAGTGCATATAAAATCCATTACACTTCTAAGTACTATTTTATTTGGATTCCAAGAACACATGCTAGGTTGTTTGGAAATGAAATAGTTTGACGACATTAAAACCAAAGTTTATTCATACTGAAACCTTTTTTCTTCAAGCTGCTCTGAAATGGAGGGCACAGTCTCAGAAACAAAATGTAATTTATTTGTGAATTTGAGTTGGGATTTACATAATTTCTTTCCTCACTTTATTTTGAATTTAATCAGTTTCAAAGCCATTAAAAAGGTATAAACACACACACACACATGCACACACAGAAATGTGATGAAGCAATACAATTACTCATGCTGTTACTGAAAACTAAAGGGATTTGTATTACTTTCCATTAAACAATTTCATTTTTGAAAGATTCTGTGGTCTGTTCTCCCTAGTCATCTCCTGATAGTAAATTGGGGACTTATTGGAGGAACAGTGGTAATTTTCAGGTTATTTGGATACCATTTAGACTAGATTACCTTAGTGCCTCATCTAATTTTCGCCCTCTTTAACTCAGATTTTGAAGTTTATAGTTTTCATGCTTCTTGAGGTTATAGATATTTTCTCATCCTCTTGTGAGGTTCAGGAAGTTGATAGTAGTGTCAGTAAGTACAGAGAACATGTCAGTCACTCAAGGGTACGCAAAACAAATGGGAAAGCTGGGGCTTACATTCTTACCTTCTCATCCCTAATTCAGGGAATGATCTTTCCACCTCCAATCTCCTATCTTCACTAAGTTTGTACTATCTTCTCCTGACACTTTAACCTCCTAAGCTTTCTTTTAGCAATTCTACCGGGGAAATGATTTTAAAGTCCTAAAATGTTAAATTCCAGGAGCATGTACAAGACGGCAAGAATCTCAATTTTAGAATGAAGACAATTCCATCAGTTTCTTAAAGTACATAAATGACAATGCAACATGCATTTATTATTTTTCAATATTTAATTCAAAAAGTGAAGGGAAAATGAATGGGATTATTCATTCATGGGATTGAATATTTTCAATACTCAATGGGATTATTTTCCTTATGAAACTTAAAATGGGATTATTTTCCTTATGAAACTTAAAAACCATGAGAAGACAGACCACTGATATTACATGATAACATGAAAACAATGTTTTAAATCTAATATCTAGAATATTCATTATATTTAAAAAGAGCTTACAAATTTGGCTATCATAGTTGAATAGTACCCTAACCACGGCTTGCCTTGCATTTTTAAGAACACTTACTAGGCTTTCCTTAATATCATAAATTATCCTAACTGAAGTAAATTCTGCATTACTAAATCATTAGTAGTACTAACTAGAACTTAAAATTAGAGTAGAAAAATATAACAAATATAAACCATACTAATGAACTAAGCAATACTACAAATATAAATATGTTATATATTATATATATTATATATTATATATATATAATATATATATATATTTGGTTTTCAATTTAAAAGCAATACCTTTCCCAAACAGAAGTGTTTTTAAAAGCTCACCATGTTACCAATGTAAAAGTTGAAACCAATGTAAGTATTTTATAAGCGTTATGCATAATTTGTTTTACTTTGAAGCCCCATTTGTCTTAGGAATAGATAATTAACATGTTTTCATTTTAGTTCAAAGAGAAGGATTTAAAATTTTGTACTGTAATCTGAGATGTTTAGATTTTTAAATCTTTGAAAATTAACCTGTAGTACAGGAAATAATGGGAAGCACACACAAAACCAAAGGAATAAACCAAAACCAAGGATTACTTTGGAATCTAAGTGTAAAAGTCCTACTGGGGAAGATCCAACATTTATCCTCTTCATTTAAGTGCAGTTCTAATAATTAACAAAGAAGTTTGTCTCTGGAAGAGAATGTGGGTGGAGAGCCACTAAGCACTAAGGAGCACTCAGGCCAACCCAGCCATGCAGCACAGTCCAAAATAACAATGTGGCCTCCAACTATTACTTAAGGCTCACCGAGTGCCACACTAACTCCTAAAGCATGACTTGAGAAGGAAGGAAATGACGTCTGGAATATCTTTTGACGTGTGTCTAATAGAACTGAATAAACAGAAGTGCCTGCAAGGCCAACATAATTAATTTGAGTGTGAACATTTCTCTGAACCAATGATTCCTTTTACAGTGTGGAAATGAATACACTTTGCAGTTTTCATTTTAGGTCAGAGGCAGTGCAGCTTGTGTTAAAACTGAAAAGAGAAATACTAAAGATAAAAGACAAAAAGGATGGTGCTGAAAATAAACATGTTCAGCAGCCATTGTCATTCAACTTACCCAGATGTGCTTTTCATGAGATGGAGAAGGATGGATGGAAAAGAAAAGCACACAAATGTTAATGGATACATTTTAGTCCAAAGAAAGCCATGGAATAAAACAAGAGCATCATTTCAGATGTGCAAAAGCTCAGATATGAGAAAGACATGGTGTCTTTTTTTATTTCACCGTGGCACACATACTCACTGCGTCCAAAAGCATGATCAGGTTGAGGGCAGGTCTAATTGTTGACTAGTAAGTCTGTCTCTTGAAAATGAGCCACTCTGAAACATGCATGACCACATTTTTCCCAGCCTCTAGTATACTCCAGGAAGAAATCAGGCATTTTATTAAAGAACATTCTTTACCTCAGGCCACTCCTGGGTTGTTTTACAAATAGAAGCAGGATTTACCAAATGGTGCTCAGATTCTCATACAGCCTTACATGTCTACTGTTCGAGCTCAAGAAAAAGTACAAGAGACCCCTGGAGAGGCAGCAACTTAAGAGAGCACTGGTGTGAGCGTCAGAATATCGGGGTTCTAGTTTTTATACATGATTTGGTCAAAATTACCAGCACGTTCTGATTTTCAATCTCCTTACCTTCATATGGGGCAAGAAGAAAATTATACATTCAGGCCCATAATTGTAATATTCTAACAAATGCCATAAGAATAATAATTTTTATAATATGCATTTGCCAGTAATCAGAACATGAGAAGGATAAAAGAATCCCATGACTCTTTTCCCCTTGCTACAATAATTCCTTCTCCTCTGTTTGAAGTGGCAAAATAAATGTTGTTGGTGCCAACTGAGTCTCTTTCGACAGAAACATTTATTTGGACAGATGTTTATAAATGTTGCTCTGAGGAAAAAGGAAACTAGTTTGGTTCACCAATATTACCATAAATCATCGCAAAACAGCATTGATTTAAATATAATTTTTGAGGTAGCCCACTTGCTCCCTGGATATAGTAGTGGCACTGGGAAAATATGGAATTTAAATAATTCAACGAAAAGCCATGGTAATATTATTTAAAATTTTCTATACAAGCATAGTAGACTAATTCTTAGAAAAAATAAAACTTTTACTACAACTCATAAAATATATTAAATATAACAAAATATGAAGCAGAAATCCATATCTCAGATATTAGGCAACTTAGAGAGTTTCTTTTTTATTGCTCAGTCATTATAAAGAAAAGGTTGGCGTGCAATGAAAACACCCTGTACGTGCCTCATCTAAATGCATTCATTCAGAGAAACCATGTATTATTTTATTAAATAGGCCTTTTGGAGAAATGCGTATTCTTTGACCTTAGCTCCAGAACAGCTGTGGGAAGCTTTTTAAATATTCACATAAACAAAAACATAAATGTCCATACATATTGGCACCACAATGACCTAAGAAATTTAAGGCATTTTTTTTTTACATCATACATGGAACAGAAAGAAAATTAAAACCAAAAAGAGACAGTTTCTAAATTGTTAAAATGGCTTTCCTGTCAACGTATCTGTGAACTCTTTGATGAGCTCTTAAAAAAGGCAATTTCTGAGCTTTCCAGGAAAATTGCCAAAAGCATTTGGGGCCAGTTATTCCCATGGACAAAATCATCTTTCTCAGCCTACCAGTTATCTAGTAATTGCTCTCCAATAAAACAAGTTGATTAAATATGTGCACAATGGAATATTAATAGTCCCCATGTATTCATTTAGCATTTTCAAAAATAGAAAACTAATATCAATAAAAATACCTTAAATATAAAATGTAAGAGAAATTATGAAACAAACAGGAAACACAAATATAAAAAAACATTCAAAAAGTATTACTTAAATTTCTAATATATTTGTTATCAATTGTTATAAGGGTTCTGATTTTTCAGAGCTTTTATGAACTTTCTTATTCTCCAGAGTCAATTGAAAGCAATACTGAGCAGTTACCTCACTTTAGAATATTAAGGATTTCAGCTCATGATGTAAAAAAAAAAAAAAAAAAAAAAAAAAAAGTCCTGCAAAGGACAAAAAGCTAGTCATAAATGACTCTGACATATCTCAGAGTGGCAAATACTCTAAATTCATGTCAGAGGGAATATATATTTGCAGAGCTTTTTCATCTGGATAAAGTATTTAATTTTTCTTCTATGTTCTTTCCTACAAGCAGTTATTTACAATAACACATAACCTCATTATTCGTTTTCTCTTCACTCCAGATTGTCAAGATTATGATAACATCAAGACAGATTCTGTGAAAAATAAATGTTCTTCATGTAAAGATCACTGTAATAGGCAAATAACAAGTTTTAATTGACACAGAAAAAGAACAGGTTTTAAGTTACCATTTAATGAATATGATCAAATCCAATTATTGGCATGTTTTCCTTGGGAACATCAGCATACATCCAGACACAAGTAGACATTACCAGCGAACATCTGTCTTTTTTCCAAAATGGTGCCTGAAACTGTTCAGATGTCTCATTTTAATCTTCTAGATCTCTTACTACATGAATGGGCCATTTCCTGTTTATAAACTAGTCAACTTTGAATGTTAAAACTTCACATGATACATAATTCACTACATGAGCTTCATATGTGAAATGTGATTGCTTCTCTCTTCTTAAGGTTCAAATTGGTGACTCAGAAAGATTTTAAAATCAATTATTAATACCAGATTGAGGAGTGAATGGGTAGCAACTGATGTGAAAAAGTAGAATAAAGAAAGGATTTCCTGTAATAGGTGAAACCTGAGAATGTTTAAAGAAGAGAGCAGAATTTGAAAGTATAAGAGCAAATAAGAAGTCAGCACAACATGACTGAGAGACTGGGAAGAGATGAGCACTCAAGCAAGAGAGTATCCTAGTTTCCTGCAATAAAACAAAAGAGGGGCTAGTGTTAGTATGCATTTGGCAGCAAATAATTTAGGGCACTCAGATGGTTTCTTCCTTCTCTCCCTCTAAAGCAGAATGTGAGTTCATCTGCAGAGGATGCAGCTTTGAGAACAGTGGAGTTCTCTAACAAAAGTTTCAAGGAGTAGAAACAAGATTGGTAAGAGAAAAATACTGTAATTACAGGGCACTGATGAAATGCCAAAGGAAGCTGGCCCGAAGTCTTGTACTATCATGTTCTCCAGCAGCATAAAGGTGTTCAGTTGTAGACATAGAGAAAGAAAATTCATTGGTGGCAGCAATAGTGGCATGTGGATACAACCAAATGAAAGAAGAGCAAAAAAAAAAAAATGAGGAATTTTTGAGTGTGTTGAAATCATGGACATGGAATCTAAGCTAAATAGGAAGCAAGGAGAGAACAGAAAGGGGCAACTGTGCTGGGAAAGGATAGAAGTTAAGAAGAATGATAGTTGACGAAAATGACAAAGCAAAGCTGAGAGGAGAAGACTATGGTTAGGAAGGAATGATCTGTTTGAATTAGTAAGAATTAGTAATTTTGGAATAAGAGTGATTTGGAGGAGATGAGATGATATAGAATATGACCATGGAAGGTGTCTGACTTCAGTAGAGAATGGCATTGGAAGCCATGACACTTACAGATTAAATTGTGAGTGGGTGATCTATGTGGATGTTAGGGCACCACAGGGTGATGGAAAGGTCTACTTCATGTATAAAGACATGGGACACATTGAAAATAAATAGTCAGGGGCGCCTGGGTGGCGCAGTCGGTTAAGCGTCCGACTTCAGCCAGGTCACGATCTCGCGGTCCGTGAGTTCGAGCCCCGCGTCGGGCTCTGGGCTGATGGCTCAGAGCCTGGAGCCTGTTTCCGATTCTGTGTCTCCCTCTCTCTCTGCCCCTCCCCCGTTCATGCTCTCTCTCTGTCCCAAAAATAAATAAACGTTGAAAAAAAAAATTTAAAAAAAAAAAAGAAAAAAAAAAAAGAAAATAAATAGTCAAGCATATTTCTAGTGATCTTTATAAATGAAAGGAAATGGTTCAGAAGTTTTCAGTATGGTTCATCATCACGCTACTGCAGAAATAACTTTTCTTTAAAGTTAATACTGATTTCACTCTAGTTCCATCTGTGTCATTGCAATGGCAAGATTTCATTCTTTTTTGATGGCTGAGTAATATTCCATTGTACATATATACCACATCGTCTATATTCATTCATCAGTCGATGGAGTTAGAGTGTATTATGCTAAGTGAAATAAGTCAGTCAGAGAAAGACAAATACTCATATGTGGAATTCTGGAAACAAAACAGATGAACATATGGGAAAGGGGAAAAGAGAGACAGGGAAGCAAACCATAACAGATTCATTCCTATAGAGAACAAACTGAAGGTTGTTGGAGGGAGGTGGGTGGGGGAATGGGCTAGATGGGTGATGGGTACTAAGGAGGGCACATGTTGTGATGAGCACTGGGTATTGTATGTAAATGATGAATCACTAAATTCTGTTCCTGAAATCAATATTATACTATGTTAGCCTAAAATTTAAAGGAAAAATTAGAAGGAAAAAAAATCAAGTTAATACTGATTTCAAATAGTTAGAGATTTTTGAGACTCTTTTAAAGAGGTTAAGAAATCTTTATTCTAAGAATTTTGTTCATTTGCCTAGCAAATCTAACCCAGTCAAACACAGTTGAAGTTGTGGTTCTGTAAAATCTGAAACAAAGACATTTCTTTGTATTTTTACATACATGTACATAAAATATACATATATCCATACATATGTTTTTAGGGGACATATAGAACTAGTTTTTAAAATAAAACTCTGGAAATAAGATACAGATAATCACTGCTCTCCTTAGAAATGTAGAAACAAAGAAGAGAATCTTATTTGATAGGTGGTTAATTTTAAATAACTGTGGGAAGAGAGAGCATCTTCAAAGACCTTATGAAAAACCTATGCAGAGCCAATATAAGATCCTATATTTGTGGAAACAAATGTGGAGAATTCTTTCCAGATTAAGATGTCAGCAGTATATTTAAAGGTACCCTAATTAGTGACTTTTTTTCTTCTAAAAAAGGAGCTTAATTATCCTTGGTATTCGATACTAACTTTTTAAGTTTTATTGGAATGAATTGTGTAAGATTGATTCAAGCACACATTTAAATTTCTTACATAGCTTATTTGTAAGTGCTCATTACCATTCTTACATCAAACTTTGAGATATTATGTGTGGCTAATTATATGAAAAAAAGCAATTTTATAACACAGCTACATTTTGTGCGTTGAAACTATCTCCTCTTCCCAGTATTAAAAAAAACAGTTTGGCTTGAATATATTTATTGCTCATGTTGAAAGAGGGGATAAGGTCAGATGACAAACTAATTATCCTCCGGAAAAAAAATATGCTACTCTTTTCGGAGTATGAAGAGGGTGAAGGATTCTCTTTTGACTCCCTATATAAACCATTCAAATATATAAGATATAAAGGTGCAGCTGACAAACAACTACATACTTTAAATTGCAGCTTTACCCTGAGATCCCAAATAATTTAGAAAAAGGCTGGAGTCAAGAGATCCAGACTCTTGTATCGTACAGTGCCTGGAGGGCTATGTTTCCTCATAGGTGGAGGAAAATCTACCTCAAAGGCTTTGTGAAAATTAAAAGATAATACATGGAAAATATGTAGTATAGTACCTAGAATACTGTAACTGCTCAATGTGATTATCAAATTCTTATTACATATATAATAATTATCATTACTATACAAAGAATGAGGAGGAAAATGGAACGGGGTAATTACAAACAAGTATTAGATATTAAGTATATTAAGACAATAACATACAAGATGGGAAGTAGAGAGAGATAAGGCTGGTGAGATAAATAGGAACCAGATGATGCAGGGATTTATGGGCCATATAAAGTCATCTGGAATTTATCCTAGAGAAGCTAGATAACAACTGAGGGATTCTAGGCAAGTTCAGAAATATAATTTAGATAGATCTCTTTAGCTGAAGTACAAAGAACGGATTACAGGAAGGCAAGAATGTATCATGGTTTTAGTATGATGGTCTGAAAAAGGAAAGAAGAAAACCAATACATTTGAGAGATTTTAAAGAGATAGTATATGGAGCAAGAGTATACAGAAGTGCACAGAGGTACACAAAGGAAGAATAAGGACAAGGACGACCAAGGGCAAAGATGAAGCCTAGTTTTCTGGTTTGGTCATCTGAGTAGAAGTCACTGCCCTAGTTCCTATTATTTTCTTAGGATTTCTTCTCTACTTGAGAGTTCTTTCTCTTGGCAGAATCTGGATCTCTGTTGTTTATACCCCACACATTCCTAATTATTTCTAGCATACCTTGAAGACATGTTTGATATAATCTTGCTATACTGGTCATGTTCCTTGGAACATATCCTGGTTTGAATATATCCACTTAAAGTATATTTCCCAGAAATTAACACAATATCCAACTATAATCTGAGCAGTACATAGAATTTTGGCCCTATCCATTGCTTTTATCGATATTGAAAATCATTAACCCCCTTGCTAGACATTGCTAACTTGTCTTTTTTGTAGAAACAGAGATCTTAGGAGTTGCAGTTAAGATCCCTCTATACCTACAGGCATACCATATCCCCCATACACAAGTAACCAGTAAGTAGAGTCGCAAAATTGGATGTAGAATTATATAAACACCCCTATTAAACTTTATCTTGTTAGATTTGGACCTCTATGTAAAGGTCTTCCTTAAATAAAATAATTTATCTAAATATTTAACTATGTCTTCCAGCTTCATTCTTCCACAAATCTGATACTCTTATTTAAGTCACCTGTGAAAGAACTGAGTCTGTCACCTTCTATTTTACTTAGTCCTCACCAGTTCTTTTGTTCAGCCCCTTCGGTTACAATGGTTTCATCAGTTATAAACCCATTTTGTTAGTTTCAATCCAATCTTGTGTCTAGAAGTAAATTAAATACCTTGCTGAACTCAATAAATGGTGTTCCTACAGTATTTTTTCCTCCTCTACACGTCTAGAAAATGTTTGAAAAGTTTAAGGGCACAGTTTATTCTTAAAGGATTCCGTTTACTCTTGGTAATCAATAATCTCCTTTCTTACTGATCAAAAATAATCTAATAAATATTATAGATTTATTTTGGCAATTAAGAATGAGGTGAGCAGTCCCTAGCTTGGAGAACAACTTTGAAATAAAAACATTAGGTAGCTTTAGGTTTGCGGCACTTTTTTTTTATTCTGTTCAAAGACTAGTGATTTAGAGAAAGGATCATGGCCTCTGAAATACCTAAGTGCAATTATTTGTTTTCACATCTGTATTTCTACAAGTGCTCTGAAAAATGGAACTGTGCAATTTGAATATCAGTAGTTTCCAACACAGTTCTTGGGACATAATAGGCATTAAGGGAATGAGTAAAAAATGATCATTTGTGTATTCTATTAATCTAGGATATACTTCAGTAAAGACAAATGATATGGACTTATTTAGAAAAGGAGATCATTCTTCTAGTATATGTAGCTATCTTAAGTTTTAATTTCCTATTACTAATTTTTATTTTAATCATTCCATATCATAAATGTTTCCCCTGAGCAGAAAGTATAGGGACTATATAGCGCTTCTGTTCTACTTATTCTGATCTATGAACATTGCACTGTTGGCTCAAAACAGCAGCTCTACTCATTCTGAATTCTTTTCCTTCCTTCAAATAGATAAAATATATCTAAATATAGTTAGTTATAAAAACACTTGGATTTTCCTTAGCTTTATTTTTCCTAAAAAAAATCAATGCATTTTGGCCTTTAGCCTTCAGATATTATTATTTTCTTAGGTTTAGGGAATTTTTCACAATTGTCCATGGTTGGAGTCAGACGGCTACATAGGATCAGATGGCAAGGCAATGTTAGTGCTAGCTCAGTGCAGGTAGAGAAGACATACTTGTGAAGTTTCGAGTAAGAAATCGAGACACATTTCCCAGAGAAATATTGAGAACATTAGGTTTGGGTTCTGAAGTATTTTATTTTGTTAGATCCTTTTGAGTTGAGTCCCCAGATGTTCCCCTTGCAGTCATGTCTGTATAAAACAAACCTATGACTATAACTGATTGACCCAAGCACACATATCTGTTCCTCACTAAGCCAATCACATGCTTTCACCTAGGAATTTAAAATTTGGACTTAGGTGACACAGAAAATATGAGTTCTTGGGGTGCCTGTGCGGCTCAGTCGGTTAAGCTTCTGACTTTGGCTCAGGTCGTGATCTCACAGTTTGTGAGTTTGAGCTCCACACTGGTCTCTGAGCTAACAGCTCAGAGCCCACATCGGATCTGCTGTCTCCCTCTCTCTGCCCCTTCCCTGCTCATGCTCTCTCTCTATTGGAAATAGATAAATAAACATTAAAAGAAAGAAAGAAAATATGAATTCTTGATAACACTCTGCAGAAATATTTCATAATCTCTTACTGCTGAAATTTTGGAGGTGTGCTGGCTCTGTTGTTTCTGAAATCTCTGATACTCTAATAACCTACCATGAATTCTCGTTTTTGCTTTATCTAGTCAGATTCAATTCCTATAACAGGCTTACAAAAAAGATTTTTGAGGAGGAAGCAAAGACATTTACCTTCAATATATATAGCACTACTTCGAAGGGAAAATGTATTCAAAGCTTCCAACACATGTCATACAAACTAACCTCTGGAATGCAATTCATTTATAAGTTTAACTTGGCACACAGACACTTAATAAATATTTATTAAATGAGAGAATGTAGTGGAATTTATGTGATACCTCTAATTATGAATATTTTCAGTGATATTTATTTTACTTAGAGATATGCAAACTCTGAACCTTCCAAATGCCAAAGATTAAAAGTGCCGAGTCTCAAAACACATTAAAGATTATGCACTGAGGAAGACCCTTAGGACTGCAATGGAAATAAATTAACTAAATCTATAGAGCTTCGCTTTTATGTCTTTGAAGTTCTAACATAAAGATTCATTGGTAGTGATTAACTATGACTGCCATGCTTCAAGGATAAAACTGCTTCTCTGGAGGATGCTACTGATAGCTGAGTTGGAATGTTAATTTCATTTTAATGATGTTGAAAAATTGATTTCAAATCCATATTCATTTAGCAATGATATCCATTTGGAAGAATATAACATATCTAACACAATAATAATAATAAATTACCTACATTATAGCTAAAGAGTGAAAATGATAAATTAGTGTATTAATATTTATATGGTACTTTTCAGTTTTAGTCTCAAGGTACAAAAGATTTCAGTATACATGCACGTTTCAAAAAAACATATACCGTGTAAAAGCGCAGGAGGAAAATCAGCAGATAAAAATTAGGATAAAGACTTCAGAACATATATATCTGGAGATATGTATCCATTTACAGGGTATTCTGTCAATTTTAATATGTTCACTGACTATCAAAGACTGTCATGAGAATTAGGTACATTACTATTGAAACAAACAAGTTCATCTTTAATGTCATAAGTCTCTAAAAATAAGCTTCTTGGAAGTAAAGTTGAGCCTAAAAATGAAATTTTTAAAAGTCAGTACATGTAAAACAGTTCAGGTTAACAAGTCTCCAGATTGCAAGTATAAAGTAAAAATATGAAACAAAAAATATTTGAATGGAAACATGCTTATGATATTTCTGAACCCCGAAGAGAAAAATCTTAACATGTTCAGAGAGAGAGAGAAGAAGCCCTACATGTTATATACAAAAGTGACAACTAATTGACATTAGATATAACTAGAGGCAAGAAGAACAGTAGCTTTAAAGTTTTGAGAGAAATTACTTTCAACCAATAGTTGTACACTTCTGGCCATTATCAACGAATTTTAGATGTAAAATATATTTCCAGATCTCTAAGGACTCAGGAAGGTTGCCACACACCCAACATCATGTTTCTAGAAATGGTGATATGGGAAATTGTCAGCTAAATATATTCCAGGAAAATAAAGACAAGAAATATGATGAGATATTAATACAAATACACTAACATTGACACTTTAAAAATTCTTTTAGATGCTAATGACCTAAACTTTCATTTCTTTCCTTGTAAGTTTATAGTCCTTGATTCTAGAGAGACACATTTACAAAATCACAATACTGTAGATGCTATTTTCAAGGAGAAGTGGGGATTATATTTGTAAACCTTGCAAGTCTGTGACAACCCAGCTTTTTCTGTGTCAGGTAAATTTGTTGAATTTTGGGGTTCAGTTTTAGGAAACCACCCCTTTTTTGCCATATACTTAAGTCATATTCTAACAATTTGGTGATAAAGCTGACATTTTGATCTCTAATTGCCTGACTCCTTTGTCTATCATCAAATAGATTCTCAACTTGGAATATGTTGTACACCTGAAACTAATATAATATTTTATGTTAATTACACTTCAATAAAAATATTATGCTCAGAGAAAACAATAAAAAGAAATTCAGGTTTTTATGAGCCAGACCATGTAAGTTTGTGACCTTGCAATAGTTTCTATCATGCCACACAATTACCTTTTGTATTTGCGTGGCTGGCTTCAGTTGGCCACTTTGAGCAAGTAGCTGTAGGTCTTAGATTAAAACATTAGCTGGAGAGCTAAGAAAGGGAAATAAGTTCTTAAATATCAGGGTGACAGTTACAAAAGGGAAGAGGTGGAATTCTCAGGTCTAGTTGATCATAATGTGAATTTTAGAAATGGTAATGCCATTTAGTATGTGTTGAGTCAGAGAAGGTGCTTGGAGTCCACTGAAATCAAACAAAGGATGATGGACAAGATCTCAGAGAGTGACACTCCGGAAGCAGCCCACATCAAGAAAACTACAAGAATCACAATTTTAATATGAAGAGAACATACTGAGAGTACTAAGTGACTCAATGCTTAAAGATTAGGAGAGCTATACCATGAGGCTATGGAAAAACTGGTCAAATTTTAATGGGGAAGACCAGAAAAATTAATGTGAAGTACTCAAAGAATTACTAGATGAGTTTCAGCTTGACACAATCATTGTAGGTATTAACTGTACCCTCTATCAACCTGCTGGAACAATGGATGCAATTAAAGCTTTAAAGGAAAGTGTAGTAAAGATAAGGCATAGTAAAAGCAAACCAGGCAGAACAATAGTAGATCAACTTCAGGCCTAGGTGAGACTGAGTTCGATGGGATAGCACCTGAGTGATAACTCAAGTCACCCAACTCAGGAAGGGAAAGGTTGGCAAGATTTTCTTGAAAGTGGGTGCTTTCGCAGATCCGGTATTGTCCTATTCCTATTTCTGATCATAGGGAAATAACTAGAAATATAAGAAAAACAAATGCCTACAGCACAAAGCAGAGTAAAAGAATGAAGTAGGGACACAGAGCCAGTAAGCTGTCCTAACCTATGTATGTTGAATATACTGGATCGCAAATGTGCCTCAAATTAGACCTTTGTTTGAGAGTGCCAACATTACAAATTTCTGAACTTTGCAAGAATCTGGACTATCTTGCGTGCTGTTCTCTGTAAGTATCTCCCACATATGGGTTTTTTTAAAAAAATGTGTCATAACTAACTTCTTTAGATAAGATTTCTCTCAATTAAATTTAAATTCACAGATTGTCAACTGTAGATACCTGATACGCTAGTAAAGTTGAAAATAAGATTTTTATTCAGCTCTGCTTATTACCATTGAGACTAAGGAAGCTCTGATAGGAATTTTGGGGCAGTGAACATAGGTCTAAGTTAATGCTAGACCTTCATGCTAGACTTCATGCTAGAAACATCATTTGGCTTGGTCAACGGATAGAATGTAGATAAACAATTGGCAGGAAGCCACAGTCATTGCGACTATGCACATAAACTATAATTGTTCAAAATTTTGAAAGAAATTACCTCATTTTTGCTTTTGTTTATTTTTCAATAAAATGTATTTGATTTTTTCCTCCATCTTGAAAGACTAATAAACATGAAATAATTTATTTTGTCTAGCTTATAAAACTCATTAGATGAGATTTTGGTAATCCAGAAACTAAGGCATAGTGTCATCCAAGTCCTGAGTAAGTATTAGCACTTACATACATCTCATAAATACTGGTTACATATTTATACACATGGAATAATCAATAATACCAGAAATACTCCTGTCCTTCCATTAATTAACTCTGCCTTGTCTTGTTGGATCCATTTTAACCCAAATACTATTATTCTATAAGAAATAATTGTACTGAGAAATGTTATTATTATATTATAGAATTTTCTTATTATTCTTCTTAATATTAAAGGCCAGTATTTTATTTAACACATTATAAAATTATATTTTGCCAAAACATATTGCAAAATAACACTCAAAAATCAAGTACAGTAAAATCTTCAAACTAAGTCCAGAATTAAAACTGGTTTCTGACTATGAGGGTAGTCAGGATTTGGGAAATAATTCCATAAAGTTAACATTAAGTCAATCCAACAGAAAGAGATAAAATGTAAATATATTATTGTTTAAATCCTGCATAATTGGAATGTTTAATTTTAGTGGCTGTTGAAAAGGACATTTAATTTGGTTCCATAAACAACCAACGAACTATGTTGTTTGCCTCAATATCATCCTTGCATGCAATGTGAAAACAGGCCAAATTGCCATTATATGTAAGTATTTCATTATAGGAGAAATGAAAATTAACCTTTAAGTGAAATAAAACAAGTTCATTAGCCAGGCTGGGCTTTAATCACTCTTATTCCTTTAGACTTAAAGTAATTTTGAATAAATAAAATTGAAAGTTCTTTACACTTGAAATAAATTGTAAAGACTTTATCAAAAGAAGATTTTTTAGAAGAATGGTTTCTCAATAAAGAGGCAAAAAATTGAATAAAAAATTCCTTGATAGTAATAAATAAAGGTAAGACATTTCAAACAGATTGTGATAATATTTAATTATACATTTAGTGATCACTAATGAAAAAAGAAATATCTACTAGTATTGAATAACACCGAGCAGTTGGCTATATTCAAGAAATAATCTTCTCAAGGTAATTTTTTTCTGCACAGTATTTCTATTAAATTTGGATATATATGTGTATATAAATATAATATATATATTGGATATATTTATACATTGGATATGTATTATGGACTATGTAGAAAATTAGTGAAATAATTAGGCTAGTGAGCTTTTCTACAACTTGCAAGTCTGTATTTCCTCATTATTAGTAAACATCTGTAAAGCAAATGAGAAGGCAAAATATGAAGTCAGTTGATTACACTGAATACTATAACCCCATGAGCATATCTGCTACAATAATGATGACTAGAGCAATGAATATTATTTCATAGGAAAGAAAGTAAACATAAAAACTACAAACACAACGTAATAAAATATATGAGAAGGAGGAGAGGAAAAGAAGTAACCCACCAATAGATTCTGGAAGAGAGAAATCCTTTGGCTTTTAAAGAACATGTTCTATAGGTACTAGTTCATCACTGAAAAATGTTACTTTGTATTTTAAAAATATGTTACTTATGGACCCCACTAGCTTTCTAACAGCTGCTGAGACTCAACATTTGCCAATTTTGCAAGTCATTTAAATGTTCCATATTATATATATGAATGAAAAGATACACTATAATTTCCTGCCAGATGCAAAACAATCTGCTCTGGGTCTAAAATAAATTTATGTTCAATCAGTCAGGGAAATATTCTTTTAAATACTCCTGTATAAGAGGAGATACTTTAATTGTCAGAAGAAACACGAAGTTGGATAGTATACATTCCCTTTTTATCATACCAATTCAGCCCTGAATTTCATATCGAATAGATTATCACATTACTTACAAGGCTACATTCAAATATTTTAAATATATATGATTTTTGCAATCAATGCATTGGTATCTTAGAGAAAACTGTCGATTTCTACTACAGGTCAGAGATGTGTACATCTATTTCAAACCGTAGCTCAGCAGAACCAGAAAACTCCAGAATTGAATAGTTTTAGGGAATACTAGAACAACAATGGCCTTAGTCTATTGTTTCCAACGACTGTCTTTTTAACTCCCCCACAAATGATAAAGAGTAAGTGCAAGTTAGAAAATAGAGGAAGAAAATCTCCAAACCTACTTTTTCTTCAGTCTTCTATCCTTCTCAGCTTGAGTTCCAAGTTTGCCTAACCCCAGGGACTCCTGAGCAGCAGCTTCAGTCTCCATAAAGCCTCCTGTGAAAAAGTAACTATTCATGTTAGGTTGGATACACTGGGTCAATTCTGAAAATAAATTTTTAAAAGTTATTTGTTCAACTACTCAGTATCACAAATTCTTTTTCTTTTTTAGATCGTCCTTATACTGCCAAACCAACATGCATAAAATGGCATGGGTACATAAATGAACGTACACTGAGAGAATGAAAAGAAAAGGTAACGACTGACCTACTATTCATACCACCCTCGACATAATACAGAATCTATGGAATATACACTCCATGGAATATACAAGCTTCAAGGTCTCTTTTTCTTCTTATGAAAAAGAAGAGCACATATCTGTGTAGTGCATGAAATTTGTTTTCAATATTTGAAATTTGACATATTTGATGTAAAATGGGATAAATGATAGCCCAATGAACACAATCGGGTGTATGTCTTCAATTCTAAGTCAAGAGACTATAGAAGTATTTGCTGACGTCTAAAGAGTTTGCATATCCTCCTTCTGGCACCCTCTTTTCCTTACCTGGCTGACTCCTTTATCCTTCAGTATATGCCTTACTTCCAGAACTTCATATGTTCTGGCAGGTTAGTTTTGTTTTGTAAATTTCATAATTATATCTGAAAAAAAAACCTATATCTTCAAAAAATCTTGGTAAGAATGGTTCTTATCCCAGCAAGCCACTAATTATTTGGTGTAGCGTCATTTTTATTGGTGCTGAAAAATACGCAATATACATAACCTTGAAAGGAAAGGAAGAGGAAAGAAAAGTATGTTGGGCATCAAATAGAATTACATATTTCACAATGCAATTATTTCATCCAGGATCCATAAACATATAGTTAATTCATAAATTCTTTGTTACACTTGAAAAATGAGAACTTAATCCTGGACTCTGTTTTCTTTTTGGTATTTACTATATGCAAAAAACATGAAGTCAAGGTAAGTGAAAAAATGTTCACTATTTTTAAGTGGGTTAAAGTACACATTTTCAAATTTTTTTTTATGTTTATTTATTTTTGAGACAGAGAGAGACAGAGCATGAATGGGGGAGGGTCAGAGAGAGGGAGACACAGAATCTGAAGCAGGCTCCAGCCTCCGAGCTGTCAGCACAGAGCCTGACACGGGGCTCAAACTCACGGGCTGTGAGATCATGACCTGAGCCAAAGTCGGACGCTTAACCGACTGAGCCACCCAGGTGCCCCAAAGTACACATATTTTTTAAATGGAAGGGATTTCAATTCCAGTTAAGCTCAATATTAGGTAGAAAGAATTAAGCTAATACCAACTCTTACAAAGACTACTACTACTACCCACACAAATGTCACCAATATGTCAATAAATAAAATTATTAAAGATAATTTTACTATTCTGCCACTGTAATTTCCTGACTTTACATTTGCAGGGCTTGACCAAGTTATGGTTTCTCTAGTGAAAAGTAATATCTTATTAAAGTGTCAGTGAAAAATTTTATTGTTACTGTTTTTCATAATTTATTTTAGCAAACAATGTATAATACTCAATGCTATTAATTCTGGAGCATTGGTATAAATGTTAATCTCATAGCCTAGTAACTCTGTTACTGAACTATATCATTGTAACACAATCCTCTTTAATTGAAAACACACTGACTGCTGTCTAGATCTAATCAATACTTTTGAGTTCAGGGACAAACATTTACTTCATTCAATTATGCACATGTGCAATTAATACTTAAAATTTTTTTTTTATTATGAAAGAATTTCATTGGTGGTACCGTTAGGAAAGTCATCCACTAGCTGACTGAAGGACTCTTGGGGTTCATTTTTAAATGTGAGATTTTCCATTTATTCACGGTGTGTGAATATTTTATTTCTCTCATCGGTGTACTTGCCTTATTGTATATCTAGAAATTATTATTCACAGTCTGCAAGTAACATTAAAATTGTTTTCTTGAAGTGAAAACTAAAATGAATGATTCACATAAAAGTTACGAAATTCTTGATCAGATGGGGACATAGAGATTGATGAAGTAGACCCATTAAGTAAACAATGATACACTTCATCCACCAAGTGGTTATATGAATCAGCCTTTTTATATTTTTCTGAGCAAAGAAGAACGTATAAATTATCATTTAAATGTTTTTAAGAACCCAACATTTTAATTAGCAAAAATAACATTAAAAAAAATTAAAAGCTCTGGGAGAGAAACAAAGAAAGTTCTAGAAGAATACTGTGAGTCAAAGCTAGACCCAGGAAAATAGATATTAGAATTGTTTCCCATAAATAAAACCATAAAAATAAAAAGCACGAGGAGCTTGGAAATACTCTGAATACTTCAAAATCTAATATCCTTTGAATAGAGCACTTAATAGAGAATTATGGCTACACCCTACTTCAAAATGCCAATAGAAAATGAAACTTATTGCCATAGTAGGTACAATTATTTTTAAGCATCGCATGTAGGACAGTACCCTTAAGCAGGAGCAAAAGTCTAGTCATGTGCATTTGTTTTAGCCCAGCTAAAACATTTCTGGGTGAGAACCTTCTTTCATAGAAGAATTTTCAGGTTCTGTTAAGGATGATGTCAGCCAAACCAGCTTATGAACTCTTACTTTATGAATGATCATCCGAATCTGGAGAGAGTCTGCCTCATTTTTGCCCAGCTGGTAGTGGGTTCATATGGCTGTGTGGGTTTTAAGAATGTCTACCTATTCATCTATACCAATATTTTATTTACTAGTCACACAGGGCTATGAAGCACTTGAAATGTGGCTAGTCCAAATTAAGTATTGCAAGTACGAAATACACATATGATTTTGAAAATGTAGTGTTAAAAGAAAGAATATAAGATATCTAATCAATAACTTTATATTGATTACATGTTGAAATACTTCTGATATATAGACAAATAATTATTGAAATTTATCTCACTGGTCTCCTTTTACTTTTCGTAATGTTATATATGGGATTCACATTTGTGGCTTGAGTTATATTTTTGTTGCACAGCTCTATATATTTCGGTGGTTGTAAACTGGAGACTGTACCAATCTCCATGAGAAATATGAGTATTTGTGTATGTTGGTTGGAAGAGAGAGGCGCATATTCAGATGTCAGAGTGACTGCAAAGGGCAACTGATATATACTGGGCAGGGAACAAGGATTCTAAGCATTCTTCAATGAGAAGAAATTAGAGACACACTCTAATGTGTCCTTAAAATGGCAGGAGTGCCCCTGATATGAAACATTAGCCTGTGGGAATCTGGGGGGTTGCTCACTCTCCAGGAGGTCTTTTAAGAATATGAAGAGAATATCATTAGCTCCACCCTCTCATGGCATGAGGTATTCAGGAATACAAGGCTTGAGTTTCATGATTCAGAGGATTACTCAGATAATAAACTGCTTATCACTTTTCAATGGCCACCTTGTAGTTGTGCATGCAAACACCAAGCCCAAATCCTCGCCTTCAATGAAGTTCTCTGGGCCATCACTATCACTCTTACTTTGGCAAGGTCTTTGAGGAGTTGGAATCGTTGGACACAGGACCACCAGTGGGATGTGAGTGTTCCACTAAAGTATTTTTTTTCTAGCTCCCTTTCTACATAAACATCTTGAGTAACCCCAAATCAGCAGGACAAGGATCTGGTGGTCCAATGTCATACAATATCATTCTAGAGAGCAGGAGTGAGTGGTTCACTTGTCAGATCACCTTCTTGGAAACAGAGTTAGGCCAGTGGCCCAGAACAACCTCATGGCTCTAAGTCTCTGGGCTCCCTGGGATATCTGGTTGACCCCAAGCATGAGGTAGAGAGCATACACTCTGAAGGGAAGCAACAGAGACTCAAATCCACATGGTTTGGTTGGATCAGACACCATGCCTGGATGGCACTGCCTCCCTTTTTTGTCCTAGGGTCTGAAAGGTTAAAAAAAAACCCCAAAAACCAAAAAACAGTGCTTTCAGTGATTGGACCCACATAGGTACGAATCTTGGCTAAGAGTCCTGCCCAGATAGCACTGCCAGCCCCAGTCTCTCCCAGGCAACAGAGAGGGATGATAGAAAATTCCAAGGAAAGTACTGCAAAGTATGAGGCTTCCTAAGACTCAGGTCAAGGAGTTCAGTAAAGGACTCTCTTATACCTGGTTCTATGAATGGTACTGGTTGGAGCCTTCTGTTCATCCAGACTGTGAGGGCAAATATCTCTATGTTGCTTGGTCCTTTGATTCCACTCAAAATAATTTATTTCATGTTGGCCCTTGAGGTACAAGTCTGTAGGAATTTCTAGCCAAAACCCACATTTCAAAGTCTGTGCCTCTTCATTTGTCCAATAGACAAATGGACTTAAAAAGGGACTTCTCACTCTAGAGAGATTAAGACTGCAATCTGTTGCCCATTGGTGATTTCATCTTTTTCATCTGATCTCTCTTCAGTATTAAAGCCATAGAATTCAGTTGGATTTAAACACACTTTGAGTTTATAAATGGTTACTTCATTGCTCTATATCTGTTAGTCCATTAGCTCTCTAAAAAATGCACCTAGACACAGGGCCTGGCTCAAAAAGGGTATGTGATAAACGCTCTCATAATTGAAGCTAAATAGTGTTTTCTTCACAAAAGGCCCTTTCACCATGCAGAGTATGAGTCATCTTTAATAGATACTTCGTGGAATTTACATTGTATCTGTTGGCTCCATAGCATCTAGGAACAATCTAAATTTGGGAGTAAAGGCCAGCACAAGTCACGCAAATTTTATGTGTAGAAATATGCTTGCCAAATAATCCTGGTGCAATGTTGATGCTGTTTTCGTCATTATGAAGTTATTTTCTTTATTATGTTGATTATTGTCAAGGAGTTCAGGCAACTATAATACAATCTGTCAGATGACCATAAAGGAAACAGAATTACAATGTAGTAGGCAAAAAAAAATCTCTTGGAGATGTATAGCCTCTCATATTCATTTAAAGGAAATTCACAAGAGTATCTTTTATTTATTTATGTATTTAATTATGTATTTGTGTATTTTTACTTAGTGATACATGTATTTTATACAGCAATAACTGGGTACATTGCCTGTTCAAATTTAATCTATTTTTACTGTTTTGTTTTTCATAGATTTGTCTCATTTGGTTCTATTGGATCAAGTCTCCATTCTTGAAAATCTCTTTGTCTTTGATTTGTGTTGCCCTCTCTTACAATGCCTGTCAATGGCTTCTTTCCCTAAATTTTTTTAATGTTTATTTTATTTTTGAGAGGGAGGGACAGGCAGAGAGTGATGGAGACACAGAATCCGAAGCAGTCTCCAGGCTCTGAGCACAGAGCCTGATGTGGGGCTTGAACTAACAAACTGTGAGATCATGACCAGAGCCGAAGTCAGACACTTAACCGACTGAGCCACCCAGGCACCCCAGTGGCCTCTTTTCTTTATATTTAACATTAATTGTTAACATCAGCTAGGATTGTCATGTGCATTCTGTTCTTTTTTTCTTTATAGTCATTATAATTGGAGTTCTCTGATGACCTGGGAAAGCTGGTGCTTCCCCAGGTAGTAAGCCAAAGAATGTGGTAAGATCACAGAGAGAGAGAGATTTTGGACCCTCCATAACTCAGTTTTTGAGACAGTCTTTAGAAATAACACCTTTTTTTTTCCATTTGCGTTTCCTATCCATATCAATAATCCAAAAATCAGATATCTGTGCTATTGAAATATTCACATACAGTGACTAGGGATGTATTTACCAAGGACAGAGTGAGTCCTAATTAGGCCATTAGAAACCCTTGATCCAAGGTGTCATCATTCTATTTATTAGCACCGTAACAGGAGGACTATTCAACCAGTTACAAACCTCACTGCATTTTTCCATCACCTAGGCCTCATTCTGACATGTTGTCCACAGGGATGCCATGAGTCACAGCTCACCCACTGCCCCTCCTATTCTCTTCCAGAGTAACTTTGTCAAAGAAAAAAAAAATGAGTGTCATCTGATATAGTTATTTTTAACACAGTTTAATTTGTTTTGCTTCAAAATAGGTTAATGCCTTCAGATAAAATTAAAAGGCAAGCCCGTCAGGATTCCAATAACTGATGTATAATCATAGATTGTGGGGTTCAAACCCCTTTCCCTAGCTATGCTGGTAGGATAGACAATGTAGCAGGTAAATTTTTTCAGGGTCAGAAATACGTTGAAGTTTTGTTTTGTTTTAAATAAAAGGTTGTATATGCTTATGTACTCTCCTACTAATTTGAAAGCTCCTTGATGCCAACAGTTATGCTGTAGCCATTTTACTAAGGCTCATGGTTGGTACTCTAAACTTAAAAGTGTTTCAATATATGCTTATTCACTCAAAGTAGGAAGACATAAATGATTTTGGATTATCTGTGTGTTCTTTTTCTTCCCTCAAATTCCCAAGCCTGTTGGGTTTCACCAGGAGCTTTGATTCACCTTCAATATAGCTTCTACATAGCTCCAGAGGAGTAGATATTTGTAACTGTCTTCCTCATCAGTATTGCAGTCCTTAGCGTGATTTCGACTCTGGTTTTGTTTATGTGGTAACTTTTTTGTTCTTCAGGGTAAAACAAAATCGCTCAGAGCTCAGAAATCTTCCCAGGGTGATGGTATGATCATGAATAACTATTGCTAGTTTCTGATTTGGATGGAGTTGATCACTGATTCACTTTATAACTGGTATGACATAGAGACACAAAGTTACTAAAAATGGGTAAGAAAGGCTAGGTTTCAAGAAGAATGTATATTTTTCTAGACTTTAAATTATATTTTGGATACCTTGATTTTGACAGAATATTGTTGGCAAAATTTCTAATGATTTAGTAACTCTTCATCAAAATTAAATTTAAAATAAAATAGAAAAAATCCAAAAGAGAAAGGCAATGGAATATATTTTAAAAGGGAAAAGTAAATTATAGATCCCAAAATGAATATATATGTTTAAATAGGAGTAAATAAAATGATTACTATGTTAGCAAAATAGTTTAAAATAACTACCTACATTATTGTTAATTACACTGTAATATATTGGAAATGACAAATAATTTGGTAAGAATATAAATAGTTATCAAACAAGAAATTAAAACAATGCCTTCACAGGCACATTTTATATCCAAAAAATAATCATCTTCTATATTCTTTCCTTATGCAATAATTTTTTTACAGCCTTAGGAGTTCCTTTCCTGAGAAACAGAAGTCCAAAGAGGATTTAATTCATCTGTTGAGTAACATTTAATCACACAGTTGTCTGGACATTACTTTTTCATGGCTTCTGATACTTTGTGTGGATTTTACAAAGGCACTTTTGAATATACTTCATTTGTACCTCTGCAAACATAAATATTGCTCTCAGAAATTCTTTCGGTGCCAGGACAGGAAAGTTAGCCAGGAAGTTGGAGCATTACTTGTAAGTAATCATTCCTTTATTTGGGAAACTAAAGAAAGTGCTAAGAGATTTGTATCATTCTGTTCAGCATTCACCATTGGAGGAAGGAGCTAAATATTTTTTCAACAGATTAACTATATTTCTACGTTAAATAAGAAAAGATAGAAAAAAGAAGATGCAATCACAATAACCAATGTGATGAAAAGAGATTTCAGAAGAAAAAATATAGGAAGACACACACACACACACACACACACACACACACACACAAGCCAAGTGTATATTTACCTAGGGTCATTTCAAATGTACTGATGTATGTATGTATGTATGTATCTATCTCTTTTAAAGTTTATTTATTTATTTTGAGAGAGAGAGAGAGAGAGAGAGAGAGAGAGAGAGCACACAAGTAGGGGAAGGGCCAAGAGAGGAAAAGAGAGAGAATCTGAAACAGGCTCTGCACTGTTAGTGCAGCCCCTGATGTGGGTCTCGAACCTATGAACCATGAGATCATGAATTGAGCCAAAATCAAGAGTTGGACACTTAATGAATTGAGCTACCCAGGCTCATATACATATATATGTATATATATACACACACACACATATACACACGTATGTATACACATGTGTGTATACATCTATACATATGTGTGTATATACACATATACATAAAGTTTACTTATGTATTTTATATATAAAGTTTATTTATGTATTTTGAGAGAGAGAGAAAGCGTGAGCTATGGAGGGGCAGAGAGAGACAGGGAGAGAGAATCCCAAGCGCTGAGAGCACAGAGCCAGACACGGCCTCACTCTCACAAATCAAACTGTGAGATTCTGATCTGAGCAGAAATCAAGAGTCAGATGCTTAACCGACTGAGCCACCCAGGCGCCCCTGTACTGATCTATATTTTTATTCCATTAGTGTCCAACAATAACTAACACAATCCCTACTGCCCTATTCCTTCCTCTGTCCTCCCACTTACATACTGTAGAGTTTATTCTGTGCAAAGCTGTGATAGCTTTAAATAAAGAAACCTGTACTTTTTTGGCCTGAATATCACAATTCTTTATTTTGGTTAAAAAGTTTTTATGGATTTTTTGTAGGCATCTCAATTTTTTCAACAGAAAAGCATTTATATACATCTGTGTTTTAAGTGGCAGTATACTCAGTGGTTTTAAACATTGACACTAACATGAATATTTCAGTTCTGTAAATTACTAAGACATTGTTTACTCATCGATAAATAAGAACAACAGTAATAACACTAGTCTCGTAGGGATCTTGTGTCTATCAGAGTCAGTCCTAAACAATGTCTAGCTATTGTTATTCACAGAGGAATCAAAAGGATTGGATGTTTTATAATATTCTTCCCTTGTAAGTTTTGTCAAACATTATTCAGCTAAATTGAATTTACAGAGCTGACTGAAAAAGGAAGTGTGTCAGGTAGGCAAAAGAAAAATGCAGAGACAAGAAATGAAATGAAAACTAGACAGACCCTCACAAGTGACCAAAATGAGTCGCAGTGGAAGTTGTCAAATTCATGCACACTTACGGAGCTGCCCGAGTCGGGCTTTTTCCTTTTTACCAAACAGACGTCCTATTGAAGACTTGATTCCTTTCTTCTTGGGGGCTTTGTGAAGAGAGTCTTGGCTGCTATTGGAACTGCCAAGCCCAAGGCTTTCTGGCTCAAGGGAGGCAGATAAACTACTGCAAAACACAAAAGAGGGCAAACTGCTCATCCACAAGGTACACAGACTTGTTCCTTCATAAAGGGACAAATGAAAGAACACTTACTCTCTTCCTTTCCTCCCACATTTGCTCTTAAGCATATTGAAATTTGTTGTTGTTGTTGTTTTTCCTCAGCCTTAGGGCTCTGAGCCTCCAAATTTTGTCTAAGGAAAATGATTTTTGTTCTAAATGATTTTCCCCCTTATTTTAATACAACCAATGAACATAGGCCGGCTTATTAATTGCATGTTAAATGACCTTCCATTATTTAGCAAGTGACCCTTTACCTATTTCCACCTCAGAGTATGATTTTTTTAGTCTTAAACATAATGACCTATGATAAGACATTTACATTTAACTAACAGTGAAGTTTAAGCTGCTATTCCAGGTCACAGCTTTACCTGATTTTCTTCTAGCCATCTTTCTCTCTCTCAGTTTTGGAACATAATTCATTTATTTTTTTAATTTAAAAATGTTTATTTATTTAATTTATTTTTTTAAAAGCTTACTTATTTTGGGAGAGTGAGAGAGAGAGAAAACGTGAGCAGGGGAGGGTCAGGAGAGAGGGAGAGAGAGAATCCCAAGAGGACTCCACACTCAGCTTGGAGCCTGACAGCAGGGCCCAATCCCAGGAGATCACAGCCTGAGCCAGTATCAAGAGTCAAATGCTTAACCACCTGAGCCACCCAGGCACTCAGTAGCTAACTATAGATGCACAGATTAACAAACAGGGCACTGGCAAATGAAGTAACTTGATCTCTTCCTTTAAGAGAGATTGGTGAACAGTCAGGAAACCAGAAAAGAGGCATTTTTAATGATTAAATTAGTTTGAGAAAGAAGAAAAATCTTAACCAGAAATAACTTCTAGTTGGTATTAGCAGATCATCACTGTTTTTATGAGATGACTATTTCTCTTGTGGATATTAAGTCTTCAATTTTAATTCTAACATAGTTAACATGCAGTGTTATATTAGTTTCAGGTGTACAATACAGTGATTCAACAACTCTATGCATTACTCAGTGCACCCTAAGTGTATTCTTCAATCCTTATCACCTATTTCACCCATCCTCCTACCCCTCCCCTCTGGTAACCATCAGTTTGTTCTCTACAATTAAGAGTCTGTTTCTTGATTTGTGTCTCTCTTTTTTTCCTTTGGTCATTTCAATGTGTGTGTGTGTGTGTACCACTTGTTCTTTTTTTAAAATTAAAAAAAAAAAAACTTTTACAATGTATTTATCTATTTTGAGAGAGAGAGGGAGAGAGTGAGTAGGGGAGGGGCAGAGAGAGAAGGAGAGAGAGAATCTTAAGAAGGCTCCACACTCACTGCAGAGCCCAATGGGGGCTTGATCCCACAACCCTGAGATCATGACCTGAGCCAAAATCAAGAGCCAATTTGACTCTGACTGAGCCCAAGGTGCCCAACTGACTGAGCGACCCAGGTGCCCGTTATTTATTTTAGAAAGAGAGAGAGAGAGAGAGAGAGAGCGCTCGCATGCAAGTGGGTCAGGGCAGAGAGAGAGGGGGACCAAGTATCCTAAGTGGGATATGCACTGACAGCAGAGAGCCCAATTCAGGGCTCATACTCATGAACCCTGAGATCATGACCTGAGCCGAAGTCAGACTCTTAACTGACTGAACCACCCAGGCACCTCTGGTGCCTCATTCATTTAATTTTAAATCATCTAGGTGGGATTTAAAAGCAAATACTCATATGCTCTAGTGATCATTTTGTTTTTTCTTACAGTTCTCAGGTATTCTTTCAGGTACATGATAAACTGAAATGATTTCCAAGAAGTTGCTCTAGACTCCATTCCTGGTCAATGTAACTGACATAGTATTAATAGGAGAGGTACAACAGATACATTGCTATCTATTCTACAGCTGTCCATTTGACAACGCCATGATGAATTACTTAACTTTACTATTCATCCTCTTTAATGAGTTGACATTCTCTAAACTCCAAACCAATAGCTTTTCACATGTTAAAACAGGGGTGATTCTTTTCTTGGAGGATGAAAGCAGATAGTTTGAAGCTGGAGTAACTGGGGTTTTATACTCACGTTAGAAATTAAACATAAACAAAACAGAAAGGAGCAAATGTCTGCCAGCACAGAACCTCTGTTTTAAAGCATATTTGTTGTAAAACTCATACTATTTAGAAGATAAATTCTTACTTAAAGTGTTAATACTAAGCCATTATGCACAGCCATATCAATGATGTGTCTTGAGATGCTGCAATTGATAAGACTGTAAAAGCATATATATTTAAGATGTGAATTGCATGCTTAGATTTGTTTATGCTACTTATTATAGCGATGTGCTTGCAATTTTGTAGGCAGATGGAAAGCACCACAGGATGAGTTGCTACAACAAATAGGGTATTTCCCGTTACCTCTTCTTTTAACATTTTGGCAGATATGCTTTTTCCCCCTCTAAGAACTTTCTGCTTATTAGCTGTTATAGCTGTCAGCACCAGACCCTGGGGGGTAGTATACATACCTGTTTGCTAAAAATAAATGAACTGCAATTATGGACTTTTCAGAACTTAATTACTTTTTAAAAAATGTTTTAGTTATTGGTGGGGGTGGGGGGGAGGAGCAGAGAGAAAGGGAGACAGAGAATCCCAAGCAGGCTCCATGCTCAGTGCCGAGCCCTGTCTCACCACTGTGAGATCATGACCTGAGCTGAAATCAAGAGTCAGATGCTCAACCAACTGAACACCCAGACATCCCCAGACCTTACTTTTACACCTAAGCCTAAGCCAAATTTATAGTTTTGTCCTAGAGTCTGTTAAGTTTTTTGCTATTCTTCCTAGTGAGTCTTTCCATTAGCCTGACTTCATTTTAATACTAAATATCCACTAAATATAGAAGAGATAATCTCATCAATATTGGCTAGTAATAAGACCACAAATACATAATTTTAAAAATAAAAATTTGATCTCAGAATGCATTTTTTTTCCACAAGAGGAGAGGGGAGAGGGAGGAGGGCAATACTCTAATGGAGAGTTATAGCTCAAACCAAATTTCTCATATAAATTTTTAAGCAGTCTATTTGACAGCACTTAAAGAAAGAATATTTTCAGAAGGAGAGCATGCAAACCGTGAAGTGAGCTGAGACAATCATACCTTCGGGCATCATTGTGGTAGGAGGAGGGAAGGGTGTGAGTCATCCTGATGGCTCTAGGGGTAGGGGGAGGAGAAGTTTCACATTTTATAGTTGCTTTATCCTCCCGACCATCTTCTTCCACCACTGCAATCTAGAAATGAAAACAATTCATTCCGATGAATTCTTTCTAGATTTCAAATGAAATTGACAGAAATGGAGAGTCATTAGCAAAACTATTTGAGTAATTCTAATACAAACACAAAACAAAAAACTTGGGGCATATAGGTCTTAGACATATAAATTCTTATTACTGAAGCATGTGAGTTTAATAACTGTTTTAAAAGTGAAGGTATTCCAGTTTAATATATAACCTGGACACATTTCATAAAAAAAAAACATTATTTAAGAGTGAATAAGCACCATAGATCAATATCCAGGAACTATGAAAAAGCTATCACGGACTCTGTTTCAACATATCAGAATGTAAAGGCTTACAAAAAAGTTACTGGGTACATATTTGAGTTAATTCATTAAGAAGGTATGCATAGTCAGGTTATCATAACATGGAAATCTTTTAAGTAGGAGATTTTTTTAATATTTATTTTTGAGACACAGAGCACAAGTGGGAGAGGGGCAGAGAGAGAAGGAGACACAAAATCCAAAGCACACCCCAGGCTCTGAGCTGTCAGCACAGAGCCCGACATGAGGATCAAACTCATAAAGCATGAGATCATGACCTGAGCCAAAGTTGGATGCTTAACCGACTGACCACCCAGGCCCCCTTTAAATAGGAGATTTTTGAAATGAGAAGAGAAGATGGCAAAACTACAACTTTATCAGATAAAGTGTATTATTAATGCAGGCAAATGAAATGTGGTCCAGATGTTTAAAAAATGAGTTGTAGCTTATTAGAAAAAAATTCTTTTTAAAGTAAAGATTATAAAAGGTAAGAACATAATTCTTGCAAACAGTTTCATTTCACTATCTCCCATGGGAACACAGACAAAGGTATACAGAAACCAGAAGATGGATGGAAGGGCTTTCCTTAAAGAATTTAGTTCAGGAGCACCTGAGTGGCTGAAGCATCCAACTTCGGCTCAGTCAATTGGTTAAGCATCCAACTTCAGCTCAGCTCATTATCTCGTGGTTTGTGAGTTTGAGCCCCATGTTGGGCTCTAAGCTGAGAGCTCAGAGCCTGAAGCCTGCTTCAGATTGTGTCCCCTTCTGTCTCTGCCCCCCACCCCCACCCCTCGTACTCTGCCTCTCTCTCTGCCTCTCTCTCTCTCTCTCAGAAAAAAATAAACATTAAGAAAAAGAAAGAATTTAGTTCAGAGTCCAGAACAATTCAAGATACCATAAATTTTGTCAGAGATAGACATATAAAACCGCATTACAGTAAAGATATTCAATGGTAAAGTTGACTGTGAAGAGATATTTTTTACAACAATCTTGCATTTCTTTTCATGGCATCACTGTGCATTAAAATACCTATACATAGAAAGATTGTGGAAAGCATAGCTAATAGATATGGCTCTGGAAGTTCTAATGACAAAGAGCAATATGGCTATAGCAAAAAATTTAAAGCTGTGTTCTCATCTTATGTCTACATAATGTCTTGCTTTGTTTCTATGTTAGGCTATTATGCATAAATGTGTTTCTATATGATACATGATAAAGACTTCATGCATTGAAGAAACTGAATGAAGTTGTTTGTCTGGGCTCTTGTCATCCAAGCCTTGATTCCTTTTAACGATTTAAGTAGACATCTATATAGGATTTCCTCTCTCCATTTCAACTAGCAAAGGGCCACCAGAAGAATCTTTTTCAAGAACTACTGTCAGCATGATGTTAATCCTACAGAAAACTCTTTCTAAACTCACATCTCATCTAAATTCGTAAAGTGTGTTTCTAAACTCTTCCTGATATGTATTTATGTCTTCACAGTTCCATGATCTAGCCATAATCGTTTTCTGTGATTATTTCTGCCAAGCCTGACCTTTCTGCTTCCATTACTTTTTTTTCCTGAAACACCTCCTAAAATGCCTTCCTCTTTCTATTCTGCCAGTCAAACTATGCAAACTTTCCAAATATCAGCTCTTAATAACATCATAGACACTCTTCCTCTGAATAATGCTTAGAGTTAACACTATATAAATAAAATAGAGGAGAAAGGATTTGGAATCAGAGATGGATTTGAATTCTGGTTTCTCTTATTTGTTGAATGACATATGCTCATTATTTACCTGCTCTAAGATTCAATTTCCTCATCAATAAAATGTAAACTAATAATACTTACCTTAATGTGTTCGTTTCAAGGGTAAATGGAATCACACTTGTAACTCCTTAACCTGATAAACAACAATTTTTAGTTTGTGGCCTTCTTTCCATGACCTACTTTTCTTATCAACTATTTCTTCATCCTATGAATTCCCTGAGCCTGCATTTCTGTATGGAACCTTCCTTGGTGACTTTTTTCCTTATATCCACTAAACTTCTTTTATATCCATCATCTACTCAGATATCTTTCTATATTCCCAGTATAATTCTTTTCAGTGGCAGAGAAAGTCAAAGACAAACAATAAGAACATTATGATGGTAAATTTGATAGTTGAGAACCAAGTGTTAGTATCAAGGAGAAGATGCTATAGGAAGATAGATGATAACTCCGGAAAAGGAATTCCATCAATCTATGCCACACAAGTTAATATAGATTCCCTTAATTTAAAAAAGAAACAAAGAAAAAAATACTTTTATAGTTTTAGAAGTGGGCATAATCTGACTACCACATCTTTTTTGTTTTTAAGTTTATTCATTTTTGAGAGGGAGAGACAGAGCATGAACAGGGGAGGGGCAGAGAGAGAGAGGAGACACAGAATCCTAAGCAGGCTCCAGGCTCTGAGCTGTCAGCACAGAGCCTGATGTGGGGCTCAAACTCATAGACAGTGAGATCATGACCTGAGTGGAAGTTGGACGCTTAACCAACTGAGCCACCCAGGTGCCCCCTACCACATCTTGATGATGCTGAAAAATAGATTTACGCTCTGGACAGTAGGTTCAACCTTTGAAATCTTTCCCATCTGATATCCCATGAGTCTGAATTCTGCTGCTATCAATTATCTAAGAAGATGTCATTTTGTGAATCAGGACTGGAGTCAATTTTGTTTCTCATTTCCAATATGTATTCTATTGATGTCACATTAAACAAGAAAGGAGCAGATTAATTATATTTTTGTAATTTCTATATTCTTGATGCTCTGGCGTCTGGCACCATGCTGACCCAGGACAGAATGCGCCTCCCAGGACTAGCTAATTCCTAGAGATTGCAAACTACTTCCCTGGAGTATGACTTCCATATGTACATCAATCTATCTAGACCAGTATCCCAAATCATATTCTTGATCTGGCTCTTGTAATACTCCAGGAGGCAATATTCCTCTGCCTTAATCATGCCAGGCCAGGAATCAGACAACTAGAGATAGCCCCTATACCCAGGGCCCACAGAAATGATTAAAACAGGCCAATCTTAAGCCTGCTCACCCTGCCTCGCCTTTCCAACAGAAACTACATTAAAACTCCTACCCATCCTTTCTCCTAGTTCTTTTTGCCTCATGACCTACTCAGGTGCTTTTGCCTTCGCAAAGGGAAGGGTGAGTAACAAGGTATCTTTTCATTGGCAGTAGTCTCTTGATCTGTTGGTCTCACATCCATGAATAATAGTAAAACTACATTTAAAAGTAAGCAGCATTCTTCTAGCATTGACAATAAATAATCTAATTCTAGGATATGTAGGCCTCATAATCTAATCATTACTCTAGAAAGCATAAACAATTTTATTTTGAGGCATTTGCTCTTATAATCATATTTAAACAATTTGATAATGCTTAAATACTTTTAATATTTCTGTTTATGTTAATAAAATGCTTCAAATAAAGGGAACGCAATTTTAAAACTTTCACAGAAAAAAAACAATATTCAACTAGTAATCACACAAAAGATATTTACGTTACCTTTCTCCGATGTTTCCTTAGATCACTTGGCTGTGATTGGCAGTAATAAAAGCAACATAAAACAGAACTAATTAATGAGTATCATTTGACCATGTTACAAGTTTTAATAGTATTCTATAACTTGACTGTCTTGTTTTTTCATTCCATTGTTTTCGAAATAAACGTCTTTACCCATTATAAGAGGACTCCTCCTGAAAGTGACTTCAGAGAGGGAACTTCTTAGATGGAATGGTGGGGTGGCGGGGGGACAGGTCTACATGATGGGGTCAAGCATACATGCATGGGATCTGAGACATGGAACCCTAGGGAATATGAAGCACATGTAGTGAGCTAGTGAGAAATAAATATGGAACTTATCTTCTCCCCAAAATATAAATGGGAATGAAAGAGATTATCCATAAACAAAGATCCAATGCACATGTATGGAGTTTGTAAGCATTCCCTCTTGCCTTATCTATGCAGAGCCTTGGTCCACCCTTGGACAGGCATACTGCTCCTGAGCTATCTCAAACTTCCTGGCTTCCTAACTAGTCTCCCATTCCCAAATGCTAAGAGCTCTGGCCTCAATAAAATATGTTTTTAGGGCTGCTGTTTTCTTGTCAACGTTACAATGTTACAATATTATAGAATTTTTTAAAAAATTAATTATGATTTAAGATAAATCTTGCTCACTTAATATCTTTGTTAATTTTTCTTATGTAAGTAAAACAATTTTATTCCATTATAGTTATATTTACATTTATATATTTTTGTTCCTGGAAAATGGGTTGATTTACTCCACACAATATTCTTACTAAATATTGGCAGGATGTTCCTTATGCTTATGGATTTGTGGTGAGGTAAAAGTAAATAAAAGTACATTTTATAATCAGGAAAAATAACAATCTTTGTAAAACATATACACACATACAGTACAAATGAAAACAATGTCTTTTCAATCTCTGCTTTTCTGTCTCCCAAATTTTTCATTTTCCTCTGAATATTCAAACATGGATTATATTCCCCCAAATTATGCCCTCACTCATATTTTCTACAGGTAAAAGAAAATCTACCTGCCTTTCACTATAACAGTGATGAATTTAATGACGAAGTTTTATTAGGTGATAAAGACTCCCTGAATTTCATTTATTGTTTTTCTTAATCAGATATGGGACATTTTAAGTACTTTTTTAACCCCAAGAAATGCTTTAAATATTTTTTAAGTACTGTAATTATAGTATAATAATGTTCATTTACTATTGATTTATTTATGACTAACTGCTAAAGAAAATGCATGAAAGCAGTGGCATGTTTTTCATATATATATATAAATCATGTCTAAAAGATTATAAATATGTTATTTTGCTATTATAAAAATATTAACACTATCAAGGATTAGGATACTAATGTTTAAGAACATACTTAAAAAGCTAAATATATGTAGCAAATATAAACAGAAACTAAGCCAAAGATAGTATCGTGTCTAGTTAATAAAGTCAAATTGATGGTTCCTAGATTTCTAAAATCACCACATCATAATGTAGCTCAGTATATTGGGTTATTATATCTTAGTACATTGACTAAAAAGTTTGTGCTGTGTCTAGGTGGGGTCAGTTCTGATTACCGTCCTTTGTTCTGAACGGGCATTGTCTATGATGTCTATTTTAAGAAAATTTTTAATATCAAGTCTGGAAATGAGCGCAGAATAGAGGACTCAATGGCTTAAGAAGGTAAATGTTTCCTTTTTTAAAAATATTGCCATTTCTCTTTTATGTTGACTTTATTGCATTGAAGTCCATAATTGCAAAGAGTCTGAATATGAAAAATGCTGCCATACCATACAGTTTTGTTTCAATTCACAATTGTAAAATTAAAGAAAAAAGATATTTATACATAATAAGTTTTATAAAAATAAAAATTAAAAAAATATGTGTTAGTTTTCCCTAGACGTGAGAGCATGAAATATACATATATATGTATATGTGTATTATATATATATATACACATAGATATATATATATTAGGTACAGTACACATTTTTGCAACATATTTATTTAAAGGTGCTATTTAGAAAATTAATTAAAATTTTTTGTTCAGATACTTTACACACATACATACACAGATACAGATATTGTGACACTTTTTATAGTAGCTTCACGGCTTTCTGAACATATGCAGAAACACTATATACACTTCATGTTCTTCTGTGGTAACATTAATTTACTCTCCATTTGTTATATTTGTGCTAGTTTTACAGTCTCTAAGCTATTATTTTATCTATTTATTTTTAATTAATTTCTACCCCCAAATTTATGTTTAATTGGAATTTTGTTTTAATAGTATAGTTTTAATATCCATTACAAAACCAGAATTTTACCTCCATAAATAGTTTAGAATGTTTAAATCTTCATTATTGTCATTTAAACACAGTTCTAGGTAATCACAGAAAAAAATAAATGGGCAGAATAGTATATGCTTTTGCGTCAGCAAATTTGAAAGACATACAGCTCCATTTACTGTGTTAAACGTGGGCAATTTACTCATGCTCTCGAACGCCTGTTACTTCTGCTTTCTATTAAAATGATGTCCTCTGACATGCAGATGTTATGATGGGAAGTAAAACATCACAGCATTCAGTAGTTATTCCTATCATTTTTTTTTCCAGAGGTTTTTCTACCTTATTTTTAGCGAAGGGCACTTTGATTTTCTCTGTTATGTTCAGAGCACCTCCTAATAATTTAGGTTTCCAACTTTTAATTCCTAATAATTTAGGTTTCTGACTTTTAATTCTAAACATAAAAATAAATGAAACAAAGGATTAAAGAATAAAGAAGTGTAAAAATGTTGACATGAAATTCTAAAACAAAATTGGGAAATTGTTGCTATTGGTTTTGGTGGTTCTTTTTTATTAAAGTTATATTATTTATATTATAAAAATTTAACATTTTAGGTTCTTATATTGGAGCAATTAGAACCAGTATTTTCTGTTATTTATTGTGTTAAAAGTAAAATACTCACTCCCAACTACTTCACCAAGATATCATAAGGAAAAATTTACTTAATGGTTTCCGTCACTCAGATTTCTGATGTGACATTTAGATCGCTGCTCTTCTATTTCCTTATTACGTGACTTGAAAAATTACATCTTTGTAGGCTACATTTCCTCCACTCATAATGGGATTAGTAGTTGCACCTACCACATATGGTTGTTGCGAAAAAAAGAAAAACAATAAAACACACAGAAAGTCCTTAGAACAAACACCCAATATGAACCAGTTAATGCACATGAGTCTTAATGGGGTCAAATGTTCTCTGTGCACATCATCATACCAGTGTCATGACTCCCATCCGATCCATTTCCCTGGCAGGGCTTCGCGGGGTAAGCTTTGGCGTTGAGTGTCCACTGGGGGGAGATGAACTGGCCAGCGAAGAAGCTGTAACCGAGGCAGTGATAGAGGTACCTGGGTGGACCCTTGCTAAATTCAGGCCTTCCAGGCTCACACTAGCCACCCTATTCTCAATTTCTTCAGCACGTAACTCTGTAGATTCTTTTTCTTCCTGAATTAGCCTAAAAGACACAGTTGAATTTGGATCCATTATATGCTGCTATAGTGGTAATGAGAATTCACATAATAAAAAGCAAATAAATACATAAATAAACAAATAAATCTGTGAGCATTTTATATCAAATCTAATGTTTTCATTACTCAAAGGCAATATAACTTTCAATAAATTTCAGACACTTTCTGGCTGAAATTTAGAACATCTTTCTTTTCAAATGATATACAGCTCCTCCCCACTTTGACCCTCTTTCTATCTATACTATCACCTGCTAAAACCTTTAAAACCTTGCCTGCCTAGATAATTTTGCCACTAATCCTAATCTTATTTTTGTTTGTTTTTTTTTCCTAATCTTATTTTTGAACCGAGGTGCCAATAAATGAGACTTTTAGAAACTCAGATCCTAACAAAGATGTTGAATCTTACCTCCCAACTGATTAAAAAATATACTTGATAGAATCTTCAATAAATGGTCATTCATAATTATCATTTGGTCAAATAAATAAACCCTTAGACTTTTTGTTAAACCAATACCTACTCAGCCACGTCAACTTTAAATAAGCACCACGCGGGATGCCTGGGTGGCTCAGCTGGTTGAGCATCCAACTCTGGTTCAGGTCATGATCTTATGGTTCATGAATTCGAGCCCCACATCCGTGCTCCACATCAGGCTCGCTGCTGTCAGCCCAAAGCCCACTTTGCATCCTCTCTCTCCCTCTCTTATCTGCCCCTTCCCCCACCTCTCAAAAATAAATAAACATTAAAAAAATAAGCACCAGGCAATTTAATAATGTGGAGATGATCTATCTCTAGATAGATACATACATCATACTTACATACATAGTGAAAAAATGTTTTAACTGTTGATATAAATGCTTTTCAGAAGACAAAGCACTGATACTCCTTTTTTTTTTTAAATAAAGAGAAACTTCAAGAATATGTATAAATGAACTATTACAGAGATGCAAAGAACAAAGAATTTTAGCGGGGTTGCATAAATACCCTATTTAAGCTGTATCTATTTGTTATAATGAAACTGTACCAGTAGGTGATTTAAAAAATGGGGTTTAGAACTTCTCCTAAGACATTTTCCTCTTAACTATAAATGGCTTATTGTGATCTCCTATGATATATAATCCTTAACTGTAAGGTTATAATCACCATCAAGTTTTATTTTTATATATTTATTTTGGAAAACTGTTTGGTGGTTTCTTATAGAACTAAACATACTCTTACCATATTATCCAGTAATTGTGTTCTTTGGTATTTAGCTAAATGAGTTAAAAACTATGTCCACCCAAAACCAGCACACTGATGTTTATAGCAGCTTTATTCATGACTGCCAAAACTTGAAAGCAACCAAGATCTTCTTCAGTGGTGAATGGATAAATTGAGGTACATCCAGACAATCGAATATTATTCAGAGCTAAAAAAGAAGTGAGCTATCAAGCCATGAAAAGATATGGAAGGACATTAAATGCACACGACTAAGCAAAAGAAGCCCAATCTAAACAGACTACATATTATATGACTCCAATTACATGACACTCTAGGAAAGGCAAAAACTATGAGGACATTAACAAGATCGACGGTTGACAGAGGTTGGGAGGGGGAAGAGATGAATAGGCAGAGCACAGAGAATTTTTATGGCAGTGAAAATGTTCTGTATGAAACCATAATGATGGATACTTGTCATGCATTTTGCAAACCCACAGAATGTACACCACTAAGAATAACCTGTACTGTAAACAATGGAATCTGGGTGATTATTATGTGTCATATAGGTTCATCAATTGTAATATACTACTGTGGTGAAGGATGTTGATAATTGGGGAGGCTGTGCATGTGTGAGGCCAGGGCATATATGGGCGATCTCTGTACCTTCTTCCCCTCAACTTTGTGTGAACCTTAATCCACTCCAAACATTTAAGTAAAAAAAAAAATATTGAGCAGACTTACTCTTTTTTTAATGAATATAATTTATTGTCAGATTGGCTTACATACAACACCCAGTGTTCATCCCAACAAGGAGGCATATTTACTCTTAATTATAATTTTTCAGTTCCACAAAGAATATGAATTCTGTTACTTTGAAGTTTATTTTCATGGATGCACTTTAAGTTCACCCAGAGGAAAGCTTAATCAAGTAACATAGCACAATATTATTAATGCTTTAAACACATTCCAAAGGAAACACTGTCTCCTCTTAAAAAAAAAAAATTTGTACTTTAAAATGATTGATGGGAGGGGCGCCTGGGTGACTCAGTCTGTTAAGCGCCCTACTTCAGCTCAGGTCATGATCTAGTAATTCGTGTGTTCAAGCCCCATGTCCAAGCTGTGCTGACAGTTTGCAGCCTGGGGCCTGCTTAGGATTGTTGGCCTCCCCCTCTCTCTGCCCCTCCCCCACTCAAGTTCTGTCTTTCTCTCAAAAATAAACATTTAAAAAAGTTTTTAAAAATGGTGGGAATAACTCTTCTAAAAAAGTTTTTTTCTAAAATTAACTATAGTTATTAACTCTAGGCATTGTATTAATTGTAAAGGAAGAGTCACACCTAGAGGAAAAAGCTGAGTAAGAAGTAGACTGAAGTTTAATTAAATAGGAAATCGAATGCTACCTTAGATATTCAGTTCATTTGGAAAAATAAATGACAATCCATTTATCTTTAGAATCTGGATGTAGTTACAGAAAGTAAAAGAACTAACAAAACAGACACCCTTTGAAATGCCCCAGTGTGTTGGCGAGGGCGTACCATATACAAAAGGATGAAACAATAAGTAAGACCACAAAAGCAAGGGAGTCAAAATAGTAGCTAATTAGCTACTATATATACATTAATATATAATATTATATATATAATATGTATTTATTATAATATAATATAATATAATATAATATAATATAATATAATATAATATAGTATAATATAATATATATTAACGTTTATTTGCTTTGAGAGCAGGAAAGAGAGCATGCATGTGTCAGTGGGGGAGGGGGGAGAGAGAGAGAGAGAGAGAGAGAGAGAGAAGAGAGAGAATCCCAAGTGGATTCTACACTCAGTGCAGAGCCTGATGGCAGGGGCCAGTCTCAGGAGATCACAGCCTGAGCCGATATCAAGACTTAGATGCTTAACCACCTGAGCCACCCAAGTGCCCAGTAGCTAACTACTGATGCACAGATTAACTAACAAACAGGGCACTGGCAAATGAAGTAACTTGATCTCTTCCTTTAAGAGAGATTAGTGAACAGTGAGGAAACCAGAAAAGAGGCATTTTTTAATGCTTAAATTAGTTTGTGAAAGAAGAAAAATCTTATCCAGAAATAGATTCTAGCTGGTATGAGCAACTGTTTTTATGAAGATGCCTATTTCTCTTTTTTTATTTTTTAAAAATAAACGGGGTTTATTCATTTTGAAACATTCAAAATGAATACATGCACTATTTATTCATCCAAAATTCAAATGTTTTAAAGAAAAATAGAAACATAACTTTTACATTTACACAATCATCAAACAAAATATTTGTATCACAGCACTTAAGTAGCAAAAATTTGCTAACAGTTGACACTATTTCTCTTTTTTATATTGTTTTTAATTTTAATTCCAATATAGTTAACATATAGTGTTATTTTAGTTTCAAGTGCACAGTATAGTAGTTCAACAACTCTATGCATTACTCAGTGCACTCTAAGTGTATTTATTCTTTAATCCTTATCACCTACTTCACCCCTCCCTTACACCCTCCCCCTCTGGTAATCATTAGTTTGTTCTCTACAATTAAGAGTCTGTCTCTTGATTTGTGTCTCTCTCTTTTTCCTCTGGTCATGTTTCTTAAATTCTACATATGAATGAAATCATACGGAATTTGTCTTTTCTCTGACTGACATTTCATTTAGCATTATACTGTTTAGCTCTATCCATGTTGTTGCAAATAGCAAGATTTCAGTCTATTTTTTATGGCTGAATAATTCTCCAGTGTGTATGCATGTGTGTATGCCATTTGTTCTTTTTTTAAAATAAAAAAAAAATCAAAGTTTATCTATTTTGAGAGAGAGAGGGAGAGACAGTGAGTAGGGGAGGGGCAGAGAGAGAGGGAGAAGGAGAATCCTAAGCAGGCTCCACACTCACTGCAGAGCCCAATGCAGGGCTCGATCTCACAACCATGACATCAGGATCTGAGCCAAAATCAAGTACTGGCTGCTTAATCGACTGAGCCATCCAGGGACCCCTATACCACTTGTTCTTTATCCATTCATATATCTGTGGACTCTTGGAGTGCTTCCACACTTTGGCTACTGTAAATAATACTGCAATAAACACAGGGGTGCATTTATCCCTTTGAATTAGTATTTTTATATTTTTGGGTAAATACTTAGTAATGCAATTACTGGACCATAGGGTAGTTCTATTTATAACTTTTTGAGGAACTATTTTCCAAACTGCACTAGTTTGCATTCCCATCAACAGTGCCCAAGGGTTCCTTTTTCTCCACATCCTCATCAACTTTTGCTATTTCTTGTATTTTTGATTTTAGGCATTCTGACAAGTGTGAAGTGGTATCTCTCTGTGGTTTTTTTTTTTTTTTTTTTCAACGTTTATTTATTTTTGGGACAGAGAGAGACAGAGCATGAACGGGGGAGGGGCAGAGAGAGAGGGAGACACAGAATGGGAAACAGGCTCCAGGCTCTGAGCCATCAGCCCAGAGCCCGACGCGGGGCTCGAACTCACGGACCGCGAGATCGTGACCTGGCTGAAGTCGGACGCTTAACCGACTGCGCCACCCAGGCGCCCCTCTCTGTGGTTTTGATGTGTATTTCCCTGATGATTAGTGATGTTGAGCATCATTCCATGTGTCTGCTCGCCATCCTGCATGTCACCTTTGGACACCTGTCTGTTCATGTCTTCTGCACATTTTTCAATTGGATTATTTGTGTTTTGCATGTTGAGCTTATAAAAGTTCTTTATATATTTTGGATACTAACCCTTTATTGGATATGTCATTTACAAATATATTCTCTCATTCAATAGGTTGTCTTTCAGTTTTGATTGCTTCCTTCACCGTGCAGAAGCCTTTTATTTTACTGTAGATCCAGTAGTTCATTTTTGCTTTTGCTTCCCTTGCTTCACAAGATATATCTAGAAAAACGCTGACATGACCAATGTCAGAAATTACTGCCTATGTTGTCTTACAGGATTTTTAGGGTTTCAGGTCTTACTTTAGATCTTTAATCCATTTTGAATTTATTTTTGTGTACAATATAAAGAAGTGGTCCAGTTTCTTTCTTTCTTTTTTTTTTTTTTTTTGCATGTAGTTCTCCAGTTTTCCCAGCACCACTTTGTTGTTTTTTTCCCCATTGTATATTCTTTCCTCCTTTTTCTAAGATTAATTGACCATATGCTTGTGAGTTTATTTCTGGGTTTTCTTTTCTGTTCCATTGACCTATGTGTCTATTTTTTGACAGTACCATACTGTTTTGATAACTACCTGCTTTATAATATAGCTTGAAGTCTGGAACTGTGATCCCTCCAGTTTTTTCTTTTTCAAGATTTCTTTGGCTATTTGGGGTCTATTGTGGTTCCATACAAACTTTAAGATTGTTGGGGCACCTGGGTGGCTCAGTTGGTTAAGCATCCGACTTCGGCTCAGGTCATGATTTCATGGTCCGTGAGTTCAAGCCCCCCGTCGGGCTCTGTGCTGACAGCTTGGAGCCTGGAGCCTGCTTCGGATTCTGTGTCTCCCTCTCTCTCTGACCCTCCCCCATTCATGCTCTGTCTCTCTCTGTCTCAAAAATAAATAAAACATTAAAAAAATTAAAAAAAAACAACTTTAAGATTGTTTGTTCTAGTTTTGTGAAAAATTCCGTTGCTGTTTTGAGGGGCATTGCATTGAATTTGTAGACTGCTTTGCATAGTATAGACATTTTAACAATATTTGTTCTTCCAATCCATGAGCATGGAATGTATTTCCATTTCCTTTTTTTAAATTTTGTTATTTTTTTGTCTTTCCATTTCTTACTGTTGTCTTCAATTTCTTCACCATTGTTTTATAGTTTTCAGAGTAGCATCTTTCACCTCACTGGTTAGGTTTATTCCCAGATATTTTATTATTTTTAGTGCAATTGAACATGGGATTGTTTTCTTAGTTTCTCTTTCTGCCGCTTCATTATTAGTGTAAAGAAATGCAAGAGATTTCTACACATTGATTTTGAATCCCACCACCACTTTAGTGAATTCATTTATCAGTTCCAGTAGTTTTTTGGTGGAGTCTTTAGGGTTTTATATATATAGTATTATGTCATCTGCAATTAGTGAAGGTTTTAGTTCTTCCTTACCAATTTGGATGTCTTTTCCTTCTTTTTGTTGTCTAACTGCTGTGGCTAGGACTTCCAGTACTATGTGGAATAAAAGTGGTGACAGTGGACATCCATGTCTTGTTCCTGACCTTAGGGGGAAAGTTCTCAGTTTTTCCCCCATTGAGTGTGATGATTGTTGTGGGTTTTTCATATACACTCTTTAATATGTTGAGGTATGTTCCCTTTAGAAATACTTTGTTAAGGGTTTTTTTTTTTATTTTTTTTTTTAACGTTTTATTTATTTTTGAGACAGGGAGAAACACAGCATGAACAGGGAGGGTCAGAGAGAGGGAGACACAGAATCTGAAACAGGCTCCAGGCTCTGAGCTGTTAGCACAGAGCCCGACGCGGGGCTTGAACTCACGGACCGCGAGATCATGACCTGAGCTGAAGTCGGCCGCTTAACCGACTGAGCCACCCAGGCGCCCCTAAGGGTTTTTATCTTAAATGAATGTTGTACTTTGTCAAATGCTTTTTCTGGATCTATTGAAATGACCATATGGTTTTTATCCCTTCTCTTATTGATGTGATATATCACATTGATTGATTTGTGAATATTGAGCCACCCTTACATACTGGGATGCATCCTGGGAATAAATCCCACTTGATCGTGGTGAATGATTTCTTTTAATGTATTGTTGGATTGAGTTTGCTAGTATTTTGTTGAGGATTTTTGCATCTTTGTTTATGAAAGATATTGCCCTCTAGTTCTCTCTTTTGTGTGTGTGTGTGTGTGTGTGTGTGTGTGTGTGTGTGATGTCTTTATCTGGTTTTGGTATCAAGGGGACACTGGATTTGGAAGTTTTCCTTCCTTTTGTATTTTTTGGAATACTTTGAGAAAAACAGGTGTTACCTCTTCTTGAAATGTTTGGTAGAATTTGTCTGTGAAGCCACCTGGTCCTGGACTTTTGCTGGGAGTGTTTTGATTACTGATTCAATTTCATTGCTGGTAACTGGTCTGCTCAAATTTTCTATTTCTTTCTGCTTCATTTTTAGTAAGTTACATGTTTCCAGGAATCTATCAATTTCTTCTAGATTGTCCAATATATGGGCATATGATTTTTCAAAATAATTCCCTTACAATTGTTTGTATTTCTGTGTTGTTGGTTGTTGTTTCTTCTCTTTCTTTTGTGATTTTGTTTATTTGGGTCTTCTTTTGTTTTTATGAATCTGGCTAGAGCTTTACCAATTTTGTTGATCTTTCCAAAGAACAAGTTCCTGGTTTTACCGATCTGTTCTATTGTTTTTGTTTGTTTTTGTTTTTGTTTTTAGTTTCTATATCATGTATTTCTGCTCTAATCTTTATTATTCCCTTCCTTCTGCTAGTTTTGGGTTTTGTTTGCTCCTCTTTCTCTAGCTTCTTGAAGTATAAAGTTAGATTGCTTATTTGAGATTTTTCTTGCTTCTTAAGTTAAGCCTATATTGTTAAAAACTTCTTTCTTAGAACTGCTTTTGCTGTATTCCAAAGATTTTGGACTACTGAATTTTCATTTTGATTTGTTTCCATGTAATTTTTTATTTCTTCTTTGATTTCTCCATTGACTCTTTGTTTAGTAGTATGTTATTTAGCCTACACATATTTGTGCTCTTTCTAGATGTTTCTTGTGGTTGATTTCTAGTTTCATAGTGTTATGGTCAGAAAAGATGCATGGTATGACTGGTTTTTCAAATTTGCTAAGACTTGTTTTGTGGCCTAATACGGGATCTATTCTGGAGAATGTTCTATGTGCACCTGAAAAGAATGTGTATTCTGCTGTTTTGGATGAAATGTTCTGAATATATCTTTAAATCCATCTGGTCTCATGTGTTATTCAAAGCCACTGTTTCCTTATTGATTTTCTGTTTGGATGATCTGTCTTTTGATGTAAGTTAAAGTCCTCTACCATTATTGTATTGCTACTGATTAGTTCCCTTACATTTGTTATTAAACCTTTTATGGATTTGAATGCTCCCATATTGGATGCATATTTACAATTGTTATGTCTTCTTGTTGGATTGTCCCCTTTATTTCTCATTTGGTGTCTTTCTTTGTCTCTTGTTACAGTCTTTGTTTTGAAGTCTATTTTCCTGATATAAGCATTGCTGCAATGGTTTCTTTTGACATTCATTTGCATGATAAATATTCTTCCATCCCCTCACTTTCAATCTGCAGGTGTCTTTAGGTCTGAAATGTATCTTGTGTAGACAGCATATAGATGGGTCTTGATTTTTATCCAATCTGTCACTCCATGTCTTTTTATTGGAGTGTTTAGTCTATTTATATCCGAAGTAATTATTGATAGATATGCATTTATTGCCATTTTGTTACTTGTTTTGTAGTTGTTTTTGTAGTTTTTCTCTCATCCTTCTCTTTCTTTCATGTTTTGTTGGTTTTCTTTAGTGATATACTTGGATTCCTTCCTCTTTATTCTTTGCATATCCATTACTGGTTTTGGACTTGTGATTACCATTAGTAGTCAATATTAAGTTGATGGTCGCTTACATTTGAACCCATGCTTTAATCCTCCCCACACCACATTTTAGTCTATAGTGTCATATTTTACATCCTTTTATTTTGTGAATCCCTTGACTAATTTTTACAGATATCTTTTCTACCTTTAGTTATGGAGTTTTTTCTTCCAGTCTTCTAATCATCCTCTGGGTTATTTGCACTGACATGAGTGTTATCTAGTTGTTTATGGGATGAGGCAAGGTCCTCCTACTCCACAATGTTTCCGTGATTTCCAAGATTCCTGTGTCTTTTGAATGTTGCTATACACTTAAATTATATGTACTTCTTAATTTCTTACAAATTAGCAACTATATTAAATACATTACTAGGGTCAGCAAAGAAATATTTAAAAGGACAGTAGTTTGAACATACTATTTATCAAACTTAATTAGCCTAGGTCAAGATTATAACTGGGCTTTACTATCTTAATGTTACAAAGCTGAGTTCCTGGAGGGACACAGGTTGTTATTGAGGGTGTGTGTATTTATTTTCAGAGAAAACAAATATCACAGAGATATATACTTGATTTCAAATCTATGCAGTGAGTTCAACCATTAACTGCAAAGCATCAAAAAGTGTTATTTAGTTTGAATTTACATTCTATATTCCTTCTTTTTCTTTTTTTAAGTTTATTTATATATTTTGAGAGAGAAAGAGAGAGAGAGACAAGCACATGAGCAAGAGAGGGGCAGAGAGAGAGAGAGAGAGAGCACATGAGCAGGGGAGGGGCAGAGAGAGAGAAGGAGAGAGAGAGAATCCAAGCAGAGCCTGATACAGGGTTCAAACTCATGAACCATGAGATCATGCCCTGAGCCAAGATCAAGAGTCAGACACTTAGCTGACTGAGCCACCCAAGCACCCCTATATTATTTTTTCTATTTATGCTAATCTATCATTATGAAGCACTTTCTATTTATCAAGAAAAGTGCCAAGATCTGGACATAAAACAGTGAGCAAAGCAAGATCCATTTCTTGTTTTTATATAATTTACAATCTAATAAAGGTAAGGAACTGAAGGACAGTAAAACAAACTGAAGGTCAGAAGAAGGAATGGTGGAGATGTTCATGGTGAGTAAGGGTAAAGAGGATGAAATGTTAGGGCACAAGGGTGTGGAATGAGGATAATGTTCCAGAAGAAAGGAACAGCAACGACAAAGGAGAGAACATGGAACATTCAAAGAACTGGAAGTCATGTTTAATGGGATATAGAATAAGGTAGGTGAGAAAGTTGAGGCAGATGGGACATTGTAGACCATATGAAGTATTTTGTTCTTTATCTTAAAAGCAACTGAAGGGGTTGAAAAAGGGTGACCTCACATAAGCAAACTGGGTTTTAAAAAGTCAGTTGGGGAACCTGTATATCATGAAGAAACCAGGCAGAAACTATTATTGTCATCTAGATGAAAACTTATTATAATGCCCAATAGGGTGATGATAGTAGAGAACTGGATAGATTTGAATCATATTAGGAAGCCAACAGATTTAGCTAGAGCCAGAAAAACAAAAACATTGTTCAAAATAGTAAAATACTGTTCATTTGTTGAAAAAAAAAACAAGTTAAGAATAGTTTCTCAATGTTCAAAAGAATATAAATCCACTTGACACAGCTGGGTTCTTCACTGAGGTTAGTTAAGTCAATGATAAAAAAAAGAAACTATGACCCTTCCACACAGTCAGGCTGATCTAGTACCCTCGCCTGGAATCAGGCTGAAATCTTAGCCTTGCCACTGCCTGGACCATCGACCCCCACAAAGTGAGTGAGCGTCAGGCCTTCATAAAAATGAGTAAGCACTATCTGAGTGTGCTGCACATTGAGAAAAATGTGCTTCCTGCGGGAGTGGGCGGAGAGCATGGGGGTTAAAAATACCACCTTCTACTCATAAAACTAAATCAGAAGACAATAAATATCAAGGAAGAAAAAACAGATAGTAAGAAGGTGGAGGAAAGAAAAATACGAAGACAGATCATCAAGTGAGGAGAGTGATCTAGAAATTAACAATGAAGGTATGATTGAACCAGATACTGATGCCCCTCAAGAAATGGGAGATGAAAATGTGGAGATAACCCAGGAAATGATGGATCAGGCAAATGATAAAAAAGTGGCTGCCACTGATGCCCTAAATGATGGTGAACTACGGAAAACCACTGACTTGTTCACACATGCCATTAAGCTGAATCCTCGCTTGGCCATTCTGTATGCCACGAGAGCCAGGGTCTTCATCAAATTATAGAAGCCAAATACTGCCATTTGAGACTGTGACAGACCTATTGAAATAAATCCTGACTCAGCTCAGCCTTACAAGTGTAAAGGAAAAGGACACAGACTTCTGGGCCATTGGGAAGAAGCAGCACATGATCTTGGTCTTGCTTGTAAATTGGATTATGATGAAGATGCTAGTGCAATGTTGAAAGAAGTTCAACTGAGGGCCCAGAAAATTGCTAAACATTGGAGAAAGTATGAGCAAAAATGTGAAGAGTGAAACATCAAAGAAAGAATGGAAAGGGCTAAGAAGGTTTGGGAAGAGCACGAGAGAGCTCAGAGGGAGGAAGAAGCCAGAGGACAATCAGGAGCTCAGTATGGCTCTTTTCCAGGTGGCTTTCCTGGGGGAATGTGTGGTAATTTTCTTGGAGGCATGCCTGGAATGGCAGGGGGAATGCTTGGAATGGCAGGAATGCCTGGGCTCAATGAAATTCTTAGTGACCCAGAGGTTCTCGCAGCCATGCAGGATCCAAAAGTTATGGTGGCCTTCCAGGATATGGCCCAGAACTCAGCAAATAGGTCAAAATATCAGAGCAGCACAAAAGTAATGAATCTCATCAGTAAATTGTCAGCCAAATTTGGAGGTCAAGCATAACGCCCTTCTGACAAATAAAGCCCTTGCTGAAGGAAAAGCAACTTAGATCACCTATTGGATGTCGCAGTAACACAAACCAGTGTACCTGTGACCTCCTCGTGGAGAAAGCTGGAGTGCTGTGAAGATAATCCCCACCCCTCTGCCCCACATGCAACTGAAACATTTTATAGTGGTTTTCCATTAGGGTATTCATTCAGATAATGTTCAGATAATGTTTTCCTACTAAGAACTACAAACTGTAAGCATTTTTTAAACCTTAAAAATATTTAAAACATATTCAAAGGGTGTGTTAATCCTTACATTTTTCTTTACTAAAAAAAAAAGAGAGAGACTATGATCATCATTGGGACTCAAGAAAGTATATATTGTTAAAGTTGAAATTATCCAAAAAAAGAGAGATTATCTTAGTGACAATATTTCTCAATGTTTGAATTGTTAACTTATACAACTTAATTCCATAATTAATCTACTCTTTGGAAGCCATCTAATTATCAGTGTGGTGACAGTGCGTTTTTTTTTTTTCATATCTAGTATACAATAATTCAGTCATAGTTAGTTTCACTCTGATGTCTATACACTTTTAAGGAGCTGGCTGCACATTAATTGCATGCTATTTAGTACCTTTACTGTAGTGTTAAATGTACCTTCAAAATGTACCTTATTACCACAAAATATCATTTAAATAGATTTTAATTTAAAAGGCGACTTAAAATTCATCAGAGAATATTTTATCTTTACCTTATGCTTTTATATTGCCCTAAAATCATTAGTTTACTTATGTTTCATATATGTTCCTTATAAAGATCGTCCTAATTTTACACAGGACATGTATAGATATCCTAAGAATCTTGTGAAAATGCACATTCTGATTCAGTGTAGTGTGAGGTCTCAGAGTCTGCAGCTCCCAAGTGATGCCAGTGCTTCTGATCTAATCATGATATTTTTAGGATCAAGGTCTTCTAATCCCTTAAAACCATCAGTGATAATTGAACTCACCTGATTTCTTTGTTGATGGCATCCAACTGTTCTTGAAGCATCATGGCTAGAGTCTGGGCATCAGAATGACCACTTGGTGAGAGAAGATCCATTGAGCTAAAAATAGTTTCTCGGTCATCATCATCAATATCAGACATTTCAGTGTCACTTTCAAAAGGGTGGCTGCTTAGCACTCCAATTTGCTGAGTTCTATTCCACTCATGATCCCCAAGAGATTTCACCTGAATGGTAAATGAGTAATTATTGTACATATCTTATTGCTCATTATCAAAGCACTAGTCTGAAAAAATCAACTTGCACACACTCTTTTGTAGCTTACTTAGGAAAAGCGGAACTGATTATTAAAATTTTAACGTATTGTTTTAATAAAATATTTCTTTGACATCTTAAGTAATGGCACGTACTAATTGTCAGCATAAATATCAAGATTTTAATAGGAATAATTATGATAAACTTACACATGATTTCTGGTTCAATGTGAGGTATCAATTACTTTAAAGCATCTATGTTTGAAACATTTTCCTTCTTTCTAAATATAACACCTCTATTCACTTGTACTGATGCATTTCCATCTCTTATACTAATTAGTCTTACTTACACTTTCTTGTTACAGGCTGACTACAAATATTGCCACACAAATTATATAATAATTCTCTCCCCAACATTCATTTACATAGGTTCTAACAACATATTATTAAAAAAATATTAATTTCATCTCTACTGTTCTGATCACTCAAATGCTTCATTTATTTTTTTTTAAGCCCAAGGCACACTAATTTACATGGCTATGTTTTTTTTTATTTGATATAATAAATCCCTCACGTGAATGAAAAAATAATTTTGTAAATAATCTGAAACACCCAATGTGGGGCTCCAACTCATGATCCCAAGATCAAGAGTCGCATGCTTTATTGACTGAGCCAGCCAGGTGCCCCAGTGAAAATCTTGAGTAAGCAACAGACCAGCATTTTTCAAGCTGTGATCTGAAGGTAGGAGATGAAGGAAAGTAAGAAAGAATTTTTTGCATTTAAAAAAATGTTTTTCATTTTTGTGATGATGTAAAATGATTTTTTTGGCGGGGGGGGGGGGGGGGGCGGAGGGGGACCACATGATTTTGCCCTGAGTATTTATTTAAGATTGATGACCTGAATTAGTATTTGTATCACAAATTGGTTTGGTACAAGTGGCACTAGTTTATTTGGCATATGAAAAGAACCAAGATGGATTTGATTTAGTCTTCCTCTGTTCACTTCTTTATTCATTCATTTAACAGATATTGAATGCCTACTATGAGGGATTAAATTATGCATGACATGGGTACCAATTAAAAACCATGGGCATCCAAGAACCTGTGTACAAATAAGGACAAGTAGGTTATGTAGTATTTGACACATAAAAGTGGTTGGGGAGAAAAAGCTATACTTAGGGCACAAAGGAACTATATCACTTCAGTATAAAATGCAATGATAAACTTACAATATACATAGCTTGCAAGTTAACTGACTGAATGAAAGACAGCCCTGCAATTTATCAGGAGAAGTTCTCCATAAACACTTGCAATAGTGTGTGTACATTTTTCTTGAAGTTTTATTAAAATAGTAATTCTACTTAAAATATTTAATTAATTTTAATTGACAATATGAATGCCAATGCATAAGTGCCCAAGCAAACCAAAAGTCCATTTGTGTGGCAATACAGCATACTGGATAAAAGCATGGAATTTGAAACAAATAGAGGTTCAAGTTTGGATCCTCTCACTTTGCTGGCTGTGTAATTAATGTTGAGCACTTAAAATTTCTGAGCTTCAATCTTTTTATGTCTGCAGTTGACATAAAAATAGTACCAAATTCATAAGGTTATGTGGATACACACACGGGAAGTGTATAGTTCAACTTCTGGCACATAGTGGTCGTTTCACATTAGTTATAGTTTAAAAAAATATGTCATGCTTGAAACTAAAAATGCTAGCATTTTAAATTCTCTCAGTATTAAAATTCTATCCAAAATGGAACAGTATATTTACTGAGAATCATCAAAGACTTGAAGTAAAAAAAATTAACCTTTGGCTCATCTCGTCGTACACCCATGCGGCCTCTCCTGGGTCTTCTTATTACTTTAGTTGTTCTGTAATCAGTCTGGCTGTCCACTAGGGATCCAACAGAATACCGCAACTCAGCTGAGGTGTCTAGATGAGTTCTGGAAAAGGGAAAAATATGACATATGCTCAATCTCAAAAGTTAAACTTTCCAGCAAATCACTATGAACTGCTCAATTTTCAATTAAGAATAAAGTATTAAAAAAAAGGAATAAAACATAAATTCTCAAGAAAAAAGAAAAAAAAAATCACAGAAGAAAACTGGTGAATTGTCATGACTCTTTGGGGTCTCTTCTGAGGCTTAGGTCAGAAATTGGTTTCAGGTCCATTCTTGAAGGTCAAGTGACCTTGTCTGTTTAAACAGAATATAAAACATCTGTCTGTTAATTATCATTTTCAAACGTGGTAGTAAAATAAAACAGTTAAGATTGACAACCAAGACCCACTGGCTTAAATTCTGGCAAATAGGATAAACAAAACTAAATAGAATTGTAGTTGAATTATTTAGTGTACATACCAATATATGTTATTTATTGCTGTGTCTGTTTTAAATATTTCCCACTAATCTAACAGTAAAATGTGTAAACTTTTGGGGTCCCAGAATTCTCTCTCAAGGTGTTCTATTTTTCAATTTAGGAAATTAACAAAATACTTAAAATTAAATGGACCCAAGGTTAATAATCTTATTTTTTAAATATAATGGGACCTACCACCAGGACAATTTTTCAGCTTTTGATAAGACATTGTTTCAAAAATATAAAGAAAAATCTTTTGATAAGCACATTTGATTCTGAAATATGGTTAGAGATGAAATAGTTGCAAAATTCCGGTTGAAAAATATCATCACACTGGTTTTCAATAAACCCTGTAATCAAAGTGTAATAAATATTTTGCTACACATGTTATTTATATATAGATTTATAGCAGGTTCAGTTTTTTGCTATAATAATGATGATAATAGTGACAGCATGCTGTCCTATAAAATGATCCATCATCAGTAGGAAATATGTTTAACACTGTATTTTCTCTTGAACTTGGGGCTCCTACTGATCTACTGTGCTCTGTTAGTTCCTTTTGTGAAAAAAAAAGAAAACCCTAGCATTTCCAAACTATTGGCAAGATCAGAAAAGGTTACGTGAGGTCTAGATTTTTGCAACAATAGAAGACACTGACCTAACTAATGCAAATCCCTGTTTTGTCAAGCAGAAATTTAAAGCAAATGAACTAAGGAATCATCCTCCAAGTGGAGGGCAGCTATTGTTTTTATAGCAGTGAACTTGAAACTCAATCAAGGAAACTGGTTTTATTATGGAATAGCCACATATAAAAACTAACGAACCAGGTCCCATTCATAAATAGGACCTCTCTCAGGACCTATTTATAACAGGGTATATGTTTCATGAAGACAAAGGTCAGATTTTAGTTACCATTGTATGCGAAAGGAGGCATTCCTAGCATATAATAAACACTTCATAAATGTCTGGTAAGCTCATAAATGAATGAAATTAATCATAATACAGTCTAAACTGTCTACCTTAGAACATTCTAGGTATCTTGTCTGTCACTGTTTGGGTAACGTCTCTTTGGTCATTGGAGGGGCGATTCTAAAATTATAACTCATCTTCCTAGGAGTATTGTTTTCTTGTTGTCTTATCTCTCAACTCCAGGTCATTTATAAAAATGTGAACCAAAACACAGATCTGCTACTATTGATGCCCTGCTTAAAACCCTTCGATGGCCTTACAAGGTCCTCTACAATCTGGAACCCTGCTTTCTAGCTTCACTTCTAGTTACTATCTGCCTTCTCTCTCTCCATCCAGCTGTACTGACTTTCTTTCAATTTCTTGAGTAACTCACACTTTCCTTTGATCCTGAGCCTTCGAACATGATGTTCTTTCTGCTAGAAATAGTCTCTTCCCACACTTATGTGGTTGACATTTTTAAAGTCAGCTTAAAACTCCCATTGTCTTATACTATTGTAGCCCCTTGTATTCCCTTTATTGTAATAGTCCTCAGAGTATCCCTGTGTTTCCCATTTGAAACAGGTATTATTCATTCATCTGTAAGATCAGTGAAGTTCCTATGCATTTTCTGTTTTCTTATTGCTGTTTAAATTGTGCATTCAGAAGCATGTTTGTTCAATAAGTAATTGCCATTCAACACATATTGTTATCCTATAACATATTATAAATTCCATCAGTTTGTCTAATCAGTAATTCCTATAATACTTTGTACTTTTTGATTTACTGTTTACAAAACCCCCTTTGCTCACTAGTCTCATTTTATCTACAAAGTAAGCTTGTGAGATAATCATAAAAATATTATTTTATATATAATTCATGTAAAATACACATAAAATTTGAACTTCTTAAGGTAAATGGGTTTTCCAAAATGAAACAGCTAATAATTGTATGTATTAGACCTAGAAATGCCAATCTTCTTATTCTTGGTCTAGTTTTGTTTCTACTACAATCTCGTATATCAAAGAAGAATTGTTCTGTATGTAGTTCCCAAGCTTTCAGAATGATCCTTCATGGTGGATAAATGTCATATTATTAGGCTGTCCATGATGACTCAGTGTAGTGATGAACTTTTAGAACTTTTAGATAACACTTCTACAACTCTCTATTTTTTAAGGATATTATATACATATATGTATGTGTGTGTATATATATATATATTTAATTTCAGTAATGTACAGTGTTTTATTAGTTTCAGGTGTAAAATACAGTGATTCCACAGTTCTATACATTACTCAGTACTCATCATGATAAGTGTATTCTTAATCCCCTTCACCTATTTTACCCTTCTCCCTACCGAGCTTCCCTCTCTTGTAACCACTCGTTTGTTCTCTATATTTAAGAGTCTCTCTCTTTCTCTCTCTCTCTTTTTATACAACTCTGAGATCAAATTTCTGAGACCAAAGGTCAAAAAGCCAACAAAATGACCATTTGGTTCTGTTAAAAAACTACTAAATTTGTTGACTGGATGATGGTCATTCTTTGTATTTATTCTGTTGCTATTTTATCAGCTCTTTTTCTCCTTCATCAATACCATCATCATCACCCTACCTTGTGAACATATATCACTGAATTAATAATTTCAGTTCAGATACATAAATCATAATAAAGCATTTAGAAAAATAAACACAATTTTCTAAATTAAAGACCTACATGTTTAAAAGTTCTTTGGATTTTTTTTTTTTTTTGCCTGCAGAACTGTGTTATATTAAACTGAAGGTAAAAATACTCAAAATACTGAACTTTATTTTTACTAATACTTACATTCAAGAGAATATAAGCACCTTTAGGATTTTTTAACTTGGATTTTTGATCTGAATATCTCAAAAATGCTTTATTACACATATTCATTTGTTCAATGATATCTATCGAGAGTATACTATATACCAGGTTTGGTTTGTTTCTTTGTTTTAGGTACTGAGATTACAGTAACCAAAACAAACATAAATTCCAGCGCCCATGGAATGAACATTCTTAGAATAACTATAAGACCAAGAAAAATGAACTTCTCAAAGTCTGTGGTGGTCAAATGTTTCAAATAATTGATACGATTGTGTTGTCTAATAAATAAATGATCAAATGAGTAAATCCTTGTAGGGCTTCTCATTAACTTTAAATAAAAGGCCCTAAGCACAAAAGAAAATTACATGTGAATTATCAAGATCAATGTATTTATCTAAAGAGTAAATAATTATGTCATTGCTTCTTTTTTTCAAGATGAGGCACTGGGTCAAAGCAGATGAGTATGGCTAAATTTACTTGTTTTCAAAACATGTATAATTTCTCCTTCACTTTGTATTTGCAATTAATTTAACAAGATAGGTGGATGCTAAGTGACCATAATCAATGATACTTCTTCAGTAACATTATACATTGAAAGCATTTCTGCATGTAGAGAAAAGAGGTGTTGCCTCTTCCCGGAATGAGAAGTAATCTCCTCACATACAGTTCTATTCCTTCATTTAAGACTCTTTTTACGTTATTTATAGCTGTGTAATTAAATGCAGAATACAAATGTAATATCCAAAATTTTTATTGCATATTTGCAGAACAGACTACTAAGGTAGAGAATTATTTTTGAATATAGAAATAGTAAATCAGTAAGGAGTAAGGAGTGAACATAGGGTAATGCCTGCTGGGCAGTAAGAGGCCTGTTTTATTTTATTTGAGGTAATACGGGACCATAAAAAAAATCATATTGATTTTTGGCAAACTATAAATAAGATTTTAATTTAATGTTACCTTGATATTGTGGGTTCAATTAAAGAGCCAGTTCTCATTTTCAATTGGTCAAGTTCAGATCTCAGCTTTTCAATTTCTTCTGCTAATCTTTCCTAAAAATCAAAGATGTTTGACTCAGAAGATATGCATATGCCAAGAATACCAACATTCAATTATGATAAACCAAGCTATCAATCTTAGTGGTTTTTTAAAAATGGAAAACTGATGGATATATTTTTATTACAGGTCATTAGACATGACAGCAAAATATGCCTCATTTTCCCCTTGTAATGAAAATGTGAAAAGCACAAATCAATAGAAAGTTATCTAAACATTAGTGCCTTGAAGATGTTTTATAGAGTAGTACTTTAGATTGTTGAGACAAAAATAAACACAGAATAACATGCTATGCTTAAAACTTCACCATCAATGAACTGAACTCAATATATGAATGGTCATATTTCCTAGTACAACTAATATCAATTCTTTTGATCTTTATTTCTTGGCAATCACTTTCATGGTCATCAGTTAGTTCATTTCTGATGAAAAGATGTGTCAAAAACTCCTAAAGTTTGTTTTGCCATTAGTTAGTTTGGGTTAAAAATAAAAAATACAAATTTTACTTCCCTAAAAAAAATTATCTACATTGTCTTGCATTCATTAATCCTAAATTTTTGCAAACATATAGGAATACTAAGATCATGACTAGCTATGTATACATCACTTCAAAATGCAAAGTCATAATCATAGCAGATTAAAAAAATAAAGAAAAGGACTTTGATTATTCTAGAAGGGTTGTAATACACATGATGAAGGAGAAAGAAAAATGGATTAAAAAGATGAGGAAAAGTGGGCAACTGGGTGGCTCAGTCAGTTAAGCATCCAATTTCAGCTCAGGTCATGATCTCACGACTCGTGAGTTGAAGCCTCACATTGGGCTCTGTCCTGATAGCTCAGAGCCTGAAGCCTACTTTGGATTCTGTGTCTCTGTCTCTCACTCTCTGCCTCTCCCTCACTTGCGTTCTCTCTCTCTCAAAATAAAGATTAAACAAAAAAAAGATGAGGAAAAGAGTCATTACGTGATATAAGTTAAAACTGTGAGCTTGATATTGGTAGAATTATTTGTACACCTGAAAATTTTCTCAGATTGTCATTACCAGTTTCTGTCCATAAATCTTCAATGTAAGGGTCACCTAATAGTCCTTAATTAAATGCATATGTAAGGATTTACTTTGTTTTCATGATTATAACATTTTATAATGTTGTGAAAGTTTAAATATGTCCTTCTAGATTTCCTCTTACTGTTTTTTTCCCGTCCCAGCAGCCAATGCTTGACATTTTACTTGACTCATACTTCGTTTCTCACCATACTTTGTTGTTAATGTGGCTTTCCCAATATTTCTCTTATCTGCCCTTTTTATTCTTACTAACATCATCCTACTCGACACCTTTTTAAGTTTTTTCCTGAATTACTTCACCAGCTTCCACAGAGGCGGTGCTCCCTTCAATCTCTTCCCTACACAGTTCTCTTTTAGATGTATCATTTAAAAAAACACATATGATCAAATAAATTATTTGCCTAAAATGTTAAATGATTTCTTATTGCATTCATTAATCCCTTTGTTTGTTATTTCCACATACACACATAGGGCACCTCTATTGTGCTATGCCCTAAGATAAAGTAGTAAGATAAAAAATTCCCTGCCCTCCTATAATTTATAATCTAGTAAACAAGACAATAAACAGAGTCTATAGGATGTTGGTAGGAAAAAGAAAATAAGAGAAGCATGGAAGATCTCTCCAATAAAGTGCTATTTGAGCAAAAACCTAAAGAAAGGAAGGCAGTTAAAAAAAAATAGGGATGTCTTAGGAAAAGGTTTAGCAGATACAAATGCTCCCTAGTGAGAAGGAATATATTTGTTGAAGGAGAGGGCAAGGAGGTCATTGTGGCTGGGTTGGACAGTAAAGAGAAAGACAGATAGGGAATAGACTTAGAAATGTTTTGGTTGCAGGGCTTGGGAAGGGTAGTCCTAAAAGGCCTTGTCAACCATTTTTAAGTCTTTGGTTTTTACTCTGAGTGAGGTAGAAAATGACTGGAGGATTTTTGAGCAAAATGGTGACATGATCACTCCTGATGAATGAGACTGGGAGGGAGGGAAGAAAGATAATTATTACTGTCTTTCCAAAAACATAGGCAAGAAAATTGTGGCTTGGACAATAGCAGTGTTAGAAAGAGACTGGATGGATTTGGGTTATATCTTGAAGACAGAACTAACTGAATTTGCTATTGGACTGAATGTGGAGTGTGAGATAAAGGGGTCAAGAATAACTCCAAGGTTAACCTGGCTAAGAGGAGAAGTTGTAATTTACTGAGAGGACTACTGCTGGCGGTGGTTGAGGTTGGTGGTGCTGGTTTTGGGGGTGGGGGGATTGAACCTGTGAACATTTGAGTTGCCCAAGTGTCCAAATAGAGATATTGAGTTGGCTCTTAAATACATGAACTCTCTCAGGAGAGAGGACCCAGTCGGTGATCTAAATTTGGAGGTGCTCAATTTATAGATGGTTTTAAATCCATGAGATCAGAAGAGCCTCAACTCAATGAGTGAACATGAGAAGAAATTCAAAACCAGTCCTAGGAATTTCAAATTTTAGAGATCAAGATGATGAGAAACAAGAAGAGGTTGAGTACACAGGAGATTTGGCTAATGAATGACAGTCAGTTATAGAGAACTGAGTGGAAATTTCAGAAGTTATAGGAGATGTGGTTAGATTAGGAAATATGTTTAGCTGTGTGGGATGATATTCAGAAATGAGGTATGACCTGGGATTTGCTTCCTCTAGTTACTGGCGTGAACAAGGGTGCAAAGCATGGAGTGATTAGTACTGTTAGTTGCTTAGGCAGATTGTTGAAGCTACAAGGTTTGGGTAGGTGGTGGGGGAGTGGGTTCTGGGGATCTTGCCAGGAGCACACAGAGCTTTGGAAAACATAACATTGCATAATAGGATCAAGTCCAAAATCCACAATCTGGGCACAACCTAGTTCTTTAAACACATACCAGTCACAGCAAACTTCTGGTAAATCAGCAAATCAACCATCTTTGTTTTCTCTGTGCTCTCACATAGGCTCTGTCCTCTGCCCTACCCTTGCCTATTTGGCAAGATCTTTTGTGCCTTCAAGAGCCTGATGAAATGGCATCTCCACTCTGTAGACTTTTTTTAAAACTACTTCAGAAAGAATTAGATGCTATCTTCTAGGGACCATATTGTATTGCCACAGAGAGATCTATCTTTCAGATCATATATACGCTGACTGTGGGGCCACACAGTTTTAAATTAACATCATAATATGTAGAATTTAGTGGGGCTAAATGTACAGTTTTCCTTTTTTTTAAATCTTTCTTCTCTCATTTTTTCCAATACTTTCCATATGCCATACTGTTCCCAGATATTCCCTCCTCTCCCTCTGTCTCTTCTGTCCCTTGCTTCTTCTCTCTCTCTCTTCTCTTTTGTTCCACACACATTTGTAGGTCACTTTTTAAGTCAATAATTTTATATTACATTATTTTCCTGTGCTAAACAAAATGAAATCAGACAAAATTGCTAACAAAAATTTATAGGTGGGGCACCTGGGTGGCTCAGTCAGTTAAGTGTCTGACTCTTGATTTTGGCTCAAGTCATGATCTCATAGTTGTTGGGAACGAGCCCTCCATCCGGCTCTGTACTGATGGCATGGAGCCTGCTTGGGATTCTCTCTGTCCTCTCTCTGCCCCGCCCCTGCTCTCATGCTCTCTCTCTTTCAAAATAACTAATAGACTTAAAAAATATATAGGCTAATGAAGAAGGAGAAGATATATTAGCAATTACAGCTTTTAACATTTCATAATTTGGTCCTTAACTGCCTCTTATATAATATGTCCTATAACAGGAATAACTGATTCCAGCCAAACTGTTATGCTATTATTTTTTTTAAAAATTAAGAAAATTTTATTTTAGAGAGAGAGAGAGAGCAGGGGGAGGGGCACAGGGAGAGAAAGAGAATCTGAAGCAGGTCCTGCTCCCAATGCAGGGCTTGATCCCATAACTCTGGGGTCATGACCTGAACAGAAATCAAGTCGGATGCTTAACTGACTGAGCTACCCACGTGCCCCAGGTTATGCCCATCATTATTTAAGAAATGAAACTCCCTACCACTCCTGCCTCACACAAAGCACTGGCAATCATGCCACATGCACTGTATTTGAAAGGCTTGTAACATATTTCTTCCCTTTCCATAGAGCTTTGTCAAGTGACACCTCCCTGAAGCCTTATTTATAGCAGCACTATATGGTAGTCTCTCCTACCTGTAGCTCTTACTACGTATTTCACTCCTTCGACACTTGGCATCTGTTCCTCTGCAACTTGCTGCTTTGTCAAAGGTGTGTTCTCTCTCAATTACATTTTTCAGCTACTTTGGAACCAGGATCATGTATGCAAACATAATTCAGCACAATCATTGTGCATGATATTTAATACATGTCTGCTTAAATGATATCTCAAACTAAATACAAATTAGTTTACTCCACTTGTGTAAAGCACAAAAAGTCAAAAGCATTTTTTTTTTTTTTTAGAAATAAGACAGTGATTATCATTTAGGATAAGAGTAGTAATTGTATTTGAACAAGAAAGGGGGCTACAAGACTTGATTTTCAGTGTGTTTGGTTTGTAAAAATTTATCAAGCTCTCTAGATATGTACACTTTTCTGGACGTATAATACAAAAGTTAAATTGTTTTAAAAAGGTAGCATCCTAAATTTATTTCTTATCAAATTTATTTTACAGTAACACATTTGTCAGTCTAAAATAGAAAAATGGGTAAAGTGTAAGTTTCCATTATACCTTGTCATGTAAAGATTCTTCCAGATTCTTTCTGAAAGTTTCTGATTCTTGAATTAAAACATTCTAAAGAAAAGAAAGAAAAATAATTAACTAAAGAGAAAATAATTGAATATGGAGATTAATGTTTTATTGCTCAAGAATCTTCTTTGATTCCTTCTCTTTGATTCCTTCCTTGGTGCATCTATTTCTTGGTTTCCATGGAAACCACATTTAAATAGAATCCTTAAACATAATACCTTAACATTTAGAAAAATACATAATTTAAATGGGAAATGTTATTTTGTAACACTTGGACTGGCAAATGGAATAAATATTATCTTCTAAGCTATATTTTCTTCTTCTCAGTGTTTTAAAATTTGAAATAATTAGGTTACTTTTAAAATGAGAAAATGTGAGTAATAAACTCAATATTAGCCAAAGGTATTACAGATAAAGGATTCAGATGAACTCATTTTTATCATCTGAGGAAAAAAATAAATGATCAGATCCTATTTCTGGAAAGCTTAATTTCTGGCCGCCTATTTCAAATACAGAATAAATAATTTCCAATAAAGGTTAAATCATTAGAGAAATATAAGTGAAATTTTAGCTATTTACAAAACTGTTACATCTCATGACATGTAGAAATAAGCTGCATCATAGAAATTATTTTTTAAATTTTGTCATGAAGTGATTACTATCATAAAAGCTTTATGTTTTTTTACATTACCACAAAGCATGATTTTTAAAAATGTATTTTTTCAAATTTAATTTTAGTAAAACTAAACTAAGAGTGTAGTGATTGGTAAAGTGGCCATGCATTTGGAGTTGAATGGGAAGAAGGCATGCCTTATCACTTTGTAATGAAAGTTAGCCAGTCTACTTTAACAATTTCAGGGGAGTATTTTTTTCTATTTTGGTTTATTGTCTGGATCAGGGGAAAATGTCTAGCTTAAGTAGTGACTGGCATTCATTCTCAATTTCCAAAATGATTTGTCCACCTGGGTTTTAGCCCCTACCTTTGTATCTGCTCTGAAATCAGCAACCAGCTCATGTAACTCGTGCTGGTGTGGTAGTTGCCAACTATCAACAAGACACATAGCATTGTGAATGACATTGCACACTGTAAAGAGGCAATTTTTGGAAATGATGCAGCTGAAATTATTGCGTTCCTAAACTGTAGTAGGATTAGTTCTATTGGTAATATAAATTCAGTTACTCATTTTGGCTTTTAGACAAGCAGTAGATTTAGTTACTCGAAACACGTGAATAGTTCAATGCAAGACATCCCCAAAATAATCGATTTTTGTCTCATTGCTCTTTTTTTGCACACCAGGTGAAGAATAACTAAGTATTTTCACCACAAAATACATTTTAATACATTTATCTATATGATCATGAGAATATGCAAGATTTACATACCATGCAGCACTTTTACTCATTTAAAAATTTATCTTACACATTTTTACAGAAACTACTCGTTCACTTCTAAGACTATGTCATATATACTTAAGGAAAATAAATGGATCATCCGACCAATACAATAATTACAGCAGGGTATAAAACAACCATGCTCTTAAGAACATTGATAAATATTCATGTGATTCTACTCTTCTGTCATTTTACCTTCTCCTCTAGGGCAGCCATTCTTTCCTTTAAATGTAGTTGTAAGCGTTCATTAGATTCAGTCAGAAGTCTGTCCACCGTATCAGATAATCTTTTGTTGTGCTCCTCATTCATTTTCTCTCTTTGCCTAGCCTTATATTCAAGAAAAAATAAATAAACTTGACATAACAATCATTTAAAAAGCACTGGGTTTGTTTTTATATTTTTCTAGTTTAAAATTGGATTCCATTTTATGTCTGGTGTGATTAAATTGGCAGAACCTTTTCTTTTTTCCTTTAAAATGCACAGAGCATATTCATAAGATTTTAAATATAACCTATCATCAAGAAAGACATTCATTTCTCACATGCCCATGGACTGATGATTGAGGGGAGTGTTTCTTAATATACATACTCTTTGAAGTTCTTGATTTTTCTCTTCAAGTTGACCTTCTAAATGTCTCATGCGTTCTTCAATGTTTCCATGTCTCTCTTCAGCCTGTTAAGAAATATGAAATATGTACCTGACATGTAAGATTTGATTAACACTTTACCTCTAAATAAATTGAAATAAAATGTAAAGCAAGCTACTACCAACCGCAAATGTAATTTTCAAAAAATAAACTTTTTTTAAACAGGCAGCTGAACAGCATTGCTTGAAATGTGTCAGCTACAAAGGCCTGTTACATCCAAGCATCAGCAAAACATTGGACTTATTTATGAGCAATGAAATCAGCCAAATGTAACATGCAGACTGTGCATGGTTTGAACACAAACCTGCCATTGTCCAATCTTAAGCTCCTGAAGCACTGAACTGCACAGATGGTTGATTATCAATAAATAAAAATAACATAATTTTTATAAATGAAAAGAAAAACTTAGATGGATTCTATTTAGCAATAGAAAGTAAAGTCCAGTAGGACTACCTTCCTACGTATGGAGATCATTTCTTGTAGTTTAGCTTCCATAACATATTGATAATCATCAGATGAGGTAGAAGAGGTTGGATCAGACTAACAAGTCAAGGAAAAGGAGAGGGACAAAATTGAAAAATCAGAACTAAAGACACTGACACTGAACAGAACATAGCACAGAATGCTTAAAAGAAAAATGTGACAGCAAATTTAATACTTTAATAGACAGAATTTTACATGGAAAGAACTACACTGATATCTGGTGAACACGATGCAGTCAATGGTTATAAATGAAAAACAATGATACGCCCAAATAAAAAGCTACCAACCTAAGGTATGGAAGGTTAGTGACGGCTGGCAATGAAAGACTACTACAGAATGAATTAAAGCAACTCTGAAAGAGTCATGTAATAGTTGGAAAAATGGGAAACCAAACACTAGAATATGTCTCTGATAGATTGTTAAATGTTTTGTATTTTGGTTTGTTTATCATATTACTAAAAAATAATGCAAACTGTGTGTCTCAGCGTTGAAGTGTATGCTAGGACAACGACCCAGGTGAAATAAATTTGGAAAAAAATTTATTACAAACCTAACACTGTAGACATCAAGACAAACTAAGCCACAGGATTAATTATTATGGGTATTCTCCAATTCCAGGGTTGAGTTTCCTCAGCAACAGTGACGAGCTGACAAACTGACTTCTGGTCTCTGAATACAAGTGTGTAGTACCTGGTCTAGTACCCTGGCACCTATTCTCAGATGTAGTCTTAATTTGACATTGTAAATGAAAGCGATTAGAAGTCCTCAAATTATCAAGGTGACAATATATTGTGAGGACAAGAATATTTATTTACAAAGTCTCCTGAATGACACTAGGAACCACTCAGAAACTGTTTCTACATTGATTTGTTGCCATGGAAACAAAATAGTGCCCTAAAGTGAACAGGCAGCATGGTGCCTTTGTCAGCTAATATTTGCCCAGTGCCAGGATTCGTTACATGTCTTGGAGGTGATTGTCAGGTTATCACAGACACAGAGTGTTAACACATGTGACATTGCTGATAGCTGAATTGTATTAGTATGTTATGCACAGATTACATGTAAAGTTAAATCAACATTTTGATCATAATTACAAGTATATATAACATCAAAATTGTTCTATGTTAGATCTATAAGATTTAACTCCAGAGCATATTCCATTACATTCTCTAAGTTTATTCTAAAACAGTGAAACTTACTTTATGCAAATATAGGACTATATATAAATATGTCATGCAGTACCTGAAAAGAAATAGTAGCCTATTCATGTATTGGCTCACACACATATATACTATTTTATGCAACAAATTCCAACTAATCTATAAAATAAACATTTAACATTTAACTGGTGTACTTATATAGATTACAACTCAATATTTACATTTGTAAGATTGTCCTTTTGAGATTCTTGTTTCATAAATGGGGAAAATAATGAAGAAATAACAAATAACCAATTTCTCTCCCCAAATTTCCAAGCAGAAGAAACACAGAAAGCTACCATAGTTCCCAAATGTCACAAAATGGTTTTCTAATATCACTTAAAACCTAGAATTCAAATAGGAATATAGTAAATGGGTCAAAATGTTGTTGAAATGATATCATCTAAACTCATTTAGATATCTGTAATCTCTCAAAAGTACATTTTAACATGCAGTTGGTGGTGTAAAAATTAATCAGGTGACTGATTCAAGGTAGTCAAAGCATGAACATTTCAATTTCCAAAGCTGTCTCTTTAAAAACACAAGCCCAGTAGGTCTTCCCAAAGGTCCTTAAAACTTCTACCTCTTTCCATCTTAACTATTGAAAACATACTAAACATTGTAAAAATTCACTTAAAGATTGAGCAAGAATTCTGTCAAGTTTAAATTACTTTGTTATTGTTGATATGTTTTACTGGTACTAAAAATGAATGAAATACCTTATGGAATTCAATACGAATTATGTCCTTGCTGAGGGAATATGCACTTTAATTAAAGAAGTAAACATAATAAATCATAAAATTGGGATCCCAAAGTCTTTATTGGTTCATTTTGTGTATACTTGCCATAGCCAATGTTAACATTTATCTGTAACCACTCCTCAATATTTCTGACTTTCTAAAGCCTTCAATGAGCTTTCCTTACCTATCTATACACACACACACACACACACACACACACACACACACACACACACACATCTTATCAACCACAGAATAGATTCAGACATCATTTCTAAACAAAAACTGGGATCAATTTCAATAGTATTGATTTATGTTCATCTTAGCCTTGTGAAGACTGTAGTTTAAGTAATTAGTGTAAATACAAAAGTCACACAAAAACAATCTATTTTTTGTACTCCTTGATGGGATACAGGGCTTATCTTCGTTTCACTCTTTAATATGACATAGGAAAATTTCAAATGAGCTACAGTTTAGAGGAAATTATAGGCAGAAATGGCTTTGAGAAAAACATGAGTAGAGTTTGAAATGGGGAAGAAATAAAAGTCAGATGGGGTGGGGCAAAGAGAAGAAAACAATAGGTAGCAGATAATAAAAGCAGAAAAAAATATATAGGCCAAATAAAATGCCTGAAACATTATTTAGAATGCCATTCATAATATAGGAGAGGGAAGCCTAGGTTTAAGCTAAGCAGAAATCTTTTTACTTTAGTATCAAAAATAGTAAGAAGTAGAAAAAGATTATGATGATCAATAACAGTGAGATACTGAAAATATGGAAGTGATAAAAATATATAAGTAAAACTGGTTCTAGAGATAGTCCCTAAAAGTGTCTGAACAGAGGAGAAGAAAAAGTACAAGATCATTGTAGCCATAAAACTTGGGAAAACAAATGAAAGAGCATCTTCAAAAGTTATAAAAATGTTACAAGCATAGGGAGTGTGCTGAGGATAAAACCTCTTCTCTAGACAAGTGTATATTAAATATGGCAATAATCTAGAAACTCTGTAGTTGAAATAATGATGTTGATATAAAGTCAGCCTGAAGAGAAAGCAGTAAAAAAGAGAAACACAGTGAACTCTAGCATTTTTAACACTTCTTAAGAAAGATGAAACTCTACTGAAAAAGGAGGAAATCAAAAGGATTCAGATGAAGTGAAATTTTAGCAATATATTATTAGTTAGATGTAAACTGAAGAAATTATTTTGGGTACATGAATGAAAGTATGTATCAAAAACAAGTAAGAGCCCCAGAGAAAAAATGAGGGGAAAAAAGATAAGACACCTATTTCAAGTTATTTTTTTATATTCTAAATTAAGGATGCTTAGGGATATATACTTTGAAGCCTCGTAAGTCAAGTATTATATTTTAAAGTATGTTTTGTCCTCAGTCCATCAGAAGTTAATTAGGAGCAATTATTTGGTGAATTTTAAATTGTATTATTTTGGAAGAGATTCCAGACTTTCTCGTATTTTACTCAGGATAGTATTGATGATTATTTTACACTAAAGTTTTACAAAATTATTTTTATTATTTAGTCACTCACTTAAAGCTCCAGAAAATAGTTCAGTTCAATAACTCTATATAAGTTCATGTTCTTCAAATGAAGAGCCTTAGTGTGTGTGTGTGTGTATATACGTGCACACACACACACACACATCCTTATCAATATTTGATTAATTTTAAATGTGTTTGCAAGAAAAAATAGAATATTACCACTATATTTGCACATTTTTATATAACTTAGAGATTATTTCTCAAATCAAATGATAAATTTATCTTTATTTGAGAAAGCACACATTTCTAAAATTGCCAGAAGGGTTTATGGTATGTCTATGACTATAGAAGGATCCAGATTGTGACATTATCCTAATCACACTAATGTTTTATTCAGCTGGTTATTCCAATACTCTGTAGACAAGCAATTATTCCAAAACTTTCCAACCCTGCTCTACTTTGCAAATATTTGTCTTTTCACTACCTGACTAATTATCTTGTTTTAACCAATAGGCATCAGTCTACTTTTCCTCTTTAATTATTTACTTTTTTGGGAAAGCAAATGTGTGTGCCTACTTTTGTATTGCTGTATTGACTGTTTTGGATAGTCCTAATGCCAGAATTTGTAACCTGTAGTTCATATATCTGTCTTACCCATTTATTAGGTGCATGGAAAATGTAGCACTGAGCAATGATTGCATGAATATCTAAAATGTTTGTACATTTTTGAACTGATATTAAAAGTAAAACATGCCTTTAGTGAGCAAAGTTGAAGTTTTGTTGTACATATACACTTTGAAGCACTGTCCTTTCCATTTCACTGTGAATGATAAGTCATTTTTAACATTATAATGGTTGCAAAATTTACAATATGTGTATAATTGTAGAATTTGACAGCCATAACATAGCAGATAATTTTGAATATTCCTCAGATTATTATTGAATTTAATTGGTTCAGAAGAAACTGTAACTATTAAAACCACTTTCTATTTAGTAACTTTAGAATTTAGATTTTTGCAAATCTAACTTCCAACTGCTAACAAATGTTTTCATATATAGTCAGAAAGGAACCGCTTATGATATTTCCTACATTTTTAATACCAAACAACTTCTGTTAAGGCTATTAAGTTATTGCAACTTATCTATATACATATTAAATTTCATCATTATTTGTTTATATTCAGTGATTATTCTAATGTTCAAATATTATCATGGAAAATCAACCATCAGGATACAAAATTTTGTTTTTGCTAACGTTTACACAGGCAAAGGTATCATCACATTCATATGTAAATCATTCATGTCAGCATAAATAAGATCTATAATATGAAAAACTCATCTAAGCAACAAACCAGTATAATAAAGACGAAATAAACTTAAATTTCATGAAACCTAAAGACAATCTATAGATTCCATTTGGATCACTACTCCTTTCTATGAGTGTATCTAGACTGACTAATTGTTTTATGGCAATACCTTTGTCAGAGCTGCAATTCTCTGAGCCAGTTCAGCCTCTACTTCAGGTAAGGTCTCAGCTTTCCTCATAGTCTGCTGCAACTTTTGCTCAGCCAGCTCAAGACGCTCTTGTAACTGCCTGTTCTTCTCTTCCATCTGAAACAGGGATGGAAAAAGAGACACTTAAAGAGTCCCAGTAAGGATAACTAACACCAGACACTAGGGTTTCTGTCATTATTCTAGATTTAAAATCAACCACACTTACTGTGCAAAGAGATGACTGTACTCATGTTTTTATATGTTACTTACTCACATTCCTTAATAAAATTCAGCACATTAAAAAAATAGAAAAACTCTTACCAATGGCAACAAAAAGAAATAAAAGTTACTAGTGAATGTAAATGTGGACATGTGCAGTATAACTCAACGCTAAGGTTTCAGACGTACCATGAGAGCATATTATTGAAAATTATAGTATTAACTGGAGTGAGAGATGAAATGTAGCACAATGACTAAAAGCCCAAGCTCTAGAGATAGGGTTAACAGAACTTTTTTCTCTGAAGGGCCAGATAATAAATATTTCAGATTTTGTGTATCATTTAGTCTCTGTTCCAACTATTCAGTTCTACTGTTGTAGCACAAAAACAGTCATAGAAAATGATTAAATAAATGAGTATGGCTATGTTTCAATAAAACTTTATTTATAAAACAGCTATAGTTTTGGCACATGGGCCATAGTTTGTCCAAATATGGAGCTCTGGAGCCAAATAGACTCTGCTCTGGAGCCACACAGACTTGAGCTTCCATTAAGAACTGGCATTTTCCAGATGTGTGACATTGGTAAAGTTTTTATGTCTCTGAACCTTGATGCCTCGGTATAATAATTGTGCTTACTTCACAGGTGGTGGTTAGATTTAAGTGAGGTAATTGTTAACTGCTTAGCAGTGTCTGATTCATGTCTAGACCCAAAGTAAATATTAGTAATTATTTTTATTATTATTAAGACATATTTGTGAATTACATGCTAGAAATCACATCTGTTGAGTCAGTTCCATTCTAAATTTTAGAGAACAGTTGAATGCCAAGAAATACTGTATTTTATTTACTCCGTATTTTGTTAGAATGGTGAGAGCACACGTGGATGAGAACAAAACCAAGATAAGATACTCAACCTGCCGTAGGATGGCCTCTTTATTTGCTAACTCATTTTCTAATTTATCATTCATGTCATGTATGGAGGTAGATTCTCTCTGAGCACTGAGGTAACGTTTCTCAAGGGTTGTGATTCTTTCTTCCATATCTTCCTTCTGTGCCATGGCCTACAATTAAAATAATAAATTAATTAAAATCAGATTTTCACATAGTTTACTGTATTGTCTTGTTATTTAAATAAAATAGTAAGATACAAAGGCTACCGTTTTCTTGAAGCAATATTCATTCCTTTCTTTTTATGGAAAGCATGCCAAATTTCATGTGAATTTTCCCAATTTACCTGTCAGAATTCTTTTTACATCTTGGGTTAACAAAAAGTTCCTCTCTCTGAGAATGGAATGGAGTACAAGAAACTGCCTACTGTAGAACTGGCATTAGAAAAGAAGTGGCAGATAAATTAGCTCATTATACAGTAGAGATAAGTACAATTATGGGTACAGTTGTAAACCATAAAATCAGTAAAATGGTGGCTACCATTCCAAACTGCAAATCAATCTTCAAATAAGGATAACCAATATCACCAGTATCCTCATCTACATATATAAGTAAGAGTAACCCAGTGTTTAAAAAAGGAGGCCAGGGGTGCCTCTGTGGCTCAGTAGGTTGAGTGTATGACTTCAGCTCAGGTCATGATCTCAAGGTTAGTGAGTCTGAGCCCGCATCAGGCTTGCTGCTGTCAGCACAGAGCCCGCTTTGGATCCTCTATCCCCTCCTCCTCTGCTCCTCCCCCACTCACGCTCTCTTTCTCAAAAATGAATAAACATTTGTAAAAAAAGGAGGCCCCAGAAAAGTAAATTAGAGTCATATTCACAAATGAATTGACCAATTGACTTGGGAACTTAACCATTTTCCTTGTTACATATATTCCAATTAAAAAAAGATTTTTTTAATGTTTTTATTTATTTTTGAGAGAGAGACAGAGCACAAGGGGGGAGGGGCAGAGAGAGAGGGAGACACAGAATCAGAAGCAGGCTCCAGGCTCTGAGCTGTCAGCACAGAGCCCGATGCGAGGCTTGAACTCATGAATCGTGAGATCTTGACCTGAGCTGAAGTTGGGTGTGTAACTGACTGAGCCACCCAGGTGCCCCAAGAATTTAGAAAACTCAAAGAATACACAACTCTATGGAAAAATCAGCTATCAGTGTGAATGTAATAACCATGGCATTAATATTATTCTCAACTATAATTTTTAAACCACCTAATTCATAGATAATATGGAGATGATTTTATCTTCCTAACAGCTTACATGAACATTTACTAGTAGGTGGATAACCTACTTTTTAAAAAAAGATATTAAGAAAAGTCAGCTGCAGAAGCAAGCCTCATGGGCCTGTGGCGGTTTCCTTTGATAATGTGGGGAGCTCCTTTGCGTAAGGAGCCTAAAATTGAGTTGGTAGTGGTGGTTTCCATATGTTGCTATCCAAATTCCTTTGGTCAATGTTCCTAAGCAGCCCTTCTGGTCCTCTCCTTCAGGATCTGGAGCCAGTCCTGCCACATGCACAGAGCAGATACATTTTCTTCCATTTTTTTCCAAAAGAAATAGAAGTCCTTAAATGAATAGTCCTTCATTTCCCGATTTTCCCTCATCACCACCTGGAAATAACCACATGCACGAATCTTTAACTTCGAGCTTTTACTTTAACAACAGGTGTTCGCCTTCTCTCAAAGTTTTAATCATTATCTGTGCTCTAGTTTTTATGCCTTTTCTGCTTTAGGGACCTTGATCACTTTTCTGTCCTGGATGTTCAAGATGATAGCAGAAGTAAATCCCACAACTACAGCTAAAACAATGGAGCAGGCCTTGTACAGCTTGTACAGATGACATGTGGAGGGAAGAGGAAAAAAGAATGATTTAAAGAAAATAAAAAATAAGAATGATAAATTATCTGCTTGATCACTGACCATAACTGAATTGAAATTATGCAATTTTACTACTCTGCTGGAGCGGCTGCGAAGATACACCACCGTTTTAAAAACAAGCAAGGAAATAAATGTAACAAGTAATTAATAAAATCCTGGAAAAACAAAAAGCTGTACAACAAAAGGAAATGCTATCAGAGGAAATTACTACTTGGATCAGTTGTGGAAATGATCTACACAGCCATAATAATGGTGACACTAAATGTGATTTGGGGGTAATTGTAGTGGAAGGATGGGTGGGAGAGAAAAGTAGAGAATAAAAAAGCTAAAATCCTCTGGGTGCCTGGGTGACTCACTGGGTTAAGCATCAGACTCTTGATTTTGGCTCAGGTCATGATCTCAAGGTTTGTGAGTTTGAGCCCCGCATTGGGCTCTGTGCTGACAGTGTGGAGCCTTCTGAGATTCTCCCTCTTTCTCTGCCCCTCCCCCACTTGCACACTCTCTGTCTCTCTCAAAATAAATAAGTAAACTTAAAAGAACTAAAATCCTCATATAATAGCAAGGCATCAATTAAATAAGAGAGAAAATAGCACAACTAACAGTGAAAGGATTGAAATTAAGAATCTCAGGCAAGTGAGATGGAAAGTAGGTGGGCACTCTGTGTGTGTATGTGTGTATGTGTGTGTGTGTGTGTGTGTGCGTGCGCATGTATTTAGATGTGTACCCTCTTGACATTATTTGTCTTTGAAAAATTATGTATTGTTAAACTGTATACTGTTAATTTCATTTTCATATAGAACTCTGGGAATATTGTGTCAATTTTGTAACCAAAAAAGAGAATTCTGAATCTAGTCTACATATATAACTTCTTATAAAATTATAATAGCGATAAACTCAGTTAAAGACATATACATGTTTCTTGACAACATGAGCATTGGAGTAACACTTACTAGCTCCAAATCCCAGTTTTTGCTACTTATTAACTCAGTTATCATGGGTGAATGCTGATTACCTTTTCTATAACTCATCCTCTTTTCTTTTCTTTTTTGGTTTCTCTGCTTGCTTGTCTATTTTGTTTTCTGTTTTAGGTTGGGATACTAGTATCTACCATATAACATTGTTGCGATACAGTATTTTAAGTGCCTTGTGTAGTCTTATGCATAATACACACTCCATAAATAATAGCTTTTTGATTATTACTTACTATTGTGCCTATAATTAGCTGATCTGACTCTATGGCATACATTGCATGCAGAAGTCACTGTACAGACTTTGGTACTGCATTTTTGATTCAGTGATTCATGTGGGAGATTCAATTTTTAACTGCAAGCTGTGTTGCCAAAAATAAATTTTGAATTTACAAGTTGGAGAAATATCTTTTCCCTGTGTGTCACTTAGAAATTCTAAAATGGGAAGCTTTTTCTAGTCTCTAAAAACTGTTCCCTAAAGAAAGAGGAAAACAGTATAAAGATTCAATTATCTCTTGACCTATGGTTTGTTTACAAAATAGACTTTATTATAGCAAATAAATATAACTCTATAGTAACTCAGACATAGTAAACTAAAAAATAAAACTCCATGTTTCAGATAATGGAAAAGGCAAAACTGGTATGTATTCATTTAATTACTTAGGCATTTTTGAAGAACTCTTAATAGGAAGTTAGAAAGATAAGCTGGTTTTATTCACAAAACAATATAGAATTTAAATTCTAATTCTTTGTTGGGGTGGTTCAGTCGGTTGAGCATCCGACTATGGCTCAGGTCATGATCTTATGGTACGTGAGTTCGAGCCCTGCATCAGGCTCTGTGCTGACAGCTCAGAGACTGGAGCCTGCTTCAGATTCTGTGTCTCCCTCTCTCTGTGCCCCTCCCCCACTCACACTCTGTCCCTCTCTCTCTCAAAAATAAATAAACATTTAAAGAAAAATTCTAATTCTTTGCACATCAAAATTTGCATAATATTTGCATATTTGCATAATATTTAATAAAGTATTATTCAATACTCCATTAGTAGCTTTTTTTAAGTTTATTTATTTATTTATTTGAGAGAGAGAGAGAGAGAGAGAGAGAGAGAGAGAGAGAGAGACAAAGCGCAAATGACAGAGAGGCAGAGAGAGGGAGAGAGAAACCCAAGCAGGCTCTGCACTGTCAGTGCAGAACCAATTAGGGGTTCAAACTCATGAACCATGAGATCATGACCTGAGCCGAAACCAACAGTCATACATGTAACTGACTGAGTCACCTAGGCACTCCCCCAATTAGTAGCTTTCTTAATTATAAAGTGGAGAGCTAAGCATGTTATAAGATTGTCTATGTTTTTAATATGTGTACTGTTCTTTGCTTTACTCCAGCCCCCAACTACATATAGGTCACAGTCAATTTAAGGAGCAACTAAAACAAACCTTCAAAGAAAGTAAATTTTAGAAAGACAAATACCATACGATATCACTCATATGTGGAATTTAATAAACAAAATAGATGAACATATGGAAGGGAGGAAAAAAAGAGAGAGAAACAAACCATAGGAGACTCTTATTGACAGAGAAAAAAACTGAGGGAAGATGGAGGGAGGTGAGTGGGAGATGGGCCAGATGGGTGATGGGTATTGAGGAGGGCACTTGTTATGATGAGCACTGGGTGTTGTATGTAAGTGATGAATTACTGAAGTCTACTCCCAAAACCAATATTGCATTATATGTTAGTTAATGATAATCTAAATAAAAATTTGAAAAAGAAAAAAAATCATAAAAAAATAAAGTATATCTCTTATAGTCATCAAAAAAGTAAATTTAAATAGATTTACTTATTGACGAGGAATAATGACAAAAATATATTCTAAAAGCATTAATGAAATATACTTACATAATTCATTTTAGATACTAGACAGTCCTCACACGTAAAGCAAAATGCATTGAAGCTTTTTATTATATGGTTTTTCCTACTCTCCCCTTTTTTCCTTAATCAACAAATATGTAGTGCTAATACAATACATAAATCATACTGTGCTAGCAATGTTACACATTGGGTAGCAAGAAGAATCACTTTTTTTAAAGTTTACTTATTTATGTTGACAGAGCACATGGTGGGAGGGGCAAAGAGAGAGAGAGAAAGAGAGAATCCCAAGCAGGCTCCACACTCAACACAGAGCCCTAGGTGGGGCTCCATCCCACAACCACAAGATCACAACCTAAGCTGATACTGAGAGTCAAGAGTCGGAAGCTTAACTGACCAAGCCACCCAGGTGCCCCCACTGTTTTTTTCCCCTTATAAATACTTGCAATCTAGTAGACCTTGTGTGTCCACAGACCACAGTCTGGATTATAAAAGCGGAAGCTGGAGTTTTGAGTGTAAGTGATACCTTTTTAAAGTCCATGGTTTTCTTCTTATTGGAAACAGAGAGCACAAGATTATTTCAGTGGTGGTTACAGTGCAGCTACATTTTTTATGCCAGTGCTATCACTGGTAAATGATTCTGTTTTGTTGATTTTAGAAGTTGCTCATAGTGGAAGAAGCACAGGTTTTGGAGCTGGGCTGATCCTGTGTCTTCCTGGTGCTGAGGGTTTGGAAGGAGTGCAATGCTCGGAGGGCAGTGCATATGCCTTTGACAAGTCACTTTACCTCAATTGAGAAAAATGGGCATAATGATGAGTACCTTCTGGATAGGACAGATGTAAGAAATTAGACAAATTAAATATAATACACCTGTAATAGTTTTCATGGTTGGTCTTTAAGAATTTCCTAGAAGTAAACCAGGGCCTCTGGCAATCGGACCTTTTTGGAAACATTTTATTTGGCCTTTCATGGTGTCCTTAACACACACGCGTGCACACACACACAGCACACATGATGTATACAGAAAGTCGGGCAGTGTATAGGTTTCTTGCCCAGGTCTCATTAATTTCTAGTGCTTCCTACGTTATACCTTTACTGCCGAATGTGTCATACATTTATATTGCCTGACTGGCTCTTGAAGCATCTGTATTTGCAACCTCCCTTTAGAAGTGAATGATGAGAGATATTCTTCACAAATTTCTTCTAAAATATAACTACATAAAATTTTAGAGATGATAATAGTTATATTTAAATTTTTTAAAATGTTTTTATTTATTTTGAGAGAGAGAGAGACAGTGAACAGGGGAGGGGCAAAGAGAGAGAGAGAGAGAGGGAGACAAAGAATCCGAAGCAGGCTCCAGGCTCTGAACAGTCAGCTCACGGGGCTCGAACTCATGAGCTATGAGATCATAACCTGAGCCAAAGTCAGACACTCGACCAACTGAGCCATCCAGATGCCCCAAGAATAGTTATATTTTATTTTACTTTTAAAAAAATTTTTAACGTTTATTTATTTTTGAAAGAGAGAGAGAAAGAGAGAGTAAGTGGGGTGGGGGGGCAGAGAGAGAGAGGGAGAGAATCCAAAGCAGACTCCAGGCTCCGAGCTGTCAGCTGAGAGTCCGACACGGCTTGAACCCATGAACGGCAAGATCATGACCTGAGCTGAAGTTGGATGCTTAACTGACTGAGCTACCCAGGTGCCCCAAGAATAGTTATATTTTAAAAGAATTCCACATGAAAGCAGAATACCTTACCTATTCGAAGAGATTTCCTCATTAAAAAAAAAAAAAAAAAAAAAAAAAAACACCTGGCATCAGATGATTGATATTTTCCATCTGAATTAGCTTTTTGTCACCTACACCTGAAGACGATTAGAATTAAGGAATTATTTTTACATAGTCAATAAGAAAGGGGGAGCTGGAGATACTGGGCTCTACCTGTGACACTGCATTAAATAAACATGAAGAGAGGAAGCAAGAGAGGAGTGCTAAATGAAAGGAAAATTGCTAAATCTCTGGGACTAAGAGAATGAAGAAACTGGGATAAGCAAGGCCTCAACAAATAGCTTTACAGCCAGAAATTGTAGTGTTTCTTAACAGTGATATAGAAGAGTGGCAAACCTTCAGCTAAGGAGTGAAAATGACAGACGTGTCTTTGAACGATCAATTCATATAAAGAAGTAGAGAGCACAGTATCATCATTTGCATGGTAGCAGAGCAACCTGCCACTTCATGGATCATCTACATTTTTTCTGAGATAGTAGGTATTGTTCTAACCCACATTCTAATCTCATCCATGCCTTTTGACATTTACATCAAATACCTATAAATATCCATTCTTTCAACAAAGTTTTCTTGAATGCCTATTATAAGCTCAATAGTTGTGTTGGTGATTAGAATAGAGAAGTGAACAAAACACAACAAGACAAAACTCCCAGCCATTATGAATCTTTATGTATAGGGGAGAGGGAGGTATATGACAAACAGGTAAATCAGTAAAGTATATATTGTGTCAGATGGCAGTAAATACTGTGAGATAAAACAAAGAAAATGAAAGAAGAGGAAGAGTGTACATGTGCAAATAACAAGGTTAGGGAACACTTCACTGAGAAGAAAACATTTGAGCAAAAGGAAGAGGGAAAAGAAAACCCAATAGAATAGGTCTGGCTAGTTTAAGAGGCCATCCATCTTAACTGAACAGAGTGGACTAAAATGAAACAGCAAGAGATGAGTTCCCAGAAGTCAGAAAGGTGGTAGTGGAGATTGTACACGGCTTGTAGTCCACTGTAAGGACTTGGATTTTCCTGTAAGTAGGACAGGTAGCCATTGAAGCAGAATGGTAACTTGAGCTGACTTAACATTGTAACAGGTCACTCAGGTTGCTATGTTGAGTATAGACTGAAGCGAGTAAAACACAGAGGAAGGAAGACTAGTCACAAGAGTACTGTAATAATTCAGAGAGAGATGGTGGTTGTGTGGAATAAGGAAGAGCCATAAAGATTGTGAGAAGAGGTCACATTATTGATAAGTTTTGAAGTTGGAAATAATGGGTTTATGGCTGAATCATATGCAGTGTGTGAGTGAAACAGGTACCAAGGACAGCTCCAATGGCATTGAGGACAGGTGGGCTGTGTAAGAAGACAAGAAACTCTGGTTCCTTGGGGGTGGGAGAATAACAGGAAAACACTCTTGAATACGTTAATTTTGAGAATATGTTAATTTTACAGGCAACTGGGAAACAGGACACAGGATAAGCCAGAGATATAAACTGGGAGTCATAAGGCAGTGGGTGTTTTTTGGAGCCATGAGACTGCATGAACTTAGCAGGGAAGTGAAAGTAGATTGAGAAGGAAAGTCACTACAAGTCTAGGGAGACATTGATCAAATAAAGAAGCCCGAGATAAGGGCAGGAAGTAAAGACGGATGAAAATCAGAAGCGTATAGGGCGCTACGACCCAACTGAAGACGTACTTCAGGGAGTAATGATTGGATCCAGTGCTGGGTTCAACAACATGGAGGTCAGCAATCTGTTCTTATCAAAGAAGGGGATGTTGGAGGCAAAAGGAAGTAAAATGGGCTCAACAGGGAATGGGAAAAAAATAATTGAATACATGGAGTGGAGTCAACTCCAATAACAATTAGTTAATTATATACAAAAATGTAAATAAGATAAAATATGTAATTTAAACAAATATGTAAAAATGACAAAAGGTGAAAGGTCACCAAATAAATTTTTTAACAATTATGAATAATTTTCTTTTTAATTGAATAGAATGAGAAAGTGAAAGGTTCTAAACATTTCACCTTAGTTGGTAAGATGATTAGGCAGTGTTACAAAAAAAATCTCGTATTTTTTGCAGTAACTTTCAAGTACTCTATTAAACAGATGAAGTGATGTTACATCTAAGAAGAACCGAATACATGGAGAAAGAAAGGTGCACACATTCCCAAATATATATTCACACTCACAGACACAACACCAAAATAAGAGGGGGAAAATTTAAAGTAATGATTTTGAGTATTCCCATTTGCTAAGAGTGTAGCAATTTCATTATTCATACCCACATCTAAAGCTATTTAAAATTAGCAGCTTAAATTTTTTAAAAATTCATTAAAAACTATAGAAAGTTTTTACTCTACCCAAGACTTGATATGAAATTCCGTACATATTTAAAGGGTCGATAGGTAAATAAACTATTTTTGTCTTAGTGGACATGTTTCATAACTAATATCATGCATCCCAAATTTTGGCTTTCTGAATAGATGTAAAGATTATATGCCATTAGGGGAGATTTGCAAAAAGCATCTCAGAAGCAGCATTCAGAAAGCAAAGACTGAAACCGTTATGAATCACTTACCTCCCTAATGTCCCTTTGATATTTAGTGTTCATTTCTTCTGTTTTAATGAGATCCTTTCTTGCTGTCTCTGCTTCCTGTTCCACCTCTCCCACTCGGGAAGAGAGTGCTGCTAAACGTTCCTTCATTTGAGCCATTTCATAGTTTTGCTTTTCAAGCAATTCTTGTAGTTCGACTATTTGGCTAGTTTCATCAGTTGAGTCTATAGAACCGTTGGACAAACGCTGCAGGAAAAGAACAAGAAATGGCACTTAGGATTCTCTTCATCTTTAATTTAAAATCCATGAACTTAAAGAAATGAAACTGATGGAGCTTTCACACTGAGAAATAAGAACCCTAACTAGTTTTGAAAAAAAACTAAGTTTTTGAGAAAAGTCTTAATGGACATTAAAATATAAAGGTAGATCAGTAATTTTCAAACAGGTTAACAGATGCATTTGAACAGATGCAACTTAGCATGAAACACTCGTGTATCCCAAACATTTAACAAATGGCAGTTATTATTTTGCCAATTATATCCAAAGTTTATTGTAAACAATATTTATATAAGCAGCATATTATTAAATGATAAGAAGGAGCACAGAAACTGTATAATATTATTTATTTATTTATTTATTTATTTATTTATTTATTTATTTATTTTTGAGAGGGATATCATGCAAGCGGGGAGGGGCACAGAGGGGAAGAGCAAATTTTTTTAAAGTTTTTTATTTTGAGAGACAGAGAGCAAGGGAGGGGCAGAGAGAGAGAGGGAGAGAAGGTGAGAAAGAGAGAGAGAGAATCCCAAGTAGGCCCTGTGTTTTCAGCGCAGAGCCTGACATGGGGCTCGATATCATGAAATGTGAGATTATGATCCAAGCCAAACTAAGGAGCTGGATTCTCAACTGACTGAGCCACTCAGGCATCCTGGGAGAGAAAGAATCTTTTTTTTTTTTTTCAACATATGAAATTTATTGTCAAATTGGAGAAAGAATCTTAAACAAGCTCTCTTCCCAGCACAGAGCCCAACATGGGGCTCGATCTCAGGACCATAAGATCATGACCTGAGTCGAAATCAAGAGTCGGATGCTTAACTGACTGAGCCACTGAGGTGCTCCATATTTTCTATTTTTATTCAAGATCCTGGTGCATTTGCAAGTTTCATTTTCAATGACTCTCAGAGAAAGAACTTACACACATTTTTCTTTTAACGAAGGTTATTCCTGGCATGAATGTGACCTAGCTAGAATAAAGGTATAGCATAAAAAAAGCCTTTATTTCTATATTGTTAAGAACATAAAAGTCATGAATGCACACAACCCACAGGAAGGAGGCTTAAAAGGATTAAATACTTTGAGACTGATTTCTCCCCTTGCTGCTTAGAAACCAGGGTGACCCATGTCTTCAGAAGCGTGTCCTACAACCTAACTGTACTGGAGAAGTTCTGTGGTGGAGACAGGGCCACAACTGGAGAAACAGCACTAAAAGAAAAAGGGCACAGCCAGGCTGAAATAAGAAAATGATGATGCACTTTGCCTTAACATAAATGCAAATAACAGATGCCCAAATTAAAAGGGCAAATTAAATTTTCCCAAATTAAAACCCAAATTAAAAAAGATAAACATGAAAAAAGAATGAGAAAATGAGAAAAAGCAAAGAAAGTACCATTAATTTTAGTACAGTGCTTGTTTGGAAAACACGAATCTGTGTTAATACAATAGACACATGAAGAAACTATTTGAATGTTACATAAATATTGCGTTTTCCTTTTTTCAATATATTGAAGTCGAGCTGACCTACAATGTTCCATCAGTTTTAGGTGCACAGCACAATGATCCGGCGGTTCTATATGTTATGCTGTGCTCTAAATTTTGTGTTTTCTTATGCGCGACTTCATTCCTGAGAATCACTGGTTAAACACAGAATCCCATACCCAGCTGAACTGAGCTGTGTAGGAACACACAAAATGAACTCGTGCACGCTCCTCAGACATCTAACATCGCCTCAGTGTATCTCAGGCTTTGAGTCACACCACCCCCATCGTGTTACAATTTTCTGTCTGATTTCAGATACCCCACTTTCTATCACTTCACAGTAATGCACAAACCCCCAAACCCATCTGACATCCATTTCTGCAAGCAAAATTCAGGTCTTCTTCAAGTCCAAGAGTCATATTTACAGTATTTATGCAATTCTTGACTATTTAACGTGTAAAACGTGCTACAATTTTCATTGGTTTTCTATCTCTTTGTTTTATGCCATCGATAAAGTTGTGACACAAACCCCTCTTCTTCCACAAGCCCTGTGTTTTGCATTGTGCAGTTTTGCAGAGCTCAGAACTTTGAGGGATGCAAATGACACATTAGAGCAGCACTGACTGTAGGAGAAAAGAGGGAGAACAGAAAGCACCACAAAAGCAGTGAGAAAGAGAAAATGGAGAGCAAACAGGGAGCACAGACCAATGGCAAGGGGTGTTTACTAAGTCCAGGAACTAACACATGAAGAAGCAGCCTGGAAAATCTAAATTAAAATAGCAGAAAAGATAGAGTTAATCTTAAAATGGTATCTAAAGATGCCAGATCCACAGACCTAATACCTTGAAGATATTACTGAACTCTTAAATTGCAGATACTGAACATCTGATAATCTAGTAAAAGAAGGAAGAGATTTTACAAATATGTAGGAATGTCAGAGATGCTGCTGAGATCCAGCAACTCTATTTTCCCGACTGCTGAGATGGCTGCTTGCTGAGGGATAAGAGTCCCTCAGGGTCTTTCCAAAGATCCCTGAGGTGTGCAATGCCACACACAATGAAGAGGTACTGGGAAGCTAATGCAAAACCAACTTTCTAGACAGTTTTTATGGATACAAAATGCAAACACATTGATGGTGACCCTTATACAGGACACAACTATGTGTACATGGAGCTGAGATAAGCCAGTGATAATCATTAGGCAACAACTGAGAACTGGTTTAGGGAAGAAGGCTAGAGCCAATTGCCAGTCAGTTATGCCCAAATTTGGTATAACTGAGGTATGATATTACAGGGCTTTTTTCATAATAGGAAATATCTTTGAGCTCTGTATACTACTTACAGGTAACTAAGCAATCTTAAGCTTTAATAGAACTTCTACTTCCTCACATTGAGGACTTTCTTCAGTCAACTAAAAAAAAAGGCAATTTTTTAGAAGCTACACAAATCACTAGAAAACAAATTTTTGCTTTGAAAAATGTTTTATGTAACTGGAGAAAATACACTTAGGTTTCTGGAACCCTAAAGAACTTGGGAGAACTGAGACTCACGTAATCACACAGAGCTGATTTGAATTAAAATGCAGAACTTTTCTTTTCTTTTTTTTTTTTTTTTCAACGTTTTTTATTTATTTTTGGGACAGAGAGAGGCAGAGCATGAACGGGGGAGGGGCAGAGAGAGAGGGAGACACAGAATCGGAAACAGGCTCCAGGCTCTGAGCCATCAGCCCAGAGCCCGACGCGGGGCTCGAACTCACGGACCGCGAGATCGTGACCTGGCTGAAGTCGGACGCTCAACCGACTGCGCCACCCAGGCGCCCCAGAACTTTTCTTTTCAAGTTTATTTATTTTGAGAGAGAGAGGGGGAGAATTAGAGCATGCATGTGGGAGGGGTAGAGACAGAGGAGAGAGAGACTCCCAATTAGGCTCTGTGCTGTCAGCGCAGAGCCTGACTCTGGACTTGATCCCATGATCCGTGAGATCATGACCTGAGCCCAAATCAAGAGTCAGATGCTCAACAGACTGAGCCACCCAGGCACCCCTAAAATGCAGAACTTTTAATTCCCAGTTAAGTTTATCTACCCTTTACCATATTGCCTTTACTCAGAATATAAAGATCAACAGATACAAATTATGCATGGTATATGGTATAGACAAGTACCAAGAATGTAGTGTGTATTCATACACACACACATATGCATTCAGTAAATATTTGTTAAGTCAACGGAATCATGTTAATTTTCTAATTAGAAAAATGATTAGTCCAATTCTGTGCACCTGAAGTCCATTAAAATCTTGTTTAAAAATTGCATATTTTGAACGGGCTCAAGGTAAGAAAATTTTAATTAAGTATAAACAGTAATCAGGCAACTAAAAAAAAACCACTTAAAATGCTAACCTTTTTAATTCCTTTAGTAACAGATGTATAACATAAGGTCTTTACACTACTTTGAAATTTGGGACTATCCATGGAAAATTTCTGAACTCTCAATTTTTTTCTGAAGTGTTTTTAAATCTTTTATTTTTTTAAAAAAATTTTTAATGTTTTATTTATTTTTGAGAAAGAGAGACAGAGTATGAGTGGGGGAGGGGCAGAGAGAGGGAAACAGAATCCAAAGCAGGCTCCAGGCTCTGAGCTGTCAGCACAGAGCCTGACGCAGGGCTCGAACTCACGCACTGTGAGATCATGACCTGAGCCAAAGTCGGACACTTAACCGACTGAGCCACCCAGGTGCCCCTTAAATCTTTTATTATTTAAAAAAATGTGTAACATTTCATGTATTCAAATCACTTTAAATATATTTTATGGTGAGGTTAATATATTTTCTCATAATTCCAGAGTAAAAGTTCATTTAAAAACTGTGATTTATATCTTAGAAAAAGAATACATAACTTTTGTTCGAAATCATTTAACAGTGATTTGTAGATTTATCTTTAAAATAAATTGTGGCACTCTAACTGAAATGACCTATTATTGAATTAAAAGAAAATCCAGTGGTTCTTTTAAACAGCTTTATTGAGATAGAATTTATAACCATAAAATTTGCCCACTTACAGCATAAATGTCAATGGTGTCTAATATACTTAAAGAGTTGTACTATCAACATAATCTAATTTGAGAACATTTCGTCACCCCAAATAGAAACCTCTTGCCCATTAACAATCATTTGCAGCTGACCCCCACCTCCAGCCCTAGGCACGATTTATCTACTGCTGCCACTGTAAATCTGCCTATTTGGTACTTTTCACATAAACTGAATCAGAACAGATAGTCTTTTGTGACTGGCTTTATTCGCTGAACAAAATGTGTTTGAGTTTCATTCATGTTGTAGTATCAGATTTTTTTTTTGATTGCTGAATACTATTCCATCATGTGGATATACTACATGTTATTTATATATTCATGTGGTAATAGACATTTAGATTGTTTTCACCTTTGGGCTAATGTAAATAATGCTGTTATAAACATCTGTGTACAAGTCTTTGTGTGGACATGTGTTTTATATTCTTGTGGATAGATTCCTAGGAGTAGAATAGCTGAATCACATGGAAATTCTACATTAACATTTTGAAGTACTATTTCCCCAAATGGCTGCACCACTTTACATTCCCACTGGCAACCATGTGACTTCCAATTTATCACATTCTCACCAAACCTCGTTATTGCCTTTTTATTACAGCTACTCTAGTGTGTATGAAGTGGTATCTCCTTGTGATTTTGATTTGCATTTTGATTTGCATTTGATTTGATTTGATTTGATTTTGATTTTGATTTGCACTTCCTAATGGCTAATGATATGGAGCCTCTTTTCACGTCTTTATTGTCAGTTATGTATCTTCTCTGTCTATTCAAATTCTTTACTCTATTACTAATTGAGTTATTTGTCTTTTTATTAATGAGTTACAATAATTATTTATATATAGATGTGTGTGTGTGTGTACACACACACACACACACACACACACACATATACAATTCCTTTATCAGTTATATGATTTCCAAATAGTTCTTCTCAGTCTATAGATTATCTTTTCACTTTGACAGTGCCGTGTGAAATGCAAGTGTTTTTAATTTAAATGAAGTCCAATTTATCATTTTCCCCTTTATATGTTGCGCTTTGGTGTTGTATCAAGAAATTATTTCCTAACACAAGGTTATGAAGAGTTTCAGTGTTTTTCTCTTAAACATTGTACCAGGAAGAAAGAACTAGGTGTTGGGATTTTGTTAAATGTGCTGATACATTCCTGACATCAAGGAAAGTCTCGTCAAGCAGAGGAATAGCACATAAATAAGCAATTATTAAGTATGACAATGAATGTTATCATAAAGTTTTATGATAAACATCCTAAATATTTTTGACATGGGAGCAGAGAGACGATACTATTTGTGATACTCTTTGACTTTGATCTTTAAATATGAGTAATTACATTTAAAGTAAAATAAGGAGGGTATTTATTTCAGAAAGGTAAAGCATGAGCACAGGCAGGGAGGTAGTTTCTGCAGGGCAATTACAGGTTGTACTGTGTGGAGAGCCAGAGACGAGTGCTGTAGACGAGTGCAAGAGACTGGGAAAAAAGGCCGCCGTAGATTAAGATGGCTTTAGCTTTTTGTATGAAATACAATGCACTTTGAGTACTAAATAGAATGACAGAGAGTCATCAAAGGTTTTTGAAGAGGGAAATAACACGTGAAAACCTGCTGTCAAACTGTTCATCTCTCTTCATGACCTGGTAACCTATTTAAAGCCTTAACTACCAGTAACTTTCTCTTTCCCTTTCACTTTCTCTTTCCCTCCCCCCATGGCTAGAGTTGATGGATAAAATACAGCATGTCCAGTTATATTTAAATTTCAGATAAACAACGAAAAATTTTTAGAGTAAGATATCACATGCAGTATTTGGATTAAGCTTATACTAGAGGAATTGATGATGCAAAGAAAACACTGAGCCCAAATCCAGAATAAGAGCACATCATGTATTTATCTGGCAGAGGAAATAGAAAAATCAAAGGCTGGGAGACACAAGCGGGTTTAGGATTTTCAAGGGGGACCAGTATAACTAGAATGGAATAGGCTATAGCAAGAAGATGGGAGTGAGCATACATGGGCAGATGATGTTGATTCTTGAGATGCCAGGGGTTCCTGAGTTCATTGTAAGACACTGACTTTTACTCTGGGTTAGATGGGCCCAATAGGAAGGTACTGAGCAGAGGAGTGACAGTCTTTTAGAAAAAATGTCTGCTTTACCTTGTGACATAGTTGAATTAGACCCATTTCTATGACCTCTTTATGTGTCAAGGAACACCTTGTGTGTTCAATCCTCTTTGATGACTCTGAACCCTTAGAAGATGCAGTAGGCCAAGGTCTGTGGGCTCCTACTTCTGGCAGTTGGTATTGTTACAATCTTTGCCATCCTCCACACCAATCCTCACCTGGGATTTGTAGCTGGATTTTCCTGTTCAACACATGATGTCTGGGTCATCTACTCCCACCTGAATTACTATAATAACCTTCTAACTGGTCTCTTTGTTTCTAACCTTATCTTCTTACTCCTATTTTTTAAAACAGTCAGAGTGGTCCATGGTAATCTTGTTACATGGTAGTCAGATCAAGTCACTCCTCTGCTCAAAACACTCCAGTGGTTTTCCATCCTACCCAGTACAAAAGCAAAAATCTTGTAATAAGCAATAACCACCGCCCCTGACTCCCTACTCCACTGTCCTTCCCTCCATGCCACAGCCTCCCTGACCTCTCTCCTACTATTTTCCCACTGGCTCTCTCAATTCAGCCACACTGGCAACCTCACTGCTCCTCTAAGTCCATTACACTCCCACATTGCAGCCTTGCCTTTAGATTGTCCTTTTTTTTTTAATTTTGTTTTTAATGTTTATTTATTTTTGAGAGAGAGTCAGAGCATGAGCGGGTGAGGGGCAGAGAGAGAGGGAGACACAGATTCCAAAGCAGGCTCCAGACTCCGAGTTGTCAGCACAGAACCTGATGTGGGGCTCGAACTCACAAACCACGAGATCATGACCTGAGCAAAGTTGGGTGCCCAACTGACTGAGCCACCCAGGTGCCCCTAAATTGTCCTTCTGACTGAAATGTTCTTCCTTAGTATTCCAAGTGGCTAACAACCTCAACCACTTCAAGGAAGCCGATCCTGACCACCTTATTTAAAACAGAAAACTGCCCTTACCTCCATATCTCAGGACTCCTGATTTTGTGTGTGTGTGTGTGTGTGTGTGTGTGTGTGTGTCTGTGTGTTTATCTACTTTTTCTTTTCTTCAATATCAGCTTCTAACATACTAAATGACTTACTTATTTGTATTTATTGTCTATTGTCTGTTAACCTCTTCCAACTTGCTAGATTGTAAGCTCCAGCCAGGAAAAGAGCCTTTATATGTTTTCTTTTTTGTGTATCACAAGTGCATAGAATGATGCCTGGCATGTGATGGTAATGAGATAGAATTTGGCTGACTGAATAAATGTTTTGATTACTTGTGTCTCTAGTGAATAGAACAGCACCTTCCACAAAAATATATTTGTTAAATGAATGAATGAATGCATGAATGAGTGAAAGAAAATTTCTGGTAATAAGTAAGATGAGTTTTAGGAAAAGCAGTAAGGATTCAAAGAAAAACAAAATACGGAGACAATATTTTCAGCCATCGGTGTGCAAAGTTGATGAAAAAATATTTTCATAAAATGCAAATATAGGGGCACCTGGGTGGCTCAGTTGGTTAAGCGTCTGACTCTTGGTTTCAGCTACAGGTCGTGATCTTGCAGTTGGTGAAATTGAGCCCTGCATTGGGCTCCACACTGACAGCGCAGAGCCTGTTTGGAATTCTTTCCTTCCCTGTCTCTCTGCCTCTCCCTTGCTCACTCTCTCTCTCTCAAACTAAATACACAAATTTAAAAATATAAGCAAATAGGAAAGAGAACTTACTCATTTGTCTCCTGTTTTAAAGCAGGAGAATTATCTTTATGGTAGAAAAATCTGAAATAAACTAAAGAAATATTATAAATGTACATTAAAGTAAATGATATGGTAGAAATATACAGCCTACATCTAAGACCAAATGAAGCGAATGAAGCTGAAGCCCCAGATGTCGTACCATGTCATGGCCATAGTGCTTCTAAAGTTAATCCTGAGATAAAGCCAGAAATATAAACATGTTCTTCCATTTTCTATCAGGTAAATACTAGAAATATGTCTCTCTTTGTATTTGATAATCTTCAACAAAATGACTTCACCATTAATATGTTTTCCTTCCTACTTCTGGCTTTAATATTGAGTTAAAAAATAGTATAACATGTTAAAAAAAAAACCCAGTTGTCTTGTTAAATTACTAATTGCCCATTTTCATTCTGCATTTTATCTTGGTTTAATGGTTGTTCCTTATTTTGAGCATATTTTAGTGACTACATAGTGCTCCTCTACCCCACTAAAGAATAGTAGTTTAGGAAACATAATAGTGAATAATTTTCACATTTCTTTTAAATGGTAAAATAATGCCTGTTGAATGTACAGAACAGAGGGCATTTAAAGTGCTATATTAGTATAACAATAATTAAGTTCCCCTTGGACAGTTTTTTTGTTTTGTTTTTTTGTTTTGTTTTGTTTTGTTTTGTTTTGTTTTGTTTTGTTTTAAGAGAGAGAGAGAATAAGAGTGCAAGCAAGTGGGGAAGGGGTACAGGGAAAGAGAAAGAGAATCTTAAGCAGGTCCCATGCCCAGAGCAGAGTCTGACACAGGACACAATCTCACGACCATGAGATCATGACCTGAGCCAAAATCAAGAGTCATATAGGGGCGCCTGGGTGGCGCAGTCGGTTAAGCGTCCGACTTCAGCCAGGTCACGATCTCGCGGTCCGTGAGTTCGAGCCCCGCGTCGGGCTCTGGGCTGATGGCTCAGAGCCTGGAGCCTGTTTCCGATTCTGTGTCTCCCTCTCTCTCTGCCCCTCCCCCGTTCATGCTCTGTCTCTCTCTGTCCCAAAAATAAATAAACGTTGAAAAAAAAAAAAAAGAGTCATACAGTTAACCAACTGAGCCACCCAGGTGCCCCTTTATAAGATCTCTGAGGTGGATGGACACTGACTGTGCAGAACAAAATACTTGCTTGACCTCTGCCTACACCAAGAAGCCATTATTTTTGAGAGCTGATACCTTTTCCTCAGATTTATTGAGATATACTTGATATGTAACACTTTGTAACTTTAAGATGTACAACATGATAATCATTACATGTAAATGTCATGAAATGATCACAATAAGGTTAGCTAACACACATCCATCATCTCATGTAGTTACCATTTCTTTTCTGTAGTGACAACAGTTAAGACCTACTCTTAGCAACTTTCAAATATGTAATATAGTACTCTTAACTGTAGTCCCCATGGCAGCTGATAATTTAATCTTATTATGAACATATTTCCACATGTGATTTGCACATTTTGACACCTCTTTTCTAATGTTTTTCATGCCTAACACATAAGTCCTTGATTCTCTCCTAATGAATTTCAAGTAAATCTTTCTCTTATGCATTTTATTTCTTATGGTTTATTAATCTCTCTAGAGAAAATAAAAAAGGTGGGGCCAAAGAGTAGAAAGTAGGAATTTATTTTACTATCAGTTAAATCCAGATATTAAAGACACAGATACACTTAAGACTTAGCATTGAAGGGGTCACACCAAGCCCTTCCATTCCATTTTTGAAAATAGTTCTATGAATATTATGGTTAGAAATAAATTATTGTTTGGTCAGAAAAATACACTAAGATTTGCAATCATTACCATAAGCAATCTATTTCTAATAATTCTGTGGAGGATTGGGGAGAATCTATAAAATGGCAAAGTCTTATAAGATATATTTCAGTCTGTGAGAGGAAAAATATAGTATTATTGAAATATAGAGCCAAAAATAATGAAATAACACAAATCTAGAGGAAAAACATTCATAAGCACAAAAATAATAGAGAAAAAAAACCTAGAACCAGTTCATTGGAAATTTCCTAAGTGAGTCAGCAATGTTGGGGTGAAAAAATGTATATAACAGAAAAAAGACTGAATCAATCAGGGATTCCATGGGCTGTTAGTGAAGTCTCTTTGTGAACTCTATGAGTAAATCCTAGACCAAGCATTGACTCAAGGAGGGACTTTGGAAGACTTCAGCCAATCTGATGTCCCAGTAAATATTTCCTTTCATTCCAAGAGACCATTATACTCTTCATTTTACTTTAAATCCACAAATTTGGATTTGCCTCCAAATCCTCAAGGATTTGTATATAGGATTGTATCTTTCATTAGAATAATGACAACTAATAATAATAGCTATCATTTACTGAGTACTTACTTACCCTGACATATTCATAAGATGTCTGGCTCTATGCATGGGTTTCTAATAATTATTCTACTTCACTAATATTTGTTAAGTTCTGACGATGTGTTAGGCACTGTTACAGAGCATGATGTGCCTAAACCCTATAAGGAACTATTGTATACAGAAAAGGAAACTGAAGCAAGGAACACAGGTATTTTGCTTACGGTCACACTACTAAAAAGTGATGAGGTTCAAACATGAGCATAGGTATTCCAGTGTCATATTTCTAGGAATTTTTTTTCCTTTCTCCTCTCTCTCTTCTTTTATTCTTTCTTTATTTCATTCTCTCACTTTCTCACTCTCTCTGCTTACTTTTGCTTCTTTACTCTTTGATTTACGAATTTATTCAATCTCTACTTGTTATTTCATTCATCCATTCATTCAATCACTAAAACTCTGTTTAGCCTTTACCATATGCCAGACAGTAGGTTGGGGGCTCAGAATATGAGGATTCCTACCTGAGTGTAACATAATATAGGAAAAAAGAGTAAACCAAATCAAGCAACTAAACAATTAACAAAATTCGTAAGGACCAAAAAGTATTTAAGCATTGAGGAGTCCAAATGCTTCACAGCTATGATTCTGGGCATTTTGTGTCAGCCTAGACTGTTTCTGTTAATTTCCATACTGCTTTTTAGCTCCCAGAAATCAGACCTGAACTCAGATTTCAAATCTTCTCCTATATGTACACACATTTTGTCTTTGCTCTGAAATTCTCCAGCACAGAATTCACAGCTATTATTTCCAATTCCACATTGACTCTTTAAATCTGTTTAATCATATGTAAACCATCTACTTATAAACCTTACAAATCTAGAACCTAGAATAAAGCAGACATAATATCTGTACTCCATATCAGTTATTCTCAACCACGACCACACATTAGAAACTTTGGGAGAGTTGAATAAAAATATAAAGTGAATTCCACTCTAAATGTGATACACATAAGGCTCCTAGAAGAAAACATAGGCAGGAATTTCTTTGATATTGGCTGTAGAAATACTTTATGAGATATCTCTCTTCAGACAAGGGAAACAAAAGCAAAATTAAAGTATTGGGACTACATCAAACTAAAAGGTGTTTGCACAGCGAAGGAAACCATAAATAAAACAAAAAGGCAACCTACTGAATGGGAGAAGATATTTGCAAATGACATATCAGATAAGGGGTTAATATCCAAAATATTTAAAGAACTTATATAACTCAACATTAAAAATACAAACCATCCAATTAAAAAAATGGGCAGAGGATCTGAATAGACATGTTTCCAAAGAAGACACACAGATGGTCAACAGACACATGAAAAGATGCTCAACATCACTAATCATCAGAGAAATGCAACCCAAAACCACAAGGAGATATCACCTTACATGTGTCAGAATGGCTAAACTGAAAAACACAAGACAGAACAAGTGTTGGTGAGAAAGTGGAGAAGGAACCCTCACACACTACTGGTGAGAGCATGAATTGGTACAGCTACTGTGGAAAACAGTATGGAGGTTTCTCAAAAAGTTAAAAATAGAATTACCATGTAATTCACTAATTCTACTACTGGGTATTTACCCAAAGAAAATAAAAACACTAATCCAAAAAGATCTATGCACCCCTGTATTTATTGCAGTATTATTTACAATAGCCAAAATATGGAAGCAGTCCAAGTGTCCATCCATAGATGAATGGATAAAGAAGATGTGGTATATACATAAATATATATTTATGTATATATATGTGTATATATATATACACACACACACACACACACAGATGTATAATGGTATAATACTCAGACATAAAAAAGAATGACATCTTGCCATTTTCCAACAGCATGGATGGACCGAGAGGGTATAATGCTAAGTGAAATAAGTCAGGCAGAGAAAGACAAATACCATATGATTTCACTCATATGTAGAATTTAAGAAACAAATGAACAAATAAAGAATAAAAAAAGAGACAACAATCAGACTCTTAAATACAGAGAACAAACTGGTGGTTGCAGGAGGGGAGGTGGATGAAGGGAGGAGTGAAATAGATAAAGGAGATCAAAAGTACACCTAACTGGATGAACACTGAGTAATGTAGAAAATTGTTCAGTCATTATATACATTTGAAGCTAATATAACACTGTATGTTAATTATACTTCAATTAAAAAAATGATCCCACTCTAAACCATATCCAATAGTGGAGTCTGGGTATATAATTGTTTTTAAATCTCCCTAAGTAATTGTAATGTTTAGTTGTGTTAAGAACCATAGATCCATATTATCCAGGTACTTTACTAATTACTGTATCCAATTTAGTCATCAAACCTAAAAAATTGGCATAAAGAGGGAAAGAATTTAAAGTAATAAAATAATATAATGACTGGTGAAATGAATGTAATAAAAGATGTAATAACAGATCTGAGAAATTAGTGTTCTTTATTGTAGTATCAACAAATTGTTTTAAAATATATTTAATGGTTCAAATGGAAAGATGTGACTATCTCTTATTTTTGAAAGATGGAAAGAAATAAACCTCTATATAGAGTTGACTGAAAATTGCCCTACTTGGAAAATTTCTAGATCAGATGATTTCTTATAGTTACTTCCCCATTAATGATTTTATTATTCCACATTGAGAATTACAAAGTTATTATGATACCATAAATTCCTAGAAATTTTATTTAGTTAGAATATCTAGCTGATGGACTTTCACTTGTCAGTTCTTTAATGTGGTCAATCATTTCATTAATAACTATAAAATATATTTATTATTTTCTCAGACGTTTAAGTCATTCTTAATTTCCACCAAATTTAAAATTTTTTTTTTTTACGTTTATTTATTTTTGAGACAGAGAGAGACAGAGCATGAACGGGGGAGGGGCAGAGAGAGAGGGAGACACAGAATCGGAAGCCGGCTCCAGGCTCTGAGCCATCAGCCCAGAGCCTGATGCGGGGCTCGAACTCCCGGACCGCGAGATCGTGACCTGGCTGAAGTCGGACGCTCAACCGACTGAGCCACCCAGGCGCCCCAATTTCCACCAAATTTAAAAGCAAGGATATTTTAATCTGAGGAATATCTGTTACTTTGAAGTTCTAATATTTTCATAATGTTTAAAGTAGAATATAATTTATTCACTATATCTGGTAAATGTAGCTTGATAGAAATATACTTCATTCTGTAGTGTCTTGAATCTAGATGAAACATGAAGAATTTCTATTCAATAGTCCCATGATTGATATTAATAATACTCAGAAATGTAAAGAGTAGTTATTTCCCATATTACCACATGAAATAAACATACCGGATGATTAATGTGGAAAAACATTCATCTATAAAATTCTTAAATGTTCTAAAAAAAGAAGATATAAGGAGGTATATGTATAGCGGAGAATTTTTGGTTTTTGTTTTTCATTTTTGCTTATAACTGAAAATCTTGAATTCCTTCTTTGTTTAGCTATAGAATAAAGAAGTAACATTGGAGAAAATCTTTTTTCTTCTAGGAAGAATCACTCAGCACTCCTTTTAGATATGTAAATATAAGGCTAGTAGGCACCCCTGCCCTAGAAGAATATTTAATGAAACCTTGACAAACTGTCTCTTCCAGTGTTTCTTGATATAAGAGAGGATAGCAGGAGGGTAATTTGCATAATTACTAGGAAACCTCAGGGGAGAAAGGAAAAACAAGACTTCTTTCCTTTCAGTTTTGAAGTTCAGAGTTATTCCAAATTATCCTACAAACTAAGACAATTGACTGAATCATTATAGTTTCCAAGAGCTAGTGAAAAGAATGTAGGAAGTGGGAGTAGGCACTGGGACCTGAGTCCAATATCCAACATCAGTCATGGTTCCAGCTCAGTGGGTAGCTGGCTCTGGAGGACATTCCTGACTCAGTCATCTTGATGAGTTTGGTAGCCTAACTGTGAAACTAAGCCCTCAAGGTGGTATAATTTGAAGAAGGGGGAATCCTCACTGAAGAACCACTCTGCCATGGGATGTCACTACTCCTGGCGGAACTTCTCACCAGGCCAGTGACTGGTACGGAAGGATTTCACTTAGCCTGTATGTCAGTGGGCTATTGCAATGGTACATGGATGACATTTGACTTTGAGGAGCCACCTATTTTTAAAAGTGATAATTTGAAAACTCAAAAGAGGCAATGGCAATTAAAAAAAAAATTGTTGCTCACTTGTTACCTTATCACATTTTCTAGTTCTCTTTTTACAAAATGTTAAAAAAAAAAAAATGCTTCTTTTGACCTGATTAAGTTTTAGAGGTTCTTAGATAATTCAGGCAGAGCAAGAATGGTCCCAAGAGAGAGCTACCAGGTTTACTGTTCATTGGGTCACGTGAGTCCTCTTGTATTTAAGTTAAATAGTCAAAAGAGGGCTCAACTTATTTGTAGCCCAATCAGATCATAACTGTTATATATGTAAAGAACTAATAATGGACATAAGAATAATAAATGTGAATCAAACACTTTTATTTTAAGTTTTTAAATTTAAAATTTCTATGTTTTTACATTAAAAACTTTTTTTAATTTAAAATTTAATTTCTGTTAGAGAAGCATGCAGATGGTTAAAAAACAAACATTTAATCCCCAGGTTAAAAAAAAAAAAACAGTTTACCATTGGAATACCTATCAATGAAATTCATCACTCTAAGAGATGTCTTAGTCTTGATAATAATTCTTAGAAAACTTGTAATAGAAGAGCAATTCCAAATCTGAAAAATGGTTACTATGGAAAGCATCATAATTAATGTTATCATTACAGTCTAGATCATTATAAAGTTGCATAAAACGTGACTTTATAAAATCAAGTATACCATTCTGACCCATGCTACTCTTTGGTGTACTGAAGTCTTAAACATTGTATTGAACATTGAAGTCTTGGGCAATATATTAGAAATAAAGAAATAAAAATTGGGAGGGAAGAGAAAAAAGAATAAAATACTTCTAAATTTCTTAAACTCTTAGAAAAGTCTAAGACCACAACATACTCTTGAAATCAATATGTCAGACAGCTTTTAAAAAAAAAATTAACTTTTATTCATTTTTGAGAGAGAGGAAGAGAGAGAGAGAGAGAGAGAGACGGAGCGTGAATGTGGGAGGGGCAGAGAGAGGGGGAGACACAGAATCTGAAACAGGCTGTAGGTTCTGAGTCGTCAGCACAGAGCCCAACATGGGGCTCGAACCACAAACTGCGAGATCATGACCTGAGCTGAAGTCAGATGCTTAACAGACTGAGCCACCCAGGTGCCCCAATACGTTAGCAAGTTTGATGGATGTCATATCAATATTGAAAAATCAATAGAACTTTTTATGCCAGCATTAATTTATTAGAAAAAATATGAAAATAATCAAAATAGCAACAAAACTATAGATGTCTAGAAACAAATAACAATCTTTAAGACCTCTATTTGACAGATTAACAATTTTATTGAAGAACATAAAATAATTCATAAAAAAATGGAGACAGAAGCCTCGTTACAGATGGCAAGACAGCACATCATAGAGGTGATTATTCTCCCCAAATTAATATATTAACTTAAGTAATTCCAAAATAATCTCCCCAGGGGTTTTAAATGGGATCTGAAAAGTAGATATTATAATTAAGCTCTAAGAATTAAGATTTAAAAACTAACAATAGTTAACATAGCATGGTACTCATTTATTTATGTACTGAACATATACTTATTAAGAGCTTACCATGTGCCAGGAGCTGTTCTAGACACCTGAGCCTCATAATGAATATAACAAAGATCCTAACATTCATGAAGCTTATTCTTTAGCTGGAGTAACAGACAATAGATTACAGACAACATAAATAAATAAATTACATGCCATTTAGAATATGTTATGACATTTGAACAAAGGCTTGATGGAGGTGACAGAAACAGCCATGTAGATATCTTGAAGAAGGTCATTCTAGACAGAAGAAAGAGCAAGTCAACAGGAGGCCAGTGCAGCTGGAGTGGAGACAGAGGTCAAAGTCAGGAGACCAAAGAGGAAAAAAAAAAAAAAGGCAAATCATTTAAAGCCTCGTATAAATGGGAAGCATTTGTACAGAGCATTTGCTCAGACTTTTGAGCAGACTGAGATGTTGAAAATAAGACTGTGAAGGCTGCACTGGAGAAGCAGAGAGACGGGGCAGGAAATAATTACAATAATTCAGGTGACAGATGATTGGAAGTGGTTCAGAGTGGAGAGATTAATAGAGATGATGAGAAGTGGACAGATTCTAGGTATAATCTGAAGGCAGGGCAAATCTAGTTCTTTACAGTTTGATGTGCGGTGTGAGACATAGGGAGGACTTGAGGGTGACTCAATATTTTTCAACTTGAGCAACTGGAAAGGCAAAGTTTCCGTGATTTGAGATGGAAAAGATGCAATTTGTTTGGGTGGGGGGATACAAGAGGTGGGTTTTTGACATTTTAAGTGTGCAATATCTTTTAGATGAACAAGTGGCAATGTTGAATAGGCCGTTGGATAAATGTTTGGTTGTAGAGTCTGAACTAGAGGTAAAGATTTGTAAACTATTAGCATATGGATACTAGTTAAGACTGACTGGCAATCATTGAGAGAAGAAATGGAGGACTGAGCCCTGGATCACATCAAGAAGTCCGAAAGAAGAATATGGTCCAACAAGATAGGAGACTGTGACGGAGCCACTGGTGAAGTAAGAGAAAAACAAAAATAGTGTGGTTTCCTGTAATGCAAGTTAAAAAAAAAAAAAAGGAATCAAGGAGGAGTGATCTACTATGACATCAACTACAACAAAGGTTGAGAATTGGCCTTTGTATTTACCAATATAAAATTAGTGGTGATGGTAACAGGAGACGTTTCTGTGGAATGGTGGGGCAAAGACTCTATTGGAACAGATTTATAAAAAATGCAAAGAAAGCAATCGGGGAAAGTGAGCCGACAACCCTGTTGAACAGCTTTGTGGCAAAAGGGAGCCAAAAATAGAGAAATAGCTCATTGTAGAAGTAAGGTAAAGAGAGAATTTTTTTTTTTGAGTTGCAAGAAGTTTCTTTGTTCTAGGAATGGAATAAAGAAGAAAAATGACAAAAGAGAGAGAGACCAGTAAGAATTGCCAGAGAAGTATAATTGACTAGGTGATTGCTGAAGACACCAACATAGGAGGTAACAAAGTTTTCTTTGTCTAAGGTTTATTTTTGAATTTTTTAAAGATTCATGCTCGTCTAATAAGCTCTTTCATCCTCTTAGACACGTGGGCAAATTTAAGTAAACACTCTTGCTCAAAGTAAATACTCTTATATTTGGAAATCCATGAAATCAGGTAGTTGACATGTTGCCTTTCTTCACTCTTGTTCATTTTTAATATGTGCATGCTTGTTATACTATTTCCATCCACTCCTCCTATTGATAAGCTATAGGACTTTGAGCCAGTAATTCCTGCTCTGTAAACCTCACAGGGTTATTACAGGGATCCAATAAAACAACTGCATGAAAGCACTTTTGGAAAGCTGTGAAGAGCTTTACACAAGTTATTTATCCTGTTCATACTTGGGGTGTAGCCTTTGCTAATAATATTTCCAGACAGGTTTGAAGAATAGTTTGCCTATCTTTAAAAGGCCAGAGGGGTGCCTAGGTGGCTCAGTCAGTTAAGCATCCTACTTCAGCTCAGGTCATGATCTCACAGTCCATGTGTTCAAGTCCCATGTTGGGGCTCTGTGCTGACAGCTCAGAGCCTGGAGCCTGCTTCAGATTCCGTGTCTCCCCCTCTTTCTGCCCCTCCCCTGCTCATGCTCTGTCTCTCCCTGTCTCTCAATAATAAACATTAAAAAAAATTAAAAGGCCAGAGCCAGCATTAAGAAATATTCTTCAGAACACTCATCCTGGCATGTGTAATTTTCCTGCAGATAAAGGGGATTTCTGGTCATACAAATTTCGGAAAAACTGAATACTGTTCCCCTTGGAACTTGACAATATTAAAAAAATAAAAAAAATTCTAATGAGTACTAGAGTAAAGACATCAATTCAAAAATATACAGCACAGTATGTCCTAATATTCTTGTCCTAGGAAATCTCTTTTTAGGGGAGTGGGTTCTGTAAAACACCCATCAAATTCCTGGCAAACTAGTGCTTTATGAGAATTTTAAGATGGGTAAACTCCACAAAAATGAAAAATAAAAGTAGAATCAATTGCAGAGTGTCTGAATAATAGACTTAAACATTTTCCTGGATTGGCTTGGCAGATCAGAGAAGACAATACACAGGGAAGGAAAAACACTTGTTCTTCTCTATATCACTTTAAGGGAGCAAATTCATGGCATAAAATTTAAATTATATCAATAAAATAGAGATAAATGAACACACTCTCTGTCAAGGTCTGTGAATCAGCCTTTTAAAATCTTAAGATCTCTGACTTTAGCAAAGGTGTGTTTATTCTTCTGTCCTCAGATCTAGACAGATAATATAACGGATACTGAATCTGCTTATAGAGATAAACAAGTCAATTCCCCTTTCTCTTCCCATTTAGTAAGGGTGTAGTTAAAGCACAAAAACCCAGTCACTGAAATCAGAAAGAGATTTATTTTGAGCTTAATGAGTTCCCACACAACATTAGAACATTTTTCTTATTCTTGCCACTGCATAAAGAAGATGCCTAACTTGTGGTCATAAGCTTTCTCTCCAATTCGGCTCCTATAAAATTGATATGGGATAACTTCATGTACATATGAATGAACCATGGAACATCCCACACTTGCCTCTGCTGGGCCCTTTCCTAGCCACAGACCTCTAAGCCACTCAGCCACAGGTATCTACAGACCTTTTCTTTCCTGAGAGGTGTGCCAACTCCAAGATGGCAAATTCATAAATCCCATCCTTTTGTTTGGTTTTACTGCTTGAAAACTCAGTTGAAGAATGAAAGAGACATGTACACATTATTATCATGTTACTATGAGGAATTAGATCACAATATATGGGATTCATGCACAGAAGAAAATATTCTGTTAGGGCTATTCAGATGCAAATAAATCCAATTATTGTGCATAATAGAACACAATAGCATGATGAAATAAAATCCTTCTGTCATCATTGAGGATCATGCTGCTAATATAGCTTTATGAACTTTTCCTAAATGCCTATATTTTTGTCATTGGTAGTTCAGTCTAAAACATAGCATGCATTGCTAGAAATCCACAAAACCCTTAATTTTGGTAAAGGCACATGCCGTATTTCAATTTTTATAACACATTAGCTCAGTGTCCTTCATGACCAAAGTTCTACAATGCAAGTATTACACATGCAGTTACTAGATCTGATCTGAGGATTACTCTTGCCACTGGTTCTTCATTTTGATCTGTAAATTTTTTGGCTTAAATTTTCCTGCCTATCTGGCAGGAACTAAAGAACTGAAAAAAATGCAAACAAAAACCCATTTCTGAGTTTGCATTTACACAGCTTTTACATTTACATATCACTGTTGCTTAAATTGCTATGTTACATTTTATTTTAATTTAAAAAGAGTCAGGAAGTAATGTCAGATTTCAAGAGAGAATAACAGAGCAACAGTTTTGAAAAGGGAAGAGGCAGCTTGGATCATCCAGAGTACCTAGGTTCAAAGTGAGGATGACAAGGGAAGGAAGAAGCTTCAGAGGGTAGCAGATAGCCACCAGCCTGGAAAGGGTCTCACACGTCCAGATATGCCTCAGGTGTTGGATGGTCACTGATAAATCAGCCACCTCCTTACTCTAACCTCTGTGAAGAACTAAAGTTTCAGTCACTGATGAATAAGAAGTAACAAGATGTATGGCCCATCGTAAAATGTAACTATTGTTTGGTGAGACTTTACTTTCAGTTTTACACATACAGGCAAACAGATGTAATACATATATTACAGAGTAAAAGGTTGAAATTAAATTGTATTTCTTACAGCGTGTAGTAGACAGGTAGGTCCCTAGTATTTGTGGGGCCCAGGGCAAAACAACAAAGCACGGTCCATATACCATAAATCTAAATATTTAACAATTATAAATCAAGTTAGCAAACTGTCAAGTAAAAATATGACCTATTATGTTTCATGAAAATATACCTTTCACAATGACTGTTGGACCAGATTCTAAACAATAATTCTCAGTCTCCTGGAAGTCCTACACCAAGACTTAGCCAGATATGATCCCTGAACTACAGCCCGCTCCCCTTCTCTTCCTGGTTTCATCTCCTTCCAGAACACTGATCTGTTTTTGCCTGAATGGATCCCTTAGCTAACACTTTCAAATTTTGTGTAACCCCAGCAAACAGGCTTCCTTGGCCACTCCTTCAGTCTAGGAACGAGTGCATGAGAATGCAGGCTGACTATAGACATTGCTTCTGGGAAGAAGTCAATAAAGGCCCTGGAGGCAGGCTAAGGTCCCTTTGGTCAGAAAGTCCTGGCTATCAAGTACCAGGCATGTGGTCAAGAAGGGGTGGTGGTGTGGCTTACAGGTGTGCAATTTCCCCTGGCCCCGTAAACTTCTCATCCTGTAGAGGGGCACAGAGGGCCACAGCAAGGCCCACTAAATCACGGCCCCCTCTTGCCTCAGTTTAAGAGCCACACTTGGAGTGATCAAAACTTGTGAATGCCATTGCCTCGGAGGAAGGATCTGTTCAGAGTAAAAAAATAACTGGGAGAAGTTGAGGGAATGATGAAAAAAAAAATTCTTTTAAAACACACTCTTGAATAGAATAAAATAATCAACTCTAAAAAACAAATGAGTATGTGTAATAATAAAGGAAGAAAAGATCAGAAAAAAGTTTGGGTTAGAATGATTTTTTTTTTGAAAATCAACAGTAACACTTAAAGAAATCATGCTGGCATATGAGAAGAAATGTGAAGGCATAATATTGTCCGGAGGTGAGAAGACCAGGGTTGTGGCCCTCCTCTGGACAAATAAGTCATTTAATCTTTCTAAGTAAGCCTCAATTTCATTATCGGTAAAATTAAGAAAAGGAACATCTCTATCTACTTCAGAAGTCTGATGTGTGAGAAAATGACAAATGGATATAAAATTGTAGTGCAAACGATTTTTTAAAAAGGTATCTAATCAAGATGCTTCTAAGTTAAAACACTTCTGTATCTTCCCATTGCTCTGAGAATAAACTTGGGCTCCTTGCCACAGCCTAGGAGAACTTACATGATCTGGCCCTGTTCACTGCTCAGTCCTGTTTCCTGCTGCTCTCTCCCCTGACCCCTAGGCTTCAGTCACCCTGTCATCCTTCCTTCCCAAGAATGTGCCAAAGAAGCTCTTTCCCACCCTTGGTGCATTTGCCCTTAGGATTTCCTTTGCCTCAAAAACTCTAATGGCATAGAGTTCTCCATATGGTTGAATCCCTGTCCTCTTTCAGGTTTCAGTTCAAACCTCACCTTCTAAAAAAAAAATCCTTCAGTGCCATGTCTATTTAACATCTCCCCACCCACTTTGTACCTGCCCCTTCAGCACATCAGTCCCTCTGACATACAACTTGTTTATTGCCTGTGCCTTTATCTGCCTTGTTCGTTACCAAGGTCCAACCACCTAGACCAGGACCTATATCCTAGCACTATCAATAAAGTTGTCACTAAATATATATTGAAAAATGAATGAAAACACAGGATTAACAAATAATATAACCACACCATTTATTGCTTGTAATCAATGTGCCAAGAGTTTTGTTATTCATAGTCAGTGTCTCTACTCTTTACAACAAAGCTGTAAGCTGGGTATGACTATTTACTGGTAAGTGATGCTCAGGGAGGTAAAAGTGTAAGGTCACACAGCTAGTAATTGGCAGAGATGGAATTTGAATCCAGGTGTACTGACATCAAACAAATCACTACTCCATGCTGCCTCTCTACCACCTCCCATCACAATTAATTTATTTTCCTTCAAACTCTAAGATCATTTTTGACACTACTCATTTATCATGTTTTGCAACAGTAATTTGGGCATGCTTATTTTTCTCTCTAGTTTCGCAGCAAATTTAGTACCGGAGACTATGTCTTCTGAACCTCTACCAGTGTCTAACAGTCTGGTTATCCATATCACTTAGCAAATTTTGCAGCTGCAAAAAATAATTGGAATTTCAGAATATATACGTCAGGAGCATTGTTAACTCCTTTACAAGAGCAGTGTGTTTACTGCAAAAATTTCACAAATTCATTCCCTTCTAGAAAGCAACAGGAGTAAAGTTACTGAGCCCAGTTCTGAACTTATTATTAATGATGTAAAACTTAGTATTCTGAACATTTTTATTACCCTGTGAGTATGTTCTTCTAGAACTCATTAAATTTATGTCCCACAGAGACATTTAAACTAATTCCAGTTAAGCTTATTTCTTTCTTTTAATTTTTTGTTTTTAAAATGTTGACAATAATTACACAGCTTTTCTGTGAGTAATAAGGCCTGTTACAGACTGTGCTTTTATGAGACTATTTTTATCAACTATTTTGTCAACAGAGTTCTCAAACCACTGACATAAAACATCTGTTGGCTAATTTACTACCCTAAACAAGGGGTAATCCTTGTGACTAGGATTTACAAGTCACTTTCTGACAGCTCCGTAGTATCTAACGATAGTTTTGTGTATTTCTCCCCAACAACCATTTTGTAATTTATACACTAATACTACAGTCATGCTATACTGATAATCGCATAGATACTACCCAAAATAATATTTTTTTGTTTGAATATACTTTTTTCAACAATTCCCAACAAAAAATTAAGTGGTAGGATTTAAATTACAATCTTATAACACTTGTTATTCAATGCTATTGATAAGCTTTAAATAATCACGTTATAGAGGATAATAAAGGAAAGATGCTTTATAATGTTTATTGAAGTTAGGAGTTTTTATATAAGGATGATAACTGTAATGATTAGGATATCATTTAATATTTTACCTATAAATGTCAGCAGTTAGAATATTGTGGGGAATCTAACAAAGCATGGTGACTATTATCAGCAATATTGTATTAAACACGTAAAAGTTGCTGAGAGTAATTCTAAAATGCTCTTAGCACACACATGCACACACACATACACACACACAAGGTAACTATGTGAGGTAATGTATATGTTAATTAACCTTATTGTGGTAATTATTTCACAATATATACATATGCTAAATCATCATCTTGTATACCTTAAACTTACACAATGTTATATGTCCGTTATATCTCAATAAAACTGGGAAAAAATGCTGGGCAAAGAAATGTGATATAAATGAATGAATAAATGAATGAATGAATGAATGAATGAATAAATGTAAAACTGATGGTTGCCAGGGGTGAAGGGGTTGGGAAATAGATGAAATAGATGAAGAAAATTAAGACATACAGTCAGTCTTCCAGTTGTAAAATAAACAAGACATGGGGATGTTATGTACAACATAGGGAATGTAGTTAATAATATTGTAAAAACTTTGTGTGGAGACAGATGTCACTAGATTTATCATGGTGATCATTTTGTAAGGTACATAAATATCAAATTACTGTGTTATACACCTGAAATTAATATAATATTGTATATCAATCATATTTCAATAAAAAAGAAAAAACCTCAAAATTCTTGTATCATCTCAGGAGAAATATGAATTGAAACAAGTTACTTATTTTTAAATTAGACACACACACACACACACACATATATATATATATATATATATGCATGATACATATTTTAGGTTTACATTGGAAGAGGATAGGGGCATGATACTTTAAACAATACTAGTATATCATCATTTCAAAGCATTTGGAAATCACGCTTCCTGCAATTATGGGAAATTGAAAAAAAAGAATACTAATAATTACAATGTTTAAAAATCTTTAGTTACATCCGTAAGGAAGAGTAAGTTAGCAATGGCACAGAATTTCCCTTCTATAGTGGCTGAAATGCCTTCTCCAAGAACTGGAAGGCAAGTTAGAGACAAGTACTTTATTTACATCACCAACTACTCAGAATCCTCCATGTATGCACGTTATCTGTGGAGTCCAAGAGAGACAAACATCTATTATACAGGGCTTCCTTGGTGGCTCTATTATACAGTTGGTTGAGCATCCAACCCTTGATTTCAGCTCAAGTCATGATCTTGCGGTTTCATGGGTTCAAACCCATGTCGGGCTTGGGAGGAGCCTGCTTGGGATTCTCTCTCTCTTTGTCCCTCCCCAGCTCACACTTTTTCTGTCTCTCTCAAAATAAATAAATAAACTTTCAAACATCTATTATACATAGGTCCTCATCCTAATCTTATAATCAGTTTCTGAAAGTTAATCTGACATGAATTGTCTTGCATTCTATTATGTCTGGATATTTAGGGGTTGTATGTTTATTTTTTTATTTTTTATTTTATTTTATTTTTTACTTTTTTCTTTCTCAAATTTTTATTTATTTTTTTAATGTTTATTTATTTATTTATTTATTTATTTATTTTTTTATGGTTTCAGTTCTTATGTTTAAGTCTTTAATCATTTTTTTTTAATATGAAATTTATTGACAAATTGGTTTCCATATAGGGGTTGTATGTTTAAAAAACAACACTTGAAAAAAATATGTGTGAGTACTCGCCCCTCCCTCAAAAGTACTAGAAGAATGTTTTTATATCAAATGGTTTGTTAGAGAATAGACAAAATCTCAGGTTCTTTATGCCTGTCAAAGACATATTTCTTTAATTATAGTCTGGATTAGTATAAATACAACACTGTTAAAAACACAATATTTTGTAGATTTCTATGAAAAGACTGCATGACCACAAAGTCCATTTTTATACCCAAACAAGTATACTTTAGAATTCTCTGGGAAAAGGTATAGTACTGTATAACTGATGACATAATTAAAATGAGACAATAATAGAAAATTACATTAGTTTCCCAAACTGAGTTTTGTGTGCAAACATTTTATTCTGAAGAGCTCAGTGGTTTGTTTACTGAATTAATGTCAGCTCATTTATCTGAAGGGAAGAGAAATAATTTTATTCAAATTTGAAATACAGCTCATGAAATCTAGCTTTCAGGTTTTAGTTTATTTTTAAAATCTCAACTTGAGATTTCTATAAAATACATGGATAAAGGCTAAAATAGTGAAGCCTTAAATTAAGAGCTATTTGCTTCTCAGCCACCAGAATTGATGGCAGTCTCAGGAAATTAGTCTGGATTACTTGGCTTCCTTTGCTTTTACACTTGAGGGAGGAGACATAAGAAGCCCCTCCATTTGTTTCAACTGGTAAGGAAGCAAGTGTTCAATTTCTTTTCTGGTAAGAAGTCTGGTGCTATTGTTTTGTGGTCCAGTCACTTGCTTCTTAATCTCTGTTTTAAAACCCCTCAACATTCACAATGACACCAATTTAGCTACTTAATTCATGTAGTCTTGATGATTAAAGAGCTTAACCACTGAAGATATAACTTGTAAACGCAAATATTTAGCAGACTGTCTACTGTCATTGGATATGCAAATGCCTATATAATCTTATCTGATCCCTACGTACCAGCAACTGACCTTCTTCCTTTTGTGCTGGAAAAGATGGCTGAGCCCACAAAAGGTCCAAAGAGACTGCTAGGTTTTCTTAGCCTGGGTCTAAGCCCTACCAAAAGGAAAATCATTCCCTTCTAAACAACAGTAAAAGTCCCAAGACTTCAGATTCTTTTATATAACTTTTCTTTAACAGGAGTACTGTTAGGACCTTCTTAAATACACAGAAAATACTAAATCAAATAGGAGATTACCAAAAAATTTTTGCTGTGATAAATCACAGATTAGTCACCAACTATACATAATACCACTTGTAAATCAAAATTATTGTTATTGTACTTTAAAAAGTCTTAGATGTATATTATTGATATATCTAACTATACAAATATATTTATTTAATTATATATGTTCAATTTGATGCATAATTTAATTATATTTCAGAGGATCAAGTTAACAGCAAGTAATGAGAAATTCAAATCTATGCATATCTATGCATACACACACATATATTATTTTCAAGCAAATCAAATTAAAAGCAATACGTGAAAAGAAAAATCATGGACTTATGACCAACAAATCAAAAAATAATAAAGAATGTTTATCACATGGATTTCATATTTCTGTCAAAAGATATATAGCAAGTGAACATTTCCATATAGGGCCATGTCATATGTGTCATACCTTTTCATGGACTTTCTGACCAGGTTCCATCCCTTCAAGGTGTTCTGATTCTGTGGACCCCTCACTTGATGCCATTTTTCTTTGTATATGAACATTTTGTTCACGCAAGGCAACAATCTGCAAAATAAAAGCACCATGCCTTAAAAATCTAAAATATAGTATAAAGTATAGAAAAACTGAATTTACCCAAATGTGGTTTAGAGCTAATGAATATAAACAAATAATCAGAAAATAAACATTAGATTTTACTCATATTATTACTTAAAAATCTTTTTAAGATTTAAATTAGCATTTTGAATATTTATTGTACTTACAGGAATATGAAATTTATTGGAGAAAATATTTTCTAGTTGCAAATGTATCTATCTAGTTGGAAATGTGTCTAAATCAATGCCATGATCTGTGTGTTATTCATTCAAAAAGTACTTTTAAAATTAATCTGTGAAATGTGATAAAATTCATACTGAATTTTCAAAGTATAAAAGATAGATAAATGAAAACATGCAGGCTGAAGGCTAGATATGAGCACATTCTTTTACCCTAAGAGGTAGCACATCTGTAATTTTAAAATAAACAAATATATAAACTGGACATAATTTTGTGGCACCATCATGAATACTTAGAATTAAATTGGTCTCATTATCAGTATTTTAATGGTGATTATCTTAGCACTGCTAGTTCAAATATAGTTAGTTTGCAAAATAATTCTCAGAAGGTAAAATTCTTGAAAATTTTCAGCTTAATATTCAGACATATATTTTAAACTACGAAAGATTCTCAGTTCTGGTTTAAGTAATCATAGTAATAAACAGGAAAAAAATAGCATTCTAGCATTTAAAAATTTTTTTTTTTCAACGTTTATTTATTTTGGGACAGAGAGAGACAGAGCATGAACTGGGGAGGGGCAGAGAGAGAGGGAGACACAGAATCGGAAACAGGCTCCAGGCTCTGAGCCATCAGCCCAGAGCCCGACGCGGGGCTCGAACTCACGGACCGCGAGATCGTGACCTGGCTGAAGTCGGACGCCCAACCGACTGCGCCACCCAGGCGCCCCGCATTCTAGCATTTTAAATGATGTTTTAAAATAAAGTTGCTATTTATATATATTTTTAAGGTATTTTATGTTGTTACCATAACTTACTTATGTCATGGCAAATTTTATTATATTATCAACTCAGATATGGAATTAGTGCTTCTTGGGGAAATCAATGCCCATAGTATTTAATGCACAATAAATAGTCAATCACATACAATTTATGTTTAAATTATGAGACCAATAATATGTCACACAGATCAGTAATTAGCAAGTAAACATATAAAACATCAAGAGGTTGGGTTTTTTGCCATGATCACTGCCACTGCTTCAATGCCCAGATGCAATGATGTGTTTGTGAGATCGGGTATCTTGTGTATGACCTGCAGCATTTGAGCACACAACATATCTTTTTGTAAGGGCATATCACAAATAATGAAGAACAACTCTGTAAATGCTCTTCTTGGAGAAGTACAATCACCAAACAATTAGTTCCCTTGTTCCCTTTCTTGCCTATCTACAATCATCCACAAAAGGCCCAGATGCATCTTTTAAACTTAAGTTACATTGTGTCCCTCCTTGCTTTCTAAAGAACCTCAACGTTTTCCCAACTGAAACTTCTTAACAAAGCCAATAATATCGTATATAATCCCTTCAGTCACAATGGCCTCATTTCTGTCTCTCAGATACACTGGGCTCTTTTTCACCCAGAATTTAGGAACTTAATCTTCATGCCTGAAACATTCTTCCCCAACTCAGACCACAGCTGACACAATCCCAGATTTCAAAATTCAACTGAAATATCATTCCCTCAGAGAAAACGTGCTTTGCCATTAATTACTTGTTACGATGTCCCTGTTTATTTTTGTGTGTATTTCATTGATTAAAATCTACTTTCGATTTCTTAATTTAATCACTTGCTTATTTATTTAGCAAGCAGAAGTCCTAATATCTCAAGGGAAAATAATTTTCAAAGGAATACCTTATTGAAAACAACATTTTCATATGAAGTAACACATCATATTATTATGTGCAAGGTTTATTTTATTCAATAAAAATGTGTTGATTTAAATAATGAATGGATAGGGATAAACAAAGAGTGTAAACCTAATTCATTCAGAAATAACAAAAGATAAAGATTTAGAGTGTGTGGAAACCTACAGAGACATTTCTCTGATGTTAGTTAACATAGAAATGAATTACATCAAAGGAACACATATAAAATAGTCCCTGGGTATATCATTTTTATATTACATTCTTAACATCTTGTCTCTTGAATACAAGAATATTATATTACCACCAATACATAATGGAATTTTATTCTGAATTTTTAAAAATTCAAACATTGTACACGAACATTCCACTAACATAACATCCATGACTTAAATATGTTGTGGGATGCCTGTGTGGCTCTGTCAGTTAATCATCTGACTTCAGCTCAGGTCATGAACTCACAGTTCATGAGTTCAAGCCCTGCACCAGGATCTATGCTGACAGCTCAGAGCCTGGAGCCTGCTTCAGATTCTGTGTCTCCCTCTCTTTCTGTTCCTCCCCTGCTTGCACTCTGTCTGTCTATCTCTCTCACTCCCTCTCAAAAGTAAAAGATTAAAAAAATTAAAAAAAACACCAAGTATGTTGACAAAGGTAATAATAGATTTAAAAATGTTCTGCATTTTCTTCCATTAGTTACTTAGAAGTGAAGAGAGACCTTTTTAAAAAACATTCAAACCAAATTTAACCCTGTTTACAGAGGAATTTCTATTTGTTTAATAATTCAGATAAATTTTAAATATGTCCTAGTGCCTAAAATAAAGTAGGTGCTATACAAAGGTTTACTGAATGACTCAGTGAATTAATGCCTTTAATAATAATAAAAAAAGTCAAAATGCCAAATTCATATTGAAAACACTCTTTGCAAATACAATTGTGCAGCCACGTTAAAAATATGACAAACTAAGTGTTTTGCAAAGTATACACATGACAGTTCCAAGAAAGACATCAATTTCAACCACTAACATGTAAACTGCACACTTCTGTTGCTTTAATCAAGACCCCAAATCATGTTTTTGAAACAGAAGAATAGATGCAGAATACTCTGTATTCTTTATCACTGTTAAATGATTTTCTTCTGTTCTATTTTTGCCCAATAACAAATTATCCTGAGTAGTTATGAAAGCAAAGCTTCAGCATCTGATTTAATTGTAGGTGCTAATAATGTTGATTTCTTTCTTTCACACTGGAAAAAGTGAGAGGTTTTCTCCTGTGAATGCAACTTTGGGGGATGGCCCCCTCTTTAATGTGCTCAAGGGGCAGAGATGGTCACCTAGAAATTACAAGGGTTCCAACACAGGCCTCTGTAGGAAATTCTCCCAGCTGGCTTGAGAAACAAAGACAGAAGATGGCTTCAGAACTAGCTTGCAAGCACAAGCATAATGAAAAGAAGCTGATGGCTGCCAAACATTCTCTGGCCTCTCAACTGACAGAAAATGCTGTGACAGGGAGGGGGCAGTGACTGGTCTCGGATACCAAAGCAGACCTGGATCCCTCATTGCTAAACAGCATGACCTACTACAACTGGAATGGCATGGCAGGCAGGAGGAATAACTTCTGAGTAGTCTCTGGGGCTTACCCCCTGTTACATTACTGCAGGAAAGTACTGGAAACTCAGCACGGGCCAAGGACTGTGCTAAAAACTATTTTAATCTGCAAATAGTTTTCATGATCCACACTTAACAAGTGATTAAACTGGGGTAAGCAGAGTGTGATGAGAAATAAGTAGGAATCAAATTAAAGTTAACTCCTTGTCTACTCTGTCACATGGTCTCAGATGGCTTTGCATTTGCACTCTCTTAAGTCAGGGTTAATTAATTAGTAGTGGGTGAGGATGGGGAGAAAGCTTTTCCTTTCCAAGTACTGTTACCTTCCAACCCTGGAATCCTTTGTATATCATTAAGGCACGGACCCCTCCCTGGAGAGATTCACATACATCTTCAGGGTATCAATCCATTGAAGGCCAATGGAATTCCAGTTAAGAGGAACTGTCCACAATAATTTTAACTTAGCAACCATGGTTTGTCAACTGTTCATTGACATTTGTTTTTAAATGCCCAGCATCACTTTGATATTCCTTTTGTTAACAGCATCCTACATTTTCACTGGGGAATTATCCTTCCCTATTCTAATCCTAGAAAGACTATCAATTAGGGGGCCAGAGCTCAGGGCAAATCATGCGTACATGATCCAAGCCAGGGCAATCAGAATATTGCTTCAGATGTTTCTGGCAGAGATATGGGGGCGGGGAAGATTCTTTTTCTACTATGGGAGATAAGCTGACAGGATACAATCAAGATGGCTGTTTACCATCAGTTCTGCCTTATGGAGAAAAGCAAATGAAAAAGAGCCCTAATGAATCACTTCTGTTCCTAATTCTAGCCATTCTCAAATCATCTCTATCCTTGGCATTTCTTTAATATGAGCTCCAAATTTTTCTTTTTTGCTCAAACTTGCTTTTCTGTCACTTACAACTAAAAGTGTCTTTGCAAGTGTAACAGGGGACGTGGAAGGCACCAAAAGCATGGAATGTCTAAGTGGAGATTTTGAAGAGTGGCTAAGAATTTAGCAGGGAGACAATGGGAGAAAACTGTCCATTTTGTCCATGTCCAAAACTGTCCATGTGGATAGAAGAACACAAGCTGTTTGTGTTCCCAGTATTATAGGTTGTTCAGTATTCCTGTGGGAAATATTATGTGGATAAAGATAAAAGAATGACAGCAAACTAAAAAAAAATTAAAGTACCTCAACAAACACTCTGCTATCTCTGTGCTTCTTGCTGTATGGCTTATTGTTATTCTTTTAAATGTTTATTTTAAGAGAGAGAGAGAGAGAGAGAGAGAGAGAGAGTGCACGCGTGCGCGCATGAGCGGGGGAGGGGCAGAGTGAGAGAGGCACATAATCTGAAGCAGGCTCCAAGCTGTCAGCACAGAGCTGGACATGGGGCTCAAACTCACATACGGTGAGATCATGACCTGAGCTGAAGTCAGACGCTTCACTGACTGAGCCACCCAGGCGCCCTGGTATTATTATTGCTTTGCCTTGACCCTTATTTGCATTTCCAGATTGCTCATCTAGCTTCTGAGAGCGTGACCCATTGTTTCTAGGCATTCCCAAACTATGGTATTTCCAAGCCAATCTTCCAAGTTTTGTTCTTGCCTTTGCCTCTGTCAGCTGCTTTTGGCTCTTCTCAATCTCTGACAAGCACTGACCCCATAGAGTGGACTACTGGTGTCCTGTGTTCTCATGTGGAAAATACCCCAGCTCTCCATTCCTTTTTTTCTACCAGGCTATCTCTGGGATCCCACTATGTCTTCCCACAGACCCATTCTTATCCCCTTTCCTTTGAACAATTGTTTTCCTTAATGGCCTGGAGGAATTTATTCATTTTAATTAGGAATTAGGTAATTTCTACAAAAAGACCCGAAGATAAGAGGGAAGAATCAATGTGGATATCTGGGAGAAGAACTTTGTAGTCAGAGGGTGTGGGAAATGTAAATCATTATTAAAAACAAAAGCTTGAGACTTATGCAAAGTTTCAGTGAGTTCTTCAAATGATGTAAATGTCCTCTTTAAAAGAAAGTTAAAACACAAGTAAAAGTTGAGAACTTGGATACTTAAGGTGTCAGAAAATACACAGAAACATGGATTCTTGGGAGAAATGTGATTTGGGAGAAAATAACAGTCTATTTAATATTTCTGTATTCTCAAATTTGGGGATTTCTCTAGTGTTTAAAATGTCCTAATCCATTTTTTCAACAAACTTTCATTGATTGCTGTTCTAAGTATCAGATGCCACGGGGGAAAATGCAGATAAAAGTCCTTCTCTCCAGGAGATTACATTCTAATAAAGGAAGGGAAAAAAAGAAAGAAGCAGTGAGAAGACAGCAACAAAAGTCCTTCATTGAGCTCTTACGATGTACAAAAATTGTGCTAAGCACATTATATAAATTTGCTTCTTTGCATCAACTTTTCATCTATACCGTCCTTTCTTTCCAAGTTTGAGATTTCTTGAAAGTAGAAACAAGTAATTGGTAACAAATAGTGTATTTGGGAGACAATTTCCAGAAGCATAGCATTCATTAAATATTTTTTTAAAAACCAGGTTGAGTCTTGGTCCTTCTAGATATTACTGGTTGTATGACTTTGTACAAGTTACTTAACCTCAAGTTCATGTTCCTCTGCTGAAAAATGAGGGACAATAATACCTACCTTTTAGTAAAGTACTTAGTCAAATATGATGTATACTAATCATTCATTATGTAGTGACGATAATGGAAACTCCACTCACCACTTTAACTTCATCTTCTTATTCATACTTTATGCTCTAGTTCATTGAAGACTTGTAATCACATACAAAATGCCATCTTGACTGCAAGTTTTTATATTCATGTGAGTTGCCCTTTGTGAGATAACAGAAAATATATACACATGTCTCTGCCCCCAGTTTCTGGCACAGAGCTCCTAAAACCCTTGCAAATTCCTAAGTGAGAAGAACACTTGGAGCATCTTTTGATCTAATGATGGGACTTTGGATGGGCTCCTAGATGGGGACTGGTCACCAGAAGGTGAAGCCATGATTAGAAACTTGGAATTTTTAACTCTACCCCCAATTAATCCAGAGAGGGGAGAGGGCCTGGAAATGGAGTTAATGACTGATCATGCCTATGTGAAGAAGCTTCCATAAAAATCCCAAGTATGGGGCTCAGGGAGCTTCCAGGTTAGTAAACACATCCATGTGCTGGAGGGGTGACGCACTCCCACTCCACAGGGACTGAAACTCCCAGGCTGGGGACCCTCTGAGGCCTTGCCTTACGTACCTCTTCATCTGGCTGTTCATCTGTATCCTTTAATAATGGTAAATGCAACTGTTTTCCTGAGTTCTTTGAGCTGCACCAGCAAATTAATAGAACCCAAAGAGGGGGTTATGGGAATCTCTGATTATAGCCAATCAGTCAGGAACACAGGTGACAACTTTACTCATAACTGGCATCTGAAATAGGGAGGGAATAGTCATGTGGGACTGAACCTTTAACTTGTGACACCATTTTCAGGGAGTGTCAGAATTAAGCTAAATTGTAGAACACATAGATGGGGTTTCAGTGAATGCTTGGTGGAAGAACACTCCCTACCACATCCATGCATGCATACATCTGATGTTAGAAGTGTTGTGAGTGTGGTAGTCATGTAAGAGCAAAGGAGAAACACAGGAGGTGGATTGGGGTTTTCCCCTACACATGCTCCTTCCTTCTCGACTGCTTTTGAGTCACCTTTTAGGTCTTCACTTATATGTCACCCACTCTGGGACAGGTTCTGGAACCATCCTCCTGCCAGGGATTTAAGTTATGTAATTCTTTAGCATTCTCCAATAACTCATGTCATACAAATTATTATTCTGTATCACAATTAGCTGTTGGTTTTCTGACTGCCCCTTTTGACACCGAGTGCCTTGAGACCAGAAACTATATCTGATTATTTATTCCCAGCTCTTAGGACACTGATAGACAAGTAGGAGACACTCTAGAAATACTACAGGTTGTTGAATGAAAGTAGATGATATGACTGGAAAAGACCTATAGAGAGTTGGAAAAATTGGATGGAAAATTTCTTGAAAATTTATACATGAAGAAGAAAGTTAGTCATCTGTGTGGAAGACTATGTGAACCTAAAATCTCCCCAGTTTTCACACCACATGATTCAAGATTAGAAAGGAGTCATGAGAATGGAAGAACTCACTGAGAAAAAAATAGGAAGAAAAGAATGAGAAGTAGTGGCATAGCCTTGTGGGATATTCATAGCTCTAGTATTAGGAGGCAGACAGGATGGAAGGCATAGGCTATAAAGGAGGATGGGAATGGGATCATGGGAGGGCAGCTTCATGAAAGTCAGCCAGACTTTCTGTCTCATTGTGTCTTAAAATATTTACAAGTATACTGCAGCCTAAGTAATACTATTCAGGTGTACTGAAGTACATGCTATGTTTAAATGTTTTAGATTTACAACAGATCGACATTAGATGGAAAAATGGAATTCCAAGGGTATCTAGAAATTCATTTCTGCCAAAAGAATTCTTAAAATAAAAAAAAAAGCAACGTAAATTAAATTAAATTTTCACTTGGTTTTACTCTTCATTTTTTGAAAATATTAGTGTATAGGACATTCCATGAGGTTATATAAGGAAGAAGAGAAATAAGAAAAAAAAAATTTAGAAATTAAATTTCTAATTAAGAACTGCTAGCAATAATAATACTTGTATATGCTGAATATCTATTACATGCCACATACATGAAAAATAATTGACATGCATTATTTCTTTTCATCCTCCCAATAGTCTTATAAATTGGGTATTATTATTTTTATTTTACAAATGAGGAAACTAGCACAGAGGGAATAAATAATATACTTGAAATTGTACAGAAAAAGATGTGACACAGACAGTTTTCCAATCCAGGTTTGATAGCTTCAAAACTTGTTCAAGCATTATGCTATAATGACTTTTGAAAATTACTGAAGTGAGTCACTGCATACACAATCCAAACACTTATCTAGGTCAGGACTACAGTTCTATGGTCTGATAGCAAGGGAATTTACCTGTCCTGATTTGGCAAAACAATTTAGATACAGTTAGAAAATATCTTCAATTACTCTTAGGAATAAAAATCATGCTGCTTACATTTTTATTTATAACTCTTATGTGGCTCAAGCCTTTCAATTTACTTTGAAAATTGTCCAACTACTTTTTAAAATAAATCATGTCTATGCCTCATGCTAATTCTCCAAGGATCTTCATTCTGATATTTGTGAATTCATACTTGCCTTTACCTACTTAACAACAACTTCCAGACAGTGCCCATGTCTAATTAACAAAGATTCTTTTCATCTATTTTTACCCCAAACTCAATTAACAATTCCAAGAGTGAGACTTACAGAAGTCTCACTACACTAACACATAATTTGCTTCTACACATACTTATTCTAATTTAGCTGAACTCCATGCTTAGATTCCACTGACGTTGCAACATGAAAAAGCAAAAAAAAAAAAAAAAAAAAAAAAAAAAAAAAAAAAAAAAAGGCAACTAGTAGAACACTAGAGATTTACAATTTACACTTAAGCAACTCTCTAGTCGCAATAGTTTGGATTTGTGTTTTTATATGGGTTTGTGTTAATTGGGAAACTATAAAGATTTAGATATTTATTCAAAGAAGCCAATAGCTATTTCACTTTCTAGCTTTGGCTCTTGGCCACTGATCTGTAAGCACCACTGAAGCATATTAAAACCAGAGTAAAACACCTTCATGTAGTCTAATGCATTTTGGTCAGCTCACATGTAATATTCATTTTCACTATTTTTCAGTGAGCATGGATAACCTGAAAACTTGTGAAACTGAGCAGATTCGATGAATGATCAAATTGTTTTGAGATAAGAATCAGACGTTTGCACTGTGAGATTCTGCCTTTTTCAGGTTCAGAAAATATTTAAACAATGGTTTAATAAATGAATCCATATATCCTAGTGAAAAATCAAATAGCTTGGAGGTAAAAAAAGATTCACTTCGTGGTTGTTTAGAATTTTTACCATCTGCTACCTCTATTCTGTCAACAAATATTTATTGAATAAATGAGAACACACTATGTACCTTTATGTTTAACCTGCTCCTCTTTGGCTAACCAGCCTTTCCAATCCCCATTAGATGAATTGACTGGGTGCTCAAATTTAAATGCAAGTCACAAGTAAGTTTCTGGGGATTTTTTGATGGAAAATACAGTACATGAACAGTACATGAACTTTGGCTATTTCCAAATTTTACATATGAAATGGTTTTGCTTATATCTAAAAATGTAAGGATTCCTTATATACTTTTTAATGGTGAAAAAAATCCTTTTAACAATTTAAAAATTTTAAGGCCCATTTTTAAAACAATAACTGGCATGCAAAACATTTTTTAAAGTTTATTTTTATTTATTTTTGAAAGAGAGAGAGAGAGAGAGAGAGAGAGCAAGTGGGGGAGGGGCAGAGAGAGAGGGAAACAGAATCCCAAGCAGACTCTACTCTGTTAGCATAGAGCCCAAAGCGGGGCTTGAACTCATGAACCATGAGATCATGACCTGAGCCGAAGAGTTGGATGCTTAACTGACTGAGCCATACAGGTGCCCCTAAACTCTTATTTTTAGTTTTAAGTTTAAGACAATGGAATAGATAGATAGATAGACAATAAAATAGATAACAACAGTATTTCAAATGTTTGCTTGGATAGATTTGTTTTTGCATAGAATGCTTATGGTGTTCATTTTCAATTTAATTATAATATTCAACAACAGTAATTTCAATAGCTATATATTTAATATAGTTACTAATACCTAGTTCTAATATGAATTACAATTCTTTACCAAACTGTCTATTCTGTTCATCTAATTGATATTTCAGTCATTCTATTTTTGATACTTGGTTACTCTGTAATTTATTTCCATTATTCAAATATTTCTCTAATCTTCAAAATTATAATAAAGTCAAATGCTGGTATTTTCATTAAGGGCATATACATGACTACAGAAAATGCAAAACAATTTAAAATGGACAGGATTAGTGAACATTGTTAAGGTACAGGACTGCTGTTATAGCAGGTTAGCAGCTAAGAGTGTCATAAAATCGAAGAATAGTAATAAAAACGACCAAGGAAGCTGCTTTGTGGTAAAGTATAATAATTAGTCAAGAGAACAAAAAGCAAAAACAAAGTCCTAAAGAGTTTTCCAAAAGTGTCACTAACAGGAAAACACATTCTGAACAAAATATACTTATCACTGCAAGAAAGCAAGCCACCATTTAAAATATAAATAAGGAGCACCTGGGGTGGGTCAGTTGTTTAAGCATCTGACTTAAATTTTATTAAATTTCAAGAAAAAATACATTGCAATATCCATCACCCAGGATGATGCCAGTTGCTAATAACTTGTCCCCCAACCCCGAAGACAGTAGAATCTTATTTTAAAAATAAACTGTTAAATTAATTAAACAAAGGGGCCATTAGACTGAGGTGGCTTTAATGCCATGGCACCCTATATAAGCAAACCAAAATAAGACTCTATAAATGCCACAGGGTTAAGCAATCAAAATGTTAAGGACTGCCAATCACAAATATCCCACTAGACTTTACAACAGCCAATCAAATAATATCCTTCTTTGTGTTGGCACTCTCTCCACAGTCTGTCTCTACCCCTGTCTTGTCAGGGAGGGTTCCCAAACATTTCCAGTTTGACCCTGCTGCTCAATTCGAATGGATTTTTGCTTAAAGAAACTCAGAATTTTTAATATGTTTCAGTTTACCTTTTAACATGTCTCACAGTGAAAAAAGCAAATAGGAGTTACTACTAAAGGTATTGATTATCATAAAAGACATTTTGGCTTTGAACAGAGGCTTCCCTTCAAGATACTTCCCACAATCATTTACTCGACCCTTTACTTAAAACCAGAAGCAATGAAACAAAACAAAACGAAACAAAACAAAACAAAACAAAAAGAAACATGCTAACTTCACATGGCCTTCAGCAGAGGGCAGGACAACTGACTGTAGTAATTATCCCATACCCTCCAAATTAAAAAAAAAAAAAAAAAAAAAAAAAAAAAAAAGCAAAAATGAGGAGACCAAGACTTGCGGAGAAGAGAGTCACAGCAAACTACATGGTCCAATGGGTCTAGACGTGATTAGTTTACAGAGTAGCAAGTAGGCTCTGTGAGTAACAGCCTGTCTTTAAAAGTCTCAAGAAATGTTTATTTTTATGAACTATGTTAAGACATGAATAAAAGTTTCTGCTTTAGTTACCTTATATACACTAAGAACTATTAAATGCCTTGAGTAAATATTGATTATTAAATTAACAAAGGTAAATCTACCTAATACTAATCAAATTTCTGTCATCTGTTTACTCAAAAGTGATTCATCTGCTGTCAGGAATTTTTGGGTGTTTTAGAATGAAATTTCCAGGGGCGTCTGGGTGGCTCAGTCGGTTAAGTGTCCTAGTGGCTCAGGTCATGATCTTGTGGTCTGTGGGTTCAAGCCCCGTGTTGGGCTCTATGCTGATGACTCAGAGTCTAGAGCCTGCTTCTGATTCTGTCTCTCTCTCTCTCTCCCCCTCTCTTCTGCTCACGCTGTCTCTCTGTCTCAAAAATAAATAAACATTAAAAAACATTTGGAATAAAATTTCCACCTTAATAATCCAAACACACTGTATTTCCATCAACAAATATTCGAATCTTTTAAAATGTCACGTTAAAATTAACCTCTCTGATTTGAGTACTAACCAGGCCCCCACCCTGCTTAGCTTCTGAGATCAGAGAAGAGATTTAGCACATTCAGAGGGTTGAGTTGAGGGGGAATTGTTGCTCAATGAATACAAACTGTCAGTGAATCAAGATGAACACATTCTAGAGACTCCCATACAACAGAATGCCCTTAGTTAACAGAATACAAACTGTCAGTGACTCAAGATGAATAAATTCTAGGGACTCCAATATGACAGAACGCCCTTAGTTAACAATATGGCATGGTGCACTTTAAAATAAGCTGAGAGGACAGATCTCATATTAAGTATTATTACCACAACAAAATAAAAACAAAAACAAACCAACAAGAGAACATAAATATTTTTGGAGGCGATGAATATATTCAGTTCCCTGACTGTGGTGATGATATTAATTGTGTGTATACATATGTCCAAATTCATCAAACTGTATACATTAAACATGTGCAACTTTTGTATATCAATTATACCTCAATAACACTTAAAAAAAGAGAGACGGCCAATAAACATATAACAAATAATAAATGAAAGTAACCTTTTTGAAGATGGACTCTAATCCCTTTCAAGCACTATTAGATTTGATGTCCTCAGCCAGGCACAGCTAACACAGTGAATACGAACTTGAGTTTTTGGTTGCCCCTCCCTTTTTTTCCCTATCAGGGCACAAGTGACAAAATTATAGGCCTCGTCCTGGAAAAATTCTTTTTAGCTCTGTTAAGGTAAGGGAAAAAGTCTTGAGGGAAAGAAAAGCATTTCAAAGTGCTTGAAAAGTACTTGAGAAAATGTAAAAGCAGAAACAATACCCATTAGTCATTCGTGCATATAAAAAAGGAAGCCAGAGCAATACAAAGAGTTTATTCATTTAGTTCTTCCTTCGAAGGAGCAAAAGAAGCATACTAAACCCAGTATTCTGAATAACTCCTTTTAAAGTACCTATTTGCTTGGGTTCTAGTGGTAATAATCATGTGCTATGGTTCTTTTGCACACATTCCAATTTTATTTTTATGTGATTTTTAAATGTGTATACATCATAAGAGGTCAGAATGGAAAGGGACCAGAACTTATATAGTCTTTATACTTTCTTTTCATAGATAAAAGATAAATAAATTTTACAGAGGATGAATGATAAACCTTATTCTGTCCCCACAACAAACTTTACCTAGTCAGTCCCACTGTGGGACACACACTCCATCTCTCGGGACCTCAGTTCAATCATCTTTAAAAGGAATTGGACAGTATCATGACTAAAAAGATCAATATCAGCATTAAAAATATTTACTGGAAGGTACTTGGTGCCTTTAAGCACTTTACCTGTATTAACTTATTAAAACCTCACAACAACCTGATAAGTTCATTAGAAGGGTTGAGCTAATTGAGGCAAAGAGGATTCAGGAAATTGCCTACAGTCACAGAGCTAGCAGATGCCAGAATGGCTCAGGGAGAAAGTAAATTCCCATGCAGGCAGATTACAGCTCCCATTTGCGGTGTTTGCTCCTTTCCTCTCTTGCTCTCACCCTTCTTTTCTCAGTCAGGGCAGAATTTATTCACAGCACCCAATTAAGTATTCTATATAGAAGAGGGTTTTAAACTTGCCACTTTCTTCCCGCTTGTCCACACTAACTTCTAACTACTCCCTAGTATCCACTTTTCACAGAATATCTGGTATTCTTTGTTTGGCTCCTGCTGATTTCTACTGAGCTGCTTATCTCATTGTTTTGTAATCTCCAGTTTACGGGTTCTGTGTTCTATGTTTATGTTATATTTAGGTCCAGGTTCTTGTTAGCAGTTCAAACTCACATGCATCAAAATCTCCTATGATGCTTGTTAAAAATGTAGACTCCATTTTAAAGAATCTGAATTTGAATATACTTCCAGGTGACCATTCTACACCCTTCAGTTTGAGGATGAGTGCATATGAAGTCTTCAGTTCAGGGTTTTTGTCTCATCTCTTGCGCAGGTTGAGGCAGGCAGGTGCAGTGAAAAGCTGCTGAAGGCCTGTGACAGTGAACCTCCAGGACAGGCCCTAAGTGATCATCTAGTGCAAAGGTATTCAGTTACAGCCCTCAGGCTGCCTATTTTTGTCAGGACTGAAAGCTAAAAATGGTTTGTGCATTTTTGAATGGTTGAAAAATAATCAAAAGAAGGATAATACTTTGTGACACACAGAAAGTATAAGAAATTCAATTTCCAGTGTCCATAAATCAATTTTTATTGGAACATGGCCAAGTTCATTTGTTTACATGATTGTCCATGATTGCTTTCACTCTACAATGGTAGAGTAGTTGTGACAGAGACCATCTGGCCCACAGAGCCCAAAATATTTATTAGATGGTTCTTTACAGAAAAGTTTTGCTGATCCCTGATGTAGTAGATCATGCCTATCTCTTTTTTAAAAAGCTGCAATGGGTGGGGGGTGGCGGGGTGGGGCATGCCTGGGTGAGTCAGTTGGTTGAGCATCCAACCCTTGGTTTCCACTCAGGTCATGATCTCGTGAGTTGGTGAGTTCGAGCTCTGCATTGTCAGTGTGGGCTTGCTTGGGATTCTCTATCTCCCTCCCTCTCTCTCTGCCCCTTCCCCACCCTCTCTCAAAATAAATAAATAAACTTAAAAATATTTAAAAAAACTAAAAATAAAAAACAGCATAGGGGATACAATCAATGATATTATGGTAGCGATACATGGGGACAGAGGGTAGCTACCCAAGTGGTGAACATAGCATAATGTGTAAACTCATCGAATCACTATGTTGTACACCTGAAACTAATGCAACATTGTGTGTCTACTATATTCAAATAAAAAAAAAATAAGTGAAATAAAAAAAATTCAAAACCGTTCAAATGGACCCAGTGAAAGTCAGAACTGTAACTCCATTTCTTGAGTTTTTAGGCTTCCGTTCTCTACTCAGTTTCACACATTGTTTCTAATGCCATTTAAGTCAGTAGAAATATAGGATAAATTATCCTTGACAATGAAATTACTCAATGAAGTGCATGTGTTCTTATGTGCTCTTTGGTATTCTCTGGTCAAAATAGGAATTTTGGATGACATAATGACACTGATTAATAGTATTACAAAAGTAAGAACAGAGAACAAAGAAATATCTTAAAAATAATTGTAGATTAGAGTTGCAATATTTTCTATCCATAGCCCCATGTGATTTATTTCATAGAATTTATTACTGTCTGAAATTATTTTTAAATTTATATGTTTCTAACACAAGCTCTTTGAGGTAGGGATAATTTCTGATTTGATTACTGGTATGTCCTCAAGGGCCAAAACAGTGCTTGCTACTTGTCCAAGGGGATTATACAAAGTGCTGATCAAGAGCATGAGATATGAGACTCCTGGGGGGCTCAGTTGGTTAAGTGGCCAACTTTGGCTCAGGTCACGATACTGTAGTTCAGGAGTTCGAGCCCCGCATCAGGCTCTGTGATAGCTCAGAGCCTTCAGCCTGCTTTGGATTCTGTATCTCCTTCTCTCTCTGCCTCTCCTCTGCTTGTGCTCTCTCTCACTCTCAAAAATAAATAATAAAAAACATTTAAAAAAAAAGCAGGAGATATGAAGTAGAGTTCTGGTTCTGCCACTTTCAACAGGATAAACTTACATGAATTATTTATCTTCTCTGGGCTTCAGTTTCCTTTTCTGTAAATAATGATGTTTGTAATAGCAGCCTCAAAGACTACTCATGTAAAGACACAATGAGTTAAAATGCATAAAACACTTAGAAGAGGGCCTCTCTAGGTACTCTATAATTGTTAGTTACAATTGTTATTTCAATGAATGTTGAGTGAATGTTGTTTCTGCTAAATATAAATAAGGTCTTAAATTGTTACCTTTGCATACATTTTTGATAAATCATTTTTGATGGTCTTCAATTTTTGTTATTTTGATTTTGCTACTTAAATTTTATTTATTTATTTATTTTTATTTTAGAGAGAAAGAGAGTGCATGAGTGGGGGATAGGGGCAGAGGGAGAGAGAGAAAGAATCTTAAGCAGGCTCCACATTCAGCATGGAGCCAGATGCGGGGCTCAATCCCATGACCTTGGGATCATGACCTGAGCCAAAATCAAGAGTCTGAAGCTCATCTGACTGAGCCACCCAAGTGCCCCTTGATTTTATTACTTTTTATTTCTATTTATTTATTTACTGCTAGTGTGGGAATGCTACTGATATTTGTGTACATATTTTTATATGACTTTATTCAATTTACCAATGAATCTCAAGCATTCTTTATTTTTTGAAGTTTATTTTATTGATTTTGACAGAGAAAGAGAGAAAGAGAGAGAGAGAGAACACGGGAGGGGCAGAGACAGGGATAGAGAGAGAATCCCAAGCAGGCTCTGCACTATCAGCATGGAGCCCGATAAGAGGCTTGTTGACCTAAGTCGAAACAAGAGTTGGACATTTAACTGACTGAGCCACCCAGGTGCTCCCCGAGCATTCCTTATATTCCATGTGTTCTAGAGGCTCCTTGTTGCTCATTGATATCAATTCCCCCATTCTTTAGCAACAGAACTTCTGCATACAGCCATCTGACAAGAGAATGCACTTGTTGGTCTCCTTTACAGCTCAGAGTATTTGTTCAATGGCATGCAAACAAAAATCATGTGTGCTGCTTCCTTATCATGCCCCTAAAATTTATCTTTATATACATCTTCATCCCCTTCTTGCTGCCTAGAGTGATGACAACTATGGCAGGCACTTCAACCCAAAGTCATTGTGCGTGTGTGTATGTGTCGGTTGAGTCAATAAAAATTGTGATAAACTCTATCAGTAAGAAAGGATAAAAACAACTTGTAGAAATGGATGTTATGACTTAGAACCAGCTGTATATTTTAGAAGCACTATATTCAGTTTATATACAGATAAAATTAGTTTCTTTGGTTGTTACAAGAAGTATGTCTAAAATGATGCACTCTCCTTGTGATGAGTCTAATTCTGACATAAATGGAAGGAGATTCTTTAAATTTCAAGGGAGCATGGCCCTGAGCAATGAATTTAATAACCATTAGGGTTTCTGTTACCATGGTCAGAAGTGTGAAAAGATAGTAGAGCACCTTGGTTGGAGCACCATGTTGGACTGGGGGCTTTGCTATAAAGTGGTCATATTGGACAGATGGACCCTACTTAATATTCTATCACTTGGGGCGCCTGGGTGGCTCAGTCGGTTAGGCGTCCAACTTCAGCTCAGGTCATGATCTCGCGGTCCGTGAGTTCGAGCCCCGCGTCGGGCTCTGTGCTGACAGCTCAGAGCCTGGAGCCTGCTTCATATTCAGTGTCTCCCTCTCTCTGACCCTCCCCTGTTCATGCTCTGTCTCTCCCTGTCTCAAAAATAAATAAACGTTAAAAATTTTTTTTAAAAAAAATATTCGATCACAAATAGCCAGTAAAGCAAGGTGACTCAGGGTTTGATGTTAGCTTAGTCATACATGTAAATCAGAATACATATTAGAGCTGGATTATGGTCTGAATGACTAGAGGTAAGTTGGTTCAAACATTTATCTCATCAGTGTCCTCTTGCAGCAAATCAGGACTTAGATCTGCACCCGTTAATACTTCCACACTGAGCCTATAGGTGTCATCCTTTGAACCTTATGTTTGATACCTGAAATAGTGTTTTGAGCATGTTAATTTCAAGAAAAGTTTTTGGTGAAATTGAATCATACTTTCCAAATCATATCCCTAGAGTTTCTAACTAGCTTTGGGAAGAATGGTCCTGAGCATTTGCATAGCATTTTAATCATCTCTTCATGGAACAAGTTTATATGTCTCCCAAATTATTCTCATTAGAGAAGTAAGAGCCATCACCATTTTGATTATCAGCATGATATTTATCATTTATTGAGTATTTTTATATTGTGCTAGATTTTTTTACTTTGTTATTTCATTCTTACAGGTTTGTAAGTAGTTATTGATCTCATTCATATTTTACTGATAGACACTCACAGGTTTAAAAATGTTAACTGATTCATTAAAAAATATTTAGGGGCAATACCGGGTGGCTCAGTCAGTTAAGCGTCCGACTTCAGCTCATGTCATGATCTCACAGCTCATGAGTTCGAGCCTCGAGTCGGGCTCTGTGCTGACAGCTCAGAGCCTGGAGCCTGCTTTGGATTCTGTGTCTGCCTCTCTCTTTCTGCTCCTCCCTGCTCGCACTCTGTCTCCATCTCTCTCTCTCTCTCTCTCTCAAATATAAATAAACATTAAAAAATGCTAACTAACTCAGGGAAAATCATATAGCTTATAAATGGCAGGCTAGAAAGTCAAACCTGTCTGCTTCAAAACCCATGGTTTTTCTCTACTATATCCTTACTCTAGTTCTAATCTTAGGCTAACGTAAGAATCAATTATAACACTTTTTCTCTTAAAGTGAATATAGCCAGGTCTCATGCTAACAATGGATAAGAATTTCTAGATATATTTATATTTTTAAAATGCTTTATAGGTGATGCTGGTTGAGAACTATTCAATTATGGTATATTTCCTCTCCATTTATTTACCTTTTTTAGTGACAGAATCCTATATATCAGAAATAACTGATTAAAAAAAAAAAAGGACCAGAGCTTCAGCAGACTGCTTTTCTTCTAACATTATAGTATTAACTTATTTTCTTCCTCCAATTGTTTTATTCAGCATACAAAAACATACAGAAACATTTGTGTGGGTACAAATCCATCCAATCATTTGGATAGAAATAGCTACGCTTCTGGAAATCAATGGGGAATAACCAAAACCTTATGAAGAGTTTTAAAAAGTAAGGATCTGAAGAAATGAATGGAGCCAAGAAAACCGTAGTGGCTCAGTAATTTACTAGTTGTATATTTCAGGTGAGTTACCTCTAGCTTTAGAACCATGTTTCTGCATCTCCAAAATGGCTGTACGGTGTTGAGGCAATAATGGGATCTCAATAAATTTTCACTGTTAATAGCAATTACCTCATGATGTAGAGATCCATAAACCTGAGGAGAGGAGAGGCAAGTGATTGAATCTGCCTAAAAGAGAGTATAAAAGCACCACTTTAGTGTTTGGCCCAGCCTAAAGCCTCCAAAACAGTAGGTGCCCCCAAATATTTCTAATGACACTATAATCTGTTTTGCAATTTTCTCTTAAAAGACTGTATTTTCCCCCTCTCCCTCTGTCATGCTTTTTCTGTTACAAAACTTTCTCAACAAATACTCTGATCCTGCTTATAAGTTACTATCCTCCTTATGTCCCACTGGCAGTGTTTTCTGGGTGAAAAATAACGTATTTGCCTTATCAACATGTTACTAAATAAGGAGATATTATCAGCACTTAGTGTTTGTAAAAATCTTCAATTAAGATAGAAAGTTAAGATAATTTATTGTTGTATAGTAAAGATTTTGGCCCAACCCTTAGCTTTTAGGAGGTGATCTGTGCCATGACTTCTAGGAATGTCTTTGTTTAGGGCAAGGTCTGGACATGGTAGTCTTAAGTTGGGGGCCGTTTATCCCAGAAAGACCAACCATATGATTTAGGAGATTTTGTATCTTGACTTGGAGGCTGAGATCAGCCACATGGACAGTCATGTTTATGTAAGGAAATCGTAATAAAAATCTAAGCATCAAAGCTTTGGTGAGCTTCTCTGGTTGGTAGGCTCTGTGCATATTGTTATGGACCAATTCTAGGAAGGTAATGCATCCTGAGAACAACGGAAACAGCCTCTGGAGCCCGCCTAGACTTTGCCCTATGCATTTGTTTCCTTGGCTGATTTTGATCTATATACTTTCCCTGTAATAAAACATACCCTGAGTGTAACAGCTCTTAGTGAGATCTATGAGTCTTTCTAGTGAATTACTGAATCTGAGAGTGGATTTTCAAATCCCTTGAACTTGCAGTTAGGATCAGAAGTGAGGCTAGTCTTGTAGGGGACTGTACCTTCAAACTTTGCAGTTTGGCTTAGTGCTTTTCTAAACATGTTTCCCCTCAAAATTCATATGCTGAAATCCCTCTGTCCTCTATTCCCCTGTGAGATGGTATTAAGAGATGAGGCCTTTGAGAGTGATAAGTGCATTAGGGCTCAGCCCTTATGATTGGGATTAGTGTCATTATAAAAGAGAACTCAGAGGGGCACCTGGGTTTCTCAGTTGGTTAAGTGTCTGATTTTGGCTCAGGTCGTGATCTTGTGGTTCATGAGTTCAAGCCCGTGTCAGGCTGTGTGCTGACAGCTCAGAGCCTGAAGCTTGCTTTAGATTCTGTCTCTCTCTCAAAATTAAACATTTAAAACAATTTTTAAAAAATAAATAAAAGCGAACCCAGAGAGCTCCCTTGCCCATTTAGCCATGTGAGTACACAGTGAGAAGACAGCCATCTTTGAACCAGGAGTGGGCTCTCACCAGGCACCAAATTTGCCAGCATCTTGACTCTGGACACCTTAGCTCCCAGAACTATGAGAAATGATGTTTGTTGTTTAAACCATCCAATGTTATGTTATAGCAGCCCAAATAGAGACAAACAGCATATGATAAATACTAGCTGATCAAATTTGTGATGTCTTCTGCTATTAAGTTTTTAAAAAGTATAATCATGAGCAGTCAAATTACTAATTACAAAAAAAAGAAATTAAAGCAATTCATGCATCCTTTTTGTTCATCCATTTCCTTTCCTTCCTTAAAAAAATTTTTTTTTAGTTTATTTTTTTTTGAGAGAGACAGAGACAGTACAAGTGGGCGAGGGGCAGAAAGAGAGACAGAGAATCCCAAGCAGGCTCTGCACTGTCAGCTTGGAGACTGATGTGGGGCTTGAACTCATGAAACCATGAGATCATGACCTCAGCTGAAACCAAGAATCCGACACTTAACCGACTGAGACACCCAGGCACCCCCATCCATTTCCTTTTAATGTCTCAAAAGTTCACCTATTTGAAACTTCCAAATTTCTCAACACTAATTTTTTTTTTGTTTTTCCTTGATGAAAATGAGAATAAAGAAGTGCTATAAAAACTCTCTGATCTTCTTCAATATAATCTGAGGTCTCACATTTTCTACATTGAAAACATAGGGGCCAACACAACACTGCCATGCTATTTACTTCAGGACACTAGTCAGAGTCACTGACACTGAAGTCTACACCAAGAAAAAACACTTAGATGCAAAGTTTAAAATCCAGTAATCTTATTTTTCCAAACAACTGCAAATATCTAGATGTTTAAATCTTTTCTATGGAGTTAATTGTTTAATTTCAATCCAATATTGAATAGTTTAAAAATTGACTAACTAGTTGATTTAATGTATGTTTTATTAATTTAGTTAACACCTATTTTTATCCCTGTCAATATAATGAAACTATGAATCTTGAACTCATCCATAAGAATATAACAAATATGAGGATGTCACGATGAATTTAGTTACTGGTAGAAGGCAAACTATTTATTTAAAAATACAGTTTTCATACATAAAGACATTTTGTTATTAAGAGAAAGGCCATGCAGCCTAGTGGCTACTGTTAAACACTCCAATTTCGAGTCAGATATCCTGGCTCTGGATTCTTACTGACTAGTGATAACTCTCAAAATAATTCTATTAATTTCTCTCAATTTCCTCATTTGCAAAATGCTAGTAATATTTCTATTTCTCTCATAAATTAATTGGGATGATTAACTGAAAACTGTATGCATGTGTTTGGGGAGATATATAGTGCTCAGCAGGCACACAATCGTCTCTCAAAAAACTGTAGACTGCTGTTATTTTTACCAACTGCATAAATAAGTGAATTGCAAAGTAATTTATAAAATGCATGTTGTGCTACACAATCATCTTATGAATAAATGTTTATTTATCCAAGAAAAGGAGATTTAGTCCTGGGCATAAAAGAAAGTACTATTATTTTGTTTACCATAAAGTTGAAATTGTCAACAGAAAATATTTTTCATCTTCTCAACTAATAAGTAGCTGATATTGGCCTTTTGAGCCTTGTAATAGCAATACAAGTTTGGCACTTCAAGTTTACCAAGTACTCCCTTGTATATAATCTCATCCAAGTATCATGCCTTCTTTGAAAGATAGGCTGATCCCAAATTTATTAGTATTCTATTTCACAGATAAGAAAACTGAGGTGCAGAGACAGTAAATAATTTGCCAGCAGTTACAAAATTAGAAAGTGATATTCTACGACTCAACTGGAATCTTTTTTTTTCCTCTACCTTGTCGCCCACTAAATTTCAGTATTCCTTTTATATTTTTTAAAAGTAATCTTTTTCAAATTTGTCAGCTTTAAAATTAATAAGAATGCTATAGTAAACATATGGGTAAAATAAAATGGGTCAATTTATGATGCTTATGATCAAAGTATTAATGTCAAGCATGCTCTTGCTGTTAAAAGATTAAAAAAAAACAGTTCATAATCTCCATATGCAAAGATAAAAAAGTCATTCCTGCTATCTTAGAAAAACAAATCCTATGCTTTCATCAGGGAAAAGATTCTAACCAAAATGGGAAAAAGAGTAAAAAAAATTGGCAAACAGACTTCAAATGTTTCATACACAACAGGAGACAACTTTAACCTATATTTTAAACAATTGCTTCACACAGGTTTTGGAAATAGTAAAAACAGTGGGAGTAGCAAACAGCCATTTCTTTAGCTCTTTTCATCGTTGCGTTTTAACATATGTTGTCATAAGACATCTTGACTTCCTTTTTTTGGGGGAAAGATTCTTTGTATTGGAACAGTACAATTATCAACAGCAAAGAAGACATTTCCTACTGATGATAATAACATGAGCAATTTACAGTATCTACACTTATCTTTACAATACAGTATCATCATGAAGGATAATCTAGAAGTATAATAAGCAACTGTAGGCCTTTGTGAATAACAATTGGTTTGACAATGCTGAAGCTTTGAGTTTACCAAAGTAAAACAAAAAAAGGACATCATTCAACTATTATTAAACTCTTCCATGAAATAAAATCAATTAAGAACTACCCAATTTTCTAACCCAAAATGATACAACTCCAACAGGAATTATAGGTTTCCAATAAGTGAGTCTATCAGAAAGTCATAATAGTTTGCAGGCAAGGTAAAAATGTCACATTGGAGAGTTTTACATTGTCTTCAAGGGACAGAAGTTGGGAGCTGCAAGATGTCATTACTTTATGCAAACACTGCTGTCATTAAACAATATTTTCAGGTAAGTGTAGTGATAATGACTTGCTTCAAATGCTAATAAAACACAGAAAAACTTGTATTTGACTTTCTGTGAGAATGTTAATTCAAAATTGGTCATTGAATTTACTAATGATGAAAATAGTTTCATACATTTACTAATGGTGAAAATAAGCTAGTCACCTGAATTAGGCTATCTGGAATATGTAAACATGCAGGAAATTAGAAGGTTGTTGTACGATTAATCATTTTTATGAAGGCAGTAATAGACATTCATCTCATGGAACTGGGAAAGAGAATGAAAAGAACCAAAAAACAAGTAGTTGGCAGAGTCTATCGAGATAAATAATTATGAATTTTATGAATCTGAAATAACTCAAGAACTTTTGCAGTGGTCTCTTATTTCTACATCTGGAGCCTTCCACTCACAGAAATGGCAGCTTTAATTTGAAGAGGAAAATGGCTTGGTCATTTCATTAAGTCTGCAAATAAATGATCACATAAGTTTAGATGAGTATTGCTATCAGTTCCCCCAAAGCAAATTTCTTTACTAAAGCTCTCTCACTTTCCACATTTTTCTGGATCATGTTCAGCTACTAAATTTCTTTCCAACTATGTAAATATAGCTAAGTTGCTCGTGGATTTTAGAACCTTCCTGATTTTTACCCCTGTCAAATTTTAGAAAAGCATTTCACTTCTGGATTTATTCAAAGTGGCCAAAGTCATCTGAAACAACTTCAATTTCATATTCCTATTTCTTTCTTTCAAATTGTGATGTATAACAAACCTTGATACATTTACATAAGGAAACATCATGGTAGAATCCATGTTGTTTCAGTTTGTAAGTGTTGTGGAAACCAGCCATTATAAGTTCACTGGGGAACTCAATGAGCATCTCCCCTGAGAGATTTTCCTTGTTTAATCTTTTTTTAAAAATATGTTTATTTATTTATTTTGAGAGAGAGAGAGAATCCCACACAGGTTCTGTGTTGTCAGCCGGAGCCCAAGGCAAGGTTCAATTTCATCAACTGTGAGGTCATGACCGGAGCCAAAATCAAGAGTCAGATAGTTAACCAACCGAGCCACCCGGATGCCCCTTCATTGTTTGGTCCTACTGGCTCCTTGCCATATTCTACATTGTCTTATTTTAATTTTATTTAAGTTCATAAAAAGTATCTCTGTTCCCACCTCCCTTAGCAGAGGACCCTTATTTCCTTGGGAAAAATATTTCTGATAAAATCTCTATGCCTTCTTTTCCCTCCAAATCAAACTCCTCCTTCATCTCTACACTACATATTCCATTCTCCCTTCTCCATTTCTCAGAGGAAAGAGTTCTACTACCTACAATAGATCTTGAAACCATGCCCATCCTCTATTGTGGGTGCCCATCAAAAATCGCTTCTCCTTTGTTTTTTCCTTGGCTGAAAGCTTTTTCAATAGGCTATTTCTCAATATTGCCTACCTTTTCAGCTTTTAACCTCCTCTCTCCTTCTTTGCCAAACTTCTCAGAAGAATATTACTCATCATCTCCATTTCTAAACTTATAATTGACTCATAAATTCTTTCCATCACAGCTATTCTCCTTCCATTATATTTTATTGAAACTGTCCTTGCAAACATTTCCAGAAACCTAATTGTAAATCTAATCACCTCATATTAAACATAATCTTTTATGTCTTCATAAGACATTTGACACTGTTGGCCATCTCCAATCTCTACACTTAAAACTCTTTCTCACTTTCTCTTTTTCTTTTTGCTTCACTTAAAAAAAATAATATTTACTTATTTTTGAGAGACAGAGAGTGAGCAGGGGAGGGACAGAAAGAGAGGCAAACGTAGAATCGAAAGCAGGCTCCAGGCTCTGAGCTGTGAGCACAGAGCCTGAGGTGGGGCTTGAACTCACAAACTGTGAGATCATGACGTGAGCCAAAGTCCAATGCTTAACCGACTGAACCACCCAGGTGCCCTTCTTTTTGCTTCGTTAACTCTTGACTCAATTGAGTCTCACATCTCTCATTGCTCCTTCCCAGACTTTTATTTGCTTTTTAAGGTAGGTTCTCCCTTTACCTGTATCTATTCACTGTCTCCATTCATTTCCATGTATTCCACAGAGTGCTAGGTCTTATCCAAACCCAATACATCATTTCGATGACTTAATGGTGTAATGTATTTAAAGCAATGGCCACAGTCCATGGTCCTACAAGTTTCCCAAACGTGAACTTGCTACCAGTAGCTCCTCTCACCATTCTGATCCAATATTCTGAATGCAAATGATACTTGATATACCCATGAAAGTTCTTTAATTTTTCCTTAGGAAATTAGACTCCCAGGATAAGGCTGGTTATAGAGGAAGTGAAATGAAATGCTAATTTCCTTAAGAAAATTCTAATTGAAAGTTGGTAAATTCACTGCTTGGAATAAACAACACAGAATGAAAGCAATATAAAAAAATTTATATAGTTCAGCCTACAATTCAATGTGCCAGTTCTTTTTATGTATAATGCAGCCATGTAGAAAAGCTTTTAAAATAAGCACACCTGTACATTCAGTGAAAATTAGTCTGTCAATTAAGTTTTCACTGTAACTTCTAAATACTCCATTTTGTCTCGTTTAATTAAATAATTTTAAGAGTATATGGGCTTCTGCTAAAAGAGAACACATTGTTAGGAAGTAATCTATTTATTCTTCTTTGCACTTCCCTTTATTGTACATTTTGTGTGTGTGTGTGTGTGTGTGTGTGTGTGTGTGGTTTTCCAATTTTAAGCAGTAACAAAAATACTCTGCAAGAAATAAAGGTTTTATTGTATTTTCTGTGTCTAAATAACCTGAATTCACTTTTGTAGGACAATGGCCTGGAAAAAGTATTCAACGTTAACAATACAATCTACCTAAGTGGGGTTATTCAAAGAGGCATAAAATGACAGCAAATTTTTATTATGTATATATATTTATTTACAATATTGTCTTGATTCTTTAATTTATATTATTTTCCATTACTAAAAGAACATAAAAAATGCCAGACTTGGGAATACCTCCATTCTACACAGTTCAGTATTTTCTGACACTAGTCCCTTATTTCTTTCAAAAAATCATAGTGAGTTTTCAAAATCTGAACTATAAACACGTACTTTGGCTATCATATACATTTTTTTACCTTTAACCTTTGGAGGTCCCACTGGTCTGCAAAATTGAAAATGTGATCACATTCCTTCCCTCCTTAATGACTCTTCATTGGCTCATTGTTGCCCAGGCTCCAGGCGTCCCTACCCAGATCTGCTATTTTCTGCAGCCTAGTCCCCATCCCTCCTCCTGCCTGCTTCCCTTCTTTTCCTCCAAGTCCATCTGGTAAGCTCTTTAAAGTCATCCTTCAAATTCTAGGTAATTTTTTTTCTCTAGGAAGATTCTGAAATATTTTTCCACCTTTAGTGAGATACGATTGATAAATACATTGTGTAAGTTTAAGGCATACAAAACAGTAATTTGATATATGTACATATTTTGGAATGTTTACTACAATAAGGTTAGTTAATACATCACCTCCATCATCTCACATAATTACCATTTTTTAGTTGTTGCTGGTGAAAACATTTAACATCTCCTGCTCGAGCAAATCTTAAAATTTGCTGTATACAATACAGTATCATTAACTACAGCCACCATGGTATATACATCAGATCCTCTAATCTTATTCCTTATAACAGAAAGTTTGTATCCTTGACAAACCTCTCCCATTTCTCCCACCCCTCCAGCCTGGGCAACCACCAAGCTACTCTATTTCTGTGAGTTCAACATTCTTAGATTCTACATATATAAGTAAGGTCTTACAGTATTTCTTTGTCTGACTTGTTTCACTTAGTGTAATTGTCTCAACATTCATCCATGTTATTGCAAATGGCAAAATTTCTCTAGGAAAACTTTTATAATACCATCTGCTTTTCCTCTTTTGTGCCCATACAACTGGTTACTCTGTTTTGTAATATTATAAAACCTTGTACTTACTCCCATTTTCACATTAGTCATATTGTATTATAATTAATTTCTCATTGTAGTAAGCTGTACCATTTACCATTTTAACAATTTTTAAGTGTAGAGGTTAGTGACATTAGGTATGATTACATTGTTATGCCATTGTTATACCACCATCCATCTTCAGAACTTTTTTCATATTCCCAAACTGAAACTCCATCCTCATAAATAATAACTTCCCACTATAATTTCTTTGTAACATGTCTATTTCTCATACTTGAGAGAACTACTGACTTATCAATGTCTGAGTTTTATTAATATTTTGATATCTAGTACTTAATTCATTGCCTGGGAAACAGAAGATGCCCATTAAATGTTTGTTGAATTGAGGTGTCATGATCAAAATCACATAGCAGATAATTACATCAGCCAGCCATGCTAATCATGTCAGCTTTCAAGCTCTACTCCACTCTAACCTAACACTTTACAAAAAAAATAATAATAATAATAAAATAAAATAAAAAAGGAACATACTTTCAGTGGTTTTCACTTTACCAAAACAAAACAAAACAGAAATAAAACAAAGCCTTCAACGCTTTCTCATTTCATTTCTTTATTCTCATAACGTATGAATTTTACACTTTGCGTATGGCATTTAGGGCCGTCTTGAAATTGAGTCCTCCCCACCACCCCACTTTCTACTGCCACATCTTTTCACACCCAAATCCTTACCAACACAACATCATCCTTTACTCTTGAAATGGCCAATTTCAGGTTTTGTTTTGTTTTTTCCATACGCTCTGCTCAGCCTGAAACATTTCCCCCCAGTTTTAAAGCCAAATCATAGTTTTCCTTCAAGGGTGAGCCTTCTCTGATCCTTTGGTTCAGAATAAATACCCTCCTCTCTCTGCTTTTTGGGCCTCTATTTTTCATTTATTTAGTTTTGCACGACATTATATCTTACTTATGTTTACATGTTCGTCTTCATCACTTGAGGGAAAATTGCATGAAAATTTGCATTATGATTCACTTATTTTATTTTTTTCCTATTCTTCCTGTCAGATACTTGGAATTTTCTGCACTTGGTGGTTACTCAATAATTGTATTTGGAAAGACATCTTGTTCATATAATCCATAAAATCAATACATTGTGGTTTTTGAGCATGAAGGTTATTTAAACTTGAATATTAAGGAAACAGCAAAAGAACAATGTGACAACACTGGTTAGAACAAATCTATACAATGAAATTTGACAAATATATATTAATCATGAGGTTCATATCACTGTGGTGAATACAATAAATACAAATGAACAAGATGCAGTCCACTTTATCAGGGAACTAACCACTTAGGCTTAGACAGATATATAATCAACCCCAATAGTTGTTGAACAGTCATAATAAATGCTGAAGCAATGAGCTTTAGCAATTTAAACTAAGGAGTGATGACTATTAGCAAGAAATCATAAAATATTTCATTAAAAAGGTAATGTCTGAACTTGAGTTTAAATGGGGAAATATGATTTCAGTGTGTGAATTGGGGTTGTGGAAGCATTCCAAGAGAGACATTAGCATAAGATGCAGGAAAAATGTTGGCTGATTTCAAAAATAGTGAATATTATATTTTAACAAGACCTTAGAATGACTCAGTCAGGGCAGTAAGGGGGTGGGAGTTAGAGCTAGATTTGTAAGTTAGGACCATTGAAGAGATTCTTGATATATCCCTATATTATTAACATATGATAACACAGTATATCGTTATGTTATTAATACACTAATATGCTATATATTACATATAAGTATATATTACACATTAGAATATGTTATTAAAAATAGTCACTATGATTAGAGCTTTGCTTAGCAAGTTTAACCTTGGAGAATTATATAGCAGAAAAGGATAGGAGACAAGAATAAATAAAAATCTATAGTAATATTCCAAGTGAGAATTTATGAAGACCTGAACTATAGTGGTTTTAATGTATATGTAAAAAGAAGGGAGTAAATGAGTAGCCACAGTTAAATGGAGGGATTGGCACTGCCTGAATACAGAGAGTTAAGACAAATTCAGAGATAACATTTTCTAGTAGGAGAGAATGGCATATTAGGAGACATAACCTCTCTAGGTTCATCTGTAAAATAATAGCAGTACCAAACTTCCAGGATTATTCTGCTGATATATATGTATAATATAACGATGACAGAATAAACTACATTCTATCATTTTCTCAGACTCTACATCTATATCTATATCTATATCTATATCTATATCTATATCTATATCTATATCTATATATCTATATCTATATCTATATCTATATCTATATCTATATCTCAAGGTATCACTTGCAGTCTTAACCTCTGCTCTCTGATTTCTCCTTTCTGAATTTTGGAACTGAAACAATTCAGGAAAATGTTTGGATAGATTCCTTGCTATCTGGATGGTTATTATCACTACCAGAAACTCACGAATCAGATTCTGATAATGTGGTATCCTCACTTGTCAAGCTTGCTATATGAACTCAAGAAATGCATAGATTGAATTATAAAGGACACTTGTAAGTATTTTTAATTTTAATTTAAAATCTGAAGCAGCGGATGAAATTTTCCCCAACGCTTTGCTAATTTAGCCATATGCAGAATTTTGTTCTAGTACCTGGTTGTTTTCGGCTATGTTACATATTTTTGTTTGGTTCTTAAGAATGTGTTCTTCAATAGTTCTCTTTTTTTCTATAAAAAATTGTCCTTTGTTTTCTAAAATATTTTCAGTTACTTCCTCTAATAATCAAACTTTACCTAGTTCCCCTTTCTAAAGCTGCCAATAGTATACATTTTTTCTAAGCTTATTTTGTCAGATTTCTAAATGTTTCTCATCATCAATACATGATGCCTTACTTATAAGAGATTTCATGTACAACTGCTGTTCTAAGAACTCACACTGAAGGTGTCTTCTGATCAGAATTTCTCTCTCTCTTTCTATTTTTGTTTTTCATAGTGAAATATAAATTTCATTATCAAGTAAAAGTTGGTTTTTCCCATGTACTCTCTCTTAAAATCATTAATTATTTATAAACAATTTATTGTTAGAAAACTAAGATAAGTTTGCTACCCCTTTCCCCATCTGTGGATATGTGGCTTCCTAAGTAGGGAGTCTGGTTAAGCCACCTGGAAGTTAATAAAAATCAACAACAAAAAGAAAACATATTGAAGTTAATAATGACCACACAATTACTATCCTCTTATACAAATTATTTAAAACAAAACAAAAAGCATTCAGAAGGATGGCAGTAATTGTAGAATGATGTTAATGATTTAAAATATATTTAATTTACATATAAGAATCAAATGGACAATGCTGCCTATAAGAGACTACAAAAAATTTGAGGCTAAAATGTTTAAGACAACCAGCAAAAGTCTTTCCTCTGCTTTGGTTCCCTCAAGTGTTGTTCTCCCATTTTATATCTAATTGAACTATTCAGTTGCCATTTCTGGAGCTAATTTTCAGCGCCTTACTTGAACTTGAGGGATATTTTTATCACAGCATACATACTTTGGCCAAGGGGTCTCACCTCACCTTTGTTTATAACAGACAGAGGCTTTATTACTGTATGGTAAGCAAGGCTTTCATATTCGTAGTTGCCAAAGCTTTTGTTTCTCTACCCTTAATGATAAAATGTTTTGAGGGATGTACCCAAAATAAATGTACTTTTAAACATACATGAAAATCAAAATTAACAATGATAAAACACAAAATAAACAAACATTTAATATTTTCTTTCTGGACGTTCCAGGAATGCATATACCTGCTGTATAGGTAAAACCTATCCTTTCTCATAAAAAGACTGAGTTCTTCGTCATCATCCATTATCTCAGAGGTTCTTTTCTTCTGTGATGACTAAGATGTACCAATCTCTTATTTACCTTTGTTTTATTTACTTATTTATTTTTATTTATTTGAAGCCATCCAGTTTATTAAGCTGAACTGAATGCTTTGTCTATTTATTTTTTAACTATTATGCCACCGTTTATGTTTTTAACACAGCTAGCATTTAGTTGACATGGAACTGATTGTCTCTGCAATTAAAAGTCCATTTTTTCTAAAGTTTAAGTTGTTAAACCCAGAACAAACAAAGCCAAACTTTAAACTTGTTTTTTTTTTGGTTTAGCTTATTTTAAAGAACAAGGTGATTTGTACTAGATGAAATTTTTAACATGCTTTAAAAATGTGTATTTGTGTGTGTAATGTAAATGCAAATATTATTGTAGTAAGAATGCCCTGATAATACTTATAATTAATGACATTAACCGCCCACATATTTAAATATTTAAAATAAGAATATTTTGTAGAATTATTTTAGTATGTCCAACTAGCCAATGCCGATATTTACCTTACTGGAATACATTTCTGGAGGAAAAAGTAGCCTTACAAGTATTCTCTCTCTTAGAGACAGAGAAAGAGATGGGTCGATTTTAGTGGCCTATATAGATTATTGTTTATATATTTTAATATATTCTTTTACAGATATATAAAAAAAAATATATATATATATATCTGGTCTAGTGACCCAAGTTAATCTGTATACTAAAAACCAAAATAAGTCAATTTTTCTAAAGAAAAAAAAACACAACTTTTTAAATCTCAGAGATGGTTATAATACCTTAGTCATGAATGAGAGCAAGAGAAGTGGATTTAATGGTGCCACTAAACACGGGCATGATGCTTTAGAAGATAAGAATAGTAAGAACCTTGAGGGAAGTATGTTTATATCTCCAAGGACTTAACTTCATTTGTGCCATTTTCTAAGTTTAGCAGATATTTGACATGCTTTCCAATTTTGGAGCTGTGTTTTACTCTCTGAAAGGACTGGCATTCTGACTGCAGTCTTTCTAAGCCACTTTGTCACTAGAGCTTGATAATTTTCTTTTCATCTTTAAGTGACTGATCTGAACCACCAGATATCAGGAAACATGACTCTGGCAACTGGTTTCAACACACCTTGTTCAGTGGCATATACAGAATGTAATTTATTTTTTGTGACAGTTTTAATCAAAGTGATGTGAAACACAAGGGCTATAATGCTAGTGATATCACACCTCAAAAGAGGAGAAAGTTTGGTATGTTACCTCCTGATTAGCAGCAGCTAGTTCTTCTTCCAGTGCAGAGACTCTTTCTAAAGAAACCCTCAGTCGCTCCCTTACCTAGAAGAAAAACCAAAATATGTGCAGTAATGTACATCCCATACATGTTAAACTGTGCTGAATCCATCATTAACATTATCCGAGACAGTCATATTTGGCAAATTTTTAACGTAGTTATAGCCCTAAGTGCTCATAAATTCTATGAATACATTGTCACCTTATAGCATCTCTCTATCACGGTATTTCCTTATAAGCAAGTCATTTTAGTCTCAATGACAGAATTTCTAACGGGAAAGAGACAGACCTGCTTATTCTTAATTCTGACTCACAGTAAGTGGAGGCAAAGTTCAAAAATATATTATGAATTCCCCTGAAAAAGACTCACTGATTAAGTATGAGACATAGGCAAAATCTTTCTTTCTACTTTTTAAAAAATAATATGTGAGCTTCATTTGGTATGAGTAACTTCATAAAAGGTTCTCAGAATCTGAAAAAATGTTGTCTATTGCTCATAATGTTGTATTAGTTAGAGGTCTACATTGCTACTGAGGGATTGAAAACTATTTGATTACTCTGGAATTCCTAACTAGCTTCCAGATACCAAAGGTTAAGCCATCATATTTTATAGAACCGAATATTCTGCACATTTAGTTTGAAAATATTTATGATTTGGAAATAATATGATTTACAAATGTTTCATAAATAAATGAAACTCAAAGAAGTGGTCTTTAATTCTTGCTTTCTTAGAACTTCTAAAATTGTTTTAGTTATTATATGTTCAGATCTTTAGATATGCTCTATATTACATATATGTAAAATATATATTATCATGTAAAAATTTAAGGAATTCAGAGAAAGGATTTTAACTGAATTTAATTTAATTTAATTTAATTTAATTTAATTTAATTCAAACTGGAATTAAAATTAATGTCTACAGTGACTTAATTTTCCTTAGAAAAGAATCAATAAAATACACAGTTCTTCAACTGAAGATGCAATTCAGGGTGAATTTTTGAATATGAGCTAACATAGAATTTGCTCCATGGGAATGTTATAGTATTTGTACAGTTAATATGTATTTTAATATATATTTTTATTAGCTCTAATTTTATTAATGCATTGACAGTATATTTTAGTGTATCACATATTCCTATTTTAAAAAGATAAGATTTAAGTGAGAATACAGGTTAAATATATTTTAGAAATTCACATAATAAAGTTGATTTAACATTACTTTTCAATTAGTAAGCAGACAAAACCCCCCACTAATATCCTATTAATCTAGAATCTAACAAGAAATTTTAAAAAATATCAATTATATTTTTGTGCTGTATAATGATAACTGATTCATATTCAGGTGACTGGGTGCACTTCACTCCTGAAATGTATCTTGAGTTAGAAAGAATAACTATCTGAGAGGAGTTTAATATGAATTATACTTAGTTATGCTCAAATCCTCTGAAAATTAGTAGTATGTACATGAATTGATATTTGATATCAAAGATAATTAATTACATAGGATCTTTCATGATATTTAGGTGTGCTAGATAGCCTGACACGTACCCATGCTGTTTGACAAATATCCAACTGTTCATTAAAATGCAAAAAACTAATAATGCTGATTAATAACTGAACAAGAACTACTTGAAAGGAAGTCTTTGATGATTTGACTTGGGGAATACTTTTTTTATGAGCAGCCTGGATAGATGTAAAAGAAGCAAATATCTGAAGGCTGAAAATAAGGAGGATTGCTGATACGTGGAATTCAGATATCAACAAAAATCTTAGTAGATGTGCTTGATATTTAACAGGGTTGATTATAAAGTTTTACACCCACTTCCTAAAATACCAGCTATAAAATTCAGGTGTTCTGAGTGAGAAAGTTCTAAGAATCGTAGTTGATGAGAAGAGCAATATGAAATTGTCAAAATGTAAGTTAACGATCTCACTATAAGCAACATTGAATACTATCACATTAACACTGCTGTGAAGAGGTTAGGTGTCTTATTTTAAGATATACTGATACACTGGAATGTTTCTAAAAGAGTTCTTCAAATCATTTACAGAATGGCTGAAACCAGGCTATCCTGTAGGCTAAAGTATCTTCCTGACTTTCTTTGCTAAACTGATGATCACAAAAATTGTTCTAATATGATTCCTATTTACCACAAAGTTAAACATTTTTATTCTCATTATAGTGAGTCTTCAAAGGGTAAAAAATCATTAAGCTTATCAAACAACTTGAATATAGAATAACCCCTCAAATAAATTTAGAATGGTATCTACAGCTTGAGATTATATTACCCACAAAGTAATGAATCTAAAGGTGTCTCTACAAGAAAATAAAAACAATTTCTGAATATATTTTGAATTAGTTGTAAATCCAAAAACTGGGGTGGTAAATATCAATACATTATGAGATAAATGTATGATTCATGTTTTTATTAGGATAAATTATTCTCTGTATTTAATTCATATTGCACTAATTTCTGCTAAACTGAATAAGACAAACAAACAAACAAAAAAGGTGGGATGCAAAAAAGTAACTTTTCTAAGGCATAAGGAATCCCAAAATTTTACCTTGTCTATATAGCTTAAATTGCATTAGCAGTGAAAAAAATATTGTCTCTGACCAGCTTTTAGCTTTTTGCTCTGCTCTGCTAAGCACAGCACGAGCAGAATGACATAATTACCTTTACTTTCCTATTTGGATTTGGTGTGCTGTGGAACTATCTAGACATGATTGATATGCCATGAAAAATTATAATTTTAACTTTTTTTTCCTAAATATAAGTACACAGGTGATATCCTTAGCTCTATACGTAACCTTTTCTGATTTCTTTTGCTATTTAACCACATTCAACGCATCCATTGTTTATAGTCTCTTAGTTAATACATGTTAATGTTTTAATTTATAGAACTATAGTATAACCTCTAAAATATTTATATACACCTAGAATTTTTTATTTATAGTTTCATCTACTATATCAATTTTCTTCATAAGGGTATAAAAAATAACTAAATAATTTTTTCCCCAAAGGATGTTTCAAGGCTACATACATCCTATCCCTGAGAATTTAAAATAAAATAATTCCCTAAAAATAACAAATGTGTTTCAGGATGAAAAGAAACTTTGGTGGAAGAAGCACACATTCCAAATTAAAAGTAAGGTATGGCAGGGTTTCATTTTGGAATTATCAATCCTATAACAGAAAACATTGTAAATGTTTTCTCCTTAGACCAGAAGTTCAAATCCAGTTTTGGCAATATGATATTAGATCACAGAAATATGTATGGAGTGCATATATATATTTACTATGAATTTTTACTTATACTTAAACATGTATATTTATCATTTCCTCCAGCCTCCAAAATTGGTTAACACATTGGAGAGTGATATTCAAAGTTACGGTCAGTCTTCGCTAATAAGGAAAATTCAAACTTACAACTCAGTGGATGTATAAATAAGGACATTAATAATGACAACTGCCAGTAATTGTAACCATCCATAGCTATGCTTAATTTTCTCTACTTTGTTTAGCTCTTCGTGTGTAACTTTACCCTGTAAAGTCGGTAGTGTCTTGTCATCAAGAAATGGTTAATTGCATCTTCTTCTGATCATCTCTGTGTATTATAACATAGTATCCATAGTACTTATAGAATGTTGTAATTTGTTTCCCCACCCTTCCTAGCCTCTTGAGTAGCTGTGAGCTATTCCTAGGGGAACTGTCCATGAAAGCACAGATTAATCCTTCAATAACTAAATAAAATGCTACTTAAAACAAGCATGTGGATCAACAGTAACACCAACATCTTTACTTAGTTTGAAAGTTTTATCAAGTGCTGAAATTTATTCACATTAACAGTGATACTCACTAACATTCAATGAGCACTTGCCATATGCTAAGTACCATATAAGAGTTTTTTGCACATCAGATCACATTTAATCCTCATGGCAATTCTATGAGCTAAGTACTATTAGCTCTCCATTCAAAAGAGGAAAACAGATATTTAGAGAAGTCACTTGTCCATATCTGTCCAACTCCAGAATCCAAGCTCATAACACTTTTCCTTTAGACTGTTCAACAATACTTAGCTGATAATCAGTTCAGTTGCCTATGAACTAACCAAAGTCCCTGGAACTTCTGGTGAGTTAGTACATACTATCACAGCTCCTAGCGCCATAGTATAAAATGCTTCATTTAGTTATGCTAAACTCACTGAATGTCTACATAGTAGATTATTTGTCTGGTCTAAGTTGTGCAACAACGATTTTCTTCTTAAATGTACTCACACCCATCAGGTTATTTGTCCTGAATACTGTTTACTGCCTTGCATGCATTCTTTCATAAGATACCGCTCAAGTGATGTGGGAGTGCATATAGGGAACTTCTAAGATCACACATTCTCAAGCACTTTCATTCAAGGCATTCAAAACTATTACATTTTCTCTGGATAGGCCATGCTCTTCTTATACATCTGGGTTATTTTACATATTGATCCTGTTGCTCAGAGTATCTTCATTACTCTGCTTAAAAAACTCCTACACATTCTCTAATATTCAAGTCCAAATGTCATACCCTCTGTGAAGACATTCTTGAACTTTTTAAAATCACTTTCTCAAGTAGAATTAGTCACTTTTCCTGTGGCACTTTTCCTATTGCACTGTACATACTGTTTCTTAACATTACCCATTATTGACACGTGAATCTCTAGCAATAACTTTGAACTCCTCAGTCGTAAGGACAATGTCTTATCTATTTTTGTTTGTCAAATATCTGTCTGACTTATAATAGACATTCCATAAGTATGAAGTCTTGCAAATTCTTAACAATGTACTTTTTAATAATAAAGGGAATATGAACTTAAACATCAAACATATTAAGTATTTGATACTTGATAGTAGTGATATTATATTTATCAAGGATCTTTATATAATATCAATTTCTATCTTACTCAAAATTATTCATAAACTACTTTCCTCTCATGGCTAAAATGAAAAATAAGCTACAATTTCTTCTTAACAATCTAGAAGGTAGAATTATAGTTATCCTTATGCACATACTTCACATAATACCCTGGTCTAAGACCATCTGAAAGACCGGTGATAAAAGTATATATGTACATAAATTTTAACTAGAGCACAAGTGTCTGCATGCTTAAAACCTAGATATAACCGGGTAATAATCTCTCATTTGGATTTTAATACTCAGAACTTATCAGGTACTTTCTAATTGAAGTGCCCCAATTCCCACTCTACAAAATCCTAAAGCTTTATTAATTTTAAAAAGTTAATTCTGTAACATTTCACAAAATTAAAATCATGTCATAAGCCTTATTAATCTCCCAAGGATATTATCATCATATTGGCTTATTTATGTCAGTCGAAGTTTTTTGAGTAACAGCTAAAAGAAGCTTACTGCCACTTTTTTAAAAAGACCTAAAGCAGGTTTTCTCCACTGATACCTTATGCTGTTATATTCAGAGATTCCTCAAAATACATACTCAGAATATATACTCAGAAGGTATCAGAGATCAAATAAAATGTATGCTTCTAATATAAACCTCCAAAGGTTAGAGTATACATCCAATTTATACTTCAAGATATGTTGAATTTCTAGTTAGTGGTCTTCTGTGTTGGGATCTATAGACATGCATTTCAGAGAGGGACTGGGAGGAGAGAAAGAGAAGGAGAGAGAGGGAGACTGAATGACAATATTAAATTTCAAATGGCCATCTGGACTAGGACCATAATGCACCACAATAAAAGTGTAACTTGATAAGCCATAGATTCGGTGGTATTAAAAAAAACAGGGTCATGAGCATCACCAATATACACACAATAATCCAGCTGCAGTTATAAAAATGATTTTCCTATAATTCAAACGTGTTTCTCTGTACTCATTTACGTCAGGAGTCAGCTGAGTCATGGATGAAGACAAGGAACCTGATGCTCATGACGAAAGCACAGTGAAGCTTGAAATCTCCTGTCAATACTCTTTAAAATTGGTAGCTGAAGTTTATTTTATTTTTTTAAATTTCAGCTTCACTGAGGTATAATCGACACATAAAACTGTAATCAACCTTTCTAAATACTCTACCTTTTCATCCAAGGCCTTGTGGTGCTCAAACAAAGATTTCAGTGCCTTGAGAACCTCGACTTCACTGGACACTCCCGAGGGGGACTGGGCTTGCCGTTTTACCACCGTCATTCTTAGCGACCTTTCATGTCGTGACACCAGGCATTCCAAGTGCTCCAGTAACAGCTATTGGGCGTAACAGAAAATGTAATTACCCTAAATGCAATTATCTTATGAACACAAGTTACTAATACTTATGAATGACTTCTATCTGAAAAGACTGCAGGTTTACCTAGCATCTCATGATAACCTCAGAGTTAACCACAGGTAGCAGCAAAGAAGCACACACCTGAATCTAAGCCAGGGTCCATAAAAGGCATTAAAGGTCCATAAAACTGCATCTCTATCATATAATGGAATTACTCATTTAAAAAATGTAATGTAAATTCTTATTCATCCTTTTAGAAAATTTAGTAATTTCAGCATGAGCTCAGTAGAAATAGAACACAAAACAGATGTGATCAAATAGAGTAATTATTGAAGAACATTGCACAATGCATGATGATTTTGTTAGAAGAGTATTAAAAGTCACAACTAACTTCATACACATTTGGTCATTTAAAATTGTTGAATTGAAAGAAATGAGCATAATTATGTTGCTCTGAATGTGATTATAGTGATAATCACATTTGTATAGTGATTATAGTAATAGTTATAATCACATGTTGCTATAAAAATCACAGTGAAAATCACTAATAATTTTATTTACAATTAATTCTTAGGTTACATAATAAAAAAGTAGATGCAACCAAGTGGAATATAGGAACTGAGGTTTTGCAATAGTCATTTGGGGAAAAGAGGTTTTTAAAAAATGGTCTACTTGGGAACCTACACTCACCCAGAGTAGCCTCTGGGGCCATGAAAGTCCAGTGAACAGTGTCTCAGTCTGTTCCAGACCTAAAGAAATTTTACTTTCAAATGTTTTGTGTGGGGCGACTGGGTGGCTCAGTCGGTTAAGCATTCGACTCTTGGTTTTGGCTCAGGACATGATCTCACAGTTTTGTGAGTTCGAAAGCCTCACTGGGCTCTGTGCTGATGGTGCAGAGCCTGCTTGGGATTCTCTGTCTCCCTCTCTCTCTGCCCCTCTCCCAGTCATGCTATCTCAGTCTCTCTCAGGATAAATAAATAAACTTTAAAAAATAAAAATGTTTTGTGAATTGGGGCTTCACCTTTGTTTAGTTTAATAAGGCAGTTCTGCTGCTAAAAACAAAGATACCTGAAAAAAAAAACTGCTGGGTTAACTTCTCAGTTATTAATATTTTGGTCAGGGAAGAATAATATATGAGCAGGAAGTTTTGTGGGAGAGATTTTCAGAAGAGTAGTGAAAAGTATAGGCTAACAAATGCCTATGTAAAATAAAGCAGAAGTTACTCAAACAAAAAAGGAAAAAGCAGATATAAGATACTGGGATGGAAAGAAATAAAGAAAACATATTTTTTTCAGGAGTTTTCCTAAAGCTTACATTTCCTTAAGTAGTAAAAATGCTTGGTTTTCACAATGTCATTGTTCGATTCAGTGTCACATATTAGTGTCACATTTCTTAGTTCTTAATAAATTAATTTCTCTACATTCACCATCAGTAATTATGGTTCGAAGTGTCAGAAAACTTTGCCATGCACTGGCACAGAAGAACACAAATAACTGAGAACCTAAATGTATAGATCAGTAGGTAGGGATCATATTTAAGGGTCAAAATAATATTAATAGTTCTTCCGTGTGAAATGACACAATGTTTTCAAAGAGCTTTCCTTTTATTTCTCAATCTTTGATTATATTCATGGTATTCTACTCTCTTGAAGTCTACAGATACGTGTGTGCACTGGCTAAATCCGAGCTGTTTCACGTAGGTTATGGGAGTTTGTACAAACTTAACCCTAAAACAGAGAGTTATGGGAGCTGAAAAGAGGAGAGACCTACTTTGCATAGAGCAGTAAACAGATGTTTCATTGAGAGGATGATATTGAAACTGAGACTTAAAAGATGAGAAAGAGCTGGCCAAATGAAGAGCCAGAGGAAGAAAACTCCTGGAAGAGGGCACAGCTGTGCATATCGAGGAACTGAAAATAGACTGGTGTGCTTAAAGCAAAGTTTGTCAGGGAAAGGCTAACATCAGATGATGTTGGAGAAATAAGCAGCGTTAAGTTCACACAGAGCCCTAGAACCTATGAGAAATAGGTTGCTCCCAAGCAGACTTTGCAGAGTCCAGATACTCGAGTTATCCGCCTCAAATGGTGTGCTGACACTGGCCCATACCAGCTTGTTAGAGGGGATTGTTAATTTTCAGGAATTCTGTGAGCCGGTGGTTAAACACAGTTATTGTTGAATCTTAAATTATGTAAGCTTATAATTAAACAATATTTGAAAAGATAATAAACACTCAAAATGTATTAACTCCTAATTATTTTACTAAATTCCAAGTTTTTAATAAAATTCCTAAGTATTTTACCATTATCTACACTCTTTGGGGTGTTTACGTCTATTGCATCTGAAGGTAGAAATACCACAGGTTGGTTCCCTATTGTGCATCATTTCACTTCTCAGCTTTCAGTGATATCATGTTGGTAGCCTGAATTCAGCCACCATGGGAGTATTAAAACCATGGGAATTCCAAATACTATAGGTTAGTGCTTTTTAAATTTTTTCTGGTAAAATAAATCATTTACCAGCATATCATTGTCACTAGCCATCAAGTCATCGGGTTGCGAGCCCAAACATTACAGAGCGGAGAAGGGCCATCATTACTGTGCCCTTTCTGAATCCCTGACCCATTGAATTGGTGAGTACAGTATAATGTTGTTTCTGAGGTTAAATTTTGGTGTGGTCTGTTATGAAGCAATAGCTAATCAAAAGATCTTCTCTAAAAGAACCCTCAACTATTTAGCATGGTAACAGTACTGAGGAAAAGAAAATACCAAATTTCTTGGATGTTACCTCTGAACTAGGACTAGTTAGTTCAACAATCTGCTAGACAAAAATTAATCACCTTGTGGATATCAGCCTATTTCTCTGGCCACCACAATATTTGTTCAATGGGTATAGAAAAGTGACCATGGTTTCAGGGATAGAAGTTATTCATTGACCTGGCAAAATGGGCTTCTCATCATTAAGGTTGATAGGGTTACCACCACAGCTGAATGGCCAAGTGACCAGCTGCAACCATCAATCTTGAACCCCTGACATGATAACAGTCCACCTAGAGGCCAGGCTAGTCACCTTGATGCAAGCAGATCACATCAAATCCCTTCCGTCAAGGAGGGGGTGTCTACCTTTTCTTAATGTAATAAATGTTTTTTTTTTTTCTGGATATGGATTTGCCTTCTCTAATGGCTATGCTTCTACTGGCAATACCATTTTATCAAGATTTTTGCTTACAGTCTTGTTATCATACACAACATTACTTCTGACCAAAAAAAAACACATTTTAAAGTAAAGGGGGTAATGCAACTGACTGATGCCTCCAGCCTGGTTTCACTACACTATCGCATCATTCAGAAGCAGGTGATTCTATAGAACGGTTAAAGGATCCAAAGAAGAGTCTGTCTTAATTCAATCTTGGAGATAACACAGTGCTAGGCTGGGAGGCTACCATCCTGAAATTATGTACTTAGAGCTGGTGATGAATATATATCAGTTCATCTACAGAAGTCCAAGAATTGAGGTTTAGAATTGGAATTTATAACTGCCATTAGGACTTTTTGACCAGCTGGAGAAAGGGGGATTTTTTTTTTTGTTATATTATATATACATAATGTATATTATTCTCCCTCTTTATTTTATATTGGATACTTGATTCTGATTAACACTTAAAGTAGTCAATAGGTTATAGAATATTAAGATATGATTGAGATTTAATAAGAGCAAGAGTATACATATGGATGAACCCTGGTTATGTAGCTACATTCATGGACTTTCTTTTTTGAGAAAAGGTGATTTTGTTTATGTTCAAGTATAGTTGTATTGCTGGATAGATACATGTCAGTATCGCTGCTGTTTAGAATTTTAATATGGAAGAGTACAACAAAAGTTGTAGCGGAGACGTATTTGTGGTTGCCCCCAATTTTTTGAACATATCCTCCATCTTTGATAGTTCTCTGCATTCTGAATGTCATCCTCCCATTACTGGATTCAAAACATTTCTCAGGCATGTTTAACCACTAGGTGGCAGACATGTGACTTAAGAGTCTGCCAACCAGAGTCACCCACATAGGGCAGATTCTGAAGGGAGCCAGATGAAGAAACTTGCTAGCATGGGGGTCCATTTTGTTGGCACAGGTGGTAGCAGAGGCTGCACGTTTCCGGGTCTGGGAATGTAAAGAAAACCCACAAGGCTAAGAAATATGGTCCTAAGACATTGTGCACAGAAGCTATGTTTAGAGATTTCTCATATTCCTTAATTAATGTCTTCTTGATTAATACAGTTAAGCTATACTGCTTTATGCAATTAGGAACTTTCATCTATCTAATAATAACACAAAATAATGTGTTCTTTAAAACAGACTTCTTAAGGGCTTAAGAATACTGAATACTCCTCAGTACTTACTGAATACTAAGGGCTCCTGAATACTCCTCAATGCTTAGGAAAATATTCTATAGAATATGTACTTAATACTCACTTGTTGAATTGAAGTAAGATAAATGTAACTTATCTAGCCTAGAGAATGTGGCCAAAAATGTTCAAATCTAGCATATACCTATAGCTTTGAAGCTTACAAATTTAAATAAATGAAAAATAAAGAGGAATTCAATAAGATACCACTAATAATCTACTAATTACACACCTTTGCTAGGAGCTACACTTTTATTTATTTATTTATTTTGAGAGAGAGAGAGAGAGAGAGAGAGAGAGGGCACATGAACAGGGGAGAGGGGCCAAGGGAGAGAGAAGCCACACTTAGCATGGAGCCCAAAACAGGGGGCTCAATCCCCATGACCCTGGGATCATGACCTGAGCCTGAATCAAGATTTGGACTCTCAGCCAACTGAGCCACCCAGGCATTCTGCTAAGAACTACTCTTTTTCTAATATTCAATAAATCTTGCTGAAGGCACTCTCCCTGGTGTACTCAAAAGACTGCAGGGACTACATAAATGGCCACTAGTTCTACCGTGTAATTCATTTCAAATGACCACAGATTAGGGGCACCTGGGTAGCTCTCAGTTAAGCATCTGACTTCAGCTCAGGTCATGATCTCACAGTTTGTAGGTTCAAGACCCATGTTGGGCTCTGTGCTAACAGCTCAGAGCCTGGAGCCTGCTTCAGATTCTGTGTCACCCTCTGTCTCTGACCTACCTCCACTTGCGCTCTCTCTATCTCAAAGATGAATAAATGTTAAAAAAAATTTTTAATGACCATGGTTTATATATATGTATATATATATATATACACACATATACACAAACATATAATATATGCATATGTACATATTGCATCATTGGAAATTTTTGAACTAAATTTCTAAAATTATACAACTTATTATTACATTTAAATTCCACCTAACCTATGTGAAATAAATTCTTTTCTTTTTAAAAAATTTTTTTAATGTTTATTTATTTTTGAGAGAGAGAGAGAGACACAGAGCATGAGCAGGGGAGGGTCAGAGAGAGAGGGAGACACAGAATCTGAAGCAGGCTCCAGGCTCCAAGCTGTCAGCACAGAGCCTGGCACAGGGCTCGAACTCATGAACGTGAGATCAAGACCTGAGCTGAAGTCGGATGATTAACCGACTGAGCCACCCAGGTGCCCTGAGTGTGAAATTATTTTCAATCACAAATGACATTCAAGTAGAAATACATTCTGGACTGTATACTAAATTTGGCTGCTGTAATACGGCCACATAATACATCACTAACATCTGAGAATGAGAAACTTCAAACTAGTTGCTTTTGTGCTCAGTGTACTTAACATCCTCTACCCTCAAATACTGTTTACCATCCCCTACAGTTCTATGTAAATGCTTAGGTCTCATGTTGCAAAAGTTGTGCTATTAGTTATGTCCTTAGTTATGTTATATGTTAGTTATGTGTCCTCTTCTGCTTATCATATCCTATCAGAGCACTTTCAGATACAAGCACATATGCACACACATGTGTCTTCACCTGCCTGCAACTGCTAGGGTCTTCCTTTCAATTGGCCTGTACTTTCTACTCATTGAGGAAGCATGTTTGAAGGGATTTTATTAACTAGTGTAGACAGAAGTTTGTCAAAAATGGGAAGCTTCTCTTTAGTAATGGAAGGGGTCTCATTGTAATTAAGCGTTTATTTGTATAATTTCTTGGCTCAAAACAAAAGTAAGGGCATTTTCAAGAATGTTTCAAATTAGGTCTTTAATTTGAATTGAGGATAATTAAGTCTTTTAGTTGGTGACCTATAAGATAAAATTATAGCTTTACTATTTATAATTGACATTAAGAATGCCTCATAATTTCTTTTACAAAGTCATGCAATAGCTACTTTCTAAAACACTGCCAATAACATAAAACATTCTTTGAAATCTTCAGCCACAAAAACAGTAAAAATGGTTCCAAAACAATAAAAATTCTCCACTCTGATATTAAGAAACAATAACTGGTTTATTATTTCTGGTTTTCTTTTAGCTTTTTACTAATTAATTCTACTAAAACATGATAAGGTTTAGTAGTCGATCTGAGTTATGTTGAAATAATGGCAGGAATAAATTATTTTCTATAAATATAATTTGCCTAAGTATGGTCAGAAAAGTTTTAGAAACAACAAATTTTGGGGGTGCCTGGGTGGCTCAGTCAGATGAGTGTCCATTGGACTTTTGATTTCAGCTCCGGTCATGGTCCCAGGGTCGTGCGATTGAGCCCCACATCCTACTCTGATCTGAGTAGAGAGCCTGCTTAAGAGTCTCTCTCCCTCTCCCCCTCGGTCCCTCTCCCCTGCTTTCTTGCTCTTTCTAAAATAAAAATAAATAAATAAATAAATAAATAAATAAATAAATAAAAATTTAAAAAAAGAAAAAATAACAAATTTTGCCTAATCATTTTTCTACACTTACAGTGTGATAATATTAAACAGTAAAGTGTTTTGAATGTTTTTATAAATATTCTCTACAATTTTTGAAATTTCTACTTTTGCATGGTAATTAATATTAGGATGACTTTATTTGGATGTACTAAATGTAATTACTTGAGGCAACTGAATTTACTGATTACTTTGATTTCTTTCATTCATTCATATGTTTGAGCTGGGGACCAGGTGTTACTATAGTGAGAAAATGATAAACGGCCACAACTTTCAGCTCCGACATCAGAATAAATACCTCATATTTATCAATTTGCACACAATTGATACAGAATAAATTACTGAACATTAGAACTGAACAATAGAAAAATCGACAAACTCTCCTTTTTTCCTAAACACAACCCTTGTATCATGTATGATTTGCAAGTGACATTAGGAATATGGTCTCTTAAATATATATCCTGTGGTTAAGCTGAGAAGTAGATACCCTAAATGTGTCACTTATAAGCTGGGTGGCCTGGGGCAAATTATTTATATGTTAGTTTTCCCATCAATTAAATGGGAATAATGAGATTTCTGTAAGGATAAAGGGAGTTAAACATACAAAACATTTAGAAAACAGTTCACATGTAATTAATGTTAGCTAGTATATATAATATAATCATATAATAATCATATAATAATAATATGATCATTATTATTAATTGCTATATCCAATAAATCATTTATTGAACTCCCTCTGACACATATATTCTATTTGGAGAAGATATAATTCATTCAAATATTATATAGTAGAGCCCTGTCTCATTTATTGTTTTGATGATACTCAAAATTAACACAAATACTCTATCCTCTTATGAGTTCTCTTTGCGGACTTTTTTTGTTGTTGTTATTTATCTCAATTCATGAGCAGATGTTAACTCGCCAACATGGAAAGAGAATGGTATCAGAATGCTGGAAATGGAGACACTCACTTCTACTTTAAACCGCCTCACAATATAACACCAAGAGCAAATTCTGTAGCTCTTTCTCTATGACTAAATAGTGGTGTTTACAGCAGGGAAAAACAAAACAAAACAAAAACCCCAACAACAACAAAAAACAGAACATGTAGACATGTAGAAGGAGAAATTATTACATAAATTTATAAAAATATTACATTTTACAACATTGAGAGGGCATTATGGGGGAAGGAAGAAGATATGTTTGATTTTTAGCCCTGGATATTTTTTGGGGGAGGGTGATAGGTGATTATGTAACTTAGGAAGTTGATATGTAATTGATACTTTGCACAAAGAAGGTTCCACAAATCTTTTTTCCTTGGTTTAATCAACAACAAAAGTCCTCCACATGACTGCTTTAAGGAATGTGGAAAAAGTGTTTTTCTGCTCTATTCATGGTTTCAAAGTAAATATCATTCATGTTTAAAGTCATGTTTAAAATCAATGGCTTCTGTTACCCTACTGGAATTTAATATTTCTATCTTTCTCACTTTGACCCCTGAAGAGGTATTTCAAGTGCAGCTTGCCTTACTTCCTGTATCCTCCAAGGTTCCTTTGCAGGTGTAACAGCTGCAGTTACTCCTGGACCTCGTGGAGTGTAATATGATGAATATTGTATGGATGCTGCTTCCTAGTTCTCTGAAATTAGTCACAATCAGGAAGGAATGAGGTACTCACTCCATATTGCAATGGTTTATTCTTAGGCAATGTCTTCTCTAAGCTGTTGTAAATCTTAGTTGTTGTTTTTTTTTTTTTTTTTTTCCATAGACCTAACTTGAGTAATTATGCCAATGGTCTCATGGCTAAAGGTAGAGGCTCTGAAGTTAGACTGCCTTAGCTTTCAAATGCCTTCTCTTCTATCTATTCACTGTGTAAGTTCTGGCAAGTTATATGCCTTTTTCTGAGCAGTTGCCTCTTCTGTAAAGTGGGGGTAATTATAATGTGTCCCTCATAGGCATTAAGAAGGAGTAAAGGGCTGTAGGGAAAAAAAAACTGTATAAAGAAGAAATACATAGCTAAAAGAAGAGTTTCTGGTGTATTTTAAATATGAGAATTAGTTGAAAGTCTACCAAGAAGTTTGCATTTCCCTCCATGTTCAGTTTCCGGATCCTACTTTTACATTTGGCTGTACTGTGCTACAGCAGGGAATGTAGCCTAAAGCATTAAAATGGAAAATAGTGAAATAGGGCAGAATAAATCTCATGGCAGAAATAAATTTTAAATTTGCATAAAAAATTATAACTTAAAAATCAAGGGTGAAAAAAATAGAAAAAATTCATCTGACACCCGATAACATGATCTAAACCGTCTTTGTTGTGTTCTCTTTGAGGCAGCCCATGTAACTGGCTCATCAAAGTCTCAATGAAAATCAATTCCTTGGGGGGCCTCGGTGGCTCAGTCGGTTAAGTTGTCTGAGTTCCATTCAGGTCATGATCTCACGGCTTTTGAGTTGGAGCCTGCATCAGGCTCTGTGCTGACAGCTCAGAGCCTGGAGCCTACTTCAGATTCTGTATCTCCCTCTTTCTCTGCTCCTCCTCTGCTTGTGCTCTCTGTCTCAAAAATAAATAAACATTAAAAAACAATAATAAAAAATAGAAAACCAATTCCTTGTGTGTATGCTGTGTGAATTCTCTTTACCATAAAATAAGACCCCTAAGAATAAGGAGATAAATCGAGTTTGATCATATAGCCATTATTCATACAATGCATACTTCTCATTAAAGGCACAAGCTCACTGTTTGTGGAGGTATTATTTTTATGTTACTTTCTAAGTCCAAGCATAAAATGAATACACTATTAACTATACCTCACTTTCTCATTTTATAGTATTAATCTGAGAGCGTTGTAACCCTGAAAATATTTTTCACCTACTTCATGTTGAAATTGAGTTATATATCCACACAGAAGTGTTTTTAGCAGAGAAATTTATAGGTAATCTGGTGATTTATATATTTTATGAAATTTAGTGACTTTTCCTTCTGAATAAGAAAATGCAGCATCTTTGATCAAATTCTGGACTTTAATGTCACAGGGCATAAGACTGAAAGAATATATGAGTTTCTAAGAACAGAATACAGTAAAGCCCATCAGTATCATGAAATCAGAACATCAGAACTGGAAATCTCAATCATCTTCTGAAATAGAAAAGGTATGCCTCTCTTAATTAGGAGAGTTCTGCTCCAGTGGTTTTATACATTCTCTCTTTTCTTTCTTTTTTAATAAATACTTTGCTGGAGTGAAGCGAGGACCAATGCCCAGCCACTCCCTCACATCACCCCACAATTGAAACTTACACCCTCTTAAGCCTCACCTCTTCTGCCTACTTCCAGCCTCTGGGGTATTGGCCCCTTACTCCAATACAACAGTTTGGAAGTTTGAAACTCACTACTGAAATCCAGCCCTTCATTTTAAACTCAAATAAAGCAAAAGAAAGAGGAATAAGAACATTTTCTAAGGCAACATAGTGATTTAGTAGCTGAGACTGTAATTTAGGTTTCCGGCCTTCCTGTTTTGAGTTTTATAGAATATTCTCCTTAACTTTAAATAACACACTATGAGTTAGTATCTGCTTAAAGTCTTCCTCAAGCTTTAAAATATTTTATTTGTATGAGTATACAAGAGATAAGGCACTGCATTGTACATGGAATTAATTCCAAGCAGAGGCAGTTTTATACTTACTCTTGTGTTGTTTCTTTCAGCTTTCAGTTCAGAAATTTCTTCTTCCTTTTCTAGAAGTTGTTCCCTACAAGCATTGAGTTCTTTTGTCAGTGCAGCAAATTCCTGAAAAGGGAATAAATACATTTGAAGACATATTTCAGATATAAAAAGAAATGTCCCACAGGGATAAAAAAAATCAAAATATAAACTTCTGAATGTAAAAAATGGAAATAATGACTTCAATGACAGGAATATAAATATATTGCTATTATTAAATTAATTTGGTTCCCATGGTCAGAGAATGCTAATCCATGATATTTAGCATTCACATTTTATTATAATATGTTGCTCAGATGAGTGTATAAAATATATTTCAAAATGTATCAGATACATCACATTGAAATTACTGGTTTAAATCTGGCCAATTTTGTGAACAACTCCAAAAATCTCACTTTAATCCCTATTTAGCAATGTTCAGACTGAGTATACTAAATCATCAAAAATCAAAACACAAAACAAAACAAAAACCATTACCGACAACAACAAAAATCCTACTAAATGCTATGCTATTTAGAGATTAAGATGTTCATTTATATGTTAACAAGATGAAAAAAGAGAATGTACCTCTTACAAAATAATAAATATTTAAGAGTTAATAAAATCATCTAGCAAATTATTAATTTATACATTATTCTGTTCTTCCCTTTGAAGCATAAGCACCTTGTGAACTGGGACTTTGTCTAGACTTCACTGCTACACTCTCAATGTCTAAGACATAGCGTGTACTCAGTATTTATTTTCAATAAAAAAATTAAGGGTTCTGGAGTAATCCTCTCTCCATGTGACAAATGACACTTTGGAGGAATCTTCAATGGCTTCCCCAAAATGGGATCAGAGATTGTATAATCTGGGTATTTTTACCATGAGGCAGAGAGTTTAGACACAGTAAAGATTACTTAAAAAGAAAATCAAGAAACTTAATTCAATTATTTGGCTATTCCAATGTGTAAACAAATATTATTTTAAAATAATTTTGAAAAATAGTAAAGAGATCCATGTTATCATTACAATGATCATTAAATTATTTAAAAGTTATTCTCAGTAATAAAACTGAGAATTGTTAAATCTTTGCCAAATATTTAAATATTTGGGAAAACGGCCCTGTGCTCAGAAGTCACTGTCAGAGGATCAAACATAAAAATGAAAACCAGGGAGACAGTTTGGTTAACCTAACCTCTCTAAAGGCAAATATAGTCAAAAGTAAGTGAATATGATGATTATGCAAAGCTGAGAAAGATTTAGGGTTTATATTTTTGTTTGCTTCAAACCATTTATTTTGTTGAGTTTCTGAGTGGCTATAGCCCAAGTGGGTACTTCAAAGACCTCAGAGCAGACTTAGAGCTTAGAATCAAGATGAAAGAATTCATTGTTACACTTAGGCTAGCATTATAGATAAATGTTTTCTCCCCCCATTGCTGCCTGCTTAAATGCTGTTGATAGTCTCTGAGCATATTCTTTAAGTGGAGAATGGAAATAAGCAACAAGTAGAAAATAATAAACATTTCCATAAAAAAAAAACTTTTTAAGAACAGCATAATTTTGATGGAGAAAAGAAGAAAGTGACAATTCCGTATTATATATTGTTAACATAGGCATTTAAAAGTAATCTTTATGGATATTACTAGACAAAACATAAATCGAATCTATACTTAACATCATATCAATTTAAAAAATATATCTGGGTTTATCTTTCTAGAGATGCAGCTTACTATATATGTACAGAAAGACAAAATACCAGAAGGAAGAAATATTTCAGAATTTTAACATGATATATTTCCAGGTGGTAAAAAAATAAGTGAGGTTTGTTTGTTTTTTCTGCTTCCTCCTATGTATTTTTATCATCAAAACTCTCTACAATGAAGAAATATGCTTTTATGCTTAGAGAAGAGAAAAATACAAATTTATAAATGTACTGAAGCAATCACGTATTCAAAACCGAGGATGGCAATTGGTCAAGATGTTATTGGCGATAGATGACTTTGGATTTGGTTTATTTTTTACCATGGAACTGAATCCGGGCATGCTATTTGGTGACTCCTTGTATTAAGATTAATTTTACATTTATTAACTTCCTAGCAAATTGCAGGCACTGCTTGACATTCCTTATCTCTTCTTGCTCTCTAAATAACCAGTTGGGTAGTCTCATTCCCATTTGATGGCTGAGAGAACTGAAATACTAAGACTCAAATCTTAAGTTCATGAAGCTCACAACCCATAGAAAGAGGGTTAGACTGTGAACATAGTTTTCTAGACCCCTTGTCTAGTGCTCTTCTACTATATCACTTCACCCTAGCTGTTTGTCAGGTTTATATGATTCAGATTTGAAGTGCATTTATCAGTAAGTTTCCCCCCCTTATCTGAAGAATTAGATAACCATTACGTAAATTATCCTTCTTACTCAGTCCAAAGGGAGTATGGGGAACTAGAAGGCCCAAGGCAAAGTATACCTTCCATGCAGAGTAACAAGAATTTGACAAGCACATTCTGTGTATCTGGGACTGCATTAGATGCAGACACCACATATAGAGTTAATCATCAAATGTTTTTATACTTTTCCTGTGACATTTGTCTCCTCTGTACCTACTTCTCCATCCTTACTGTGAAAATGAACTGAGTTTTATATATCTTTTATGAGATAATAATTACACCAAAAATAATTAACACTGATTCAGCCCTTACAATATGCCAGGTACTCTGCCAAGCAATTTGTATGATCTCATAAATCATAATAAAACTCTGTAACAAAATGCTAGAATGTCACTAAATAAAACTAAACACTCTTACATGCAATCCAGCAATACCACTCCTTAGCATTTACCCAAAGGAGTTAAAAAGTATGTCCACATAAAAATATGCACATAGATATTTATAAAAGTTTTATTCATAATTGCTAAAACTTTGAAAGCAACCAAGATGCCTTTCAATAGGTGAATGGATAAACTTTGGTACATTCAGACAATAGAATATTATTCAATGCTAAAAAGAAATGAGCTATCAAGACAGGAAGAGACGCGGAGGAAACTTAAATGCATGCTACTAAGTGAAAGAAGCCATTCTGAAAAGGCTATATATACACTGTATGAGTCCAACTATGACAAAAGCAAAACTGTGGAGATCAGTGAATGACAGGGTTTGGGTTGGGGAAAAGCACAGAGGATTTTTAGGGCAGTGATAATACTCTGTAAGGAGAAATGTTAGATACATGTCATTATATACTTATCTAAACTCATAGAATCCACAACACCAAGAGTGAACAATTACCAAGAGTAATGTAAACTGTGGACTTTGGGTGATAATGATGTGTTAATGTAGGTTCATCAATTGTAATAGATGTACCATTTTGATGGGGGGTGTTGATAATAGGGGAGGCTGTTCATGTGTGGGGGTAGGAAATCTCTATACCTTCCCCTAAATTTTGCTGGGAACCTAAAACTGCTCTTAGAATATACAGTCTTAAAAACAAATCTCACTGAGGCCTAGTGAAAATAAGAAATTTGCCCAATGTTAGAGAGTCAGTCAGTGCTATAGATGATAACTTGTTTGTTTTTTCCTCCTGATCTTTCTAATTTGTCCTTCTTTCAGTCTTTGCAAAAAATTTATTGGTCTCAAGCTCACAAAACTTCTCAGAGCTTCCTACTTTCAAACACACCAAATGTAAACAGACTTTAACTTTTAAAATTGAAACCCTCTAAAACATGGCCCTTTCATAATTAATTCACTTTATCATTGAACAATAACTACCCTTTTGAGCAGGAGTCATTTTGCTCTGCCCTGACATTAGCATTTCATATGAATTACTTAATCTCTTCCCTATTTTTCAGATGAGGATGCTGAGGCTTATTATGGATGAATAACTTGCTCAAGGTCACACAGCTACAAATAATCCACCCTGATTCCAAAACTCCTTAATTTCTGCAACACTGCCTTCTTTGGGCTGAAAATGAAAAATTATCAAATTTCTTAACAGTTTCAATTGATACAAACTTATCATCCTTCTTATCCATCCACCCACACAACATTTATGGGGCACCTACTACATTTGAGACCCACTGCTAGGTGCAGAGGACACAGAGATAACTTAACACTAGCTGCACTGACCTCCTAGGTCTTTCAGAATTCACATTTGAGGGGCATTAGGGATTTCTGTCACTAAAAACCCATCCTAAAGTTACACACACTTAGCTTCTTAATGTTAGTCTACATTCTTAGAGACATTGTTGATTTACAGGTGACTCTGAAATGTAAAGCCTCCTTCTTAGAAGGTCCGTCTTCTGCATCTACCACAGATTTTTCTTTCTTGTTTCTATTTCCACCTTTCCATTTCCTCATCTCTCTCTGTTTTTCGATTTCTTTCTTTCACATACTATCTCTTAAACATCCTCTTCTTATACTCCTTATATTTCCTTATACTCTTCCACATCCTCTCTGCCTAATTTATTTTTAAATTAGCAGTACACATTGTTAATGTTCTACAGTACCTTGTCCAAAATCTATCAATGCATTTACTAAATTGTTTTTAAAACAATTGAATTATGTGTTCATCTTCTCTAAGTAACAGTATGACCCTTTAATACAAGGTTGTTATCTTGCTTATTTTTATATTCTTAGGATTTAGCATAGTTCCTGACAAATTATAGACACTGACTCCTTGTTTTTACAATAAATGAATGGATCACTTTTGCCAAACTTTTTTACTATAATAGCCAAATGATTTTTAAAAGGTATCATTTGGTAGTTATTTCTTTTTCTGATATCTTTAGAATTTGCACAACATATAACATGTCTGATATCCTTTTTACTTTGTAGCAGTTGTTTTTGTCTACATCTGAAATATTATGCTGTGCTATATTCTACACAGCAATGGCATTATTGTCTACTATGTTTTATTGCATGTATATATAAAGTGATACTATTATCCCAATAATTCATGCATTCAGATGTATTATTTATCCATTGACTATATTTTTAAAAAATGTTTATTTTTGAGAGAGAGATAGAGCGCAAGCAGGGGAGGAGCAGAGAGAGAGGGAGACACAGAATCTGAAGCAGGCTCCAGGCTCTGAGCTGTCTGCACAGAGCCCGACATGGGGCTCGAACTCACGAACTGTGAGATCATGACCTGAGCCAAAGTTAGACGCCTAACCAACTGAGCCACCCAGGTGCCCCTGTTCATTGGCTATATTATATCGTCTTACTCATTCTCAGAGAAAAAAAAAATACATATTTAATCCATGTTACTTCTCTAGCCTATTGTTTCCCAAAGTATAGTCTATAGAACTGTATTTCTGTAAGATTTTCAGAAAAAAAATCCATAGTCAAATGAATTTAGGAAGTGATTTATATTACATATATTTGCTGTTGGAACAACATTATGGGCATCAGAATATTAGAGATTCTGAGGAAAGCTGGCTTTGTGGCCGAGAATTGGGAACAACCTGGATTTCCATTTATAGAAAATGGGTGAATTAAATATAGTAAATGCACATGATGGAATACTGTACAAAGGGCAAAATGAATAGGCTACATCTTTTTATAGAAATATGGAATGATTTCAAAAATATAATTTTAAGTGAAAAAGTTAAGAAACAGAACACAGTGTTTAACAGCATTTTCAGAAGCTGAGGACAACAAAGATAAATGTTATAAGAAAACTTCATTCATAACTTCACTGTTTCTGAGTTCAAAGGAGTCTATAGGAAGAGCTCAGTTTGCTTTGAATCACTGAGACAGGACTAGTAGATTAGTTACCAACCATAGGCCATATTCAACAACTTTTCAGACTAATCATTTGTTTTCCCGATGATAGTCTGCCAAAATTCCTACTTTTCCCCAGGACCAAAATGACTTTCCGTACTCTATTTGTTTCTTGTAATTTTAAAGAGCGGTCAGGACACAAAGTGCCATGTAAGTACCCTCAAACCAAAGGGGATGTACTGTTCTTTGTTAACACATACTCATGCATCTGACACACACACACATGAGCACACACACGTGTACACACACACATTTCTATGAGCACTCCCTATGTACTGACACTATTCTAAGTGCTAGGTAGATGACAATAAAAAAGGCAACTTAAAATCTTTGCTCTCAACATGTTTATATACATTCAGGTATTCACCATTGAAGCAACTTTTACTCAAGAGTGAATCATTTCTATCTATATCAATCACACTAAAAACTAATTCTTCACAATGTAGATTAATTCCTTTAAAATATAAAGCAAAAATTAACTCTTAGGACTGCATCAAAATCAAAAGCTTCTGCACAGCAAAAGAAACAAACAACAAAACTAAAAAATGGGAGAAGATATTTGCAAATGACATATCTGATAAAGGGTTAGTGTCCAAAGTATATAAAGAAATTATAAAATTCAACACCCAAAAGACAAGCGATCCAATTAAAATGGGCAGAAGACATGAACAGACATTTCTCCAATGAAGGCATACAAATGGCCAACAGACACATGCAAAGATGCTTAGCATCATTTGTCATCAAGGAAACATAAATCAAAACCACAATGAAATACTACATAACACCTGTTCAGAACGGCTAAAATAAAAAAAAAAAAACTCAAGAAACAACAAATGTTGGTGAGGATATGGAGAAAAAGGAACCCTTGTGCACCGTTGGTAGGAAAGCAAACTGGTGTAGCTCTTGTGGACGGCAGTATAGAGGTTCCTCAAAAAAATTAAACATAGAACTATCCTACGACCCAGTATCACACTACTGGGTATTCACCCAGAGAATATAAAAACACTAATTTGAAGGGTTATATGTACCCTTATGCTTATTGCAGCATACAATAGTCAAACTATGGAAGCAGCCTAAGTGTCCACTGATAGATGAATGGATAAAGAAGTTGTGAGATACACACACACACACACACACACACATATATACACACACATACATAATTCAGTCATAAAAAAGAATGAACTCTTGCATTTGCAACAACATGGGTGGTGCTGGAAAGTATAATGCTAAGGAAAATAAGCCAATTAGAGAAAGACTAATACCATATGATTTCACTCATATGTCGAATTTAAGAAACAGAACAGTGAACAAAAGGGGGAAGAAAAAGAGAGACCAACCAAAATACAGACTCTTAAGTACAGCAAACAGATGGTTACCAAAGGGGAGATTGGTGGGGGGGCGGGGGAGGGGATGGGTGAAATAGATGAAGAGGATTAAGAGTACACTTATCTTCATGAGCACTGAGTAATATATGCAACTGTGGAATCACTATATTGTACCCTTGAAACTAATACAACACTGTATGTTAATGACATTGGGATTTAAATAAATAAAGCCAGCCAAGTAGATAACTGTAAGAATTCTATTATATATGTATATACAGACAGAATTTTTTGTTTTTTTAAAAATTTAAAGTATCATTTCTTATACACAAACACAAGTCATCTAGTTTCTGTATACCCCTAATTGTAATTTACAAGTCTTATAAACTGTATGAAATCTAAAGTAGTCTATTTCAGCTGAGTTGCTAGTCTTACCTCTTTTCTCCTCTGCCCACATCATTCTCTTCTTAAGCTGTTATTTCTTGAGCATTTTATTATAGGCTTGGGATGTTGCTAGGAACTTTACATCTGTTATATCATTTATTCATCATGGCAGTCTTAGTCTCCCCAGAACACATATGAGAAAACTTGATTAAAAGAGATTAACCAACTCTAGCAAGGTCCATGCTAGTATATGGCAAAGCCCAGGCCTGTCAGATCCCCAGAGCAGAGGTAACCTGCTTTTGTATCTTAAAAGTGGTTTTGCCTGTGCTTGCTGGGATGAGCGCTAAGGATGAACTTGAGAAATTCAAGTGTCTGAGCTGCTAATATTTGAAATAATAGCCTTTAGGTCAGTGACTTGTTCTCAACAGGTTTCATGCAAAGAAGCTTCTCTTGTTTTGGTTCCCAGATGTGTTATTCTCAAAGCGAAAATTATGAGGGCAGAATACAGATTGACTCAGTTCCGGTGCCTAATTACGTTCTATAGGAGTAACCTGGACAGAGGAGTGTTTAGATCAGAACTTCCTCTAGTCATTGTTTCTCTTCCTTTCTCCTCATGTCTCTTTTCACCTGGTAATTTCCTGAAGCCCACTAGGCTGTCCATCTTCAGACAGATGCAGAAATTTCTACTTTGATACATGTTCATTTTTAAGTGAGTTTTCTGTTATTTAATATTAAACATTGGACTGAAATAGACTACTAACACTCATTTCAGAATGTTGTGCTTACTCGAGGGGCTTTATTTGGGGGAAAAAAGACATATTTTCTATTCAAACAAATGGTTGAAAGGCTTTATTTAATAGGTGAATCCTCACCTCAGAAAAGGAGGTCAGGAGAAGCTGTGTGACAAGAGGGAAATTCAACCTTTTAATTTCAAGTTACTGACACCAGGCAGCAGTCTCCAGAGTAATCTCTGACAATCCATTCATCATAATTACAATTTTAACCCTCTTTACCTTCCAATTAAACCTGCATTCTCTACTCTTGGGTGCCACTTAATTAATTAGCTGGCAATGGCCTTATTTCTGCAATTTATCTGAGTATGTACTGGCTGAAGAAGCATAAGCGAAAATCAGTCGGAGAGAAAAGAGAAAAAGGGTGAGCTGGAATTCAGCTTCACTAAGCACCACCAACAACCTCACCAACCACAAAAAAAGCATCTTTTAAGTTTATTCTCCAACCATCTAACATTTGTGCAAATCAAAAATAGCTCTGAGGAAAGCATATGGCATGGAAGCATGCTGACTTGACCATCTAGCATTTAAATTAGACAAAATTAACGACTTCAAAATGTTTTTATAATGACTTCCTTAGGCACCATCTCCAATTTACTATATTTTGGTGTCTCATCTTCTGAAAATTGAAAATTCTTCTAACAATTTTATTTGTAATGCTCAGTGGAAAGCTTTGGATTTTAAATCTACATTTCTTTGGATATAACTGCACATAAATTTACATGTATAAGGATACATATTTCCTTCCCTGCACCATAGGACATATTTTCTAGAACAAATTAATAGCAGAAATATCACATTGAAGAGATAAAAACAAAAAACAAAAAGTCTTAATAGAGTCATTACATTATCTACACACACACATACACACACACACACACATATATCTCTCAGAATATCAGCTATAAATTCACAAGAGTCTGTAGATTTTCAGTATGAAAACAAAAAAGCATTTGTTTTAAAGAAATTTATATCCCATCTCTCTCTCTCTCTTTCTGTATGTATATATACATTTCTTTTTACTATTATTATTGCCGTATTATGTTATGCAATCAAATGCAGTGTTAATGACCTCTGGTCTCATAATTGCCTCCTAGACTTGCATGAGCTCAGGAAAAGCTGTCACCCAAAATTACTGTGCGGAACAGCCATATCTCATGGTCAGCCTTGGGCTAGATGGCTTGCAGGTAGGCTCGCCTGCATAACTAATACAATTTGACAGGCACAACTGGACTCTCAGAGTTTTCATAGAAATTGTTGAGTAAGGCTGCCCAATTTAAAAGGAAAATGAGATTTAAACTCCGTGCAAATAATATTTTGTGCCCCCTTGATTTTTATGTATCCATATTCCAACAAGAGAACTGTGTTGTCTTTTCCCTACAACTGCATAATAACAAATTCTATTAATGTATTACGGTCACCCGAGAGATGTGAGTCTGTTTAAAATCAATCAAGCTACAAGAGTCATTTTATGCTAGATGTGGACACAGGTACCAGGTAACTTTTGTTTTCAAAACTTTTCCAATCAAGGAAACTGGCATCATCTAAAAAGTGGATATTTGTTGAAATCAAGGATAGGTGCTGTCAGGCAGGCTCGGGCTGTCTGACCATGAAGCCATGTTCTTACCGTGCCTTGTTTACTACATTTCCACTGAAATGTTCCCATCTTCTATCTTATCTCTGCTCTTCTTTCTACTCTTTAGTCAGTCTGTGTATAGAACTGCCCCAGGTATCAGATGCTCTTTAAAAGCAGCTGTTAGAAATAATTCAGTTTTGTTGTTGAATCCCACAGGACAGGCAATGCTATCATAGATTGGCTGGGGACATATTTAGAGGGAAGCACATTTTTCAGCAACCCCAAAACTGACTACTCTGCATTATGACTTCTGTGGGCCTTAAGTACTTTTGCCTTTGAGGGCCCCTTCACTCAAAAAAAGTGTTAAAAGCTGTATTTTGTGATTGTGTTGACATAAAGATTAATATAATCTAGACTGGACAATATTCATTTTCGCTTTTTAATTTTAAAAGTAATTGGAACATTTGCATGTGCCCCTAAGAATATCGTGAACCCTAAGCAGTGCTTTTACTGTGCCTAATGGGTAAATTGGGCTTATACTCTGCTTACTCCTAGAAGTCATATGTGGCTTTCGGAGTGAAACAGAGCTAGGTTCATATCTAAACCAAGAGTAGTGAACTTTTTAAGCCACAGTTGTCTATGTAGGAAATGTAGGTAGCAGTGCTTTCTTATTTGATGACTGTGGGTAAAAATGAGCTCATTAGTCCATATGATTCAGTGGTTGTGCTCCTTCACATTTATCCAAAGGAATTGAAAAACGTAAGTCTGCAAAAATCCCGGCACGTGGATGTTTATACTAGCTTGATTCACAATTGCCAAATCCTGGAAGCAACCAAAATGTCCTTCAATAGGTGAACGAATAATAAATTGTGGTTCATCCAGACAATGAAATATTACTCAGTGGTAAAAAGAAGTGAGCTCTTGAGCCATGAACAACATAGATGAACTTGAAATACATATTACGAAGTGAAAGAAGCCATTCTGAACAGGCTACATACTGCATGATTCCAGGTATAGTTTAAAGTTTAAACTATGGAAGACATTAAAAAAACAAAAAAAAACAGCAGTTGCCAGGAGTTGAGTCAGAGGACGTTGGCATGAATAGATGGAGTACACAGGATTTTTAGGCTGTGAAAATACCCTGTATTATAATATAATGATAGATACATGTCATTATACATTCCCCCAAATCTACGGAATGTACAACACCAAGAGTGAGCTGTAATGTAAATTATGGACTCGGATGACACTGATGTGTCAATGTAGATTCATCAATTATAGAAAATTCTTGATAATTGAGGTGGGGGCATGTGTGGGGGCAAGGAATACCTAGCAAATCTATGTACTTCCCACTTAATTTTGCTGTGAATCCAAAACTGCCCTACAAACATAAAATCTTAAAGTAAATACATAAATACGTAAATAAAATAATGAGATCATTAATATAAATGTGACTAGCATAGGTCCTGGTTACAACAGATGTCCAATTAATGATATACACTCTGTTATTTTTTAGCTATGTGTGGTTATTCTATATACACTTTTATTTTCTTCTAAGACCCAGTTTTCCATATTAGGATTTTATATTTAATTATATGCTTTAGAATATCATGAATTTTCTTTTCCCATTCATGGCAACTGAAATGCAACTCAAGAGTCACATAACTGACTTAAATAAATCAGTTAAATAAATTTCATTGAGATCCCTACTCCCTGCCATGCACACGTACTTTTCTTTTGGAAGATCCTAATATTAAATCAGGGATGGCAGGAATGCTCTCAAGAGGAACAATAAAGAAAGGATCCCATTGGATTATTAGTGGAATAGCATGGTAAAAATGATAGACATTAATGTGACAGAGTAATCATTTTTGTAAGAGAAAATGCCTTGTTATACCTGTTTCCTCCTTTGCACCTAGTATATTCTTTCTCTTCCATTAATTTGGATAATATTACCAAAAACACATCAAATAACACTCTCTGTTCTCTTAAGCATAATATTAATGTCTGTAAAGACAGAAACTATGAGGAAATTCTCTGGACATCATAAAACTGTTCTTAAAAGCCTCCTAAAATGCATGTGACCTTATCTGCTCTAATTCCCTCCACACCTCATTGTATCTTTTGATCCTCCCCTGGGGCTTACACAACTCTCAAGATGTGAAATTACAAATGTGAAATTACAAAATAATGTATATTTGAGGAGCTTTCAGTGAACCCCTGTGTTGGTTGCTATGAGCTGTTGTTTGAGAGCAGCCCAGCTGCCTGCAAGTCTGGCTGGAACCCAGGGTTACAGCCTAAAGGCTTTTATAGATTGCCTGACTCAGGTGAGTGGGATGGACCACACTGAATGAAGAGCCCTTCCTCTCGGGATCTGGCTCTAAGTTTGACTAGCTTTCCAAATCCTATCTTTGAGTTGCTTCTGTAACTTCCAAATCCTGTTGTGCCTCTGCATATTATTTCTGAAATCACAAAGACAGACAAACTCAATGGCCTAGAACTATGACTGACGTTACACACTCCAGGTATCTTTTTCCTTTAAAACTGCTCCAGCTCCCTCTTGTACTTTTACCCAAATGGGAATAGCCCTTGGGCCCGGGTTTTATTGTTTCAGATATATGAAAAAAGAGAGAAGATCCTCAGAGAGAAACCCTACCACAGGAACCAAGCCTTTTAGTTCTGTAACCCCATTAACAAGCTTGTCCTTGGGCTTGACTCATTTTATGGAAAGAGAGGGAATGAATCTTTTATTCAAACCAATGTCCAAAAGATATTTTCTTTTCTTATTAGATGCTTGAAAATAATTAGAAAATTTATTAAAACTCAACATTCTAAGCACATTAGTAAAATCACCTGGCCCAGTAAGCATCGTAGCTAAAGCATGTCAGGGCTGAGTCATTGCCAACCGACAACTCTGTTGGCAGGAAAAGCCAATTTTCAACAGCTCTAACGGTGTAAAGCAGGAGGCATGTTTGACAAGATGCTGCGTATTAATTTAAAAGGCTTTAGCATCTGGTTAGGTAACACCTGCTGTGGCGAACATTCCCAGGCACACAAAATAGCATTCAAGCTGAATATTTAAATCTCCCCACACAGCCCAACAAGGCTCTAACTCTAAACAAAACAAAACTAAATCATGTCTCTAGTCAACAGAGTTATAATTATACAGCCAAAAATATTTGGGCTAGGACAGTGTTTGGTATCCACTGAGTTAAAATGTTCTAGTGGGTGCCCTGAAGTTAGAAAGGATATTAAAATATATTGTCCTGCCTTGGAGAATTTTACTGTATGCAGCATTTAGAATAAGAACACAGCTCAGAGAATAACACTTTGGGTCCTATTATGTTGTATTAACACAAAAATAGGCAGAATTTGTCAGTGAGAAGGGGGAGGAGGGTGGCAGCCAAAAAAAAAAAAAAAAAAAAAACAGAGAAAATCCAAAGAAAAGAGCTGGCAGGGATCTTCTAAGCACACTGTCTCTGAAAGGGAGTCAAGGCTCAAGGGTTATAGTCATGTGAGATTAAGGGTTAAGACAAGTACATGTGTACTCTGGAATTATCAGGACACACTAACATGACCTGGTGCCATAAATGTTCAAATAATGTAACATGTTCTGAGCCCATGGACAGCAAGACATAGTCTTAGAATAACTGAATTTTCTGGGCAGTTTCCTGCAGAGAAGAGACTTGCCCTGGTTGGCCTAGTTTGGATACCAGGTCTGTTTGACAATTCTATCTCTCACCATGAGTTAATAAATTAACATTTTGATCATTTCTTTATTGGCCCCATAAAATATTCTTGAATGCCTAATATACAGGAGGTCCTGTCATCTTTTCAGACTTTATAATATGTACAGTGGAGAAAAAGACATAGTAAACAAAGGTGGCCGAAGCAATTACCATACAATGTGAGAAATGCTGTATTGGGGGCTGAATCCAGGGTGCTCAGCATACACAAGCACAGATCAACCAAGCCCTGCAGAAAGTATGTGTATGGAGGGAGCACCTGAGATGACAGGTGAAAAATGAGTAAGAATTAGCCAGGCAAAGTGTGTGTTGAGTAAAATATTTTCCAGATCAAAAAAACACCATGAACCACTTCCTGAAGTCAAAGCAAATGAACAAAGAAACAAAACACTTAAATATACAAAAACTGTAACACTCTTAGAACAAACCATAGGGGTAAACCATAATCTTGGATTAGGCAATGGTTTCTGAGATACGACACTAAAAGCTCAAGCAACAAAAGAAAAATAGATAAAATGGACACCACCTGCTATGACCTGAATTGTGTTCCCCCAAATTCATATGTTTAAGCCCTGTTTGCCAATGTGATGGTATCTGGAATTGGGGACTTTGGGAAATAATTAAATTGAGATGAGGTCATGAGGGTGAGCCTCTCAGGATGGGATTTCTGCCCTTATAAGAAGGGGAAGAGACACCAGACCTCTCTCTCTATGATGTGAGGACATAGACAGAAAGCAACCAGCCGCGTGCAAGTCAGGAAGAGAACTTGGCTATCCTGGCACCCTGAACTCAGATTTCCAGCCGCCAGAACTGTGAGAAAATAAATTGGTTTCAGCCATCCAGTCTAAGGCAGACCAAGCTTACACCACCAGAATTTTGACATCATGAAAAGGAATAACTTTTGCACTTCAAATGAAATCCTGAAAATGAAAAGACAACCCACAGAATGAGAGAACATGTTCTGCAAATCATATATGTGATAGTAAGAACTTGTTTCTAGAATATATAGATAACTATTACGACTCAATAATAAATGACAAATAACCCAATTAAACAATGAAAAAAAGTCTGAATAGATAGTTCTCTAAAGATCTACAAATGGCCAGTAAATGAATGAAAAGACATCCAATATCATTAATCATCAGAAATACAAATTAAAACCACAACGGAATGCCATTTCACACCCACTAGGATGGCTATAATCAAAAGATAAATAATAACAAGTGTTGGCAAGAATGTGGAGAAGTCTCATACACTGCTAGCTGAAATGTAAAATGGTACAGCTGCTTTGAAAAAAGTCTGGCAGGGTCTCAAATGGTAAAACATAGTTACCAGATGATTCAGCAATTTCACTACTAGAGATATACTCAAGAAAATGAAAAACATATGTCCACACAGAAACTTACACATGGATGTTCACAGCAGCATTATTCTTTAGAGCTAAAAAGTGGAAACAACCCAAAAGTCCAATAATTGAAGAATGGATGGAAAAAAAAATGTAACATATCAGAAAATGGAATATTATGTAGAAATAAACAAAATCCTGACACATGCTATAATATGAACACACCTTGAAAATGTTATGCTAAATTAAAGAAGTCAGCCCCAAAGGACCATGTATTATTGTATAATTCAATTAATCTGAAAGGTCCAAAACAGGCAAATCTATAGAAACCAATAAAGGCAGCAAGGAGATTGGAGGTGATAGTTAAGAGAAGCAGGATTTCTTTTCGGGGTAATGAAAATGTTCTAAAATTGACTGGGGTGATGGATGCTTAACTCTGTGAATCTAATAAAAGCCAATGAATTGCACTTTAAATGGGTTAATTACAATGCATACCACGTTTTTTCGTGCTTCATTTTATTGCTCTTCACAGAGAATTGTGTTTTTTTACAAATTGAAGGCGTGTGGTAACCCTGAGTGGAGCAAGTCTGTCAGTGCCATTTTTCAACAGCCTTTGCCTCAGTTTGTGTCTCTGTGTCACGTTTTGGCAATTTTCCCAATATTTCAAACTTTTTCATTATTATTATATTTGTTATGGTGATCTGTGATCAGTGATTATGACTCCCTGAAAGCTCAGCTGATGGTTAGTATTTTTTAGCAATAAAGTATTTTTAAATTATGTACACTGTTGTGGCAATGATGTGGAAACATTGGGGTTCAGAGAGAATGATCAAGAAGGAATTCTTGACATGTTTTTGGTGCAAAAAGGTGGTATTACTGAAGCGCAGGGACAGGACCTGTGGGCAGAAAGAGCCTCACTGAAGGTTTTCTTTTGCCTTTGTTTCCCGCATTAATGCTATTGTACATTATAGTATAGTGCAGACACGACTTTTATATGCATGAGCAAACCAAAAAAACCTCATTTGACTCTCACTTTATTGTGATATTCGCTCTACTGTAAGTGGTCTGGAACCAAACCCACAATATCTCCAAGTTAGGCCTGTAAATGGTACGTGAATGATGTTTCAATAAAACATTTAAAAAAAATAGCAGTTCAGTATGGCTGCAGTGGAGTATAAGCTATGCTTGCTATTTGTTTTGGTCTTTGATGAAGAGAATGGGAGCGATGGAAGGGATTTAAGCAGGTAAATGACATTATTAAACCTCATCTTCCTTCATAGGAGTTTATCTGCCACTCACAGACATTTAAAAAAAAACAAACAAATTTCTGGACTTTCCCAGCAAAATGCCAGTTGTTGGACCTTGCTATGTTTATTAAGGTAATAATACCCTCGCACACTCTTTTTAATAACCATTTGGTCTTCTTCTGGACACCTAATTGTTTCAATTTCAAAAACATTTGCTTGTTGCTATTTGAAAATTTTCCATTCCTATCCTTTTGATCATCTTGGTATTCCTTCCCCAGCAACAAAAGTTATTAAAAACAACACTTTATATAAGAAATATGCCATTGTTCCTTCTTTTGCCAGGGGACTTCCTCTAACATCTGAATCTTTCTGGTCAGTAGAAGCAAAAAGAATCTCAGAATACTGCTTCCTTGGGAAGCAATTTGTAAGATACATTTGTCAAGAAGAACATATGTGGAAAAGCACTCACCTATATTCTTAACCTTTCAACTGCTCATAAGAAATCTTTGGCAAAGACTTAGCCAAAGTTAGGAAAAACTCTTGACCTACCTGTATTGTACAGACATTTACTCATTTATAAAATAAGTCCCATCAATACTGAATCGCTACACAAACACACAGTGCATAAAATTGCATATGGATAGTAAAATGTACATTCAGCTACATAATTGATTTTTGCTATCTTACATCATCTTTCTATAGCGGTATCAAATAACCCACATGAGTATTGACATTCTATCCTCCCTTGCCTGGGACAACTTTAAATAACCATTTGTTTCTTGAAGCAGCCTCACAATATTCCTCTTGATGCAATTTTAAGCAGCAGCTATTTACTAACCCAAACTGGTACCCAAGATGAATCCTACTTGCCATTCTGTTCCGGAATTTACTTTTTTTTATATCTTCAAAAAATAATAATAATTTTTTTTAATTTTTTTCCACGTTTTTTAATTTATTTTTGGGACAGAGAGAGACAGAGCATGAACGGGGGAGGGGCAGAGAGAGAGGGAGACACAGAATCGGAAACAGGCTCCAGGCTCCGAGCCATCAGCCCAGAGCTTGACGCGGGGCTCGAACTCACGGACCGCGAGATCGTGACCTGGCTGAAGTCGGACGCTTAACCGACTGCGCCACCCAGGCGCCCCAATAATAATAAATGTTTCAAGTAATCCGAGTTAGAAACTTCTATTATAGAAAGTTCTTCAACTGCAGAACCATGACTTAGATTATCATCATTTGTTTACATGTATAAATCATGCAGAGAACAACATGGAAAAGCTACTTTGAGTGTCCATAATACTCCTTACTTGTTTTTTGTCTTGTTTTGTTTTGTTTCTTACGCTAATGTTGCTTGAGAGAATGAAAAATAGCTATGAGTCAATGTATATATTCAGATGTTCTTTTTTCCCAGTTTTATCTTTTGGTGTAAAAATAGTTTATTTAATAATATACTTCAAGAATAAGAACATATTCTATGAGTGAGAACTTTACACAGAAAGAAGTAAAAGGAAGTTATAAATCTTGGGGAAGAAAACATTTTTAATACTTCCTTCCATGTTGAGTTGTTACATTTTTTAAAACAATACCACACTTGTAAATATATACTAGCACCCACTCCCATTGTGTAATAGTTTAATTGCTCTGAAATACAATTATTGTCTTCTGATTATGTTATTTAAAAATCGTGCATCTGGGGCATCTGGGTGGCTCAGTCACTTGAGCATCTGATTCTTAATTTCAGCTCAGGTCATGATCCCAGGGTTGTGGGATCGAGTCCTGCGTGGGGCTCCGTGGTGAGCATGGAGCCTACTTAAGATTCTCTCTCTCTCTCTCTCTCTCTCTCTCTCTCTCTCTCTCTCTCTCTCCCCCTCTTCCCCTCTCCCCCGCACTCTCTCTCTCATTCTCTAAAATAGAAAGTAAATAAAAATAAAAACTAAAAACCCCGCTCTTCACAAGTAAGCAAAAATCACTTTGTGTTTCTAAGTCTCTGCCTCCAATGTATTAAAAAAAAAAGCCTTTTAATTCCCTATAAGTTTGTTAATTTTGCTCTATTTGTTTTTTTTTTTTTTCAACGTTTATTTATTTTTGGGACAGAGAGAGACAGAGCATGAACGGGGGAGGGGCAGAGAGAGAGGGAGACACAGAATGGGAAACAGGCTCCAGGCTCTGAGCCATCAGCCCAGAGCCCGACGCGGGGCTCGAACTCACGGACCGCGAGATCGTGACCTGGCCGAAGTCGGACGCTTAACCGACTGCGCCACCCAGGCGCCCCAATTTTGCTCTATTTGAATAGATCACTCTTAGAATCTGTGTGGTAAAGTCAATAGTACATAGAAAAGGGAGACCCTGACTGAAGAACTTTGACAGATGTTGAAATGTAAATTGTTCAGAACACAGTGATACGTAAAACATAAAAATAAAATGGTCTTTTAAAATTAACGAGAATTTTAGGAGAGTTATCTCTCATTTTAAATTACTCATGCCACTCTTTGTTTGACTTTAGTTAATCTAGAGTCTAAATCTTCAGATCCCAGTAAGACAGAAACTAGAAGGTTTAATTCTAATCCAAGATAAAAATTTCCTCTTATACATGGTAAATTATGAGGGCTAAGAACTAAGATTTTCTTGCCTCTGCAATATAGTCAGATCCTCACACTGGGCCTGTCATAGAAATTACATTTGTTAAATAAGAACAATTTTTAACTGTTCATATTTAGTAATGACAACTTTAATGCAAGTTAATAAGCATTTTTAAGAAAAACAACAGAAAATTTTGTTTCTGATAAAGCTATTGAGGAACGAATTTTAAAACAGGCATACTAGTTTCATTCTTTTTAATTTTTAGATGTTTATTTGTTATTTTGAGAGAAAGAGAGCAAGCAGGGGAGGGGCAGAGAGAGAGGGAGACAGAGAATCCCAAGCAGACTCTGCACTGCCAGAGTGGAGCCTGACGTGGGGCTCAAACCCATGAACCGCAAGAACATGACCTGACCTGAAACCGAGAGTCGGACACTTAACCGACTGAGTCACCCAGGTGCCTCTCATTCGTTTTAAAGTGTTATTCTTTAGGGGCGCCTGGGTGGCGCAGTCGGTTAAGCGTCCGACTTCGGCCAGGTCACGATCTCGCGGTCCGTGAGTTCGAGCCCCGCGTCGGGCTCTGGGCTGATGGCTCAGAGCCTGGAGCCTGTTTCCCATTCTGTGTCTCCCTCTCTCTCTACCCCTCCCCCGTTCATGCGCTGTCTCTCTCTGTCCCAAAAATAAATAAACGTTGAAAAAAAAAATAAAGTGTTATTCTTTAAATATTTTAAACTTATATTATGTGTATTATAATTCTAATATTCAATATCCTTGAGAATAGATTGGTATTTACTGTTTCTTCTGATTCTAGCACAAGGCAACTTAGTTCCTCTTATGACTTAAAACAGTGATTGCAAACTCATATTTGGTTTATCTTAACCTGTGGGAAGTCTGTAAGGTCTGGCTGATAGAACTTTCTTCATATCCTTCTGCTAAGCACAATGAAGCAGGGACTACTTTAAGTTTAAATAATTAATAAAAAGTATGAATTTCAACTCTTTTCAAGGGCAAGATTGTGTTGTTAAGCATGGTTTTTGCTGTGGTTTTTCTAAACCTAGTTTCCTAACTCAAGTTTATACTGATAGTCTTCCTGACATTTTTTTGCTGATGCCGGATTTATTCTACGCTACCCTATCTCTGAGGGGTTAGCCATTTACTAGTCCTGGATTCATACAGGGTTTTAGTATCAATTCCCTTTCTTCCTCCCCTGCTCCCAATTTACCCCATTGCAATTAAACCCAAGTTGCCAGTTCTTCAGATTAGGAAATGTCTTCAGGTTGCTCCCATCTTCAGAAAACATTGTACTGGTATTTTAGTGTCCTTTTTGGTGCATGTTGGCTTTTGTACTGGGAAGCTCTTTCAGACGTCTATATTTACCACATTGGCAGAACATATAAGTTGAATAATATATTCATAGATATTTTATTAAATGATAAATACAAATCCCCATTTATTTATTCAACATTTGAAAAATGTCACATGTCAAAATTGTGCTGATATCACAAAGATGGCTTTTAAATTCTGCTTATAGGCTAAGGAGGTCACAGACATGTTCCAGATATACTGTGATATATATTATATTATAATAAAAATTAAATAAAAAAAAAGTTAGGGATGTTTGGGTGGTTCAGTTGGTTAAGTGTATGACTCTTGATTTCGGCTCAGGTCATGATCTCACACTTGGTGAGATGGAGCTCCTAAGCACAGAGCCTGCTTAGGATTCTCTCTCTCCCTCTCGCTCACCCCCTTCCCTGCTCACCCTCCCTCTCTCTCTCTCTCTCTCTCTCTCAATAAATAAATAAACTTTTTTTTTAAGTTTCTTTCTCTGTCTGCTTCTGCCCTCTCCCTCGCTTATACTCTCGCTCTCAAACAAACAAACAAAAAAATGGAAGTTATTACAAAAAGTAGAGATGGAATTTTTCTTTAATTCAACTGTATATCATAAAAACTTATTTAGAACCTTCATTCATCATTGCTGGTGGGATTAAAAAATGGTGCATTCACTTTAGAAAGAAGTTTGGTACTTCCTCAAAATGTTGAACATCGAGTTACCACATAACCCAGAAATTCTACTCCTACTTATACATCCAAGAAAAATAAAAACACATAGTGTACACAAAAAATGTATATGATTGTTCATAGCAGCATTATTCATAATTGCCAAAAAATGAAAACAAACCAAATTTTCAGCAACTAATGAACAGATAAACAAAATTTTATCCAGAGTGACAGATCTATATTATGGAATATTATTTACCAATGAAAAGGAATGAAGTATACGAAAATATACTACTCCTTAAATGAATCTTGAAAATATGATAAGTGAAATAAGTCAGTCACAAAACACCACCTATTGAGTGAGGTCAATTAAATGAAATGTCCATAATAGACAAGTAGTAGACCAAGAAAATATTTCAGCAGTTGGCAGTGGTTTCTAGAAGAAGGAATAGAGAATGATTATTAATGAATACAAGGTATTTGGGGGGAGGGGTTATAAAAATATTCTTAAATTAGATAGTCATAAAGGTTGTACAATTCTGTGAGTATGCTCAAGAACACTGAAATGTACACATTAAAGGGGTAAATTTTATGGTACGTAAATTATATCTTAGTAAAGTTGCTATAAAAACTATAAGGGAAATAAAGTTATATAAAACATTTAAAAATCAAAATGAAAAAGGACTTTCATAGAAGATAGTTTTCCAATTTCTGAAGTCTAGTATTTTCAGTTCTATAGGATATAGATTTCAAGTTTAATTAAATTCCTTTTTGCATACTTGGGAATTTTTAACATTATAGATGCATTCATTTCAAAGTACTTTATAGAATTACTCCCTGGTTTTTCTTTTGTTTTGTTTGTTCTGTTTGGTGAATATACAAAAGTAAAGTAGTTCTTGCCCTTGTGCAGAAAATTTAAGTATCTCTAGGGGAGGAATCACTGTTTAAATGCTCTACTCTTTCATATGCGGTACTATATTCTTAAAGAACACTAAAAAAGAAGTGCGGTACTGCCTGGGTAAAGGTCATTTCCATATTAATAAATCCATTATATTCTAGTAATTTGAGTTTTTAAATAAGCCCAAATAAAAGGCCTGGAATATAATTAGTTTAAAAGTCAAAAGCTCTTGAGATAGGTATAATGAATAAATCTTAAAAATTAGTCCGTAGTGTTTGGAGCCCAGCTCTCTGACAGACATGTTTAAATAAGACGTAGTTTCAAGTGATGCTGATTATCTGGTGGGGAAAACAAAGCAAATGAATAGTTATAGGCCAGGGCCTTATGATAAAAACATGTGCAGAGTGCTACAGAAATACTCCAGAGGAAGTGGGATTAATGGTGAATATGGAGCCAAGAAAGGCTTTCAAAGATAGTTGTTTTCCTATTGCCCAGCATATTCCAACACTCAAAGGCTTTATTTGCTGTCATGCTTCCATATTATTCAAATGCATATATTGTAATTTAATTATACCTTAATAAATTGAAATAATAGCAACATTTCTTATGGCACCTTGAAAATAACCACTAGAAATAGGAATACACATTTCATAGTAGGTCAGACCCTTATTTCAGCAAGAAATGCATTAGATTTTATTGAATCTTCTCAGCTTTCAAATCTCCATTCTAGGTTTCTGTTGTGTAAAATTTCATGGTTTTCTCTAAATATCTTCCATTAAAATACAAATATCATTGCTGATTTCAGGTGCTAATAATTTTATTAAGGGGCTAAGCTTTAATAATTACCTAATGTTTGGGGCACATTTGTGGGTCAGTTGGTTAAGCGTCTGACTTCGGCTCAGGTCATGATCTTGCAGTTCTTGAGTTCAAGCTCTGCGTTGGGCTCTAACAGCTCAGAGCCTGGAGCCTGCTTCAGACTTTGTGTCTCCCTTTCTCTCTGCCCTCCCCTGCTTGTGCTCTGTCTCTCTCTCAAAAATAAATAAACATTAAAAAAATAATTTCCTAATGGCTGAAAATTCCATTTAAAATGTAATTATTTTGGGGGACACTGATTTTTTTTTTTTTTTGATTTTAGGTTTGTTCTGCTTGGGTGAAACTTGCTGCAATGAATTGAAGGAGTTGAGGCATTGGCCAAAGTGCTTCATTTACGGCCTCAATTTTTGTTTTCAGAAATAATTAATATATTAAACTAATTCAAATTTTATCCATTATTACTGTGAAAATTGGATCGACAGTGAATTAGTTATCTTTCAACATCAAGATTTCCTAGAGAAAAATTACCTTTCAATACCAAGCTTTTACTGAATGAAAAAACGGAAACTTCTGAAGAATATTTCCTCTTTTGACTTTGTATTTTATTTCAGTAGTTCATTGAACAGAATCTGTTGTATTGTCATACATTTTCAGCATTAGAAATTAATTTTTAAACACAATGTAACTCAGGAGCAATAAAAATAACAGCAAACATATCTTGCACTATATTTCAAGCATTATCTTAGGTACCTTGTATGTATTGACTTACTTAATAATCACAATTTCATATGGTATCGCTACCAGGATTATCTCACTTTGCATGTGGAAAAAGGGAGGCACAGAGAATTAAACAATTTTCCCAATGTCTGATATGTTTTAATGTCTTATATGGAGGAGTTAATACTTGAACCTAGTCACCTGGCATCAACTTTTTTAAGCATCACACTGTATGTCAATCTCCTTTGTTATAACATGAACAGTGGTAGCTCAGTCTAATATAAAAGGCAGAGAACTTCAGGATGTAAGCTCAGAGAAAGGGTAAATACCCATGGTAGCTCTAGAAATGATATTACCAATGCATTTTTCAGGCACAAATTGCTTTAGAAAAAGTATCATTTTACTATAAACATATACCAATATCTTGTTTTATTTTTTGTTTGTTTGTTTTGAGAGAGAGAATGTGTCTGGGCAGGGGAGGGGCAGAGGGAGAGGGAGAGAGAGAGACAGAGTCTTAAGCAGCCCCCATACCCAGTTCAGAGCCTGACGCAAGGCTCCATCTCACAATCCTGAGATCCCGGGCTGGACATTTAATGGGCTGAGCCACGCAGGAGCCCTGTATATGCTAATTTTAAGCTGCATAACTCTATTGAATAAACTTACACAAATATTTTCAAACTTGGTTGCTGAATCCTCAACTCAGCTAGTGATTACTTCTTAAAACTAACAGGTATGCCATGTTTCATTCACATAATTCACACTAGCAGTAATAGGAAATTAACTGTACATCTTTAGCTTAGAAGAGTCATGCTCATATCCACTCTTGGCTGGTAGGAATCATTATAATAATAGTAGATAACATTTTTAGTCAGTCTAAATATATTATTTTTACATAACTGTCAACTCCAATCTGTTGATGAGAGAATGCAGTCAAACTAAAAGAGAAATATGTTTTTTATGAAATATTAATTTTTACTTTTAAGTAAACCTAAAAAACATATGCCACTCACCTCATGTCCTTCTTATTTTTTTTAAACATTTTTAAAGTAATCTCTACACCTAACTTGGGGCTTGAACTCATGAACTTGAACTCATGAACCTGAACTTACGTCCTTCTTATAGTCAAATAATGAATCATGTGAAATTCTGGGAACTTCTTTTTAAAATTTCTTTAAAAATGTATAAATATAGGGGCACCTGGGTGGCTCAGTCGGTTAGGCATCCAACTTCAGCTCAGGTCACGATCTCACAGTCCGTGAGTTCGAGCCCCGCGTCGGGCTCTGGGCTGATGGCTCAGAGCCTGAAGCCTGTTTCCGATTCTGTGTCTCCCTCTCTCTCTGCCCCTCCCCCGTTCATGCTCTGTCTCTCTCTATTTCAAAAATAAATAAACGTTAAAAAAATAAAATAAAATAATGTATAAATATAAATATATATATATGTGTGTATATATATATATATATATATAATTTTATTCAATGGATATTCCTGCTTTGCAAAACATAACGTGATCTCTACTTTTCACAATGAAAAGCATCTGAACATTCACAACACTGTGTGCTGAATTTGAAGCATCTGGAACCTCATCCGGCAATGGATAGACTAATCTATCAGGGGTCAATTTGTCACTGCCCTGTTTACATGAAGGAGAAAGGTGACTTCTGGGAAGGTAAAGTAGCAGAGTGGTTAAAATTTTCAGCTCTGGAGGCAACTCTTTGTGTTAGAATCCTAGCTCCATCTTTTAGTAGTTGTATACCCTTGGGAAATTTGCTTTTATCTTTTTGTGCCTTACCTTATTACCTATCTGAAAAATAGGGATAAATCACAGAACCAAACACACACTGTCTCTGCAAGACAAGTGTAAGTACTTGCTAAGTATTAACTATTTATTATTGTTGGAACAAACTCATAGCTTATGGCTTTAAGGACAGGACACTCATGTCACAGGTCATTGTAGGAGTAAGCTATATGTCCCAAAACCCCACTTATGTATAGGGACTGACACTGTCACTTTATTATTTTTTTAAATGTTTATTTTATTTTTGAGAGAGAAAGCATGAGTGGGGTAGGGGCAGAGAGAGAGGGAGACAAAGGATTCAAAGCAGGCTCTGCACTGACAGCAGAGAGCCTCGTATGGGGCTTGAATCCACAAACCATGTGATCATGACCTGAGCTGATGTTGGCTGCTTAACCGACTGAGCCAACCAGGCACCCCTGACATTGTCACTTTGATCATCAGCTTCCGTGACTGGTATTTCATATCCACAGTCTCAGATCCACCCTCAGAATTTTATCCTGCGATGTCCAGTTATTTCTGTTATGGCAAGAAAAACACCCAGTAATATTGGGCCTAATATCATGATAAAGACATCTGTTTGATGGCTAACCTGATGTATAAAGGATCTGGACAGAACTGAATAGAAAGAGTAATTAATATAAATGGCCATAGAAGACAAAAGATAGAGATTATACAAATAATTTGCAACGTGTGTGGGGGTAACAAATCTCAAAATATGATTTCATGATTAACATTTGCCCTTCCACTTAAGATCTGATACTTAAATCAGGGATTTAAAAGACATGTAACACAGTTAAATACTTTATTAAAACATTAATCATGGGGTGCCTGGGTGGCTCAGTCAGTTGAGCGTCCGACTTTGGCTCAGGTCATGATCTCATGGTTAGTAGGTTCAAGCCCTGTGTCAGTCTCTGCGCTGACAGCTCAGAACCAGGAGCCTGATTTGGATTCTGTGTCTCCCTCTCTCTCTGCCCCTCCCCTGCTCTCTCTCTCCCTCTCTCAAAAATAAACATTTAAAAATTTTAAAAAATGCATCAGTGTCTGAAGTAAATGAGTTACAGCTATACTTTTATGTCATTTTATTTCAAAAGCAATAGAAATGTGAGTTCAAGCCCCGCATCAGGCTCTATGCTGACAGCTCAGAGCCTGCAGCCTACTTCAGATTCTGTGTCTCCCTCTCTCTCTGCCCCTCCCCCACCTGTGCTCTGTCTCTGTCTCTCAAAAATAAATGTAAAAAAAAAATTAAAAAAAGTTAATCATTACTGAGAATTCCAGCATTTATATATGTATATGAACAATATAGTACAAAATAGAATTTTGATGGTCTTTCATTGTCTCTTCCCATTATTTTATTATTCCAGTTAAAAAAAATATTTGTATTTGGAAAATAGGATCAGACAGTTACATACAGAGCGTATGATTATAATGAAGCCAATTTTCGCTAGTAAATGTGTAAAATGTGTAATAAGCACTTCTGTTATATATTTCCTCCCACCACCCCTATTTAAAATTTTCATCACCTAAAATTTTCATTTTGCCATTTTAGAATTTATTTATTTAATTGAGACATAACTGACATTATATTAGTTTCAGGTGTACAATATAATAATTTGATAACTGTATATATGATGAAATAATCACTGCAATAAGTCTAATCTACTATCTTAGCAACTTTCAAATATGCAACACAATGTTACTAACCATAGGGTCCATGCTGTGCATACCCATGATTTACCTATTCTATAACTGAAAGATTGTATCTTTTGAGCCCCTTCAACTATTTGCTCACTCTCTAACCCATCTCTGGCAACCACCACCAATCTGTTTTCTGCACGGGTGAGCTTGTTTTTTTTTAAATTATTATTATTCCATATTTAATTTAATTTAGATTCTACATTTAAATGAGATCATAAGATATTTACCTTTCTCTGTCTGACTTATTTCACATAGCATAATGCCCTCAAGATCCATCCACGCTGTCACAAATAGCAAGATTTCCTTTTTATGGCTAAATAATACTCCATTGCATGTATGTATACACACACACACACACACACACACACACACACACACACTGCATTATCCATTGATCCATTGATGACACTTAGGCTGTTTCCACATCTTGGCTATTGTAAATAATGCTGAATGAACACAGGGGGTGCACATGTCCTTTTGTAGGATTCATTTCTAAAGACTGTGTGCTATACGTCCCTGTTCTATTATAATTGGAAATTTCACTGAAGTTACCAACAAACACAGATACAAACACACAAATTAAAAGGGATGGCAACAAATTAATACAAAAATTACTCCCTGTCTTTTGTCATAATATCCAACTGATTATCATGTTCTGTCATTCTGCTTTTTTGATAGCTCTTGTATATATCACCCTTTCCTTCTCGATTACTATTATCTTAGGTAACATCAAGATTATTTTTGGCCCAGACTCCTATCAACTCTTCGTGCACCCAGTGCCTTTTCTCTCCACATCAACACCAAAGTGATTTTTCAAAAACAAAATTATCATCCTGTGACTCCTCTGCTTTAAATTCCTGTGTAATCTGGTTCCTGACAACTTTTGAGTTTGGTCACTTAAAAGCTCAAGAACTTACAGCATTTGCCTAAGGCACTGGATCTCACTTATTTTGTTCTACCTGTTTCCTCTGCTCATGTTGACCTTGCTTGCCTTGTCTAACTGAACAACTCCTCTTTATTGTCTGAGACTTAGATGCCATACCCTTTATTCTAAGAACCCTGTCTTCAACAAAAAGAATTTAGAAATCTGTCCTGAGGTTTCCCCTAGACTAGGCAATCTATTTATGGTACTGTAATTATGTGTGCAGATGTCTAACTCCCACACAAGACCACATGACTCTGTAGGGCAGAAACTGTGGTCTTTTTATTGTTCTAACCTTCTCACATGAGGTGTTTGACCAGAACAGAATCTAATGTATTTGGATGAGTAATAAATAATGGAGTAGATGTAAACTGAGCACAGTACAATGATTTTAAGTTCATAGAGATCAGTCATATAAATAAGACCCTGCTTTACTTTTACAAATTACTTAGACCAGATCACCAATATTCAATTTTTATTTGATAAGATATACTGTTTACCATATTCTCACTATATTTTAATTTGGTAATACTGAGAATTACAAAAATGATAAACAGTACAAATGGGCATTGTTAATTACTCAGGTAGTTCATGAATTTTCAGGTATTCAAAGTGGCAAAGTAGAGAAAAAGCTCAAAAATGGTTCTCTAGTAGCTCAGTATTCTAGGAATAATATATAAAGAAATTATTAATAGATCAAAATATTTATAGCATACATTTATTTTTTAAAGTATTTTACCAAATATTTTGAGGGTAGCAGAAAAGTTCAAGATATTTTTCCCACATTCAAGGACGTTATTTCTGATGAAATAAATATGTTTATTTGGATGTTTCCATGTGTATATGTTTCAAAGTACCATTTTAAAGCATTCAAAATAACACAGAGAAAAATTATTAGACAGTCTGGATCATGGAACAGGTGGTCAAAAATATACTTTAAAAAAGTCTTTTTCTTGCTTTTCTGCTAAATAATTACCATACCCCATTACCACACAATCCTGAAAAAACAATCCCCAAACTTGTCTTAGATAAAAGCTTAATTTTCACATAATTTAAAATAATTCAACTGTTAGTTGTTACTCCCTATATAGTTTTTGCTGTGAAATAAAATTTCTATCAAGTACTTTGAAATTCACCTATGAATCATAAATAACAATTCAAAACATCGCACAAGTGGAGGTTGACCAGAATGTGCTTCAACTTTTTTTTTTTTAATGTTTCTTTATTTATTTTGGAGGGAGGGAGACAGGGAGACAGAGAGAGAGAGAGAGAGAGAGAGTGAGCAAGGCTGCTCGCAGGCATGTATGTGCAAGGGAAAAGCAGAGACAGAGAGAGGGAGAGAGAGAATCCTAAGCAGGCTCTGTGCTGTCAGCGTGGACACGAACCCGTGAGATCATGACCTGAGCCAAAATCAAGAGTCAGACTAAGTTTAACCGTCTGAGCCACTCAGATGCTCCAATACTGGCATACTACTATTAACTAATATGACTTTATTAGGATTTTACCAGTTTTTCCACTCATTTCCTTTTTTTTTTTTTTTCATTCTGCAGTTCAATCCAGAATACTCTATTGCCTTTAGTGGTCCATCAATTTTGTGATTTTTGGAGTTTAAATCATATATCTTGACTAAAGATAATATAATTTTGCTACTTTTCCTTCCTCCCAGTCATCTGTTTCCTATTCATTTCAATAAAATTACTGTGATTTTAAAAAGATTCTTAATGTTTGCCAAACAACTCAATAAATGTATAGATCTGCTGAGTTTCAGGAGGTAGGTTTAAATGAAAGTCAGAAAGAAAACTTTGGGAAGGGATAATATGATCAACCCTTCTGAAGTTCATACGACAAATGAACATCATAAGACCCAGTAGAAGAAATTACTCTTCTAAAATTCCACAAAAGCATTTTATACCACAAAGTTAGAGGTAAATTAATCTGATTGCTGCCTGACGTACAAATTCTTAGTCTTCACAAGACAGAATTCCTCTTTGTAGAAAATCAAATTACCTAAGAATTCTAAGATCAGAGTTAGAGAGAGGTCATGGTAAAAAAGGTCAGCAAGAGCACTAACTTTGATACAGGACACCTTGCATTGTTTAGTCTCTTGACATCTGTGAACACCACAGAGATTAGCGAGATGTTGTGTGGCACCATCTCTCTTATTTTCCCAAACTTCCCGGTTCATCGCATATTTGTGTCACTTGTAGATGAGCTTCTCCTTGATTTTACTTTAGCTATGAAGATTTATTTATGATCTGTAAAAACTATCTTACTCCACTGAATGTCATTTTCCTAAGGATGAACATTTTACATTGTTTTGTTTTATACTTAGTTTTCCTTTCTTTAATTTATTATTATTGTTCTTTAAAATAAGGAATTTATACGGGGCGCCTGGGTGGCTCAGTCGGTTAAGCGTCCGACTCCAGCTCAGGTCACGATCTCACGGTCCGTGAGTTCCAGCCCCGCGTCAGGCTCTGGGCTGATGGCTCAGAGCCTGGAGCCTGCTTCCGATTCTGTGTCTCCCTCTCTCTCTGCCCCTCCCCCGTTCATGGTCTGTCTCTCTCTGTCTCAAAAATAAATAAACGTTAAAAAAATTTTAAAAAAAGTAAGGAATTTATGCATATGGTAAAAAATCAAGGTTTACAATGGAGCTTATAGGGCAAACAAGCAGACACCCTCCCCCTTTTCTAGGCCCAGACCCCAGAGATAAACTCTTTTCATCATTTACGTTTTGCTTCTTCTGGTGGCTACATTTGAAACTCTAAACAACATATTAACACCATATTAGGAGCAACTTATCAATTTATCTTTGGAAAATATGGAAATTTACTCTATACTCAGACATCTGGCTCTTCTCCAACCTGGTGTCTGCTCTCCTTCCTGGTTTGATAGTCTTTATCTTCACTTTTCCCACAAGACACCTTTGTAATTTAATACTATACTAAATATCCCAATTCTTGTTCCACTGCTTTAGACAATGCTTTTGTTCTCCTTTTCCCATTATGCACAATAGGGTTATTATACCCCCATTTCTTCCCTGCTGAGGAAGAATGTACTAAGCCACCCAGGCGCCCCAGATCCTTCTAACTCTTGCTGCATAGCTTGCTATTGATATGCTCCCCACCTATCAGGCTCCATTTTGTATTCACCAGTATAGAAAAGGCTACTCAGATATTCCCCTAGTTAGAAACAAGTGAACTCTCCCTCCCTTTTTCTCTTTCTCTCGTTCTTATCTATTATCTATTTCATATCCTCATACTCCCTGCCCCCTCTTTTTTTACTTATTGTCATGGTCTTCATATATACAGATATATATAGATCTATCTATCTCTTTCTATCTATCTATCTATCTCTCTATCTCTCTATCTATCTCTCCAGGTTCTCCATTATAACATCTTCCTCATTGTAGGAACTAACATTTTCATGGTATCATGAATAAACATGTTAGCAGTTTTGAGCACATGGTAGATGCTTAATAAATTCATGTTGAATTAAACTAATTAGGTAGTTTAGAAATACAAAACTGGAAGTTACAACATCTGCTGTTTCACAGATGAGTCCCTGGGAATTTTAGGAGCTAACAGGTTAACCCTTTGGAAAATTCTAATTTTATTGTTGTTGTTGATAATTCATTTGGGGGCATACAGCTTTTTAGGATATTTCTAAAAATACCATCCATTAGAAATTGCAAATGCAAACAGCACAAACTCTGCATAAACATAAACACCTGCCTCAGTGGAAGGGCATTATTGCCAAATAGAGAGAAATGCATCCGGGCCATTAGCACATTCTTTTCTGTGGTTTGTCTCTATCACTAATTTGCCATTACTAATGTTTCTAAATAGCAACATACTATCTCTTGTAAACTGGATATTTATGTTTGAGAACACTTAAAAGTAAAAGCACTAAATACAATTAAATGTTTGCTGAAGTTTGTATATTTAAAACTTATAGAAATTCTGGGTGTCAGATTCACATTCAACAGATAAAAGTAAATGCTGGTAAGTAGCTCTGACTTTGACTTTGCAGGAGAAAAGGCAACAACAAAAACGTCTGCAGCCTTCTAAGACTTCCAAACCATCAGATTCCCTGTTACAGCACCTTCCACCTCCTACCTTTCCAACCTGACATTTTCCCTCAGTCTTATTGTTCTTTTCTTGCTTTGTTCTCATTTCATCCCCCTGCTGATGACATGCAGACATTTGCCTATACGTGTTCCATTGATTCTCCTCATGTTTAACATTCTCAATTCATTCAACTTACTTTGAAGCATAACTCCTCTACTCAATATCTTTTAATTGAAGGAAATGATTCCCTAATTTGTCAACTGCAAGCCATTATCTGATTTCATTTCTTCTAGGCTTCTGACTTAATTCCCGACCTCATCTGCAGCCATTTCCTACTTGGAGCATAATGCTTCTCTCACCCATCCTCTTATCACACCAAATTCTCACCTGCACATGGACTTTGCATTTGCTTTTCATTATGCCTGGAATGTTGTCCTCTTTTCAATACCATCTTCTGAGAGAGGTCTTCCCTTTCACCCACTCTAGGTTAGGTTTCTGCAACCCTTTCTTACCAGTTACTGCATCTCTGCATTCTATCATGCTTCAAGAAATTTTCTGCTCTTTTCCCTGAATTCAACATTACTTTTCTTTTTCTTTCTTTTATTTTAGGCTTCATCCCCCACTGTCCTGAAATAATTGCCAATCCAGGTTCTCTATCTTCAGTCTTTCTCATGTTTAATTAGTCTTACAGCCATAACGTTGTCTATTCCAACACTTTGTTTAGCATTTCACTCCCACATTACTCCATCAAAATATGTCACCTCAACGTTTGATGAAAACCCCTGGCCTATCAGATAAAGTGAAAAGCTCTCAGCCTTTTGTTCAACGTCACCATGTACGAGCCTCTACCTACAGTCCTAAACCATAACTTCCCTCCTTCAGCAGGAATACTCTGCTCAGGAAGAAAAGCATGTTTACACACATTCCTGCCTGTTCAGTGTAGTTTCACATCACTTCCCTTGCCTGGATCACCCTGTTACTCACTTTCTGCATTGCTAAATTGTATGTTCTTTATTTAAAGTCTAGCTCATGTCCTACAACTTCAATAAATACTTCTCTAACTGTCCTAGAATTTAGTGATCAATTCATTTCTTCTTCGTAATTGCTCAAACCTAAGCAAAAACAGTTTGGTGTCTGAATTATCTTCTAAATTGTTTTAGGAAAAGAATTATCATGTAGGTATTATGCTACTAAAGTTTGATACACTAAAATCTGCACACACACACAAAAGAGGGAGTGCAGAAAAATCTCTTGTTTTTGTTTTTTTCAAAAATTAATCATTCATGGATTCACTCACTCAAAAATATTGATAGGCTTCCTAGAAGAGGTTTGGGCACTCTGACAGAGAATGGAAATACAGTAGCTGACTATATTCAGTCAAACCATACAAAAAAACTTGCCCTTGGGAAGCTTGCAAGGGATGGTGGTGCGGATCGTTGTACAGATAGTGGAAGGGGCTGGAAAGACAGACAATAAGGAAGACAAAGGCAAATAGAGAAAATATTAGATGGTGGCGAGTACTAAAGGAGTAAAACAAAACAGGGAAGGTGGAAGTGCAATGTCGCTAGGAAAGGAAGAAAGCACTCAGGGATAGTGTGACATTTGAGCAAAGACGTAAAGATGAGGGAGTAATGATGTGGATACCTAAGAGGTAGAATATCATATCATATCTGGTATGAAAGAAGGGGCAAGTACAAAGGACAGAGTAGTTTGGGTGGAGTGAGCAAGTAAGAAAAGCAGGCCAGTTCCCAGAGGTAACTTGGGACTCAAGTATGTGGAACACTATAGGCTGATGTAAGGATTTGGCTCTTGGAAAGCAATTGGAAGATTCTGAGCAGGGAACTGACATGATCCAATTTCAGTGTTAATGTAATCCTTTGGGCAGCTGCTTGTGAGATAGATTGAAGTGGGGCAAGAGAGGAATACCAATGACAGACAGTGCAACTGCAAGAATCCAGAGAGAGGTGATGGTGACTCGAACCAGAATATTAGCCATGGAAGTGACTGAAGTAGCCAGTGTATAAAAACTATACTGTGAAGATAAATCCAACAGGATCTGTTGAAAAATTATATGTGGGTGTGAGATAAAGAGATGAGTCAGTGAATTTTGGCCAAAGTAACTAGAAGAACAGAATAGAGATGCAGAAAATTTTGAAAAGAGTAGGTGTGTCACAAGGGGTAGGAAGTCAGGAGCTCGGTTTTTGATATGTTAAATTGAGATGCCATTTAGAAAACTAAGATGTATTTTTGTTTTAATCTGAAGTTTAGGTCCAAGCTGGAGACATTCATTTGGGGAGTCATTTTTTATAAAATGGTAGTTAAGTCTATAATTCAGCCAAACTCACCAAGGTATGTAATAGAATGAATAAATAAAGAAGAGGGCCAAAGACTGAGTCTGGTGTACTCCTCAATACCTAAACATTGGGATAAGGAGAGAGCTAATAAAAGAAACTGAGTCAGAGTGGCCAGACAGGGAGGAGAAGAACACAGAAGTGTTATTACCGGAAGGCTGGAAGGTGCTGCAGGAAGAGAAGTATGCCAAGTACTCTTGAAGACTAAAATTTAATCACTGGATTTGGCAACATGGAAATCTCTGGTGTTCTTGACATTATTAGTTTCTCGGGAGAGATGGGGCAGGAGACTGAAAGAATTTGAGGAGGGAAATTGGAGACAATGAGCATTCACAATTTTCTGAGTCACTTTGCCGTAAAGGAAGTGAGAGAAATTGTGGTGAGAAGCGTAACTAGAGCCACAAGTGAAGTCAAGAGGGTTTTTAAAGACAGTATTTGCATGGGAACAATTTCAGAGTTTTGAACTTTGATGGAAAAGACAAGGAGAAAGAGAGGAAGATATTGAAAAATGCATTTTGAGCAGGCAAGAGGGGAGCTGAAGAAGGGATTTATCTCTGCCAAGAAGAGGACCAGTTTCCCATAGTAACAACAGAGAAGGTAGAACAGGGGCATAATGTGTAAGGAAATGGGATGTGATGATGGGAACTTCAGTTTTCTTGGAGGAAGAAGTAGAAACAACACTTGAGAATGAGAATGGGAAAGGCACTGTCGCAAATATGAGAGAAAGTGACAGTTTGACAAAGTTTAGGGCACTGGCCTTCAAACACATTTGTTTAATTATCCCCTATGAAATTTAGGGAATGTAACTCCTCACACATCTTTAAAGTGAGACACAAAATTTGTCACTCTATGTTTAACTGGAAACAAACTATGCAATTTCTGATATATGGTAGTGATATATAGATATATTTAGCATATTAAAATAAAACTATTATGTCATTCTTTTAAATACATCAAACTGAATCATAATACGTTTGCAATTTTATATCACCATTATTACTAAACAACAAAACCCACAAATTCTCCTCTGAGACAGAAATTGTGCATTTTTCTTTTGCCTAAATTGTATTTCTATTTCATTTCTCACTGCACAGAATGTATTTTAAAGCTTAGAGTCACTCACTAATCACCGAACATAATTGCCTGCAATAAATATGTTTAAATAGGTGGTAGTAAAAATGTATAATGTCATAAGGCTCCAACTTTTTAAATGTTTTTTTTAAAAAATTTTTTTTTAACATTTATTTATTTTTGAGAGAGAGAGAGAGAGACAGAGCGTGAGCAGGGGAGGGGCAGAGAGAGAGGGAGACGCAGATTCTGAAGCAGGTTCCAGGCTCGGAGCTGTCAGCAGAGAACCCAATGTGGGCTCGAACTCACGAGCCATGAGATGGTGACCTGAGCCAAAGTTGGACGCTTAATCAACTGAGCCACCCAGGTGCCCCTATAAGGCTCCAACTTTTAAATCTTCCTTCTGGTTTGAATTGTTATAAACTATTATTAATCAAATTGTTATTAGTTAAAATCACCAACTAATTGTTAGTCAAATATTATTCAAAGAAAAACAGTATACATATATTACAAAGTCTGATGTTTCTAAGATATAGGAAGTAAATTTTATTGGCAATGCATAGCATAATGAAAAAAAGATAGGGAGGAATGTTGTAAGTTGATTAAGCAATATTTCATAGATGCCAATGCTATGCTTTGTTTTATTGTTTGGCATCTCAGGAGTTTTTATAACTTAGAACTATGTACCGTGAAAAATTCAAAATGGATGGAAGTCATGCATTGCATCCCTCCTTCCCTCCCTCCTTCCTTCCTTTTCTCTCTCCTTTCCTTTCTTCCATCCTTCCTTTCTCCTTCATCTTTCTTCATTTCATATAGAGGGAGATAGGCTTTTGTGACATGGGGTGTGATAAAAAAGAATCAGCTTGATTCTTCAATAGGCAAATCAATTTTAGGAAATGGAGTGCATGGAATATCCAATTATGGATCCATGTGATCCTTGATTAAATTCTGGACTGAATAAAAGACCTATAAATAATAAGAATATTTGGGGGAGAATGAGAGAAGATTGAATATGGCCTGTTAGAGACTAACATTGTGTGGCATTCTTGAGTGTGATAATACTATCGTATTATAATAGGAGAAAGTCTTCACTGTTACAAGAGACACGCTAAGTCTTTAGGGGTGAGCCACCATGTTATCTGCCACTTACTTTCAAGTGTTCCAGATAGTTCTCCAGCAAGTTGGAGAAGGAAATACATGAAACAAATATGGCAAAACAAACATAAATCTATGTGAAGGGAAAAAATGATAATAATAACTTTGACTCTACATATTTTGTCAGCTTTAATACAAATGATCAGAGTCCAATGTTTCTAGCAGCCACCTCTCTGGGATGTTATGAGATAATTCACTGGGAAATAAAACAGAAGGGATAGCTGAGTAGAAGTGTATTGTGGGATGTTGATAATGGTATATTAGTAAGACTAGAAGGGTAGTTTGGTATGATAGAAAAGGAGGCCGCTTTGAGTCATAAAAAATAAATCTGAGAAAATAGGTTACCTTACGTGATGAACCATCGTGCTTTTCTTGACTATGACATGCCTCCAAGCAAATAGGGCTGACTTAATAGACATTAAAGTGGCTTCAGCCATAATGTAGCACCATCTCCCTAGAGAGTGGAGTTACAGCTTTTTTGAAAGAATTCAATAATTGCTAACAAAAATTTGTCATAATTAAGAGTTCTAAATCATAAAGGTCAAAATATATGTCCTAACCCATGCTTAGTTCCTCATGCATGTGAGCTGTTTGGCAGCTGTCCTACTTCCCTAGAGACAACCAAATGCTTTATTCACCAATGACAGTTGTGACTACAGAAATAATCCTCTTAGAGATTGTTCTTTGTGATTAATAAAAATGAGAACAGAAGCAACTGCACTGAGGCCACATTTTAAGGTCATTTCATTATTATTTATTTGTTGGCTCAACAATATTGAAAATTAAGGATTAAAAAAAATGAGATGCTTTGAATTTCTGGATAAGACCAGTGACTTAATATCTTTCCTTCCCAAGATTACCTGTAAATTAATTTTCTTTCTCTTAGAACACAGGTTTCCTTTACGCTTTTACTATATGAGTTACGTTAAGAAAACATAATAGGGATGAACAGTAAAAAGAACCTTTTTCCTCTTGATATTTTTACATCTAAATAAGTCCCCATATTTCTTACATCTTTTTTGGATACTTTTAAGCACTACCTTAGGTTTTAGTTCTAAAGAGTTTCCTTCACTTTATGTGGGCAGGGCCCCATTTCTTTTTTCCACAATTCTCCCTTTCTCTGGCTCTTCAATAAGATTGTTTGGGAAAGAGACAGACAGGGAGACGGCATTGTATTCCAAATGCCGATAAAATGAACAAAAACCCTAATAGCTCTCATTCTCACAAATTTACATAAAGCTGACATGGCTCAAGAGCCTATCCCGTGGTATGTGCAACAGAATTTTTTTTAATTTAGTTTGAAACAATTTTAAATCTACAGAAGAGTTACAAAGTTGGCAGAGTTTCCCTATACCCTTTACCCAGCTTCAATGACTGTTAACATCTTGTGTAGCCATGAACATTTCTCAAAGCTAAGAAATTAACAGTGGTGAAAAACTGGGGCACCTGATGCCTCAGTCAGTTGAGCGTCTAACTCTTGATTTTGGCTCAGGTCATGATCTCACTGTTCGTGGATTCAAGCCCTTCATCAAGCACGGAGCGTGCTTGGCATTCTCTCTCTCTGCCCCTCCCCCACTCGCGCCCATGCACTCTCTGTGTCTCTTTCTCCAAAAAAGAAAGAAAGAAAATACATTTATGAAAAAATAGTGGTGCAAAACTATAAACTATTCAGATTTCCTAAATTTTTCCACTAATATTCATATTATGTCCCAGGATCCAATCCAAGACATCAAGATACCATGTTGTTTTTAGTCATCATGTCTTCTTAGCGTACTCTGCCCTGTAACAGTCTCTTCTTTCTGTGTCTTCCATGACCTTGACCTTTTTGAGGAGTACTGGTCATATATTTTGTAGAATGGCTCTCAATTTGGGTTTATCTGATATTTTCTCATGATTACACTGAGGTTATGAGTTTTTTGTAAAAATATGACAAAGATGATGTGCCCTTTTTATTTGCGTCCTTTCAGGGAGTATGGTCATAGAGATTTAGGAATGCATGGTTCCCTTTGGGAAGTAAGATAAAAGCATTGTGCATCAAGCAATGGAAGAAGAAAATTGTTATGATACTCTTTCTCTGCGGGCATTTCTGGCCTACCAGCCATAAACCAATACTATAAGCTAGCAGGTATTGTGCTACAAGAACTTCTGTGCTTCTGCTACATTAATCTTTGTAGCCTGCCACCCTTGCAGTGACCTCAAGGAACATCTCTCTTTGCTAGGACATACATCCTATCTCTGTACAATGCCTCTGTTGCCTCTTTGAAGGGTGCACCATTCCACATCTGCTCTCCATCTTCTGTTATCAACCACAATAACAACTAGGGGGAGTCAGTGACTACTTTTTTCTTTTGTTCCAGCTACAGAAATTGCTGATAAACTAAAAAAAAAAAAAAAAAAAAAAAAAAAAAAAGTCTATAACTCTCATATTCTGGTTTTATTTTTATCTCTCTCCTTTCTTTGATTCTACATCTGAGCAGAGAAACACAGTCAAAAGCAATGTCCCAGAGGAGTCCACCCTCTTCCATCAGTTAATTCTCACCCTGGGAGTAGAGGTTTAGCTAATAATAATTATTTGTGGAGGAATAGGGAAAAGGAGAGAAGGGAAAAATGACTCATCCTGCAGGTCCATGCTGAGCACTTTTCATTAGATCTCATTTATATTTGAGAAACCTATGAGGTGAACATTATTTTCCCTATTTTACAGATGAGGAAAGTAGAGTTCAGTGGGATTAAAAAATCCTTCAAAGTCAGCCAGGTAATAAAGGGTAAAGACCAAAGGTCTCTGCCTCCCTCACCTGAAGGCGGTAAACCATGTAAACCCTCTGAGTTCATGGTTGAAATGCACACATCTTCCTGATATCCCCAAATGCAATCTCGATCCCATTCTCTCAGAGGGTCGATGGCCTAGTAATTGCCCTGAGATAACTGGCAGTGGCTACTTCTGTGCTTCTGATTCCTTTTGAAAGGTAGAAATGATGTGAACAATAACATCTGCAGCACACAAGGGCTGCAAAAAGTTCTTATTTAATGCTATTCATTTGTACATAGAATGAACTCTGTTAAAGGTCTGAGGTGTGTGTGTCTCCCTCTAACGGCCCGGTGCTTCCCCAGTCACGTGGCCAGTCCTACTCTAAAACAAATCTGAAGTGCAAATAAAAATTATGTTTTTCTGTGTTTCTGATGGCTCCCTGAATCTCACCCAACAATAACTAAGGATTTCTTATAGGAAATGTGGCAAAATGAGAAACTAAACACAGAAGATTCTTACTCTTTGTAAGAATTTACTCTTGGCTTTAACATTATCTGTCTGCAAGGATGTTGAACTTGCAGAAACAAATTTCTTCATGCCAATGCATTAATGCTCCCTATTAAAAATGAGAACCCCTGTTGATCTCATAATTCTAATGGAAGTATATACAGTCCAGTGCTTCCTCAGGACTTTTAATTTCATGTGAGGTTCTGGGTCTGGGTCCCTGATCATTCTCCACGCCTAAGTGTCTCTTTATAGTCTCTCCAGAACACTACTGTTCCAATACTCTGCATTGCTATTTCCAGTCTTTATCAGGAATTCTAAAACCAAAGGATATGATCCTCCTGCACCGATTTACTTCAGCCAACACAACTCTGACCTTTTCCTCAAAGCAGGGAGCCGTCTGTGGTTGTCACGAGAGAGATGCTCACAAATATTTCAAGTCTTCTTTCCTGTTGGGCACATAGCAACATGCACTTCCCTTTCCCCCGTGAAGTTAGCTATGGCCATTTTCAAATCCTAATTCCTCCCTTTGCTAGTTAAGTGACTTGGCCAAGATAGTTAACACCCCTGCTTCTAAGTTTCCTCATCTGTAAACTAAGGAAAACATATTTAATTCAGAGAGCTGCTGTAAGGGCTGAGTGTATAAAGCTCCTAGAACAGATAGTTGCAGGATTTTCTTTTCATTTTCCTCCTGTCATTACTTCAAACAGAATCAAGCTTTGCCTTCTCTCCACTATACTCTCTGGGTATATAACATATAGGAAGTTTTAGGGAACACATATTCACATGGTGTAACCGTTGATTCTTACAAGTTGCCCTTTCCTATCATAGTGGAAAATGCTGGGCAAAGCTTATTTCTTGTAAAGATGAGCATCTTCAGTTCTTAGCATAATTCCAGGATATAACATACACAAAATAAATATTTATTAATTAAACTAACAATGAATGAATGAATGATGACCTCCACCTTGAGCATTCTTCAAAATCCAGCTTATTTTCTCCCTTGCATACCTGTGTGACATCTTTCTTGATTCCTGCAATTACACTGAATCTATTTTATGACACATAACATTATGAAATGTAAATTTATTGTCTTAACCTATAAACTCTTAAGCTTGGACAAAAAGCAGCAACAGAACAACTGTCACCATTAACTGGGTCATTACATGCTTGGCTCTCTGCTAAGCACTTCAGATAATTATTTAATTTAATCTTCCATCAGCCCTATGAAGCAGAAATTGAGATTGCCATTTACACTTGAAGAAACTGAAGTTTAGAAAGATTAAATTACTTACTCAATGTCACAAAGTTAGCAAGTATCAGAACTGTTATTCTAGCTTCTCTGGTCCAAAGGTTGACCTCATAACCACTGCAGTCCTATGCCCCCTCCCTGTCCTATGCACCCCTGTACCACTCATCCCTGCCAAGCCCATATTTGTAGTAAACTGCTTGGAACACAATGAATGTTCCATAAATGCTGTTGAATTAAGTAATTTCCATGACATTTTATTAATTTTGAGTATATTTGCATATTTTATCCAAATTGCTAACCCTTAAGATCAGAAAGCTTCCAGATCAAAAAGCACACTCTACGGACAACACTGCTTTTGGCACTCAGCAACCAGGATCTCGTCAATCTACAACGTGCCTCCACTGATGCACAAGAGAAACTGTTCCATTGCCATTTCCATAATAAGTTATGTTTTTAAATATAATTCAAATTAACATAATCATATTTTATCTTACTTGGGTGTTATGCTGTATTAAATAGAGTCAAGCAGTCATTAATTCATATCCTGATCTGCTATATGACCCATACCTTTGAACTGTGACATTTTTGGAATGTTAGCTGTTAATTTGACCCTGATTTCTCAACCACTGTTTGTGTTTATCCATGGACTTGATTCTTGTAGTCTTGGCCTCTGCTCCTCATAATCAGATTAACTCAGATAAAGCTGCTTCAGGGAAGAGGTCAAAACCAATAATAGTCGTTGCCCTACTTTGGTCTATTTTCAACACAGTAGCCAGGAGATCCTGTCTATACCAAAGTCAGACCAGTATGACTACCCCTTGCTCACAGTCCTCAAGTGGCTTCTTACCTCACTGACAGTAAAAGTCAAAGTCATAGCTATTGCCTGCAATGTCCTACACTGTCTGCGCCCCTCTTCTCTGATTTAACCACAGGATATTTTAATCCTAAACCATTTGTAGTAGACTTGGTCTCCCTCTGTTTACATATGCCAGGAATACTTCCACCTCAGGGCCTTTGCACTTGCCATTTTCTTTGCCTTTTCCCAGATTATTGCTTCTCCAGTTTAGTCAAATATTTATTTGAATGCCCTCTTCTCATCAAGGCATTATCTGACCACCTTACTTAAATTTGCAGCACTCTTTTTTACTTTATTTTAAACCAGGGTATTTATTACCAGCTAACATTCTATATATTTGCTTTAGTGAGTTGATTTATTGTCTCCCCTGAACATGGTGTAAGCCCCATGACATAGGCACCTTTCTCTATTTTGAGCATTGCTAGATTACGGAGCCTAACGAAGAAGCTGATATTATGCAGGCATATTTTGTTAAATCTTTACATTTGTTGTTAGAAGTTTATTACTATTACTATTTTTATTTTTTAGATAAAATTTTTAAAAGTATATGCTGAAGGCAGTGGTATTTCCAAGGTGAAGATTGGCTCTTAAGTATAAATAGTGCTCCTAACATTGCTATTGTCAATATGCTCCTAGGGGTAGATCAAAGAACAAGAAACTGAAAGCCAAAGATGCATAGAGCTAGAGACACTAATGTGGCTTTGAAGAGGAATAGATCTGAGCCCTGGTGTTGAGAGGAAGTTACATAATAAGGAACATTTTCTCTCTCTCAAAAAAAAATGAGATGTGCATTTTTGAGCATTTCTCTGTTTTCCAGTGGAAGACCATATTTTCATGGATGCCATGCCCTGACCTAATTAATAATTTTAATCAAGTAGATCAAGTGACCTTTTCTCATTATGAACAAACCTTTCAATCTTTCTCTTTTAGCCTCACTCTTAGAGAATCTGATTTAAATTAACCTGAATTTATTTTTTATTATTTATCTAAATAATATCAAAGATATGGTAAAACTAGGCCACCATTTACTACCTAATACAACTTATACTGGTCCCTTTACTTGGAACGTCTCCTCTAGAAGAAACTGCAGTCTTCATCAGCAGCCATCTGCCCACAGAAATTTTAAGAGAGAAAGAGAAAGTAAGACAGGGAGACAGACACACAGAGAGAGAATTTAATTTCACCTGAGACCAAACACAAGATCTTCAATTATTTTGAAACCCTGGCTGAGGTTTTCGTTCTCCAGACTGAACACTCCTTCTTTCCATAAGAAACACTTCTCTTTGATTAGCCCTTTTCTCTCATTCTCTCCCTTGCACTGCCACTGCCAGGGTCCACTCCCAACAAAGAATATGGTAACAGCTTTCTAGCTAGTTTCCTGTGTGTTGTCTTCATGTTTGTTTTAATATTCAGTCTGCAAACATCCCTTCAGAGTCCCAAGAAATATCCCCGAGACTCAGATCTGCTCATCTCATTGTCAAAAAAAAAAAAAAAAAAAAAATCCAGACAAATCCCCATTGTTCAAAGATCAAGTTTAGAATGCATACACACTTTTCCACAATCTGACTCAGATCAAATTTTCCGGTGCAACTCTAGCTAGCCAAACCTAGATACATAGAACTACTCACTCTTTTGTTGTTTCATAAAAAGAATAAACTTTACTAAGTGAAGAAATAACACAGAAAGGAAGAAATCTTTGTCATTGATGCAGTTTTTGATAACCTTATAGGTAAAGTATGAGCTGAAAACTATAGTCTTTGTACAGAAACTAATTTTCCTGGGTGCCTGGGAAATTGAGTAGATTGTTCTTTTCTCCCTATTTATAAATCCTACATTTTTAAAGTTCACCTCACAGCCTAAATAGTCATGCAAATGTCTATGCATAAACACACAAAAAAGTTATTTTAAGAAGAACCCACAATGTATAGAAAACTGGGGCAGACGTCTAAGTAATGCTGGGTTTAAAACTCATTAAAAAGAAAATCTCTGGGTTGTTGTAGTTTATGAAAAAGTTACAAAGAAGGTAATTTGAGCAAAGTAATACTATGTTTAAAGTAAGATGATTAGAGATGGTGATATTCTGGAGGCAGATTACAATTGGTTGAGATATTTTTATATGCAGTTTACAGTAAATAATAAACTAATTATAAATAAATTAGCTATTTCCCGAGTATTTAAAAATATTAATCCTTTCTCATAAATTTTTGAGGCTCAGAGGCAAGCGAACTATGGAAAGGAAAGGGAAAACTTTAAAAGAAGGGGCAGCCGAATGTATTGAGAGTAATGGTAGAGTAGCTGTTAGGCTTTATCCTTGTAAAGAGATAGAAAATCTTGGCCATTAATCAAAAGGTCAGGATCTGGCATTCTGTTCTCTTTGGCCACATGTTTTTCCCATGATCGTTTATATTTGGTGTCTTTGTTGAGTTCTGGTTCCCTATGCAAGTGGGTCTGATCCAAACCCAGGTCTATAGTGATGGCAAGCAGCTGGAACTTGTTTTCTGGCATCTGGCTACAGGCTTGCCCAGAACATTTGCAGGGTCTACAACAAGAATACAAATGGAAGTTTGGTGCTGTCCTCCTTTTCCCACCACCAGTTAAACTGGGCTTATAAAATATTCTTTGTACTTATTTTTCAACAGAGACCAGCTATAGACGGAATGTATCCCCCCCATTTATATGTTAAATGTTTCTTCAGTATGAGGTGGGGTTTTTGGAGGTGATTAGGTCATAAGGGTAAAATCCTCATGAATTAGATCAATGCTCTTAAAAAGAGACCCCAGAGAGCTCCCTTCTCATTTCTACCACGTGAGGACACAGAAAGAAGACGTTCATCTCTGAGGCAAAAAGCAGGTCCTTACCAGACATGGAATCTGCTGGTGCTTGATCTGGGACTTCTCACCCTCCAGAACTGTGAGAAATAAATTTCTGGTGTTTATAAGCCACCCAGTCTATGGTACTTTTGTTATAGTAGTCTGAAAGGACCAAGACGCACATGCTTTTATAACTTTTATTCTTCGTTCATGCATCTCTCTCTCTTGGGATGCTTCTTTGTCTTCCTGTCCAATTTCCAAGGTCCTCTGAAGCCCAGGTCACGTGCCTACGCTGCATGAACTTTCCCCAATACACCATCAGCAGAATTACCTTAATTTCAGATAGGTCTTTGCATATAACTCTAACTTAACATTGCCACACAGCATCACATCTGCTTATGTGTATTTTTTTCTATTACCATATAGGTTCATCAAGCACATGGATTGTGGCTCATTCTTGCTTAACTCCAAACCAAACACAGCATGGGATCTATGCTAAGGAACTATTACTTGATGAACTGGATTAAATTAAACACATATATCAGGTTTTATTATTCCTACACTATTCCATTGATTTCTATCTTGAAATTAGTGTTCATGATTTTTTTGTGGTAAATGTGACATAATATGATATTATATAATCAGGAAGGTTTACAGTAGATATTTTCATTGAGTTCTTTAGATATTAACAAGGCAAAGAAACTTGAAATCACCCTTGACTCCTATCTTTCATTTCATTCAGTCTATTAAGAGATTCCATCAGGCTCTACTTTTCAAAACGTATCCATTTCTCTCCCAGCAACCATGCTGGTTCAAGCCGTCCTTATGCGTATTCTGGATTATCGCAGTGACGTCATAATTGATTTCTGCTTTTATCTTGTTTCTTTCCATCTATTCTCACCATAGTTTCTACAGAGATCTTTTTAAAACAAACATGGAACACACAAGTCTCCCCTTTGCTCAAACCCCAAGACATAATAAACTTTAAATGAATAATAGTCTGTCTATTAAAAGGTAGAGGGACCTGTCAAACTGTGACCGGTTTGAGACTAGCATAGAGAACATCTGGCATTTGTGGCTCTGTTATATGACCAGAGCTTCCTCAATTTACATCTATATGCTGATGATTTTATTAGTGTTAGGGATTTAAAAAATAATAATACCATAGAGCCTTTACTCCTACTTCTGACCTAAGTCCTAAGTTCCTTAGCTCTGGATTCTAGTCACATTTTATTAAACTTTATGGCACGGCAATAACTTTATCATCTGTATATTTGGTTTTCATCTTTGAAATAAAGTTCATAGTACAAATCCTATTTCTTATATCATCTGCAAGTAACAAATGAGAAAATATTTATGGTGGAACATTTTAATATTTTAAATTTAAAAAATTACAGGGGCATCTGGGTGGCTCAGTCAGTTAAGCATCTGACTCTTGATTTTGGCTCAGGTCATGATCTCATGGTTCATAAGTTTGAGCCCTGCAGTAGTCTCCATGCTGACAGTGCAGAGCCTGCTTGGGATTCTCTCTCTCTTTCTCTCTCTCTTCCCCTGTCCTGCTCTCTCTCTCAAAACAAATAAAAAATAAAATAAACTTAAAAAATTAAAATTTAAAGAATTACAAATAATAAGAGCATATTTTATAGGCATTTAAAGTATAGAAACAATACCACTTCATTGAGGATCAAAGCAAAATAGAACCATTTATCCATGAATTCCTGGTGAGGCGTTTGGGTGTATAGACAGTAGAAATCTGAGTAGTGCCCTCCACGAGGGCTCGTAGACTCCACGTATTATATAGGACTTAGAAAACGGTAAGGGAAAAAAGGCTTTTAACTCTAGCCTTCCTGTTGATGTGGACACACCTTCAAATTATATTACTAAGGGTGTCTTTTCCATCCTCCTCTTCTCTCACCTTTGGTCTGAGATCATGAATCAGGGTCAAATACCAGGTTTGGAGCTGAGGTGAACAAGCTTTTAATTGCAGGGATTTATATAAAGTGTCCCAAGGATCTCAGGGCTCTTGGCAGCTCCCCACTCTTCACCATGTTTGCTTGCTCCAGGGAATAAATACTTCCGGGCCTTGTGGTCTAAATCTACTTGCTCCACCTAAGCCATTCTGAGGACGCTTCATTTCAATGTTAGCTCTTGATCCCAAACTTTCTCTTTAAACTTAAAAATGTGTAAAGTCTTCCTGTGTGAAATGCAGTCTTTGGTTTCTCTCTGCCCCAAGCTCACAGCTGCAGATGACCTCTACTTACTGCCATGATCAAATGTGGCTCTTGTTGACCCAGAACAGGTCAGAGTTCCAAAAGCCTAGCTTGAACAAGAGAGGAAGTCGGACACTGACTGTAAAGAAAAAATTCTCTCTCTTCCCTGACAAAAAAGGATTCAAGATGGTTTCTGTGAGAATTCAACCTTGTCTTTCTTCATCAGAAGTAATGTGAACATTTTTAAAAGTTCAGAACCATTATATTCTGATAAATATTAAAGGAGAGTAGAAGAAGAAAAAAGGAAGACACACATTCCACAGATAAAGTGCAACCCAACTATTCGAATCACCTAGTTGCCTATGCCTTATAGATTGGTTTCTTTGATTGGCAGATTCCAAAGGTTATCTTCACACACAATTCCAGATCTCAATTGCATATCCAAAAATTGAGTATTTTCCAAACAGCTCTTCTTCACATTTCCTTAATAAAATATATACAAATAAACATGAAAGGCAGATGCATATGTGTATATACGCATACAAATTATATACATATATATAACAACTTCCTAGAGAAATATACATTTCTCCTGAGCTCCAGGTAATTTGAACCTCAAACTTGTCTACATGTTAATTTTTCTATTTATTACAGAAAAAATTCAAATTTGTTTTTACATTTGTGTTTTATGCTTGTGTAACTTTTAATCTATTAGCACAGCAACATGAAATCATTGACTACTGAATTGATTTTTAGAAGAAAAATATATGATACTATACCTAACATTTATTAATCACTTATTAGGTGCCAGATACTATTCAAAGCACTGCAGATTTTACATCTTTAATTCTAGACAACACCATGAAATAAGTTTCATGATTATATCCGTTTTAGTGATAACAACGGAGGTACAGAAAATCACAAATGTGATAAATGTGTGGCATAGCAGGGATTTAAACACAGAATATAACTCCAGAGTCTGCTTATAACTATTTCTGTTTCATTTAATTAATGTCATGATGTACTAATTTTGTATATCATCATAAAAGAAAAGCCTTCAAAGAAATTGCTACTGCAAACAAAATATTCATGACTAGAAATAATAAAAAGAAGGCCAAGCCTAAAAACATAACCACCCCCACAAACGTAACTCAGCTTCAGCCAGGAAGCCGTTGTGCCCAGAAAAATATTCTAATTAACTGTCTTATTTTTCTTGTTTTCTATCTTCATCTCTTCCATAATCTTCAAATAGAAGTAGACATGTAGTTGTTAAACTCACAATAATAATTTACTAGCAACAAGAAAAGCTGCATATTGTAAGATTTTTATTGCAAAATAAATGACAGCTTTTCTAAAAATAGTCATTGTTAGCAATAAAAAATTTGAAAAATTTTCAACCAAAACAATGAAAACTGAAAAACTCCTTGGCATTCAAAGAGAATTCTGAAAAATGCTAGGTCAACCTTGTGACCATTTTGACCCATCTTTGCACATTTTCCAACAATATGTCAAGAAATAACATTTAAAAAACTCCTCTCAACACTGTTACTGGGCACTTTGCTGGTGGGAGTGTTAACTGGCACAACCTTGTGCAATTTTTTTTGTTAAGCAAGTAATACCTCCTCTAGAAAATCATTAGGAGGAAATAATCAAAATTGATGATCAAGATTAATATACAATGATACTCATAATTAAAACTGATTAAAACATAATTTAAAATCATGGAAATTTGAAAGCCATAGGAAAATTTTTCTTGAATAATATTGTTTTATAAAGCACTAGGCAAGTGTGTGTGTGTGAGTGTGTGTAGAATTTGATTTCAAATACATAAAAACACACAAAGCTGCATTAGACCCTCCTGTATACTGGAAGGTCCATTAAGGAAAAAATTGTGTTGTTCATTCCCATGTCTCCAGGACCTAGTTCAATATCAGGAACACAACTAATGCTCAGGGCAAAAACAAACAAACAAGCAAAAAACAAAACAGAAAATTAACAAATGAGTATTTATAGCTGCATACCTGGTAAGGAGTTCTTCAAACCCAATTGTTTCCAACTCCTAAGCTGACTGCCCTTCTTGATAGACCAAGCACATCTACCAAGCAGATATTCTCTAGTCAAAGGAAGGGACATTTGCATCTCCTTTTAATTTTGCAAAATTAGGAAATAGAGTCTTTTTTATTTTTATTTATTTATTTTTAAAGATGGGTGCCTGGGTGGCTCAGTCAGTTAAGCTTCCGACTCTTGGTTTCAGCTCAGGTCATGATCTCATGGTTCTGAGTTCAAGCTCCACATGGGCTCTGCATTGGCAGTGAGGAGCCTGCTTGGGATTCCCTCTCCATCTTTCTCTGCCCCTCTCCCACCCACACTGTCTCTGTCTCTCTCAAAATAAATAAATAAACTGTAAAAAATAAGTAAAAAAATAAGTTAAAAAAGATAGCAGCCTAGAAACAACCTCATAATGTTCTTATGCAGCTTAAATGACACAAAGCATGAAAAGCATTTAACCATAAGCATACAGCACTAAATAAGTAAGAGCTACAATTATCATAATAAATTTAATCCCTTAGGATCTATTGAGATGGACTATGTACTTTTTTTTTTCTGCGTGCTTTTAGTTCTTTTTTTTTCTGTAGTGTCCATCAATGTCAGCATGTTAGCTAACAGTGTGTTTAATACTTAGTAGATGTTACCTTATTATTTCTTACTTAAAATCCCACAATGGCTTCCCATCCTCAAACTGACACAAAAGACACTTGATGGGCTGGCACATTTCTACCTCTCCTGTTCCATCTCCCACTAGTGTCTTGTATGTACCCTCAGCCAAACTAAATTACTTACATTCCCTGAACTCTCTACTTTAGACTGTATTTTCTGTACCCTAGTTTGCAATACAATTTTGCCTTGATCTAAGTTCTAATATTCCTTTAAAATTCACCACAACTGTCACCTTTCCCAGGAAACTTTTTCTGTCCTCTCTTTCCCAGCTGGACCTGGGGTTCCTCTTCTACACATGCCTAAATGGCTCTGATATCATTGCAGCTTTCCTTGACTGACTTCCCCCCACAGTGGCACCTATTCAAGGTCAGGTTCTGTATCTTAGTCATCTTTTCTGGTGCACAGCACATAGCTTGGCCCAATGCAGAAGCTCCATACATAGTTATGGGGTGAATAAATTGCCTAGCATAGTGTTTCCAGATGGATGAGTACAGAAACAGGAGCAGAACTTGTGAAATCTTCTTATCGATGTGATACATTGAATTAGTTAGAAATTACAGTACTCAGGCTTGAAATCCAAAATGGCTTAAAGTTTCAAAGAACGTTTTAATTATTTAGGGCAAGTTTACCAAAGAGGCCAATTAAGCATAAAAGCACATTTAGCATGGACCGAGCTTTCCAAGTTACCTTGCAAATTAGAAATGAACCACTTTATGTTCATAGGCATCTCACAGGCACACACACCTCTTTTTCTAATACAGTGCTTTATTGTTATGGGCTTTGATCATTTGCTTTTTTCTTCATCATTAGCATATGTGTGATCTTGTTTGATAAAGGCATTTCATATTTCAAATACCACTAAGACTCCTTTCCTAAAATAATCTAACAGCTAATGGGAATGCCTTGATACTATTTTTTCTAACAAAGTAAAAAATTATATTTGAGAGTATATTTACCTTAGTCCTTAATGTCTTCAAAGTGTAGACTTGGGGAAAATAATCAAACACAGAAACCAAAAAGTCAATGAGGTGGTTTATATCTTGTTGGGATATGTGAATCATGTTCTTGATGTTTAGGTAGACATATAAAACCCACTGTACAGTTATTGACAAACAGTGTCAATGTCTACCAATCAAAATAGAAGGGCTTAGATAGATTAAACTCAAACCAATGAAAATTTACAAAGTGATTTTTAAAAACTAAGCCAAATTTATTTTGTAAAACTGAACATAAGGGCAGAAAAAGAGGGATTACCAAGTGATACAAAAGGCCAATAAATAAACATAGAAATAAATATCCCATGTGACTAGAAATACACTCTCCTCATTTATGACAGGGAGCCAGTGTTTCCTTATAGTATCATAGATATCATATAAATTCATAAATATCACAGATGCCATTATAAGGTGACTTAGGTAAACTAGGCACACACTCGACTAGGGAAATATAAAGTCATACATATCTTTGGGAAGGAACTTGGTAATATTTATTAAAATTAAAAATGCAGGTACTCTTTGACTTCAATCTGCTTCTAAGACTTAAAATGCAGGTACTCTTTGACTTAAACCTGCTTCTAAGACTCTTTGACTTAAACCTGCTTACTACATACCTTCAAAATTATTTAAAAGGTATGTAAATGTATGTTCACTGCATATCATTTTTTGTGTCAGCATAAAAAAATAGAAATAATCTAATGCCCATTAATTTATATATGATTACATACATTATTATACATTCACACAACAGAATACTATACACTCATTAGAAGAAACAGATATTTTATTTTAACCCTGTTAGAAGCAAAGTTTTATTTTTTAATGTTTATTTTGAGAGAGGGAGAGAGAAAGAGAGAGCGAGCACGTGTGTAGGGGAAGAGAGAGAGGGAGAGAGAAAGTCCCAAGCAAGCTCCACACTCAGCGCAGAGCCCAGAGCTGGGCTCAATCCCACAACCATGAGATCATGACCTGAGCCAAAATCAAGAGTCGGACGCTTAACTTATTGAACCACCCAGGCACCCCACAGAAGTACATTTTTAAAAGAGTATTTTCATCTACACAAAATTAGGATCTTTTTGAAGTTATGCATTCTCTTATAATTTAATTCACATGTAAGTAAATTATTCAGCAAGACTGTTTAATTAGAAAAGAAAGATTTAGGGAGGTAAAATAGTATTCTGATACAACTAAATGATACATTTATAACACAGCTGGAAATTTAAAATAGTTATTTATATATAATAATAAATTTGATTTCTATTTCTCAAAGTAAATATATTAAACTATCCTACATGGTTTAGCCTTTTTCCTTGCTTCAACCCACTGTCCTTTTCTTGATAACACATTGTAGAAATAAATTAACTCATTTGTTATTCTATGACATTTTACTATTTAAGCTGTCATTTATGCTTTTATTTTAAAGAAGAATCACTTGTAGATTCTTAGTGCCTTTCTTCTTATGCATTTTTTTGCATTCCTTCAGTGTTTTTCCCTGCTATTTGCTTTAATCTGTAAGATCATGAGAGGGGAAACTAAAGTGAATTTAATGAGAGAGAAAATATTAACATGATCCTATTACTGACATCTCCATGAATTTTACAATATTCGTTTGCTTTTATGTACTTTAAAATCACAATACAAATGAGCTGACAAAATTATACTTTATTTGTAATGAACAATGTTTGGGATTTGAAAAATAACAGAATGCTAACTCAACAGTAATGGAAGCTACATTAAGACTACACCCCTCTTTCCTACTTGCTTGATATATTGAGTTGTTGGCAAAGGGTAAATTAAAAGGAACCTTACATGTAGGATAAAACCTGCTATTTCTCAGAAGTCTTGAGGATTAACCAATATGTATATAATCACACTCTGATTATATAAAATAAATACACAAATCCATATGCATAATACTGATATTGATCAACATACTGTGCTTACATAATTAATAAAATGTGTATTGTCAAAAACAAACATCATGTCACAATTATTTCCATTTCATTATCCATTTCTCTTATTTCTGATTCATGTTTGAATTTGACTACTTTTCACATTCACTCTGATATTCAGTCCTGGCTTCTGAAGACTATTGTTGGCTTTTTCCATAGGCTCAGATTCTCATATTTGAACTTCATCTGGATGTTTCAAAGTCACCTCCAATCACATGCCCTCAAAACTTACTTTTCCTGTATCTTCTCTTTTTGGATATGGTTCTATATACACATGAATGCTTTCGTGACTGACTTCCTTTTTTTCAAAACAGAAATCTGGAAATCATTCTAAACTTTCTTTTTTTCTCATTACTACACATCTAATAAATCATTAAAACTTACAAATACTACCCAGATATATTTCTGGGATCCCATCCCTCCTCTCCTTTTCCACAGTCCTCATCATCTGTTGCCAAACCTCTTACCAAAGTTTCCATATCAAATTCTTCCATACCTGGAAGGACCTTAAATTCCAAGCATACACATTTTCTGTGCCGCATGGTTGAAGTAGATCAATAATAGTTGAAACAATTTATTTTCCATGAGGATTGCAAGCATTGAGAAAAAGATGCTTTCTAGATTTATAATTCTTATGTAGCTTTTCTATTTTGGGAAAACAGTGGAGAAGAGTGGAAAAGTGTATTGGATTTATTTTAAATAGATCAGTTCTAGAATTTCAGAGTTCAAACACTTGTCTTTATGCTTATTTAAACTTGGCCAAATTATGCAAATACCCAGAGACACAGTCTACTCATTGGCAAAATGAGGATGGTATTTCCTGCTACAGTTCTTGTCAAAATTAAATTAGTCAATTACAGTTCTTGTTCAGATTAAATTAGTAAATTAGTTATACAATCTTCCAGTCTCCATTTATCAACTCTACTATACACTTGCCTTTAGACATTTGTATTTTTATTCGGTTGTTATGGGTTAAATTGTGCTTCCCCACAAGGTGTTAAAGTCCTAACCTCCAGTATCTATGAATGTGACCTTATTTGGGAATAAGATCTTTTTTTTTTTTTTTTTTTACATTTATTTATTTTTCAGAGACAGAGAGAGACAGAGCACAAGTTGGGGTGGGGCAGACAGAGAAGGAGACACAGAATCTGAAGCAGGCTCCAGGCTCCGAGTTGTCAGCCCAGAACTCAATGTGGGGCTTGAACTCACAAACCATGAGATCATGACCGGAGATGAAGTCGGATGCTTAACCGACTGAGCCACCCAGGCGCCCCGGGAATAAAATCTTTGATGTTCATATTAATATATGTCACTGGGTTGGGTTCTGATCCAATATGATTGTGTCCTTATGAATCAAGGAAATTTGGACAAAGAGACAGACATTTACAGAGGGAAGACCATGTGGAGACACAGAAAGGACACTATCTACAAACCAAGATCCCCGAGGCAACCACCAGCTAAATGCGAGGCACGTTACAAACCCCACCTCACAGCTCTCCGAAGTAATTAAGCCCGCCAACAGCTTGATTTCAGATTTTGAGCATTCAGAACTGTGTGACAATAAATGTCTGTTGTTTAAGTCACCCAGTTTGTAAGACTTTGTTACAGCAGACTGGGCAAACTAGTGAAATTGTTTTACTGTATTTTCTATAAATGTTTCTGTTCTTTTGTTAACTATTTTAGAAGGTTAATTATGAAAAGACATGCACCTGGAGTATGTAGATCGTTTGTCATATGGCTTAGTAATGTACCACAGATAACAAGACAATTAACGAAAAATATTGATAATGCCAGACGTGGAATTCTATCAAACCTACATGAAAACATGCTGAAATAAATAGTCCTTACATGCTACAGAGCCAAAGGGAAGACTTCACGATCAAAAGCGAAAGCTGTCATTTATGTAACATTTTTCCTTAACTCCACCCCCCCCCATATGTCTACCATGTGTGGAAGTCCACGGCACTCTAACTCTTCTATATGGCTCGAGCCTCTATTGGAGAGACCAGAATCCACTCTAGTTGTGGGGACATTTGTCACAGCATGTTGAATGACTGAACCACTGGGTGGGCTAAAGAAACAGACTTTAGGTTAAACATTTACTAACTAACCTTAAAGATACTACACAGAACAAAGATCCAGGGGAACTGCTCTCCCTGCCCCAAATCAGGAAGTCTCTGCACCACCGCACTGAGCAGAAAAACAAAAGCAGTGGCAGCTCCAGAGCCATGGCACATAAAATGCTCCAGTCTACACCACTGAGATCTGTGCCACATGCCCTGCCTCTCCACGTCCACGAGGGGTCTGACGAGATGCTGACACTGCCGCTAAGTCTGTGTCCGAAGCCCCGCATACCTCTCTGGTGTGCTTGTCAGCCAACTGAGCAGAAGTTACAGGATGAGAGCTTTCTGAGAGGGCATAAGATTAGACCTAAATCACATGTGATTAGCCCTGGCTACAAAAGAATCTTGAAAATGTAGCTTGAAGCTGTCCACATTCTGCTGGTCATCAAGGCCCATTAGAGCAAGGGTGGCAAAGTGTTGAGGGCCAATACACAATAGCCACCTGATAAACTAGTAACGCTGGTTTGTTATGGAAGCACCTTAGACGCCCAATGAAAATGCCTGGTATAGGCGTCCTTCTCTTCACTGCCTCTTCCAGACTACTTGCTTCCTGAAAATTGCTTACCTTGAAGCCCAAACTCTCAGATTACACTGCCCACCACCTTTCTTTGTTGAAGTAATTTAAAAATGTAATTTAATGATTTCCACTCATTCCTTAATGAGTTTAACAGCTGGCTCACCACCACTTTGATTTCTCCATTCAGAATTCCTAATAATTCAACATTCATGGAGAAGAATCTTGACTTTCTCTTTTTCAATGATTTGATTCTCAATCATATCTCAGCCACCCACTTTCAGGCTTATGCTCTGTCCACTAATAATATAACTATACCCCAATTCCCATAATTTCAATGATGAACAACTCTTTCTCTATAAACCATCTTCTACTGTCTCATACCCCAAACTCAGGAATTGTTCAAAGCTAGAAGGAGCATATCCACTGCCTATCATTTCTTCATTCTTTCTCATGTCCGCACATGCTGATCTGCCCATCGGAGATACTACAACTCATCATTATAATCTCGTACACTGTCACCTTTTCAAGTATCTCCTTCTCTTCCCTAACATTCTCTAAACCACTTTTCCTGACTTAATAATTTTCCATGAAATCTATCTATCTGTCTGCCTGTTTTCTTACTTGAGTGTAATTTCCATGAGGCCAAAGACTCTTTTCTTCTCTGCTGTTGCCTCAGAATGTACAATAGTGTCCAGCATAAAGTAAGAGCTCCATAAATATTTACTGAGTAAATTAACAACATAATTATCTAGTAATAAATCCTTAATTTAACTAGAACACTATACATGTTCAAATATTTTGCTGAATAAATGAGTTATATAGAATGCAATTCCTTAAAATTCTATTCGGTCTACCCATTAATGGAAAGTGGAAAAGTTCACTGTAAAGTCAGTGACATACAAAAATACAAATGTATTCTTTTGGCTATATATTGTGAAATTGGAATATACATCTATGAAAATTTTCCTTTTCTATTTCCTCTTCTAGAATTTCCCACCTTTGTAACAATAATTACTTCAAAAAGCAACAATATAATTTTCAAAGATTAAAAAGTATATGATACCTAATTGAATGAATTCTTAAAATGGCCAATTAAAATAGCAATAAATTATATTAATGTTGTACTGAAACTCTTATTCTCTTCTAATTGATTCTACTCTTCAATCTGTCTTTAAGAAAGGAAATTAAATAGTTTAAAAATATTTAAAGATTCATTTAACGATGCCTTTCAGCAGTCATAATGTAGTTCCCAAGTTATTAATTACATCAGGTAAATCAACCATGACAATCTATTAATAGGAAATGGAGAAGAAAATTAAATTAGTAAAAACTATTAAACTGATTAGCTAATTATAGAGACTCATATTACATAAGCTTGAAATAAGAGAGCCTATATCTGTACACTTACATGCATGTTACTTTGATTGTTTACAGCAATGTTGCTTTCATTACTATAATGAACCATCCAAAGATCTACAGTATGTCAAATCGCATGAAATAGTATACTTAAAGAAATGTTTCAAGTCCTTGTGTTAATTAACATGCTCCTAAAAATGGCACAGTTTTATCACAGAAAATGCTGTTTAGAGCTTATCACAATATTCATGATGAATTAGTTTTAAAATGGAATTATTTGGGTTTATGTATCTGTGACTCCATCAAGTATGCAATAAACAATGCAAAAGACAATTGTTATTCTCTTCCCTTTTTCCTTTTTTTTCCTTTCTTTCCTTCCTTCACTTCCTTTTTCTGGTTATCTATTATGTGCTAGTCACTTTGACAGGTTTGACAGAATAACAAATAAAACAAACAAATTAACTGAGATGTGAAGGATAGAAAGCAGGCAGTCAAGAGAATAGCTGTAAGGGGGGGTCAGAAGTGACTGTCTTTACTGAGAGCACCCACTCAACTTTCCTCTAGTGGGAAAAGCAGAGTATATTTTAAGAACCAGTGTGCCGAGAACAGGGTGGGTGACAATAAGTGTGTTAAAGAAGAGAGAGTAGGTAGGCAGGGTTGATACCATGCAGTGCCTGGTATTCCAAGGAGGGTGTATGGATTCTATCGGAAGTTAATAAGAAGCCATTGTCTGGGAGGGAGGGAAGGTGGAGGAGTGCCAAATTATCAATGGATTGTCAAAGATAATAGTAGAAACTTCTTCTCATTTATATGCCACCCTATTTTGTATATAATGTTAAAGAATCACATAAACCCAAAAATTATAGTACACTTATAAAAAAAGAGTAGTGCTAGAGTGTAGCTAAATGATTAGTGGTAATGGAAAACAATGTGTTCCTGACACTTCTTAGAGATTTCAGGAGTCATATGAAAGAAAGCGTGGTCTAATGATCACTAGCAAAAGATCAAAGTGAGTTTCCAGCCTTCTGCATGCCCTAGATAACAGCCACTAATAAATGCTGCTTATACAGTAACTCTGGTGAGTGGTAATTTGACATATTAATCATAGAATTGAGTGGATGGAAGTTTATTCTGATCTTTACTAATCACAAATTCTTTGGATAAGAGCCAATATATTGCAAGCACCTAAAATGTCTGAGCCACAATATTAAGTGTGGTCTGTATATGCAGTAAGTGCTTAATAAGACTATTTTCTTAATTGAAGTACAATTTTGAATAGCAATATGTCATCCAAATTGAGACATTTTGAAATGTTAATAGAGTTTTGTTAAAATCACTGCACACACACACACACGCACATAATATAATTCTTATATTACGAAGAATTTAAATTATATCTGGGCCTGCTTGACTCTATGTTATAAAATTTACATTGCAGATTATTATGTAAAGGTGAGAGCATAGATTGATATTTGTGATTGTTTTTATTCCAACAAAACATAATCACATAAATATATTTATCTAAGGAAAGATATTAGGACTAATAAAATATTTGAAATACAACTATCCTCACATTTGTTCCATTATAGCTTTTTGAAAATATTAAATCTATAGATTCAAAAGAAGAAAAAATATACAATAAATGTGAACTGGAGTACAAACATTCATTATTTAAGATATTTAAAGCTAGCTATCTAATTGCTTTGAAGTAATTTGTTGCAGGCTATATTTTCTCTTGGTTCAAGTACCTACACCTTCCCAAGGAATTAAGTACTCTCCTATATACACAAATAACCTCTTTTTAGAAATACACATTAATCATTTAGTGTAGATTATATATATATGTATATACGTGTATATATATATATGTATATATACACGTATATATGTATATATATATATATATATGTATATATATGTAAAATTTAATATAACTCTATATGCCATATATTCAGAAAGATACGATACATTAGAATAGAGTATTATAGGGGTGACTGGGTGACTCAGTCGATTAAGCATCTGACTTCTGCTCAGGTAATGATCTCGTGGTTTGTGAGTTTGATCTCCACATCGGGCTCTGTGCTGATAGCTCAGAGCATAGACCCTGCTTTGGATTCTGTGTCCCCCTCTCTCTTTGCCCCCCACCCTTGTGCTTTATCTCTCTCTCAAAAATAAACATTAAAAATTTTAAAAAATAAATAAGAGTATTATACCTATCTAAAGATTAGCTCTCTGAAAAAATGTTTTAAAAGTTCTTATACAGAATGCTTTAGACATAAAAAGCTTGAATCAATCAGTACTACCTCTCTAATTTTTTTAATGTTTATTTTTGAAAGAGAGAGAGATAGACTGTGAGCAGGGAAGGGGCAGAGAGAGAGAGAGGGAGACACAGAACCTGAAGCAGGCTCTAGGCTCTGAGTTGTCAGCACAGAGCCCGACATGGGGCTCGAACCCATGAATGGCTAAATTATGACCTATGCTGAAGTCAAACCCTTAACCGACTGAGCCACCCAGGCGCCCCAATACTACCTCTCTTTTAAGTATACAATAAAAAATATTTCTGAATTGGGAATCACACAAACTTTCTGCCTGCAGTCTCCTGCTGGTTCAGTACTACAATTCTCCCTACATATTGCTGCAAGACTTATCTTTATAAAAGTTAGGTCGCTTCTTCATTTCACTCCACTTTGTTTCCCTCCTATCCAATTTTTTCCTCAGAAGCCCTTTCCCATAATAAATCACTCTCTTATTTACTTGCATTCTTCACAGAATGCTTTTCCATCTGCCTGTTTTGACTGAAACCGAGCTTTATTTAGAATGCATTGCTCTCCTATGCTTTTATCCATGGAGACAATATCTCTTATTAGTTATGGTAATGGTAGCTTTGGCAACAGAGAAACCCTTTCATCTCAAGAGAAGATTTTTTCTAATTAGTGGCCTGGGAAACTTTGCTGCATACACTCACTCCAGGACCCAGTGGATGGGCGTTCTGTGATCTTTAACAGGTCCCTTCTAGTTTGAGGATAGCGAATGGGGAGAAAGATGAGGGAAAGTTTAGAAAATATTATTACCAAACTTTGTGCTCCCTTCCCAGTTTTAACAAACATAAGTAAAGGAACTGAATTATTTTGAAATAATTTTGGTTGCTGATGGCAAAGTCTCTCTGGGACTGAACCAAGTAAGCTACAGATTTATAATTATCTCATAGTCCCATTTATACAATTTGTTAAATGAATTCGGCTCATTACTCACTATACTGCAAGTGCCTGGTGGCAGGGAAAGGCATATCCTTGGTATCTAAGAGGTGCTTTGTACAAAGTACCACTTTGTCAATACTGATGGATGAATGAATGGATGGATGCATGGACAAAAGTAAAAATGCCTGTGATCATTCTCCATTGTCTACAGAGGAAAGTGTAAACTTTTTATGACATATTATGATGTGGCCACACATAATCAAAACTAAAGACATTATTTTTTTCTTACCAACACTTTGGTTGAACAATATGGGACCTATTTTTCTATTCTACTTTTAATCACTTTTAGAACTCCATATACACTTCTATTCATTTTAATTCAGTACCCACATGTCCTTTCTTCTCTTATCTAAAAATATCCTAAGGACATCTGGGTGACTCAGTCGGTTAAACATCCAAATTAGGCTCAGGTCATGATCTCACGGTTTGCGAGTTCAAGCCCCGCATCAAGCTCTGTGGTGACAGCTCAGAGCCTGGGCTGGCGCCTGCTTCAGGTTCTGTCTCCCTCTTTGTCACACCCTCCCCCGCTCCCACTCTGTGTTTCTCTGTCTCAAAAATAAATAAACACACAAAAAAATTTTTAACATCTTATTTTCCATAACCAAACTCACATTTTACCCATTGCATGAAGCCTTCCTTAATCCTCTGCTCCTCTAGATAGAGTCAACTTGGCTCCTATGGTGAATGGAACCTAGGGCCAGGGTCATGACACTGATATTTTATCCTCTGGTGTTCACTTTCCATATATTCCTTCTCTTGAGTGTGGACAGGACCTGTGACTTTCTCCTAGCCAACAGATTATGACAAAGGTAAAGAGATTTGTGCATATGCAATTAATGCTCCATATTTGTTGATTTTGAGTTAATCAAACGTATTATTTTTGGGGGTGGGGTTGATCTATTCAGGTGGAAAGCCTTAAGAAAGACACTGGCCTCCCTTAAGATGAAAGACTCTCCTGTCGAAAGGGATTGTAGGTGGTCTCTAGGAGCTGAGGGCCTCCATGCTGCAATCACAAGGGCCCAAATTCTGCCAACAACCCTATGAGTTTAAAAGAGGACTTCAAGCCCCAAATGAGTACTGAGATCTGACTGACTGAAGCCTTAATTATGGGCTTGTGAGACTGAGCAGAAAACCCAGCTAAATCGTGCCCAGATTCCAGAAGCAAGACAATTGTGAGATAATAAATGTGTATGTATTATTTGTGGTAATTCATTATTCAGCACTAGAAAACTAATACAGAACTCTTATGTATGTTATCCCAGGAGTGTGTACTAACTCAGTCACAACACTTAATATGCTATAACTGTGGCTTGTTCAAATATTTTTTTCCAGTAAGACTCTGAGTTCCCTGAAGGCAGGAATTCCCTCTTAGCTATAAAATTCAGTAAATTAGTAAATCTTTTATTGCTAATAAGTATCATTTATTTATATATTTTATATTTATTTATATATTTTAATAATATACTTACACAAGAAAATTCCCGTACATGTCCTTCTACTCTTGTCTAGTAAATACAATCATTGGTAAAAGAAGCAAAATAAAAAAAAAAAAATCAGGAAATTATTATAAAAATCTAGGTCAGTGGTGACACTGCTGGTTCCTTTTATCCTAAGTATCCAGATTTTGGAACACTTATTTACCCTTCCTACATGTATCCCAGGCAGTATGAAAAAAAAGCTAATTAATTTCATAACTTCAGAGAACCTTTTTGATTTGAGAGTCAGCATTATTTTCTTGTCCTCAGACACTGTCTTAGGGATGTACTCTCTGTGAATATTTTACTTGGAATCTGGAATCATAAAGTGTTTTGTCTCCTACTAGATGTGAATAAGGATATCTGTAACTCTGGTTGCTAATGGAAGCCAATTTATGGCCATGTTTTGCCTATTTGATGACAGAGATAATGTTTCTGGAGGGCAGAACAAGGAAACAAAAGAAATCGTGTTTTTCATGACATTACTGGAAATACTGTACCACCAAATGCTGAATCCTGCTTTATTTGGGGATTTTCAGTTACCAGTAAATCACAACATAGCTTAAAACCAGTTTTGGTTGGGATTTTGTTGCTTTCACATAAAGTTAGAACGGACAGACTTTCTAAAACTACATTCTCAAGGAATTACTAGGATTTGGTATAAATATCAGTCATTTGATTAGTGGTTTGTTCACAAAATATTAAGTAACTGAATTGATAATTTTGGTATTTTGTTAATACTTTCCTCATATGATAACACAAACCAAAAATAATGCATTTCTTACCTCAATATTGAGTTACAAGGATAAAAGTAACAAATATCAGATATTTTAAAATTCTTAACACATTTGATTTCTTAATGATATTTATCTCTAACTACTTGATAGTTCTGGTCTAGTGCACACATGATTTATGTTTGTTTAAATGGATAGATACTGGTACTCGAATTTTGGCATTCCAATAACAGAATCTATGCTTCTAGAAGGGAGTATGACCTAATGGTTAAAATAAAAGATTTTTCTCTATGAGAACATAAATTAGCTTTTGATCAGAACTAAGGCTGTGGCATAATAGCACAACTGGTGGGAAATTCAGCTAATCCTATAAAATGGTAATGGCAGGAAAGATTAATTTTGGAAAATTCATGATCAAGATGTTTGTGTCTTGATATATTTTTTAAACCATAACATTTTCTTTGCCTGTAGGAACTGGGCTAATCAATATCTTATTTTAATAGGTATCAGCACTGTATGAGCAAACTAAGAAACCAGATTTGGGCATCTGATGCATTATTATTTTTTTCTTTCCACTGAACCATTTCCATCAGCATACAAACATGCTGCAATTTCAACTATCTGGAAAGCATATCATTAATCCTCTTATCTCCTACTTGCTACCATCCCATTTTTCTGCTTTTTCTTAGAATAAAAATCTTTGAAAAAGTGGTCTCTACTCATGGTATTTACTTCCACTCTTTCTGTTTTCTCTCAAACCCTATTAACTAAAACTCACCTTGAAAAGGTTCACAGTGACCACCCCCATACCCTCTCATATATCTGCATTGTCCCTTTCTCACCTTCTTTGAGTTGTGCAAATGTAATCTTAGATAAGCCTTCCCTAATACCTCCAGGGTCCTATACTTTACATTTCTCTTTAGTGCTTAGTGACCGTCTGATATATTATTACATTTTATTTATTTATTATATATTATATATATTATATTATATTATATTATATTATATTATATTATATTATATTTATTATATTTATCATCACCACCATTCATTCCCACTAAATTGTAATCTTCACAAAGGAGGGTCTCTATTTTATTCATTAGGTTATCCCAGTTCCTAGAAAAGTAGACACCCAATAATATTTGTTGAATGAATGAAGGAGCACCATTTATCAAGTGAGCAAAAATTAGGGCAGCCACCATCAGTAGCCACAGGATGTCAGGGTACATACAGTCTTAAAGCAGACAGGTTGATTAAAAGAGATCAAGAATCAGATAGTGATATAGGTAAGAATTCAGAGACTCAACAAAAAGACTAGGACTCCACCTTCTAGAATAGAATTAGATATAAAGCATCAGCTTTCAACTGGACAAAATATCCATATAAACATATGTTCTAGAGGCAGCACTTGTTTTGAAAAAAGCTGAATGTAAACGAAAATAGGAAAACATAACTTCTAGGTCTGAGGTGAAATAAAAGAAGTTCCTGACAATGGGTAGAAATTCGCATTCCATTAAAATTACTGAGTACTTTTGTGTTCAGACCTAAACAATAATAATTTATAATTGTCTATGCCCACAAAATGTTTAAGTTCACCAATTTGTAATTAAGTAAGTAAATAAACAGAAATTTTACACCAGCAACACAATCTACAAAAAGTGTTATTAAAAGTATTTCCACAGCAACATCAGAATAATTACCTCTATAATCAGCAGCAGAGGAAATGTGCTAAAGCCAAGCTTTATTTTTCTCAGAATCATGGGACTGCAGTGCTCACCCACACAACAGAAAATTATATTTTATATATGAAACAGCCATGGTGCACTCTACAATTATAAGTAAACCAATGAGTATTAAAATATATATTTTATGATAACTACTATGAAAAGAAACATTGTGATATTTTTCACTACCAGTGGGATATATCATATTCTAACTTTGGATTATTTTTCTAAAATTAAAGCATTGCAGCTAGCGTTCCAATTTTAGAAGAAGAAATGCAAAAAATCAAATATCCTAATTTATACCTCATTAATAAAATTCATTTTCTTCTCAATGCTAAAAAGAGTTCATCTGGAACTAGGAAAGAAATACATTATCAAAGCCAACGTGTCAAAAGAAGAAAAGATCCAACTGACAGCTAAAATGAGAATCATTTTTATTTTAGTGAATCACATTAAACAAACAAATACCAACAAAGTAAACACTTCTCTGTATTAAACAGGAGACGGGAAACCATCAAAATCCTAGAAGAGAACACAGGCAGCAACCGGTTTGATATGAGCCGCAGTGACTTCTTACTAGACATGTCTCCAGAGGCAAGGGGAACAAAAGCAAAAATAAACCATTGGGTCTGCATCAAAATAAAAAGTTTCTGCACAGCAAAGGAAACAATCAACAAAACTGAGAGGCAACCTAAGGAATGAGAGAAGATATTTGCAAATGACCTATCTGAGGGTTTGTATCCAAAATCTAGAAAGAACTCATCAAACTTAACACCCAAGAAACAAATTATCCAGTTTTAAAATGGGCAGAAGATATGAATAGACAGTTTTCCAAATAAAACACCCAGATGACTAATAGATACATGAAAAGATGCCCCATATCACTCATCATCAGAGAAATACAAATCAGAAGCACAATGAGATACCACCTCACACCTGTCAGAACGGCTAAAGTTAATAGCACAAGAAACAACAGATGTTGGAGAGGATGCAGAGAAAGGGGAACCGTCTTACACTGTTGGTGGAAATGTAAATTGGCACAGCCACTCTGGAAAACAGTATGGAGGCTCCTCAAAAAGTGAAAAATAGAGAACAACCCTCGACCTAGCAATAGCACTACTGGGTATTTACTCAAAGGATACAAAAATATGTATTTGAGGCACACATGCACACTGATGTTTATAGTAGAGTTATCAACAATAGCCAAATTATGGAAACAGCCCAAATGTTCAATGACTGATGACTGAATAAAGAAGAAATTATACACACACACACACACACACACACACACACACTAGAATATTACTCAGCCATCAGAAAGAATGAAATTTTGCCATTTACAGTGACATGGATGGAGCTAGAGTGTTTGTCAGAAAAAGACAAATACCATATGATTTCACTCAAATATGCAATTTAGGAAACAAAACAGATGAACACAGGGGAAGGAAGAAAAAAAAAAGAGAGGGAGGCAAACCATAAGAGACACTTAACTATAGAGAACAAACAGGATTGCTGGAGGGGAGGTGGGTGGTAGATGGGCTGAATGGGTGATGGTTATTAAGAAGGGCACTTGTTGGGATGAGCACTGGGTGTTATATGTATTTGTTGAATCACTAAATTCTACTCCTGAAACCAATATTGCACTACATGTTAACTAATTAGAATTTTTTAAAAAATTGAAAAAAATTAAGTCCAAAATAAAAAATGAGGTAATCATATATTTTCTACCAAAAAAAAAAAAGACATCTGAGCCTAATGCTAATATTTCACTTACCTTTCCAGCATCAAGTGATAAGGCAGTATCATATTTTTTTAAGTTTATTTATTTTTGAGAGAGATAGAGACAGCGTGAGTGGAGGAGGGGAGGAGAGAGAGGGAGAGAGAGAATCCCAAGCAAGCTCTGCACAGTCAGCACAGAGCCTGATGCAGGGCTCAAAGTCACTAAACAGTGAGATCATGACTTGAGCCAAACCAAGAGTCAGATGCTTAACCAACTGAGCCACTGGGAATATCATATTTTTTGCTTTGTATTTTTCTTCTATTTTCAATCTAATGCTATTCACTTTTTAATTTTGTATTGCATAATTCTAGACTCATGTGTATTAAAAAAAAAACAAAACAAAACAGAAGTTTAGAGGGAAGGGAGAGAAAAAAGATGGGAGAAAATCAAATGGGAGAACTAAAACCCAATGCAAGAGTCCACCATGAAGGAATAACCTCCAGGGAGAACATAAGCTTTATATTCCTGTTCTAGACACTAAGAATATTTTGGGAGCAAGATTATTTCTTGTTCTGTGTCATTTGATTTAGAACTAAAATTCTTATTAAGTTTGCAGTATTGAAATATTTAAGGGAAATTAGGGGCGCCTGGGTGGCGCAGTCGGTTAAGCGTCCGACTTCAGCCAGGTCACGATGTCGCGGTCCGCGAGTTCGAGCCCCGCGTCAGGCTCTGGGCTGACGGCTCGGAGCCTGGAGCCTGTTTCCGATTCTGTGTCTCCCTCTCTCTCTGCCCCTCCCCCGTTCATGCTCTGTCTCCCTCTGTCCCAAAAATAAATAAACGTTGGAAAAAAAAATTAAAAAAAAAAAAAAAGAAATATTTAAGGGAAATTAAACTTGAATATATTATAATTAAGGTTTGACAGTAACTTAAGCAATTTGAAATGATGTTATCTGTCAAACGATTAAAGTCATTAAAATGGAAATCAAATTTATTAACTACATGATGCAGACCAGAACATAAAAAAATGTATTAATTAAGTTTATAAATGGTAAAGTATGGATTTAACAAAAGCCTTGTAAAAGTTAAAATCTCCTAAAATTTTGAGTAGAAAAGTATGACTCACAATTTAACATTTAAAGCTTTATATGAGAGAATTAAGTTTAGAACTTATAACTTTAAACCACTTTATATTCCTGTATTCCTGAATATTAATTCTTAAAACTATAGTCATCATCAAATAAGTATTTTCTATGTATTAAAATAGACGTTATGGATGTATGCAAAAGGTAGGAATGGAGAGCAAAATTAAGGAAACAAACAAACATGGATGTGCAAAATATATATTAAAGGATAATACAGATTAAAGGCAAGTGGATCATAGGATGATGAGAGAAACATGAATTGAGGGAGGTGACATTTAAGGCTGATTCAAATATCTAGAGTCAAAGCACTTGGGCAGGTTTGAGTGTAGCACTTTAGGCTATGAAGGCCAGAGTGAGGATTTGAGGGATTTTTTCCCCCAAATATTACACTGGGAGGCACTGGAAAATTTTAACTGTGGAAGGCACAAGATCGGATATGCATTTTTCAGTGATCGCTTTGGTAGCTATGTAGGGAAAGAAAAATGGAAGCACAGTGGCCAGCTAAAAGACTAATGTTATATTTCAGTTAAGATTTGACAATGCTTCATGCCAAAAGGAAATCAGGATGTTTGGATGCATGAAATCATGTAAAGCTGATAAAATTTGCTGATGTCCATTGGGAATTTGTGGATGGGGGAGACATATAAGAAAAAGAGAGAGATTAAGAATGAATCCTAGAATTTTGGGTTGAGAATCTGAAAAGATGGTGGCATTATTTATTGAGACTGAAAAGAAACAAGTTTTAAAGGTGGAAAATCAAGATGTCTCTTTTGAGACATTTATGAGATATCCCAGTGGAGATGTGAACTTGGCAGCTGGATGTACACATTAGGATTCAGTGGATGTCAGGGCAGGAGAAACACATTTGAAATTTGTACCTGTTTATCTGCTTCCTTGTTTTGTATTAATATACTTCAAATTCATTTATATCAATTAGGTGGTAAGCCTAGAGTGTAAGTATCAACAGATAATTTTGACTTATCCTAGGAATATTTGTGATGAAAAAACTGATGTTACTAACACTAAAATGTCAATATTTTTCTATAATATTAGTGCTAAGGACTTATTAGAGATCATTTATTCCTCATTCTTCATTTTATGGGCGAGAAAAATAAGGTACAAAAAGTCATAATTTTTTTTGGTCAAAGATACAAAAATCATTTCAAAGAAATAACCTGAATTATTTTCCTAACATATCATTCACCTTTCTTAAGTTTTTCAGTTTTCTTATATTCAGGGAATGGATGCCACATCAGCAGATCAAACTGGCATAAGCAGTATAATCTCTATTCATTGAAACATGCCTATTGATCAGTTAGTTACAATGTACCTGGAACTTGACTAGGCAGTGCATATTCAGAGGTGAAAGATAATTCCCCTGACCTTCAGAAAATCATAGTATTGCAGAAGAGACACATAATCAAATAACAACATTAAAGAAATATGATGATAGTGTAAGTAGAGTGTACCATGAAATCTTAGAAAAGGGAAGCAAAGGACCACGTCAAAGGATCAGAGACTTTCAGGGTAAATTAATGTTTGGATAGAATTTTAAATAATCAAGAGTTCCCTGGGCTAGTAATGGATCAGTTTTAACCAACTGCATTAAAAAAAAAAAAAAAGGACTAATGATAAGGAAGAAGATAATACTAGTTGGCAAGCAGCAAGTGATCAGGATGAAGGACAGATTGGTATGTGATGATATGGCAAGACATGAGACAGAAAGGAAGAAGACCTAGAGTCCCCAGAACACAGTAGGATATGTAAAGGAAAGACATTTTCCTAACGGTACTGGGAGGTTGTAAAAACTTTTTTTTTCTTTAAAAAGGAGAAGAACACAGGTGGGTACACTGAAATGGATTGAGACTAGAGACAAGAAGAATGAATTTAAGGGCTATAATAAACAAAATTGGTTAGAAGTAATTAGAACAGAGTCTGAAACTAAGAAAGAAACTCAGAGATCAACTCTCACGTTTAAGAAATCAGTTCTGGAAATAATTCAGAATTCATTAAGCAGATATTAATTAGGAAAATAAATGTAATGGACACATTTCCTGATAACTGAGCTGCTTGGTTTCCTGAATGATCAGCATTGTCTTTAATACAATCCTGTACCCCCAACCACAACCTTTGGCGATAGTCAGAAGAGACTCTTAAATACAGAGAACAAACTGAGGGTTGATGGTGATGGGGGTGGGGGTGGAGGTGGGTGGGGGACAGGGTTAAATGGGTGACAGGCATCAAGGAGGGTAAGACTGTATGCTAACTAACTTGAGAATAAATAAAATAAAATAAAATAAATTGAAATAAAAGCAGCCATGACATTTGCTAGATGAAATTTAGGATTTTGGTAGTCTGGCTTTAAGCCAGAGATGTGCTAATGCAATCAGATGAGAGATGTAGAGATTGTTACTAGTGAGCTATTTACTTTACAGCTGGGGGATTATGTGCCCTTAGGTTCTGGAGTGGATGTTTGCAAATTTCTGCAAACTTATGACTAAGCCAATTCATAAAGAAAGGAGGGCAGAACAGACATAAAAAAGGAAAATGAGATAAGAATCATGTAGTCTTTGAGGGACTGTCACAGCAACTCAGCTCCTAAAGGCCTGCCAGTTCTCATGAAGTCAAGTAGTCTTTCCCTCCCGTGCTTGGATTTTGTGAGGGTTTTCAAACCTTTATAATCAATACTCCCTGTTCTTGATCTGGTTTGCATGTACGTATATGTTGCTTGCAACCAAGGCAACACTGGGTAGGAAATGCAATAAATCAATCAATAGATAAGATACTATGTAGTTAGGAATTTCTTTTACTTATTAAGTTATTTAGTCTCTTTATGAATACCTAGGTACTAGAAGCGTATCTGTTTTGGATAGTCTGTTCTACTTTCAGAATTTTAGGTGTTAAGTATTAGCAAGTTCTTGATATTATGATGGAATCTATCTTGATCCTCATTTTTATTATCAAGGCAAGAACTATGCCTATTGTTTGTTTCCCCCCATTCCATAACCTCTTTCTCTTTAGAAGAGTACCTAGAAATGTTTTTAAATTGTTATTTGCCTCTTTCTCTCAACATACTTACTAAAGTAGCTTCTCACCAATGGAAGCAAGAGCCCCTTTATCTCAACCAAGAATCAGTCTCCATTTATCAAATATCACTTAAGAGTTTTCTATTAATAGTATGTTTCTCACGTATCTGGTTTTTGGCCAAAATTTAGCTGACATGCCAATTTCGCATTGTAACACTGGTGTGAAATGCTGTGAAGGGGTACTTAGCTTTCTGAGTAAAGGAGGGTTCAGTTTCATATCAATGTCACCTGGCTGAAAAAAAGAAAGTAATAGAGTGCAGTGTGTAACCATGATGAAAAGGGCACTGGTTAAAATGTTCAAAATGCTTGTAAGTATTTAGGTATGGTACTGTTGTAAATAATACTGCAATATTTTAATACAAAAGGATACTGTGTACAGGTACTAATTTTCTCTAAAGATCATTTGTGATTCTAGGGCATATCATATATATGTATAGAAAGAATATATATATTCTTTAAATGTATGTCTTCAATATTCTTTTTATCCTATTGTTTAGGCCCAGGTGATTTAAAAAAAATACAACTGAACAGACCTCAAGATCTATGGCAAATAAGTTCTGGTAGATTACATTCGGTTGAAGACTGTCCATAGTGATTTTCCACTACTTATGAACTTTTAAAATTTGTAAAGTTTCAGGATGGGAATAAAATTGGGTGCAAAAATTGCTCTTAATTAGAAATAGTCCTAACATGATAAATGTGTGAAATATTAGAACTTATCAATGGTATGGCAAAGATCTTTTTTTTATTTTAAATGCATTTATTTTATTTTAAATGCATTTATTTATTTATATAAAATAAATGCAGTTATTTTAAATGCATTTATTTATTTTGAGATAGACAGAGCAACTGGGGGAGGGGCAGAGAGAGAATGCCAAGCAGGCTCCATGCTTCCGGCACAGAGCCCAACGTGGGGCTTGAACCCACAAAACTGTGAGATTATGACCTGAGCCGAAATCAAGAGCTGGATGCTTAACTGACTAAGCCACCCAGGTGCCCCTTATCCTCTTCAGTCAAAATGGTTTCTAACTTCAAATTTCCTTGCTTTGAGCCACTGTCCTATCCCAGTGACTTTGCATAATAACATCATATCTGTCTTTCATTTATCACTCCCTTGCTGGACTTTTTATAAGTTGAAGAATGGAGACAATGAAGGGGGTCTGTGTTTTGAAACACTGCCAATACATTTTCTCTTCTTGGAAATTAAATTGTTTTCTTGTTACTTTTCATCTTTTGGAATACTTTTAGAAAAGTCTGTAACAGGACCTCAAAGACTAAGAACACGTTACTGAACTTTGAGTTTCAAACTTAAGTCATTGGAAAAATATCTATTCATGTCTTCTGCCCATTTTTATAATTGAATTATTTGGGTTTGGGGTGTTGAATTTTATAAGTCCTTTTTTTTAAGAAGGGTTTTTTGAATAATTTTTTTAATGTTTATTCATTTTTGAGAGAGAGAGAAAGAGAGCGAGAGAGAGAGCAGGGGAGGGACAGAGAGGGAGACACAGAATCTGAAGCAGGCTCCAGGCTCTGAGCTATCAGCACACAGCCCAACATGGGGCTTGAACCCATGAACTGTGAGATCGTGACCTGAGCTGAAGTCTGATGCTTAACTGACTCAGCCACCCAGGCAGTCCTCTATATATTTTAGATACTAATCCTTTATCAGATATGTCATTTGCAAATATCTTCTTCCATTCCATAGGTTGCCTTTCAGTTTTGTTGATTGTTTTCTTCACTATGCAGCTTTTCATTTTGATGTAGTCCCAATAGTTTATTTTTTGCTTTTGTTTCTCTTGCTTCAGGAGATATTATCTAGTAAGATATTGCTTATGTCTGATTTTCAAATTTGTTCCTCAAATACATTTTCACTCATCATCACAGCTAAGTCTGCAGTGAAAACATGAGTGTAGTAAATACAGTCAGCATCTCCACCTGCACAGAATACACTATAAGAATCAATTATCAAAGCAGTTAATATTCATCAAAAATCACAACAAAGTTGACAACTATTATTTACTACCATATGAGATTGGCTTAAGATAAACATGAAACAAGATAAATGTGTCATCTGTTCTGAACTATCAAAACAGTAATCCTCACTAGCTCAGAGTAAAATTTCCACATTTTACTCTAACAAACTCATGAATATTTAATATTATATATAAACTGTAATTTATATGACTTTTATTGTGCTTTACAAATAAAGCTTTTAATTATACTTTCCAAACTACTCAAGTACCATACTAAAAACTATCAACCACCTTATTTAAGACACCAGCTAAAGATCACTTGTTTTCTCCCCAATGATATTACTACAGAAAATCAAAAAGAGAAACTGTCTCTCAAAGTTCCAAAATTTTTTATTGAGCAGAATAAAATTATTTAATTTCTCTTAAGGAATAATAAAAATTACGAATGGCAAATTAGCTACTGTAGATTATCAAATTACTAATATATATTATATAATATACATTCAGTGTAACAATTAAACATTTTTGAACACCCATGAATGATTCCCTGCCAGTGCCATACAAGCTTATGATTTTACATCAGTAATTATTAATTTATCAAGCACATACTCTTTATACTACAGGGCCCTAAAAACCTAAGTAGGAAGCGGAAGGAAAATGAATTAAAACAAAGTATCTTCTGGTGCTCCTGGGTAGCTCAGTTGGTTAAGCATCCAACTTTGGATCGGGTCATGATCTTAAGGTCCGTGAGTTCAAGCCCCGTGCTGGGCTCTGTGCTGGCAGCTGCCCCTCTCTCTCTGCCCCTCCCCTACTCTCTGTCTCTCAAAAATAAATAAACATTAAAAAAAAGTATCTTCCGGGGCGCCTGGGTGGCGGAGTCGGTTAAGCGTCCGACTTCAGCCAGGTCACGATCTCGCGGTCCGTGAGTTCGAGCCGCGCGTCAGGCTCTGGGCTGATGGCTCAGAGCCTGGAGCCTGTTTCCGATTCTATGTCTCCCTCTCTCTCCGCCCCTCCCCCGTTCATGCTCTGTCTCTCTCTGTCCCAAAAATAAATAAACGTTGAAAAAAAAAATTTAAAAAAAAAAGTATCTTCCAATAAAGCACCTAAATACACATGTTATTTTATAGATGACACAAAAGATTCAACCTCAAACACTGATAGGGAAACCAGGCCAAAAAAAAAAAAAAAAAATTAATGTGATATAAGTTTAGAAAAAAAGTTCTCTGCTGGGACAATTATGTAGTAGATTAAAGCCAACATTTAAACATTTAAACATGTTAAAAAACATCAATTTTTTTTTCCCCACAAATCTTCCCCACTGGCAATCCAGACACTGCCCCCAAACCCCTTACTCCCTAACTAATAAAGAAAAAGGGAGAAACAAAGGAAGGAAAAGAGGTAAGGGAAAGAAAGAAAAATACAGTGTGGCCTGAACTAGAACCAAAGGCATCCAAGAAGACATCAGCTCTTTCTCACTTCTGTGTCTTTGCCCATACAATGGATATTTGGATTCCCTCTACTGCTCTCCACCAACATTTGGTAAATAATTTACTCCTCTAACCCAGGTCCCTGAGATGCCTTTCTACACCTCCTGGCAAATGTACATGCTCTTGATAGACCATTTATTCTACCATTAACACACCTCTAGTAGAGTGCAAATCACAAAGTATTTTAAGAATCCCTTCTTCCTGTTAGCCTGTGAATGAGTTCTTTATCTCACCAACGTCTTCCGGGGCCTGGCGCAGTGCCTGGCCTATGCAGATGTTCAGTCTGAACAAGACACTTGAGCTCTGAGGGAGAAGAGCGCTGAATGCTATGAAGGATCTCAAGGTGTGACATTTCCTTACAGAATCTTCCCCAGATCAGTACCTTTCCCACATCTTGTATGGTGAAACATTTGATATGGACAGTATGCTGAGAGAGGACCCACATTTTAAACTGAGACTCACATCACCCATTTTCATAATTTGACATGAGCACAAATCCCAACAAGTGAATGCCAGGCATCACAGCCTTGTGGTTCAGCTTACAACCCCTGGATCATATCTTATTAAATCAAATGTCGCCGTCCCCACTAGCTGCTGGTGTTGGAAGTTACTATATCCCAATAAGCCTGTTTCCCCATTTCTAAAATCAGTATAATGACAGATAACCTCAAAAGTTGGGTTTCAATATTAGAAAAAGATAAAGTAGGATAAACACCACAGCACAGTCACTGCATGTTCACAACAAGTAGCAAATGTTCCTATTGCCGTAACAATAACAAAGGCAAAGAAGATGAAGTTGTGGATCTTGATGATTAATTAATTCCTTTCTTAAACATATTCTTATTGAGTGCCAGTCACTATTCTAGATGTTTGGATACATCCATATACAAAACATTACAGAGTTTATATTCTGGTGGGGATGGAGGTAAATATAAAAATCCAATAAATATATATATTTAATATAACATATATTTTATATAATTAGAAAGAAGATGATAAGTGCTGCAGGAAAAATAGGAGAGAAGATACAGAGACGGAAAATGCTGCAGAGAAGGAGAGGGAAGAGGAGTTTAAATTTAAATTGGGAAATTCCCATCAGTCTCATTAAGAAGATGCTATTTGAACAAAGTCTTGAAGGAGGTGAGCATGTAGATTTCAGGCATAGAATCATCTTGGCATGAACAGCAAATATAAAGTTCTTAAATTATAAAGCCCTGACATTTTGTGTAGAAGAGGATGGGGGCTAGTATAGCCTGAGTGGAGTGAATGAGAATATCGAACGAGGTGAAGCCAGAGCATGAATTTTGTGTTGTCCTTTTAAGAATTTGGGGTTTTATCTGGAAGGAGATAGGGAGTCTTTGGAGGGTTCTGAGCAGAAAAACCACAAGAACTGACAGTTTTAACTTCGCTCTGACATCTGTTATGAGGATAGACTGCAAAGAGACAAGGGTAAAAGCAAGGTTTAGGATATATACTTAGTCCTATAATAATCCAGAAGAGAGGTTTGCTCAGAGCAGGGTAGTAGCAATATAAATGGTTAAGATCTGGTCAGATTTCTGGATATATTGTATTATGTAAAAGAGAAAGATCAAGGATGATTTAAAGATTTTTACACCAATCCATTAGAAGAACTGACTAGTCATTAACTGAAATGGGCATGTCTGTGAGGGAGCAGTTTGGGAGCAAAGTTCAAGATTTCTAGTTTTGTACCTGTCAGACTTGAGATGTCTATTAGAACTAGAAATGGAGATGTTGGGTAGACATTTGGATATCTGTGTCTGAAGTTCAGGAGATGAATGCGCGAAGGAAATATATACATTTGAGAGTGTTTGGCTTACAAATGGTATTAAAAGCCCTGAGACTGGATGATACCTGATAAGATCATCAAGTAGCCAAGGACCGGGCTCAGTGGTAGTCCAGTAGCAGGAGGTCTGGGAAGGAGAAACATCAGCAAAGGAAATTGAGAAGGTAGAATCAGTGAAGTAGGAGCAAAAGGTATGATTTCCCCCCAACTAGCATCAACAGCATCACAGGAAAAGTGTTAGAAATGCAATTCTTTGGCCTTACTCATGCCTTAAGGAGTAAGAAGCTTCAGGGTGGTACCAACAATTCATGTTTTTAGTAACTCTTCCAGATGATTGTGATGCATGCTTCAGTTTAAGAACCACTGCCTTGGAGGTACAGTTGGATTTGGGTTAAAATGGAGGAACTCGCAAGCATTCCCTTAAATGTTAATAAAAATCTGTCATGGAGCCTGTGTGAAGAACCACACACTCGACTAGATACAGTATTGACCAATCACTCGGAGAGTGCAGACCCTAAGATGTTACTACACTTAGATTATTGCTTTTACATACTTTCATATTTCTTATTTTCTCATTTTCCATTTCTTTTTAGGCATGATTGCTTTAAGCAAATTTTATACTCCCCAGTTGATTTCATTAACTTCAATTCCTTTCCATTAAATCTAATTAAAGCAATGAAAATGTAACTAAGGTTTTTTACCCATCTAGGGATAATTAGCATTCTGAAAGAGAGCTTGTTTACCCAAATGAATTCCCTCAGTGGGGAGGAGGGATAGAAAAAGAGACACACACAGAGAGACAGAGAATGTTTATATTAATTGCCTATTTCAGGCAGATTCTATACTTCTCACCAACTCCCACTCCTACCTTCACCAAAGCAAATAAACCAGATAAAATCACAAATAGCAAGGGAATAAACACATAAATCAGTGAGTAAATACACAACAGATCTTTTGAAATTTTCTTTAATATTTAAGGATGGTAGAAAGATTTGTCTTAAGAGTTAACAGTTAAGAACTGAAAGAACTGTGTTTGATATTAGCCCAACATCTAACTTGGGGAAAGTGATTTAATCTCTCAGAACCTCTTCATGTTCAACAATAAATATGTATACAAGTAGAAAAACTTCCCTGTAAACTTACCATGAAGGCTGAGATTGATCTCAATATTTTATCAAATCAAGAACTAAGTAAAGATTAAGTTGCTATTAAGATAGATGGAAAAAATTATCTCTCATTAAAGGATGGAACTTTGGGACGGGGAATTTATCAACTATTTCATTTTAAATAAATATAGCTATTCAACTAGGGCTTTAAAATATTTTAAAGAGAAAAACTATATATATATATATATATATATATATATATATATATATATATATATATATATCGATATACCCTTTTGTATTATTGATAAAAAGGGGTATTCAAAATAAAAATTTACATACTCAAATAATTGTATGATAGTCATACATTATTTTTTTTAGAATTTTTAGGTATTTTGGTACATTTCAATAAAAATAGCATATTGAAAAGTACAGAAATAATATGACATATAACCCGTATGTATCAAGATTTTAGAGATCTTTCATGTTTCCACATTAGCTTTAGATCTTTCTTTAGAAAAAAAATCACATGTCACAGATACAATGAAAGACTGTATCTCCTCATCTAGTCCTTTTTTTATCTCTTTCTCCCGGGATATGCAATATCTTGAAATGGAACTATATTACTCCCTTACAGATTCCTGCATATTATACACATATATGTGTATTCATAAAAAATATAGTATCATTCAGTGTTTGAATATTTGCATAAATAATTTGGTTTATAACTTATCATTAGGTTTTCAAAATTTATCAGTATGGATATATGTAGCTGTAGTTCATCGGTTTTAATTGCTAAATCATTTTTATTATAAGAACAAAACAGGGGCGCCTGGGTGGCGCAGTCGGTTAAGCGTCCGACTTCAGCCAGGTCACGATCTCGCGGTCCGTGAGTTCGAGCCCCGCGTCAGGCTCTGTGCTGACTGCTCAGAGCCTGGAGCCTGTTTCCGATTCTGTGTCTCCCTCTCTCTCTGCCCCTCCCCCGTTCATGCTCTGTCTCTCTCTGTCCCAAAAATAAAAAAATAAAAAAACGTTGAAAAAAAAAATTAAAAAAAAAAAAAAGAACAAAACAGTTTATTCTCTTACAGAGAATCAGGTTATTTCCACTTTTTTTTCCCCTTGCATTACAAACAATTCATTGGCAGGAATTTTCTTTTTTAATGAGTGCTATTCAAATGAATTCAGCTGAAGGAAATTGTCCATGGCATAGTCAAATCTAACAACCCTGTCCATGAGCCCCTCCTTAACAACTGTCCATACTAATACAAAATAATTTTGTGTAAAAACTAATGTTTCTATAAGAAGTTCCCATGAGAGAGGCTGTCTTTTGTGGTGGGAAATCCAGTGCTAAAGGAAAATCGTGAACTCCAAGAAAAGATATACAACAAAGTAAATTCATTTTGGTGTGTCCCTATGTGATCTTTATAGTATCTACAATGTGGAAAGGGTTTTATTTTCTCTGTAAGAAAATCAACTTGTATAAAAACTGTCATTGATCAACAAATAGTTCCCTTTTTATATTAATCAGATGGACTGTCTTTATTTTGTTTAAGTTTATTTATTTTGAAAGAGAGAGAGAGAGAGAGAGAGTGAGTGTGTGTGTGTGTGTGTGTGTGTGTGTGTGTGTGTGTGTGTACACAAGTGGGGGAGGGGCAGAGAGAAATGGGGAGAGAGAGAGAATCCCAAGCAGGCTCTATATTGTCAGCACAGAGCCCAATGCGGGGCTCAAACTCATGAACCATGAGATCATGACCTGAGCTGAAATTAAGAGTTGGATGCTTAACCAACTGAATTACTCAGGTGCCCCAGGCTATGTCTTTATAATGATCAATAAACAAAAGACTTCTAGTTGAGTGTTTCAGATATCTGGGATCAGGCTTGTGAGATAAAAAGAAACTTTTTCTTCAGATGACTTGCTCCAGGCTATCAGTTAACAATTTAACACCACTATAGATGTATGATGGAATTGAACAATTAACTAAACAGATGGCTTCACATGTATCCTTACAAGAGAGGGAGTTTTGAGACAGAAGAGGAGGAGGCAATGAGATCACAGAAGCAGAGAGTGGCCTGGTATGGCCAAAAGCCAAGGAATGCCTACCACCACCAAAAGCTGGAAGACACAAGAAATGATTCTCCTCTAGAGCCTTGGGAGGGAGTGTGGTTCTGCCGACACCTCAATTTTGGACTCTAGCTTCTAGACTGTGAGAGAATGTATTCCTGTTTCACTTTTTATGCAATTTGTTACAACAGTCACAGGCAACTAATACAGATCTATCTATCTAATATCGATCTATCTACCCTATCTATCTGTATGTACATATACATATGAATTAGCATATGCATATAATTAATTGTTCTGTCAGCTGGGAAAGCCTAGAAGAAATGGCACCTCAGTAGCAAAGGGAAAATTGACCAGACTCGATTTTATTTGAAAACATTTTGGAAAGCTCCACTACCAGTGAGTCAAGTCACCAATAGAGCATATTTCTGCCATATTCACAGAGATCGAACATACAAATAAACAATAACAAATTCATTATGTCTGGACATGCCTGAACACTTATATATTAAAATACATGCTATTTGTTATGCATTAAATTTCTTTACACTTCAGTTATGGTATTATGTTGACTTTCAAAAAATTACATATTTAGATGAATTATATTTGCGTGATTGTCACTTTAGGAAGCAAAAAAGAGCAATGCATTAGAAAGTATTGGGTTTATTATAAGTCAGGGTTGTAGGGTCTGGGAGGCTTGAGCACCACTGGCCCAGGAAGCTCCTGATTCTGTTTGCTTTCTTCTCCAGTATGGAAAGAGTTAGCAGGTTGTGACTTCTCAATTCCTAATCATGTCCTAAGCCTGGCAATGAGAAGTGTGGCAGATGCTGGGGATGGGTGTGCTGGAAGAGAAAAGGAAATAATATTTTCCAGCACCTAGATTCTGGTGTTGGCAGCAAAATTACTAGTCCATGACAATCTGCATTTATCTTTTATAGAAACTGTGCTCACTTTATGGAATTATGCTCACTTTAAATTAACTACAAACCTAAGTTGTATTGTATAAGTTTTGTTTGTATTCCTATTTTATTACCAAAACATCTTATTGATCAATTACACATCTTGAATGAAATTGAATCTAGGTATCAACCCACAGTCTACCTTTGAGTCTCAATCTGAAACAAAATTCTATACTCTTCACTTTATGGTAACTATTAACTTGTTGATTAACTTGTAAATGGATCAGTGATAAATTTATGTGAAGAGGCAACAGAGAATTAGAGAAAAAAACAAAGAAAACTGTGCATTTGAGCTCAATTCCACAATGATTTTCTATATGGTTCTTTGACAATCTCTGTGAATTCCATGTAACTATTGTTTTGAGTAGAAAAAAAATAATAACTGATCTCTAATTATAACAATAGCAAGTACCTAGGAAAAATGTAATAAGGAAATGAAACAAAACTCTACTGTGTTTTTCTGGACTATTCTTATTTAAAAAAAAAAGTAAGAAGGTAATTAGAATATTTACTTTCCTTTAAACAATGACAACATTAATTCATGACACCTGTAGCCACAGTTAGGAATTATGAGGGTAATCATTAAACTAATGTTACAATAGATACTATGATTTTACACAAAGACACTACAGGTGCTTATTATGGAGCTATAATACCAAATTTGCAAAGGAAATACATGTGTTATTTCAAAGCTTTAGTCAGTAAACTTTTTACTAGCAAAAATATGAGGCTTAATTCCCCACAAGAGAAATAAATAGTAGAAATCATGTCTTTGAGCCATAGCTTGCCTCCACACAAGTAGAGAATCATACTGTCCCATCTGTCCTAACCCAACTATATCCTTTAGAAACACATGCCTTCCTGGAAAGAGCACTGGCACATATATTATTATTGCCTTTATTTATATATAGTTCTAGCTTTATACCTGTCTTCCTAGAAATGTTTGTCCTTTAATGATGTTGAGTAAGAGTTACATGTTTTATTGGAATATACTACAGACTACCATTAAAATTGAAAATAATATTTGAATTGACAAGTGGAAAGTTAATGCGTATTCTAAGAAAGAAATCTACTTTTAAGATACCTACTGGTGCATACATACTAGAAACATTACAGGAACTGATAGAAATTTTAGCTTCTATTAAAATATGACCTCAATGTCAACGGAGGTCTCCTTCATTTTGAAATTTAAATAATACTGATTGCTAAATCCACATCATGTCCTATGGGAAGTCCAATACACCCCCACCCTTGATATTTTTTTTAAATACAGAAGTGTTCATTCGCACAACAATCTCATCACCCCAAAGTGCTTAATCTTACTGAATTCTTGAATATGGCCCCTTTCCCTAAATATTCTCAAAACATCTTTCACATAAGGCATTTGCATGTTCAATAGATATTGTCTAATACAGTAATCTCAGAATAGATAATAGTACGGCATAGTAGCATCAGGATAAATAATAACCTGAGCATAAAGCTTTTTTACTCTAAAATGTATTCTGAGACACTATTTCTCCACATCACTGAAAAACTTGCTGTCCAGCTGACCAATTTCCTGTTGGGGTCCCTATTATTTTCTCTCCATTTGCAGAGCCCAATTAACTTATTATGTAAAGCAATTCATTTGTCTCTGTTTTTTCCTAAATCAGTCCAAACCATTTATCTTAACAAGAAACCAAGTTCATTAAGGTATATTCCAAAACAGTTTCCTTCCTGACAAAAATTTGTGATCTTTGTGGTAAAAAAAATAATTTAGTCTAATTTTTTTTATCTTTAATCTCAAATAAATCGACCAATTAATTAGCACTAGACACAGGAGATAATGACTAAATAACAAAACTGTTCCCCTTTTCAGAATTCAGTCTAGTCAGGAAGATAGGTGAACAAGATGACAGGCAATGCACTAGGAACTATAATGGAGCTGTATGAGATGTTTAAGAAGTAGGGAAAATCCAGAGATTACAGAGCTCATGGCCTAAGGCAAAATTCACGTAGAAGGAAACATCTGATCTGAGTTAAGTCTTCCCAGATGCATAAGAATTTGCTAGGCACTAGGAAAGTTAAGGCACTCCAGACCCAGGGGAATAGCATTTGTAAAAGCATGGAAGATTTTTATTTGGAAAAATAATAATAAGATATCTTTTACAGGATACACACAGGATGATGCAATGCAATTAGCCAGAAGGCAGGGGATCAAAGTGATATGTTGTGAAGATCGTAAAGCAGGCAGTGGAAGTAAACAGTACTTAGAGGATTTTGAGCAGGCACAAGTTTCCTGTTAAGACTTTGGTTTCAACGGACTCAGGATTCTGGTTGAGGAAACTCCACAGAGCAGTGTTAGAGTTTAATGATGGTTTTTAATTTGGCATTTGAGTTAAGCTGATCTTGACATGCACATGGGACATCTGGGAGTAGAAATAAAGTCAAGATGTCTTTGCTATGCTATTAGTATAAAAGAGAGAATGAAGGCAACTATGTGAATAAAAATATTGAGAAAGAACATATAAGTGAAAAGACCAGTGGACTGAGGACTGAACCCTAGGGAAAATTAATATTTAACGGCTAAGGGAAAGAAGAATCTGAAATAGGAAGATGTTTGAGAAGGAAATCAGAAGAATCAGATGATTGAACTCTTACAATCCCAGTGAGAGAATTTAAGAAGGGGTTATCAACAGTAATAAATAATGCAGTGAGATCAAATAAGACATAAATTGAAAAATATTCATTGAATTTGGCAAACAGGACAGAAAACATGGCAAAAGCAATTTAATTGTCATGGTTAGGGAGAACACAGATTATATTGAGTGGAGAAATGATCAGGCTACAAATTTACACTCAGAATTTGGTGGCAATGTCAACAAACCAAGGTCAAAACAATAAGACTTAGCATATGGCAGATGCTGAATAAAAGACTATGGGGTAACTGAATGAACAGATGAATGACAAATGAAATTCCAGGTTTACTCATATCCCAAATGGAATATCAACAATGTTCCTCATTATTGGGTGCTGTGTTATTATACTATATTAGTTAACTTTGTTACATTACAATACTATGATATTCATAGGAAGATGTTTTGTTATAAGCAAGTAGTCTCTTTTTAGAGACTATGTTTTTATAGTTACTTAATTTTTTTTATTATTAAAGTACAGTTGACATACAATTCTGTATTAGTTTCAGGTGTACAACAAAGTGATTCAACAATTCTATACAGTACTCAGTGTCCACCACAACAAGTTAGCCACCATTTGTCACCACACCACATTATTATGATACATTAACTATATTCCCCATGCTGTACTTTTCATCTCTGTGACTTATTTTATAACTGGGAGTTTAACCTCTTAGTCTCCTTCATCTGTTTCACCAATGCCCCTACCCACCTCCCCTGTGTTTGTTCTCTACACTTATGAGCCTGTTTCTGACTTTTGTTTGTTTGTTCATTTGTTTTGTTTTTTACAATATCCAAGATATGGAAGCGACCCAAGTGGCCATCAATAGATGAATGGCTAAAGAAGATATGGTATAAATATATGCAGTAGAATATTACTCAGCCATAAAACAAAATAAAATCTTACCATTTGTGACAAAATGGATGGACCCTTGTGGGTTTTATGCTAACTGAAATAAGTCAAATAGAGAAAGACAAATACCATACGATTTCACTTATATGTGTAACTTATTTTTGTATTATAAAATTTATAGAGTAACTCTGTGAAATTCTTATTTTAAAAATGTTTTAAAATTGTACACATAAACATCTTTTCAAATACGTGGATTAATGTATTCCTTGCCATATCCTTAATTATAGTCTCAGTTGTATCCCTTTTTTAAAAAAAAATAACATTTATTTATTTTTGAGACAGACAGAGACAGAGCATAAATGGGGTAGGGTCAAAGAGAGAGGGAGACACAGAATCTGAAACAGGTTCCAGGCACTGAACCATCAGCACAGAGCCTGACGTGGGGCTCGAACTCACGGATGGCGAGATCATGACCTGAGCTGAAGTCAGATGCTTAGCCGACTGAGCCACCCAGGCACCCCTCAGTTGTACCCCTTTAAAACTTTTCTCCAAAAGAATAAGAACATACACTGTAACTGTTTTAGTAAAAAAATAATCTGATTAATTAATTCAGTTCCTCTATTACTCAAAATGCTCTTTTCTGTACAACCACATTGAGATCTGGATGTAGCCAATATCCTATTGAATATTGAATACTGAATATTGAATATTGAATACTGAATATCCTATTGAATATCCCCAGCTGGGACTTCACATGACTCCATCCCCCAACTGCTTCATTTCAGCATCATTTAGTCAACTCTTAGATCATGAGAAATCATGATAAATGGTTGTTTTAAGCCACTGTGTTTTTAAGTTTTTGTGTACTAAGAGTGTTTTGATGGTGATGAAGGGGTAGGTGGCAAGAGACAGAGCTGGATAAGAAGCTGGGAATCAGATTAAGAATGGTCTTCTTGACATTGTAAGATTTTGGTTTTATATTAACAGGAGTGATAAAACAAAACAAAAAATGATCCATATAAATTTTTTGCTAGGAATTGATCTCATATAATTTGCAGGTTAGATATTTGAACTTAAATTGAAAGAGTCTAACATTAGAATCAAGAGACCAGGTAAAAGAGTGCTTCACTAATTGAAATAAAAATATTGAGCCTGAAATAAAATGGTAATAGTGGGAGGAAGGTGGGACACAAATGGTGTCAAGATCTGTATAGGAGAAAAAATTTTGTAGGACATGATCACTTGGATGGGAGATACAATTTGGGTTATTCAAATGGTCAAAAATTACAGCAAATTAAATTTTATTAAGGCAACATGTGGCATATTTGCAGCACAGTGGGGTTTCTCTTAGAACTGAAAGACTGAGATGTGTGTGTCTGGGTGTCTGGGACAACTGGAGCTAGGAACCCAATGTCCCCAGATCTCTTTCTACTTTTCTTCTCCTCTGAATTTTCTTTCCTTCTTTTCTCTCTCTGTATAATGGTTTCTTCCAATTTTCTCAGGTAGGAAATTTTAGATTTGACAAAGAAAATTGGATGGAGGAAAATATGGCCTCCACATAAGCTAAGATTTACATTTAATAGTCCAAAATCCAATAGATTTACATTTAATAGTCCAAAATCCAATAGAAAGCCTACTTTGTCTTTCTCAGGTCGAGAACAAATTGTTTCAGAAATACCTGGGCAAATATTTGAAAAAGAATTGATTTCTTAGTGCTCATATTCTCAAAAGTGGCAAAGGGGAGTTTTGTCTGTGGTGTGAGACAGTCTTAGAGAAGATGATTACGTCCAAGTGAAAGCGCAATAGATCAAGTGGAAGTTATTTTTGTACTTGAAATAGAAATGTCTTCTGAACTAAAAAGCTATGCACTTTTTTTCAGCACAATAACTGAAGGCTGTTTGAAATGTATGCTAGGGTTTTTCTCATTCGGTACCATGTGAGTTCATTTCAAATTATCAGTGATAACATTGGGTGGATATTCTAATAAAGGAAGACTCTTCCCCTTTATTTAAAGGTAGCCAGTCTTTGGGGAATAGGATTGCAGGGTGTGGTTTGTGAGCAAATCTTAAGAAAGTTCATTGTCTTTACAAGAGCATTTCCCAAAGAGTATTCTTCTAAATACTTTAAAAACACAGACCTTTGTGGTCATGTGATTCTGGAAGTGCTACATTCTATGTTTGCCTCTTAGGCATTCACTACATAGATTAGAAGATCTGAAAAACTCTCTGTCTCCCTCTCCCTACTTTATATATCCATAGTGTTAACTAACGTACTTGACAATATTCAAAAATAACCTTTCTAATATCCTGTATTACATATTGTGGAAAATGCACTTAAGATAATATTGATTTAAAAATCTATTCCATGATTTCAAACTAGAAAATATTTAGACTACAATTTCAATTTAGAGTATACGTTGTGTAACATACAACATATAATAATGTGGATAAAATCATCACCATATATATTATTTGTTGAAAGAAATCTCATTAAATATGATAACTGTAACTAAAGGATAACACTGGCATTAATTCTTTTCCTATTTTTTCCCAAAAGGAAAAAGCATTCATCTGAGATCCTTTGAATTGTCAATCTACATATCTTACTAGGCATAATTTTCAGACAATGACAGACTTTCATTAGGAGAAAATATACAGTTATTTAGTCACTGGTTTCTGTTATTTAATCTTTTTTACTGATACTTTGAATGGCAAAAACACAAAACATTACAATTAATTTTACAAAGGACAAGAGTAAGACTACAGCACAATTTAATTATTCAGTAAATTGACAGAATTGAGATATTTTTCCAAATAAATAATAGCATTTTAATCTTTCTTAAGAAAATATCCAGAATCACAACTCATGTCTGCAGATCAAAAGTTTAAAGATTAGGGGTGCATGGCTGGCTCAATTGGTAGAGCATGTGACTCTTGATCTTAGGGTTGTAAATTCAAGTCCCACATTGGGTGTAGAGATTACTTAAAAATAAAATTAAAAAAAAAAACAAAAAAGCTTCAAAATTGGAGATGCACATGTTACAGTTATACTTCTGGGTGTTCAAATATGGCCCTCATTAAATATAATAGGACAAAAAATCAGTGGCTCTGGTATCTTGCTGCTTATCAGGAAAATCCAAATAGTTTTTAGTAATAGAGACCCCAGAGGTCTTTAACCCTAAATAAATGGAGTAAAAAGTTTTTGGAAACTCTTATTAGAACCATGAAATCTTTATGTTCAAAAGCACCTCTGATGATCCTGATACCACTAATCCATGACTAGCCATGATATATGAAAATCACTGGACTGGGTATTTGAAGGTCACTTACCAACTATTTCCAAATACTCCACATAATGTACATTATATTGACACACTTTTTGATTATCATTACTTATTCATCATAATGAAAACTTACTAATTAGGCCAAATACTTTGAAATGATGACAGTTCAATAATTATTCATTGATAAATGTGTGGTGGTGATTTTATCAAAATTAACCCAATGAATAAATAAGAGTCTATGGCTATCAAATGAATAACACATCTTATCATGAATAATAGAATGGGTTCATTGAGATTCTAACATTTTAAACTAGTTCCCTGTTAAACTTGATTGACTTTGATTTGATGATCACTTACAGAGTATTTCGTACAATTTTCCATGCACATTAAAACATGCAAAATTCTGAACTCTTCTTTTACAAACTAAATGTAAATTTGTTGATTGGACTTAATAGGTGATCCTATGACTGAAAGCTTGTTGCTGAAGGTGAGATTAGGTAGGCAATGAAGTGGGAACAGAAGTGGAGAAATTTGAGACAGCTTTTGATGAATGCATTGTTAGGTTGTTTTGTTTCAATTTACCCACCCCCTACACTAACTTCTGTGGCTGGTAAGACATCAAGCAAAATCTTATCAGTGACAACAAATTTAGAGAAACTTACAGAAATCCCACATACAGAATGAAACTTCATTGTTGAGGTCCTTATTACTGAAATTCATGATAGATATAAGAGAAGCTAACATGTAGGGTGTACATAAGGATAGTACATCTTGCATTTCTCGACTTATTTGTATTTTTTATTTAGTAGAAAGAATATAGCAGATTATCTAATTTTTGGATTCTATATAAATTTACACTAGCAGCTCTTAATTTCTTAAAATGCTGAAAACAATCTTTTATACTTATATTGATGTTTTAAGAAAAAGAAGGGATTAAATAAGAAGTGGTTTATCAGGTCTATGCAAAACTTACACATGCGCATGCACGCACACACATACACACACATACACACAATGGCGGTCTTTTTCACAAAATGAAGTTAAGACTATCTAACCAATTCAATCCTACCAATCATTCTTGCAATTTTGGTTACTCTAATTGATATAGTTCCCATCCCTATTCACGTTTAGATATGTCATTGTAAAACCAAATCAATTTACCAATAAATTGTGGTTACAAAGACTGCTAGAGAATTTACGAAATACCGGATTTATGATCAAGAGCAATATAATTATACTCATCTATGGAATCCTTTTCTATCCTCTTCCCAAGTTGAAGAAAAGTCATTCTAACATGATTGTACACAACTGTGTATCTTTCCTTATCTATAGCTGTATATTACTTAGATTACTTGATTCATTTTGTTGGCCAACTGGGCTAAAATTCCATGAGTGGAAGGTTCAGATCTACTTTCATTCATCATGATATTCCTAAATCAACATAATTTCTTGCCCCAGATAAATTCTCAAAATCCACAAATCTTTTTTTTAATGTTTATTTTTGAGTGCGAGAGAGAGAGAGAGAGGAAGAGAGAGAGAGAAAGAGAGAGAGAGAACAAGCAGAGGAGGGGCAGACAGAGAGGGAGACACAGAATTGGAAGCAGGCTCCTGGCTCTGAGCTGTCAGCACAGAGCCTAACACGGGGTTCAAACTCATGAACTGCAAGATCATGACCTGAGCCAAAATCAGACACTCAACCAACTGTGGCACCCAAGCGCCCCCAAATCCCCAAATCTTAAATGAATACTTAAAATCCTTTCTGCTGCAGACACACAATGTCATCACTGTAGTTAGAATTCTTGCCTATTTTCCCTTCGGCTTACTAGAGCAGGATCTTTAAAATCGATCAACCTTAAAAAATTATAGAATTGTTACACAATGTTTTCTTATTCAAAATCTTATGATAAAGGTTACCAACTGTTCTGGATAGCACCCTTTTCAGCAATTCCCACCAGCTATCATTAAAGTTAGTCTTTGCATAGGTGAATAGCTGTAATAATTTCCTTTTTCTATTATTTAAGCTAATTCTTGAAAATACACTAAGTCTAGGTCATTACTCAGAGTTAAATACTTTCAGATCATAACTGAGCCTTCTCAAATTAAATAGCATTTAGCTCACTAAATGGGTAATTTACTTAAAAGTATTAATGGTCTGAAAGAATTAATGCCTGTGCAAAAATGTACCTAGAAAATCTCTGGCTATAAATTATTTCTCTAATATCATCTGAGACCCAGGAAAGCTGTCTATAGGAAAGCTATGCCCTAATTCCTATGAACAAATTATTACTGCACTAAGATCACACGCTGAGATCTGACTAGATACTATGTCTCTCAAGAGCCAAGTGCATTACCATAGGAAAGGGAATCAACAAGCTTCTTGAAGGACTTGTGAGTTTCCAGTTACAAGTCATGTACTTGGGAGTCAGTAGCCTAGGTCATAATTTTAAAATTACACCAAAATTTCCTTCTAATTTCATTTTTTTGGTCCACACAATTTGGTGGGTGTGTAATATGATATTTTCTTTTACTTCATCAGAGATGAAACATTTTAGTGACAGTCTTAAAAAAATATGTTGAGGGAGGCAAACCAAGAAACAGACGCCTAACTATGGAGAACAAATTGATGGTTACCAGAGGGAGATGGGTGGGAGGATGGGTTAAACAGGTGTTGGAGATGAAGTTTACTTGTTGTGATGAGCACCGGAGTTGTATGGAAGTATTGCATCACTATGTTGTACACCTCAAACTGATATTACACTGTATGTTAACTAACAGGAATTTAAATAAAAACTTTTTTAAAAAGTTAAAATGTTTCATGTGTGTTTTTAAGAAATCTACATAGCTAATAGAAACAAAATATAATGTAGACCCAATTTTTCCTTATTAGCCAAAAAAGGTGACATAGAAATTTTTAGTCTAATTCTTTAAAATCTGAAAGACAGGACTATGTAATTGTATCTGGGTCAAATTTCATGACAGCCATTAACATAGTCCTTCCTTAATTGAAAAAAAAATTATATGAACACGTTATAATTCAATTTTGTAAGTCATTAATATGTAGAAGTGTAATAACACAATATTTTATTTTGAATAATGAAATAAATGGTCTCTATTTTAAAGATCATTTAAAGAGTAAGGAAATATATTTATCTAATTATTTGACATCATATTTAGCTGTATTTGAAAATGTCAGTCTTATAAAAATTATATTGTGCATTTAATTGCTGCTATTTGACATAACATGCAAACAATATTTTAATATAAAATCCACAGTGTATTTTTGAAGCATTCATAACAGAATGTTATAAATTTCAAAACTATGTACACATATCAAGGGTGAACATTATAGAATGGAGAACGAAGTTATAGAAGCTAACTTACTCTTGCTGATAAGAAACGTATATATTTTGGTAAACTAAAGAAATTCTTATATCAGAGCCACAGGATGGCAAAACTATATGTTCTCTCAAGGTGGTCTTGCCTGAGAAAATGGCACTATAGTAGGGATAGTATTTTGAGACATTATGTTATATTGAAGATATCCCTTTTATACACACATCACCTTAACAGTTAAGATTCTACCAGGTTTTATCAAATTATAGCTTCTTGGGATCCCTGGATTGTGGCTCATTTCTCAAAGAATATGTAGACGATTAACTCTGCCTTGTTTGTAAGAAATATTATTGTTATGATATCTGATCCTTCTCATTATTAAATTAAAATATAGAATTATAGTCATGGTTTTCCAAATGTTCTCTATGCTTCTCCATTTGTGAAGCTTGGACCTGAAACCAATATTTAAAACAAATGGAGGACTGATGCATAGTTACTATGATCTACTATATTTACTTACCTTAATGCAAATATATTTGCATATAAATTTTAATTTGGTATGAGTCCACTGAGAATAATTAGGAAATCAAGATAAGCAAAATACAAATAAACCGCTGGTAACTGCACTACCCAGAGAAAGCATTCTCACATATCTGCCTGAAACAGGATGGCCAACCTATCTGTGAAAGTGGAGACAAGCCCATCTTACATCACAGAGCTACAGAGTAGTGTATGACAATGAGGCCAGGACAGTCCAAAGAGCCAGGACAACTGATGTGCATTACTCAAGGGTTTAAGAGGACTCCTCAGGCATTTCTGGAGACCCGGAAAATACCTGAAGTTGTGGACAGCTCCGTGTTAACTAAAGGCCTGCAACGGCAAGTAAGGGAAGCACTAGTGAAAAATGGGTTACTCTCCACCAATTTACCCTCTGGCTGCAGTGGCCTGAGGAAGCTCATGCTGTTACATTATGAAGACATGCATGTTTGATTCTATATCATACAGTAGTATTGGTACCATATCTAGAGGAGTATGTTGTGTGTTCAAAAGGCTGAAATACAGTCCTTTCTGCACCAGAAAAAGCATGAAATTTGTTTTCTAAGTTTATGAATTACAATTCAGGCTATTTGGATAATTTAAATTCTTTTCTTAAATCCAAAATAGTCCCAAAAATTAAAAAAAAAAAAAGTTGAACCTTTGTGAATAATGTACTTCATGCAATAATTGAAACAATTTTAAAACAAAGAAAATGCCATCCTTCATTTCTTTAAAAGAGTCAAGATTGCTTTAGGATGCTCCAACTGGCACAAAATTCAGGTAATAACGGCTAATTACATTTCAAAGTAAGTGTTAAAGAGCCATGTTCCCATTAAAAAAAAAATGTGTGTGGAAGCAGTGGGTGTATGTATGTTTGTATGTTAAGTGGTAAGGAAACTAGAGGACAAGAAAAGATGATATAAGATTGAAATCCCATGGACTTGCGTGTTATAGGTTCTCCTAAGTTTTATTCACTTGGAAGGAAAATATCTTTTTATCTGAAAGTTAAATTAGTGTTTTTTGTTGCACAATGAAAATTATGACTTCAACCTAAGTGAACTTTATAAATATATTAAAAATTATACCCAAGACACCATTACAAGACTTTTTTCTTAGGGCTCAGTAATTCTAGACCGAAGAATGGGTTTGGGGCACCTGGGTGGCTCAGTCGGTTAAGCATCTGACTCCTGATTTAAGTGTAAGTCATGATCTCACAGTTGCAACATCGAGCCCGCATGGGGCTCTGCACAGACAGCGCAGAGCCTGCTTAGGATCCTCCCTCTCGCTCTCTCTCTCTGACCTTCCTCTCTCTCTTGTGCTCACACATTCTTTCTCTCTCTCTCAAAATAAATAAAAAAACATTGAAAAAATTTAACATTTATTTATTCTTGAGACAGAGACACAGAGCATGAGCGGGGGAGGGGCCGAGAGACGGGGAGACACAGAATCTGAAACAGGCTCCAGGCTCTGAGCTGTCAGCACAGAGCCCGACGCGGGACTCAAACTCACAAACCGCGAGATCATGACCTGAGCCAAAGTCGGACACTTAACCAACTGAGCCACCCAGGCACCCCTAAAAAAACATTTTTAAAAAGAGAATGGGATCAAGTGCTCCTGTATCTAAAAGTTCACAAAAACATCAAAAGAAAAACATCTTTATACTTAGGTGGGATGTTGTAAGCCTCTAAAATTGCAAAATAATGATACTTATTAAATGATTTTTACATTTCATTTGTTTTTCTTATCCACTGTTTGTTCTGTGACGCTCAGTTATTTGGCAGTCTTCTGGCTCATTTTCCCCTTAGACGGATGTTGGCGTACATCTGCTCAAATTAATTATCAGCCTACTTCAGTAGACTCATTTGGCCTGAATAAAAAAGTTCAAATGCTAATTTATGGTTGATCTATGTGGCCTCCTCCATTGAAAATATAACGCATGTTATTACGCCTCACAGTGACAGAGGCACAAAAGCTGTGAACCCTCTTTCTTATTTTTAACTGACCTGCTTTTGTGTTTTTATCGGCCTGTACCTGGGTCTTGGGGAAGACAGGTACCAGTCACTGGGATGCAAGAAAGTTAAAATGTGGGTGAAACAGCACAGTTACCAGAGTTAGCACGGTTAAAATGTTTAAAACATTGTCAAAAGTACTGGCATCTTGTTTTTGTTTTTTTGTTTTTTGGTTTTTAAGACAAAATACTGTGTGCGTGTGTGTGCATGAAAGACAGAGAGAGAGACAGAGAGAGACAGACAGCCAGGAAAAGAGAAAAAAATCCTTTAGGGCTGGACATAGAATTGTATGTGAAAAGCAATATGTAATCATATAACAATTGTTGTAGTATTGAAGTGTTCTCATCATTTACTTGTTCTTATAAAATACTAACAGAGGATCGTATGTGTTTTGAAAAGAACTAGATTTATCAGGATGTCTTAGTTTTTGTTAAATAAAAACTGGATTGACTTATTTAATAAATGTCCACAAATGTCCATTAAGGGTCTACACTTTGTCAGGCAGAAAGTGGGCTCTCTCTCATAGAAGACTTTTTCAGATCTTAAGTATATAGCCCTAAACATTTTAATGTAGCTTCAATGTCTCAACAGTTTGCCTGTACTATTTCCCAGCATCATGTAACCTTATACTTGTAAAGCAAGAGAAAGCACGGAATAGGAGAAAGAGGTCGCAGAGACCTAAGTTTAAGTTTCAGTGCTAGGGCCTCAGATCTGACTATTATGGGAACGATTTTGAAGCTTAAATTTAGAAAATTCAAAAAACTTAACAAAATACATCTACCTCAAAACAGCTGATACATTTAATTTATTGAGACTTCTGATGAGGGAAGAATAGGCATCAGATAAACCAAATCTTATGCAAAAGACATTCTGCACAAATGATAATAAACGTGCTTTTATTCTCAAGGAAAAGCTAACGGCTTATTTCTGTATATACCTTAGCTATTTTACTGCTATAGTTTACTTAATTCACCAATAAATTTAAAAGTATAATAACATGCCAAAATTATTCCTATGATTCATTTAAAATGATAGCACATATTTCTAATGTGGCTGACACAGGAGAAACGACAGACACAGACTATATATTATATGAGATGCCAAAGAGCAAAATGCATGAACATACAATATGCTGACTCCTATGTCCCACTTTTCTCTTATGATACTGGAACTAATTTAATCTCACTAGTTTGAAGCATAACATTTCAATTAGGATATAAGCTAATAATTCATAAAGTGGTTTGGGGTGTCTTCTTTGTGACAGGCGACTATGATAGAATAAGCAAGAATAAATTAGACACAGTTCATGCTCCAGAAATTCTACAATCTCTTTGGTGAAGCAAGTAGAAATAACAAATTAATGAGATAAGTCCCAGGATGTGCATACAGGCATACAGGGGCACCAAGAAAATACCTAATTGAACCTATTGCTATGGTAGAAAACCTCTTGTCCACGGGCTCATTCAGCACCATCATACTCCCTGTCCTTCCTTTGAACTAGCTAAGTCCAAGTCTTCTTTCTAGTTCTGGACTTCCTCAGGGAAGTTTTTTCTGAACTTCATCCCTTTACTTTATAGGTCTTACTAATATTTATATTTATATTTCTTTGAATATTTGATAAATATTTACTCTCTTTTAGACAGGAAGCTCTAAGACAGCTGCTTTAATATAATTAGTAGCTACTCAATAAAAACACTGTTGGGTTAATAAATAAAGACATGAAATCTGAAGAAGCTTAAAGGTTAAATAGAGTTACCTGGTAAAGGTGGAATAAATTCAGCAAAGCACACAATAAGAAATAGGCTTTAATGTGGAGGGCAACTAACTAAGCATAATGTATAAAGTAGACAACAGCAAGAAATGATGCCAAAAACATCCCGGGAGCCAACTTCTAGGGCTGTTAAAACTCTGTTAGGAAGAATGGGCAGTCTTCTTGGAGCAAAATTAGGAGCCTTTGTGGGGTTTTAATCTAGGAAGGGTAGGGGCAATTAATTTTTTGAGGAAATATTTATTTATTTTTAAGAGAGAGAGAGAGACAGAGTGCAAGTGGGGAAAGGGCAGAGAGAGGGGAGACACAGAATCCAAAGCAGGGTCAAGGCTCTGAGCTGTCAGGACAGAGCCAACTTGGGGCCCAAACTCATGAACCACAAGATTGTGACCTGAGCTGAAGTTAGACCCTTAACTGACTGAGCCACCTAGGTGCCCCCATTGTTACATTTCTTAAATTCCACATATGAGTGAAATCATATGCTGTTTGTCTTTCTCTGAGTGACTTATTTCACTTAGCATAATACTCTCTAGCTCAACCCACATCATTGCAAATGGCAAGATCTCATCCTTTTTTATGGCTGTGTAATATTCCAAATATATATATATATATATATATATATATATATGTATATATATATATATATATACATATATATATACACACACACACACACACACACACACACACACACTTCTTCTTCAACCACTCATCAGTTGAAGGATACTTGGGCTCTTTACATAATTTGGCTATAGTTGATAGTGCTGCTATAAACATGGGGGTGCATATATCCTTTTGAATTCATATTTTGTATTCCTTGGGTAAATATCTGGTGGTCCAATTGCTGGATTGTAGGACAGTTCTATTTTTAACTTTTTGAGGAAACTCCAAACTGTTTTTCAGAGTGGCTACATCAGTTTGCATTAACTATGGGAGAATTTTAGATCCTTTGTACTTTGAACATAGACACATAAAGCTGAAAGTATTTTCAGAAGAAATGTACTCAGGTAAGCAAGTAATTTGTTGACATAGAAATAACCTATTGTTTGTAAGTTACACGTCAAAGAACTAATCCTTCAAAGCAAACCATAACAGGCTTTTCTGAGGGTACAGTTTCTGTTTTCTCTCCTTTTTAATAGGATTTGTATATTATACTAAACTATGTGGCATTATTTATTATAGAATTTATTTCATAATTTTAAAAGTTTATAAATGTCAAACACTATATAAATATTTCACTATCTCACATCAAATCTCACCATATTTTATCTCATTTTAACTGACCAACAAATAAGGAATGTATTTACAGAACCAGAGTTAACAGACAACTTGAATTTACTTAAGTAAGAAGGGCAAATTATTATAATAGATGTCTCACAAAATTCAGGGATGGGAAAAGAGTTAACAGACAACTTGAATTTACTTAAGTAAGAAGGGCAAATTATTATAATAGATGTCTCACAAAATTCAGGGATGGGAAAAGAACTGGGTCTCAGGAATTAAGAAAGCGTACTTGAATGTCCATAGACTCACTCTTCTTATCTGTACCCTTGTCATAATCTGTTACTCCTCTTAAGTTCTCCTTTTTCTGCCATAGGCCCCGAATTTTGAAAGAACATGGGACTTCATACTGCTTCCAAACTTTATGTGTACAAGCACAAAGCTTCCTCTTTTCCTGTTTCTCCTAAAATTCCCTAGCAAGATCTTATTGGCAAGTTTAGATCAGGCGGTCACTACTTGACCTAAAGTAGCCAACCCAACCTGAGTTAGGTGACAGAGTGTTAGATGGAGGGATGGGTGGGTCTCCAGGAAGAAAATATCTGCATTTCGGTGCAAAAAAATCAGATGCTTACCTTGATCCTTAACAACTGGAGCACCAATACATTCAGACATTTGGGTGCTTCTACTTGACGTTTATAATCTGAGACTTGTGATAAACAACAATACAGACAGAGCCAGTTCATTCCACCAAAGTGGGGGCAATATTATCCAATGTCCAGTAACAGCCTTTTGTGCCCAGCGATCTGGCTAGGCTTTCTTTTAACTGTAACAAATATTCTATGTTCACATTTTTTGCTAGTGACAGAAAACAGAGATAGCATGAACGATAAAAATCCTTTAATAAGTTAATATTGACACAACTTCTTTAATTCTAAAGTTTTCTTATCTCTTAAGTAGAGGATGGGACTGCATGTTTTTCAGACTTAGTTTTATAGCTGTTGTCTGTTAGCAAGCACTGCAGAAAAATAAATATAACTTAGGGGACATAAAGAGAAAATTCTGAAGACCCAGTGGAACAGAAGAACTGAATGACTCTAAAAGTGGTAAGTTACTAAGAAGAATAAGGTGTATTAATATAAACCAAGGGTTAATTGCATAGGTATTCTCCATGAAAGTAACATGTGACAAATGATTAAGCCAGCATATAAAATAAAAATAATCTGGAGAATGATAGTGCATTATTTTCTTGCCAAACAATAATTTGTTTTTTTATTATACAGATAACTATTCAGAGAAAACATCAAAAACTTCTGTGTAGTTAGGATTAAAGGTGATAGCTGAATAAGGTTCACTGAGGAATATTTCAAGAGCATATAGCTATTTTTTAAGAGAGTGTATGTTGACTACGCAGTAACCACTGGCTCTGGAGAATTCCAATATGGTAGTATTAAGACCTCTTCAGGTTATTAGGTAAGAAGAGACATTCTGTTAAGTCATTATGCATGACAATGGACATATGAACAATGAACACAATGAACACTGTCTACACAGAGAAGTGACAGCCTCCGCTTTTAGTGTTATTTAGGAATAAATTTCTTCATTTTGCCCTCTTTTGCATGTATTTTCTTTTTTTTTTTAAGTATATTTATTTATTTTGAGAGAGACAGAGACAACATGAGTGGAGGAGGGGCAGAGAAAGGGAGGGAGAGAGAGAGGATCCCAAGCAGGTTCCACGCTGCCAGCACAGAGCCCGATGCAGCACTTGAACCCACGAAACCCTGAGATCGTGACCTGAGCCTAAACCAAGAGTCAAACGCTCAACTGACTGACCCACCCAGGTACTCCACATGTAGTTTCCTTTTAAATTATCTTTTCCAAAGAACTCAACCATCTATTCCTTTCTAAAAGTATACATTTTTACATGTCATTACTTTTGTCTTCTCCCTCCTCTGATGTGTCTGTCACTCCACCACTTACCCTAGGTACCCTCCTCTCCCAGTATCTCCATCGGATCCTTCAGCATGACCTTCAAACATTATATACTAGTAATATATTCAAAGTTTTAAAAATGATGCCTTTAATATATGTACAACCTTTATTCTTCTGCCTTAGATTTCTCCTTTTTATAACTATGCTTCTTAAAGGGTATAACTTCACTGCTTCCATTTGGTTTTAATTTGTTCATTGCACTCCAGTTTCATTTTTAATGGATTAAATCCATGGTCCTTTTAGTCCACATCTAATAGTGTGTCTAGCATTTGACACAATTTATGACTCCTTCCTTTAAAACTATCTCCTTTCTTGACTTCAATAATGACACAGTGTTCAGTCATTATTCATTAATTGGTTCATTTAACAGATATTTAATCAGTATCATTTGACAGGCATCATGGTAGGTGCCAAAGTATAAACTTAAATAAATAATATATGAACTTTTAAAGGAAAAATACACAAATAATTGTTATAAAATATGATAAATGCTATAAAAGAGATATTTACATTGTAAAATCATATCACGGAAGAGGTCTCATTTTAAAATACTTCAATACAAATCACTGTTCCCATTCAAATATATAAAGTTAAAATATATATATAAATCTGTTCATTTTAATGGATAGAAACAAACAGAAATAGCTTCTAAAAAATTCTGTGTGAATGACATAAACCATTACTCATTCTGCAAAACAGATTAAGTATGAAAAACTAGTCTAAGTGATAGTATTAGTTCTGATTAACGTTATAGATAGAAAACATTCATCTTCATTAAATACTTATAAAAATAATTATTAATCAAATGGCACTTCAAAGGTGGTGTAGTTGAACTGAGAAAAGTCTTTTAAAACTGAAGGGATCTCAGAAACCAACTGGTCCAAACTCATTGTTTTATAAAGACGGAACTTACTCTGGAAGACACTTGTTCTAAGTCACACATAGGGCACAACAGGATTAGAACCCACGAGGCTCTGTTCCAAATGATCTTTCACCAACCAGAAAAACTGAGCACAAAAGTAAGACTACACAGTGAAGTGCACACACCCCTTTCTGGAAAACGTTTATAATAGTCCAGAGAAAAATATGTTAATGTGTATATGAGTATTACATGCTTTTCCCATCATTTATTCCAATTATAAAATGATGGATCAACTCCTAAATGCAGTATTAAACTCCCAGGTACCCTCAAATGGATGGTACTGAACACAGCTGAGACTGTGTTGCTCTAAGAAACAAGAATAAGAAAATAAGATTCCTAGAAACGTCCTTCATATCTTATAAAAAAATTACAAGATGTGTCTCTAAATATCTCATAGATAATGCAAGAAATATTTCCTTTATCTGTCATCTGATCACTTCATTTTAGCACAAATCCACAACTATTCCTTTTGAAAAAATTAGTTGCCAACGGCAGACCTGAAGCTGATGTTCTCAAAATGTACATATTTACAGGAAAATTGCATCTTCTCTGTGGGGTGGGTTTGGTTTTAGAAGTCAGCCCATAAGAAAAAATCAACTTACTCAAAACCACTCTAAACAATTCCTCAGGGAGACATCACACACGAAACTAACATACTATGCCTCACTCAGTCCACTCTGAGATATTTTCCTCCCAAGTTAAGAGTATATCACTCCTACAGGGGAAAAGCACCAGATGGATGACCTATCCTACCATAAGGACTTTGTTTTTTTTAAAGTACAATGTGTACTTTTTAATGTATGAGAAATATCTTTAAAAACAGACTGATTCAGCATCAAGAGGCGTTCACATCATGAGCACAGAAGCAACTTCAGAAATTGTTCGGGTTTCTGATCTCGCATTCACTAGGAGAGAATACGCTCATTGTATGTAATCTTCTGTAATTCTTAAATGGTTGTCTCTCCGTTCCTTCACATGAAGTTGCAGTACATGAATAATTAAATTTATATAAGATATATATGTAAGTGATGCCATTCTACTTTATATGCTCTTTTTCATATATATGAGACATACCTGTATATATACTGATAAATATAAATACATATATGGTGTGTATATATGTATATCAATATTCAACTATATACATATATAAGAAATGTTTTGATGGTATTAAAGCTTATTTCAGAAATCTACTGAATTTTGTTAAAATGCTCCAACAACAAAATATCTAGTGATACAATTTCTAAAATACACAAACTGTTGCATAATAAAAAATATGTCTGGTCTTTGTCCCAGGTTTCTAGGAGGGAAATTCTAAACTCTTGGAATGTCCCCAGTGGTGAGTTGTCTTTATTACTTATGATGGGTCCCTTAAACCACACCTGACTTTATGTTCATAAAGTGACTCATGGTAGTCCCTCAGATAGTTTCAGGATAGGGTCTGGGCAATCCAGAAAGATGAACCATGTGATTGGAGTAATGAGGCTTTCAGCCATGTGGTATTAGCATGACTTCATGATCTCCAATGAGAGGAGGGGACAGGAGATGGAATTCAATCATTTGGCCAATGATTCAATTAACCGTAACTGAATACCTGAAGACTGATGAGCTTCCTTATTAGTGATTAAAATATGCCAGGAGGATGATACATTCTGAGAACATGGAAGCTTTAAATGTGGGCCCCTCCCAGATCTCATCCTGTGTCTCTACATTTAGCAAGTCGTAATGTGTAATCTTTTTAATGTTTATTTACTTATTTTTGAGACAGAGAGACAGAGCATGTGCAGGGGAGGGGCAGAGAGGAAGAAACAGTATCCGAAGCCAGCTCCAGGCCCTGAGCTGTCAGCACAGAGCCCGACGCAGGGCTCAAACCCATGGACTGTGAGATCATGACCTGAGTCCAAGTCGGACGCTCAACCGACCGAGCCACCCAGGTGCCCCTTAATTTGTAATCTTTATAATGAAACTTTAATTGTAAATATAGCATATTCCTCAATTCTTTGAGTTGTTCTAATGAATTATTGAACTTGAGAGGGTTAGAGGGGGTCCTCAAATTTATAGCCGGTTGGTCAGAAGTGTGAGTGGCTTGGGAAGCCCAGAGCTTGCAACTGATGTCTAAATTGTATCCCTCAACATGTGAAGCCTATGCTAACTCTGGGTAGTTAGTATCAGAACCATAGTGCAGTGACCATGCCATAAATGTACTAACACTATGTTTGAAGGTAAAGAGTGACCTGTATATCTGCTTAATATGTAACTGATCTAAGCTTCTTCAAGAAGCTACACACACTGAGTAGTAGATAAAAAATGAACTTAATCTAGTCTGATAATGTGAACAGTCCATTTATTTATTTATTTATTTATTTAGAGCGAGTGAGCAGGGGTGGGGCGGAGAGAGGGGGAGAGAAAGATAATCCTAAGCAGGCTCCATGCTGACGGACAAAGCTGCCTCTCAACATGTGGCTCAAATTCATCAACTGTGAGATCATGACCTGAGCCAAGATCAAGAGTCAGACACTTAACTGACTGAGCCACCCCGTATCCCTGAACAGTCCCTTTAAATAAAGCTATGATTCCCCAAGACTTCCATATCTTGTGCCCTGGCTATACTCTGAGATGACAGTTCAGGATGATGGAACCTATACAAACTCACAAAAAAGGATTAAGGGTCAGGGGCCACAAAAGATGCTGTCCTTTACCTCCTCCATCCCTTGTCCGTCTCCCTTATAATCACAAACTGTCTCTGGTTAATGTTACTTGGGATCTCTGATGGAGCCTGGTCACTCTTGCCAGTCAGCTTATACTTACCTAAGCCCCATGCTCCATTGAGTCTCCTTGTACGGGTCGTCCACCTCCCACTTTTACTGCAGGGTCAAACTGCTTTTTCCCAAGGCTGGCCCAACTGCAAACCCACAAATACTCAAACCAATTGCCTCCATCATGTCCTCTCAGGGAGATTTGATCTGAGAACCCACGGGCCTTTTCATCCTACAGGGAAAATAGGCATGTCCAGGAAACCACATTCCCTTATACCCCTAGTTGAGGGAGTCTCATCTCAGAATAAAGAGTGGGAATCCAATATGGTCAAATCCTCCTTCTTCCTTATATGCCTCTCTTTTATCTAATATATCTTTAGATCTTTAACCTGACCAATATCTGTCCCTCCTTCCTGTCATTTCTTCTCTTATAGAGAGGATCAGGCTTTACCCATTCTTTACATCACTACTCAAGGACAGAGTTCAGAAGCTACAAATGAAATTTCAGCTTAATGGAGAAATTAAAACAAAGCAGTTTATCTTTTTTCAAAACATTATCCTTCGTTAAATAAGGATATAAACTTATTGTTATCTATTTAAAATAATAAAATACGTGTATATGGCCAAAATAGAAAACCTGTTTAAAGTAAACTACATTAGGTATTTTTCTGCTTTTCTTCATAATGATATTGCTAAAAAACAAACCAATATTTCAACTATTTTAATTTAATCAATGTGCATTCATCTTGAATCATGCTTTTATTTTTTTATTTCTTTTCAATGTTTATTATTTTTGAGAGACATATTTTATAATATGTAAAATCAGGAAAAGAAAAATGGTTGTAATAACTTTCAAAATATATTTCCAGAATTTTTAAAGTTCATTCACTCAAAAGCATTTATAACAAAAGGATCATACTGTACATGGAACATTGTGTCCTATATTTTTAATTTAACACCAAATAATAAACATAATAGTAGAATATTAAATAAGTTTGGAACATTTTTATTGTGGAATTAAAGAAGAATTAAATAATAACATCAAAACGTTCCACGAGCCCTTAATGAATAAAAGAACTGTGCAAAGAGCTTCATATATGTGATTTTATTTAATGACACAAAATCTATGTAATGGGCACTGTCATTATTCCTTTTATTGATTTTTTAAAAGGTTAGAAGTGGTTAAGTCAACTGCCCAAGGTTACAGAGCTATTAATATGTATCTCTGATCACTGTGGTTGCAGTCAATGATTAAATGATCATTAATATAAATGATTGTTCAAATACAACTTTTCCCATTAAACACACTCAAGGTATGTCTTTAATTCTTGAAGATAAAATGTTTGGAAAGATCAATAAAAAAGTTATTTTTCTTTATTTTTAAAGAGAGAGACAGAGCACAAGCAGGGGAGGTGCAGAGAGAGAGACACACACACACAGAATCCAAAGCAGACTCGTCTCTGAGCTGTCAGCACAGAGCCCAAAGCGGGGCTCGAATCCACAAACTGTGAGATCATGACCTGAGCCGAAGGCAGATGCTGAACCAACTGAGCCACCCAGGCACCCTTAAAAACCAGTATTTTTAAATGTAATTTAAATGTAATTTAAAAATGCTCTCTTGATAAAACCTCTAGCAAATGTGTGTGTGTGTTTTTTTTAATATAAAATCTTTTCCCCACATTATTGTAATAGAGATCAAATTACTTTTGGGGGGCCTTGTAGTTTAAGATTTGCTGTTCCTAGTAAAAAATACCAAATTTGTAATTTGGTCCATGGTATATTTACACAGGAAAAAGAAACATTTATTTGGAACTGTGTATAAGAAGCTTTTAAAAGAATTCATGGTATTAATACATACAACAACTTAGATGGCTCTCCAAAGGTATTAGGTTGAGTGATAGCAGGTAGTGTCCTGAGGTTAGATTATATATGATTCCATTTACATGACACTTGAAAAGATAAAAGTAAAATTATAGTGATGGAGAACGGATCAAATTGCCAGGGGATAGTGGGCAGGGGGTAGTGTGATGACACAGTGATAGCAGGAGGGAATTTTTGGTGTGACAGAATTGTCCTATGTTTGGGTTGTGGTAGTGGTTGCATGCAATCTATATATGCGTTATAATTCATAGAAATTTATACCAAAAAAAGTCAATTTTACTCTAGGTTAATTTACAAAATAGAACAAAATAAGTGTTTTCTTAGAGTTATAATAATTATGACCATATAAAAAAACATGATGCTCACTAAAGCTGTTTTTCTAGAAATGTCTATCTTATGTTGTTAAATTGTGTGAATTACTAACATATCATATGTAAAGAAAATATGTAAAGAAAAATTAATAAAAATTCATAGCCTATATTTAAAATTACCAATGCAATATGTAACAAGAACTAATATTGTTTAGTTGGTATCATGAGAAGGCAATGAGATTAATTAATTAAGCTAATAATAAATTTAAATGAAATGTCATGCTCCAAATGTCATATATGACTATCAGATTTTTAGATTGTGCTGCAGATTGGTGGGAAGGAACAACACAGAGATATGTGTAACAAGTTCCTAATCAATATGGTGACAGTCACCAACCTTAAGAAAAGAGGGGGTACCACACAAAGCAGTAGCATATCTTGGCCTGTCTTCTCCTTATCCACTGATCTCCTAAAGGATAGGTACACAACTGCTACCACATTCTCTGTAGTAGTGCGAAAATAGCCAATTCTTTGCTACTGACAACGCGTGTGTTATGTCACCATTCTGGAATGCTAACAATCCATGCATGTCCATCTAACAGGTATTTACAGACAGCCATTCAGATTCTTGAACCACATTAGACATTAGTGAGACTGAATCCTCAAAGGAGAAAAGGCAGAGTCAATACTTAGGTTCTCCACGTGATCGCTATTTCTAGGTCCTTTCTGATAAACTTGAACCCCGCGTTCCTCTCTCTGCCTCTGATTTCAGAGCTTTCATCTGGTGATTCTGATCCTGTGTGTGGTCTGACAGTCCAATCACAAATCTTTCTTTGCAGCTAAGAACGTATAACCCCCTGAAGGAAGACAAAAAAGAGCAGCAGGGCTTCAATCCCTGATGCTACCAGGAGCTCCAAAACCGCTATTTAAAACGCTCCTGCAGAATAGCAATTAAGTATCACCCTTAACTATATTATATTATTTTTGGAATATCTATTACGGGTGTTAAAGATACTTTGGTTGACCCCAAGATCTCAAAGCGGTCAATAATGCTTCCTTAAAAGCACTTTAATATCATAACAAAAGGAAAAGAATCCATCTGTATACCGTTCCAGGCTATAAACATTCTCAGTAGGAATTGTACCTCTGACTTTCACTCTCTCATTAGAGCTTTACTTAATATGTCAGATCTGTGATCATGATTTTGGCTTGCAACTAGACAGATGGTATTCAATTGCACATTTAATGTTACAACTTCTAATATCACAATACAAAAATAGTGATCATGGGCTGCATATCCATTTTCTGTAGACACCCAGGAAAAATAACTCACATTTCCTCTTTTATCATCTACTTCTGTGCAGCCAGAAGGTTCCATGCCACGCCTTACCATCTGTTGATGGATTGCTTGCTAATATATTTTTGTTGTAATTAGGGAATTAATGGAGAATTCTAGATAACATAATATTCTGTGTAATAGTGATGGATGATCAGTTTTTAAAGAGTTTTAATATATCTAAGATTAACGCTAAATGAACCATTCTTGACTTTTTTCTTGATGTTTCAGAAGCCCCATCAGGATTTTGAAATTCCTTGTATTTAAAAACAAAAAGAGCTTACAAAAATCCTACTAAATAGAAAACAGAATTAGAGCAGGTGATTCTTACTCCTATGTCACTGTGTTCAGCTTCCCAGGCACAAAAGTTCGCATCCTTCAATTAACACTAAACGAATGCAGTGATAACACATTGCACAACCCGTCAATTACCTCTATAGTAATATGATCCCTAGAATACCCTTTGACTTTCCAGTGCCTATGAACAAAATATGTGCATCTGCATTTCTACCTGAAGGCACCATGGTGTCCTTACAGACTTTTTGTTTTTCTTAAAAAAATAAACCTCCGCTCTCCTGAGAGGGCTTGCATTCAATGAGTCACATGTTCCTTTATAGAAACACAGTCCTAATTTGATTGATTCTTTTATAGTTTACACTGCTCTCACGTTTCCCAAGATTAATTGTTTGCTATGGTAAGGCTTTGTGTTACCTGAGGTTAGATGACATGCAAACAAAAAGATTTTGATATCTTCTCCTACTTTCAGGTAATTTTATTAAAAGTAATTTGAATGTTAAGTAAACTGATGTTTCCTTTGGTTCTGAAAACTGGCAGATTATTCTATTATGAAGCAAAAAACATATATATAGTTATAGTTAGTTATATAGTTATTAAAATTTTTTCAAAGTTTATAGGAGGTTGAAGAGTAATAATTTCCAAAGGATGCCCTCTAAATTTAAATTTAAAAATGCACTATTTTTGAGATCACTGATTTTAAAATTGGTAAATTTTTATCTGTGACATACACACTTGATGTAATTTATGACCATACACTTAATAATTACTTTTATTTTTTGAAAAATAGAGCACAAGTAGGGGAGAGGGGCAGAGGGAGAGGGAGAGGGAGAGGAAGAGGGAGAATCTTAAGCAGGCTCCACACTCAGTGTGGAGCCAAATGCCGGGCTCAATCCCACGACTCTGGGATCATGACCTGCGCTGAAATCAAGGGTCAGATGCCCAACCAACTGAGCTACCCAGGTGCCCCAATAATTATTTTAATACCCCCATCTCCACAATGGAAATAATTCCTAAAAGTAAAGACAAATGTAATTAAGACAGCTGGAAACTGAATTTTATCACAATATGATGACATCAGTGAATTTCATCCACCAAAATAGACAGTATTTCTCATACCGCTCCTTTCACCAATTAATTCTTTAAAAAATTTTTTTTAATGTTTATTTATTTCTGAGAGTGAGAGAGAGAGACAGAGCATGAGCAGGGGAGAGGCAGAGAGAGAGGGAGACACATGTCTGAAGCAGGCTCCAGGCTCTGAGCTGTCAGCACAGAGCCCAATGCGGGGCTTGAACTCAGATTGTGAGATCATGACCTAAGCTGAAGTCAGGCGCTTAACCAACTGAGCCATCCAGGCGCCCCCACCAATTAATTCTTATGACAAAGTAGAGAGTTACAAATCCATTACAACCACTGGCCATACAACCAGTGCAAACGTGGGCCTGAAACATAATCATTATTCACCGTATTTCATAGAAATTTAAAGTCCCACTTAAGCTTATCAACCTCAGCTCATACATACTGACCCTGTGATCATTCTTTATTGAGCAGATATCTATGGAATATTGACTTTGTGATAAGCACTATGACAGGCTTCAGTGAATAAAAGTAAGCACAAGTATACTGGGCCCTGCTGTCTGGAGTCTACACTGAAAAAGAAAGAAAGCCAATTTATAGAAATGTATAATTATATAGTGACATAACTAGTATGAAAGAAAAGAATATGGTGCTATAAACCTATGAAAATAGAGAAATCTGACCTTACCTAATGCGTAAACAAAGACTGTTATATAAGTTAAGCTAATGTTCAGTTGCATATAAAAATCACAAAATAAAAGTGACAGAAACAAGAGAGAAGTTTACTGCTCCCTCATAGAAAAAAAACCTACCGGATATATGTGGTCCAAGGCTATTTATGGGAAGTCCAAGTAGCCAGAAGCCTATACTCCTTTTTTGGTTTCTGCCAATTTAAGTATGTGCTTCTGCCTCATCATCGAAGATGGCTGCTTGAGCTCCAGCAATCAGTTTGCATTCAAATCAGCAAGAAGGAGTGAAGTGGGGAATAGTGCCTTCCATCTCTTTTAAAGAGCTTTCTAGAAGTTTTGTACAACCTGTTCCCAAACATTAGTGGGTGAAAACTTAGTCATACAGCCATACCTAGCTGTAGGAGAGGATGGTGCGGCCATGTGAAATGTGCCTAATTAAGAATTAGGAGTCTTGTAATAAAGAAGAAAGAAATTGATATTTGGAGGCAAGTACAGTGTCTGCCATAGCTCGCCTGAAAAGATGACTTTAGATCTGAGGTTTGAAGGTGAATAGTGGTGACAGACGGTGACAGGAGGAGGAGAATGAAGGGCTTTCCAGGCAAAGGCACAATCCACATGGTTGTGCTGGCGTCCCTTGCAGTGGGATGTGGACCACTGGTGTCCAGTAGTCTTTTATGTGGGAAAAGAAAGAACTTATCTCCTGTTTTAGCAGTGCTGTTTTGAGATTTTTTTTTCCCTAGAGAAAGAGTGCGCAAGTGGGTGAGAAGAGAGACACAGAGAGAGACAGAGACAGACAGAAGCGGGGCTCACCTAGAGCAGGGCTCGTGCTCACCCAAGGTGAGACTTGAACTCTTCCGATGTGGGGACTCGAATTCACAAACTGTGAGATCATAACCTGAGCCGAAGTTAGATGTTTAACGACTGAGCCACCGAGGCACCCCTTGAGATTTTTAAAATATGCAATTCAAACTAATCCTAACTAATCCTATCTAATATAACAGCCTTTACTAACCCCTTAGATAAGGTCTAGTTTCCAGATTTTACTATTTTTCTTGAGGCTGGTGCATAGTTTTGTTTTGTTTATTAATAATCATAGGTTTACAATGAGTTTGTGTAAGCTTCCAACAGTATCAAAGACACAAGTAAATAAATCTCTCCTGTCAATATCATATAAATGTCACAAGTGTGTGTGTGCATAGACATATACACACACGTGTATGCCACATATACACATATTGTGTATGTATACATATATATACACACAAACACACATATACATACATATTTTATAAAAGCTGTTTGAAGTACTTTTGCTAAAGTAAAGATTTTGAAAATTCTTAGGTGATAAATCTCACATTTTAGAAAATACTCCTTTGAAAACATGTCCTAAAGTCCATTTTACTGCTATGCTTTCATCTGATACATATTCTCTGGAAATATCCCCTGCCCATTTATTTTTTGACGAGAGGGTATTGGCAATTTATCCAAAACTATTTAAAATACTTTTTAGAGCAGTCATTTGTTTTTTTTTTTTAAATCCAGACTTGGCGGGGCGCCTGGGTGGCGCAGTCGGTTAAGCGTCCGACTTCAGCCAGGTCACGATCTCGCGGTCCGTGAGTTCGAGCCCCGCGTCAGGCTCTGGGCTGATGGCTCGGAGCCTGGAGCCTGTTTCCGATTCTGTGTCTCCCTCTCTCTCTGCCCCTCCCCCGTTCATGCTCTGTCTCTCTCTGTCCCAAAAATAAATAAACATTGAAAAAAAAAATTAAAAAAAAAAAATCCAGACTTGGCAGGAATAGTTTTGAAATACAGCTGAAGATACTAGAATTTCACATAAACATTATCATAAGTCAAATATGAGAATTGTTATTTTGAATTTTGTTGGTCAGGATAATAAAATGCATTACTAAATAGGCTATTCTGATCTATAGATTTACTCAATAGGGATTCAAATTCTTTCAATACATAATGGTATTTTACTTAAGGAAGTTAAGCATTAGTGTATTTGGTCTTAAAATATAAAAAATAAAAAAACACATAAGGAGTTACTTCTTTTACTTTTTTTTTCTTCTAAATTTTCTCTTTGGATTGGTTATTTCCCATATAAAAGGCTCCTGTCCTAATTAGCAAACAAACAAAAGCAGAAACAGACCCATAAATGCAAAGAACAAACTGATGGTTGCCAGAGGAGAGGACGGTGGAGGGAAAAGGGTATTCAGCAAAATGGGTGAACAGAGTGGAAGTTACAGGCTTCCAGTTTTGGAATGAATAAGTCACGGGGATAAGAGGGACAGCATAGATGGGGTGCCTGGGTGGCTCAGTCGGTTAAACACTGATTCTTGGTTTCAGCTCAGGTCATGACCTCATGGTTTGAGTTTGAGGCCCACACGGGGCTCCGCTGGCTTTGCGGAGCCTGCTTGGGATTCTGTCTCTTTCTGCCCCTCCCCCCCCCCCCTCTCTCTCTCTCTCAAAATAAATAAACATTTTTTTTTTAAAAAGGCACAGCACAAAGAATATAGTCAATGGTACTGTAATAGCATTTTATGCTGAAAGATGGTAGTTAACTTGTGGTGAGCATAACAATGTACAGTTATCAAATCACTATGCTGTACACCTATTGCACACTATGTCAACTACATTGTACAATATTACTAACGTAATATTTGTCAACTATACTTCAATTTAAAAAAAAAGGCTCCTGGAGTGCCTGCACGGCTCAGTTGGTAAAGCGACAGATGTCATTCGGCTCATGTCACGATCTTGCAGCTCATGGTTTCGAACCCCGTGTCGGGTTCTGTGCTGACGGCTCAGAGCCTGGAGCCTGCTTCGGATTCTATGTCTCCCTTTCTCTCTACCCCTTCCCTGCTCTTACTCTGTCTCTCTCTCTCAAAAATAAATAAACATTAAAAAAGTAAAAAAAAAAGTAAAAAATTTAAAAAAAAAGACTCCTTTCCTATGCACAGTATTAGCAAGTAGACATAACCTTCAATCACCTGCTTTTTCTACCAAGAAAAAGCCATTGGAAAATACCAGAGAGCATACATACATACGTTCTTTTAAAAGAATAAAAGAAGTTAAGTTACCTGCTAACAAGCAACTTCTAAGGGTACTGTGTAAATATCTTAGAAAAGACTTTTAGGAAGAAAAGTGCATAAAATAAGTTTAATGTGAAAGATATTGATGCTATAAGATTTATATATTCATAAAGTAGATGCACTGAGAAGTAAAGTGGGGAGCAAAGATAAATTAGGTGGAGAAAGAGCAAGTCAGTTTGGCTAGGAAGGCTCTATTAGAAATAATGAAATATATCTGGACAGAATACATTACCATCAACTTGCTTAGAGATGACAACATTGTCTTTTGACCTTTGTTATTGTGTTAGTTACCTATTGTTGCACAACAAATTCTAAAATTTAGTAGCTGAAAAGCAGCAATTATTTATCATCTATCATTGTTTTTATGAGTCGTCAGGAATTTGGGAATGGCTCAGTTGGATAGTTCTACCTGGGGCCTCTTCTGAGGCTGCAGTCAGAGGTTGGTTGGGGCAACAGTCATCTGAAGTCTTAACTACTAGAGGATCCACTTCCAAAATGGTTCATTCACATGATTGGGAAGTTAATGCTGGCAATTGGCAGGGGGCGGGGCAGTGGCTCTCCATGTGGGGCCATTCTGACAGGGCTGCTGAGCACCCCCACAGCATGGCAACTGGCTTGTGAGCAATTCCAAGGGCACAAAGTACAGGCTGCAATGCCTCATGATCTCATTTCAGAAGGCACACACTGTCACTTGAACCCTGTATTATTCACACAGCGTCAGTTCTAGTTTAATGAAGGAGAGTTCTACACAAAGGCATGAGTAACAGGTGGTGAGAATCATTGGAGGTTATCAGGAAGTCAGAAGACAAATCAGGTATTACTAATATTAGTATTATCACTATCATCATCATTTTTATTATAAAAGGGCCTACCATGTACTTAGCAGTATACTCATTTCTAATATTCATAAAATTCCTTTGCATCATTTCTTAGCTTCCTAAAATTCTAGGGAGACAGGTTTAATTATTTTCATTTTAAAGTGAGAAGACTAAAATTCAGAGTAATCCAATAATTGGCCCAAAGTCACACAGGCAGTAAGGCAGGATATATGTTGATCTGATTCCAAATCTTAACACTCCTTCTGATTAACACTTATGATTCTCAGAAAATATTATCTGCTCTGGGCTGACCCTGCTAGATTAAAAATGTCTGCATAGTGACCACTGTCCCTCTTAAATACAGCACAAAGTGCATGAGATGGAGATATTAGTCAACACTGATAATTCAGGCATTTTAAAACAATTGTTTCTATAATAGGCAAAATATATTTAATAGCTGTTATTTTATAAAATTAGAGTAATATTGTCAATTTTCTTCTCATTGAAGCTAAATTAAAAAAAAAATCTGGAGGGGCACCTGGGTGGCTCAGTTGGTGAGCATCCGACTCTTGGTTTTGGCTCAGTCATGATCTCATGGCTTTGTGGGTTGGAGCCTCACATTAGGCCTTGCGCTGGCAGCACCCATCCTGCTTGTGATTCTCTCTCCCTGTCTCTCTGCCCCTCTCCCACTCGTGCTGTCTCTGTCTTCTCAAAATAAGTAAACACACTTAAAAAAAATTCTGGAGACAAAGAATTAGTGAATTTACAACTAAACAGTTAACTTTCTTCGTGAGGGTTTTAAAATCACAATTTTCTTATGAACCCATGATTTTGAAGTTGCAAATATAACCTGGTATAAGGGCAGATATTTTATGAAAATTAAGTGCCATTCTGTATGCCTTAAAATTGAGATTTAGCTGAAGGCATAAAGATAATGGCTAAACACACAAGGAGGGATTATTCTTGATAACTGAGAATCGTGTAGGCCGGGTAGAGCAACCACCTAACACCCCTCTTCTAATGAACATTTATTATTTTAATCAAGTTCTATTTTAAACTCATGATTTAAAGAAAAAAAAATTTTAACGTTTAATCATCTTTGAGAGACAGAGAGAGACAGAGCATGAGCGGGGAAGGGGCAGAGAGAGGGAGACACAGAATCAGAAGGAGGCTCCAGGCTCTGAGCTGTCAGCACAGAGCCCGACACGGGGCTCGAACTCAAAAACCGCGAGATCATGACCTGAGCCGGTCGGTTGCTTAACCAACTGAGACACCCAGGTGCCCCTAAACTCAGGATTTTTAAAAAGGAACTGGTTATTTTTTATATTATAACCAGTGAATAATTCAAAGATTTTGTTTAATCCTACACAGTTTCTGGGTGACAGATAAATAAATAATTAAAAACAAACGAATATTTTTCTTGACATGGCAATATATGAAGTCTGAATTTGGAAATTCTGTGACCAACACAGGCCCTAAAGGAAAGATAAGCTAAAGTTCACCACTCTTGAGCACTCGTCCTTGATTTAATCAGGTTCTCTTGGCAGTAGTTTGGAATCCTCAAAATCCATACATCAATTGGAGTTAAAAATTGAAACATGAAAAGCAATAACTAAATGACTTCATCACAACAAATCAAAAGCATGTCTTTCTAAAACAGAATAATTATAGCTGTCCCTCGAACAACATGGGTTTGAACTGCACTGATTCAGATTTTTTCAGTACGGTAATATAAATGTATTTCCTCTTCCTTGTGATTTTCTGAATAACATTTTATTTTCTCTAGCTTACTTTATTGTATGAATAGAGTATATGATATATACAACACATAAAACATATGCCAACTAACTTATTGGTAAGGCTTCTGGTCAACCGTAAGCTATTAGTAGTTAAGTTTTGGGGGAATTAAAAGCTATACAGAAATTTTCTATTGTTCAGGGTGTTGGTGCCCCAACTCCTACATTGTTTGAGGGTCAACTGTATTGAAAACTGGAGCAAGGTCTTATGGGTATTCCACCTATTCATCAGCTGTACTTCAAACAGAAAGTAACTCTCACAGTGCTAAAAAATTCTCCACCTCCTGTCCACTGTTTCCCAATTTGTGACATTTCTGAACAGACATCACTTGGAATTCTATTTAAAATGAAAATTCTTTGGCCCTTAGCAGATTTTCTGAATCATCTCTGGGGGTGGCACTTGGTAGCCTGCATTTTGGATAGTTACGTATTCCGAAGCTTGAGAATCGCTATAACAATTCTAAGGATCTTTAACACTGGTCCACAAGAGAGGAAGGATAAAATAAACTGTAGTCAATAACATAATATCTGAAATTCCAATGTCAATTCCCAGAAAGAATACGCACTGGCAACAGGAAGTAATTATATTCTTTAAAAAAATTTTTTTAATGATTATTAATTTTTGGGGGGGGAGAGAAAGAGAGAGTGCATGGGGGAGGGGCAGAGCGAGAGGGAGACACAGAATCAGAAGCAGGCTCCAGGCTCTGAACTGTCAGCACAGAACCCAACACGGGGCTCGAACCCATTAACTGAGAGATCATGACCTGAGCCGAAGTTGGACACTTAACCAACTCAGCCACCCAGATGCCCTGGGAAGTAATTATATTCTTGAGAAACAAAGTATTTCTTTCAAATATTTGATACTTCAATAATAATATTAATAAAAAGAATTCTGTACTTACACCTGTTTTATATTTGTGCATGTTGACTCCCAGAGGGAGCACTTCAATAGACCTTAACTGTATTTTAAAATCTATACAAAAATAAATTATTCCTTAATTATAACTTCTGTCATTTTTGTCTGTCTACTCTGAGAACCAAATACTGTTCTACCATGACTTTTGGATAACTTTCCTTGAAGACACTCTAAGATTTTTAAGTGCAGAAACCAGCTTGTTTTGCTCACCATTGTAAAAGTCTGGCATAATGGGGATACTCAACAAGGTGTGTTGAATGATTTGGTTCTTTTTTTTAAATTTTTTTTACATTTATTCATTTTTGAGAAACAGAAAGAGACAGAGCACAAGCAGGGGAGGGGCAGAGAGAGAGGGAGACACAGAATCCGAAGTAGGCTCCAGGCTCCGAGGCTCCAAGCTGTCAGCACAGCGCCCGACGCGGGGCTCTAACTCACAAACCGTGAGATCATGCCCTGAGCCAAAATTGGACACTCAACCAACTGAGCCACCCAGGCACCCCGAATGATTTGGTTCTTTATGCATTAACTATTTTAATGTCTAAACAAAATGCTATTAAACAGATAATGTAGCTTAACAATGATAATGTGTAATTCTTCAAATATAATAAATATATAATATTTTACAATAACATATATTTTAGGATTTCAAACAAGGTTTCCTCTTTTAACATGAATCAAAATACACACGTGGCTTTCTATAGGCCTATCATAACTTCAAAGATGGATCATTTTAGAAAACAGATTAATGCTATGCTAAATAAGAAAAACAAATAAAAGGAAACAGTATACTATATAACAGTGTAAAATGACACTGTAGTTCAGAGCTGTCACTTTTGCACTGAATGTACCTGGTAGAGAAAAACTAAGTGTAATGCTGTTTTCTATGAATCTTCTGTATTTTTTTTCCACCAAAGTAATTGAAATTGTGAATATTTAAGCAACAGGAACTAGGTTACAATAATTTCTTCTTAATGACATCGTTCAGCTTTCCATTTAACTTTGCCAACTCTGCTTTGTGATTGAACACATCATTTTGTGAAATTCTTTAAACACATTACACACCTTTTAGTACTGTTAAAATGCCTCATTATTTGTGAGATGCTCAGCAATTCTCAGATGCTTCTGCTGCCAATAATAAGATTTAATTTTGCTGGCTCCCAGTAGCATAAACTACTTTAGATCTTTACATAGTGTATGGAGCACCCAACATACAAAGTGAGATACTCTCTAAGAATTTTTAGATATTTTGAATTTTATACTACATTAGCCAATTTCACAAACCGGTGATTTTAAATTTGCATTTGCATGTGTGCAAAACTTTAGATGATAATAAGTGATAATAAATAATGCATTTATAAAAAGGAATCTAAGTACATTTTCAAAAGGATATGTAGTATCAATGTTCCAAAAGTATACATTCTATAGGCACAAAACTATTTTATATAAAATTAAGATCTTGAAAAGTTAATTAAATATATTTTAATAAGCTCCTGTACATGAAGTAAAGTGGTAAAATCTGCTCTCTTAGCATTAATTTTTTCTAAATTTAAAATAAACCAAAAGGAAAAATATAACTTGTAAAATAAATTATGCTTTTAGTTGGAAAGTTCATTAATCATTAAAAACAACAATAGCTAATCTTGATTGAGGGCCATGTTTATTAGAAGGAAATACTTTACACAATTTCATAAATAATTTACTTAGCATTAATGATGACCTCATGACTTACTCTTTTACAATAAATAGTTAAGGGAAGCAAAAATACAGAAATGATTCTTCTTTCTCATAGCCACACTCCCATAAATGGCGGAACTTGGTTTTCAATCCTGTGTTTAATTCCAAAGGACACAATCTTAACTATTATGGAATTTTATTGTTACCAATATGGTAACAGTAGAAAAGTTAACCATGAACTAGAATTAAAAGTGGATTTGGAGACAGAATTATTTAATTTAAATTTCCAAGTTATGATAAAACTATCTTTATATGTACCTTTAAAGTCAAAGCATTTTGGTTGTCTACTCCAGAGAACCAAATAATGTTCTACCGTGACTTTTTGGATAACTTTCCTTGAGGAAACTCTAAGATTTTTAAGTGCAGAAACCAGGTGTTTGCTCACCATTGTAAAAGTATGGCATAATGGAGATACTCAACAAGGTGTGTTTAATGATTTCATGAATTAATAGAGAAGAATTAATTTTAGGCGGTCTCCAACTTAAACATGAATTCATTCATTCATTCAAAAAATACAGACAACCTCTGTTTAACAGACATTAGGCTAAGTGTCAATGAACAACTGTAAGTAGCTAAGTAAAATACATTTTATGCTTCCAGGAGTTCACAGACTAGTCTTAGAGAGAGCTAAGTGAAAAACTACACACAGTATCATAAGCGGTATAACAGATATACGTCAATTACTTTACGCAAGTGTAAGAATTAAGGTTCAGGAATGACATTCAAGGAGGGGGTTGAAAGAGAATTTTAGCTTCCAAAACGCATTCACAAAATAAAGCAAACACACACATAAAGAAGCAGGAACATCTAACTTGACAGAGAAAAACCTCAAGAGTCTCTCATTTAGCTGGAGACCTCTGCCTGAATTGCTATGCAACCCTGGAGCCACGGGGTCTTTCTTATCTCTATAGGGCTAATTTGCTTTCATTTCTCTTTCTTTTTCTTACTTTCTTTTTTTTTTTTAATTAGGTTCAGGGGTGATATTCAAGGAGGAGTGATAAAGAAAAGGCTTCCAAATATGTTTATGAAATAAACCAAGTACATATACCCATAATGATACTTCTGAGTATGTCAATATGTCCAAGGATTTCATGTCCCATCCATCTGCCCCCTTCACCTCATTCATTGCCAAAGTCATTTCATCCATTTCCATAGTGTTCTCTACTCTGTAAGCAGATGCCTCCCACATTTACATCTACTACTCAGACCTCTCTCCTGAGAGGCACAATTGTGTTTCCAACTGGTCTACTCAATCTGTCCAAAACTGAACTAAATATATTGTTTTTCAAAGCTGTTCCTCCTCCATATCCTTCTTTCCCTCATTAGAAACTTTGGGGGTAATCTTGCCTTGTCCTCTTTTGTGTCCTATATTCAGTAAGTTAAACTCTTTAGAATGTATCTCTTAATAGCTTTTCCCTCATGCTTAATTTCTTTTGGCTCATCCTTGCCACCTCCAGTGTGGTCCACAGACCCCATCTCTGCTGCTTCTGATACTGTTGCTGCTGGTTATGGAGCCCTTACTAACCACCTGGCACTGCGCTTGGTGCATGAAATGATTATCTCAGGAGCATCTTCAATCATTTCCCTACTTCCAATTACCCTCCCCTCCAGACACCACCTGAAAAATGAAGCTATTTTAGCTAGGTATAAGTGAAATATATTTGTGGACATCAGCCTGGGAATCTTAGAACCATTTATGTGTTCCTAGGGGAAGGTCATTCTATATCAGGCTATCAGTAATGCCTACATGATGCAGGACAAGACATTCTTCCTTTCAACTTGCTAATCAATTCAACATTATTTGCTAATCATGGCTGTGTGCCAAGCACTCTGCTTGGTGTTAGTGATTTAACAGTGAAAAGAAGGACGCGGTGCTCACAGAACATATAGTCCACCAGATTTTCAATAAGCAGAAACCTCTGCAGGTTAAAGAATTATGATTTCCTACATGAAGCTCCAAGGGCTACTCATTGATTCCCTTGGTTGGTCTCACTGATGTCCAGAGTATTATTTAATTAACACAGGCATGTATTTAGGAGAGCTTTCCCTCCCAATTTGATTTCTCTTTTTGTCATTCAGTACAATTTCAGGATATAAGTTTACTGATATAGTAATAGGATATAGTATAGGATATAGTTTGGTTACTATAAAAATGCCTTTCCAATAGGAGAATGTCGTGTCAGTAAAGATAAAATGAGGAGGAGTAACTAAATGAAAACCTTCAGTTAAACACACACACACACACACAAACACACACACACACACAATGAGACTGTAGTACAATGTTTTTAGTGGTAGAGCAGATTTCTATATGTTTATAAATAAATAGATCACTGAGGTTGGAAATTATGTAGCTTGGAATACTTTTGCTAATATATTTAAATACCAACACTACAGGCAGCAGACTATAAGGGAAAGAGCATGGACTTTTGGGTTCCCATAACTTTGATTTCAGACAGAAACTACATTATTTACACTGTTAACAACTATTTGAAATCCTTTTGTGTGCATCAGTTTTTCCGAGTATCAGTTTAGTGTTTGTTTTCATCTGTAGCGCAGAGAAATCATAAAGATTCATCTGAATTTTTCTGAAAGCTTTCTGCAATTGTTCTCTCTGCTCTAGTCCTATCATCAAGCCAAGGCACAGTTCAAAATTCTAACTAAACAGCAACTCCAAGCTTGTCAATCCTCACTGAAAATCCTTAAATCTCAAGTCCAAGATCCCTGAGGATGACATTCAAATTTATGTTTAATTTTTGAGTTTGCACACTTCACTTTTAACCATTTCTTATCTCCAGTTTATGTTCCTGTTATACTAAACTCTGCCTTTCCCACACACCAGTAAGTGCCTCTGAATATGCTAGTCCATCTGTTCCACCTCTTATGTATCTCTGCCACTCGTAATCATGACTGCATACAACTGGATGATAGAGAAAAAACGCAATTCTCTCATTTAGCTGGGGATCTCTGCCTGTATTGCTATGTAACCCTGGAGGCATGGGGCCTTTCTTATCTCTATAGGGCTAATTTATTTATTTCTTTTTAATTAATTTATTTATTTATTTAAAAAAAATTTTAATGTTTATTTATTTTGGAGAAACAGAGCGTGAGTTGGGGAGGGGCAGAAAGAAAGGGAGACAGAATCCGAAACAGGCTCCAGGCACTCAGATGTCAGCACAGAGCCCGATGTGGGGCTCAAACTCACAAATCATGAGATCAAGACCTGAGCTGAAGTCGGACGGTTAACTGATTGAGCCACCCAGCTGCCCCAGTTTTTTTTTTTTTTTTTAACACATAGCATGTGCCAAGTGTTCTACTAGATACTTTCAATGCATTTCAAAATCATCAACAATAAGAAGTTACAATGTGCTCCAAATAATAGAAAAATAACAGTGGACTCCTAGGTAGTACCAAAAGAATAGATGTTAAAAAAAAAAAAATCTGGCTCTTTGCTAAAAAGCCAGAATTATCTCAACCTCATTCAATAACAAAGATATGGTGTGCCACACTAAAAACCAGTAAATCTTTTGAGTAAAATTCTTCATGCAATTGAAATTAGTAGCTTACTTTTTAGTATTCTGTTTATTTTGGGTGCTAATCCTATCTGCTGAATGGGAAATCTATATACTAATGAAATTTTAAGTCTCTCTTGATGAAATATAAAAAAAAAACCTGAGTAATAAGGAATGGTAAAGAGATAGAAGAAAATCTCAAGGAGATTTTGTCTAGCTGCCATAAAAATGCATCTTAAAAATAATAAAATTAACATTTTTCCTGAATTACTCATGTAACCATTACCTACTTTGAAGAACTTTGAAGAACAGCAGTACACAAAAGTTTACTATTAAATTTACCTTTATATACACTTTAGATATTTTAACAGTAATGCTTCACCTGCTGCCTATATCATTAAAAAAAGAATTTGTTGCTGGTTTTAAGTTTTCATATTTTTATCATTTACCTTTCTAATATATGCCCCCAGCTTATGAAACAGAGATACTGGCAGTATCCATGTGCTAGGGACACAGATTGATAAAATGTTCTTGGGGATTAAGACAAAGCGTGATAAGTGCTCCAATGATTGTACGCACAGGCAAAGGAGCAAGGGGAAGGAAGCCACTTAATACAGCCTGCAGAAATGAGGTGAATGAATAAAAAACTTCACAGGAGAGGTGGCATTTGAGATGAGTCTTCAAGTAAAAAGAAAAAAAAAAACAAAAAAAACAAAAAAAAAATCCCAGTGGGAAGGTTCATGGAAGAGGCGGGCAGCAGAAGTATACAGACAGTATTCTGGGAGAGCAAAGCCAAGTAAATTAGCAGTATGTTGCGTGTGCACCAGACCATGAAGAGCTTTTCATGCCAAGCTGGAGAGATGAACTTTATCCTTTAAGGATGGAGGATACATGAAGTATTTATTTCAAACATAAAAATGGTGATTACTGTGTGGCCATATTTTGTTTTCTGTGGGTCCCAGGGGGCAACAGAGTCAGTCACTCTTATACACAGTCCTGGCAGTTGATGTTATTAATGCTAGGATTAAATGGTAAAAAAAGGTATTCTAAACAGAAATAACTTCCTTGCAGATTAAATAGACAAAGTTGCTCTCATCAGAAATAAATTCCTTTAATGTGAGGAAGTAGTACATAACATAACCTTTATTTTGTTCTGTTTTTGATAACACCATGCTGTTTGTTATTATTGCTGTTCATAAAACTTGCATAGAGCTCCAATGAATAAAACTGGTAAATACAGAATAGGGAAACATTAAGAGCCTCAGAGTGTATTCTTCTTCCCTACTGTTTATGGCATCTACTAACAAACTTTCATGAAGTCTCAGGGCTGCGTGGTTACAGTCTGAAAACCACTAGGTGAAGACAGTTTATCTCTAGAAAATGAGGGGTAGTATGCTGGACCCCAATACCTCTGGGAGGATTCACACTTTAAGTCATGATTAGCCGATCTAGAGATTTAATAAAGCATATAGACTGTTTTATTTGCAACACTACAGCTAAATGTGAAATCACGTTGGGACATAATTGTTATGGACATAAAATTAGGGAGAATTTACTGCATTCTTATGTATAGTGTGTGTGTGTGTGTGTGTATACACACACACACATATATATATATACAATATATATACACACACACACATATATATATATACACATATATATATCCATTCAAATTTGTTTTAAATAAGATTTCCCACTTATACACATTTGAGCTCCATAAATTGGCAGTTCTAATACACACAAACATTATAATCAATTTTTTCTTATGGTAGCATTTAATCCTGATTTTTGTCAACCAAAAGGCATTCTAAGCAACCACACTCCAGAACTTGATTTTGGGGGATAAACAATTCACTAAATATATAGTGCAAATTGAGTTCTGGCATCATCCAGGATCAAAGCACCTCTGAATTAAAAACAAAAAAACAAAAAAACAGATACGCGCATATTCACAGTAATATAGAACTGAGATCTCACACATAAGGAAATTAATTTAAATTAAGTGTTAGATAGTCTATACAAAAACAGTATTTGCATGTGTATGTAGAACTATGAATATATTTGACTAAATTAAAATACAATGAAAAAGAAAGTCTTAATATCCTTTAGCTTATTTGTTGGCTTTTTACCTTTGAACTGTTCAGGTCAAATACATTTTAAATCTTACTCTTAAAATTTGGTAATGTACAGTTTCAGCAAATATGACAGAACAGTTTGAACATTTAATGAGAAGATGGAACTGAAACTGAATATTATTCATGCTAAGCTATCTTAAATGTTTTGCATATGCTAACTCTTATGCTAAAATAATTTTAAGAAAGTAAGCATTAAAATCTCAACTCCTTGATGCAGAATCGTTTCTGAAACACACTTATGCATGCCATTCCATAATGAGAACCACTTTTGAAAATTTAACTCATCATTTTCATGTTTTTCCCCAGAAATGGTCTGTTACTTCTCCAGCATCTCATCTCTTATAACAATATTTCAACCAAAGAAAATACATTGCCTTAAAATAGGTTGATACATATAACGAAGAAAACTAATCATGTTTAATTCTGCCCTTTGAAAATAAAAAGAGTCAGCTTTTATCAATCTTTACCTTTATGCTTTAAAAAATGATCTTTTTTTCTTCCTTCTCTTCTGCCAAAAACAAAAACGAATAGCAACAAAAAGTTAAGCGCACATTGCCTGTTAACATAAATGTCAGGATCCAATGTCACTTTATGAATTAAAAATGTGAAATAGAGTTCATTATTTGTCAACATTTCTATTTTGTCCAAATTCCTAGAGTTTGTACATGAATCGTTATAACATCAACAACAACAAAATGAGTGTTTAAAAATCATTCCAGTGTGTTTTCAAAGAAAATCATCTGCCAAGAAAGGTGTCAGCAAGATCTTTACTGAAGGAATTGTAAAAAGCTTGTGTCATGACTGAGCATATGGAATTTACTGACCCTTAAACTTTAAGAGACTGAAGTAGAATACCTAATGTCAAAAGCTGCCCCAAAGAGCCAGCTACAGGATATTGTAAAGAGTGTTTATATCTCAGTGTACGGAGAAGAAAAAAAAAAAAAGTAATAATTCTGCAGAACAGCCCCAGGGCACTTGCATTTTGAGTCACTGCCACAATAAGCAGATCGCCACTGGGAAGTGAATATATTCTGCACCAGCACAGACTTGCACTATCAGTAGACATCAGTGTAAAGCAGGAGAGGCAACAGCATTAAAAATAGAAGTATAAAAACGGGGAGAGAGATGGAGTAATTATATTTACTGCTCATAGTTTGCAAAGGCAAAAGACATTAACAAATCAGATGTGCATTTATTCAGAGCCCTCTTTTAAAAGAATTCTGACTCTCTCCCATATTAATCTCTAGGTCTTTATATATATATTTTTTCAGAACACTGTAACTATAGAGCTAAAATAATTAAATGCCAGGCTGTTTATATTCCCATAAAGTAAAATATATGGAGGGAAGAGGTTCATTTTCTCTTTTCATGTAATGATGAAATGACTGAATTACAAAGTAAACCTTAGTACTAAAAGATGCAGTTTGAGGACAAAAATGAGGAAGAATCTGATTTAGTTTAGGCTTATCCATTTTCCAGACTGATGACTGATTTATTCACAGGCAACTGAAATACATTTAGTAGGTAACAGCTTTGTTACTCACACTTATATTTATATTATAAATCATTCTGACTTCTTGATAACACAGAAAAGCTTCCATCTTAATGAGTTTCTACTTGATCTCAAATTGTAACGCATACTAAACATGGTATGTAAGCTTCCTATATTATTGATTGCCTGTATATTGCACATGTAACAAAATTAACTAACAAATTCTGTTGAGCTATGTGTATGAAATAGAAAACATTTTTCTAAGCCCAGAGGACATAGTTTTCAAAGTTCCGTAATATGTCTCTTACTTCTATTCTGTGATATAGAAGAGAAGTAACTCTAATATTCACCATATTATAGCCATAAATAACAGTATCAGGAGACTCATCTCATAAACCCTCAAGGATGACACAGTAGCAAGTTTTAAAATCCCTGAGAAAATTAAGTGTTCATTATTATTTTGCTTGAATTCACAGAGAATTCTAATACCATCCTATTTCCATATTTAAAAAACAGATTAAACTGACATGCACATTATCCATTTCTTACATCCTCTTTAACACTTGCACACTTTGCAGTTTTCCTTTGATTATATTTCCTTTTATTAAAAGTTTGACTATATATTAACTTCCTAAGTAGTGAAGCCATTTAAAACACACTTACTTGAAAAGTGTAAAACCGGGTCCCATTAGGAGGATGCACTTTAGGGGAGCCAGAAACGGTGTTCATATCCGAGAAAATCATTTCTGATCACAGAGACAATATAATCCACAAGGAGCTACAGATGCAGAGCAGAGAGCTTAGCGTACAGATAAATCCGTGCATGCATTGAGGGAGGCTAGAGGGTAAAATGAAATCTGCCCCATCCTTCATAGATACACAGTGATAGCATTTTGAATCTTTCTCCTACGTTTGAAATCTAAGCTGAAAGGTTATCAGCCACCGACCTTTTGTGCAGCTAGTTCTTTAGAACGTACAATGTTTTTTAAAAAATTAAAACACAGAAGGGGAAAAGCAAGAACCAACAATAAATGGAGCTTGTGCAGAATCTGGCAGTGCTGTGGACCTGCCCATCTGTTCTCAGTGATAATCACCTCCCTCCACCACAGTCTAGCAGAGTGATTATGCTAAATATCCTGGTTAACCAATAACATACAGTTTCATTTCAGGGAAGCGCGCACAGTGTAATACAGAGGACCTCTTCTGACTAACCTGAAGCATGTTTCGTATGCTGTTTAAAGCCGTATTTAGCAACAAATTATTGTTCCATCACTCTTATTTCTGTATGTTTCCAGATCTCTTTGTTACTCCCAGCCTTTTCAATGAGATTTTAGACTTTTGTACAAATCCTTTTCTTTGAAAGGGAAGAATATTTTTAAGTTTAGAGATCAAAGCATATTATAGTTGGCTAGAACATTAAGGCTCAAGACATACAATTCAGGAAAGCTATATAATACTAGGAGTATTATCAAATAAAATGCACTAAATATTTCTACTTTTCTGAACTCTTAACGCACATCACAATATGAGCATAATCATTACTCTACTTCTCTCATTTTAACTCAAAAATCATTAAGTTTCAAAGTTAACTAAAAAAGGACAATACACTTGTTTTTAAAAAATCAAAACTTTAACTCTCATATATAGAAAAAAAGAAAATTATCTTTTAGATACATGAAGATTTTTAAGTCGATATCCAAAAACATTAACTGTAAACATATAGGCTGTGCTGCAAAGCGTGTTCATTTTTTATGTCTTTTAACACAGATTATTCAGTCTGTATAAAAGACCATATTCAGATGGCTTTACACTTTTTAGAGGTAAAAATAAATGCTCCATTTACACATGGTTCAAAGGTGGAGACTTCAGGAGAACAGAGATGAGAATGAGCCCAAAGTGGTGACTTTGTGAATGTATCTAAGATGGCATAGTTATATATAATTAACAACCAGGAACCACCTGCTTTGAACCTGAAGACTATCAAATTATGATGGTGATGGGCTCTCAAAACTTAAACTTTTATTCATTTGTAGCTTTTATTTGCCAACTATGATTCAAATTTATATCAATGAGGAGGAAGCAGAAAAATGATTCTCAATTCTTTAGATAGGACCCACACATTCTGGCAAATTCTGCAAGTAGGTAATTGTTTGCTCGGCAAACTGCTAAATAAACCAGAAGATAATTTTTAAACAAATGTTTAATTTGAGAATAATCTTACATTTATGAAAGAGTTACAGAGATAGTACAGAGTTCCCATATATCCCTCAACAGATTTCTCTGTTAACATCTTGTATTACTCCGATACATTTGTCAAAACTGAGTGATATTGGTACATTATTATTAAATAAACTCCAGACTTTACTATGGTTTCACTAGTCATTCTACTAATGTCTCTTTTGTGTTCTTGGTTCCAATCCAGGGTTTCACATTCAGTTTGTTTCCGTGTCTCCTGAGTTTCCTCTGGCCTGTGACACCTTCTCAGCTTTTCCTTGTTTTTCATGATCTTGATAATCTTTGGAAGACTTAAGATTTACTGGCCAAGTATCCCACAGGCTACCCTGCTTTGATGCTTTTATTAACTTTATTCGATGTTTCCCTAATGATTAGCATTGGGCTATGGGTTTTAGGGAAGAATACCACAGAGGTAAAGTGTCCTCACCATATATTAATGAAGTGACCTCATCACAACCTCATGGGAGTATGTGATATCCACCTATCACTAGTGATATTAACCATCACTTGGTAAGGTGGTGTTTGCCAGGTTTCTCTACTGTAAAGTTACTATGTTTTCCTTTCCATACTCTATTCTTTGGAACTTGGCCACTAAGTCTAGTATATTCTCCAAGAGGTGATAGAAAGTGGTAAAATTAAGCTTTACATCCTGGGGGAGGGTAGTGTTTATATGCATTAAATGGAATTTTTCTGTAGGGAAGATTTGCCTCATCTATAATTATTTTTTCAACTATTTACTTCTACCAGTATGAACTCAGAGATATTTATTTTATACGTAGAGCTATTATACAATATAATTTATTTTGATGCTTAAATCATCCCAGATTTGGCTACGGGGAAGTCCTTCAGGTCGGCTCCTATTTCCCTTTGATGTGTTCTCATCCTTTTTTTCCTTTGAGCACACAAATGATTATTTTTTAAAACTGCTTTTTTTCCTCCTGCATGATTTACCTAGTTACTAAAACTATTAGTCATCTTAACTATAACTCTACCACTGCAATTTAAATAGAAAAATCATGCTTTCTTTTTCATGATTATTTAAGCAGCTACCTTATATTTTTTAAATATTCTTTTTTTCCCTTCTGATTTTTTAGGCTACATGGGATTCTTTCAAATGACTATCAAATTAAATAAAATAAGTATACAGGCATACTAGCTTTGGTAATTAGCTATGTATGTAAAAAATTTTAGTTTTTCCCACTCAGAGATACTTCCTCTTATGGTTGGCAGGGCCAGGTAAGTCTGCTCCTCAAAGAGCTATCTGTGGAAACAATGTCTCGAAAACAAATGTGAAGCTTCTTGTGAACCCAGGTTTTAAAGGAATTTTTATTTATTTTTTTTGCCAAATAGATTATTATGGTGCAAATAAAACCTGTGTGTTTTATGCTTACCTGTAAATTGGTTCTGATATAATACAGACCATATGATTCACTAGATTTCTTATTATTATTTAGAAGGCCAGTAAATCAAATATTCATGGTATAATATTACATATCCCCGGCATAATTTCATATATTTGCTGAATTTGCCTCAACCAACAAACTATTTCAGCAAGGAATTCTGAAGCTTTTTGGCCAAGAAAGGTACAGGTTTTTCTTTTTCACAGTTTTTGTGTGGGGAGGGGAAGAAAGAATTAATGTTGAGCAAGCTGGAAGGAGAAACAGTATAAATATATAATTATTTTAAATACAGTGCTTTACTCTAAATGTTGCAGAAATTGCCAAAAGATACATTCCTCCCCAAACTTTTGTTTTCTAAGCAGGCTATTTATGATAATGATGGTATATAATTGTACTGAATGTTTATTTGAAGATAACTTTCTTTCTCTGCTTGGTAGCCAACAGGGAAAGTGGTGTCCACATCTGAAAATTGAAAGGATACAGAACCTTGCCTTGTCCATTTTGGTTATAGAAGTCTGGTACTATTTCTTGGCCCTAGCATCATAATTATAAGAGATACAGTCTCTGTCCTTATTAAGGAATTTTAAATTTGGTGGGAGAGACATCGATTACTAAGAGGTTATTAACTAACAAGACAACTGACATGAAGTTTAGTAAGTGCTAATGACTGACTTAATGTAAAGGAGACTGAGTTCATCTGAAAAGTATCTAACACAGGGATATATCAAAATGACCTTGGCAAAGGCAGGAGGTTGAAGGAAGAGAAGGAACAATGCATGAAGACATACAAGATGACAGGGAATGTTTTGGGAAATATGACTGAAAGCATTTCAGGGCACCTGAGGTAACTGTGTTAGACGTGTTTTCTCATATAGAAACTTTTCTCAAGTGAAATTAATAAAGAGACTTATTAACCTGGTCAACACCCCATTTCTATGAAATCAAGTAAAGCAAGAACATTCTTATCTCAAAAAATATATAAAATGTAGAGACATATTTTCATACTTTTGGTTAGTATATTTTGACATCTTTCTTAAGTTTTCCAAATAGCTTTCCAAGATTTTTTTGGCTTGTCAAAAACTTCATTCTTAGTTTGATTGCGTTCAATTTATAATAACACTATTTTAAGTATTAACTCAAAAGTGAAAGATAGTACAATATTACTATGTGAAACAAAACTTACTGTGCTCAGGCCAGGACTCATTAGTTTCTGGGCCATGTCTACCAACCACATCAAGTACTGGTAAGATGTCCATTTTAATTGCTACCCACAGACCACCGCCCAAAAATTTCTCAAGATATATCTCTTCTCAAAAGAAAGAAATTAAGAATACAAACTCCAGAAAAGTTTAATTCTAGCTGTCTCAACCACTTGAATTTTTACAGAAGGAAATCGAAAATGAGAAAGTAAAAGGATAACTAAATTACACTTTCTTAAAAATGGGTAAAATAAAAGTCCTGAAGCCAGACACTGTTTTTAATAGATTTACAGAGAAGATTCCCAGAAGTCATTGAATCCACCTCTTGGCCTCTGAGAATAATTATTCTTAAAGCCTTATGAAATGTATGCTATCAACTTGATTTGATAAAAAGTTCAAAAACATACTTTGGAGTCTACTATTCCATATACTGTCAGGAGGATTCAGCTCACACTTTTTTTATATCCCTTCAATGTAACCTTTTAAACAAATAACTGTTCGGTATATTCTACTTCAATACAAGCAATTCAATACACCTTTTTTTGTTCATTTACAGGTATTGAATAAGAAGCTCAAAAATTTGCTAGAGTGATCATACTTTGGGGAATTAAAGAAATACACTGAAAGGGCTGTTCATGTGCTGTTAGTTTCTGATAAATGCTCAGGAGGAAAAATGCCATACTGGACAAAAATAGGAATGAGAGAGAGAGAGAAAGAGAGAGAGTAAGACAAGGACGAGGAAGAGAGATATCACTACAATTTACACCATAACACTATAGGATAACAAAGAATTCTCTAGCCAAGCGTTCAGCTAGAAGTCATGCCAGATGGAGTGAAATTTGCAGTCCAGATGGGCAATACATCCTAGTGATCCATATGGATGGCATGTGGAAGCTAGTTAAGTACATATTGCCAGCTAGATTATCTATCATATCTACCTACTAAATGTGTAGTCATATTTATGCATCTCTATATATCTGCATCCTTCTCTTCATATCATGACTTCTACAAGATTGAGCAAAGATGACCCTGTGTACACAGACAAAACTGTAAGTTTACTTTTACACCCTGCCTCAGAGTCTCCTTCCTGAGAGTCACAGCTGCTTGTGCATAGGTTGGTAGGTTTTGTTCATTCATTCATTTATTCATGCATTTATTCAAAAAATTTTTATCGAAGAGCAATGAAGTGCCAGACACCTTTTACAGGTTAGAACAGAAATGAAGGGCAGGTGAATGAAGTGAAAGGAAACACTCACTGTGTTTGTAGTAAGCCAATGAGACACTCCACCAACAGGTATAATCAATTCCAGCAGTGAGATCTTACATTAGAAGATCCAAATTAAAAAACAACGAACAAAACAAAACAAAACTTGTAATGCCTCAAAGACTTTCTTCCAAGTTCAAGAGATTTTTTTAGCTACTTAAGTACTCATTGAGAGTGTCTCAAGTAAATAAATATAGAATCCTTTGTGATCCTTCAAGATTTGTAGCTATGTGGACTAAATAAATAAAAACAAATCAAGCATATTGAAATTTCCAAACTTCCATTTGTAACAAGACAAAAATATTAAATATGCTTTCAGTTCACATTTTGATGATAATGTGTTGGGTTATTTTTTTTTTCACATAATCTCATAAAGTTTTTTATATATGCCTAGATACAGGCAGGTATGTAGATGCATGTATATATTTATGAGCATGTATGTTTTGTGTGTGCATTATACACATGCATGACTATACACATGTGCATACACATATGTACACATACATGCACAAACATACCTGCATATATATTGTCTTCCAAACTCAAATTAGAAAATTTTAAAATGGTATCTTCTTTCCATAATCCTTCTTCTTTTGCACTTTGGTTTCTCTTTGCTTGAATGACATTTTTCACAAATATTTACATGTATTATAATAGCCCATAAACATCTTCATGCTTAAATTAAAAATATTAAACTGTCTGAAATTCAGGATTAAGCTTTGTTTTGTTTTGGTCCTTTAACAAAAAAAAAAAAATACTGATTGATTAGAACTCTATAATTCTATGACTCAATAATTTTACTATATTTTGTTAAGCTTCTCTCATGTTCTAAAATACATGTCATTAGCCTGGTTTACAAATCTCACATTACAGTTTTATGACAGGATGTTATTTCTTCATCTACCACTGTGGATACCAGACGCCCACATAGTTTAAGTTTTTATAACATCTGAAGGGGTTTCTGAGTTCTGACTTTTATAAACATAAATAGTTGAGAAATACTGGGTCTATTCTATGGCATGAGACCTACATATAGAATATTACATATTGGGGCGCCTGGGTGGCGCAGTCGGTTAAGCGTCCGACTTCAGCCAGGTCACGATCTCGCGGTCCGTGAGTTCGAGCCCCGCGTCGGGCTCTGGGCTGATGGCTCAGAGCCTGGAGCCTGGTTTCCGATTCTGTGTCTCCCTCTCTCTCTGCCCCTCCCCCGTTCATGCTCTGTCTCTCTCTGTCCCAAAAATAAATAAACGTTGAAAAAAAAAAATTTTTTTTTTAGAATATTACATATTGAACTTAAACATGGATATACCGTACATGCACTATACTATTGTATAGTACAGTTTTGATATTAAATTTCCCTTTTTCTTAGAAATTGGCTAAATTCTTAGCTATTTGTGACCAATATTTCCACTCTGGATAAATCAATCTTTTTTACTTTATCTATTGTCCAGTTTCCATAGATGTTCTCTGTTACTATACACCATAATTACCGCATCAGGATGCAAAAGAATTCTCAGTAACTGATACAGAATTTTTATTTTATTTTTTAAATCAAGAAGCATAATTTCCAGCTCAAGTCTGAGATGAAGTAAGATTCCTTAGTGTGCAAAAGCGGCCTTATATAGACCTTCTTGTCTATAACTAACAGAACCAGCACAACACAAGGCATAGAGAAGGCACCCAATAAATATTTGGGAAATACTTGACACATCTTCCTCTGGATGTTTTGTTTCTCTCTTTTCATGGGTTGTATTTTAATAGTAATTATCTCATTTTGACTTGCTGACTAGTCCTGAGAACTCAAAAAATACTTATTCTTATTCCCAGATTCTTATAGTTAATATGTGGTATATATAGCATTCAAAGTTTGGGCTGAATGCACTTCTTGGTACATAATAGTCAAGTTGTTGGTGAATAAATGAAAAACAAAAAGAGAGAATGTACAAACCACAGATATTCTAACTACCAACTCATATTGTTTGTATTAAATAATGCTGCCTAGTAGTTTAGAAAATGGATTTTTTCAAAAAGCTTCAAAAATAGATTTTAAAAAACAGGAAACAGATTGGAGCCCCTGGGTGGCTCAGTCACTTGAGCTCCAACTTCAGCTCAGGTCATGATCTCCTGGTTCATGAGTTCAAGCCCCACATCAGGCTCACCTCTGTCAGAGTGGAGCCTGCTTCAGATCCTCTGCCCCTCCTCTGCTTGTTCTTTCAAAAATAAATAAACATTAAAAAAATATGAAATAGAATGAGAAAGAAACTTTGCAAACTTACATGTATCCACGCACTTAAACGTACACACACATAAATTCATCTCCATGTACACATTCATGGAGTTTTGGGAGAAATATAATATTAAAGAGAAGAAAGGTATATTCCAAGCAAACAAAGCAGATGTTCTAATGCTCTTCATATAGTTCATTTGATGTTAAATAGTTTGTCTATACCATCTCAGAAGGTACAGGTTTAACTGATAGGATGAGAGGAAGAGAAGAATCATAATGGTGATCAATTCTATACAAGAGCTTTTCAGATAATGTTATCATAGCTATCTTGGAATAACAGAACATTTAAAAAAACATTAATTTATAGGGATGGACATTCTACTCATAATCCCATGTTTAAGATTACAAAGATTATAAGATTATAGGAACAAAGGCAATATTAGTCAAAACTGTGGAAAATATAGACTAAAGCAATCTTTAGACTATCATTTCTTATTCTTTAAGACCTCTACTGCCTCTACTGCCTCAGTTGCCATGGTAGCGGGTACATTAGTTTCTCCTTAATTTGACTTTTTCCAAGAATTTCATTTGAAAGACAAAGCCAATCACTATCCTGTCTTATTTTGTTTAAGAGCAAGAACAATAATTCAATAGCTACTACTTATTGAATGATATTATTTATAGGGATGCCAGAGTTGTCCTTTACAAAACCTTCTAAAAGGAGGTATTTATTCCTCACTTATATATAAGGAAATGGAGTCTTAGGGAAATATAACTGTCTAAGATCACATCTTAGGCAAATGGGAAAGTCACATCATTTGAAACCAGTTCTATCTGATTACAAAGGCACACCATAAATCAAAATTACATCTTGGTACTTCTTTATCTGGTACTGATTTTAATTCAGTATACAATATGAAAATGGAATTAATAAATTCCTAACTGATTTCACACATGAAATAATTCTTTGGTGATTGGCTATCTAATGATCTATTTTAATTTTTTGGAAGTATTCAGGTTCTTTTGATGAATCAGAAGTGGTTTGTGAAAGACAAAAAAGGAATCCAGAACAACTACAAGGTTTTTGGCCTGAGCAGTGAAAGGAGGAAATTGCTACCAATGAGATGAAGGCTGTGAAAGAAGCAGGTTTGAGAAAAATCCAATTGTTCAATTTGGTCCATGTTGAGTTTGAGATTCTATTAGTCATCTAAATAGAGATGTCACATTGGCAGTTGAATATACAAATCAGTAGACCACATTAGCATACAGACTGAAAACCAAAAAACTGGAATGAAGTCACCAGGAAGTGAATGTAAATAGACAAGAGAAGTGGTCCAAACCCAAGCCCTAGTATACTCCAAAAATAAAGAGTCCTGGGAGACCAGCGAAGGAGAATGAGTAGGAACAAATCAGCGGAGTGAGGTGGGGGCGGGGGGGGGTGGTGACTAAGAGAGGGATGTGTCCTGGAAGTCCAGGGGTGAGCACTGAAGCAGGTAGGCAAGAGTGATCATCTGTATCAAATGGTGCTGAAAGATCAATTAAAACAAGGACTGAGCACTGGTCACTGGATTCAGCAGATGGTTGGGAGAAAAGCCTATTTTTTTTTTTTCTGACTACAGATTTATTCAACACAAAACAACCTCCTCCAACTTTAGTGAGGTGGCTGACCACGTCTATGACCAAATCTACTTCTAAACTGGAATGCTATTACTGAGACAGTCCCGGACTCAGCTTTCTTGTCGGCACCAGGGGACACAGCGCTTGGTCTATAGGTGTCTATCAGCTTCCCTTCGTGTGAGTCTTGCAGGTCACTCTCCAGAACTCTGGGCTGTGGCCTGCCAATCTCAGGACTTCTGCAGCACAGAGTGGTAGACACAATCTCAGGGGGCAGGTAAAAGTAATCACAGAGATACTGGATACCCTTGTTGGTGAGCTAACAATAGAAATGTTTCCAGGCAAACTGTTCCTTTACACAGCCTCATGATTCGAAAGACTGCAGGACTTTCATGACGTGAAGACTGGGCACATTCTTGTCTGCCAGCTCAAGGTGTTTAGGCATGTGGACATCCTTCTTAGCCACCATCACTCCCTCCTTGAAAGGGAGTTCATAAATGGCAGTATGGTTCTTCCTGGGCATCAACATCTCGGCACCTGCTATGTCCTGGTCCAGAGTTAGAAAGGAAGGGGCATGCACAACATGCAAAAAGCCTCATCGATGTAAATTTAAAATGAAATGGGAGGAGAGGAATAGAAACCATGTGTTTATACAATACTTTTAAAGCACACTGCTGTACAAGGAACCAAAGAAATGAGACAGTAACTGACAAGGAAAGGAGGGAAAGAAATACGAACAAGCTGTGCTGAGGGAGACAGTCTAGCAGAAGGTGAAAGATTGTGATGTAGGCTCATCATAGGTGAAGAAGGTGAACTTCTGGAGAAATGTCCTTCAGTAGGTGAAAGGAGGTAGAACATATGAGAGAAGACACTGGCTTTAGAGAGAAGACAACACCATCTTTCATAACAGGTGGGAAGGCAGAGCATGTGGTTTCCCTTGCTGGTAACTATAGTGGTGGGGGTTTGTGTAACTGCTCAGGAACTTAGGAAGCTGAGATATCAGCTGAGAGTCAGCTTAGGGGAGGGAGTAGTGAATGTCTGAAGAAGTGAGGAAATGGTATGAAACTGTCATGTAAAACTGTCATGTAAAAGAGAGAGAATAATAAAATATACCTATATTAAAGAACAAGCTTAGACATGCAAGCAAATCAGTTGATTTTAACTTCTTCAATTAAAAGCTTTGGCTGTGAATGGGTGGGTTGCTAGAAGCTAGAGTTTTTATAGCATGGCAGAAAGCAGTTTAGAATGCATGCTCTTTGGAGGAGGCAGTTCCACAGACTGAGAACAGAAGGGAGGAAAGGGATGAGTCACACATGCCCAGTTCATTCTATCAAACTCATCTATTAAGGAAGCCATTTCTTCCTGGGGGCATACAAGTTACTCTAATGGGGCCAGAAGAATTACTCTAATGGGAGTCCAGCCACCTAGAGTGGAGGGGAACGTATTCCCCAGAATGTGACTCCCCTTTCTTCCATTCTCGTGTTCTCTTATTTTCACTACACTTTTTCTTGGACATCATGAAAATAAATACCATTTGACCAAGCTCTGTCCCAATCTATCTGCTAATTCCCATTTTCACTCTCTCTATACCCAACCAAGAATCCATGGTCCATCATACCTTTCATTCTCTTGCCAAAACCCTCACTCTATTTTCTTAATATACTTCTGTTTGACCCATTCAGTAAACAGTTGTATTAATCCACTCGTCCAGCTTCTCTGCTACAATGTGAGTTGATGTGTGTTGTTGGAGCACCTCAGATAATCAAAACACTGACAAATTCATAATCCTCAACCTCAGCAGTACTCTCTGTACTGCCTGGCCATTCATACCTTACATTCCTTTCATAGCAGGTCAATAATAAACATTTCTCCAGTCTGCTAAGGCCTCTCTTTGCTGCTTGCTCACTCATTTGCGGCAGATTAAGGGTTGTTTTATACTAAAATTCCTTTTCTTACAATCTCACATCTATTTGCCCCTATCCTTATCTCTTCTTCTCTCATCTCAAAGTCTGAGACTGATACTTCCACTTGAATCTTGTCACAAGGAGAAAGGGAAGCTTCCAGGCAGTTTTAACTCTGGGGATCTTCTTAGGCATCATTAGCAATGGTTTGCACTTTTTCTGAAAGACAGTCTCTTTTGCGGGTTTTCCTTAATTGTCCCTGCAAAGCATCCACATATTCAATGGCTTCTCCAAACTTAGGTTGCTATAGACTATCTCCTAACATCACTTAAAATCCTAGATGGTTAGAGATATAGAACACACTAGTAATCATCTAGTGGAGTAGAATGTTCTGCACATTAGCATCCTCTATGGTGCTTTAAAAAATACCAATGGTTAGGCCTCAACGCTAGTGATTTTTTATGTAATTAGTTTAAGGATGTCAAAATGGTGTTTTTCTAAATCCCCCCAGATTTTTTTTTTTCAATGTGCAAACAGGATTAAGGGATAGCTGATGTAGTGGAATTCTTTTTTTATAGTCAAACCGAACATAAGCAAGATAAAAATGTCCTGCTTTTCTTGGTGATACCATGAATCATTCTGAGCTAACTAGGACAGAGCTTCCCAGCCGGTGTGTTGCAAACAGATTACAGGTGTACTGAAACACCAGTCTCTCAGCTTCAGAGTGATTTGTCAAATCCTGGGACTTCCAGAGCTCCTGAGGTACTCAATACTAGGCTTGAGCACCCTCCTCTGTCTACATTAGTATAATGGAAAACTTTATGATTTCCTCTTTATGCTACAATGTGAGCAAGATCGAGAAACACTGATCTGGTGTGTGCTTATCCTCAAGAGCCACTGGCTAATATTTCTTCTTTGAGAAGTCTATCTTTTCACCTTTTCTCCACTAAATTCCATTTTTGGGGCACCTCGGTGTCTCAGTCGGGTAAGCGTATGACTTTGGCTCAGGACACGATCTCACAGTTTGTGGGTTTGAGCCCTGCTTTGGGCTCTGTGCTGACAGCTCAGAGCCTGGAGCCTGCTTCGGATTCTGTCTCTCTCTCTTTCTCTCTCTGCCCCTCCCCTGCTCATACTCTGTCTCTCCATCTCTCTCAAAAATAAATAAAACATTAAAAAAGACTTTTGTAATTCCATTTTTAATGTTTCCTCTCTCTTCTAAGCCCAGGTCATGTGACCAATTTTGTGTTATCAGTAATTTCTTCTGTCCAATAACTAAGTAAGGAATGAAAAGTTAAAACACCATGTAGAGGATGACCTCAGCAAAACTTCATTTTAAATGAATGTGAGTATTAGTGAATTATTATAAGTTATTATTATGTCCTGGATCACAACCTCCTGGTTGGAAATGTAGACACCTAAATGACTATGGTCAAGTCACAATTTTTCAGCTTGTTGATTAGAAGGCCATGCAGATACAGAATCAAGAGTTTATTATATCATGATAAATTATGGGCATACATTAATTTCTTCAATTTATCTGCCTTGTACTTGACATTCACCACACATAAATAAATGAAAGGAACATAAATATTAACATTTCATAACAAAGACAGAAATTCTTATTATAAATGCATTGCTTTAATATCAAAAGGGCCATAATCAGTAACATGATTACGATGCCTTGGACAGCATTACACACTCTAGCATCCCCAGTCATACAAAATAAATATTAATGTGATTGAACTTATTAGATGCAAGGAATTGGATAATTCTTCGAACTTTGATTGTATTATTATTAAATCACCAACTCAGTACATGGGATCTAGCACCCAACAGATCCAAGTTCAAATCTCCATGCTTCTTTCTTGATGAATAAAGCTTTGACTTAGCTTTCCTGTGCATCAGGTTTCTTTGAAGTGGGGATTAAAATAGGTTTCAACTCATTGTAAAAACAGAGATAATGTATTTAAAAAAACTTACTGTCATTGTTACCCTCTCAGCACTCAGAATCCAAAACGACTTTCCAAATTTCTTTATTCAACCCAACAACAATTGTGTTTCGTTTATCCCTTGCCCAATTGTTTTTGGTTGCCTGGAATTTTCTTTTTACTCATTTCAAGATCTAGTTTCAGTGCCCCCTCATCTATGAAGTCTTATCAGTCCAGAAACTTTTTACTGTCACACAATTAGTCCACACTTCAATTGTGGCCCTTACTAAAGTCTGCAAAAGGTGAGTTATTAGCATGTTGGTGTGCTTGTACACTCAACTGGGGGCTGTTGGAGAATGTGGATTGTTCTCCACACAGCAGCCTGTAAGATCTGTTATATATGTGAATCAGGCCACTGCATTCTCTTACTCTCAACCTTCCAGAAGCTTCCTGTCATATTTTGAAGAAAATACAAAGTCCCTAAATACAATTCTGTCCTCAGTTCATGCCACCACACCCCTATATACTGTCCACTGCCAAATGATCTCCTTGCAGTTCCCAAAATATAATGTCAATTGATACAATGAAGATCTACTGAGTACCAGCTATGAGGTGGATTCTATTCTAGGCATTTAGCATACATTGGTAAACACAATAGACAGACACCCTTCTTTGCAGAGCTCTCACTGCAGTGGGAAGAAGTGCAGAAACCAGCAATACATAAGTAAATTAAATTGTATGTCAGAGGGGATAAGTGTAATGGAAAGAAGTAGAAGAGTGAAGAGAAACAGGCACTAGAACAAGGGAAGAGGGATTAGTGACCTGTGATTTCAAATTCCATATTGATGTTGCCTCCTTGGTATCTGCAACTGCGACTCCTTTTGCCTGGCTCTCTCCCCAGCCCACCCAATAGTCAGATGGTTCTGTCCATCAGTTACTTAAGGGTATGCCTAAATGTCAGCACTTCTGTAAGTTCTTATCTGAAGACGGTCTAAAAAGTATGTCCCCACTCTTTCCCTGCAACACTTTATTCCTTTAGTCAGCTTTATTTTCTCCATTGCACTATATGTGAAAAATGACATTTATTCATTTTATAAAGGAATGCATTTTTTGTTTTATTAACTGTTGCATTCATTCCCATAATGTTTGGCATAAAGTTAATAAATATTCATTGAATAAATGAACGTAGGTAATAATTAGCTTCAACTAATTATTAAATACAAGAGGTAGGGCCAAGAAGACTAAACTTTAGTCAATAATCTATTATTTCTCAATAACTGGGAAGTTTTCATATTTTAAAGTTCTGCTTCTGATGTCCATGGCACTTCTATTGAAAAAAATTCCTGACAAACTTCTTTAAATTGGACCACTGATTCATCAATTCAACAATTAAAAACTGAGTGCCTATAATGTTCTCAGCTTTGTACTAAGCACTGGGGATACAGCAATTCACTATATTTTGCACCTGAAACTAATATAACACTGTAAGTTATTTATATTAGAATTTAAAAATAAATAATAATAAAATTGTTTAAATGGAGATATTTTTAAAGTAATCTTTAACAAAAACCCCTATACATATATTATAAAAATTAAAATCCAAAAATTGTGAATATAATCACACTGCTAATCTTTTTGAGTTAAATTACCATTCAGCAATGGTCACAGAAGCTTGATATTTTTGTATGCGTCTCCTCCCTGGATTCAGAGTAAAGCTAACTGTTTCTCCCTGGTGAAGGACCAGAAGCACCTGAATTGGTAAATGTTCCTTCTATTCTTAGGAGCTTTGGTCCTGATGACAATGACACTTAGATTAAGGGTTAGTGAAACATAAAGGTTTATATGGTTCAAATTTGTCCTCTGGGTCCAAAATGATGCAGTACCAGATCTACTGAGTAGTTTTTATAATCTATAAGTTAAAATGTACCAACATTTATACTTTTATACCTAGACTATAACTAAAACCTAGAATGATATAAAGATATAAATATCCAAACTTTCATGTGAGAGACAGCCAGTAAGACATAATCTGAGGCAGAGAATGACCAATAAACTTTATGAACTATTATGTCTACTACTGATTTTAAATTATTTTCTGTTTGGTGATGTAATACCTTCATTATCTTAAAATTATCCATAAAAAGCTGTATTTGTTACAATTTAGGGAAAGAAGGTAATGGAAATGCCTCCATGCATGAGTCAAGTAGGTTCAAGGAGAGGACAGATTCTGGTAGTATCTAAGAGTATCTAAGGTCATTGGAATTGAGCCTGCAGCATAAATCAGAAGCAACAAGTTTGATGCAAATGGCAGGCAAATTTAAAATCCCCCTTTACATCTACAGAAATGTTAAAGGCACTTTAGCATTTATCATACCCATGATAAGATAGATATATTATTTAGATATTAAAGGAAATGTCTTAACAAAATGTAAGGGCACCTTAACATCTATCACACCCATGATAAAGTATATTATTTACATATTTCAATATTAAAGGAAAGAACTTAAAGAAATGTCATTTATTTATTTAAAAATATATATTTGTGTGTATGTGTGTATATATATACAAATACATGTGTGTGTGTATATATATGTATATATACTTTATTTGTGTATATATGTATATACATATATATATGTGTGCTTTAGGAAATCAGTGTGTGTGTGTGTATGTGTGTGCGTGTGTGTGTATACATACTTTCTATAAAGCTGTTTGAACTGTTGAGGATGCTACTGTGGACAAAACAGAAAAAACAGTCCTTTCCTCATGGAGCGTATCTCCCAGTGGAGTAAATAGGAGAACTGAATTTTTTAAAAGGTAATTAGAAAAGGCCCCCAGGAAAAAGTAACATTTGAACAGAAACAGACTTGAGGTGAAGAATGAGCCATGGAGGTACCCAAAGGAAAAGGGTATTAGGTAAAGCAAAGAAGAAATACAAAGGTGCTAAGGTGGTAGCATGCTCAGGGTGTGAATAAAGAAAAGGGAGGGTGGTGTCCCAAGCTGGGTACATGAGCAAGGGAGCTTTAGATGATGAAATCACAATGAGAACAAGAAGCCATATTATGGTGGATGTTATAGGGCATTAACTGGGCATTGGCTTTCATTCTGAGTAAGACAGGAGGCAGGGTGGAAGGCTATGGAAGGCCTTGAGGGGAGGAGAGACATGATTAAATGGTTGACCAACGTTTTAAAAGAATCATTCTGGCTTCTGGGTTAAGAATAAAGTATAGACAATACCCAGTAGTGGGATTACTAGATCATAGGGTAATTCTATTTTTAAATTTTTTGAGGAAGTTCCACACTGTTTTACACAATTGCTGTACCAGATTGCCTTCTCACCTATAGTGCATAAGGGTTCCTTCTTCTCTGCAGCTTTACCAACACTTGTTGTTTCTTGTGGATGTTTTTCTAGCCATTCTGACAGGTGTGAGATGATAACTCATTGTGGTTTTGATTTGCATTTTTCTGCTGGGAAGTGATGTAGAGAACCTTTTCATTATTTACAGTAGCCAAGATATTGAAGCAACCCAGTGTCCACTGATAGATGAATGGATAAAGAAAATGTGATATATATGTTTGTATGTGTATATATATATGTATACACACACACACACACACACACACACACACACACAATGGAGTATTACTCAACCATAAAAAAGAATGGAATCTTGCCACCTGCAACAACATGAGTGGATATAAAGAGTGTAGTACTAAATGAAGTAAGTCAGTCAGAGAAAGATAAATACCATATGATTTCACTCATATGTGGAATTTAAGAAACAAACAAAGGAAAAGAAAGAGACCACCACAACCACCACCACCACCAACAACAACAACAAATTCTTAAATATAAAGAACTGGTGGTTGCCAGAGGGTCGGTGGGTGTGTACATGGGTTAAATAGATCAAGAGGATTAAGTGGTAATAACTGAGTAATGTACACAAGTGTTGAATCACTATATTGTAAAACTGAAACTTAACTATATTGGAATTTTAAAAATACATAAAAATTTAAAAACAAAAAAGAATGAGGCTTGGGGAGGGGAGGTTAGAGCGGTACAAGGGAAATGAACTAGGGCGCTATTCAGGTGAAAGCTAATGGTGGCTCAGACAAAGGTGGAAGTGGTAAAGGCGACTGAGACCTAGCTGGACTTTAAACATATTTTGAAGGTGGATTTGGAAATAAGAGAAATAAGAAACCAGCATAACTCCAAGAATTCTACCTACATGAAGACTATGGTTGGATCAAGTTTGGAAGGAAGAGCCACAACTCGATTTTCAACATGGACATCTATCAGACATTCACATGGAGATTTTAACTAGGTGGTTGGACACATGAGCTTGGGTTTCAGTGGAGAGTCTTAGCAAGAACAATAAATTTGGAAGTCTTCAGTGTGTAGACTTAGGGGAGTAAATACTGGAAAAAAAGAGAAGTCTAACTACTAAACCTTCCAGTGCCCCAATATTAAAAGAGTCCAGCAAAATGAAGAAGGGCCAGCAAAAGAAGCTAAAAGGAGGGGCCAGTAAGCAATACACTAGGATGCGGATGGTGTTTCACCAGTGGAGCATCCCACTCTTAGTCTCCTACCTGAAGCAAAAGGCTTCTACTTAGAGAAGGCAGCCTCTTTGGCCAAGCCAATAACTTGGATAGCAAACCAGGTAGACTGAAAAAGGAAGTGGCATTTTCCTGGTCAACTAGATGATGTTCATGATGTTGATGTTCAGTCACATGATTATATTCCCATTCTGACTCTAATGAAGGGTCAGGAGGGGAATATAATAATGAACAACTTGTGCCTAAATTTGATACAGAGCTCAACGCCAGTACCTGAAATAATCTGGGAGTGCTAGATGTCAGCAGTAAGAGGCATAGTATAGATTCTTCGAGTAAAATGTTGATATAATCCAGTGATTGATAATTTTCTTTTTTTCTAAATAGAATATATTTTATTTATTTTATTAAGTTTTTACTTTTAATCCCAGTATAATTAACATAGTGTCATATTAGTTTCAGGTGTCAAATATAGTAATTCATTCTATACATTCAATTCTATACATTATTCAGTGCTCATCAAAATAAGTGTACTCTTTAATCTCCAGATCACCTATTTCACCCATCCCACCTTCCACCTCTGCTCTGGTAACCATAAACAGAATGTATTTTAAGTGAAATTATATGTGGGAGCCCAAGATGTAAGCCATATAAAAGTGGAATTTCTTTGTTTGAGTCAGAATCAGAGTCCTGCTTGTTCACAGTCCTGCTGAAGCTATCCTCACTGAGGCATCCTGACATAGTCCTAGGGCCTTGGTAAACATGGCTTAAAAACACAAGCATAAATGTAAAAAAAAAAAAAAAAAAAAACCTTAATCAGTTCAGAGGGGAAAATAATTGGCATTTGCAGCAGTCAGGAAAGGTTTGGGGGAAAAGGACCTCCATAAAATATGTCCAGGTTGTCAATGTATTGTTTTTCCTCCCTAGATTATGATGTGCAAAATCTCTAAAACTACTGATAGCATAAAGAGGATAACCAGGGCTATCTATCAATCATTTTAAATAAATTGTAATTTAAAGAAAGGGAGAAAGTTAGTAGTGTAGAAAAAAATTAAACTTGATGTAAATAAGAATACACACATTTAGTGAGGTTTATCCATTTCAGGAACACATTAAATCTAAAACAAGGGAATAAAAAGATGCATTTAAAAGTTTAAAACAGGGGTGCCTGGGTGGCTCATTTGGTTAAGCGTCTGACTCTTGATTTCAACTCAGTTCATGGTTCCTGAGACTGAGCACACCCCTCCCCTCCATGTCCACCCCCTCCCACCATAGGGCTCTAATCTGGGAGGGCAGAACCTGCTTGGGATTCTCTCTCTCCATGTCTTTGTCCCTCCCTCACCCCCAAAGTAAATAAACTTAAAAAAAGGTTAAAAGAAAGAAAAGAGAAACAAAATAGTGACTATGCTCTTCCACAGCCACCAAGACAGAAGTTGCAATAAAGAGGAGGCATGATAATGAACTCACAGTTGCAATATTAATCTATTTTAATCAAATGAGAGATAAGCCTTTCTGCCAGCACTAAGTGGAAGTGTGAATAGGAAAGCAATCTTGTGGGGTCCCTCAAGAGGAAAACTCCAGCTTATTTAGAGATGTGAGATATTCAGGAGATATTCAAAACAGTGAAAACAGAGATGCTCAAAATGTATAGCATTAATTTAAAAGAGTAGATGAAAAGGAATAAGTGTCATGAGACATATAAACTGGTATTTATAAATGCTCATTAAAATAATGAGTATCTTAGGCAATTTTAATGACCTAAAATGATATGCCATTAACTTCATCCATCTACTATACAGAATTGGAACATTAATTTTCTGTCTAAGGCCAACAATGTTTACAAATGTGAGCAGTTAAGTGATCTGCAAAGATGTCAGAGTAACTAACATTTGCAATGTAAGACTCCCACTACAATCTGTTTTCAGATTGCATATACAGTATATCCACAATTGCATCCTATGGGTATGTGGGTACAGTTTCTAAAACCAGGCATTCAAAAGAAGAACAAATGTCCTAATGATTCAGATATGCATCTGGACCTTTTCTTTATACGAATTTGATACCAAAAAACAAACTAACTCATTTTTTCCTTCTACTAGAATTATGTAAATTATGTAACGGCAGGGAATTTTGTTTTGGTCATTGTTATAACCTCATTGCTTAGAAGAGTGCCTCACAAAGTCACAACTCAATGAATATTAGTTGATAGAATGAATGCCAGAAACATACACAAGATATAGTGACAACACCATTCCCTGGAAGTCAGTAAAAAGGCTCACTTTATTTTTTTATTTTATTTTTTATTTTTTTTAACATTTATTCATTTTTGAAAGGCAGAGAGAGACAGGGCGAGAATGGGGGAAGGGCAGAGAGAGAGGAAGACACAGAAACAGAAGCAAGCTCTAGGCTCCAAGCTATCAGCACAGAGCCCGACACAGGGTTCGAACTCACGTACCGCGAGATCATGACCTGTGCCAAAGTTGGCCACTTAACCAACTGAGCCACCCAGGCACCCCAAAAAGGTTCACTTTAAAGAAGCTACTTTGAATAGTAGAATTATAGACTTGCATAGATAGGAGGCCCTAAAATGTATATTCACTTTTTACTACCAAACTATAGACAATACACTCCATTTTTGGTGAATATAGAAACATAACAACATTTGGTAATTAAAACAAACTGCAGGAGACAGGAACTGATTTTTCTAATTGTCCCTATGCTGATAATCATCAGAAGTAATTAGGGAAAGAGGAAAGCCTTAAAACATGGTTAGGTGGCATTAGATTTTTTTACTCAGATAAGAAGTAGGCCAAAGCAGGTTAAATCAAAACAAAACAAAAGTATAGAAGCAAAACAAACAAACAAACAAACAAAAACAAAAAAACAACCATAGGTGGTTAAAATTCAGTTTGCAGGTCACCCAAAAGAGAAATAAATATTTAACTTTGAATTCTTAAAAAGCCTCTATATGTGTGTGTGTGTGCATTTGTGCGTGTGTGTATAAAATAGAACAAAGGAAAATCTTGCATCCTAAATAACTCCGTTTATCATAGTTGCAACCAATCCTTGTGTGAATTACTATGCTGTAATTATTCATTCAATATAATATATAAATGTTCATATAATAATTATCCATTCTTATATTCAAACAGTGGTATAATTTCTCCTTCTCAGATAGTCCCAGATCCTGCTGTCTATAGTTTTATTAGAAGGCTTACAACCTTATCTCTTACAGTAGAATTATTTGTATATTCATTTCCTTCAATTCACTGTCAGTTCTCTTAAAGACCATGGATAATGGCTTATTAACCTTTAGTACTAAGTTACTGATGGTTAGATCACAAAATGTGACAGAAAAATCTGTATTTTTTCTTGCTTTATCTATAAATTGATTCTGTAAGACTTATGAGATTAAAGACCGTACTCACAACTTTATCTTCTATGCTAAGAAGATACTAAAACAATATTTACTGAATGGTTAATTAGAAAAATTCATAATTGGAATAATTATGGTTTTGAAGAACCACAGACATGACACAAGTATACACGGCAATTAACAGAACTTATACAAAGATATTAAAAAATTAAAATTTAAGTTAGATAAATCAGGACACCAGGAAATCTTTTGTGGAAATGGAAATTATTATGTGTTAGCTAAAGATATCATGTTTTTGAGTTTGGAGTCTATTTTGAATAGAGAAGTGTTAACCACATCATTTTCCACCTAAGATGTGATGAAAGTAAGACTGTGACATTGGGGTTAAAAAAGGCAAATTTTACTTCGTACTCTTTTATCTCCTGTAAACAAGGCAGTTACATTTGGGCATTAGTCAAATAGTTGCATAAAAAGAAAACACACCACAAAAAACAATGTTCACTATGTTCGTGATCAGAACATTATGCCACCAAACCTTTATAGTGAGTCACTTGTCATATTTTATACTAATTGGTTTGCAATAATAGATCTTTGGCAAGGGAAAACATTCCTTGTGAAATGGTGACTAGGAAGGAACAGGTGCAACAGAAGAGACAGGTGGTTTGGAAAATGGATCTTCATATGTATAAGCACTAAACATCAAAACACAGTCTTCCTAGGGTAGTTGATAATCATATGACAATCATAATCAAACTGGCAAATCTAGAAAAATATAGAGTAGATACATGCTCATTATATATTCTGTTTCTTAATTATTAATTTGTTAGGTTCAGAGCCAGGACAAATCGTATAATTTATACACTGCTTTAGCACTTGTCCCAGGTCGCAGGGTTATATATAATATCTAACTATGATAAGGGTGATGACAAAATACCTTAAGGAATTTCCTCTCCACATTTTACCCCAGACAGCAACCAGAATTAAGGCAATGAATGGCAAAGTCTTTTACTAGTCCCAGGCTTTCTCAGAATTTTAATAATGGAAGTAACAACTTCTAAGTGACAGGTTATATAAATGAAAAAGACCCTTTCATATGCTAAATATGATATCAATGCAAAAGTGAAGGAGGTTAGGCCACAATGCAATTAACTATGCTATAAAAAAACATTTCAGAATAACTTAGTCTGTTAAAATGCTAATAATTGGGCAAATTTCATACAGAATGAATTTGAGGCAGTTTGTTAAAATATAGAGGTAATGATGCTATGAAGTAATGCTGTGATTATAATAAATTAATCAGTTTTATTCTCTGAAGTGGTACTAGAATTTACTAGAATTTGTCCATGTTCATCACCAAGCTTGTCTTGAGTCATAGGAGGACCTACTTAGCTAAAAAATATGGTTGTTTAAATAAAAATTTATGAAGTATGGGACATGTCACTACTCTCACTAAAATAAATAAAACTGCATATTTTATTTTTCTAAGGAAAAATACCACAGACATGACACAATATATATATGATATATTGATATGATACACATATCACACAGACACGTGTGTGTATGTATAATATATATATTATATATACACAATATATGTCTGCATGAATACACACACACACACACATACACACACACATATAATCGTGCTCTACATAAAGAACAGGAGGCTTCTGGGATATCAGAATTGCTTCTGTTCAGCTTATGAGAATTTTTTATAATCTACAGACAAATTGGGCTCAGATTGGTGCCCAACTGCTAAATTTGTGCATTTACACACTTTAAACCAGGTCATGGTTGGGACCTAACCTTATCAGTCTCAGTAATTCTGAAAAGTCAAGGTTGTCTATACTACAGTCAATTTGCACGGACATGTCCTGAGCACTGGAAAAAAAAGCTGTGAATGGGGAATTAGAAGTCTGCATTTACATCCCAAAACATGAAATTTAGTGAGAAAAATCATGCTTGACTTCAGATACAGTGTTCAGATTCGTTATTAAAATTTGAATTCTCTATGGATAACATTCCAAGGAGGCAGGAAAACTCAATATGAAAGGAAAGATCTGGAAGCTGTGTGTCAAAACTCAGCACTGGTGTCATCAATACAGTGTGGCAAGGAAGGAAGGAAGGAAGGAAGGAAGGAAGGAAGGAAGGAAGGAAGGAAGGGGCCTAAAATGAAGCCCGAAAAATCTTTAGAAATCTGGCTGAAGTTGAGTAACATAGCTGTAACATCTGAGAGCGAGCCCCTTATTCCCTGTGGTGCCTGGGTGAGTCAGAGCTTACGCACAGACCACAAGAGCTGACAGCACATGGGCAAAGCAGGGTTTAGGGCAGAATGCAGGGGAGTAAGAGCATATGTGTGGAAAAGCTCCTTCTACTCTGTATTATGTTTTGGTGTCTCTCAGATACCATATCAAAATTCTCCATTTCCAATCCTGGCAAATTATATTCCTCTTTCTTGCTTTTACTCTATTTTCCCTTTCTTTACATCCTTTCTCCTTCTGACTCTTCTTTCTATTAGGCATTATGAATATTCAAGAAATTTTGTGATCTCTAGTATTCTGGTAGTTTAGTGATTTCCTTTAGGAACTTTCACAAGAGCAAAACAAGCAAACAAACAATAACAAAATCACACACACACAAACTGGATTTGGTCTCAGATGGCACCAGCTGAATCATGGCTCTGCTACTTTGCATAATGGCTATTATGTGTCCCTGGGCAAGATACTTAACTTTTAACATCATGGTTTCTCAGGCTGTAAACTAGCTACAATAACACATACCTGAGAAAGTTCTTGAGAACACTGTAACTGGACATATTATTTGAAAATAACTAACATTATAGACACCTTAATATTTGTTGATTTCATTTATATGTTATTTCTATTATTCTGTGGGCATTTTCTAAGCATTACTGTTATTTCCTTATTTTTCCCTCTCTTCTATTTCTACATCCCATAATTTTTTTGCACTATAGCTTCAGTGTCTGTGACAAAAAGAAATATGATGCAAAAGTCACAGAAAGAGAAAGAAACCATACTCAATGGCAATCGTTATCAGGTTTCATTAAAAAACCCAATCCCAGAGCCTCACTTAGTTGACGGAAATGCCCAGTTCCTGCAGCAGAACATGTAAAACTAGTTTTAGTTACTCCTTTTCTAAGTTTGATCATTAACTCGTGGTGCTACCATTTATAGCAACTTAGTAAGTGTAAATTTTACACCATACCTAATACAGGAACCTTAAAGGTAGTGAGAGGATGCTTCTTAGGTCAAAAAGAACTTTAAAGAAACGTAAAAGAATTATTCTCTGTAAGTTTAAAAAAAAAAGCTATTTTCAGGGCACCTGGGTGGCTTAGTCAGTTTAAGCATCTGACTTCGGCTCAGGTCATGATCTCGTGGTTCATGGGTTCAAACCCCACATCAGGCTCTGGGCCAACAGCTCAGAGACTGCAGTCTGCTTCAGATTCTGTGTCTCCCTCTCTCTGTGCCCCTCCCTGCTCATGCTCTGTCTCAAAAATAAGTAAACATTAAAAAAAGCTATTTTCAAGCTTTTTCCATTGCATATTTTCAAAGGAATGTTTTCTACTAAGTAGCTTAGTTAATTTATAAAATCTCAAATTATATCTATAGCACATAGTCTGAGGTACCACCAAAAATATAATTCTGTAACAAATTTGTTATTATTGCATCTTTATTAAATTTGAAAAGTATATAATCTTAAAAAAATTAAGGGATGTAACAAATAAACACAATGTTGGATATAAATAGAAATTCTCTTCTGAGCTGTTTGAGTCACCCTGCAGTATGTCTGGTAGAATGGGCAGAGTACTGCACACAATAATGAAATTAATAAAACTGGAATTGTGCGCTGAACATTATGTTCTTGGCAGGAATGAAGGTGATGCTATCATAAAGAACACCTGCTTCCAGAAATTTGACTGGAAGACTCCATTGCATTATTTTCCTAAGAACAAAAGTGAATGTACATTTTAGATGACATGTATTATTTTGGGGATTGTTGGGGTGGGAAGTTAGTGTGGGCAGAGATTTTTGAAGTGCTCAGTATGCTAAACCGTTCTTTATCCTCTAAACACTTTTTCCTCTTTGGTCCTGTGAAGAGTTATCATTCTTGTGCTACATTAACTTGAGTCATAGGGATGTAGATAAAATTAATAATTGATCTACTTCTACCTATCAAAAAAGCTTTTAATCCATAAGGGATCCTTTTATTTTTCCTTATGTCTTATGTGATGTGCGTCAAAGCAAGAAATACCTTTATCAGTGATTAAGCAAGAGTCATCAAAATCCACGACAACTTTACAAATAAGAATTATTTTGATCACTGTCACTCTCCTAGGACAGTATTGACAGTTTACTACAATTGCTTTTCTGAGGTATCATTACAAGAATGTAATCTTATTCCAGTGTCACACATGGGATATATCTATTGCATAGCTATAAACACTACAACCTATAGGAAAATGTAGAGCTTAATTTGTCTTATTTAAAATTAAATACTATGTAGTTAAAATGGAACCCTTTTATGTATCCCGACAATGATGCTAAATTCATGATCAAAGGTACCGAACATCCACTTATTAAATGCTATGGTCCCTGCAATTGCAATTATTTTCACAGATTGCCCTCTTGTGGCCATATGTGATGCTACAAACAACAAAATGAAAATTTTTCATGTATGGTATTTTTTTTTTTCTATCTAGGAAATGATTTGAGGGTTTATATCTTAAAATTCACTTTATAATGTTTCAAGATGAAATATCCATGAATATTCTTCAACGTAAGTTATAAGTAAAATCTTGATTTCTTTCAAAAAAATTTTTAATGTTTATTTTTGAGAGAGAGAGACAGAGAGACAGCACAAGTGAGGAGAGGCAGAGAGAGAAGGAGACACAGAATTGTAAGCAGGATCCAGGCTCTGAGCTGTCAGCACAGAATTTTATGTGGGGTTCGAACCCACAAAATGCAAGATCATGACCTGAGCAGAAGTTGGATGTTTAACCAACCGAGCCACCCAGGAGCCCCAAATCTTGACTTCTGAAAATTCAAAACTGGCTGCAATAAAATTATTCAAGAAATACAATAAATAAGTAAATGGAGTCTTGTTATGGTTATTAATTTTAAACCATGGACACTCATTGATCCATAAAACTAATATGATTTAATTTCATCAAATTAAGTTCTAAAGCTATCTGTAACATAATTTTCAAGAGAAAGAGAAATTTTAGGATATAATCTAATATTATTATTAGAAAAGTACTAGTATTAGAAAAGGATTTATTCTTGGTTACCTAACATATTTACTAAACTGAGCACTTTCATTTTCAAAGACAGCTTAAGAAATAATACAATCAGACAATGAAGCTGCTAAAAATGTATTGATCTTGAGCTAGCTATTTAAGCTTTCTAAGCCACAGCTTCCTCATTTGTAACATGACAAGTTTGACCCAGGTGATGTTAACATCCCTTTTAGCTGTGGCCTACATCGCATTAGCAAGAACTAACTAGCAATGAAGAGTTATGTTCTTGTTTTGTTTTGTTTTGTCTTTCTAGCTGAATTCTAGAATGTAAGTCAAAATATCTATTAATTCCTCTAAAAAAGACGCTGCCTTGTCGTCACATTTGTAAACTTCAGAGAGAGTTCTTCTCAGAGCAAAAGGACACAGTGACACATGATATTTACAGTCCCTGTTGCTTTCAGTGCTGGAATAGCAAGGAGTGGCGCAGAACAATAAAAGGGAGGGAGAGGACCACAGGCAGAGAGATGCTAAGCAGGCTTCCCTGGTAAACTGAATTAGTTGACCTTTCTACCTCTTCCAGAAGGAATATATGCCAAAAAGAAAGGTAAAACCAGCTCTGTAGTCACCACCACAATGAGAAACAGACACAAACTAAATCATACAAGCTTTGTGAATGTTCACGTAACATAGATCTCAGAAGATACCTATCTATATATATATATATATATATATAGACAGAGAGATTGATGGACTGATTTTATAATGCATCGATTACTTTAATGCAATGTACATTACATTGAATGAGCATTGATAGTTTGATTTAACTATAAAGCAAGCTAAAATCCAGGAGTCATTTAAAATATTTAAAAATGTTTTTAATGTTTATTTTATTTTTGAGAGAGACAGAGAGACACAGTGTGAGCAAGGGAGGGGAAGAGAGAGAGGGAACCAGACAGAATCTGAAGCAGGCCCCAGGCTCTGAGCTGTCAGCACAGAGCCCAATGCGGGGTTCAAGTTCACCAACTGCCAGATCATGACCTGACCTGAAATCAGCTGTCCAACCAACTGAGCCACCCAGGCACCCCTAAAACATTTATTTTTAGATGAAATTCCTTTAAGATTAAAAATAACTGCTTAATCTCTACTACATTTATTCAACAAATCAGTGATTAGCCTTTATAACAACAGCTAGAAGCTGGAAACTTAATTGTTTTTTGTTTGCTGTTTTTGGGGGGTTCTTGTTGCTGTTGTTGTTTTGCCTGGACTTTCCATCTTCAAATATCATTTATCTCACCCATACTAATTATATGGTCTCTCTCTCATACAGGGATCTAATTAACTTAAGCAGAGAAGGAAAGTATAGAAAAAGTACGCAGTAGCTCATAGAACCACCAAAAGCAATTGAGGTACCTGGCTTGGAAAAACAAAAACAAAAACAAAAACAAAAACAAAAACAAAAACAGAGGGTCTGGAGTAATTGGGACCACCCCAAACCACAAGACCCATCAAATGAACATACTACTGTCAGAGAACACTAAATGCCAATGGGCTGCAGATGTCCCCACCAAGACCTAGATCACTGAAGCCCCTAGGAGATAAATATCGCTGCTTTCGTTGATCCACAGAAAGGATCCACAGAAAGGATTTTTGTAGCAGGTAGAGTTATGGCTTCTCAAACACATCCACATCTCTGAAATCTGTGAATGTGTTGCTTTACATTGCAAAAAGGCTTTAAAGATCTAATTAACTTAGGGATCTTGAGGTGGAAAGATTATCCTGGATCATTCAGTGGCCCCACATGTAACCACAAAGGTCCTTAAAAGAGGGAGGCAGAAGGCAAGGGTGAGAAGGTGATTTGAACATGATACGCTACTGGCAAGGCCATGGAGGAAGGGGCCTTGACCCATGGAATGCAGTAGACTAGAAACTGGAAAAGATAAGGAAACAGGCTCTTAGAACCGCCAGAAAGAACACAACATGGCTGACACCTTCATTTTAACTTAATAAGATCAATTTCAGACCCCTGACTTCTAGAAAAGATAATACATTTGTGTTGTTTTAACTTACTAACTTTGTGGTAATTTATTAGAGTCACAGTAAGAAACAAATACGTTCCCCAATGCAGATGCCTCCTTGATCACTAGTGCTCATTTACAATGCTGGCTGGGTACATCAGACTTGCCAGGCCCAGGGAATGCAGCTAATGCCTAACCACATGACAGCCTATAAAGCCAGTATTTTTGTAGCTTCTATAGGGCACAGAGGCTCTGCTTCCCTATGACACACACAGTGAGACAAGCAACAAAAGCAAAAATAAATGAGTGGAACTACATTAAATTAAAAAGCTTCTACACAGCAAAAGAAACAGCTAACAAAATGAAAAGGCAAACTATGCAATGGGAAAAATCCAAGGGAAAAATGCGAATCATACATCTAATAAGGGGTAAATATCCAAAAAAATATAAGAAACTCTTATAACTCAATGGCAAAAAGAAACCTGAAATAATCCAATGTAAAAATGGGCAAAGGACTCAAACTGACATTTTTCTAAAGAAAATATTCAAAAGGCCAATGGACACACGAAAATATACTCAACATCACTAAGCATCAGGGATGTGCAAATGAAAACAATGAGAAATCAATTGAGTCCCGTTAGGATGGCTATTATCAAAAAGACAAGAGATAACAAGTGCTGGTGAGGATGTGGAGAAAAGGGAACATTTGTGCACTGAATGTAAACTGGTGCAGCCACTCTGAAAAAACAGTATGGCGGTTGCTCAAAAAATTAAAAACAGAACTACCCTACGACCCAGCAATTGCACTTCCGGGTATCTGGCAGAAGTGAAATCACTATCCTGAAGAGACAGCTCCACCCTCATGTTCATTTTGGCATGATTCACAAGAGTCAATAAGTGAAAATAACCTAGATGCCCATACAGATGAATGGATAAAAAAATGTGGTATATATAGGAAGGAGTATTATTCAGGTATCAAAAGAAGGAAATCCTGCCTTTTTGACAACCTGGATGAAACTTGAGGGCATTATGCTAAGTGAAAAAAGCCAGAAAGAGGAAGAAGAATGCTGTATGATCTTATTTATAGGTGGAATCTGAAAAAAAAAAAACACACCAAAACAAAAAACCCAGCTTATGGATACAGAGAATGATTGGTGGTTGCCAGAGGTGGGGGCTGAGGGCTAATAGAATGGGTGAAGGTGGAAGGTGGTTAAAAGGGACAAATTTCCAGTTAAAGATAAGTATATTCTGGGCATGTAATGTACATAGCAACTATAGTTAACAATACCGTACTGCAGATTTGAAAGTTGCTAACAAAGTAGAGCTTAAAAATTCTCATTACAAGAAAAAAATGTTAACTATGTGGTAACTATGTGAAGGGATGAGCATGAACTAAACTTACTGCGGTAATCATTTCACAGCATATATACACGTGTATATACACATATATACATATATACATACATATCAAATTGTTATGTTATATACCTTAAGCTTACACAATGTCATGTCTCAGTTTTATCTAAATAAAATTAGATGCAGTGGGGGAAGAAGTAAATGGTGAAGAATTCTCAAAGCATAGGAGAGATTCAGGTGCTAGGAAACCCAAAGAAAGTACAAGTATCTCTTATTATTATACTTTCATATTATCATTATTCTTTGGATTGTATCATCATCACATCGCTTTTGGAAGCCTGATGTTCTAGTCCTGATGACTTTCTGATCCATTACCTCCATTCTTTCCCAGATCACTACCTCCAACAGCTCAAAGCAAAATCATAAAACTTCAAAAACTAAAACTTCTACCTTAGCTATTAGAGATCAAAGCCAGTTCCTACTGTAGCTAAAACTATAGCTATTTCAGACATGCCATGATGTTAAAAAATAAATATTTTCTATATAATTGTGTCTTTTCTATATAATGCTTTCATTAAAAGAAAAAAAAATTCCTGCTGCTAGTCTCTGTCCCATTCTTACATAAACATTGCTATGGAAGGGCTGTAGAACTTTCTTTTAACCTGATCTTGATCCATACAATTAGACATTGATTTCAATGCTATTAGTAATGTTTACACTAAAACACATTTCTCGTTATTGTAATGAATATAAAATTGGATTATACTATTGAATTTGTCAGTGTTGTCTGGTGAAAAAATGATGAGTTAAGAGTCTGGATAAATTCACAATACAGTAATAAAGTTTTTTTTTAAGTTTATTTATTTATTTTTGAGAGAGAGATAAAGAGAGAGAGAGAGAAAGCACAAGCAAGGGAGGGGCAGAGAGAGAGGGAAACAGAGAATCCCAAATATGCTCCACATTGTCAGCGTAGAACCAGACTTGGGGCTCAAACCCACAAATCACGAGATCATGACGTGAGCCAAAATCAAGAGACAAGAGTCGAACGCTTTAACCGACTGAGCCACCCAGGCACCCCTCATGATAAAGTTCTTATTGAATGAAGAGCTGATCTTGTGAAAATGATTCTAAGCCCAGTTCCTTTGGCTACACCTCTACATCACCTAATCGCAAGGTCTGATGGTATTTAAATGAAAGAAAACAACTGACAACATTGTACAGAATTATAAAATTGCTTACAAAAATAGACAAAAAGCAAAATTTGAAATTAAGTTTATCTTTCTTTCTCAACATTTTTTCTGGTGATGAATACAGAAGATCAAAGTTATGAATTGCTAAATCTTAAATTTAGAAGATACCATCTCAACCAAGTTACAACATAATTGCCACAAATCCTACTATGTAGTAGTGTTTATGTTTCTGTAAATGCTTTCACCCTAATTTTGTTTTACAGTGACTCCAAAATATTTAAGCAGTGTAAAAATATGTTCAAGAACAAAGTCTTCATTCCCAATGGACATGACTTCCAGTTCTGGCTCTCACCTGTTCTAATTACAATCTCCAAATAACTTTCTTCATGTGTGAAATTGAAGTAATCATAGCACTTACTGTACAAGTTAGTAACAAGATTCCGTGGCATGACATATAATACCTAAGAGACTTGACACATTGGGGCGACTGGGTGGCTCAGTTGGTTGGGTGTCTGACTTCAGTTCATGTCATGATCTCATGGTTCATGGGTTCAAGCCCAGGTCGGGCTCTGTGCTGACAACTCAGAGCCTGGTGTCTGCTTTGGATCTGTGTCTCCCTCTCTCTCTCTGCCCCTCCCCTGCTCATGCTGAGTGTCTCTCTATTAAAAATAAATAAACATTAAAAAAATTTAAGTGACTTGAGCACAGAAAAACTACTCAGTACACGTTAGTTCTTAATTTTAGTAACGTTAACTATGACAAGTCAAATATGTATTGAGTGTATTTGTGTTCATTCTTAGGGACACATACTATTTTTACTGTACACATTTCTACTACGATTAACCAGTACATGTACAAATAATAGGTCTTTTAAAACATGTTTCTCTTATATTCTCCTAGAAATATCTTTTATACATGTGTCTTTACATAATGTATTCCATGCACCAGTGTGGTGAACATATTTTTTTCACTGAAATAACACTATCCTTCTTCACAGTATACGGCTAGTATTGTTATAATCATCTTTTGTAATGTGCTTTTACATAGTATTAAAGTAGGTTTCTTATCAAAATACAACGTTCAAAAGTATTCGTTAACAGAAAATAACAGAAGTGGTGTATTGGTTTGTATTTTCTAATTTCAAGTAATGCGTAAACCATGAAATAACTCTGAATATAAAAGCAAAGTAATCAACGACTCTGTAAACTGCAGTCATCTATTTTCCTGTTTTCATTGCAGTTAATTACAAATATCACCCAAAATCATTCTGCAATATTTTTGGCAATGCAAACTTTGTCACCCTACCAGACAAAAGTATCTGATTTCTTTTAAAGGTCACGCATCCTGAGTGGCTCAGTTGGTTAAGCATCCGACTTCGGCTCAGGTCATGATCTCGCGGTTCGTGAGTTCAAGCCCCGCGTTGGGCTTGGTGCTGACCACTCAGAGCCTGCAGCCTGTTTCAGATTCTGTGTCTCCCTCTCTCTCTCTGACCCTTCCCTGTTCATGCTCTGTCTCTCTCTGTCTCAAAAATGAATAAACGTTAAAAAAATAAATAAATAAAAATAAAGGTCATCCTTACATCATTTGAAAAACATATAATGAAACCCACTATAAATATATGCATGTGTAGAAACATATATGTATATGTATGCAAGTATGTATGTATGCGTGTGTATATATATACACACACGAATCATCTTTCTGGAAGTGATCAGGTGTATACTGCACTAAAACTGTTAGAAATGCAAAGGCGGTTAACAAAGAGATCAAGGCAATACAAACATAAGATAGTTTGATGGAAAGAAAAACTCTACATTGGGCTGGATATCTTTGCTACTTCATTCTTCTTCTCTTTGCATTTCTCATTCCCCTTGTTTTACCAGTAGCTTTCTTTAACTGGTGATAGAAATTACATAAATTTACATTCTCAGCCCACCTAGGAATAAGAAAGGAAGGCTGCAAGATGCAAATGCAGTCCTTCTTAGTCTTTGAGCCAAAGAAAAGTAAGCAAAGATGTTTGTGAATGCTCCCGTTTTTTTTTTACAGTCTGAGGCTTGTGCCCCGAGGGCTTCAATGGCCCTTGGTGGTTCTGAAATGCTCTGCTCTTTTCTGTCCCAGCCTCTGTGGGCTCGGCCAAGTGATAGGTCTCTATTAAAGTTCTTGGCGCTCTCATTTTTAGTGGCACTGGAGACCTAACTGGAATCTCAGTTTCTGCCTGACTAGGAAACAAAATGAATGCTTACACTGTGCAAAGCACTCTAACTATTACATTTACTTGTGTTTTTTACATTTAATATTCATGGCAACTCTTTCGAGGTAGTTATGATATTCATGAGAAAACTGAGTCTTGCAGAGATTTTAAAAATTTGGTCATTTTCGCATATCTAGTAAGTGATGAATGTGGGAACTGTCGGACGGCCAAAACAGAGTGTTGCTATTTTTATTATAGTGCCCTTCTGCTTAATGGAACTAAAGGAAAGAAAATACTTTCCAATCTCATACTCCTAAAGCACACCTGCAATTTCTCTTTCTTACGCAAAACATAAAAGAATAACCTGTAGAAAGGCTTGGGATTATTCGAAAGAAAAAAAGTTCATTTTCTCTTAGGAAATATTTAATAAACCAGACATTGGAGTCGTGTGCTAGGTCCTGCCTTAGCTACTGGAGATTTAGTGATCAATTTCTCATTGTCACCACTTTTCATTGCTGAGAAACTTGTGGAGAAGCAGATGTGCAAACAACTCTAATATAATGGGACCTAAGTCATTCTGGTGATCACCCAGGAACTTAGATGTGAAATCTAGTGCTGTAATCCTGGTTAGCTTGTTGTAGCTGCTGCTGCTTTTCTTTTTTGTTGCAAGACAGAAAAAACAAAACAAGACATTCAACAAAAAACAAAAGCAAACAAAAACACAATAAAACAACAAAACTGGAGAGACTTCCCCGAAGAAGTGGCTTTTAAATTGGTTGTTAAAAGCTAAAAGGCAGCTTGCTAGTAGAGAAGGGTATGGTCCATGTACGGATAGGAAATTCTATGGGAGAGGAATTTTATGAGCCAGGGAAAAAAATCTCAATAAACTGAAGTTCAAAAACATATATACAGGTAAAAACCATACGATTAAACATATGAAGATAATGAGACTAAATAGAAACCATCAAAGAAGATAGAAGAGTATCAAAGTAGCTATAATTCTCCTCTGGGTAATGTGATTTTTGTTAAGGTGGTAAGGGGGGTAATAGGCTGTTTGTATTTTTACTAGGAGCTCAGGAATAGATGCCAAAAATGAGAAGACCAGGTACTTTAAACACTGCCAGGCTCTTTGGCAAAGCTTCGAGGTAAAAAAGAATCTACTTAAGGGTGCTCTGTGTTCAGCTGGTTTTCACTTCGGAATGGCTTGAAATATAAGGAAAAAGTTACCATTTCTTTCTTTTTTTTTTTTTTTTTTCAGTAAAGCAGGTTTTGTGCTCTGCCACACCAAATACGGATTCCAAATAAAAGTTCTTTCATTTCTAGAAAGTCTCTAACCTTTACAATAGTGGGTTTTGTTCTCATGGGCTGCTCTGTGTAAATTGTAGGTTTGAAGGTTGGCATCTTTTTGTAGCCTGAAAAATGAAACTCATAGCTGAGGGTTTGAAATTGTGGACAAGTCAAGAGGTCTCCATTCTTTCTTTGAATGTTCCTGCTGTAACCACTAACACCATTTTTCATAACACCAGAATGATTTCTGTAAGCTTATTTTGTGCGATGAAAAAATGTTTAAGTTTTTCCTTTTGTATTCTTTACAGTAAGCAGCGTATTTCCGGCCTTCAGGTGAACTGATGAAGCGGTCCAATCCAATTGTGATTTTGTTGTTCCCCAGAGTTGAGAAGGCTGTTAATAACCTCCTGAAACTGAGTCATTTTCGTGACTTCTACATTAATTCTTCGCGGTTAAAACCATCCTTCTCCCAGATGCTTTTGCATCGCCCTCTTGTGGTGAAAGTGGAGTATTTTTCCTTGAAGGGACATGCCGCACAGTACAATGTTCAGATACATTACTTCTCATAATAATTGCTTTTGAGAACCACATTAGACAGTGTAATAATTTTTGTTGAAGCCATTAAACAAACTTTGAAAATTCAAGAGAAGGAAAGTCTGTAGCTCTGCCTCTTCCATGTTTTTGCTTCCTTCCTGATGTTCCAAGTGGCCTACTGCTATTTTATTTCTGTTTAGAGAACTGCCTTTAGACATTCTTTTAAGTACGTCTGTGGATGTCAAATTCTCTTATTTTGCAATCACCTGAGAATGTCCTGATTGTCCTCTGTATTTTTAAAGGATACTTTCAGTAGATGAGGATAAGATTCTGTGTTGACAGTTCTTTTCTTTCAGCACTTAAAACACTGTATCACTTCTTCTGATAGCCAAGGTTTATGAAATACTACTCTCATTCATATTGTTTTTCTCTAATAGATAATGTGTCATTTCTCTCTGGTTGCTTTCTAGATTTTTTTTCTTTGTCCTTGTTTTCAGAAATTTCTGGTGTAGATGTTTGAAATTACCCTATTTGGTTGGGGTTTACTCAAAAATAATTTTTTTGCTATTATTTATTAGAATATTTTTTTCAACTCACCTTCTTTCTCCTTTCTTTCTTGGACTCCATTGACATGAATAGAGATTTTGTTTTAGTTCCACATGTCTGTGAGACCGTTTTCCAGTTTGTTTACTCTGTTTTTCAGAACAGATAATCCCTATCTTTTTTTTTTTCCTCAAGTTCAAATGATTTTTTTTCCTCTGCCTTCATTCCACTGTTAAGCCCAGCCATTGTGTTTTTACTTTTGGTACTGTAATTTTTGGTTTAAAATTTCCATTTGGCTCCCTTTATATTTTCTAATGCTTCACTGATACTTTCTATTCTTTAGCTGAGACTTTACTTTTTATTTGTTTCAAGCACGTTTAACATTACTCATTGAAGCATTTTTATGATGGTTGCTTTAAAATCCTTGTCATAGAATTCTAACCATTGGGCCATCTCAGGATTAACATCTGTTGAAACCTGGACATTCTGGGTATTATGTTATGATCCCTGGATCTTATTTAAGTCTCAGGTTTCAGGGGCGCCTGGGTGGCTCAGTCGGTTAAGCGTCCAACTTCAGCTCAGGTCATGATCTTGTGGTTCATGAGTTCGAGCCCAGCGTCGGGCTCTGTGCTGACAGCTCAGAGTCTGGAGCCTGCTTCAGTTTCTGTGTCTCCCACTTTCAGCCATTCCCCTCAATAATAAACATTATTATTATTATTTTTTTTTTTTACAAAAAAATCCCATGTTTCAGCATGCCTCCAGTCTAGTGCTTAGGCGAGGGAGATGCTGCCTCATTATTTCCAGGTGAGGGTAGAGGTCCAGGTCCTCCTACCTATTCCTATCACCATTCTTAATGGCTTGAAAAATCATAGGAAATTCATTCAACAAAGTGCTTTTTGAGCTTTTCAGTCTCCTCACCTCCAGTAGTTCTTCTCTGACACATGCTGATGGGTATACCTTGATCTTATTATCATCATCAGTGACAACGTGATTTTCTAAAGCTCAGTTTCAGGATTCTAACCGTTTGACTAGTCTCCTGTGCTCCAACTTACTTCCTCAGGGATTCCTTTGCAGCTAAACTGTGATCAGATTTATACATTACGGAAAAGCACAGTGTATATTTATACAATACTTTGAGGGAATGAAGCAGGGTATAAGGAATCTAATAAAGAGGTCTAACTGCAAGACAGCAGTGATTTAGCCTAGGGCTATGACAGTGACAAGAAAGGGAAATGTTTGGTTTGAGATGTATTTTGAAGATTAAATTGATGAAAATTGGTAATGGAAGAGTGGTTCAAAAAAAGAAAGATTCAAAAGAACAATATCCAACTTTTGAACTGGGGTGCCTGATTTGGTAGTAGAACCATTTAGTAAAACATAAAACCCAAAAGAAAAAATTAAGGTTAATTACTGGATTTGTACTTGAGGTGCTTATGTGACACTCAAGTTATAAAGTGGACCTAGAGCTCAGGAGAAACCTAAGTAATAAATAATAGAAGTATCTATATAGTAACAGATAAATTTATCCTTACAGTGATAAGTAATTTTTATAGCTATACTTGGAATCACGAGTTTCGAGATTTTATGGAGAGAGAGAAGTAGAATGCGGAGGATGGATCTTGAAGCAATGTTTGTTTAAGATCTATGCAGGATGATAATAATTTTATAAAATTGGAATCTCTATACAAGAATTTCTTAGAGCTCCATATTTAACACAGTAAAATGGAAACAGTAATGCTAGCCTTTCCTCTTTTTGCCTTAAATTTTCTCTCTTACTTCTATATATTTTGGAACCTCTTTCCTGTATTTCTTCTCTAGTTTCTTGTCAAGTTTTCTCTTCTCTCCTTCGAGGGAAGTACTTGTTATTAAGGGATTTGTCAAAGTCCTTAGTGCGTCAAATATGAACGCCAACAATTTGTTCATCATTCAGTATCTGTTTCATGAAAAACACAAAACTACAAAAGCAATAACAACTACCAGATGAGTAGTGTAGGAGTGTTTGACTGGTATTGATTTCGCCCTACTTTTTTTCTCTTAAAACATGTTCCTCTGGATCAAATTTCCAAATACCACCTACAACAAAAACAACTATTCAGCATATCTCTGACAAAAGAAAATAGAAAGTACAATAGAACGTTCACTCCTAAGCCTTGAAATATCCCCAAAATATCCAAATACCACCTACAGCCTAGAAAAATAAACTACAACCTCCCACATCCCCTCCTACCTCCAGCATGACTCAAACACACACGTTCCCCTTAACCACATTTACAAAGAATGTCTACTCAGTTGAAATAAATTAGTTTTCCTGAAGTCAGCAATAAAATAAATTATATAGTCACCATAGTCTACCAATGCTGAAATGTCCTATTTTGGGTTTTTTTGTGATTTTAACATAAGAAAGTTAAAATATATGTGTTTCACACAAAGGTGGCAAACGTTTTATTAATAAACAAGAACATTCTTCACATAGCATATTCTAACTTAATATATTCTAACTTGAATAGGACTGAGAAATGATACAATATTTCACAGAAGAGTTCACACTAAGATTATAATACTAAATTATACAATGGAGACGAAAATTGTTGATCTGGACAATGCTCTGCCCTGGGGTGAGACATTAATAAAAAAAATAAAAGGTTGTGCTTGAAGAAACCAGATGGTTCCATGTTTTCCTATATCAGATATAATTAGTAAATATTATTTGTACCTGGCAAATTTATACTCAACTATCAGGAAGAACTATTAGTTTTTTTTTGTTTTATTTTGTTTTGTTTAATTTGAGTTTGGGGAAGTTTAGCTATGATGCATGATATTCAAATGTGAACATGATTATATATAAATATGTGATTAGATATGTTTAAATTTAATGTTTATCATATATGAAGTGTTATAAAATTCTGGAGTCCTATTATGAATCTTGCATTTCCTTTTATTCAATTAAAATATTTCTTGAGCTGTTATTTGCCTACAATACAGGCTGAGATCATTAAGCATGGAAAGCAGGGGATATATGAATAATTCTTTGCAGAATAGGATCTAACAGTTGGTGATGACAGTAATGACTGAAAACAGAATGAGCAAAAATTTAGTGCCAGGAAAGCAAACAACAACAAAAATACCATATTACCTTATATGTTTGATCAAACAGGCTGAATTAATCATAATCTAATCTTCTAAATTCCTAAATATTTAGATTTGGCTGCGTGTTCTTTTCCTTGCACAGATTTTTGCTCTATATTTCCTCCATTACCTGGTTTCAACTATCATCTCTATATGGGTATCTCAGTCTCTGATTTCCATCTAAAGCTCCAGTTTAAAATATTCAGAGCCCCAGCAACTATTTCCATTGACAATACAGTCAAATACTGTCCCAAACAGAATTATCTTCAACTGAGGTTTCGTCCTGAGATGTGGTTTTGTTGTAATCAGGATACTAATTGTAATACTACCAATAAAGTATGAATTCTGTAAATAATGAATTAATGATACTTTTGAACCCTTAGTATAAAAAGCATACAATTATGCACTTTACTTGCATGATTTCATTTCATTCTCCCAATCACCTGAGGTAGCTGTTATCATTTCCAGTTTTTTACAAATGAAGGAACAAATGAGCTCTTAAAGAAATTAAATTAGATGCCTAAGGCCACTTTTTAGGAAGGGAATTGGTAAAATTGAATGGACTTTTAATCCAGGTGAACCTTACTACAAATCTTTAACCATATAAAGTATGTTGCTTCTCATGAACTAAATCACTTAGTTCCAATAATTTAAACTTGACTATTCTCCCTTCTTCATTTATTTGTCTGATTCCAAGTCCCACTGATCATTATTTCAGCATGTACCATTTTCATTTCCATGGATGGCGACCAATTCTGATTGCAGTAGGTTACAAAAGTGACCACAATTCTTTGCAGATCTATCTGCTAACAAGGGGTGCAGTCACCCACTCCTTGAATCTGGGCTGGTTGGTAATTTACTGTGGACCACAGAAGCTCCAGAAATGAGGTTGTGTGAGTTTGGAATCAAAACCTCAAGAGACTTTTCATGTTTCTGCCTTCCTTCCTGAGATTTCTGCTCCTGATAGCTATTAAACATATCTGCCCAGCAGGAGGATGAGACAGCTATACCAGCTGAGCCATCTTGAACCAGCCAGCATCCTTGATCTGACAACTGATTAGAGTCATATGAACAGGCCCAACCAAGCTCACTTGAGCATTGCCCACATCAGCAGAACTGGCCTGGAGAGCCCACCCCAAATTGCTACCCCACAGAACTACAGGCTAAATAAATGGTTGCTGTTTTAAATCACTAAGTGCCAGGGTTTCTAGTATGCATCAAAATGTAGGCTACTTATTTATGAAACTCTGCTCTAGTCAAAGCAGCCTACTTACTATTTATTCCCTCACTTTTATACTTACATACTGCATTTCACAGTTTCATATTATTTTCTCATAGTGATGTCTTACTGATTAAATTTATTGGCATACTTTACCTCCTGATTACATTATTGTAGTTACCCCAGGCTTGCTATTTCAAATACACACACACACACACACACACACACACACACACACACACACACACATACATTTTATCACATACCTGTTATAAAAAGACCAACATAAAACTGCTTATGTAACTGAGTTAAAGAAATGCAGAAAAAGGTGGAAGATTAGCTCTCATTATAGAACAATTTCTAAACAGAATTATATAAGATTTTATATAGGTTATTTTATTTTTCTGGCCTTAGTTTTCACATCTGTACAATACTTAGGGCCCTCTGATGCTTCTATTTGCTACAAGATTTTCCTGGGTATATGATGATGATAATGTTAATAAAAACTGCAAACATGTTCAGAAACTTCTGGGTGCCAGAAACTGTACCAAGGATTTTGTATACACTCATTTAATTCTTGCAACATACATATCCAAATTATTTAAAATATCATTATAAAAAATATGCTATCATTCAATACTCTATTCAGATTGGCTCAAGAAGCAAGAGAATTAAAAAAAAAAAGAAGCAAGAGAATTATTATTTGAAATTTACCCAAAATAATTTATTGTCACATTATCTCTCTGAAGGATAAGTTTCTAGTAAATATACCGTAAGTAAGACTTCTAAAAACTGAAAGATAAATATCAAAGTCCCCTAAAGCACCAAAATATTTTCAGACTTTTGTCCTAAAGTTTCTGTAAATGACTTCTGGAAATCATGCATAGTTCAATAAATCTATGCAACCTAGTTCTTCAGATTCATGCTTTGTTAGATGCAATAAACTATGAAATGAAAATAGTTACAAATAGATTTATATGAATTATATTTGGCTATAAGACTAGAGAGATAAATACTACTACAGCCCAACAATCCTGGTGAGTATAATCACCTGAGTCAAGGCTCTTGGAGAAAAGATAAGGATACACAAGTTGGATGATGTGGTGAGACGGTTTCTTAGCAGAACGAATAACTATATGGAGAGTCACTTAAATGTACCAGAAGCAAGACTTAAGTTTTTATAATTGGCCCCTCCTAGTTTACTGTTGTTATTGTATATGAAGACTCAAAAACATATTTATAAATCATATTTATCAAAGTTAGAGAAATAAGAAACAAAGAACAGAATCAGAATTCATGAAGATTCCAACAAACTGGAAGAATCAAAGCCAGATTGCTTAACCTCACCAGAAATATTTGCCCAACTCACGCAATTTACAACAGGGGAAAACCTGGTTCAACAAAACTCCATGTTTAAAGAAAAATAAAACATCAACAAAAAGCATATTTTATTCTTCTGCAATTTCAACATGGAAGAATGATTATGACTTGATATCAAAAAGTAGTAAGGGAATCTGAAGTTCCAAAGCAGAAGACCAGTGTTTGAGTTTGTGACATAAAGAAGCCTATTTGTTTTTTGTTTGTGTAGAGAACTACTTTTTTTTTTAGTCATGGGCTCCTCATCCCATGAATATCAACAAATTTTAGTCCAATCTTTGAAAGTAAGCTAAGATGAAGGAATGTCAAATGTAGAACTTTTTAAAGAACCAGCAACACTTTAATCCATAAAAATATTAAGTTTTTTTTTTTCAAATTAAGTTCCATGAGACAATAGATACATTATTTGATGTTAAAAAGTAAATAAGAGGGGCGCCTGGGTGGCGCAGTCGGTTAAGCGTCCGACTTCAGCCAGGTCACGATCTCGCGGTCCGTGAGTTCGAGCCCCGTGTCGGGCTCTGGGCTGATGGCTCAGAGCCTGGAGCCTGTTTCCGATTCTGTGTCTCCCTCTCTCTCTGCCCCTCCCCCGTTCATGCTCTGTCTCTCTCTGTCCCAAAAATAAATAAACGTTGAAAAAAAAAATTAAAAAAAAAAAGTAAATAAGAATAATACACCATAGAAACATTGTAGAAAAATAAGCATACAATAGTATATTATATATTATGCATTGCTTTACTATAACAAAATTCACTTTTCTTAAATAATCTATTCCCAGTAGAGGTCAATGAAGCATTATCATATTCTAATTTCTGCTAATTGATCAAAACCAGTTATGCAAACAGCAACAATGTTTCAATGAATAAACCTATCCCACCATTGGTTATACCTAGTGGACACACTAAATACACTCCCTCAATTTTGATTTCCTTATTTTTAAAGTAAGGCTTTTTTGGATTAGATCATCTTAATAGTTCCTTATAACAATGTTTACTATTTTATGGTAAAAATCAGTTCTAGAATAATGTTTATCTAAAGGGAATCATTAGCAATTGTAATATTGCAGAAAATTCTTACTGATTCATAAGGTATGAAAAAACTGATGTAAATTGCACAATAAAAATTTTCTAATTCTATCTTGATATCTCTTAATCTTCCTTAGGAAAAAGTATGATGTTTTCTTTTTACACTAATAATTTAGTATAGATTATAGGTATTGTCAAAATGAGGTTTATTCCCTTACTATTTCTGTCTCACATTTCATATAAATACATATTCCCACAAGGTGGTGCTCTTAATTTAAAAATTCTACCAGAAAGCAGTTTTGTTCTTTACTTGCATAGTGTTCAAAGACATTACACAAGCTTCAGCATATTGTGAATCATCAAACGAGCCATGAAAATGCATGCATTAGTTAAAATTTATTTTTATTGATCCCATGTCACGTAGTGGATTAAAGTTGATTTTTTATTTAAAAATTGCTAAATGTACTAGTAAGTTTTAGTAGCAATTCAGTTACTAAAAATTTGGATGTCTTAATCATTCAGGGTTAAAATCTGAACAATAAAATGCATTCTATTCAGAAGAAAAAATATGAAAGGAAAGAAGAAAGAAGATAAATGTGTCTGGAATAGATGTTCTTCTCTGGAAATACAGGAAAACTAAAATAGAGCATGGAAACACTATCTAGAAAGCTTTTAACTTTAAACTAAGTACAGATTCAGCTAGTGGGGAAGGAAAGAGGAAAGCCAGAGAGAGAGAGAGAGAGAGGAAAAGAAGAAAAGAAATTGAGTAACAATAGTGATTTTATTCGCCATTTCTTTCAAGGATTGTATTTCCTCAGTATAAAGTGGGAAGTTTGAATCTGCTATTTCTTCAGTGCCCTGAGTTCCCTCAATTCTCTTAGAGTATTACATCTCACCTTCTTAAGGCCCATTCTAGTGTTCAAATTGTTATATTATGTTTACATCACTCCTCAGGGAAAGTCAAAGAGTTCATCCAGTAATCAGCTAAAGAAGAAAAATATATTTCAATACTGGAAAAAAATAACTGGATGAGGAGTTCTACTTCCACTTAGGATACAGAAGCATTAAGAGAATACTGCTCCTATGCTAACAATGAGGAATAACCAGGTGATCTAAAAAACCAATTTTTTTCTTTAACAATCACAAAACTGAGGACACAAGGCATCCAGACGAAACAAATTTCCAAGGTTGACAAGCCCCTCTAAGGAAAAACAGGATACAAAAACTGTATAATTGTTGGCAGAACATGGGAGACAAATAAAAGGTGGTGTAAAAGTAAGTGAGAAGAAATGAACTCACATTTTAACAAACTCTTAAAAGTCTAGTGTGGGCTCTCATGAGAGATCTGAATCCTGGGAGCTCCATGCCCAAAGGGAGTCTGCACCTGTCTACTACTAGCTCTTTAACAAGATGAGCTCAGCTGCTGCTTGGGGACAGGTATGAAAAAAGAAAAAGATATCTGCCACTGGGAGAAGGGCTAGAACCCTTCTAATATCAAACAACTGATTTTGCTTTAATTTTTTTTTTAAAGTCATCTATCTACAAGAGATAGAAAGTCCCTGCTGTAAGTCCCAGGTAAAGGTTGGCTTTCACTGAGGAAGGGATCAGAAGCCCTCTCACCCCATGTTCCCAGGCCAAAAGCAATCACCACTGGGAGAAGTACAGAAATCCACTCCCTCTAACCAGCACTGACAGTAAGAAAAAGTTATCTGCCACTGGGGGAGGAGCAAGTAACCTACTCAATCCCAAGAATCTACAATGATCTAAAGAAGAGGTCTCTTGCTTGAGGGAAGCAGCAAACTGCTTGTTGAAACACCTACTGAATCAAGGCAGTCAGCTACCTTGGAGGAGGGATAGAAAATTTTCCACCCTGGAAGGGGCAGGACAATGCAGAAACACTTGGTCCTGAGGCTCGGTCCACAAAGCCAGTTTAAGGCTAAGACTTGAGGAGAACTATCAAGTCCCAGTACCTCCTTCCCCTGGCTCCTACGATGAGCCTTGCAATGAGTAACAAGCAACTGCAATTTCTTGCTAGAGAAGATGCAAGAATGCAAATAGACTTCTCCCAGCCCCCCTTGTAGGATAGGCATATAGTGTCTTCTAGAAGTTGAGAGAGGAATAGAACATTTCAACAAACCATTTGTCATTCCAAAACTCACATAAAATACAAAATAGATACAATTGAAAAATGAGGGACTTTTAAGCTTGTGTTGCAATGAAAGTGTCATTCTCCCTCTAGCTCTCCCTCTCTCTTCCTCTTGAGAGAGGAAGAGATTGAAAATTCACTTGATAGACTTAGAAGCAGACAAACTTGAAAATGAAAATAAGTAAACAGAAGTTATCCACACTTAAACTTGTAGAGAAAAAAAGAATGGGAAAAAAAATTGAATAGAACTTTCAAAACCTGCAAGACAGTTTCCAACAGTCTAAAATACATGGAAAACTTCCAAAACTAATGGAAAAAAGAACAACAACTATATATTCAAGAAGCTCAAAGAATTCCAAGAGAGAGAAATAAAAAGAAAAACATAAATAGGCAAATCATAGTAAAAGTACTAAAAATCAATGATAAATAGAAAATCTTGAAGGTATCCTCAGGAGAGAAAAAAGACACTAAATATGAAAAAAATAATTACAAATTAAAGGGTACTTCTTGTCAGAAACTGTGAGTGCATGTACACAATGAAGCAATACCTTTACTGAAAGGCAAAAAAAAAAAAAAATCTCAATCTAGAATCCCATAATTGATGAAAATACATTTGCCCAGGATTATATAAAAACCACAAGGCTTCATATTGTAGTATAGGAGTAAAGCTAGTTCAACAATCAAAATTAATTCATGCAATTTACTAGAAAAAATACATTTTTCAATCAATAGAAAATCAGAAAATAATTTCATAAAATACAAGTCAATTCATTAAAATGGTCCCTAAAAACTAGGAAATTCTTCAATTTGAAATGGAAGAAGTTATTAAAATTAGATAAGGGGCGCCTGGGTGGCGCAGTCGGTTAAGCGTCCGACTTCAGCCAGGTCACGATCTCGCGGTCCGTGAGTTCGAGCCCCGCGTCAGGCTCTGGGCTGATGGCTCGGAGCCTGGAGCCTGTTTCCGATTCTGTGTCTCCCTCTCTCTCTGCCCCTCCCCCGTTCATGCTCTGTCTCTCTCTGTCCCAAAAATAAATAAACGTTGAAAAAAAAAATTTAAAATAAAATTAGATAAAACAAAACAAAAAAGAAAGCCCTAAAGCTAATATATATGTGTGTTTTTAATTTCCCACAGAGTCCAATGTGGGGCTTGAACTCACAACCCTGAAATCAAGACCCTGAGATCAAGACCTGAGCTGAGATCAAGAGTCAGACGTTTAACCAACTGAACCACCAAGGCACTCCCCGACATCCTTCTTAATAACAAAATACTACTCCTCCTAAAAACAGGAACAGGAAAAGGATGTCAGAATTACCACTGCTTTTCAGTGTTTTTTGGAAAGTCCTAACCAGATAAAGTCTGTCTTTTTTCTCACAAAATATGATTATCTACATAGAGAGCAACTGGAACCAATAAGTGTATATAGTAAGATGGTAGAATATAAGGTCAATGTAGAAAAATAAACTGTAAGTTTATATACCTTCAAAGAATATTGGAAATTAAAATATTAAACCTTTTCTGAGATAATTTTTTTAAAAACCTAAATAAAGAGGGATATCCCACGTTCGTGGATTGTAAGATTCAATGCTGGTAAGATATTAGTTCTCCCAAAACTGGTCTACAGATTTAATGCAATCTCAATAAAACCCTGGCAGGTTGTTTCGCTGCTTCTCGTTAATAGAACTTGAGAAGCTGATTCCAAATTTTACATGGAAATGTGAAAACCTAGAATAGTAAAAATAAGAACAAAAGTGTAAATCTGTCAAGAATTAGTATACTATCAAACCACAGTAATCAAGACTCAGTGGTATTGAGAAAAGACAGACTTATATATCAATGGAAAAGAAGAGGGAGTTCAGAACAGATGAAAACAGATATGGTGAATTTATTGTGGCAAAGGTTATGAAGAAGCCATAGTCTTTTCAACCACTGAAACTGAAGCAAATGAATATCCATGTGAGAAAACACAACATTGACACATGATCCATGGAACACAGACGTAAATGTCAGAGCTAAATCTATAAAACTTCCATAGAAACTATAGGAAAAAATGTTTTTTATCTTTATTTAGGCAAAAATTTCTTAGGACCCAAAACACAAATCATAAAAAAAACATAAATTGGACCGCATCAAAATTAAAATTAACTTTTTGCAAGATACTGTTGGAATAAATGAAGATAAGCAACAGATTGGAATATATTTATAAAACATCTGATAATGGACTTGTCTCCTCACTATGTAAAGAACTATGAAAACTTACTAATAAAGACAAAAATATCTTTTAGTGGACATATAGCCATTAATCATAATGGCTAATAAGCATTAGATAGCATGTTCAATATCATTACTCATCAAGAAATGAAAACTAAAACTCTAACAAGATACCACGACATACCCACGAGAGTGACAAACATAAAAAGAATTGACAATACCAGGTGTTGGTGAGAAGGCTGGAACAATTAGAATTCTCATACTTTGTGTCAGTGATGCAAAATGATAAGTAACTTTGGCAAACAGCTTGTGAGGTTCTTATAAAGACCACTTAATAGACAATCTAGAAATCGCACTTGTAGGTATCTTTTCAAGAGAAGTTAATACATATTTGAATGCTCACAGCAGGATTCGTCACGATAGCCAAAACTAGAAATATCCCTAATGTCTATCAACTGGCAACTGGAAAAACAAATTGTGGTATAACTATACAGCGGGTTACTACTTAGTAATAACAAAGAATATACTACTGATACAGGCAAAACTATGTAATAATCTCAAAACTGTTATGCTAAGTGGACGTAGCCATACTGTGTGATTCCATTTATATGAAATTACAGAAATATCAAAATTATCCTCACAGAAAGCAGATTAACGTCTGCCATGGTTTAAGTGTCAGGAAGGGTTTTGACTACAAAGGGACACAAGGAAAGTTTTAGGGTAACAGCAATGTTCTGTATTTTGATGGGGGTGGTGACTAAAAACTAATCAAACAGTATACTTCAAAAGTGTAAAATATGCTCCCTATATATTACACCTAAATAATTTTTAAATAAATATATTGGATGAGTTGAACATAGTGTACTTACTATCTGTCTTTATAATGGCTTCTTCCTAAGGGATTTTCAAAAATAATTTTAACTCTTTTCCTTTCTTTCTTTCTTTTTTTGTCTTCTGGCTCTTAGAACTCCAAATGCATATGAAACAATCCACCTAAGTATAGGCTTATAATCTATAGTCAGCAGGAAATAGTAAAAACTCCTGAATAGGAGAATGAAATCAAATGTACAATTTGTAAAAATGTACAAAGGAAGGTAAAACTAGATTTGGTTATCAGAAACAATTGGTAGGGAGAAGGGTGGGTCACAAGTTAAGATACCTCTCTGTAATACTCCTTAAATATGTTTTTTTTTTTTTAATTGCAAGTGGAAGATTAGAGACCAAAAGAGACTTTAGGTCTGCAGCCAGAGATTTTAGATTTAGCTGCACTATAGTAGAAGCCATGGTAGTTCTTAAGCACTGTAAAAATGCAAGTACGTGCAGAGAGAAGCATATGACCAAGGACTGAATTTTAGGGTATGTTCACTTGGTTGCAGTGGGAGAAAGAAGAGGAGTCTTTCAAGGCAGGGACAGAGCAGCATCAAGTGCCACAGAGAGAGCAAGGGAAATGAAGAATGAAATTAGGTCAGTGGATTCAATTACGACAGCTCCAAATATAATTTTCAAACATTCTGTTATAGTTTGGGAGTAGACATAATTTCACAGAAAATGAAGGAGAGTGGGAGCTGAGCAACTGTAGCAGGGGGCACCATGTGGTTTGAATCTGGTTGTGTAGAAGAGATACAGACCCAAACTCGAGAGGACAGTATCATCTTACAGAAGGGTTTAAAGCACAGGGACTATTTGAAAGTAGAGAAAGAGGGGTCAGTGGAAAGGTAGAGATTGCTGGAGGGAAAAAGTACTATCTGAAGGTTAAAGATCCCCAAGATGCTGAAAGAAAAAGGGGGAGTGATACTATAGGTAAAAAGCCATGAGAGATGGGAAAAAAGTAATCTAACAAGATGGGAAGTAGTGAAGGTTTAGAATAATAATAAAAAAAAAACCTGCTGCAGGGGAAGTTTATAACATTTTTTACAAAAAGCTGTAAAGTAGCTGTATCTAGTAATAGATAAATAGTTTAAGGTCAGTGTATTGGTGTTACACGTACATGACCAGAACTTTAAAATACTGTTGTTTTTATCTTTGTTTTCATGACTTCCCTCTTTCCTCTACTTGATTCTTCCTGTCAAGGCCAGCTTCCAAGGTGAGTCAAAATTGTGTTCCTTTAGTGGTGTTATGACTGAAGGCTACAAGAGACTCAGAATCTTAATGATTGCTACTAAAGGATCATCGCAAACCCTCACATAAGAGTGCATTTGTGAAATGCAGGTTTAATTGTACAGATAAGAAAACTGATGCTCTGTGAGAATATGCTGCCTGAGGAAAATCAAAGTGCTTATTAAAGTGATAAAACTGGGATTAAACCTTAGGGTCCTTTATTACAACTTGTATAACCACAGTATATAATTTTTTTTTATTCTTTCCCTCATGAAACTAGAACCTATTATTGCCTTCTGAATGATAGCATTCCCTTATCTATCATAAGGGAATAGTACAGTTTTGACCAAAAAAAAAAAAAAAAAAAAAAAAAAAAAAGCCAGTTCCATTTCAGCCAAGATAAGACTATACGCAAGTTTGGTTTTTATTTGGTTGGTTTTGCCTTTCTGATTCTTGATTCCCTTATTTTTGAGTAAAGATATACTTCCAGACAGTTTGTAAGACCTTCCAGTTCCACACTCCTCTGAGTCTAAAACTGGAATAACTGCTCAGTCATATGTATGAACAAAACTTTGGACTGGCTGTGGGTTTATATCCTCCTTTACTTGCTACTTGGCCTTTACATATAGACACTTTTTTTTTAAGTTATACCATTTGATCTGATTATGAAATTAAGAAGGGAATGCTATTGAGGTTTATTGCTCTTAGAAGCTATCGAAAGCAAAATGAACTAGATTTGTGACCTTACAAAAAATGTCTTTGGCAATTTGCTTCAGAATTCCATTTCTGTATCATCTTCAATAGTAAAAAGCAGCACAAAGACAAAAGACACAGATATGCTACAGTCTTACTTTGAATGTATTGCTGGGGAAAAATTTTCTCAAGATGTTAGGCTAAAGTCCTGAACTCTAAATCATTTGACTCATAAATCCTTCATTTACGTACAAGTAAATGTTATATGTACTCTAATATCGTGAGGCAATAGAACTTGGCTCCCCACTTAGAGCTCTCTTCTTCTATAACCTAACACTCATTACGTTTTCATCCAGGAAGCTCCTTATTTAATGCCCTATATTGCATCCTTCTCCTCTAATTTGCTTCAATATTGGCTTGGACTTCTCTCTCCTCTCTACACTCTTTCCCTAGAAGAATTTAACTATTCTCATGCCTTTAAATATTATTCATATACTATCATCCCGGAAATTTACATCTCAATCCATGTAAACAACTCACACCTGTCAAGCTAAATAACATTCTCCTCCTTCCCTTTCTCCAAATTTTTTTCTTCTTTGTTCTTGTTTGGGTAAATGTCATAATCATCTATCCAGTAGCTTAGCCCACAACTTAAGGGCATTTTTTTATTTTTGTCAGCACATAAACCCAAACCACCATCAAGACATCAACTGTAATTTCAAAATATACCTCAGCCTAGTTCACTTCTCTGTCACCAACAACTTAAGTCAGACTCCCATCATCTCTTACCTGGACTCACACAGTTTTGATTCCTGCTTCCATTCTTGTCTTATTCCACTCATTTTTAAAGAGTGTAATACATCCAGCATAATATTTTTAACATATGAATGTTATCATGTATTTCCCTCACATAAAACTCTCCTATGACTTCCCATAGCACATGAAAAAAAACCCAAACTCCTATAAGACCCAATATGATGGGCTGCGGGGGAAGTTTAATTTAACATCACTTCCCTGTAGCTCACTAAACTTTAGCCATGTTTGTCCAGGTCCTGTGCACCTTGTCTTAGTTTCCTAAGGTGCTGTAATAAACTACCACAACCTGGTGGCCTAAAACAATAGAAATTTATTCTCTCATAGTTCTGGATGCCAGGGGTCTGAAATCAAGTTGTTGGGCAGGTTGTTTTGTTGCTCTTGTTGTTGCTGCTGTTTTAAACATAAATTCTGAGGGAGAACTTATCTCATACTTCTCTCCAGCTTCTGGTGGCTATCAGAAATCCTTGCCATTCACTGATGCATTAGTGCATGAGATACATAAGTGCATGACTCCAATATCTGTCTCCATTTTCATGGTGTTTTCTGTGTGTTTCTGTGTCCTCTCATCTTTTTTTTTTTTTCAACGTTTATTTATTTTTGGGACAGAGAGAGACAGAGCATGAACGGGGGAGGGGCAAAGAGAGAGGGAGACACAGAATCGGAAGCAGGCTCCAGGCTCTGGGCCATCATCAGCCCAGAGCCCGACGCGGGGCTCGAACTCACGGACCGCGAGATCGTGACCTGGCTGAAGTCAGACGCTTAACCGACTGCGCCACCCAGGCGCCCCATGTGTCCTCTCATCTTCTTATAAAGACACTTGTCATTCGTTTAGAGCCCATCTTAAATCCAGGTTGATCTCATTTTAAGATCTGTTTTGTAAATAAGGTCACATTCTAAGTTCTGTGTAGACATGAATTTTGGGGGACACTATTTAATCCACCACATTCTTCATATTATTGCCCAGATCATTCATCATCTACACTTTAAATGGTTCATCTTTTTTTTTAATGTTTATTTACTTATTTTGAGGGCGAGAGAGAGCTTGAGCAAGGGAGAGGAAGAGAGAGAGGGAGACAGAGAATCCCAAGCAGGCTCCTCACTGGCAGTGTGGAGCCCGACGCCAGGGCTCGAACCCATGAACCGTGAGACCATGACCTGAGCTGAAATCAAGAGTCAGACGCTTAACCAACTGAACCACCCAGGTGCCCCCTTAATAATAGCTCTTTGTTGCTGCCTTCACAATACTAGCCAAACATGCATAATTTCAGTGGTATATTTTATATGCAGCACATTGTGTATGTGTACATGTACATTATATACACACACACACGCATACTGAATACATATATAATACATATATACATACTAAATATAAATACATTCTAAATATAAATATATACATATAAAAGAAAACATAAATATAGTAACATATTTGTATGCATGTGCACATGTACATGCTGTTTGATCACTTAAGAACATGAAAACATTTCTTTTTTCTTTTCAAATTTTTATCTTAATTGTAGTTAGTTAACATACAGTGCAATATTGATTTCAGGAGCAGAATTCAGTGATTCTTCACTTACATACAACACCCAATGCTCATTATACCAAGTGCCCTCCTCAATACCCATCACCCATCTAGCCCATTCTCCACCCACTTCCCTCCATCAACCCTCAGTTTAAGAACACGAGAACATTTTTTAATTTAACTTTGTCATGGTATATACTCAAAGGAAGCTAGCAAGAAATGAGTGGGATATTTTAGAAATAGAAAGAGTTTTTAAAAATCACCTTCAGTATAAAGAGTACAAGGAAGGAGGAAAAGAAAATGAGCAGGAACATCTGTCGGTCTAAAAGGTATCAAAAGAGGGGTGCCTGGCTGGCTCACTCAGTAGACATGTGATTCTTGTTCTTGGGGTCATGAATTTAAGCCTCACACTGCGTGTAGAGATAAGATAAAAAAATAAATTAAAATTAAAAAATAAACAGATGTCAAAGAAAAAAATATGAGAAAATGATGGAAATCAAAGGGAAGACATGGGGCAATAACAAGTAGTATTATATGAGTTGTTAAAAAAAAAAAAAAAAAACTAAAGTTAAACTTTCCAGTCTATTAATCTCAGTGTAAGGACTAAAGAGTCCTCTGATAGGATCAGCAATAAAGAACTATTTTTTGTCTTCCAAAAAAAATGAGCTTTCCAAAGACAATAGCATCTTAAGAGTGGAAAAGGAAGGAAAGTAGACTTCTCAGTCATTCCTATTAAATCCAACCTTGACAGGAGATAAGAGTTAGATGTGTGGCTATGGATATCCTGATTGATGTAGGTATCTACATAAAACCTTCATGCACTTTAGCAAAACCTGCAGTTTTATAGTTACACTATGGCAATACATTTGAATTCTTGTCACATCTTCAACATTAATATAAATGAAACTTCCTTTCAAGTATTTGCAGCAATCTTTCTTACTATAATGTCTCGAAAATGGAATTCCTTCATGTCCAAATAAATATTTAATATTGTTTGAATAGCATTAAAATATGTGAACTTAAGCTGATGTCTTGATGATTTCAGAATTACATTTCTTAAGAGCAAGAATTTGGCATTTTTCCTATGTTCCTTATGGCATCTAACCTCATCTAGGTTAGATAAGCAAATCAAGACTGCCATATAATCCAATCCAAAGAGCTGATTACTGCCCTCAAAGAAATTGATTCATAACCAGAACTTTAAAGGGGGAAGGGAGTCTTACCATATGATATCAATGGTATTCTTTTGCTTAATACTAGTAATGTCATCTAAAAACTTGAACTCTTTTTGTTTTCCTTAGGCTGAGAGATATTAAGTCCCAATGTTAACAAACATAAAATAAACAAAACATAATTACAAGTAACAAGTTCCAGACATTTATAAGTACTTTAAAAGAATACTATTGTAATCCCCTCCCTAATTATTGCTAGTGATGTATGCATTTTGGTAATTTGTTTGTAGAGTTGAAGTTCTGCACAGAGCAGCAAAACAAAGAGTATATTACTTTTCAAGTCTTCATTCTGGAGCAGGTTATCATTTTACATAAAGAATATAATGCTATTTTTATACTTTGTGTATAATACCTTCATGTTTGCAAACTTTTCCATACTCCTAATTATCTGGGAAGTATATTTTACATAATTTACTTGTAATAATCTGCCTTCTTTCCACTTTAAAAACAAATCAAACTAAGTCATACTTCCTTGAAAATTTTCATTTCGTTCATTTCATAGTTTTAAAAAATATGTGTGTGATCTATTAAAGGGGACTAGTTATATTAAATAAACCTTGAAAATTGGACACAACTCCAACTGCTAAATATGGAAAGATAAGGAAGAGTTACTAAGTTTGGTTAAATAAAAGGAAGGAAATTCAGAAGGAAGGACAGGAGGAAAAATATTATCAAATAGAAATAAGTTCAGATGTAAATTTTGATTAGTGTAAAGTACTTTGTGTGTACTTCTGATGTGTAAGTACTTTGATAAGTATAACATGGGATAAGTATAGTGAACGAATATGAAGAGCTGCCAATACTTTAAAGGGAGTGATCTTTATGAGCACACAGGGACAGGGAAAATAGTTGAGTTCCTGATGAATATTAGTTGTTGAATAAATATTTGAATAAAACAAGGATGGAGTAATTAATGAATAAGAAAGTTCACTTCTATTCCTAGAATGTTGACATTTTATCATAAAAATAATCATATAATTAACATATAATGATATTGAATCATATGTTATATATATGTGATATATAAGAATATGATATATAAGAATATACCATTTTAAATAAGTACTTAGTTTTTATCTACATGTTGTCTGCACTTATGTATGTATATAATATGCACATAAATCTGCACATATTATACTTATGTATACAATTATATGATGAATTACATTCATTGGTTTGTGAAAGTTAAAATAACGTTCCCTTTCTGGAACAAACCCAACTAGTTTCTGATGTCATATCCTTATGTATGGCTTCATTTAATTAGCTAACATTTAGGTTAATTTTTCAGGCTTTGCTTTAAGATTTTTCTCTCTGGCTTCATGTAGCAGACCCTAGGATGGCCCCATGTTCAGCCTTTCTTTAATCCCCTCCCTTTGAACATGGGCAGTGTCTGCGATTTGCTTCTAACTAAACAATATGGCAAAGGTAATAGGATGTCACTCCCACTGTTACATATGTACGTGTATATGTGTGTGTATATTTGTATATATGTATATATAGGCATATATACCAACAATTGCATGAATTTGGAGAGGGAGCCCAATTCCATAACAAAATGCAGCCTAGCACACACCTTGATCACCTCCAGTTAAACCCTGACCAGTATACCCGGCTAGACTATTCCCAAACTCCCGACCCACAGAACCTGATATAATTAAGTGTGTTGCTTAAAGCATCGAAGGTGTGGTAATATGTTACACAGCAATAGAAAACTAATACACCTCATAAAATGACTTGGAAAGTGTTCTTTTCTTTTTAATTGTCTTCTAAAGCTTTTAATAGTTGGTATAATTCCTTTGTTGAATGATTGTAGAATCCATTGGTGAAGCCATCTGGTCCTGTAATTTTCTTTGTGTGATTTTTATTTGTAGATTTCTCTCATAGTAAAAGTATTTTGTGTTTCTTACTTCTTGTGTTAAACTGGCTATGTGTGGTTCCCTGGCAATTTCCTCATCTCATCTACAATTTAAAATTCATATGCATAAATTGTGTTCAAAATTCCTTTTATTATATTTAATTTATTTGCACCTTCTCACTTGGTTATTTTACCAACCCACCAGAGAGTTATTAGCATTAATAATTTTTCAACAAACCAATTACAAGCTCTATTTGTAACTTTTAAATATTTCTACTCTATTAATTTCTGCTACTTGATTCATTATTTCTTATTTTCCATAAACCTTAGGTTTTATTTGCTTCTTTTCCCATAGCTTCACAAGATGAATATTTACATCATTGATTATTAGCCTTTGTTTTTTCTAATATATATAAATGTAAATTTCTAAGTGGGGCTTTAATTGCCTCCTCCATGTTTCAATATGCAGTATTCAATATCACTGAATGTAAAAATTTTTAATTTTTCAACTCTTCTGTAACCAGTGAGTTATTTAGATTTAGCTGCCATACTTTTCAAAAACATAAGTATTTTCTAATTTTTTAATTTCATCTTTTTTACTAATTTCTAGCTGAATTCTGCTATTATAAGAAAATATTACAACTGATTCAATTCTTTGAAATTTGTGGAGTCTTCCTGTATGACACACATTTGGTTAATTTGGAGAAATCTAGTATATATGTATATATATGTACATGTATATATGTATATATATATAGTATATATGTATATGTATATATTTAGGGAGATATATCTCCCTAAATATATCACTAGGCTCCCTATATATACCACTAGGCCATGCTTGTTTTTCATATTGCTCAACTTATCATTACCTTTACAGATTTCACCTTCTTGTTCAACCAGGTACTAAGAAAAATATTAAAATGTTCCACCATAATAGATTTTTTTTATCTTTTTATTTCTGTTAATTTTTGTTTTCTATTTTTAAGACTACATTATTAGGTGCATAAAATTAAAAATTTTTTGTCTTCCTGTTTTATCAATTTTTATTCTTAAAGTATTTCCCTTTTTATATTTAGCAATTTTTTAAAGATTATTTTCTGATGTTATATAGTTGCATAGGTTTTTTTTTCTTTAGTTAGTATTATATGGTACATATTTTCTATCATTATAGTTTCAACCTTTCTTTATTCTCATATTTAAATTTTATTTTGTAAACCCATAACTCTTAAAAAAAATTATTCAGGTAATCTTTATCTCAAATTGACCATTTTTCCCCACTTAAATGTAATTCAATTACTTAAATACCTTTATTTAAAAGTTAGAATAATGAGGTAGGATGCAATGTAAAATTATAGTTAAATTCTTTCTCTTTTAGAGAATGGTAATATAAATTAAATGAAATCCAGTGCTTCTGAGTAGGCATAACAGGAAGATTTTTTTTTTTTAAGTTTGCAGAGAGAGGGGCGCCAGGGTGGCTCAGTCTGTTAAGCATCTGACCCTTGACTTCAGCTCAGTCATGATCTCACAGTTCGTGAGTTCGAGCTTGTGTCAGGCTCTGCACTGACAGCGTGGAGCCTACTTAGGATTGATTCTCTCTCTCCCTGTCTCTCAAAATAAATAAATAAACTTTAAAAATGTTTAAATAAATAAAGTTTGCAGAGAGAACTGTCTATAGAGAGATAAAATAGTCATTTATGTGGATTACTAGTTTTATCTGTGATAAAAGAAAGGGAAAGTAGAGAAAATAACCAGGCTTTTCCATAAAATTCCAATAAAAATATAAATGATTTCTATTAGTGAAATAAAAAATATCTGCAGAATTTGTTATGTAGCCAGAACACAATTTAGAAATTTTCAGAAAATCTTGGTGAATTCTTTTTGTCAAATATTACATTTCTGGTATTTTAACATTCCACTCTTCCATAATGCTTATAATTTTCTAAATATACTTCAACAGCTTCAAATATCTTTTCGAAAAATAATTTAATAGCCTATCATAAAATCTTTAGGACATATTCCTATCATACAGTGTTCTTGAAGCAACATAGATAGACTTTAACTGAAAGTAAGAATTCTGTAGAATCTCAACTTTAACTTGTTATGAATATACCAGCAGATTCCTTTTTAAAGCTCCTGCCATGGTTATAATTAATATTAATTGAAAGAAGGATATGCATGCAATTTCAAACATTTGCATTTTGCTGGTTCGTGTTCCCCGACTGTGTGCATCTGAAAAAGACTTATCTGGTTATAAAGACCAGTCAGAGCAAGTGGTTTTCCTTCCAGATAAATGTTCCTTCACACAGAGACACAAGTTCCTGCGGTAGGGCTAGAAGGCAAGCAAGCTTTCAGGCAGCCTCCTGTCCCCTGGAGGCCAATGAGGGAAAAGGGGAAGATCTTGGCCAGAGGAGTTTGCAATTTCCTACCAGTAAAACTTTAATAAATAACACAAGTGTAAAGGGGGTAAATTCTTAGAAAACTAGCTCCTTTTCATCTTTCCAAAGAAGGTAGAACATCACCTAACTGGGATTCTTGGAAAAGCAAAAGCAGCAGCCTTGGATCTGAGCAGGTCCTGTCACCTCAAACTATGCTGAATTGCCCACCAGACCCTTCCTCTTAGAGGGCCCCTGGGGGCAATCAGAACCACTTTCCAGAATGGCCAGCAAGCATCATCCAGGAGCCTAGTCTCACTGAGGGTGAACCAATGTTTAGTTCTTAAACTACAAGGCACGTGGAGGTTATCTGGGGCTTCCTAGAAAAACAATTACCCACACACACTTTTGAAAAGGGTATCTAAAAACCAAGTTGCAGCAGCCAGCTTTATTAGTTACTAAAACCTATATATAGAATTGAACTACTTTAGATACGAGGATGATTTCCTTCCATCCAGAAAATAAGTTTTAATTTAATGCAAATTAGCTCTTTAAGACCTGGCTTAACATTTACCTTTCAAAACAGTCTTCCAAAAAAAATGAAAATCAAATACCCAAAAACACATTTCCCATAATTATTCCATATAATACAAAAATAATTATGTATCTATATACCCTTTTTTATACTTATTAAACATGTTTTAAAAAGAAACAATTGCTAAGCAGTTAGAGTGCAAAAATCTATTGCACTGACTTGATATTTTTTCTAAAGTGCTTAGAATAGCACTAAGTACACAACAGGCATTACAGATATGCTTTCTAAATAAACCTTTATTTTTACTTTATATTTTTCACATTTTAATGAGCAATTATATGTAAAAAGCTGTATTCGTCCATCTGTCTTTTCAGAAAAACATCCTAAATTATAAGTATCTTTGATCAAAAATAAAAATAGTTCCACTTTATTGTGTTAGATAATAACAATCTAATTAGAAACCAGCCTCTTATTTAGCTAAGAACTCAGACTAAAAAATATGTTCTTTTTTTTGTAGGAAAAGTATATATATATAAATATATATGAGTACATATGTTATATATGTTATATATGTGTTTACATATGTTATATATAAAAATATACATATGTACATATACACAAATAAACACATCATGTATAATAAAAATAAATAGTAGAGAAAAGAAGGCAGGAACAAAAGAACAAAATATAAATAGGTACAATGTCTGTGGTTGAAATTATATTACTATTTTGGAAAAAGGTATTTCGGAGAGCAAAGATAAGTGCATTAATTTATATTGAACTTCATATGATCAGAAAACAGAATATATCAGTATATCTTCCAATGTTTAATATTATTATTAACAAAAATAATGTATCTTTGCAATAATGTAAGTTCATAATTTATTTTACTTCTGTCTTTTTCATTCACATGAAAAACTTTGGTTTTCCCTCAAATTTTTTTCAAAAATCTTTTTTCTTAAAATTAAAAATTAACAGTTAATACCAAGACTCTATTTCCAACAAGGAGTTGTTTCATTACCTGAGCTTCTCAAATAATGACCTACACTGGGGAAATCATTTCTAAAATATTTCTTATCACATTAATCATTAGTGAAACAATATGCTGAAAGACCTCATAAATGCTTCCTACATTCAGTATTATTCCAAACCCAGCTTTCAGATGTTAGTCTATAATTCATCTCTTTTCTCACTTTCACACTTACCACATGCTTTTGAATATAGGAAGCCACATTCTAATGTCCCCTTTAAGTGAGTAGTTTGATTGTGCTGAAATATAAACGCTTACTTAAAGAGTTCTAATCAGTAATGCCTTAATGAGTAGGAAATAACAGAGCATGGGAATCATGGTACCATATATGCTAAAAATCACATTTCTCTCATGATAAAATTTCTGCATCTGAACTACTTTCAGCATTTTGGCTACATATTCATGCCATCAATATTTTAACTACCCTTTCTGACAAGTTAAAAATATTAATTGATTGCAATGAAACAGATTCCTTTCTTTCTTATTCCCTATCCACCCTGGTATATACCCACGTCTTAAGAAGAACATCCTTAGGAGTTCATCAAATTATTGGGTTGGACTGATTTAAATATAATTTACACAGACTATTGCTTTTCCATCTCCAATTAAAATATAGCATACACTCTAAGCCAATTCTTTGCAATGACCCCATATTACTTAATGAAGACTTTCACTTATATAAAAATTACGATGGTAAACACTGAGGATCTGCACATACCACACACTATCTGAAGCATTCTGTATGTGGTATCTCATTACATATAACCACCCTGTGGGGGCGCCTGGGTGGCTCAGTCAGTTAAGTGTCCAACTTCGGCTCAGGTCATAATCTCATGGTTTGTGAGTTCAAGCCTCACGTCGGGCTTTGTGCTGACAGCTCAGAGCCTGGAGCCTACTTCAGATTCTGTGTCTCCCTCTCTCTCTGCCCTTCCCCTGCTCATGCCCAGTCTTTCTCTGTCTCTCAAAAATAAAATAAAATAAAATAAGCATTAAAAAAATAAAAAAAAATAACCACCCTATGAAAGAGATTACATTTTTGCCCTCATCATATAGTTTAGGAAACTGAAGCACAATGAAGTAAGTAACTTCAAATAAGTTGGTCAAAATTACACATACCTAAAAGGGACAGAGCCAAAACTCAAATTGAGGCCATTTTCCAGAGCCCACACTCTAAATTACTACATCTTATGCTATTTTCTCATGGATTACAAAACAATTCAAGTATAGATTTACAAAAAATGTAATTTGTATACTACATTGCTGAATGTGTGTGTGTGTGTGTGTGTGTGTGTGTGTGTGTGTGTGTGTGTGTGTGGAGAGAGAGAGAGGGAGGGAGGGAGAGAGAGAGAGAGAGAGAGAGAGGGAGACAGAGACAGAGAGAGAGAGACTATGTCTATATATACATATATATATATATATAGAGAGAGAGAGAGAGAGAGAGAGAGTTTATTTTTTGTAAATTACAGTCTGAGCAGCATCTATATGTACACTTGGTATGAATCATTACAGAACGTTTCCTGCCAGTTATTAACTTGTTTCATCTTTAGGGGATACACAAAATGTTAACCTTTCTAAGTCACCAAGTCTCTCTAGCATATTTATCCTGTAGTATTCTGTTTGCTCTTTATCTTACTTTCCACTCTTCCCTTCAAACTTTTCATCATGCCTTCTGAAATTCCTATTTTATAGTAAATAATCTTTCCTGTGTATTTTATCACTTTGTTGAAGGAGATCACCATCGCTTCATCTTAACTGAAATGAATTTATATGGCTTCATGGGTAGCACTAAGATTATTCTGTTCATAATTTCTCAGCTCACTTCAGAAGGTAAAGTTGGCATCCTTCTTGAAAGCCATTAGAATTTCTAATCCATTACTTCTCCAGTCTCAAGTAAAACCATCTTCACTTCGAGTAAACCCCCTGCTTCACCCCTCCTTGTCATTAATAGCTATAAATGTCATGGTCTTTCCACAATATAAATGACTTTATTTAATGAGCTGAATTCAATTTAAATGAGTAACTGCATACAGGTAACAGATCTAAATAAATACCAACTTCATTTTTCATCCATCCTTGCCATTAAATAAGCTTTGTCATATATTCCCTCCTTATGTCTAACTCCTTGAGCTTGAGCATATTCCTTATAAGAAAAGTCTTATTTTGGATTTTAAGACTGTATCAAAACTTTAGTTTCTTTTTTTTTGTTTGTTTGTTTCATTTGGAATACTTTATTTTTTTTCTTTTCCTAAAATTTATTATCAAATTTGTTTCCATACAACACCCAATGCTTATCCCAACAGGTGCCCTCCTCATTGCCCATCACCTATTTTCCCCTCCTTCCCTCCCCCCATCAACCCTCAGTTTATTCTCAGTTTTTAAGAGTCTCTTATGGTTTGGTGCCCTCCCTCTCTAACTTTTTTTTCTTATTCAACTCAATTGATCAGTCCGATTTAGGACTGAGGAACTCATATTGGGAAGAGGGAAATGATTCTTTTTTTTTTTTTTTTTCACCTATCTTCTTTTTCACAAACCTTCCTTCTAGGTTAGGACAGGGGTATGAAAGAGATAATAGAAAAAATAGGCCAAGTCTTATATGATTGGTGACTTATATATGCCAGGTGCCTAAATATTAAAATTTTAAACTGGGATTCATTAGGGAATTCCCTGGACATCCTCCCATGGGGATGTCCCATGCTACACAGTTCATTGACACAGGCATTTTGTTATCTGCTTCATGACTAACCACTTGCCTCCCCTCATATCCCAGCTTCTATCTTTGGCAGAATATTTGACATTCTTTTAATTCTTAATACTGGGTCCCATTGTGGTAGAAAGTAGCCATCTTAGGAAGGTTCCATTATCCTTCTACCTCATCAACCTGGTCCATGAGAAGCTCATGCATCTTTGACACAACAAACTCTAGTTGTAACAGCCACTCCTATTAAGACCCCTTTCCATTGTCCTAATCATGCTTCTGCCATTCAAGTTTACTAGATAGGAAGCAAATATCTAATTTACTGGTTATGCATCCAAGTGATACACATTAATTTCTTTCCCTCCTTACTTTACATCTATTCCATGGAACCACATACTGATTTAGCTACTGAATAAATATCGAAACATGCAGATGCCATTGGGTCCTTCTTTGAGTCACTGTTTTGGGCTCACCTTCATTTGATTTAGGAGAAGCACACCCTTCTCTCTTTCACAGGGTAAAAACCCTGTAGCACTCCCTACAGCTGAAATTTTGCTGACTCCTTTCTGGTCATCTCTCAGAATCAAGGTGATCATTCACAGTGGCAGGACTGATATTACTGTAATTATTACTTAGTAAGTCTGTGGTGAGTATGTCTAGCACTTCTCCATAGAATGTGGGGATATTTATCATTAGTAGTATATGTTTTGGAGCTTAAAATAGTATTTTGAATCAACAATGGAAGTTTCTTTTTTTTTTTTTAATCTTTTATACTACGTCTCCTTTTTTTCCTCCCTTATACTGAAGTTTGCAATACTTGGTTCACAGTTTCACCTTCTGAAGACCCTTTAGCGTTACTACTCTTGCTTCATTCATTTGATCATTAAATGCTTACTGAAGGCCCACTATGTTCAAAGCATTGAAAATGTGGCTATAAGCCAGAGAGAAGCATTCTTCTTTCAAGGGGAATTATTATATAGTGATAGTAAACAAGATAAATAAGATACACAGTATACAAACATATATCCTTCTGGTTTTATATTGCTGTTATTTTTCCCCCAGTGGCCAATTTTTGAATTTATCCATGAGTCTCACTTCCTTCCCCACCAAAAAGTTCTACCAATATTGTTTTTTTTTAAGGTTTTAACTCTGCTATTTTAATTCTTACTACCACTATCATAGTATAACTGTGTAATCTCATTACAGAATTTTTATAACATTCTTAATCTCTTTCTCCGTGCAGTATTCTAGTAATCATTTTAAGCACACAAATATAATCATATAAATCATGTGCCTAAAATGTGTTTGTTCTTACTTATTCATTCAGCAAATCTATATTGAAGAATTCATATAACAGATTTTATTTCTAGATCTTTGGATATTATACTGAACAAAAGAGACAAAGACCCTAACCATATAGTTTGTATTCTAGTTGAAGAACACTAACAGTAAACACATAGAGGCAAGGAAAAGAATATTGGGTGTTCACGGATGATCCCTCTGTTCAAATAGCATTTTAAGGGAAACGTAAAGAAAATGAGGGAGTAAGCCATGGTGATATCTGGGGAAGGAGCATGGCAGGCAGAAGAAATAATAGCAAGTGCTTGCCTGGGTCAAGAGTAGCAAATTATTAGTACAACCAAAGTGGAATGACCTTTGGAAAAATAAAAAGGTAGATGAGTTCCTAGAGGCACTGTAATGAGAGAAGTCATAAAGGGTCTTAGAAGCTACTTCACTAGCTTTGGGAATTTTATTCTGATGGGAAGCCAACAATGATTCAAGCCTCGATGTGACATGATCTGACTTTAACAAACTTATCCTGCTTGGTTCACTGAGCATATGCACATGAGAAAGAATGATGGCTTTGACAAGGCTGATAGTTTTCTAGGGGTAGTGAGACTTGGTTGGATTCTACATAAATTATGAAGACAGAACCTGTAAAATGACTCTAGGTCTTGATTTTTTTGAAATAGTAGCCATTAACTGATATGGGGAAAACTGCAGGAAATTTGTAGAGAGCGACAGAGCTGATCAGAAGCTCAATTTTTAATTTGTCATGCTTTAAATTCCTTTTTTGAGTGTATAAGACGATATGTCAAACATTTAGTTGGATACACAAGTCTAAAGTTCAGGAAAGTTACCCAGTGTAGAAATGTAAATTATTCAGTTATCAGTTCCTAGATGCCACTTAAGCTGTCAAATAGGTTGGGATTATCAAGGGAATGAATGTAGTAAGAAAGATTGCAGGATTCACAGAAATGATCATCCTACACTGGTCCCTCACTGTCTTGGCATCCTCAAACTCAATGAGCCTCATTCCCTCTGCACTTCACGCATTCCCATGACCACAACCTGGATCTTATTAGACCTGGCAATGTTTGGGTCCTGAAATGCTTAAATCAAGCATCTTACTCTCTCACCATAACCTTTTATCCTTTTCCCTACACCCACTGCAACTATTTTTCAAATTTATTAAGAACTTTGAACCTCTTGTTTTATCAATTTCTTCCTATCTCCACTGCAATTCTTATTCAGCTTAGACTGTACGGCATCTTTGCTAACATTCTCCATTATCTTGCCCCATTGCCCTTCCATAGCAATGGTCTGGCAGAGCAACCTGAAATTAAAATGCTTGCAGGCATTCTCCCCTCCAACACCTGAGCACTGTTTTGAAAACACACCTTTGAGTCACTTAAAATCATTACAAATTCACTGCCTAAAACCACATGTGGCCCCCTAACACTTTCCAGTAATCCATCTGTGATTTACATAGTTCTCCCATAATCCATAATGGCTAGATAAATCTCTGTATTCCTGAAATTCCTTATTCTATTTTCTTCCCTGCTACTATCAGCTAATTAGCACCTTTATACTTTGTGAGGAAAATAAAAGCTATTAAATGGAAACTTTCAGCTTCTTAAGACCTCCACCTGTGAATGTTTTTGAGAAACATATTTCTGAAAACAATCTTTTCTTTCTCACTCATTTCACATTTGAAGACACATTGCTCTTTCTCCATAATATGCGCTGGAGTCCTTGCTTTTTTGCCTCACCTTGTGCTCTATCAATTAATTTATCTTTCCTCAGTAAATTCTCCTCCCGCTTTATGTGCTTTCCATGTTTCAACACACTCGACCTCATAACCTATATCAGGTATTATTCCCTCCCACTTTTCATAATCAAGCTCTTTGAGATTGTTTTCTGTAGTCACTGAATCCAAGTCTTCCATTTTATCGTTCAGGTCACTGGAAATGTGATTCTACCCAAGTTAATTCCATTTAAATTATTCTCACCTAGAACACTTTATCTTCCTGTGGCTCAATAAAATGGGCACTCTGTTCTCCTTGAACTCTCAACATCGTGAAACTGCTAGTAACCCTTATCACCACTTTCTCTTGACTTTAGCATGTTTGATTCCACAGCTTCCTGGTATTCCTTCCTTGCACCCATCTCTGCTCTTTTTTGAGGCCTACTTTCCCTCTGATCTTTCCCTTTCCTCTGATTATTACTTAAATTCTTTTCTTCCTCTGAAGTTTACAATGAACATCACTTGGAATACCTTTTTTGGAGGTAACTTCATCAACTCCAATGGCTTCAATTACTGACTATTCTACATGTCCAAATCAATGGCTCTAAATGAGATCTCACCTAGAAATTCCAACATCATTCATACATTCCCAACTGTGTCAGCTCAAATTAATGTGTCCAAACTGAACTCATCATCCCCCCTCTAAAAGTGCACTACCTCATGGTATTCTTGTCTCTATTCTTGTCTTCCATTCACTCAATTGCCAAAACAAAGTCAGCCTTAAGTTCTCAGTATGTCTCATTCTCCCCTCTCTGAACAACCCCTTATTCGTGAGTATTCACTGTGTCCTTACTAACTCATCAATCGGTCCATCCCTCTCCATTCTCACTGCCACTCTATAGGTTCATATTAATCATTCAGTGTTTCACTCAAAATGTTGACATTCTCTTGAGATATGGCCTTCTATGAGTATTATAATTTAGTGGGATACACACACACACACACACACACACACACACACACATGCTGCAGTTATCATTTTTATTATCTTTCTTTTGGATGACTGCAAGAGCCTTTCACTTGTTCTCTTGCTTTTTAGACTTTTATAAATCACTCTACAAGTGGAATAAAAAAAAAATGTTTGACAGAGCTGATTAAGTGATCTCCTGTTTAAAGACTTTAATGGTTTTTCATGGTTCTTACTATAGAAAACAAATTCCTTCCATGAAATTTCTCATGTCTTGCCCTGGCCTAACCTAGCCTTTTATCTTCACCATTACCTCCAACACTCCAGCTTATTCATACTCTAGCCACAGTAAGTTATTTTCACTTTTTTTGACCTATGCACACACACTGTTTCCTCTGCTTAAAATGCCATGCCCACTCTCCTCAGTTGGCAAACTTCAACTTATCCTATACTTATTAAGTTAGGCAGTATTCTCTTCTATTCACCTTCCTTGATTCTCCAGCCCCTTTCACTTCTAACAATCAGATTATATGAATTATCTTACTCATTTTCATCTCATCCTGTGTTTAGTTTACACTGGAATTGTTTTTACCAACCTGTCTACTCCACTACATCATAAGATTCTGAAGTGAGAAACTGTGTGTTGTACATCACTATTTCCAAAACCTAAACGAATGTCTAACACATAGTGTATACTCAAATATACACTGAATTTCAAATAAATAAATAGAAGAATTAAAGCATGTAATATAGCAATATAAAGTCTAGGTTGAAATAAACTATATTATATCACAACTCAGATTTACTTTTTTTATTCTCTTATCTTTTGAAGCAAATAAGTAGAACACTGGCATTTTTTGAATAATCAAATTAAAATTGGTTTTGGAGACTAAAAATTTAAGACCATTCAGAACTTGAAAAATATATAACCTGGTCTAAACACCACCCTCAAGAAAATAAATTTGTTTCAAATTCTATGGAGTATTTACCCAAATTGCTCAGAACCATCAGGAAGATATTAAAATGAGAACAGAAAAAAGCAAAATATGGAATGTACAATTCTGGTTCTTTAGTGGAGAAAATTAATAAAGCTAGAGAATGTTTAGGATGGTGTACATATCAAACCCAAGGATATGGCTTAGATAGGCATCCACTTATTCACCATACTTTAGAAATAAAAAGAACCATTAGCATTTGGATAAAGGAAACAGAACAATGAAAAGAACTAAGTTCTGTAAGAAGCAAATTTATAGATCCTGTTACTCCAACGTAACAAACAGAAAGAAAAACAGGGAAGGGACTGCATAGCCCCAGTTTTACTGCTATACGTTCTGGATGAGGCAATGAGGTAGACTTAATTCAAACACTGATACTAGCACTATGAAATATCATGACATTTCCGCATTTAACCAATGCGTATGTTACAGTGAAATATGTTCAAAAATGTGTTTCATGTAGTTTAGGATTTGTCCCTATCAGATTTTGCCCATATTGACCCTTAAAAAGAATCAAAAATGATAAGAAAGCAAACAGCTAATTAATAATCAGACATTTCTTAAACCAAATTAAGAAGAGAAACCTTCCTCATTGTGTGTGTTAGTCTGTATGGGTCTGCTGTCATTAAACTTAAGTTTTATGGCCAAGTCGAGCTACTAAATTCTAGCTGCAGATTAGAATTAGCCCATAGGCTGGGACAAATCCTGGTTCTTGAGTGGGGCTGGTCAACACCTCTGGCTCTGGCTCACGGGCTAGACAGTGATCCATCACAATACTGGTTTCACATGACTACATACCACAGCTCTCCAGATACCAACTGCAGCTAGAACATCTGTCTAGGAATATTTGTGCTTTGTGCCCCAGTCTTCAGTATCCAAAATCCTCTTGGCTCTCTGAAGCTGAGTGGTTTAGATCTTACCCTGGTCTTCCTAAACGTTGTCTGACAACTGATCACCTGGACACCCTCATAAGAAATTTCATCAGATTTTTACATTTTAATATGTTTTTTAAACTTTAAAACACCATGAATGGATGTTGTACTTTGTCAAATGCTTTATCTGCATCGATTAAAATGATCATATGGTTCTTACCCTTTCTCTTATTAATGTGATATAACACAATGATTGATTTGAAAATATTGAACCACCCTTGCAACTCATAAATAAATTCCACTTGATCATGGTGAATGATTTTTTTAAACGTATTATTGTATTTAGTTTGTTAGTATTTTATTGAGAATTTTTGCATCCATGTTCATTGGGGATAATGGCCTATAGTTTTCTTTTTTAGTGGAGTCTTTACCTGGCTTTGGTATCAGGGTAATGCTGGTTTCATCTAATGAGTTTGGAAGTCTTCCTTCTATTTCTATTTTTTTGGAACAATTTGAGAGAACAGGTAGTAACTCTTCTTTAAATATTTGGTATAATTTGCCTGTGAAGCCATCTGGCCCTGGACTTTTGTTTATTCGTTAGGAGATTTTCTTTTATTATTGCCACTTACTGGTCTGTTCAAGTTTTCTATTTCTTCCTGTTTCAATTTTGGTATTTTGTATGTTTCTAGGAAATTATCCACTTCTAGGTTATCCAATTTGCTGGCATTTAGTTCTACATAATATTCTCTTATGAGTTTTTGTATTTCTGTAGTGTTGATTGTTATTTTTCCTTTCTCATTTGTGATTTATTTATTTGGGCCCTTTCTCTTTCCTTTTTAATAATTCTGGCAAAAGGTTTACAATTTTATTATTTTTTTCAAAGAACCAACTCCTGGTTTCATTTATCTGTTCTATTTTTTTTTTTTTAGCTTCTATATCATTTATTTCTGCTCTAATCTTTATTTCCTTTCTTCGGCTAGCTTTAGTCTTCATTTGTTGTTCCTTTTCTGGCTCCTTTAGATGTAATATTAGGTTATTTATTTGAGATATCTCTTGCTTCTTAAGGTAGACCTGTATTTCTATATACTTCCTAATGTTTATAGCAGCATTATCTACAACAGCCAAATTATGAAAACAGCCCAAGTGTCTATCAATTGATGAATGGATAAAGAAGATGTGGGATACAAATAGTGAAAGTAACACTGAAGAAGACCAAAGCAGGAGGCATCCACAATTCCAGACTTTAGCCTCTACTACAAAGCTAATCATCAAGAGAGTATGGTATTGGCACAAAAACAGACACATAGACCAGTGGAATAGAATAGACAACTCAGAATTGGACCCACATACGTATGACTGACTAATCTTTGACAAAGTAGGAAAGAGTATCCAATGGAAAAAAGACAGTCTCTTTAGCAAATGGTGCAGGAAAAACTGAAAAGCAACATACAGAGGAATGAAACTAGATCACTTTCTTACACCATACACAAAAATAAACTCAAAATGGATGAAAGACCTGAATGTGAGACAGGAAACCTTCAAAACCCTAGAGGAGAAAGCAGGCAACAACCTCTTTGACCTCAGTCGCAGCAATTTCTTACTCAACACATCTCCAATGGCAAGGGAATTAAAAGCAAAAATGAATATTGGGACCTCATCAAGATAAAAAGCTTCTGGACCGCAAAGGAAACAATCAACAAAACCAAAAGGCAACTGATGGAATGGGAAAAGATATTTGCAAATGACATATCGGATAAAGGGCTAGTATCCAAAATCTATAAAGAACTCACCAAACTCCACACCCAAAAAACAAATAATCCAGTGAAGAAATGGGCAAAAGACATGAATAGACACTTTTCCAAAGAAGACATCCAGATGGCCAACAGACACATGAAGTGATGCTCAACATCACTCATCATCAGGGAAATACAAATCAAAGCCACAATGAGATACCACCTTACACTGGTCAGAGTGGCTAAAATGAACAACTCAGGAAACAACAGATGCTGGTGAGGATGTGGAGAAACAGGAACCCTCTTGCACTGTTGGTGGGAATGCAAACTGGTGCAGCCTCTCTGGTAAACAGTGTGGAGGTTCCTCAAAAAATTAAAAACAGACTACCCTATGACCCAGCAATAGCACTGCTAGGAATTTACCCAAGGGATACAGGAGTGCTGATGCATAGGCGCACTTGTGCCCCAATGTTTATAGCAACGCTTTCAACAATAGCCAAATTATGGAAAGACCCTAAATGTTCATCAACTGATGAATGGATAAAGAAGATGTGGTTTATATATACAATGCAATACTACTTGGCAATGAGATAGAGTGAAATCCTGCCATTTGCAGTAATGTGGATGGAACTGGAAGGTATTATGCTAAGTGAAATAACTCAGAGAAAGACAGATATCGTATGTTTTCACTCATATGTGAACCTTGAGAAAGTTAACAGAAGAACATGGGGGAAGGGAAGGGGGAAAAAAGTAGTTACAAACACAGACGGTGGGAAGCAAACCATAAGAGACTCTTAAATACAGAGAACATACTGAGGGTTGATGGGTGGTGGGGGAGAGGGGAAAGTGGGTGATGGGCACTGAGGAGGGCACTTGTTGGGATGAGCACTGGGTGTTGTATGGAAGCCAATTTGACAATAAATTGTATTAAAAAGATAAAAATAAAAATAAATTAACATTAGGAAAAAAAAAGACGTGGGGTAAACACACACACACACACAGAGGAATGTTACTTAGGTATACAAGAAAATGAAATCTTGCCATTTGCAATGACATGGATGGAACTAGAAAGTATGCTAAGCAAAGTAAGTCAGAGAAAGATAAATTCATTTGATTTCACTCATATGTGGAACTTAAAAAACAACAAATGAGCAAAGGGAAAAAACAAGAGAGAGAGGCAAATAAAAAAACAGACTATATAGACTACAGAGAACAAACTATAGAGAACAAACTGCTCGTTACCAGGGGGAAGGTAGGGGTGGAGATGGGTGAAATTGATGGGGATTAAGGAGGGCACTTGTCGTGATGAGCACCGGATGTTGTAGGGAAATGTGGAATCACTATATATCTGAAACATAAACTGTATGTTAATTACACTGGAATTCAAATAAAACCAAGAAAAAAAATTAAAACACTATGGCAAATGGTATATAAAAAGCACTATTTAACTTACTGATATTTTTACCCTTTAGATTTTAATTATACGTTTTCTTTCACTTTATTTTTATACGTAAATATATGTTATGTTTTTACACTGGAAGTTAACTTGTGATCCAATTTTTGTGAATGAAAAACATATGCTAAATGTAGACTATGTCTGATACAGTTTTTCAAAAGCAGTTTCAAGGTAATATTAAACTGTTAATACATTTCTCAATGATAGAAGAGTTCTTAAAATAACTGTGATTTAGAAAAATCTGTAAATTCTATCTACTGAATCAATTAATTTTCACTTTCTGAATTAAAAAAAAATCCTCTTGAAATCCTTTTCAGAGAAAGAAAGCCATCATAAAACTTGAATTGCTCCTGAAAATCATAAATGAATGATACTCCCATTCATTATCAGTATTGAAACTGAGACTGCTTGAATTTTCAAAAAGAAACTTGCTAACATTTATTGTTAAAAATATTAATGTAAACTATATTCTTGGACTTCCTCAAATTTATTCTTTCCAGGTATGCAAACTTATTTATAATTACATTTACAAATGTACACAACTTTTTGTACATGTATACTATTTAAAATAATATAAACTTCACTTTTTTCCCATGCTTCAGAAATAATACATGCATACCCAGAGGAAAAAAAATACAATTTTTTAATATAACACATTTAAAAATATCCCTGAGATTTCTGTTTTACTGGTAAAGAAATTATTTCACAGCTCTGCACCATTGTGATGTATTGTAAGACGCCATTCATTCAGCACTTTATACATTCTGTATAATGAGGGGGAAGTAAAGGACCTTGAATTTCTTACCAATAAAAATTTCATTGTTGAATAATTTTGGTAATATATTGTAAACACTTATGCAAAAGACATAACTTTAGAAATGGACAATAGTATTTAGACGACCTATTATAAAGATGTTTTTTAGAGAAAGGAAAAGTTATATAAAACTTCAAATGGGTTTAGGTTATAATTAATATAATCTGACTTTCAGTTTTCTAACTTGGGGGCAAGAACAACAACTCCATTCAATGTCTTACTCTTAAATGACTGAAGTAACACTAGATACTATTACCATTTCACCTCTACTTAGACTGTTCTACATAAGGTTTATATGGGACTAAAAATGATTTTATTAAATAGCATCAGTAATATATTCTAGATAAATCTTTAACAATGGGGGGGTACTAAATTTATGTGTACTGTTAACCCCTAATTAGATTGCCTAAGCTCTTATGTACTCTAAAATCTGCAAGTTTTCCATTCTACAAAAAGGTAAAAAATAGGCATAGTCATTGAATTTCTGAAAATACAGGCAGCAGTATAAAATATCCAACATCATGGTAGGGCACGGCCAAGAGGGAACATCTATCTTCACAATATTATAAACTACACACACACACACGCACACACACACACACACACACACACTTCACTTTTAGCAATTGGGAATGAAGTTGATGAGGCTTGCCTTCTGTACACCATCATTCCTTTCTGTGATCTTTTTTCCCTGCAAGGAGCTTCTTTCAACAACTAGGCTTTAAGCCCACTCAATTTTCCATATTTGGAAAATGTTTTCTTGAAAGGACATGCTTAACTTATTTTAACATATAAATAATGAATAAGATTTTAATCACCCCTTGCAGAAAAGAGGTGTTTAATTTTTATTTGAGCCAGGGACAAATCCCTTTAAAACCAACTGATCTCTAATTGTGGAATTCTTTTAAGAATCAGTAGACCTATGAGGGTGCGATTTGGAACGAAATGGGTTTACTTTCCTAATAAAATTTGAGTACTACGTAAAACACCATGCTAAGCAGCAAGCTGAAATTACATCACATAAACATTCACCTACACTACTTGAATATAGGGCTGCCTGTAAATCCTGTCACAATATACTCGCTGGCTGACTTACATTTCATCTTGCTTTATACTGTAATGTAATAGGTTCAGGGACTAAATATAAGCAGATACCTGAAGACAATACATTTTTCCCACATAAATTCAGACACTGAAAATAAAAGGAAGGGATAGGACTAAAATATGTTGTTTAGCCTACTTTAGGAGTAATTTGATGAAGATCAGACAACATCATGGACACATAAGGGAGACAGGAGAGAAAGAGGTGCCGTTGAAAGTTGTCTTTGAACACCTCACTGATGTTTTAATGTGATTATGCACTCCACCTCGATCCTAGAGACCTAGAGGAAGTATAGCTAAAATTGATGAGAGTAGGTTCTGTGTGTTCTGCATTAAACCTCACAGTGCCAAGTGAAAAGCAAACAGTGATAGAAATTTATGCATTGATTTTCTGTTGAAACAGATTGAATCTTATTACTTAAGATATACACCACGAACTCATGTTTGTACTTCAAACATGGAATCACATAAATGTTATCTTAATCAATATTTTCTGAAAGCAGATATCACAGAAAGTACCAAGATATTCCAATACTAGACTATCAATCTCTTCTTATTGCTTACAAATAATAATCCTTTAAAACTTTAGAGCACTTTTTCTAATTTTCCAGAAGCTTCCCAGATAAAGTAGAAAAGAAACAGCAATATCACACATTAACACTGTTGATAAAATGGGCTGATACAATAATTTTTCTCAGTAACTAGAAAATATATTGCAACCCAAATCATACATTCATATTTAGAATGGTAAAACCTCCCCTCATGTTCCAAAAGTTTTGGTGTAGGCCATAGGACGTAAAGTATTTACACATTCTAATGAAGATTTTACTCTTATTTTTAAAGTCAGTACATGGAGATAATTTTATGAGATCTTAAAACTTAAAAATAGCAAACACCTCAAATCAGTTCACACTTTTGTATTAGTTATGCAATAACTACAGATTTCCAAAAGGTATCTATATCACAAATTGTATACAAGTAACTATCTCATGATCTGGTGTGTACATAATTCAATTTGTCAATAGTTAAATTTAATGAAGAATCTAACTTACCGGTGGATCAGCCCCCTTAGAACCAGTCAGCCCTCCTGTTAGGGATTCGATATCCTGAAAAGGGGAGAGGTGTTGATTGTAAAATGCTACTCAACAGCATGGAGAATTTCCCAAACCCATTGTATAATATTTTCTTTAGCTACTAAGTTAGGGCACACAGCTACATTTGTTTTCTTTGTTTTGTTTCCAGACAGTCTTGCACACTGTAACACTATACAAATAACCTGTATCTAAAAATCTAGATATTTCCTCTAATTCTGCACACTCTGTAAAAAGAAAAAAAAAATGTACATAGACAAGTCTTGAAATATGAAAAAAAAAGGTTAGGCTCTAGGTAGGAAAGCAAATGTTTTGTTCTCTAAGGTGTTGAAATGAGGACAGAACAAAAAAAAAAAGCAATTTTAACAAAACTGCGATTTAACATATTATTTGCAAGAATACAAATCCCATGGAAAACGCTGAACCTATAAAAATTTTAATTATGTATAGTCTATTACTGTACTTGGAAGATAAAAATATTTTTTTTAAATTTTTTTTTTTTCAACGTTTATTTATTTTTGGGACAGAGAGAGACAGAGCATGAACGGGGGAGGGGCAGAGAGAGAGGAAGACACAGAATCGGAAACAGGCTCCAGGCTCTGAGCCGTCAGCACAGAGCCCGACGCGGGGCTCGAACTCACGGACCGCGAGATCGTGACCTGGCTGAAGTCGGACGCTTAACCGACTGCGCCACCCAGGCGCCCCGATAAAAATATTTTTAAAAGAGACTAGCTATTCTTCTACAAGGACTGATTTCGAATCTTGAATCAGTAACCGCAGAAGATCACGCCTGAGTAATGATTATATTGTCAAAGGTATCATAAACGGAGAAACAGGTGACTGCGACAAACTGGAGAGCATGTGCCTGTTTATAGGTACGAAGACAGCTCCACCTTGGTTGCAGGACTTTGCTTCCAGGGTTACTAACCATGTGACTTTTTCAAAAGCTAGAATTCTGGATTTTTAACTAAAACCTCTCAGAATTTTAATGCTTGCAACCATCGTAGTTTTAAATCATACCCCAGTCCCCCCAGTGAAAAAACAAAACCAAAACTCTCTGCTCAAAGGGGGCTGGATAGGAGTCTGGGGCTCCACTGAAGAGTTATACTTCATAAAAAGTTTCTTGGTTGTGACCCTGGTCACTTATCTGTCTGCATCTGGTTGAAAGGATAGGGATAAGGAGAAATACAGTTGCAGTAAGAAATCAAAGATGAAAGAGAATGGAGTCAAGATTGAAGGAAGAGAAAATTAAATACCTGTGATCAGAGAAATAGCTGATTCCTTTATACCATTAAGAAGATTTATGCTACAAATTCATTCGTGACTTAATCACATTATTTCCCTAGTATCTCAAAAATAGGGAGTCCTAACAAAAACAAAACAAAACAAAAACAAGGAGCTGAAATAAGCATGTGATGACAACATTAGACAACATTAAAGGCGGGATAAGGGAGAAGAAAGGAATGGTGTCATGGAAGTTTCCATCAGAAGAAGCTGACTTTGAACAGGAACTCAATGGGTGATGAATTTCTACATGCATATTTTATCAAGAGCCATAAATGATAAGGCAACCACAAGGAATGCTTGCCAAGAAAATTATTAAGTTGTCTTCACTGTAACAAATATATTGTATATCATATTTTTCCATAGTCAGCATCCCTTTGAGGAACTTCCTCTCCCTCACTCTAGCTCCAAAAGAGGCTTAGAAAGACTGCTTCCAATGAGATAGAAGTCTTAAGGAAAATTAAGGCAATGTGGATTTAGAAAGATATAATGGTAGGGTCCAAGTCCTTGATTCTATCATTTGGGCCACATTTGAAACTACATGTTCTCCTGCCTGCAACTTTAAATTTCTGCCTCTCAAAAACAGGAAGATCCCAATTAATATGCCTGCATTGTTAAGTCTATTGTAAAAGGCTCTCCCTGTCTTGCTGAACTTCTTTATTTCACTACCATGTACACCATAAACAATCAAATCATTTAAATTATTTGATCTAACAAGTTCTTTAACGTTATCATTAAATCATTTAAGTAATCTTATGTCCTTAGATAATAAAAGTAAAGTATGAAACATTTATAAACTGGCAAACATTTTTAATCTAAAGGTAAAATATAACTTTTAAAACTGTTTTAGAATTTCATGGAATGAACTGACAAAATTAGGTAGTAAAGTAGCTAAAATACTAGATAAATAGAAAATAAAACACACAGCCATTGCACTGTTTATAAACACACCTGTTATGACCATGACAAAAAACAAAGTTCTATTCATATTAAAAGTTATTTCTAAGTACACTTTAAATGAAAGAAAATAACGTTAAGTACATTTTGAGTTAATATATGCCTTTCTAAATAGACATACATATAAAGTACATTAAAGATAAACATTTCTGATGTCATTATCAGAGAGGTAACAGAGAAACTGATTCAGATTCAAAGTAGTTTAGCCATTTATTTAATGCATTGCCATTTTTTAATTTTTTTTATTCTTTTTAATTTTTTTTAACATTTATTTATTTTTGGGAGAGAGAGAGAGACAGAGTGCAAGTGGGGTAGGGGTGGAGAGGGGGGAGACACAGAATCTGAAGCAGGCTGCAGGCTCCGAGCTGTCAAGTACAGAGCCCCATGCGGGGCTCAGACTCACGAACCGTGAGATCATGACTTGAGTGGAAGTCAGACACTTAACCAATTGAGCCACCCTGGCACCCCTGCATTGTCATGTTTTTTTTAATTATACCTGAAGATTTCTTGGTATCATAGATATGAAGATTTCTTGCTATCTTAAATAAACTGAGCAAATTTTCACATTTCTAAAATTTTAAGCCTTTCATGATAGTTATCATCTTCAGAAAAATTAAGCAAAAGAATTTAGAAGATGAATTCAAAGGCATTGGTATTTATGATTTTTAACATGTTGAATTAAAGCACACTAGGAACTCATGACTCTAAACAGAGTACAGATGCACATTCTTACTGTTTATTCATTTAATTGAAAAAATGATTTTTTGAGCTTATGTGCTATTTTGAGTATAAATTAGAAAAAAGTGTCCTACTTGGACAGATGCCAAAATTATAGTTTATCTATCAGTTGATGCAAAAATAAATTTTTCAGGTATGAATAATGAGCGTAAGTGTGCATGAATGCATTTATGTTGTAAAATTAAAAGGTGAGATAAATAAATCTTTTGAGGAACACTGAACTGAAAGTGAGTCCATTTTTTGATGGTTCTTGAATAGTTTGCAAAATATAACTTAAATCCTTAACAAATCCATCTATCTTGTTACTTAGATATCTTTCTATATAGATAACAACAAAAGTACATCAAAAAGTAAAAAACATTGATTTCCTAGAAACTTTGTTAACTTACTATTATAATAATGTTGTTTGACTAAAACATTGAAAACAAACTGATTTTTAAAACTTGTTACAGGATTTATTTAACTATATTACATACCATGTTCACTTAGATTTAATGGCTTCATTTACATCTAATAAAATATCTACTACTTAAACATTTATTACATACCATGTAAATGTTTTATAAACATTAACATTATTATAGCTTTATAAGGTGCTTATTTCTTTTCTTATTTAAGAGGTTAAAAGTTTATGTAACTTGGGGCGCCTGGGTAGCTCAGTTGATTGAGCATCTGACTTCGGTTCTGGCCATGATCTCATGGTCTGTGGGTTCAAACCCTGTGTCAGGGTCTGTGCTGACAGCTTAGAGCCTGGAGCCTGCTTCGAATTCTGTGTCTTCTTTCCTCTCTGCCCCTCTCCTGCTCTCTCTCTCTCTCTCTCTCTAAGAATAAACATTAAAAAAAATTTTTAAAAAGTTTATATAACTTACCCAATATCATATAGCTATCAGGAAGTGGTGTTACAAACATATTTGCAGGACTGCAAACCTGTGTTTTTTAATACCAGCCATAGGGAAATAGCTTTACCCTTGCATTCTGGTTACCTTGAACATATCCACATGGGCCATGTAGGCAGAGTTAAACAACAGGCTGGCCTAATTCTTACTGGGATGTCCTGCTAGCCTTCTGAGAACATAACAAGGTAGGCAGTCTTAGAAAGAGCTTCCATACAGCTGTTTCTCATTTGCCTCTCTGGCACCAATGAGGCAGGGAACTTTCCACCTCATTCTTCCGCAACCTAGATCCACCTGCGAGCTGTAAAACTGCTTAGATGCACTATGGAATTTGCTACTCCCCGTTGCCTCTTCCTCGTACTATTGCTGTCATCTGCTCCACCCAATTTAGTGTTGTCCTGTGGGATAAGAGACCAGGCCAGGAAGAGTGAGGTAACTGATACGTCTAGGGCACACAATATTAGGAGGCATTCGTTCCAAGGGTCATAAAAGTACTGACCTGACCCTGCAGGTGCAGGATCCTGGCAGTGAGTGCCTCCTTAAATTTTATCCTTTAGGCACCTGATTCTTACAGGTGCCTACAAGAGCAGCGTTGGCATCTGTACAATCCTAGGAGTCAGTGACTCCTCAAAGTTTGTGCCCTAAGCACCCCACCTGTCTCACCAAGTCCTGACCCTCTGAGGGATATGGAGAGAGCTAACAACCATGGTGACCTTGGTCATGCTGTGTATGCAACAGACTCTTTCAATACATTTGACTTGTTTCCCGGTTGAACTTATAAAAATATGCCAAGCCAGCCTAGTCCCTGCCCACATGCTGCTGCTCAGGTACCACTGCTGCTAAACACCTGTATTACATCGCCTCCGCCATATGTGTTGCTATCATCTGCTGACTAGGATCCTTCACTATACAAACAATTTTATCTCTTAACATGATTTTAGATCATGAAAGTTTCACTTGTCCTGCAAGGTGTCAAATACCTAAGAGACATTATTAGTCAGTCCTTGACACAAGCCATGTAAAGGCAGCCTCGTCTAATGCAGGAGAGCTCTGCTCCTAGGTCAGCCAAGGCTGGCTTATGAATCAGAAGTCTCAAGTCTTGGGAAGGTTGAGCTGCAAGAGCAGCAATTAGTGTCAGGGCTCCAAGAAGTGTAAGATTTGAGGGCAGCCTGGACACCGAGGATCGCATCAGGACAGGTTAAATAAACTCCACATTGTGCTGCACCGATGCTGTTGGTTACCCAGCTGCACCCTCCTCCCTGTGACTCCTTCTCCAAGAGTTGACATATTTTCCCCCTTGACAGAGACTTTGAATAATGGAGCTTAGGGATTAATCATGTGGTTTTCAGTGCACATCATTTAAGTTCGCTGTTTAAGTCTTGCTTCCCCTGCATACAGGCGGGAAAAAAAAGATTTTGGAATTGAGGTCTCCCTCAGGGCTACTGCCATTTCCTTATTTTTATCCCTAAAGAGTGGATCAGCCAGGTATGGTCAAAGAAAAGATGTTAAAATAGCTTGGGTATCAAATACGTTAAAAATGAAGAAAATTAAATTCTAAATAACACACTGAATCTAACACTGCACATGCCATAAACCCAGACTATCTCGAAATCTGAGAGTTGCATTTAAATTAATATCAAGTTTTCAAGTTGCACACTTCTAAAAAATCACTTTACATAATATAAAAATACTTAAAACATTGTAATATTGTTATCAGCTACTGATATTTTAAATTTTGGTTTATACATATTTAAAATTTGGGACCATTTTAGAAATTGTTTGAGGGAAAGTGATTCAGTATCAATACAGAGTGCATTAAAATAATCTATCAAAAGTCTATCAGTATAGTGAAATCAATAAAAAAAAGATATCAACCATTTTCACTGAATGATTATATTTATAATTTGTGCCAAGGTATTTAAAAACACTTAATGGGGTATTTTATGTTTGTAGAGAAGCTTACAAAATTTATATATTCAAAATATCAAAATTAAGGATTTATCTCAACCTTTTTACAGAAAAATTTCTCGAATGTCCCTCATCTCCCATTCTCTCTTCATGCAGCTTTGGCCCCACTGGATCACTGCAACCCTCTTATTAAGGCTGCCATTGACATCCAGTTGGCTGAATCATTGGTCAACGTTCATCATCACCTTCCTTGATCTTAAGCCACACTGACAAAGCTGACGGCTCCATCTTCCTTCAAATACTTTTCCTCGTGGTTTCCATTTAGTTTCACCCTCTATATGATTGTACTGGCTACCAGGGCTTTAAATATCATGTATGCTGATGAATTAGGAAATTACATATTCAGTTTCAACTTATCCTCTGAGATGCACACTGCCTACTCTGATCTCCACTTGGATGTATTATAGCCATTTAAAATTTAATAATGCAAAGTCAAACTTGATTCCCACTTCTACCCCTCCCACAAATTAAGTTCCTGTCCCGGTGCTCTCCATCCTCACATCACCTTTCACCCAGCTTCTCAGCAAATCCTGCCAATTCTATCTTTAAAAAATGTCTTGGGGTGCCTGGGTGGCTCAGTTGGTTGAGCATCCAACTTCAGCTCAGGCCATGATCTCACGGTTTGTGATTTTGAGCCCAGCATCAGGCTTTGTGCTGACAGCTCAGAACCTGGAGCCTACTTCCAATTCTGTCTCCCTCTCTCTCCGCCCCTCTCCCAGAGACTCCCACTCTGTCTCTCTCAAAAATAAATGAAGATTAAAAAAATTTTTTTAATAATTAAGTAAAAAATAAAAAACAAAAAATGGCTTGACTTTGACTATTCCTTACCACATACATTCCTACCATCCTATTTCATTGGACCGTATCAATATTTCTCCCTTGACTAAAGAAATAGCCTAACTGTTGTCTCTACATCTGTCCATGTCTCTTCTTTCCCCCACGTATTCTCCACACAGCAGTCAGGACTATCCATTCAAAATGTAAGTTACGTCAGATTCCTCCTCTGATCCAAACCCCCAGGGAGGTTTCCATTAATCCTAGAATAAAACACAAATTTATCACCATGTCCTGCAATGTCTTGTAGTGATCCGGCCATCTCTCTGATATCATCCTTTTCCCATTATCCACCAGTATGCTATTTCCAGTATGGAAATACTGGCATTTCCAGTATGCCACCCAGTCACACTGATCCCACTGTTGTTCCAAAAACAGTCTAAATATGACGCCTATCTTAGGGTCATGTTTACACATGCTTTTCATGCTTCTCAGAATACTCATTTCCTATACATCCTCCTAATTAACTCACTCCATCAGATCTCAGTTTAAGTATCAAAATCTCAAACAGACCTTCCCTAACTGTCTAAATCAGTGAAAGTTCCACCCGGAAACAAATGGCAAACTCAAAAACATCATAAAAGAGCAATTAATACAAGGATGCTTTACAGAGGTACTGATGGTTCCATGGATCCAGGAGAATAGGGAAGCACAGGGATTAGTAATAGCTGGAAGTTTTACCCAACCCTAAATCCAAAGAAGATGAAAGAACAATGTTGTCAAGAGCCCAATAAAGGGTGAACACCTCCCATCACTCTCTAGAACAGCTTGCCACACAGTAGGAGCTCAATAAATACTTTTTGACTGGATGAATGACTGACTGAATAAAGCACATAATACCATTTTTATACACAAAATAGCTGAGGCTCAGAGTATAGAAATGATGAAGAATTTCTCATTTTTGTATAAATATATCACTTTGAAAGATGGCTCAAGGCAACAGTGTTTGCACAACCCATCTTTATAGAATGCCTGAATGAACAAACTAATAAATGACTTGCCCAAGATCAAACAGCTGGTAAATTCTGGAAAGAAACTTTGAAATCCCAAGTGTTATAACCCCAAGCACCACGTACATTTTTTCCATTATACATCACTGATCAGACATCCTACTAAAGGAAAAGGCACTCAACTCTGTATTATCTTAAGGCAACAAATTTCTATATATCCCAGGGTTTCTAGTTCATAAGAAGGAAATATACAAAATGACTTAATAGATAATAAACAATATATTAAATTTATCTTCTGGTGAAATACTGCCAATACTTCAAGTTAAAGACCTGACACCTTAATCATTATACAGTGATATGCTTGAAAACTTGATCTAACATATATGCTTAGCAATAATAGTTCAAACACATTAAACTACAAGTCCGTAATGTTTTTATGTAACATCTCATAGTGTGTAGGTTCACAGCCCTGAGGAGTAATAGAAGAAAAAATTTCCTTAAAAATCATTCAGTTTTTCACACAATGCTTAATGGAAACAAACTTCCATCAGAGAACAGCATCTCCTTGAGGCAAGCATCCAAATAATGAAGCTGAGTTTGTTAATGAGGCATCTTTCTCCTCTACCAGACTTCAGCTGTTAGTGTTTCCTTGGCAACTTTACAGGGTAAATTTCCTGGGAGGCAGAGAAGCAGGAAACACACACAACCAGTTTTATAAACCTCCTTTCCTACAGAAGCCAGAAAAAGCCCTTTGTAGTCATTCTTTGAAATTAAAAAAAAGGAAAATATCTACACTTTTACTTTGACCACAGTCCAGCCCAAATCTGAATGTTCCATGAGCCACACAATTCTTTCATAAAAGAATAGGGGCACCTGGGTGGCTCAGTTAGTTAAGTGTCCGACTTCGGCTCAGGTCATGATCTCACGGTTTGTGGGTTCGAGCCCCACATCGGGCTCTGCACTGACAGCTCAGAGTCATGGGATCAAGATCTACATCAGGCTCCATGCTCAGCATAGATTCCCTTTCTCTCCCTCTGCCCCTCTCCCCCACCCACTCTATCTCTCCATCTTTCTAAAAATATTGTTAAAAATTTAAAAATTAAAAAAAAAAAAGAATGATTGAGCCTATGTGGTGACTGTGCTGAACATGAAGAGCATGATGGTAAATAAGTCAAGGTCATAGCTTTCAAAGAGTTCTGAGTCTGGTGGGGAGTCAGAATGACAAAGACAATTTAGTCAGTATATGTATATTGTACACATAATAAGCACAAGGCATCACACAGAATTTGGTGTAGGGGATCTAGAGGCTATGACATGCTTTCTCAGTTCAAGGATCTGTTCAATCAAAGAGTGTGTCAATCTAAGAGTAAAAGTAGATCTTCCAATCTAACAACATGAGGAAGAATCCTGAGAAACAAGTTGTTAAAATTATACTATACAAGTGTTGCAGGAGTAGATTTTATAGGGTGACAATAAGTTTCCATATTTGTTTTTGAATGCATACTGGGTAAGTTTGTCCTAAGACCTTGGCTGGGTAACAAAATAACATTAACTGGGCACTGACTATACCAGACACAGTATAAACAGCTCTACTGTCTTACTACATAGCATCTTAGCTCCTTTAGATGTAATTTCCATCATTTTTAAGATGGAAGAGAGTCTTCCCAAAATCGCACAGCTAGTAAGTGTTCAAATCTAGAAAGGCTGACTCCAAAGGCAATGATTTCTAACAATTATGCTCTCTTAAATAAGTGGAGGTGTGGGGAGAAAACAGGGAGAACTTCCTGGGATGCCACATAATGACTTGAGAGAAAACATATTTATTCAATATTTGTGGAAAGAATGAATTGACTTGAAAATAGAATTTTTCTGAGGTGAAGTGGATCGTCTCTGATGGGAAAAAGAATAGCCTTGTTTGACCTAAAGATATGAGAGTGAATGCCATTGAATTTAGCAAAAAAGTACAATTCCAAAGATTTCTGGCATATATTTTTAATTTCAAAGCATTGTCCTCAAACTCACACCTAAACAGGAAATCTAAAATGTAGCAAAGACACAATTGTACTAGTGTTGCATGGAACAGGGTTTTCTGAAGAAAGTACCAAAGAGATTTAAGGTTCTGCGCTTTTTCTATGAAATACCTTCTCTGAAACGCTTTCCTTTATGAATGTTTTGTGTGTTACTTTTTCTTTTTCTATTCCCTTCCATATGGCTGAGGTGATAAAGGGAATCTTTTGCTGAATCCTGACTCAGTCTCTGTCAGCTCCTCTTTGCCAACTTTTTACACTGATGTATCCTTGTTATCTCAAACTCGACAAGTCCAAATCAGACATCATCTCCTCTCCTCCTCTGCAATTACTATGGTCAGCTGCCTCCCATTCAATTTCTTCCCCCAGTTCTTGGTCCTTCCAATAAACATTCAGTTGCCCAATCTGGATTTCTGGAGGTTCAATAAAGTCTTCCCTCATCCTGATATCTATATACCAAGCCAGTTCATTTTTCCTTCTAAAATATCTGCTCAGCTCAATCTATTGCCTACTTTTAATAACTACTGCATTCACTGCCTTAGTTTAGAATCTCATTTTATTTTTACCCCAATGTAGGCCTTCTCCAAAATAGTGTATTTTTTGAGTTATTTTTTCCACTCTCACACTCATACGATCTCATCTACTGAGAAGTGGTTCTCAAAGAGTGGTCTAGAGGCCAGTAGCATCAGCGTCACCGGCAACTTAGAAATATATTTTCTTCAGCTTTACTCCAGTCTTACTGAATTGGAAACTCTGCTTAACAAGCCCCCCAAGTAAGTCTGATGCAGGCTAAAGTTCGGTAACCACTACTCTAGAAAGATGTGTTTCAAATACAAATATGTGTAGATTATTCCCAAATTCAAAATTCTTAATAAAGTCCCCATTCTTCTTAGGAAGAAAAAATATCAAGTGTATTTATGCATGAGGTCTTTCATTATATCATTATGGACTACTTTTCTCATTTTACCTTTCACCACTTCCTCACAGAACCCTTATACCCTTATCATAATGAATCCTGTACTTCCTTTGTTGTGTCTAGTGTTTTCTTACTTCTATGCTTCTGCATCACAGACGCTAGTGCCTAGAAAGCCACCTCCCTCCTCTGGATAAATCTTACCCTTTTTAAAAGGTAAGACTCAGGAGACTTTCTTGAGTCCCTCAAATGAGACTGCTGGTTCTGCTGTCATCCCCAGTATTCTGCACCTAACTCTATCACAACTTTATTACACTATTTTGTAATTGTCATTTTACTCATGTGTCTTTCCCATTCATTTGAGGGTTAAATCAGCTCAGTACTGTACTTATTACTTCTGTATCCTAAGAAATTACCACAAAACACAACCAATAAATGTTAGATGAATTTGATACATTTATGTTGAATTTAGCTTCCTATGAATTCCTTCTGCAAGGAGAGGATGAGCTGATTGGCTGACATTAGTGCTTGGGACTGCTTTGAAATGTGCATTATCCTATAATAATAGATTTTCATTCTTATTACATATTTGTTTCATTAGTGTACAGCAACCACTGAGGAACTGATTACCTTTGAGTTTACTGCAGAAATTCAACTTCTGGAGGACAAGAGTGATCAGATATTTTTGTTAACACAACAGAGGCACCATCCCAAGAGACCCTGCCTGAGCCCTTCAATTCTACCTCAAGTCTGCAAAATGCAATACATATGAAAGAATAAATACTTCAGTGATTAGGAGAATAGGTTCAAGCCTATGTTCACTACTTACTAGCTGTGTGAATGTAGGCAAATTTCTTTATGTTCCTCATGTAAAATAAGTCAATCTATGTCCTAGTACCCATCTTAGGAGGACACTGGAATATTAATTGTGACTGTTCATGGAAAGTTACTTATTGACAACTTATAGTAAATATTCAATTAATATTAGTTATTACTATACATGAAATAATGCATCGACAAATTAGATTATAAACAAGTAAAATAAAGATAGGTTATCAACACAGATTACATGGTATACATTGAAACAGATATGGATTAGAATACATATGGATAAGACCCAGATACAGATTAATTCTAGCTATAAATCTCCATTAAATTTATAGAATGTATTTTCCCTGAAAGGCAAAAGACCCTAAATTCTGTATTTTACCTCCTCAATGCATCCTACAATTTTTCAGGTATTTTTGTGGCTTTGGTTATTATAAATTTTCACCATTAGTTTTAAATATATAATTTTTATTCTTCTTACTAAAATTTGAGCAATCCTTTTGCTGTAGAATTATTTACTGAATAAAATTCATACCATCAACCTAAATACAACTTATTCCTCTTTCAGTGTGTGTTATCTGACATCACATATTTATGTACCAGAGTGGGCAGCTTTCAGCCTGTTCAAAATGTGCTATAGGAACTGAAAGAAAAGATCCGGCATTTAAAAGAGGATATCAATGCTATAATCCTAGATACACATAATTTATGGGAGATTTATCTATCAGCCTTTGTTGGTTGAGAGTCAGAGACTCAATTACTGTGATCTTAGTTTACAATTAAACCTCCAATTATATTATACTTAGTCTTCCCCTACCAGACACAAAACACAATAACTAGGAAAAAATACAATATCTTACCCTTTTAAAGTATCCGGTTTTATTTTTAACTCCTTAAATAAGAGCCTAAAATATTTGCTGCGTTGAAAAACTAACTGGAGATTATCCTATCTAAGGTGATTTTTAAAAATACATCTATCCTCCCAACAACTATTATCTGGAATTTCATTAATTACACTAAAATACCTCAACACCATTTATCATTTTGACTTATAAATACTTGCAAGAAAGAATTGCTTGTGAACTGAAAACTAAAACAGAGCAAATAATTTATTAAAAAATATATGTATATTAAACAGATAATTCTAATAAATATCTATCTCTCTCTCTTAATATATTTAAGTATTTGGCCAATTAACATTAATAGTTTTTAAGGTAATTATGAGAAGCTGGCAAGAGAGCAAATAAGATATTGTCAAATACATTAAGTTCACACTTTCAGAAAAGTTTGGCACGGGTTTGTCAGCTAAACGTTATGTATTGCATGTGCATACTTTAATTTTGGAAATGACAGCCATGGAGGAATCAGATAGAACTAGGGGAGAGATGAGAACTTGAAAACACAGGAATCAGTAGCACTATCTAAAATCAGATATGCAGGGCACCTGGGTGGCTCAGTCAGTTGGGCGTCCAACTTCGGCTCAGGTCATGATCTCAAAGTCTGTGAGTTTGAGCCCCGCGTCAGGCTCTGTGCTGAGAGCTCAGAGCTTGAAGCCTGCTTCGGATTCTGTATCTCCCTGTCTCTCTGCCCCTCCCCTGCTCAAGCTCTGTCTCTCTCTGTCTCAAAAATAAATAAAAACATTAAAAAAATCAGATATGCAAAATTTTCAGAATGGAGTCTAATCTGAATCTAAGGGATATGCAGACAAATTCCCTTTGCATTGCTATTTACTTTGGCAGGAAAAAAAAAATTACCAAGTTCTAAATCATAAGAAGTAAATTTCAAATTCATTTCCTATTTTTTCTGCTTTTGAAATGATGAATGATGATTAGAATGGTAACTAGAAATAGCAATTAAAACATGATTTCTCTACTTTTCTTCTGGGCAAGCTCCATTTCAACTGATGCTACCAAAATTCTGATATGAATCAATGTTTACAATATCTATATCATATTCTCAAAATACTATTAAATGAAAGGAAATGAACTCACTGAAATGAGAACATAAAATGCATTGATGTTATGCTGCTAAATTAATTGAGATTACAATATAATGCAAGAGTCGTCTAACTTGAAGACTTAAAGAGTCAATGACGGAATGTTCTATAATCAGTTTATGCTCTATAGACAGCCTTGTTTTCTTCTATTCATTTGATCAGATTCCCTAAATAAATAAATAAATAAATAAATAAATAAATAAAGCCAAGCTTCACATTTATAATATGCTTTGATTTACTATGATTTAAAATATTTTGTATTCAGATCTTTCTTTTCCTTCATATTTCTGGAATATATTTTTCACTATTAATTATTCTTCTCAGATGTAACAGAACATTCAACGGAGCCACACAGCCAGGTTAAGAATTCCAAAGTGAACAGAACACTAAGTCTCCTGGGATTAGTGCAATAACAAAGAAGTATGAATATTTCTCTTGCTTAAAGCCACCCAGACAGAAAATGCAGACAATCCTCCATTTTGCATGGCACAGTGTTAGCTGAAACTGGTAGATATAAGAACCATGTCCTGACTCTGCATGGCTCTGTGGTAACTCAGCTACTGTATAAAGCAAGGACACCACTCTCTGGTTCTGACACCCACTGGTTTCAGGTAACACAGTACATGTAAACTAAGGACTGCCTACAGTTACGTTGTAATGGTACATCAGTCTTTATTTCTTTGCCTCCAGCATCCCCAAAACTGGATTGTGAATCCTGAATGCATAATGCAGTGGCTATGTATAACCCAATATTAAAGTTAAAAACTGTCTCAATTTTAGTTTGGCCCAAAACCAGGAACAATGTTATGGTGACAAATATTCCCACATCCTCAAGCAAGGAGCTACACCAGGCCATGCTAGTATACTATTAAAAAAAAAAAAAAGTTTCTGCCAAAATTCACAGGCATCTTGTCTTAAGGGGGGCATTATTGGTATATTGGGTAAGAAAATCTTTCTATACATATATTCTACTATAATGAAAACATTTAACATGGCATCTAACCCCTTAAAATTTTAAGTATATATTAACTATAGGCATATGTTACACAAGTCCCTGGAACTTACTCATTTTGCATAACTGCAACTTTGTACTTGTTGATTAGCAATTCCCCATTTCCTCCTTTCCAGAGTCCCTGGAAACCACTATTCTCTGTTTCCATGACTTTGACTATTATAGAGACCTCATATAAGTGAAATCATGCAGAATCAGTCCTTCCGTGACTGGCTTATTTAACTTAGCATAAAGGCTCAAGCTTCATTCATATTGTTGCATTTGGCAGGATTTCCTTCTTTTTTAAAGCCATATAATATTTCATTGTACATACATATGTATTAATGTGTGTGTGCACAGTATATGTGTATATATGCACATGTGTAAACATACATTTTCTTTATCCATTTATCTATTTAAAATTTTTCCACATTTCTACGTAAATTGTGCTACACCGAAATCTTTTCAAGATCCTAATTTTAATTCTTAATTGGATAAATACCCAGAAGTGAGACTGGTAGATCACATGGTAGTTCTGTTTTGAATTTTTTGAGGAACCTCCATACTGTTTTTGATAGCAGCTGCACCATTTTGCATTCCTACCAACAGCGTACAGGGTTCCAATGTTTGTATATCTTCACCGACATTCGTAATCTTCTTCATGCACAATGCAGTATCTTTGCCTTCAGGATGTGTGGCAACTTCAGACATGGGCACTAAAGCACATCCCTATTTCTTTGATTTTTGTTTTCAGTTTATTTATTACAAAGACAGTGCACAGAAGAGGCAGAGAGAGAGAGAGAGAGAGAGAGAGAGAGAGAATCCCGAGGAGGCTCCACACTGTCAGCGCAGAGCTCAATGAGGGATTCAAACTCATGAACCATGAGATCATGACCTGAGCCGAAATCAAGAGTCAGATGCTTAACCGACTGAGCCACCCAGGTGGCCCCCTATTTCTTATTCACTTACCCCAACACACACACACACACACACACACACACACACACACACTCTTGAAGACCATATTTGGCTACACAGGTGGGAGTACATGCTGAAAGGTAGTTGACCCAAGAGACTTCCTAGTAGGGTTAAGTAACTTAGCCTAGGGATGGAGAAGTGGAATTTCAGGGAATAAGAAGTGTATTGATTTCTTATTGTTGCTGTAACAAATTAGTACAATTTAGTGGCTTAACACAACACACATTTGTTCTCTTACAATTCTGGAGGTCAGAAGTCTAAAAATCAAGGTGTTGGCAGGGCTGCATTTCTTCTGGAGACTTTGGGGAGAACTCTTTCTTGCCTTTTCCAGATTCTAAAGGCCATCTGCATTCCCTGTTCCATGGCCCCACTTTCCAACTTCAGAGAGCAGAACTCCAATCTCTGTTCTACCTTTACATCTCCTTTTTCTGATTCTAATCCTCTTGCCCCCCTCTTATAAGGCCCGTTAATGATTACAGGAACTCATCCAAATAATTCAGAACCATCTCCTCATCTCAAGATCCTAAACCTACTTGAAATGTCCCTTTTACCACATAAGGTGACATATTCACAGGTTCTGGGAATTAAGAGGTGAATACCTTTGGAGGTTTGCTATTCAACCTACCATAAGGGGATATTAAAAATATAAGCCAGAGTAGGCTTAGCCTGTATCACAGGAACTGTAAGGATATCTCAGATTCAAAACAAACAACACTTTCTGACCAACCCAGCCAGAAGTGACCTCTTCATCCACTGACCTTCCATTATATTTTTTTCATGTACAAATTGTCATACATTCTGTTTTCTTTTTGTATAAAACTTTAATTTCCTTAGCAGAGATATATCTATACCTCTCTATGTTCTATAATCTCTTGATAAATATGTCAATTCAAAAACCCCAAATTCAAGGAAGGATGCTTGGAGTATACAGTTGTCTGTGCAGTGGAAGCAAGGTGTTCTTAAAGCCTCTACCAAAAAGGATTCCCTTTTAGGTCCCATTACTCATTATTCTCCTATTCTAAGGCACTGAAACCTAAGACATAATTAAAAGATAACTCATTATTGGAATTAGTCACTAACACTAAGTGAATCATTTCAACATATTCTAACCCATCTTAAGTACTTCCAGCACAAACTCATTGGGAGGAAGTACATTACGTTACTCATTCTTTTACTGTCTACGCTGCATTTGCTAAGCATCTTGAACACAAAATAAGATTACTTCAACAAGTACCTACTGATGGATAATAGCTCAAAGCAAACTTTAATCAGTCGTAGAGAAGAAACAAGTCATTTCAGACCCAAGGAGAGAATTCCGTAAGGAAGAAAGTTATCAAAAAGGGAAAGAGAAGAAAAAAAGATACATCTCCCTTCTTCCACAATATTAGGGGTTTTTTTAAGCTTATTTATTTATTCTAAGAGAGAGACAGAGAGAGAGAGAGAGTGAGAAGGAGTAGCAGAGAGAGAGGAAGACAGAAAATCCCAAGCAGGTCCCATGCTGTCAGCACAGAGTCAGACACAGGGCTCAAACTCACCAACCGTGAGATCATGACCGGAGCCAAAACTAACAGTCAGATGCTTAACCAACTGAGCCACTCAGGCGCCCCTTCCACGTTTAGTATGTCTTTGGACACTGTGGTAGAAAGACTCTAAAATGGCTCTCAATGATTTCATGTTCTGGAATTCATGCCCTTGTGTAATCCCTTCCCCTTGAATGTCAGCTGGACCTAGTGAAAATGTGATAAAAAAAAATGGGATGTCACTTCTGAGGTTAGGTTAGGTTTTGAAAAAATTGTGATACCTCTCTCTCTCTTTCTTTCTCAGAACCCTCTAGAGGAAGCTGCCACATTGTGAGCATCCCTGTGGGGAGGTCAATGTGACAAGAAACAAACATCTCGTGCCAACAACCAGCTGGGGACTGAAGCCTGCCAAGCTCATGCAAGTGAACTGAGAAGCAGTTTCCCCCTCACTTGAGCATGACATTTCTGCAGCCCTGGCTAATATTTTGATTGCAGCTTCAGGGGAGACCTTGGGTCTGAGGACCCAGCTAAACTGCACCAAACCTCTATCCACAGACACCGTGAGGCAATAAATGCTGTTGTTTTAAGCCACTAAGTTTTGAGGCTTACGAAACTGTGTAATTGTTTACAAAAGACTAGATAGCTAATACAGCAAGTAAACCCAATATTCATAATTTCTACTTTATCATTCAATTTTATATATTCTCCATATAAGTGCTCTTATAAAACAAAAACACTGCACAAGATTAAACTTTTTATACTAATAAATCCAGAAAAAATAAGCATTCTTCTATTTTTTATGCATCTGTACAATTGTAATTATATTTTTAAAATCAAAGCAATGTTTGGGGGAAAAAACACTAAGTGATCAATTGATTAGCTGCATCATTGATACTTATCACTATGAATCATAAAAAAGTATGCATAACTCACAATATGCCTTCTTCCAAACACATTTCCATTGTCTTGGCCATTTCTGAATACTTAAAGATTCTTAAATTTCTAAGAAAGACATTTTTTTTGGTGATGATTACTACAAGGTTGAGTTTTGATACCTCAAAGCCTTGTAACTATCAGTTACAATATGGAATCTTATAAAGAAAAAGCAGTTTCTTTTCAATTATGTATGAACAACTTAGTCAAATTGACACAGCAGAATGTTTTAAAAGCACTGTGATTTTAGCTACTGAATATACCATCAGAGCAGATGACTCATACTTTATTTTTAACCTGAGATATTTTACAACAGAGATTAAAAATACTCCTCATTCAATGTCTGACCATCTAATAAAAATATGAGCATATCCATCCAATTCATTTCTACCTAGTGCTTTAGTAATAAATAAGGCAGTTTAAAAACATCCTTTTGAGGAAGCACTATAAAGTACAAATGACACTAAAATTCCTTATAAAAAATTCCCCTTTATATGAGCATTTACAATGATCCGGCCTCTTCTGCACGCGCGCACGCGCACACACACACACACACACACACACACACACCAGCCAGAAACATTTTAAAAACATTTTCCTAAAAACCCTTATCTTTCTGCTCAAATGATCATTGATTCCCACTTCTTCTAAATGGTTTTGCATTTTATATCCCCAACTCATTTCCGTAGGCAACTCCTTGACCTCATTCCTTATTTCCAGGACTATTATGTAATTGTCTGAACAAGCAGGGTCCCCCAAAATGTGAGACAAATTTATCCAGAAGTCTGCACCGAGAAAATCGACTAGGAAGATAATCTAATTTCAACGTCTTGTGGTTCTGTGTCATATAGTTTGGTGGTAGTGTTAGTATGTGGCGTTGGACAGTGTAATTAAGGAATAAGAGCTTTCGAGCCTGAATCCCTGGGTTTCAATCTAACCAGATATGGAACCTTAGGTTAGTTACTTAATATCCCTGTGCTTTCCTGTCTCACATATAAAACTTCTGTAATAGTACCTGTCTCACAGGGCGGTAGGGAGGGTATATGACTGTGCATAGCAACCGCAAACAAGGGTTAGCACAGGCAGCAAAAGCAGCTGCAGGCTTAGTCACCGCAATATTGTTTTGATGTATTTTGTTTTAAATTCTGAATTACATACTGACAGAGTAAAAAAAGTCTGGCCTTTCAATTTTACCAGGTTTGCGGCCTCCAGGCTCTGCATCTCATCCAATCATGAGGACGTGGTGACATAATTTCATCAGGAGACAATGTGACTGAATGAAAAGGAAAAAAGACTGACATATTTAAATATTGGCATACTTAAACCCTGAATATTTGACTTACAAAATCATGAAATAACCAATCTTCTCTTATGAAGCAGAGGCATAAGGCAGGGTTAATAGATCTCACGATATTTTTACAGGTTTAGTGAGACCTAAAATTAAGCAGGATCTCTTCAAGTCTTCTTGCATTTCTCGGCTTCAGCAAAACTTTTTTGTTAACACACATTACTGTGCTTTCACTTCTTTGAAGCTTACTTTTGAACAAGCAATTTCTCAAGCCATATCATGTTTTCAATTCTTCTCTCAGAAAAGGAATTAAAAATGTTTTGGACACTTTTTGGAAAACAGACAATAAAAAAGTTAACCTATTAAAATAGGATCTAATTAGTCTTGACCTATTTGATCTCCTGCTATGTTTTTCTACACAAGATGAAAAGATATTCTTTTAGCCTTAAACCTCATATACTTAAAAGGAAATAACGTTATATCTTTTCAATTTGATTGTTTCTTTTGAGAAGCAAGATACTGTTTGCCTGTGAAAGTAAAAGATTTTAATCCTAAATGTGGATTTATTGTGAATCTAGAATAATTTTTTGTGGTTAAAATGAATCACAGACAGACATTACCTAATACAGAAGTGGCAGGCTTACATAGAAAATGTGGACTGTCCCTTGAATTTCTAAATTTTCTCTAATGAATATGTTTTGTGTAATGAATTAAACATAGAAAGGAAGACAATCTTTTCCTCTCTCTCACTTTGGAGGTCTTATCAGAAAGTTATCAGAAAATTTCTCAGTAAATCATTTTTAAAACCTTAAGGCTATTTGGAGTCACTAAATGTTATACCATATGGTAAGTTATAGAAAATTATGCTAAATTATTTAAAAACTGATTCACAAAATACAATTATTTACTCTAGTTACAATTCTTTCCCCTTACAACAATTCTCAGCTCAGACTAGGAAGAGATATTTAATTAGTCTGGGGAAGGAAAGGAAAAGAGGATAAATTAAATAAGTTGGATTTATAATTATGACGAGTTTTAAGGCCACTTCAACTGAAAAATCTATACATAATTATATCACACTATTGGATTTAGATTTACGTTATTCAGAAGAGGATAATTTACACTTTTTGGTAATAACATTAACCTAGAAACCGCAAGAGAACATGGGTTGTCCTCAGTAAAATGAAAATCAATCAATAGAAAAACTTCCAGAATGTTACAAATGCTCTCACATTGTCTCACTATTCAGCACGTTTCCTCATGGCCAAGGCTTTGTTTTGTTCACTGGTCACTTTACAGGTATCTGGGTCAGTGTCTACAGGTACTCAATAAGTGAGATTGAATGACTGGATGAATATACTATTTTAATTCAAATTAGGTTACAATGATCAATCAAGGAAGTATGTGAAATTAATTTTTAAATACCTTCATCTATGGTGTTTGGAATTTGCAATACGGAATACTATAACCAATGTGATAAGAATAATCCTATTCAGATAAATTTGTTTAATGACATTTTTAAATAAGCCATATTTTATATATACATATATTTTCATATAGGCATATATATTTCTACACACACATATATCTTCATATATATACATATATTTATACATATACATATACAAACATACATACACATAGGCTTTTACATACACAATCATGCGCGCACATTTTCATATACACAGACAAATGTAAATATGTTACACACACACACTATTAGTGGAAAAATATTTCCATTAGTGGAAAAGAAGATTCATTCCATTTCTTCTTTAAAGTAGCAGCTTTAAGTAGACTGGATCTAAGTTATTTGTTGCATGTTCCATGATAATTCCCATGTATCATAATAAATGCATTTGAGCAAAAGGGACTTTACTATAAATACTGGGAAAGCTAAGATATTTGCTATCCATGAGTAACTCTGAATACAAACTTATTTCTTCCAACTCAGAAAAGCCTTTAAATCGGTATTCTACTATCAAAGGATATAAAGAATCAGATTATAGATCTACTATAAAACAACATAAAGACTTCAGAAATAAAACATGATAGGATTCAAGAAATTAAAAGAAATCACTAAAGATGATATATAGAGTAGAAACCTTTTTTGATGGGCAAATTAACTACCCATATCCTCAAACATTAATAAAAGATAAAACAGGATCAATTTGACTTGTATTTGATTTGTTTCAGTAGCAGTTTAAAAATCTGATAGGGTTGGAGCACCTGGGTGGCTCAGTTGGTTAAGCATCCAACTCTTGATTCTGGCTGAGATCTGATCTCACAGTTCATGTGATGGCCCCATTTCAGGCTCTGTGAAGATAGCACGGAGCCTGATTGGGATTCTCTGCCCTTCCCTCACTCATGCTCTCATTCGCTCTCTCTCTCTCTCTCTCTCTCTAAATAAATAAATATTAATTTTTTTTTAAATCTGCTAGGATTCAGCAGACCCTACTCTGGTATACATTATATGAAACATTTTATTTAAAAAATATAAATAAGGGTCACCTGGGTGGCTCAGCTGGTTAAGCATCTGACTTCAGCCCAGATCATGATCTCTCAGTTTGTGGGTTTGAGCCCCGTGTTGGACTCTGTGCTGACAGCTCAGAGCCTGGAGCCTGCTTCAGATACTGTGTCTCCCTCTCTCTGCCTCTCCCCTGCTCATGCTCACTCTCTCACACAAATAAATAAACATTAACATTTTTAATATAAATAAATAAATATAATCTACATAAAATTATTTTATTTTTAAATGATTTTAAGATTGTGTAAACACTAATTTTTCAATAGATAATTTCCTTCTTGTTTTAAAATTTTTCCCCAACATTTATCATAAACATTTTATGTATCAAAAATTGTGTAGTGGTAAAATTACTTTGTTCATAGTAGTCATGTAAGCCCTTATCCAGAATATAGAAACATAAAAATTATTGTAAACTCCCTAAAACAAAAGTTAGCTTCTCCCTTGGTCATTAGAATCAAGTGTAGATTAAGTGTAATCTAATTACAAAATGTAAAAAGAAACAAATTATTGGATTCTAAGATGATTCCATAAAGATAAAAGAATACCTTTAGTGGTTTTTATCACTATCCTTTGTAATTGTCTTACAACATTAAATTATATTAATTATTGTATCTTAATATACATTTCTTAGCCCTGAACCATCCTCTAGGTATCTTCCTGTCTTTCCTGCCTTTTAGTCCATCTTTTAGAAGAAGCAAAGGTATATTAGCTTCCTATATCTTCAATTATTCAATACCAAACCTGTTTCTGCTTCTACAAATTCTACTGAATTTTATCTTGCCAAAGGCACAATGATCTTTACGTATGTCTAAATATTTTTTTTTATTTTTAATGTTTATTTTATTTTTGAAAGAGAGAGACAGAGTCTGAGTGGGGGAGGGGCAAAGAGAGAGAGTGAGACAGAGAACTTGAAGCAGGCTCCAGGCTCTGAGCTGTCAGCACAGAGCCTGACGTGGGGCTCAAACCCACGAGACATGAGATCATGACCTGAGCTGAAGTCGGACCCTTGACTGACTTAGCCACGAAGGCGCCCATTAATAAAATTCTTATTAGATGCCCACACGACTATAACATGGTTGAATCTTCACTCCTTGAAATTTTAACCTATGAAACTTGCTTCCATGAAAATATTGGACTTTCTCCTAGTTCTAACCCTATCCCCAATGACCACTCCTCAGATTCTTTCATGCCTGTCTCTACCTGAAACTAGTGTCCCTCAAAATTAAATCCTTGACCCATCTGTCTTCTTACTCTGTGATTCCCCTGGAGGATCTCATCCATTTATAGGGAAATAATTACCAGCAATAGTGTGCTGATGATTCCTGAAACTTTATCTGTCCTGTGGCTTATTGTCACTGAGAAATCTCAAATGTAATGTATCCAAACTGAAGTCTTCATCTTTTCTTCTCAACTGACCCTCCCACCTCAATTAATAATACCACCATTCATCACCCAGATCAGACTTTGTAGAACCCCTGGATGATTCCTTTCTCCATCACATCACCCAGGCCTTCTAATTTTACCTCTTAAGTAAGTCTCAAATTCTGTGCCCATCTTTCCAGATGTGAAATACAGAAATACAGATTCTACATCTTATCCAAAAGTTTCTGATTCCGTGGGTATAGGAATAAAAATCTGCATTTCTAGCAAAGGATGTTTGTTTGTTTTTGTAGGATGGGTAAAATCTGAGGTGTACAGGCTGTGTATAGACTATAGATAAGGAGTCACTGAAGAATAAAACAGGGAACTAATAATGGTGCTAGGCATGAGAAATCAATCCTATAACATTTGGTAAAACACTGGTTTGGAAGGTAGTGGAGAGGACATGTACAAATTTAAAGATCCCATTATCATTCTATCTAGTCTTTTCTTAGCTGTATTCCTCAGAAAAATATAATTTTTTCTGTTTTTTCAAGATTTTTGTTGTATCTTATTGTTGGAGAAGATTACATCCTTTATCAAAAAAAAAAAAAAAAAAAAAAAAAGACAACAGGCCCAAAATGGATTTGCTCATGCTAAACCCTATGTCAATACTGTACCAAGACTTCTCCCAGAAATGAAATCTTACTTAAACCAGTCAATCAGGAATCTCCTGATCAGCACTAGTTATGTAATATTCATGGCAGACCCTTATAATCCCCTAAAACAAAAGTAACTTTGAAGTAATGAACTCACTTTTTTGCCTAGTATAACCTCTTTGTTCCTGCTCCCTTCCTTCTGTAAGAGTCTTTAATTTTGTACTGCTCCTCAGAGCTCCTTCCTATAAATTAGATTGGATGCTGCCCAATTTGAATCAATGTTTGCTCAAGTAAACTCTTAAAATGTATAATATGCCTCGGTTTATATCTTAACAGTTCTTAGTGTCGAAAGACAAAATCAAAGGAGACCCCCGATCTCCCCGCCTCCCAAGCTCCTGGAGCAAGGAACAACCAGACATGGATGGATACCTGTTGAGCCTCTTGAGCTCACTGCTTTCTCACTGCCTCAAGGGGTCCTAAGTCCTTCTCGGATCCTCTGCAGCTTTGCGTTATGAACTTTCAGACTCTGAGAATTTCTTTTTCTGAACTGGACCGTGAAACCAACTGGGCCTGGACGGGTCTGACTTAGAACCAGACTGGGTTCAGGGTTGGACTGGGTCCTACAAAGAAACGGGACCGGTCCAAGTTCAGGCAGGAACTGGCTTACAAACTGGACCGGATCCAGGACTCTGCGTAGAAACCAGACCAGGTCCGGCGTTGAACTACTTCCGGCTTAGACCAGATCCTGTCCAGGGTCAAATTGGGTCCCACTCAGAAACCAAACCAGGTCCAGAGTCGTTCTGGTCTACAATCATTCTTGGTACGACTTAAAGCTGCGCTGGGTCGAGTGCAAAACCTCAGGTGAGTAAAATTCTACTTCGAGGCTGAACGAGCAGGTTAAACTTATCAAAGATAGTCTTGAATTACAGAGGCCTGTAATTTATGAGCTCATCCATTTATGAGCTGCCCTACAGAAAAAGGGGTCTCAGCCAAAAACTCACCATAAAGGATAAAGGGTAATTATTTTTCCTAGGCTACAGTTTATCATTACTAGGATGAGATCTGCTCATTCCATAGTCTGCAGACTAGATTCTGGGAAAAATGGCAGAAGCTGGCAAAGGGTAAGAATTCTTACCAAAGCCAGCTCTCCTAGATAGCTATCTGTGTGCCTGGTTGAGAGAGGAAGGTGAAATTTTATGTTCCCTTTTCCTTTCCAAATTCAGATTGGCTGGCAAAAACAAAAACAAAAACAAAACAAAACAAAAAACCCACCATAGATATAGATAATAGATGATGTAGATACAGATAGATAAATATAGTTATAAATATATAGATGTAGATATAGACATATAGAAATAGATATAGATATAACTTCTCTTTAAATTGTGACCCCTGAATTTGCTTTCAGGCTTTCAAGTATTCATTGGTTGTGGATCCTTTCTCTTTCCTGAACAGCTTTGACCTCTTGTTCGACTTGTTTTGTCTCCTGAGAAATTTTTTGGCAACTCTCAGGTTGAGGACCACAAAATTATGGCTGGACAGAAATGTGAGTTGTTTTCCATTTGGGGGTAGGATCCTACTGACCCTGATCTTTGGGAGTGGCTTGTATCTTAGGAAAGTAATATCTTTTGCACCCTCTCTGGGGCGCCACTGTGTTTAAGGAGTTGTTCAGTGCTGCCAATGAAGTCCCCAGGTAAGGGCCAAAATGACCAAAAAAATGGATTTTTTTTCTTTGCCATAAATGCTAAGTCTGACCTTGTTACATAAAATCATTTGGCTTTTTGGGGCTATTCTCTGGGGACCACAGTTAACTCAGAAAGCACAGTAAGCCTATCTAACCACAAGGGTAACAAAATTGCACTTGATATATAAATGAAAATATTTTTAAAAATTACAATTGTTAAGGACAAATTTTGACTCAATATATGTCTATTGCTTTCAAATTTAAAAAAGGTAAAATCCCTGTTCTTATGCTTTTTAAAAATGTTTTCTTCTGTTAAATATAAAGTTTATCATAGCTTGTGAAAACATAAATGATGAGCTTATAAGAAAAATATATAGAACGTGAAAACTTTTTCTGTCCAAAGGTTTTTTTTTTTGTTGTTGTTGTTTTTTTGGCACATTCCACAGCATATGGTTTTGGAACATGTGTTTCAAAACAATTTTATGTCACCATGTAAAAGATTACTAGTTTCACTTCTGGCATTGTGCATTATGTTTGAATTTACATTTCAATTTCATTCAGTGTTCAGAATGATATAAAAAGTAAGTGATGGTTAAAATTTACCACAGAAATATTTCGGAGAACAATTACCAATAACAACCAAGAAGAGAAAGAGAGAAGGAGAGAGAGAAAGAAAGAAAGAAAGAAAGAAAGAAAACATAAAATTTAAATAAATTAGTTGGATATAAAAATTGAGTGAAAAAAATTTGAATGGAAATAAATTTCACTGAGAATGCTCAAAATATGAATTTCCTATATTTTTTGTACTTTAAAAATCAATAAAATGTTGTCTACAAGTTATTCCCAAATTGGAGTGAAAAAAAAAAAAATCTGGAAGATAAAGCAGAGACTGCTATGGAGAGTTGGGTAAACTCATCAAGAATTTTGAACAAGTAAAAGTGTTTAAGATTTTGAGATTGATAGCCTAGATTCTGGGGTAATATTGTGTCCTCCAGCACTTAGGGGCAAGGTGGCAAATTACCCCACTCTGAATCTCACTTCCCTCATCTGTGAGATGAAGACCATCGTGAGAGCCCTGCACAGGACTGTTGGGCAGATTAAATGAAATGCTCCAAGTAGAATTGTTAGCACAGTGCCTGGCATTCAGTCATCATGTAACAAAGGTCATCTCTTACCAAATGTGACTGTCATAGATGTTGCTAATACTACTACTTGTAGGTGTTGGTAGAAACATGGTGCCCTCCTTTCGGGGTATAGGTCAAATTGATCCATGCATTTTGAGGGATTCAGAAGGATAACATCTTGAAGGAGCTACGTAATGCTGGCACTGTTACTTCATCCACACCATTTCCAGGCAGCAAGATTTAGGGGGTTGGAGCCTAGGCTCTCTTTCAGACTATTTGGGTTCAAGTCCTGGCTCCAAAAACTTGCAAAATGCATTATCTTAGTTACTTAACCTCTTTATTTGTCTATTAAACAGGGACAAAACTGATAGGTAACTAAATGGATTATTGTGAAGTGTATATAGCACGTCACATAAAACGTGTAAACAGTTTATGAAGCATAGTCAGTGATCAGTAAGTAAATATCAGTCACTGCCTAATATTCTACCATTCTCCTGTTCTTTTTTTGCAAAATAATAATAATAATAATAAAAGATCTCAATTAAAACTAGAGGTGTATTATTTAGGCTTCACTTTATCAGTCACATAACTGTTCTGATAAACCCTAAACTGTACTTTTTCTGATTTCAGTTAACTTCATAAAAATAAACTTAGTTTTTATGGCAAGGTAAAAAGAATAAAAAAGACAGTGGCTAGAAGCTTAGATTAACAAGAGTTGGATAAGTAAGGAAAGAAAGAGAAAGAACAGCAGACTGGAAACTTGAGAAAGTGAGAGAAAACGTGGGATGTAAGCAGGCATTTCCTATCACTTGCTTCTTAGCAGCTGGTTGCTGGAGATGAATAAGAAAAATAGGGCAGCTGGCAAACACCCGGAGTGTAGCTTCTTTCTCTGAGACCCACCCCCACCACAAATGGTACTGTGACTACTCTTGTCTAGTGCCATACTCTAGCCCAGATTTTGCAAGTTGATGTAATTCTGCACACACACCCCTTCAATATGCAAAAGTGCTATAGCATGTCCCAGGCTAAATGTATCTTTTCCCAGTCCATTTTCTTTCCCAGCTACTACTCTCTTTCTTGCCATTGATAGCCAAATTTTTAACGTTGTCTCCACTAGTTCCCTTCACTGTATTGCATGATAGCATGCAATGAGTACAACTCCCATCTGCCTTCAAATACCACCACTCCTGGAAAGCCAATCTTGTTGACATCACCCAATTATTTAAATACATTTTACTATGTCAGTGGCATCTCCTGGAGGTGTTCGCATCCTTTTTTAAAACACTGAGATTTATAGAACACACTAAAAATCTTGGGTTTTATCCAAAGTGCCACAGGAAGCCACAAAAAGATTTTGGGGGGGAGCGCAAGGCTCCAAATACACTACAATATCTGAGTTTTAATCCTACTTCCCTGGTGTATTCTTCTCAAACAAAAGTTGTCATGGACTGAATGTCTGCATCTCCCCAGAATTCATATGTTGAAGCCCTCCACTCCCCTCCCCACAGTGTGCTAGTATTATGAAGTGGAGCTTTGTGGACAAGATTAGGTTAAGATCAGGTCCTGAGAGTGAAGTTCCATGATGGGACTCCTGCGCTTATAAAAAGGAGACACAGAGCTGTCCCTATTTCCTCCGTGTGAGGATACAGGAAAAAGGCAGCCGTCCAAAAGCAGGAAGAGGGTTTTCACCAAGCACAAAATCTGCTAGTACCTTGATCTTGGACTCCCAGTCTCCAGAATTGTAAGAAGTCAATGTCCCCATGCTACAATAAAAGCACCATTTTGCTCCGAAAAAAAGAAATTATAAACAGAGCAATAAATAAACAGCCTGCCTATGGCATTTGTTCTGGCAGCCTGACCTCAGACAGGTATTCCCCAGGGTTTCGTTCGAACCCTCACCTCTTCTTCTCTACACTTTTTCCCCCCAGGGGTCTCGATCCAGTTCCATGCTTTAAAGGCTACCTATGTGTGTCAATGAATTCCACATTGGTGCATTTTGCCCGCAAAGGTTCCTCTGAACTCCAGATATTTGAAACAATATGCCTATTTGACATTTTACCGGGCATGTCCCAGACACCTCAAACTTAAGTCTATTTTTTTTCCTTTTCTGGTTATTTAAGTTTTTTTTTTAATTCCAGTTAGTTAACATACTGTGTTATGTTAATTTCAGGTATAGAAAATAGTAATTCAACACTTCTATACATCACCCTGTGCTCATCATGACATAATCCCCATCACCTATTTAAACCCATCCCCCACCCTCCTCTTCTCTGAGCACATCAGTTTGTGCTCTATAATTAAGAGTCTGTTTATTGATCTCTCTCTCTCTCTCTCTCTCTCTCTCTCTCTCCCCACCCCCACTATCTATCTCTTATTTTTCCCCTTTGCTTGTTGGTTTTCTTTCATAAATTCCACATATGAGTGAAATCATATGGTAGTTGTCTTTCTCTGACTTATTTTGCTTAGCATTATACTCTCTAGCTCCACCCATGTCATTGCAAATGGCAAGATTTCACTCTTTTTTTATGGCTGAGAAAGATTCTATTTATATATAATATTTTCTTCATCAATTCATAAATCAATGGACACTTGGGCTGCTTCCATATCTTGGCTTCCATATGTTGGCAATTATAAATAATGCTGCTATAAACATAAGGGTGCATTGATCTCTCTGAATGAGTGTTATTATATTCTTTGGGTAAATACCCAGTAGTGTGACCTCTGGATCATAAGGTAGTTCTATCTTTAACTTTTTGAGGAACCTCCATACTGTTTTCCACAGTGGCTGCAACAGTTTGCATTCCCACCAACAGTGCACAAGGTTCCTTTTTCCCCACATCCTCACCAATACCTGTTGTTTCTTGTGTTGTTGATGGTAGCCAATCTGACAGGTGTTAGATGATATCGCACTGTAGTTTTGATTTTTATTTCCCTGATGGTAAGTGATGATGAGCATCTGTTAATGTGTCTGTTGGCCACATTCTTCTTTGGAGAATGCCTGTTCATCTCTTCCACCCATTTTAAATTGGTTTATTTGTTTTTGGGTGTTGAGTTTTACAAGTTCTTTATATATTTTGAATACTAACCCTTTATTGTATATGTCATTTGAAAATATCTTCTCCCTTTCCATACGCTACCTTTTAGTTTTGTTGATTGTTTCCTTTGCTTTGCAGAAGAAGCCTTTTATTTTGATGCAGTCTTAATAGCTTATTTTTACTTTTGTTTCCCTTGCCTCAGGAGACATGTAGAAAGAAGAGGCTACGGACAATGTCAAAGAAGTTAGTGCCGGTGTTCTTTTCTGGGATTTTTATGGTTTCCTGTCTCACATTTAGACCTTTAATCCGTTTTTGACTCATTTTTGTTTATGGTGTAAGAAAGTGGTCCAGTAACACTATTTTGCATGTGGCTGTCCAGTTTTTCCAACACCGTTTGTGGAAGAGACTGTCTTTGTCCCATTGGATATTCTTACATGCTTTCTTGAAGATTAATTGACCATATAATTGTGGATATATTTCTGGGTTTTCTATTTTGTTCTATTGGTCTCTGTGTCTATTTTTGTGGCACTACCATAGTGTTTTGATTATTGCTACATAATATAACTTTTATAACTTTTACAATATAACTTGAAGTCAAGAGTTGTGATATGTCTGGCTGTGCCTTATTTTTCAGGATTGCTTCGGCTATTCAGGGTCTTTCATGGTTCCATACAAATTTTAGGATTGTTTGCTCTAGTTCTGTGAAAAATGCTGGTGATGTTTTGATAGGGATCACATTAAATGTGTAGATTGCTTTGGGTAGTATAGACATTTTAACAATATTTGTAATTCTAATCCATGAGCATGGAATGTCTTTCAATTTCTTTGTGTTGTCTTCCATTTCTTTCATCAGTGTTTTATAGTTTTCAGAGTATAGGTCTTTCACCTCTTTGGTTAGGTTTATTCCTAGGTATCTTATTATTTTGGGTTCAATTGTAAATAGGATTTGTTTTCTTAATTTCTCTTTCTGCTGCTTCATTACTGGCATAGAAATGTAACAGATTTCTGCACATTGATTTTGTATCCTGAGAATTTACTGGATTTATCATTTCTAGCCAGTGTTCAGTGGAGTCTTTTGGGTTTTCTATATATAGTATCGCGTCTTTGCAAATACTAAAAGTTTTACTTACTCCTTATCGATTTGGACTCCTGTTATTTCCTTTTGTTGTCTTATACCTGGAGCTAGGACTTCCAGTCGTATGTTGAATAAAAGTGGTGACAGTGGATATCCTTATCTTGTTCCTGACCTCAGGGGGGAAAGCTGCCAGTTTTTCACCACTGAGCATAATGTTCATTGTGGGTTTTTCATAGTGGCCTTCATTATGTATGTTCTCTCTAAACCTACTTTGTTGAGGGTATTTATCATGAATGGTATTGTACTTTGTCAAATACTTGTTCTGCATCTGTTGAAATGACCATATGGTTTCTATCCTTTCTTTTATTGATGTGATGTATCACATAATATTTAACTTTGAAAACTAGAGGGGCTGAATTCTGTGAGTTGTAGAATCAGTGGAACTTGGAGCCTGGAGCTTTAAAAGTCAGCTGACTCAGCACCAGGCAAGTTGGGAGAGCTAATGATAGAAGGTTGCTACGCTTAAAGAGATAGCAGCCTACAAAGGAAAGCAACGTAAAAATGGTAGTGTACACAACACCATGGGTAAATGGAAGACAGATCTGTTCCTACTAGCTTCAGAGCAAGTTGAGGGACTTCTCCAAAAATGAGGGACCTGACAGGAGCCATTTTCTTACCCTTTCCCCCAGCATAAGAACAGAGACACCTATGAGAGATGGGACTACACAGACACTTGCTACCCAACCCACTAGCAGTGTGCCATCCCCACTGATTTTCATGAGGACTTGCATACTCCAAGTCTGATAGCTTCAGCCCTGCACTCCAAGCAAATCTTATTAAAGCCGGGCACGCACCCCGCCCAGCCACTGGGTCACACAGCTGCCACTGTGCACTGCACCCATCTGACACGCCTTGCCCAGCTGTGCATCCTCAGCCACCCTCAGGCACTAGACCCAACCACACCCAGTCATCATTGTGCAATGCAATCAGGCTCCCACCCCCAACTCCCTTGGTATGTAGCCCCTAACCACTGCAGTGTTTGGGGGGATCCAGCAAATACTAGGGGACCAGCACAAATTTTGCTAACACTGCTGCCCCACTCACGAGTTCCCCAGCAAGCACACCCCCTCAAAGCTGTCCTGCCTGGGTCCCAATAACACCACAGAGAGCAAGCACAGCCCACAGGAGGCAGAGTCAGTACAAATGACTGAACCAAAAGGAAAAGTGACTTAGACATAACAGCAGGGTGTAAGCAACACACATAGGATGTTCTCCTGAATTGCTAGGTTTTGGTGAATAGGAGACACTGCACTGCAGGACACTCCAGGATCTCTTCTTCATAAAGTCATTACTTTCAAGAAGACACAGCTGACTTTCTTAATACTAGAAACAGACACAGAGAGACAGACAAAATGAGAAGACAAAGGAATTATTGCAAATGAAAGAATAAGACAAGGCCATAGACAGAGATCTAAATGAAACAGATATAAGCAACATGACTGATAGGGAATTTAAAGCAATGATCATAAGGATACTCACTGGAGTTGATAAAAGAGTGGAAGACATGAATGAGACCCTTAATACAGAGATAAGCAATAACACAGCAGAGAGAAAGTTCTCAATAAAGGAAATAAGAAACATATCTGATGGAATGAACAGCAGGCTGGAAGAAGCAGAGGAATGAATTAGTGACCTAGAAGACAGTGTAATGGAAAGTAATCAAGCTTTACAAAAGAAAGAGAAGAGAACTATGTAGAATAAGGATAGACTTAGGGAAATCAGTGACTCCAGCATATATAATAACATTGATATTACAGAAGTTTCAGAAGAAGAAGAAAAGAGAGAAAAGGGGGTAGGCAGTTATTTGAAGAAATAAAGGATGAAAATTTCTTTAATTTGGGGAAGGAGACAGATATCCGGAACCAGGAGGCACAGAGAGCAACTATCAAAAGCAACAAAAGCAGACCCACACCAAGACATACTGTAATTAAATTTGCAAAATATAATGATAAAAAATTTTCAAATCAACAAGACCAAAGTAGTCAGTAACTTACAAGGGAAAACCCATAAGTCTAACAGGAGATTTTCCAACAGAAACTTTGCAAGCCAGAAGGGAGTGGCATGATATAATCAAAGTGCTAAATGGGAAAAATATGCAGCCAACTCTATCCAGCAAGGCTATCACTCAAAATAGAAGGAGAAGTGAAGAGTTTCCCAGAGAAAAAGAAAACAAAAACAAAATATTGAAAGGCATCTATTACCACTAAAACAGCTCTGCAAGAAATATTAAAGGGGACTCTGAGTAGAAAGGAGAGACCAATAGTGACAGTATAGATGTAGGAAACATCAAAGCAGTAAAAATGAATATTTCTGTAAAAAATCCATCAAGAAAACTCACAAAAAAGAATGTAATATATAATAACATATACCTAAAATGTGGGGAGGAAAGAAGTAAAGAATGGGTTCAAACTTAAATGACCATCACCTTAATATAGACTGCTATATGCAGAAGATGTTATGTACAAACCTAACGGTAACCACATACGAAAAACCAGTAACAAGTATGCAAGGAATAAAGAGAAAGAAACCAAAATATATCATTGAGCAACCTAGGCCCTCAAGGGCTTGCTTCTCTGCCCTCTCTACATGCAAAGCTGCCTTCCTCCTACAAGCAGACTCCCTCTGCCTCTCTGATCTTCTCAACCTTCCAGATGCAGCTGCTTCTTTACATTTAGTTGTGAGTTTGTTCTGTCAGTCTTTGGATCACTCTCCAGTTTATTGACTTGCATGTGGATGATACCTAGTTGTAAGTGTGGGATGGGATAAACTCAGGGTCCTCCTCTGCCATCTTCTATCCATTCCTAAAAACTATTTTTAACAACCCTCTTATTGTGTTTTCTCTGCCAGCTCATTAAAAAAAATTCTAACATCCACAAGTTGCAAAGCAGAAAAATTGTTAGTCATTTTTGATTCTTCACCCTTCCTCAATCCTCATCTACAATCTCTTGATAAATTTTCTGTAAACCGGTGCACAATATGTCATCTTCTCTTTGTCACCATTGTGACAACTCTAGCCCAAGCCACCAGCTTCTATCATAAGAATTCCTATAATGTGCCCCTAATCTTATTCCATTCACCCTCTTGCTCTCCTCCACTAGTTTCTGTTCAATGAGTCGTGTCCTTCATTGCTAAAAACCTTGAGTAAAACCCAATTCCTTAGCATAGCCTACAAATCTCTGCTTAATCCTGTGCCTTGCCTCTTCCTCCATCTTCATCCCATGCCACTCCCACTGCCTGACTGGGTCCTAGCTGCATTGGCCAGTTTTTAAATTCCAATATGCACTGTGCTCTTACAAAGGCTGTTTCCTCTCCTGGGAATGCTCTTTCTCCCACCTTCACACAGCAATGATTTACTAATCACTCAAGCCCCAGTTTGGTAAACTCTACACCCAACATGGGGCTTGAACTCATGACCCTGAGATCAAGAGTCTCATGCTGTACCAACTGAGCCATCCAGGGACCCCACTCAAGCCCCAGTTTAAATGTCCTCTATTTGTAGAGTCCCTCTCCACTGCATCTATATGTATTCCTCTTGTGTTTTTTTTTTTCTGTTCCTCAACCATTCATTCCTTCATTGAATTAAGAAGAATTCATTTATATGTATTTGCTTATTTATTTGCCATGTGTACTTCTCATTATACTGTAAAACACACAAGGGTGGGCTCTTGTCCCTTGTTTTCTTTAATGCATGCTCAGTATCTAATACATTTTCTGCACTCTAATTTGTTGCACTCAACAAGCTGAATGAACAAACTCAAGTATGAAACAGGCATTCAACATACACTTAAATAATTAAGTAGGGTTTATTATAAATTATACAATATTAAAAAATTTAACTATATTGGTATATAGTAACCTCTCAATATTACACATAATTGTTATGCAGGAATATTGTGGGTTCATCAAGAAGATTTTACTGAACCTAGTACCTACACTATTCCTAGAAAACTGCTTGGTGTTATGGGGAGAGTTGAATAAAAATATAAATAGTCATTACTCTCTAAAAATGTTTACATTCTTGAGGACCTAAGTTTTAAAAACACAAATCAACGGTTAAAGGATACATGAAACGACTTCATGATGTCACAAATAGCTGTAAAATATTTAATAAAACTTAATGATAACAAATGGGTCTCTTTGATGAGAGCAACCTTAAATGTCCACGGCCCTTCAAAAGGTGAGCACCAATGAAATAAGATGAAATCAAGGACAAAAGTAGATCCCACTAAGTAGCAGATTCAAATTACATATAAATGTGCACATACAAGCCTCATGTGCCTTGAGGAATTTTAATAACTATATAGATAACTTACAAGAAAAATTCAGAATTGTGGTGTACAATACTTTGAGATAGCAAGAAAAATCCAGAATTGTGGTGTACAATACTTTGAGATAGCAATTTAAATATAATATATAAACATTTATTAGGGACCTATGTTGTGTCTATCCTCTAGCTGAATTCAGGTTGGCTAAAATGAATAAGATATGGTGTGTACTCACAGAGCGTCCATAATCCAGTTGGAGAGAAAGGGAAGGAAGATAATGAGATGAATGTCAAGTCTATATACACAGTGCAACAAGCAGTATAGAAGATATAATACAATGTTACGGAGCCCCACTATTGAGAGGTCAATGAATTCTATCTAGTGGATTCTAAGATGGATTTACGAGGCACTGGAGCCAATTTACAAATTTACAATTTTACAGTTTACAAAGCATTGGAGCCAAGCGTCAAAGGTAAGTAGAGTTTTGATTTTCCATAAAATGACAGTAGCTTATTCCAGATAGAAAGAATGAATGACCTGTTCAAAGTCATAGGCCTGGGGAGTGGGGGCAGGGAACAGGGTGTCTGAGGAATATGGAATGCAAAGCAGTCCAGGTGAAGGGTTGAGAACATCTCAGTGAATTAATACAAGTTCTTGCAGCATAGAAGACTGTTCACTCAGAGTCATAACATCCCACTAAAAGGTAAAAAGGCAAAAATCCAAGGCAAAGTGATACATTTAGTTGCTGTCATGATACAAAATTATTTAATCAGTCATTTAGCCTTCTACCACTATAACCATCTTTGCTAATTGAAACACGCTTTCTCTTTTAGAGAAACTACAGTCTACAGGGACTCTTTTAAGTCTTAGATCAATGCATGTTCTAAAGCTTCTTTGACCAGATTTGGAGCTGTTAGCCACAGGTGGCATCTGAGCACCTAAAACGTGGCTACTGCCACATGCTGATTTAAATAAAATATATTATTAATATTATTTCACCTATTTTTCTGTTTTTAAATGTGATTTCCAGAAAATTTTAAACTACATGTCCAGCTGTTTCTATTGGACTGTGCTGTTCTAAGACGTTTATAAAACAAGTTAATACTATTCTCCAGGAATGGATAAGACCAATTTAGAAGATTAGAGATTACTCAACACTGAGCCCATAAAATCCTCTCTAAATAATATGTGCCTTAAATGAAAACCATAAAAGTTTAGTATTATATAACACGGTAGTAATCTGTAATACATGTGGGGAAGCATTGAGCATTTTGAATGTAGTTTTACCTAGGGAAATTTTATAATTTTAATTAAACCTAAAAACATCTAAGGTGTCCTATACTAATGGGAAATTTCATAACCACCTTTATTTTTTTAATGAGGCTCTTTATTATGTTACTTTTCTTATTTCCAGAACCCTAGAAAATTAACATACAAATATACTTAATTTTTCCAATCCATGTATCCCCTCCTTTGAATCTATTGATTTCTTTTTTTTTTTAATTTTTTTTAATGTTTATTTATTTTTGAGACACAGAGAGACAGAGCATGAACGGGGGAGGGTCAGAGAGAGGGAGACACAGAATCTAAAACAGGCTCCAGGCTCTGAGCTGTCAGCGCAGAGCCCGACGCGGGGCTGGAACTCACGGACCGCGAGATCATGACCTGAGCCGAAGTCGGACGCTTAACCGACTGAGCCACCCAGGCGCCCCTGAATCTATTGATTTCTAATAGCACTTTATACATGTTAAAGCTGAAGATAAAATAAACATCAGGTAGAAATGTGTAACGATTATATATTCATGGTGATTACTTTTATATTTTTAATTTTAAAGAAACAAAAGTACAATGATAACATAATTTAAGAATTAAGTTAAAAATGACTTCAAATAGTCAATATCTCTTTATGAAACCTAAACTAGATATTTTGAGACCCATTTTCATTAATTACTGTAAAATTAAGGAAGGTACCTTTAAAAATTACTTTTAAGTCAATGACCCTCATATAAAAAGTTTTCTGGTTATTTTAATAAAATCATTACTTGTACAAAAATTACAACTAATATTTTATTTAGCTGAGTTAATATAAAGCAATAGTGGCATTCAGTAACATTAAACTAATTACATAGTGCCACCAATTTCTGTGAAATGCCTTAAAATAAAATGGATTGTTACTATCTACTGTGTTTAGGGAATCTCTATTAATGTAAGAGACTCAGTTTACAGCTTCCTTCAAATGATTAGGAATAACACAGCTGTTAAAATGCATGAGATTACACTGTAATAGCATTCTTTACCTAATAACAAATCAGGCCACAAATACTAATAAACATAATCACCGGGCCCTTAATGGAAGATTTCTGCTAATTCTGAAAGCTTCACAATTAGCTGTGATTCAGTGAACCTGATTCAGTCTTAAATTAAACTTAGGGAAGGGGAAGGTGAAATACTCTTGTTTTAGGAAGGCAATAACAATTCTATTTGAATTTTTTACTTTTCAAGGCAAGGGAATTTTAAAAATAAAATTATTTCATTAATTTTTTGTATCTGTAAAATTTAGTCCTGCTTAACTCATACATGCACTAAGATTAAAATACACTTTTTTAAAAGACTCCTAACTGGATTCATTGGACTGCTAGGGTCTCAGATTATTTTTTAATATTTAAATTATTTTTATTTTTTTTATTTTAGAGAGAGTATGTGTGTGCAAGTGGGGGAGGGCCAGAGGGAGAGAGAAGCAGACAGAATCTTTCTTTTTTAATTTATTTATTTAAATTCAAATTGGGTAACATACAGCGTAGTAAAGATTTTTTTCTCACACTCTCTCAAGTGAGAGAACAAGATTTTTTGCTCAAATCTCTGTATCACTTAGGGCTTCTTTCTGCTTGAGCCCTACAAACCTATCGTGGTCAGAGAATCCTTGTCTTTGCTGTTCCCTCTTCTTAGAAGGCTAGATTCCTCAATCCTCTTACAACAAGCTCCTTCTTTTCATTTAGGTCTCAGTTCAAACATTATTACTTAAAAGACATCTTTCCAGAGTTCCTTTTTTAAGTACCATCATTTCCCCTAACGCAGAAATTATTCCTTTCTTTTCCTCAGAACAACCATCAACTCTGAGTGTATCTTGTTAATTTGTATGCTTAGTTGTTTACACTTAAACTTCCCTCTGTAGAACACTCCATGAGAACTAAAACCTTATTTGGTTCTTCCACTGCCATTAACAAACTACCATTAACAAACAAACTGATGGTATGCATACAAACACACATACCACACACATACACATACACAGATTCACATATGTATATAACCAGGTTAATTTCATGTTGCTACTGATATTGGTAGCCAGGTTTTTTTTTAGTAAAAATCTATTATGAGAGCTTTCAAAATCCATAAGCATATCTCTATAGCAAATTTTTTAAAGGTTACAGGCTGGCCCACCATCCAAATATAGTAGATATTGTTATCAAATTCCCTACTGTTGATATTTAGATTAGTGCCTTTTTTTTTTTACTGTTATAAACAATATTTTTATTCGCATCCTTGTACATAGATATTTGAACACATGCCTGATTATTTCTGCCAGATAAATTCCCCTAATTAAACTGCTAAATTAATAAAAATCTACACATCTTAAATTTTGACTCATATTGCTGTACTCTCCTCAAAAATGTTTTCTCTTCCTAATTATATCAACATTGTGCAAAAGTGACTATTTCTCCATATTCTTGGCAATACTGAAATTATCAATACTTGCCAATTCAATATGGGTTGATATATCATCCCCTTTTCAATAAATGATTTATGGCCTGTGATAATTTTTCCATTGAAAAATTTACCATTTTCATTGATTTCTAAGATCATTCATATATTAATAGTATTTAATACATGTACTCAACTTGCAAATATTTTTTCCAGTTTTTAATATGTATTTTGTCTTATTGCATGTGGTTGGCTGTTTTGTAGTCAAATTGGTTTTCCCTCCACCATTTTTATATCGTTTAATTTTTATACCAAGTTTTTTATATCAAGATTTATAGTATCGAGTTTTAAAAGGACGTAATTTATCCCAAGACTGAAAATTACACACACCACACACACAATATACATATATTATAATACATATGACACATGTATGCTATATGTTAGTAACACTTTTATCTTTAATATTCAGCAAAAGTCAAAAATAATATCAGAGAAACCATTTTGCAAGTTTGAATGTGTTGAGGCTTGTATCAAAGTGCCATTTGAATAGTTTGATACAAAGTACTTAATGTTTCCTATTGATTGCAAAGAAAACATCCCTAATAATATTGCCTCTATGGGACAAAAATGCTTATTTGCAAATGCATCTCTCCCAAATGACAGCAAGGCTGTCTAAACTTCTAAACAGACTTGGAAACTTAGAGTAAGAGCTGAGTAATAAGTATCAGTTATAGAGACTATGTGCCTTTTACTTTACATTTCAGTACCACATATTTTTAGTTATGACTAATGAACAACCTACTCTTAAATATATCCTGAAGGTAGATAGAGTTTGAAACATCATGATTTAACAGGTGGCTTACCGGGTGACTCAGCCCCTTCACTCTGGCTCTAACAATAACACAAAAGGATGTTTTAGTGGGACATCACTGTTTTTTTTTTTTCTTTTTCTTTTCTTTCTTTCTTTCTTTCTTTCTTTCTTTCTTTCTTTCTTTTTGGACATCAACCACAAAAAGAGACTAGGTTATACTTCCAATTGTGGTGCCTTTCACTTGGCTCATGGAGCTGCCATCCTGTCCATGCCTAAAACTTCCTTAAAGGTTCTGATATTTTTAACTACATCTCTAAGAGATGGTGTGGCTAGAGTCCCAATGAGTAGGTAAAGTTTTGTTTTATCATTAGGTCATTATTCTCAAGGCAAGGGCTGGAGCCTATTTCTGGAAATCTAAAATACCACGATTAACTTTTTTCATTTTTTCACTCTTGCTTAATAGTAAGTCAAATGTACACCCATGTGATTCATGTTCATGATTAGTATTTCTGTGATTCCCTTTAATATTTAGTACAAGTTTATTAGAAAATACAATCAAAGTAGAAATGTTTTGAGGGCTGATTGCACGCTAGGAGCTTTAAGTGTACTCATTCAGTTAACCCTTAGCAAACACGAAGTTAGTTCTATTTGTATTACTAATGGAAAGACAAGAATATTGACACAACAACAAATTCGGATACTTGCCAATACTTATTATCTAGGAGTAGTAGAGGTAAGACAAAAGCAGGGGAGACTGCTTCTACCTCCCACTCTCGAAGAGTATACTGTCTAATGCTTGATGTAGCTTACACTTTTTTTTCCAGCTACCGTAGTCCGAAGTTATAACAAGGTCATAATGAAAATTTTAGAGACAGCATTTCCTTGATTCAACAGTGCCAACTTCTACAGTTCTACAGCAACCCAATTTTAATTACCTCTAACAAGTTCTGTAAATCCTAACGTGTTAGCAGTATATCATGAGCTTGCCAATGTACTTAACCTATAGCATATTTCTCATGTCATTATCATAACATTTTCTGCTGTCTGATTTAACCTGCAGGTCAGTTTGATTCTTTTGTTCATCAGAATTTATTTAATGAGTACTATGTGTCCATTACTTGTTGCAGCCATTGCGAAAATGGCAGAGAATAAAATAAAATTGCTGCTTTAACAAAGCTTATATTCTAGATAAGGGTGGTGAGTGTTAATTAGCCAGTTATGCTACAAATAACTTTGTAAGAAAAAGTCAGAGATGGGGAAAGTCATTTTATATAGGAGGGTGGGGTAGTGCTCAACAAGAGATTGATACTTGAGTAAAGGTCTAAATTAAATGAAGAAGTGATCCACATATATCTCTGGGAAAAGACCATTCTAAGAAGAACAGCCAGGGTGCCAGTGTGAGTGGAGGAAAGAAAACAGAGGGAGGAGTAGTATGGATTAAAAAGATGCAGGGGACAGATGAAGTGGGAAATGTGTGTGTAAATATGTGTGTGTACATACATATATACATAAATGCATACATTTATGTACTGAAAGTAGAGCCAAGAAGGTAAGTGCTGGTTTGGATATATATGAAAGAAAAAGAAAATTAAATATAGAATTAGTTCAAATATTGGTCTAAGTAACTGGAAGAATACAATCTATTACAAAGATGTGGACGGCAGTTGGGTGAGCAATATTTTTTGAAGGGTTGGATGTGGAAATCAAGTATTCAAGTTATAAATATGTTAAATTTCAGATTCCTATTCAATGTCAGAAAGGAACTGTTGAATAACCCAGTTGCAGATATGAGTCCTCCTTGAGAAAGAGTTACTAGCTGTAGATGAAATCTGGGAGTTGTCACATTATGCATCATATTTAATGCCATGAGACTGGGTAAGATCACCTCAGACTCACTGTAGAAAGAGAAGACACAGGACGAAATTTGGTGCATAGTGACATTTAGAGGCTAGGAAGATGAGAAAGAAATTATATCATCTGAGTAAAAAAAATAACTAGACTATAGAACATGAAGGAATAGAGAGAGTCTGAATATCCTTCAGATAATATTCTATAAGAATACTGTTTTGCAACTACTCCTTTAATAAAAGATACACTGTAAAATTCATGGAGATATAGTACTTGGATAAGGGAAGACCTTTGGCTTTAACAATGAACTAAGAGGAATATAAAGTTGATATTATTTTATGTCACAGACTGTGAGTTTGGAGTTCTCTCTTGTCCAGCAAGAGAACAGATGCAGAAGTGAAAATGAGACACGCTAATGTCTGGGAGGAAATAAGAGCCCTGAGCAGGGGTTTCGTCTCCATATTTATTGAGTGCTCAAGATCTTACACACGTGGCAAACATGAAGAAAACAATCAGATAGTAACCATTAACTCCTGTGTGTAAGAAGTAGAGTCTGGGCGATAAGTGGAGTTTGTGGTCAAAGTATATTGGCGCCAGATGCAAAGTTATTTCCTGAAGGTGATACAAGTTACTTGAGATATTATAATGGTATAATATCTCACTAGCTAACTTTGGGTGCTTTCACCCTGTGGCGGCAGCTTTCCACCCTAAGCTTTTTTTAAACCCATTTATGTAAGTATAAGGAATTCTTGAACTTATTTCCCCACAATTTTATGAAATAATGGCATTGAAGAAGAATACATATGTTAATTCTTGATATGAAATTGGGTCAAGAGCAGAAGCCAACATTTATCATTTCCAACAGTTAATGGTGGAGGATTTGTTATAAATAAAATATCTATAGGGACACCTGGGTGGCTCAGTCGGTTAAGTGTCTGACTTTGGCTCAGGTCATGATCTCGTGGTTTGTGGGTTCAAGCCCCGCATCAGGAGCCTGCTACCAATTCTGTGTCTCCCTCTCTCTGTCTCTGCCCCTCCCCTGCTCACGCTCTGTCTCTCATTCTCTCTCAAAAATAAGCACTAAAAAATTTTAAAAAGTGTAAAATATCTGTAAATGATCAATGGATATTAATGAAAAGTCTATTAACAAATTCTCCTGAGTATTATTAGCATTATTCATATTAATCTGGGTGTTATTCATACTATTATTCTGTCTAGCAGGAGAAGTTCAAATTGTTGAAGATATAAAAGTACTCCCTGACTCTAATCTCATAAAATGGCACAAGAACCCTGGTATGTATATGCAGATAATTTCCTAATGTTAACAGGAGACCACAGAAATACAATATTTATGTAGGTGTATAGTCCTGGGAACAATTTCTATACATTTATAAGACTGAGAATTATTTTCATTAATCTATTCCCTCTTTTTACTAATATTAACAGAATTTAATTATGTCATAGCTGAATATACTACATGTTAGTAGCTACATACTAACTGCTGAGTCTGGTACACATTTTTAAAATCATGCTGGTATCCCAAGTTTAATACAGACAACACTTTTTAAAAAGGGAGGGGTATAATAAATAAGACTTCATTTTTTCAGATGATTTAATTTTCAAGCCTCATGTTAGCTGCTGGGTATTAGCAGATCAGGAGATGATCAAATATGATGTACTTTCTCTCAGCTTTTTTTCTTTTTTTCCCCCCAATAACATTAAGGTGAGGACCATAACATCAATGAGAGTAATGTAACATTTGCTGGTAGACTTTATGAATGTAATCTTCATTGCTAGGGTAAATAATGAGAAACACATTTGTAATTTAAGTGTAATGCTTTTCAAGCTGGAGTACAAAGTTTAGGCAAGGAAATCTAAATTATATAAAACAAATGAATAATTACTGATAAAAACATAATTCACATGACTTTAAGAGAAGCTAATGGCCTATATACCTCTGATCTCATTTTACCTTTATTTTTTACTATTTAAAAATAACTTTTAAGGATATAAACTTTCATCTATAAGAAAATAAGTCAAATCATGGGGATGTAATATACAGCATGGTGACTATAGTTAATAAAAATATATTGTATATTTGAAAGTGGATAAAAGAATAGATCTTCAAAGTTCTCATTGAAGGAAAAAATGTAATTATATATGGTTATGGATGTAACCAGACTTATTGTGGTGATCATTTAATAATATATACATATAATAAATTATTATGCTGTATACCTGAAACTAATATAATGCTATATATCAGTTATAGCTCTATAAAAATAAATTAGAACAGCTTTAGTGTATTATTAGCAACACAATTACAGCTTATTACATATGAATGACCTTGGTATATAGACAAATTTTAATTTTTTTCAGCCTTATTGAGATATAATTGACAAGAAGCATTGTGTAAGTTTAAGGTGTATAATGTGATGTTTTGATATACATATATATTATGAAATAATTACCATAATAAGGTTAGGTTAGCTAACACATCCATCCCCTCACATAGTTACCTTTATTTTTCTTTCTTTCTTTCTTTCTTTCTTTCTTCTTTCTTTCTTCTTTCTTGTTAGAACACTTAAGATCTACTTTCTTAGCAACTTTCAAGTATACCATACAGTATTAGTCCCTATAATGTACATCATGCCCTCATAACTTACTTATTTTATAACTGAAAGTTTGTATCCTTTGATCAGTTCTCCCACCCACACCCCCTGGAAACTACTCATCTACTCTCTAAGTTTGGCTTTTTTTGGATTCCACATATAAGTGATACCAAAAAGTATTTGTCTTTTTCTCTCTGACTTATTTCACTCAGCATAATGCCCTCAAGGTTCATCCATATTGTCACAAATGGCAGGATTTCCTTCTTTTTCGTGGCTGAATAATATTCCATTCTATATATAAAACCACATTTCCTTTCTTTTTAAAAAAAATTAATGTTTATTTACCTTTGATAGAGAGAGCACGGGGGGAGGGGCAGAGAGAGACAGAGACACTGAATCCTAAGCAGGCTCCAGGCACTGAGCTGTCAGCACAGAGCTCTTCATGGGGCTCAAACTAACAAACTGTGAGATCATGACCTGAGCTAAAGTTGGGTGCTTAACTGACTGAGCCACCCAGGCGCCCCCAAACCACATTTCTCTATCCATTCATCAATCAACACTTAGGAAGTTAACATGAAAGTGCAGATATCTCTTTGAGATAGTAATTTCAATTCCTTTGGATGTATACCCAAAAGTGGGATTGCTAGATCATATGGTCGTTCTATTTTTAATTTTCTGAGGAACCGTCATACAGTTATCCACATGGTTGTATCAATTTATATTCCCATCAAAAGTGTGCAAAAGTTCCCCTTTCTCCATATCCTTCTTGTTTTTTGTTTTTTGTTTTGTTTTATTTATTATCTCTTGTTTTTTGTTTTGTTTTATTTTGTTTGCTTTTGTTGTTTTTTGATAGCAACAATTCTAACAAATATAAGGTGATACCTCACTCTGGTTTTTACTTGCATTACCCTGATAATTAATGGTACTAAGCACCTTTCTATGTACCAGTTGACCACTTCTAAGTCTTTTTTAGAAAAATGACTATTCAGTTCCTTTGCCCATTTTTAAATCATTTTTTTTTGTTTTGGTTTGGGATTTTTGCTATTCACTTATATGAATTTCTCATATATTTTGGATATTAACTCCTTACCAGATTTTATGGTAACCATTCCATTTTTTGTCCTTTCATTTTAGTGATTGGTTCCTTTCCTGTACAGAAGCTTTTTAGTTTGATATAGTCCCCTTGTTTATTTTTTTATTTTTGTTGCTTGCACGTTGGTGTCATATCCAAAAGCTCATCGCCAAGACCAATGTCAAGGAGCTTTTCCCCTATGTTTTTTTCTAGGAGATTTGCAGTTTCAGGTTTTACACTTAAGTCTTTAATCTATTTTGTTTTTATGAGCGGTATAAAATAGGGGTCCAATTTCATTCTTCTGCATATGAATATCCAGTTTTTTCAACAACCCTTATTAAAGACACCATCCTTTCTTCATTGATTATTTGTGATGTCAAATAATACTTGACAATATATGTGTGGATTTATTTCTGGGCTCTCAGTTCTATTCCACTGGGCTATTATGTCTATTTTATTACCAGTACTGTACTATTTTGATTACTATAGCTTTATAATATAGTTCAAAATCAGAAAGGCTGATGCCTCCAACATTGTTTTATTTCTCAGGAATGCTTTGACTATTCAGGATATGGCTCCACAGGTGAATTCTACCAAACATTTAAAGAAAAATTAAAGCCAATTCTTCTCAAATTCTTCAAGAAAATTAAAGAGAAGGGAACACTCCTAAGCTCATTTTATGAGGCAACAATTACCCTGATATCAAAGCTAGATAAGATGCTATAAGAAAAGAAAACTATAGGATAACATCCCTGATACAAACACTTGCAAAGATTATCAACAGAATTCTAGCAAATAAAAGTCAATAGGATATAAATGGATCATACTAGTAACCAAGGGTACTTCAACCTACCCTTGGGATACAAGGGTAGTTCAACATATACAAATCAATCTACCATATTAATAGAAGAAAGGATAAAAATCATATAATCATCTCAATAGATACAGAAAAAGCACTTAACAAAATTCAACATCCTTTCATGATAAATACTCCCAATCAACAGGGTATAGAAGAAACATACCTTGGCATAGTAAAGGCCATATATGACAAGCCCATAGCTAACATCATACTAAATGGTGAAAGGTTGAAGGCTTTTCTCTAAGGTCAGAGATATGACAAGAGTGCCCACTCTCACCACTCCTAGTTCATATAGTGCTGGAAATTCTAGGCAGAGCAATTCATCAGGAAAAACAAATAAAAACAAGTAAGAAAGGAAAAAGTAAAGTTGCCTCTGTCAATGATATGATCGTGTATACAGAAAACCCTAAAGACATAAAATAATATTAGAACTAATAAATTCAGTAAAGTTGCAGGATACAAAATCAACATACAGAAATCAATTGTGTTTCTATATACTAACAATGAACTGCAGAAGCAATCCCATATATAACAGCATTAAAAAAACAAACAAAACTATTTAGGAATAAATTTAACCAAGGAGTTGAAAGATCACTACACTAAAAACTGTCAGACACAAATTAAATAAATTGAAGAAGACACAAATAAATAGAAAGATATCCTGTATTCATGGATCAATAAAATTAATACTGTTAGAATGCCCATATTTCCTAAAGCAATCTATAGATTCAATGTACTTTCCTTCAAAATTCCAGTGGCATTCTTCACAGAAATAGAAAAACAATCCTAAGATTTGTATGGAACCACAAATTTTAAATTTAAACTCAAAGTTCAGAGAAATTTTAGGTAGAACTGGAGTAAATTTCTTTAATCAATTTTCTTTAATAAATATTTAATAGATTTATTGAATAAATCAACTAATAACATTAACCTTGAAATAGTAACAAAAATTGGTTCTAATATCGATTGTCATTATGTCAACTAGTCACAATGGCTAATTGTTCACTTTTACCTCTGAGTTTTGTTTTTTTATATAATTTTGTAATGTTTATTTATTTTTGGGAGAGAGAGAGAAATACAGCATGAGCAGGGGAGGGACAGAGGGAAAGGGGGACACAGAATCCAAAACAGGTTCTAGGCTCTGAGCTGTCAGCACAAAGCCCGACACAGGGCTCAAACTCACAAACTGTGAGATCATGACCTGAGCTAAAGTCAGACGCTAAACCAGCTGAGCCACCTAGATGCCCCTACCTTTGAGTTTATATTTATCTATGCATCATCTAGAATAATAAGACTTATAAATATTAAAATATAATCTAAATATCTTACATAAAATAAGGTTTCTTCTCAAATGTGTGTATAAGCTGTATAATTAAATTTTACTGGTTTCATCCACACTGTTGCTGTAGTATCTATGCTAATAAAGATCTGGACCAGCAAAACATCTCATCAAATTGACATTTCAATGGCCAAAGAAGAGCATAAAGCTAATTAGCCTATAGGAAACAAGTTCATCCTTTTCAGCTCATTAGCACTATGATCTAACTACTGAAATAGTTAAATCATAAAGCAGTTCATAAAACTGCCAAGACACTCATTTTTAATATCAAATGTAATCCATGGTTATTGTTTGAGATTCTATTTCTCACCTAACAGTTCTTCAGCTGGATAATAAACTACCTCTTAGAAAGCATCAACACACACACACACACACACACACACAAGCTTTGGCTCCTCTCTATACTTTTCATAGGAATAAAAAAAAAAAAAAAGACCTGTTATCTAAGAATACAAGTTAGAGATAGTGACAAAATTTGTTTCATATGGAATAAAAGACTGTGGGACTTGTATCTGATAAACAATAAAAACTTAGAAGAAAATTGCCACAAGTGGAGATCTTTCGTTCTATTTTCATGTATTCTATTTTTTTTTCTTGTTTCTACTAGTAAGACTGTGGCAGGAATGTTTTCCTGGGTAAGACAGCAAATATACTCAGAGAGAGTTGTAAATGTTTTGGATGACTAAGAAAGTTACCAGCTAGACATGTAACAGCTGGTAAGTAGGAAAAAAAATGAAGTTCCCAACAGGAAAGAATAAAGTTAGTTTCTTGAATGAAAGAAGTCAGAAAATAATGACATGGAAAAGTATGGTGTCATGGGTCTGTTGGATTAAAGACATTTCATGATCTAAAGTGATAATGAAAGGTGCTTATAAGAATCCAAGAGGTAATGAGACATGAGAGTCTACATCTGAGGAAAAGGATCAGCAAACATTTTCTTGCAGTGGGCCAGAGAGTAAAATTTTAGGCTTTGTGGGCAGTATAGTCTCATAATTACTAAAAATTTCTGCCTTTGTAGCATGAAAGTAGCCATAGACAATACATGAATAAATGATCATGGCTCTATTCCAATACAACTTTATTTATGGACACTGAAATTAGAATTTCATACAACGAAATTCCCATGCATCATGAAATAGTATTATTATTTAAATCTTTTTTCAACCATTTAAAAATGTAAAAACAAACAAACAAACAAAAAATTCTTATCTTATGGACAATACAAAACAGGGCTGGATTTGACCCACAGGTCAGAGTTTATCCTAAATCTTCACACAGAACTTCAAAAAGCCCACTCTCACTGAGAATGATAGAAAAGATTTAGGTTAGTGAAACTCATTTTAACTGAATTTTAAGATGCTTGCAAGTGGAGAATATAATGTTGGTTGATTTTTATTTGTTATTTGTTTGTTTGCTTGTCTTTACCCAATATAGAATGAGTACTCAAATCCTCTAAAATAATTAGGGCCTTCAAGACTAAAACAGTCATTCTAAAATATTTAAGTATTTACAGATGCCAAGTTGAATGCTGAGAATGTGGCAGTGAATAAAGGACACAAATTGTCTAACCTTAGGCAGCTTACATTCCAAAGTAGTGCATTGGGTCAAGTTCCATAGAAGCAGAGGCTAAGGAAGAGGAGAATGGAGGAGGAAGATTTAGTAGAAGAGGTAAAATCTAAGCAAGAAATAGTCTTATCTGGGGACAGGCTTCACATTGATGCAATGGAGAAAATTTACAGGAAGTTACATATATTAAACATATTCCTCAGAGACCTGAGGAAATTAAGAGCTTTGGTCATGCAGTTATCCAAAAGAAAGACTTTAACTCAAGACAGAACTAGCCTTGGGGGCACCTGCGTGGCTCAGTCGGTTAGGCATCCAACTCTTGATCTCAGCTCAGGCCATGATCTCAGGGTCGTGAGATCAATCCTGTAGTCTGGTTCTGCACTGGGGGTGGGGGGGGGGGGGTGGGGGAGCAGGGAGCCTTCTTGGGATTCTCTCTTTCTCTCTCTCTCTTTCTCTCTCTCCCCTTGATGCCCCTCCCCAACTCATGCTAGCTCTCTCTCTCTCTCTCTCTCAAAATAAATAAACTTCAAAAACAAAAAGAACTAGCCTTAGAATCTTCTAGGAAGTTTGAGAAGGTGGATGTGGCTGAAGTAGTTGAGGATGGGTAATGAGATATCTAGGACCTAAGCTGAAGAGGAAAGAAGTGGTGACAAATCATAAAGAGCCTTATAGATCATTGTAGGGTGTTGAGCTCTTATACTAAGAAAACAAAAGTGCTATGTTCCACAAGATATCTTTTAGAACCAGAAGGTCTCTCAAAAGCCATCTGGTCTAACTTCTAAATTTTAGGGAATTTCTACAATGAAAAAATCTCACTGAAGCTAAAAGATAAGGATAGAGTTCTAAAGTATATGGAAAGCAACTTCCCAGTTAGTACATTTGAAGGAAATTCTGCTATAAATATTTGAGCAGTTTCTGTGTATTAGGTTTCATTTAAGTCCTGAATCTTAATGTCACCCCATCAATGGCAAAACTGCAAGAGGATGAGAGCGAGCTGGCTGATGTACAGAGAATGCATGCTCACAGTCTGGCATGAGCATGGCATTTATTCTAGCTGTAACTCCAGCACACTGGGGAGGAGAAATGGTGATCTGGTTTCAAGCAAGTGAGCCATATTTTCCTTACATGCAACAGTCAGCTACTTCCAGGATGACTATAGCTCCATAAATTGTCTGTTCTACTAGGTCCAATGCAAAGTATTTTATGCTCAAGTTGATGAATGGAGAACAGCAGACCATCCTTGAAGGGTAATCAGTAAGTAGTTATAAAGCAATTTGAAAATGACACTGCACATGAATACCCAATAACATTAATGATATCCTGTTGCTTCTATTAGCTTGAAAGAAATATCCCATTTCATATTACTATTGGCCTTCATAGAAATATTTATTAGTTGCTTCAGTGCTCTGTTGTTGCTGTTGAATGTAGAGTAACTATATCCAGTAACTCAATTACATCAAAATACTTTATATTCTCTAATGCAAAGCCATACCTTGTTTTCTTCAAACACAATTTCTTGTTTCTGGCTTTACCTTAAAAAGTCCATATCTCATTCTGATGTCAATCTCCTACATAAGAGTTTCTGATCCTAATAGTGCTTCCTGATTATTTGCCAGTAAAAACTTCTTAGCGTGGGGGCACCTGAGTGGCTCAGTTGGTTAAGCCACCAACTTTGGCTCGGGTCATGATCTCATGGCTCATGAGTTTGGGCCCCACACTGGGGCTCTGTGCTGATAGCTCAGAGCCTGGAGCCTGCTTCAGATTCTGTGTCTCCCTCTCTCTCTGCCTCTCCCCTGCTCATGCTGTCTCTCTCTCTCTCTCAAAAATAAATAAACATTAAAAATAAAAAGAAAAGAAAAAAACTTCTTGGTGTGGTGATTAGCCCTTTCTGAGATATCCTTGAAATAGAAGCCTAATTTCCATTTCTGTGTCACACTTCTCTTTTTTAAATATGTTGAGATATCAATGACATTAGAAAATGATGTCAAACTGATATATGTGGAGGAGTTAAATCTTTCAATTAAACATCTTTATCTATTTTAATTAAAACAATATTCAAGGGGAGCCTGGGTGGCTCAGTCAGTTAGGCATCCGACTTTGGCTCAGGTCATGATCTCGAGGTCCGTGAGTTTGGGCCCCACTTCGGGCTCTGTGCTGACAGCTCGGAGCCTGGAGCCTGCTTCGGAATCTGTGACTCCCTCTCTCTCTGTCCCCTCCCTTGCTCATGCTCTGTCTCTCAAAAAATAAATAAACGTTAAAAAATATATTCAAAACAGTATTTAACCAGAGATCTTAAAAAGATAAATGAATAAAACTTCAATTCTTTTCTGCAATTATATATACTTTAATATTTTGCCAGGACAAAGTCATTACAAAATAGTATATATGTCCTCTGACTTTTAAAATGGCATATTTCTGGGGTGCCTGGGTGGCTTAGTTGGTTAAGCGTCCGACTTCAGCCCAGGTCATGATCTCACAGTTAGTGGGTTCAAGCCCCGCATCAGGCCCTGTGCTGACAGCTCTGAGCCTGGAGCCTGCTTCGGATTCTGTGTCTCCCTCTCTCTCTGCTCCTCCTCCACTCATGTTCCCTCTCTCTCTCTCTCTCTCAAAAATAAATAAACATTAAAAATTTTTTTAAATAGTATATTTCTGGTAAGTAACATATAGCACAATTAGTTTAATATATTTAAATATTCTCTTTTTAACTATATAGAATATTTGGGTGTTAAAGCATTTATTTCATTTGCTTGCAGTTTAAGAGTGATGTTTGCTTTACTAACAAAATATCCTTTCTAATATGTTTAGAGTTGGTAAACCTCAAGAATACTTAATGCAGTTTAAACCTAATCTGGCATTCTCTAAGGGGTCAAATATGAGTCCCTTAAGGGGTCAAATATGAGTAACCTATGATATAATTGGTGTAGAAGCATCACCTATATATGTTCATGTCTTAAATTTCAAATAAAATCAAATCCCTAATTGTTACTTACTTCTGGGCAGACAGTTGCTCTCAACAGGATTCTTTAATTAGGAAGAGAAATGTTTCTGGAAAAAGCTCTAACTGATTATAAAATATGTTTTTGGGGGAAAAATTGGTTGAAGTTACTGGCACTAAATACATTTGCATCTGTATGTCAAATGCATATTCTAACTTCATTCTTGTACAGCCAAGAGCTACACAAGTATGAGTAGAACTAAAATGGATCAAATTTAAGACTCCAGCAGGAATGTCGTCTACCAGTTTCCCTGCACAGTGCCTATCCCACCTTTCTGTTAATGAGACCTCAGTTTCTTAGAAACATACCCCTCTCTATCACCTACGCTAAGACCACTGATGAAAGTATTGCTCCCTTCTAGCCAAAGTGTGAGCTTCTCAATCAACTTCAGCTGCTTCAGTTCTTTTACCTGGGATTGTGAATTTTGAACAGAGTCAGAAACACTGAAAAGAATTGGAGGGGGCTCAACCTGAATGCAAACACCCCAATGACTTTCACTTTCTTCTTGCTCACATCCCTGGATTTTCTTTTGTCCCTATTCTTTCTGAGACCTAACTATTGGGTTTCCTTTCTGAGACTGCACTGCTTTGTATATGTCTAATTAATTCTTTTTTCACTATATTTAGTTAAAATTAACTTCTGCAACTTGCAAGATCTCTGACCAATCAAAGCTCCTAGAAATGATGAAATGTCATATGCTCAGAGAAAAATGAAATGTTTCTATGTGGCAGTAATAACAAATAAATCAGAATTGGCATATAGAATGTCCCAGAAATCTCGACTTGGAAAGTGCAACAAGCAGATGATTATGAAATAAATGATAACACCTTAGCAAGACAAAAATATTGACAGTTCATACTGCCTCCTACAAGAATTACAAATTACATTAGTACTACAATAAAGGGGAAAAGCGTAAAACCTCCAATAAAATGGGGAAACCAGTGTAGATGAGGCCAAATTTGGAAATTCTTTCATGTTGATCCCAAAGATTTTCCTAGAAAAATTCCCCTGATCATTTTTGCTTAACCATAGTCTGCTCTTCAGGACTGTATATTTTGCTGTATAGGTGTTCTAAACTCTTTTGTATCCCTCCATGCATTTTTAAGCTCGAACTAGGCAGGGCTTGTGACTACCATGTTTTCTATATCTGGTAGAGCGAATTGTGCAGAATTTTTATTCCATTAATACATGTTTATTTCATTCCACTTAAGAAGCATACACACACATACACACACACACACACACACACACACACACACACACGGGCTTTTGGAGCTCTAAAATTGTCCCCAGTGATTAGGTAGCTGTAATTAAGGGTCTCACAAAGCATATCCCCCCAATTTTTTCATTAGAAAAGTATTATTTTACTACAAGTATTTTCTAAAAACAACTCCACTCCTTTCTTCATAATCTCATGATATAGCACTGATACTATACCATCCATATATTTTTAGCTACACAAATTTCATATACTTAAGAATAACACAACTCCACTACAGAAGCTCTAATACTCTTCCATAGCAATCTATTTAAATTCTTTTTGACAAAATTTATGTCTATTTAAAGTCCAAGTTCTTTATACAATTACACGAAGAGCACTATTAGCACAATAGTCAAATAAAGCATCCTACAAAAACTTTGGCATGCCTAAGAAGAAATGCACAACAAATTATGTTCATTAGAGAACTATGAACATTAAAAATCAATACCGGAAGGAAGAAACAAATTACTGTTCAATCATAAATGTTCTGAATATCCCGATGATCAAAACAAAGAGAACATAATCACTTTGATCATTCAGGGTCTCAGCTCCCATGAGTACAATCGTGAGAGCCCTGGTGAAATGTGCCTAATGGATCAATTGCTGCTCAGTTTAAGCTCATTGTTTCCATGAATAAATACAAATCTAGTCATCAGATTACCCAAGTTTTAAGAGAAAATAGAATTGCAGATATAAAAATCTCCCAAATTTAAATCTAGGATATCAACTCGTAGTTGGTATTTTTTAAAAAATTAGTTCCGAAATCAGACTGCCTAAGCTTATGCCTTGGCTTCATCACTTATTGGTGTTTTACCTTGGACATGACAATAATTCTCCTTACCCCTCATCTGGAATACAAAATAATACAGTTGACCCTTGAACAACCACTTAAATGGTCCAATTAAATGCAGATTCTTTTCAACAAATATGCACACAGCACTGTAAATGTATTTCCTCTTCCTTATGATTTTAGTAATAACATATTTTCCTCTAGCATACTTTATTGTAAGAATACAGTATGTAATATATGTAACATACAAAGTATGTGTTTTTTTTATTATCAGTAAGAATTCCAGTCAACAGTAGGTTATTAGTAAAGTTTTTGGGGACTCAACAGTTACACACAGATTTTTGACAACATAGCGACTGGTGCCCCAACCCCCATGCTATTCAAGAGTCAACTGTAATTATCAACTTCAAAGGAATTTTGTAAAGATTTAAATGAGATAACTGAGTGTCTGATGTATTATAAGTGCTTAATAAACATTGGCTATTTTTACTACTTAAAACAATGTATTGTAAAACCAAAAAATATCTGTATGATAAGTATAGGTCACTAATTTAGCTGTAATTTATAACTGTTCCTAATGTCCAGAAGGGAAAATGCATCAGTTTTTCAGAGAAAAACATTTCCTACAGCATTTATCTCTAAAATAATATAGTTTTCATATAGATGATGATGTATCTTCATATAGATACAGAATAGGTATAAACCAGATGAGTTTTGTGATGTAACACACTGCTCACCTTGTCCCTTAACTCCGACTTTCCAACCCAATTTAATCTTAACCAAAAATCAAATGGTCTTAAACTTTGCAATAATGTTAGAATACATTATACAAGAATAAGAACTTGATTTCATCTGTATCAATCTGCCTTTGAGATAGATGTTTCTCTAAGATTTATTGCCCATCAAGTCATTATTTATGGGGATTCTCTTAATGTGTATGTACCACATATCTTATTCCCAAATCTAAATTGGCTAAATCTGTATTAACATTTTTAATGTATTTATATGATAAAAGGTAACAAAGCTTCTGTAATTTCCTTCAAAACTGTATAAAAAATAATTCCTCATTTATCAACAAAGTATTATCTAACATCACAGAACCCCATGAGAGAAAGGGCATCTATCCCACTTCCTATATTAAACTTCAGCTTCCCACGGAAAAATCCCTCGAGGAATAGTTACTATATTTTCTCCTCTTTGCCTTCCCAAATGCAAATCAGGACACCATTTCAGGCAAGCTCCAGTTTCTACACAGGAAGTTGTTTTTTTTTTTTTTTGTATTATCCAGAATTCAGGCCTTAATATTGATTTTCCATATTCTCTCATTCCAACCCACCTAAGCAAGATTCCTGTTCTGAAAAATCTGTCCACTTGATGCTTATCTAATCTGGTCTTGCTGCTTTGCCAAGATATGATTTATTTTCAAATTTCTCTTCTGAGAGTTCACAGGTGCAGTGCAACAAGCATAAGGGAAATTAATTACCTCTTCAACTTGTCAGGTTTCTGACATACATGAATTACACATCAATTGACAATATATAACTGCAAACAATGGAACCTGGCCAGAGGATATAACTTTCTATCATCTGTGCCTCGCCTCAATTAAAAGTTCAGTTGCACATGTGTACAGGTTAAAGCATGTAGGCAAACATGTTCAAGAACATAAAGGCTATGAATACACTGTGCCTTTCCTTTGCTGCCTCGTACTCCACTAACTCCATGCATCCCCTTTGAAAGCTGTAATTAACATCTCAAACCAACTAGCTCACTGCACCCTTTCTGATTGCAGTTGAATACAAAACATAAGGAGGACGTGTTTGGTCAGTCTATAGAAAATGCAACTGGAAGACTGTACAAGCTGCCTCATAGGTTATAGTGACAATTAAAGGAGATCATATGTGACATACCTACATTTAGTTTTAAATACATAGAGCTAAAAAAATTAATAAGTAGAAAACTAATTTTTTAAACTTCATAAAAATAATGACTAAGGGGAAACACTCTGCAGAAAACTGTCCCTACTGATGTACTTGGGGGGGATCAATGAAATACAATTTTAACTATCAATTATCGTCACCTATTCTGTCCTTGATATACAATTCTAGTACATTCCCCAAGTATCCAAGAAAAGAATTACTTTTCTTCATGAAAAAAATCATGTCATTGCTTAGTAGAATACAATTCCCTCTACACACTGAAAAGCTTCCAGTTGAGTGCATTAAGTTCTTGCAAAAACATCTATTATAATGCAAATTATGAAATATAAAGACACCCTAGAATTTCTGTCTATAAAGCAAGCTCATTGAGAAAATTCTGCATATTACAATGGGATAATTTCCCCCCACTTAAGGTGCTTTATATCTGAAAGAACAAATTAGAGGGTAAAATTAAGAGACATTTCTCCTTCAAGACTGAAAATGAGATAAATTATAAATGATATTTGCTGTTAATTTTATCTAAATTGTCAACTAAAATGTCTGAGATTGAAGCACATTTAAGGCAATTTCAAACTATTATTGCTTTGCTTATTTTAAATAATGGAGCTATCTCAAAATACGAGAAAAATAAAGTGGAAAATACCACTATTTCATATGAGAGTATTTCCAGTCATCTTTTGTCTTGGTTTCAACTGTTTATCTTAAATTTGAATAATCTTAAAAATGTTAAAAGATTTATAGAATATCCTCTTTTAAAAGGCTGTATTTGACATTGTTAATAGTGATCATTAATTATTCTACTTATTATAAGTTCAGAATGACATTATGTTATGCCTGGCTGATAACTTGAAAGCTTTGTAATTATAAGGAATGACAAAATGTTATTAAATTGCCTATATAATTAATTCAGATTTTTCTCAGTTCATGTGAGATCAAGTGAACAAAAATTAAATAACAATTTATAAGAACTTAATAACAAACAAGCTAGGTCTACATGATATCCACATTGAATTCTACACTTTGAAAAATAATAAAGTTTGATTCCCAAATTCCCTTAGTTCATAAATTTTGCCATATTGGAACACAAAAAAATCAATAATTTGAAATCTGGCACTAGTAGAGACCACATTTTCTGATCACAATGCACTACAGATAGAAATAATAATTAGAAAACAAGCTAAAAATATCCCATCACCTAAAAATCAAAAATTTTCATCAATTATTTACTATTTTAAAAACTACAGAATATCTTAAATACCATATATATCTTAACCTAATGGAGAGAAACCAAACAGTTCTCAGGGGGAAAAAAGCCTTAATACTCATATTAATGAAGAATAAATACTGAAAATATGTGAATTAAACATGCAACTCATGGAAAAAAGAATATAAACTTACAAAAATAAATCATTTAAATCATAAATAAATGAATAAGGAAAAAAATTATACAGCTGACAATCCAAACAGTAGTTAATTGAAAAGAAACAGATAACCTTTTGAATCTTTTAATCAAGAAAGAAAAGAGGGGCGCTCAGGTGGCTCAGTCAGTTAAGCATCCGACTTCAGCCCAGGTCATGATCTCGTGGTTTGAGTTCGAGCCCCCGCATCAGGCTCTGTGCTAACAGCGCAGAGCCTGGGGCCTGCTTCAGGTTCTGTGTCTCCTCTCTCTGCCCCTTCCATGCTTATGCTCTGTCTCTCTCTGTCTCTCAATAATAAAATAAAACGTTAAATTTTTTTTTAAAAGAAAGGAAAGAGAAGAAAGCATAGATACACAAAGCAAAAAGACAATAGGTAAATAACGGATGCTATAACAAATTTTAAGAGGGTTGTTAATACTTTTCCGCAATTATACTCTGTATTGTAATTCATTTTTTCTTTCACACTCTTAGGAAACTATTTCCTATCTTCTATCCTCAAACGTCCAACTTCTTTCCCATAATCACTCTGAACTTATGCCCTGCTCCCTACTGCACTGAGAAAATGGAAGCAACCAGCAGAGAACATTCACAGACTTCCTAATCACATCTGTCCACTTACCAATACCTCTACCGACGTATCTCAGTTACTAGCATACAAAAAAATAGGTATTCTCTTACTGAAACCATTCTCATTATCTTCCCTTTCCACCTCCTTAAAGACCTAATCCAGGAAGTCATCCCCCACCCCACCTTTATACATCACAAATTTATGGAGATTATTCTCATCAGCATCCATCAGCATAAAAACATCCTGTTACTCTGTCTGGAAGGAAAAGAAACAAATTATTTCTTTTGATTCCACTTCCCCTATCACCTGTTTATATCTTCCTATTTATAGCAAAATTCCTTGAAACATCTCCTTATACTTGAAATCTCTAATTCTACTCTATTCATTTTCTCTTAAACTCATTGAAACTGACTTTTGCCCATCCTACTTTACCAAAAATTTGCAGGAACTTTACAATATTTACATGATGCACAGTGTTAGAAATAACAAAGTTGAATTAGATACAGGCTTGGCTTCTGAAAAGTTTCTAACTATCAAGAGAAGAAATACATGCCATTTATTTTTTGAAAGCACAGTGACATTGTTCAGTGCTCAAAGGTACTCTTTAATGATAACAAAAAAGAGTCAACAGTCTTGGCTTAAGCCATTACTTCTCTGGGTCTCCTGCCATCCTGATACTGCTACTCTGATTACCACCACTTCCATACCCTAACGTCACTGTCACCACTGCTACAAAGCTCAGGTGAAATACACTCTTGGCCTTCAGAAGTCTGTCTTTGGATGCTGCTCTGTTGGTCTGGTGCTGGCTGCTCAAAAATGCTTTCTTCTCTTTCCTCTCCCTTTTTTCTTTTCCTATCTGATCCCAGCAGTTAAAAGAAGGCTATGTCTGGTCTGTCTGGAAGGATTGAAACTCGAACTGTAACTTTCCAGTGTCCCTTTCCATTGTTCCACATAACAATGTGAAATACTTTCAGTCCTTTTTTTGCTGACTTTTTATTGGCTACGGATATGAACCTCACTAATTTTTAAAAAACGAAGAACTGAGAGGCACAGAGAGGTTCAAGACGTTGACGTAACTTGAAATCTAAACTTAAAATTTCACAGGCAATACTTTTCTTTGTACATCAAGGCCTAGAGTCTTATAGAGTTCAGGGTCTCAAGTTTCACAAAAGGGCTTTATTTTGCTAGTTTCTTATGTGAAAAACTTCTCAACCTTTCCTTTTAAGACATATCAGTTAGTTTAAAAATATGTAAGTTTGAAATGGTTTTAAGAGTTGTGTATCAGTCCAGTTCAGAAATTAGACCATCATGATGAGAACTCAAAGTCTACCATATACTACCTTGGTAGCCTGGGAACATGCTCCATGTTAATTTCCTTAGCTGTAAAAGGGGTATGATTACAGTACCTCTAGTCCATATTGTGGTGGTTCAAATTAAATTCATTATTTAACATATATAACATATTTACATAGACATGTAAAGTCCTTAGAACTGTATCTGGTACAAAAACTCTCAGACAGAGGCTGTCATTTCTGTTTCTGGTTGTAGTTACCACTTAAAGAGCTAGTGGTGCAGGGATGCATGAAGATCAGTTGTAAAAACTTTTAAACAAGGAAACACAATGAAAACATGAAAGCCAATTACAAAACCTGTGCAATGGCATGACATAAGGAAATAGGCGGATATAACATGAAGTTTGACCTTATATTAAATCAATAGACACTGCCCTATATGTTCAGTGTTCAGAAAACATGCCAACACTCAAATACCTTTCTGAGAAGGTTGACTAAAGTTACATTCCATTAGGCCAATGGATGAAATCAAAATGAAGTATCTTCCTATTTATAGGAATAAATGGATAAATGCTGAATATATAAATGATACAAACATTCAAATATATTAAACATTGCATTTAAATAGGTGCTGAATATTTACCTGCAACCCCGAATGCAATTATGGACAACATCTTAAGTAAAAAAAAAAAAAAAAAAAAAAAATGCATACCAGTTTTATGTTAACACAGATGGGCAAGTTCAGTATGGGAAAAGAGCAAGAATAGGGTACAATAAATGTAATTAATCAAAAATACAGCTTAAAGCAATTTTATAGTTTGGGCAAAAATCATACAATTATTTTCCTGATTTTGCTAAATAAGGAAATATAGATAATGTTTTTTTTTAAAAAAAACTATCTTTGACTATCTTTGACTCTATAATCTTAAGTGCTATAAGAGAAGTTTCATTTTAAAGGTGCAATACTACAAAGTTTCAGTTATGCAAGATGGATAAGTTCTAGAGATTTGCTATACAACTTTGTGCCTATAGTTAACAATACTGACTGTGCAGTTAAAAAAAATTACCAGGGTATATCTCATGTTAAGTGCCCTTACATACCATAAAAAAGTAAAATAAAATATAAAATAAAATGAAATAAAATAAAATTAGAGAAACTTGAATTTAAATCCTGCTTTTGACATTTACCAGTAATCTGACAGTAGGAAACATACTTTACTGAGATTTCATTTTACTATGTCTATGTAGAATTAAAGAGATTGATCTCAGGACTCTTCTGAGGATAAAATAAGATATTCGAAGGTGGCAACTAATGTGATACATGATTATACATGTATAATACATGACCAACAAATGCTTCTTCTCTTCTCCCATTCCATTGCTCTGGTCTCCTTGCTTTTGTTCATTAGCTACATACTTCTATCATTGTTATACTTCTATCACATATCATCATAAATATTGGTTTAATCATCAGTCACCTCAATCGATTTTTGTGTAATCATCTTTTCTTCTGTGACCTTGCTGAAATAGTGTATTGGTTCTAATAATGTTTTTGTTGTTGTTTTGCTTTGATTTTTGTGGACATGGAAGCATTTTAAGAAAGGAGTGGCAAAGTCAGATTTGCATTTTAAATAGAGACTTTTGCAGCTGTGAGGAGGATGTATTTGAAGGAGGAAATGCTGGAGGAAAGATTTTTCAACACTGTTGAAACAGTTACTGACATCCAGAAGCCTACCAGGAATATATAACAAGACTAGGAGTATACTAGAAAATGAATTAAGAAAGATAATTGCTTAATTTTTTCACAGAAATTAGCATGTTTATTTTAAGAAAATTGCTTTCAGCTCTCTTTTCAATTAATTACATTTATTGTACTCATTAAAGCTCTTGGACTTCTGTTTCTGGTAATGTCAGACTGTGCAATTTGGACTACTTCTCTTGATAAGGAAAACTAAAAACACTGGAGATATATCTATCTATACGTATTTCTTTACATCTATATTTTATTTTGTATTCATGTATGACCTAATATAGAAAGATAGTAAAAAATTGAGTATTTGGGATCAGGGGAAAAGTTAGGTCCCAGACATTTAGATCTGCTTTTCCCCTAGTTTTAAAGGGACTAGCTCAGCACATGTGACTGTTTCATAGGACTAGAGGGACAGGAGTTGGAGTCAAGTTCTGATAAGATGAAGGGGCCCTAGGAAATCCTCCTCATTTGAAGTTGAGACTCTGAAATATCCCTGGATGATGGGTCCCTAGAGGGAATATCCCTGGATGATGGGTCACCCCAGGAATTATTTGAATAAAGGTGAATGAAGATTGCTATTTTCCTAGGCACCTGGCCAGAATAAATACATGTTCTCCCTGTAGGAAGATAATATAATTCTAGAACTAAAATGACTTCCACAACTTTATAAATGAAATGTCTGCCACACAGTCAAAAATAACCATACACATGAGATTACAGGAAAATAAGAATAAATGATAATACAAATAGTAAACAACAGAAACAGACCACAGGAGTCCCAAACATTGAAATTATCTAAAAGACTTAAAATAACTATACTTACAGTGTTCAAAGTGATAAAAGACGAGATTGTAAAACTTCACAGAAAGCTAAAAATTTACATACAAACAAATGAAATTGTAAAACCAGAAGGGACAATAAACACAGTAAAGAACCAGATAAATAAGTTAACATCAAATAAGATACAGTAGAGAAAATTAGTGAACCAAAGGATGGGTACAAAAAAAAATCCTGTAAATCACAGAGAGATAAAGGAATAGAAAATACAGAAAAGAGTATAAAAGAGAGAATAAAATGAGATCAATAAACAAGTAGAATTCTAGAATGAGAGGAAAGATGTAATGTAACTGAATTTTTAAAATGAGTAAAAATGTTCCTACCTAATAAAGGGCATTGAGTTACAATGTCAATAATCCCTCTGAGTATAAAGCAAAAAAAGAATTTTAAAAATACATATTAAGCACATGATACTAAAACTTCTTGAAAAAAGAATTATTCAAGGAAGCCAAAAATAAAAACAAAAACCAGGGCTCCTGGGTGACTCATTCAGTTGAGCATCTGACTCTTGATTTCAGCTCAGATCATGATCCCAAGGTTTTGGGATCAAGCCCCCAGCAGGTGGGCTTGCAGGTGGACCCTGCTTAAGGTTCTCTCTCTCTCCCCTCCTGCCCCTCTCCCCTGTTCATGCTTTCCCTCAAAACAGAAAACAACAAAAGAAATTTACCCTCGAAGAGGCAATAATTAAATTCACAACTGTCTGCTGAATAGCAAGAATGGTGGTCAGAATAAAATGGCATGTAAAGAATGCCAAAGGAAAGGGGCACCTGGGTGGCTCAGCCAGTTAATCAGCTGATTCTTGATTTCGGCTCAGGTCATGATTCACAGTTCATGAGTTTGGGCCCCGCATCATCGAGCTCTGCACTGGCAGTGCAGAGGCTGCTTGGAATTCTCTTTCTTTGCCCCTCCTCCTCTCTCTCTCTCAAAATAAATAAATAAACTTAAAACAAAACAAAACAAAAAAGAATGCCAAAAGTAATAACTAATTTAAAATTCTATATCCAGTGAAAACATCCTTCAGGAATAAAGGTGAAATAAAGACATTTTCAGAAAGTCTTAAGCTGAGAAATTATTCATCTGTAGACTACGCTTACGGAAATATTGAAGGTTGTTCTTCAGAAAGAAGAGAAATGATCTCAAATGGAAGATTCAATATCCAGAAAGAGGAATTAGTAACACAAATGGTAAATGTGTGAATAAATTTAAAGGAATATTGCCTGTATAAATCTACAAAATAATATCTTTCACATCACACACATGGGAATAGATGGCAGGAATAGTACACATTAAACATTACATTTTGGTATAGTGAGAATGCACATCACAGTTTATGTGTTAACTGTTAAAAGAATAGCAAAAGAATATGAAACTGCCAGAACAATAGAGGGGGAAATTGTACAACAAAAATATACATTCAATCAATTCAAAAGTTAAGCATGAAAGGTTAATAAAAGGAACACAAAACAGAAAAGGAAAAGAGAAAGCCCTTAGTAAGACAGTATATTTCGCACAAACATTCAAGTAATTATAGTCACTATAAAGAGACCAAAAAAGAAAGACTGTCAAACTCATAAAAATAAAATTTGCTCTCTGTGAATAATGCACATAGAAACACAGACACTGTGATAGTAAAAAGATAGATAAATGTGTACAGTACAGACTAGCAAAAAAGAAATCTTCTATCATACAATTAAAATCAGACAAAGCAGAATCAATGAGAAAATGCCTGTTTAGGAATAAAGGTGATCATTTCATGATGATTTTCAATTGACCATGAAAACAGAATAATGATAAAGTAGAATGCAACTAATAAGAGTCTCAAAACATGTAAAAATTAATAGAATTGAGGGGAGAAATAGAGAATCTACATCATAGTAAGAGATAAAATTTGTGATCGTACCAACATAGAATTTTAGACTTAGAGCTGTAAATTGAAGTTAAAGTTTTAGAAGAAAAACTAAATTTACCTAACATAGTTACTAAAAACTCTGATTCAGACATCAAGTCTTTTCTACTAAAAAGATATTAATTGATAAATTTCCTCTAACTCAAGCAATATCAGCTGCCATGGATTATTTTGTACATATTGAATATAGTTCATAGGACTGTATTTTGATGACAGAATAGACCAGGCAATTAACTAACAGAATTTTCTAAATGACATTTGTATAAATATCGCTAAATAATGTTTTCCATATACAAAATTAACAAAGATAAAATAATCTCGCTATCATCTGGAACTGATTTTTCTCCTTTATCTTAGAAATAGATCATTAGGTAAGATTTTATCATGAAAAACTTTTAAATTAATGACCACTATTTTTTAAAGCTCATCAATTAATGATCTTTTGTAAGTCACCAAAACATAAATGCATGTTCTAAGCCCTAGCATAAATATATAATAAATTGAGCCAAAATATTATATACTTTAATTGAAGCAGATTATCTTAAAAGTGGGCATAAAAAGAGAATCATAAGTAATAATAAAACAGGAAAATTAGTTGAACATAAGACAAGTAGTGCCAAATTCTACTTGCTCACATCCATGGTTGAACAATTTCCTTTAATTAACATCGAAATGAACATGGGCTTGCAGGCAAAGTAGTGTTGCAAAGCAAAAATCATTTTAGGCCAAATACCTTAGGAACTAGTGTCAATCCTCACACCTGCCTTTGCAGGCAATCTGACACCTCTAGATCTCCTGGGAGGGAGACTCAAGAGGAATATTTACCTTGTTCCTACAGCACCTATTCCAAGTTCTGCTATCAAGGATCTCACTTCTTGGGAAGCAAAAAAGGATTTAAAAGTTCCATTTTGGGGAAAATTTGTCCTAATTCAAGGCCCAAGGAAGAAAGTACCAATCATTCAAAATCTCACTCAATAAATTCTGTCACACTTGGGGGAAATTAGTAGAACTGTATTAAAAAAAAAATTAGAGTCACAAACTCAATTGCAATGCAAAGAATAATTTAAATTCAAGCACTATTTCCCTTCGATCTACTAATCTTCACTAAGAATTATTCACGTAATCTTTATGATTGTTAAGTAATCAGACAACAAATTTTAGGTGTCCACTAAGATCTGTGACATATAAGCTAATAGAGAGCTAAACCAATTAAATTGCAGAAATGGATGCAAAAATGTGTGATATAATTAACTAGAGTGTGAAAGTCATGTTTGTAAAGCATTCTAAACTACAGTTCTAAACTCTCTCTCTTCCCAAACTAGAACATTGTGATGGTTGCTATCTAGCCTTAAGCTATAAGGTCCTGAAGAAAAAAGACCAAGAAAAAGTAAACTGTAAATTTCAAGGTCTCTGTTACTGAACCTAGAATTTTTCTTCAAAGATTAATAAAAACAAATGAATCATATGCATGCTAGTATTAAGCACACCTAATTATACTATAAAATTGATTGGAAAACTCAAGTTAGAAATTCATCTTGAGAATACTAACAGCTGTTTTTCTGTTGATATAATTCCTTCTGAGAGAATAAGAGCGAGAGAAAGAAAGAAGGAAAGAAAGAAAGAAAGAAAGAAAGAAAGAAAGAAATAGAAAATCAGTAATTAAAAGATAAACTGTTAAAAAATAAAAATTAACCAAAATAATCTTTTATTTTTCTGTTTCCATGAAATAAAACTTGTATATAGTTTTCAAATCATGGTAGTAGTATTATGACATTGCACAGCTCTCCACATCATTTCTTTCATGAAAGCTGGTTTAATTTAAGAAATAAATTCCCTATAAAAGAACATGAAAATGTGAAAAAAAGTGGAATTTGAAGTAAAAAAGCCTTGGACTAATATCTTTTGTTCATACCTTCAAAGCAAGCCATTTACATTCTGATCTCCTTGCTCTGATTTATAAAATATTTTAAAAATGCCACAATCTTTTGATATAAAACCCACTTCATTCTAGAAGGACCTTTGAGGTGTAATATCAACACCGGCCTCATATATACTATGACTTTAGTGTTATAAACACTTTAGCCATAATACTGTATAAATTGTATTTGTTTTCCTGTTCTGTCAGTATATGTAATTCTTTATGACTGTATGAGACTTGCCAAATAAGCACAAACTAGATACCACAGAGAATGTGTTCAATAAGCAAAAGAATGACTTTTGTTTTCATTTCATTATTTAGTATTTTTGAACAATAACTAAGTGCCAGATACTGTTGTGGGCAGAAAATACAGCTGTAAATCATTAGAAAAGAGTTCCCGGGTTTCATGGAACAGAATCTAGTGGAGGAAGAAAGACATAAAAAATAAGGCAAAAATAAATAAATAAATAAAGTATACACTGTGTTGGATGGTGATAAGTGCTAGGAAGAAAAAGCAGAGAAGAGGGATTGGAAATATTAAGGAGGGAGCTATTTTAATTTAAAATACATTGCTCAGGTAGGGCCTCACTGAGAAAGTGGTATCTGAGTAAAGCCCTAAAGAGTTGAAAGAGCCAGTCACATAGCTGTCTGGGGGACAACTTTCCAGGCCTAAGGAACACCAGTGCGAAGACCCTAACACAGTTGAATGCCTGACATGTTGAACAGCAAGGACACCAGGATAGTGGGAGTAGAGTGGATGAGCTAGAAAACTACCGGAGATGCTATCAGACAGAAAAAGGGGAGGGGGCTGTTAGAACTTTAGTCCAATTTAAAGACCTGGGCATTTACAGTGAGAAGGGGAGGCATTTCAGACACTTGAGCAGATATGAAACAAAACTTGACTTACCTTTTATGAGAATCAGGATCTTTCTTGTTGTTATGTTGGCAATAGATTAATGAGGTACAGACATGAGCAAGGAGAAAGGAAAATACTGTCTAATCCAGGTAAGAGATGGTGACTCTGACTAGGATGGAGTTGTAGAAGTGATTATTGTGGTTCAAGTCTACATATATTTTAAAGATAAAATAGAGACACTTCACTGCTGGATGGAATACAGAATGTGAAAGAAATAAAACACTGAGGTTTTAGCCTAAGCCAAAAGAAGACTGACGTTGCTATTAATTTAGATGCAGAAGAGTAAGTGAAGATCATGAACTCAGTTTGAGACATGTTTAATTTCTACATTTGACAATAGGAGTCTGAAGGTCATGGGAATGTCTGGGTTTGGGAGGTCAACTCTGAAGTCATCAATAGTTAGATAATACATAAAGCTAGGAGATAGGAGAAATCATCATTGGTATTAGCCCAAGATGGAAAGAGAAAAAGTACAGGAACTGAATCCTGGAATAATCAAGCATTAATAGGTCAGGAAGATTAAGAATGACTAACAAAAAAGACTGAGGAGTGACCAAAGAGATAGGAGGAAAAGCAGGCAAATGCACTGCACTAGAGCCAAATGAAGCAAGTGTTTCAAAAAAGAAGAGACCCAAAGTATGTAATACAGCTGATAAACAGGAATGAGACTGAGAATTGACCAATGCATTTAGCACTATGGAGATTACAGGTATTGTTCACAAAGCAGATTAGAAGTTTTTGCGGTAAATGCCCAGCTAGAGTAGATTCAAGAGAAAATGGAGAAAACAGGAAGAGAGAAATGAGAAATAATGATTGTAGACAATTTTTTTAAACTTTTGCTGTAAAGGGAAAGAAATGGCGTGGTAACTTGGTTAGGTGAGTTGGTAATAGAATTTTTTTTTAATGATGTAGGAAAAAGAGGGGAAACGTTTTGTCCTGAAATAGCAAGAGGGGGTGATTTCTAGAACACAAAAGAAGGACTGCCCTTTTCAAGGAACATGGACGGTTCATTACATTAGAGGATAAAAGGCAATGGAGCAACTAGAAATAACTCTCATTTCAAAGAATTTACTAATGAACATGATATCCAGTGGATTGTAGGCATTACCTTCTTGTCACAATACATTCCTAGGACTCATGGTTAGTCAAGTTTTAAAATAAAGCATAGTTATCAGCAACACTATACTGTAAGCATAGAACCTCACACAGGGTAGGCCCTAAAATATTTGTTGTATAAAAAACAATTGTTTGGGGCACCTTCGTGGCTCAGTCAGTTGAACGTTCAACTCTTGATATTGGCTCAGGTCATGATCCCAGAGTCATGGGATCGAGCCCCACGTCAGGCTCTGCACTGAGTGCAGAGCCTGCTTAAAATTTTTTTTCTCTCTCTCTCCCTTTACCCATCTCCCTAGCTTGTGTGCCCCCCCAAATAAAAATTAAATAAAAATAAATAGCAATTGTTTACTAAATTGTGATTATTAAATCAATAAAGCTGAAGTCTATACCCTTATAATCATTTGAAATGAACAAAAGTATTCAACATATTAGAGGGAACCAGAATTACCCATTTACGTGTAAGTAAACAAGAAGCCTCAGAAGTTCACTGGTTTTTCTGTGTCACGGGGTTTCACAAAGTTGAAAATGAAACCCACGTACTATAATTTCTGGTTAAATACTTTTCCATGCAACCCATACACTCTTGCTTATAAAAAGTAGATGATGGGCTGTGAAGTATGCTTAATACATTAAAAGGTAAATTTATAAATACAAAGAACTGAGATTCTTAAATAATTGTGTGTATAATTATATGAACTCTAATAATCTTTTCATATTTAAATCATAATGTTTGCCTTATTAAAAACTTAGGAGTAGTCATGAGAAATACTTTCAATGGCCCATGTCTCATAAAGAAGGTTTCAAGAAAGGTTTCTTTATATCTAATGAGCATAATGAGATGAAGGAGATGGCTCAGAGTAAAACAAAAGTAAGCCATGAATAAAATCCTGGTGAGTACCACTTACCAACTGTGTGGTGTTGAACAAGTTACTTAACCTCTCTGTGCCTCAGTTGTATCATCTGTAAAATGGGAATAATAATAATAACGACCTCATTGGAATGTTTTGAGGATTAACTGAGATGATACATCTAACCAGTTTAATGAAGGAGCTGGATTCAGAAATCAACATTTCTGTGTCTCCTGATTTCCTCAGGTGAAGAAATGAACCCCAAATAAAATTTCAGGTGGGTGTCTTAGCTTTTCTGCTCATGCTTAGAAAATAAGCTATCTACCCTTTTGTTTGGAAATTAAGTAGTCTTAACAATTTCATAGTCTCATTCCATATAGGACTATATAATATACAAAGCCCCAAGCTTCTGTCCTGCCTAAAGCTCATCCTTTCACTTAGCTCAGGCTTGTTTCAAGCTTTAAAGTCTACAATGGAGGGTGGGACAAGGTAGTCTCCTTCATGCTGATAGCCTACATTCACAGCAACAATTCCTGACCCTTCCAGAGTCAGACCCTAGGAAAGTGAAATTGGAATGAAAGATCACAGTGGAATGTGGCTGACACAATTGTCATGTGTGTTCAGGGCTTTCTGAATGGCAAATACACAATCAATGACCCTTCTTCTGGGGCAGGTTCATGGCTTTCTCAAAGAATCTGTCTTCCCCAGTTTTATTTGACTAGCTCTGTTTGTCCTTTGAAATCAATCCTCCAATTTCTCTCTCGTTATTCACCACCTGGGACCTGGGCTTCAAAATATTACCAACCTTTATTCTGACATTGGAGGACTTGAAGCTTTCCTACCATGTGACTTTCTAATCTATTATAGAGGCAGGGGCATCTCCAGCCACAGCTGTGGCTTTTAGACTTCAGACTATATCCTTCGGCTTCTGGAGGAAATACATCAAGTTCTCATAAGTGTCTGCCCTGAAGTTCCTCTCACTTGGTTCAACCGAATGGTAATCACCCCATCCCTCCTACATGGAATGGTAGATTGTGTACAACAAACCAACAGCTCTCCAAAACAATCCAGCCTCTCTTCTAGCTTTACCACCTCAACCTTTGTTGAGACTTAAAATGGAGTTTGAACTAACGTTGGACTTATTAGTTAGATTATGTCCTAGTACTTTCTGCAAATAGTTACACCTCACTTATTTAGCCTCCCTTCAAAGAGAAAGACAGAAAGACCCCCATTTTAATATCTGAATACTTAAATAAAACATTGCCTAGCCTAGTGGGAGTGTTTAGAAATATTAGCTATTGTTATTATTCATTATATCTTTTTTTTAGGTTTATTTATTTATTTTGGATGAGAGAGACAGGGACAGACAGCATAAGCAGGGACGGTAAAGAGAGAGAGGGAGAGAGAGAATCTCAAGCAGGCTTCACACTGTCAGCCCAGAGCCCTATGCGGGGCTTGAACTCATAAACTGTGAGATCATGACCTGAGCCAAAACCAAGAGTTGGACACTTAACTGACCAAGCCACCTAGGTGCCCCCATCATATCTTTATTATTTAACATTTAAGGAGTGGATTCACAGAAAAGGAAATGGGGAGGAAAAAGTCAAAAATGTTTAAAAACAAAGATAGTGTGGTGTCATACAAGTTAACAGTGTAAGGTGTTTGGCTTTTTAGTTTGTTTTGTTTCGCTCTTTGAGAAGGGAGTCATCACAGTGTCAAATTTTGCAGTGAATTTTAATAAAACAGCATCCATCACTTGGCTGCTGATTACATCATTTTGAGCAGGGAATGTGAGGGAAAGCCAGACTTCAGTTGCTCAAAGGTGAATAGAAAATGAAGAAATTGAGACAGTGAGAACAGGCAAGTTGGGAAATAAAGTTACAGGAAAAGAAAAGATAGACTGGTGGCTAAGCGGAGACACAGTGTTAAGCAACTCTTTTGTGGGTATTGTTGTACTTTTACTTTTAAGAAATTGATTTGAATATGTTACAAAAAAGCCAACTGATAGAGCAAGAAAGATTGAAGATAGTAGAGACAAAAAAAATAATCAAAAAGACATGAGAAAGGGACATCAAAGATCTAGAGGCAGGTACTAGCCTTAAACAAAAAGGGCAATGCTTAAGATTGGAGAACACAAGTAAATGAAGATAAGTATGGAATAAATAAGTGTACAGGGATATGTGGGAAGAGCATCAGTATTAGAGGACATCAAAACTAGTAATCTAGGAAAGGAATGGTTATAAAGAATTAAGGACATGGGAATTATAAGATGAAATAATTAATAGCATTGCTTGGCACAGAGAAGCCAAGGAGCATGACAATGAAAGAGGATCACTAGATTTGCAAAATCTGTATCCAGTGATGGCATGCAGAAGTGTATTTTTAAGAGAATGGTGATGATAGAAGTCTGAAAATAAAGGTTAAGAAAGACATATAAATAAAGAGATCTAAATCATGAGAAACAAAGGCTGCTTGTGAACACCATTTCATTTGGCCAGGGGAAAAATAACTAACTGGAAGAAAGAAAAGCACATTAAGAAAATAGAATAACTATAATAAGAGGCAGCAAAAGATGTAGCATCTTTGACAGAGCAAGGGATAAAATGCTTAGTGCACTAACATTAGGTTTCATTGAAAAGGAAAGAGTTCAATCCAGATATTATCTTCTCAGTTGAATAAGAAGGGATGTTGTTTGACTCAATCAAGGGACATGTGAAACTGGTCATTGAGGAAGTGGAAAATTGGGGGAAGCCATTTAGAAGAGTGTAGTTAAGAATTTAAAAAAAAAAAAGATGAATCAAAGGACTTCCAAAATTTGATAAAGATTTCAGAGAGTACGGCGTTTTAGTGCTTTCAATTCGTGCTGGTGTTCATTATTACCCAGCAAAATTATGCAGTTAAGGTTGGCTAAGGATAATGATGATAATATCTATAGTAATAATAACAGCATCAATAGCGGCATTTAACATTTATTGAGCATGTACTATCTGTGAGGCATTGAATTGATCATTTGACATGTTCCAGGTCATTTATTCCTCATAATAATCCTATGAGGTAGGTCTATCATTATTTGAATTAACTACTTTAACCAGAGTTACTGAGCTAGTACGTTGCAAGCCACAAAGATACCTAGGAGGTAGTCTGTCTCCAGAATAAAAGTGACTCTCCATAAGTGTCACTTAAATGTTTTGCATTTTAAAATGTCAAAATATAAACATATTCCTGCTGTCCATCAGTAGCTTCCTTTAACTTAATTCCTCTCAGAGTAAACTACTAGCACAAACCAATTAATGAAAAATGACTCCTGACATTTTTAAATGTTCAAGGTTTCTGAAGAATATATACATGCCTCCTTTTAACCACTCCCAAGAGAGGATATCATCCCTCCTTTGAATTAAGGAAATAGAGTTTCAGAGAAGTCAAGTTACTTACCAATGGTCCCTCAGCTAATAAGTGGAAGAACTCCAATTCAAATTCAGATCTTCTCACTCAACTTCCAAGTCTTTGACATTCAGTTCATTACCAGTCTTTGTCCATCCTTTCTCCCCAACATTCTTTACATTTCTATTGTCTTTCTTAGATTCAAGTTGCACAATCCTATTTCAAATTCCCACAACCCACCAGAATTATTACATTATCACAATAAGCTCTCCCTAACATAATAATGGCCCAAATGACCCTTTTAGCTTATATTTGTGATAGACCAGTTACCGTGGTGGTCCTTATGCTTCATCCCCTCCTGTAATTTTGCCATGTAATTATGTATTGCCTTCCACTCTGTCTCTGGGCTTGGCCATAACTTTTACCAAAATAAGACTCAACCAGAAGCTTAAAAACCACTTGCTTGTTTCTGCTTTGCTCTTACTCCTCTTCCACGACCATGAGAACTTGCCAGGGCTAGCCTATTGCAGGATTACACACATACATAGAGATGAATGGCCCCAGTTGGTCCAGCCAAGGCCATCCTAATTCAAACAACAGCCACTTAACATACAGCTAACTGAGCCAACCTTCAGCTAACCATAAATTGGGCTAACCATAAACTGGGCATAAATGAGCCCAGGCAAGATCAACCAATCTAAGTCAAGATCAACCAATCTAAGTCAAGATCAGCTGAATTCCATAAATCCAAAATTTTACATGAGGTTTTACACTGAGATTTTGTGTTGTTTGTTACATAGCATAATTTTATTTATTGTTTAAGTGTTCTTATTAACATTCCAGTTAGTTAACATACAGTTCTATTAGTTTTAGGTGTATAATGTAGTGATTCACCACTTCCATACAACACCTGATGTTCACCACAACAAGCTCACACATTAATCCCCATCACCTATTTTAGCCATCCCCCCACCTACCTTCCTTCCAGTAACTATTAGTTTGTTCTCTATAGTTAAGAGTCTGTTTCTTGGTTTGCCTGTCTCTTTTTTCCCCTTTCCTCATTTGTTTTGTTTCTTACACTCCACATATGAGTGAAATCATATGGTATTTGTCTTTCTACACAGCGATAGATAGCTAATGAGTACATTATGTAATCCATCCTAAATCAAAATGGCAGAGTAATATTCCTTCATCATTACCTTATCATGTCACCAGTTCACTCAAAATTCTACTGATCATACTATGTACAAACTCCTATTGTTAACAGGTCATATTCCTCCACTGCCAGTATATAAAATTCCATTCCTACACTACAACCCTTTGACAAACAAATCTTTCAGTTATTCTCCTTATTTGATTCCTATATAGTCTTTCAAAAAATAAAAACAAAACTCAGGCATGCTGCTAGTTAATCTGTCTCCTTTGTGCAAATTAGGAACCTCAGGCCTAGACTAGAAAGAAGAGCATAGGCTGAACTTTAACCCCCCAAAAGTCTTTGAGAGGGCCCTATGCACAACTCTACAACTCCACACAGAATATATTTGAATTATTTCCAACATTTTCTTAAAAAGACCTCCTTAATATCACTTTACACGTGAAAGGTTCTGTATTTAATCATATGCCTAGATTATAGCTCAAAAATTTTTCAATACTTGTACAATCTTCTGGTACTATATTAAGTTGGGTTCGTTTATATATTGTTTTTAAGCAAATTTATTTCCTAAGTTCTCTGGGAGCCAAATAATGTGCCTTTTCTCCTTTATCCCCTTTTCAAATATATGTAACTAGTTAATAATACACAGAAGATCCTCAATATATGCTAAATGAAGAACTAATATATTTTATGTATAATATATATGTATATATCTATATATAAATAATATAAATAAATATAAAAATATAATATAAATAATATAGTAATATTTTAATACTGTAAATAGAAATATGTAAATATAAACTAAATATAAATATATTTTTATATAAAAAATATATATATATAAAATGGACTTTTTATAATGGAAAGTTCACTCCTCTTACCTCCTCTTACTTTTCCTGTAAATATTCTTAATAAGCATATTAGTAATTGACAAATATCTGTCCTGTACTCAAAAATTTTAAAACTATTTGATTAATATTCCTAGGGGCGCCTGGGTGGCGCAGTCGGTTAAGCGTCCGACTTCAGCCAGGTCACGATCTCGCAGTCCGTGAGTTCGAGCCCCGCGTCGGGCTCTGGGCAGATGGCTCAGAGCCTGGAGCCTGTTTCCGATTCTGTGTCTCCCTCTCTCTCTGCCCCTCCCCTGTTCATGCTCTGTCTCTCTCTGTCCCAAAAATAAATAAATGTTGAAAAAAAATTTAAAAAAAAAAAAAAAAAAAAAAAAAAAAATATTCCTAGTAAATTATTCTAACGCTCCATACATATACAGAAATTAATTTATCTTTTGGCATTGGAGACAAAACAAATGCAAGCCTTTTTATATTTATACATTGCAAATTAATTAGTTTTTACTTATATTATTTTCTTTAATCATCACAGACTACCCTGTGAAGTATTAGTATGAACTGATTTTTATAGCCTGGAAACCTGAAGTCCTGACTCAAGTTGATGATGCACAGAAGAGCCACAATACAAACTAGATCTTCCTGTATCAAGTTTATTGCTACTTCTCCATCCAAATGAATATGCATTTAGTTCTGATTTTACTTTAAAAGCCCTCACTCCAGACCTGGTACTCCACTGGTTCACAGGGTTAGAGGATTAAGATATGCTCCTGTTCTGAAGAAGCATATAGTCCAGGTTGGGAAACAGGCATATACACAGATAATTTAATGATAATATGGGAAATTATAAGGCTAAGGAACACAGAGGAAATGTACCTGGGGGTTCAGAGAAGCCTTCCTGGAAGAGATAAAGTCTTGGCTAAGTTTAGACGTGAAGCAAAGACATTGAGGAAAACATTATGGGCATAGAGATGAATATGTACAAAGGAGAGACCGGAAAAGCCTGAAGCTTATGGAGATCCTGCAAGCAGAGCAATATTATTCAAACACATGGCATGACGCATTTGCTAAAGTGGAAATGTTAGGAGATGTAAAAACAAGGAAGTTTGGGACCAGGTGCAAAAACAAAAACAAACAAAAAACAAAAAAAATATAGAGAGATTTGAGAATTATTTAGAAGATTAAAAACAATATGGCTAAATGATGATTGAATTCAGGACTGTCAGGTGTCTGGGTGAGGAGATAGAGCACCCAGATTTGGGTGGGGAATGGGAGGCAGAGGATGACTGAGTTTGGGGCATGTTGAATCTGAGGTTCTATGGAACATTTAAATTCATCTGTGCATAAGAAAGGTAGAAAATTGAGTGTGAAGGTTAGAAACATCAGGCCTGGTGATGTGCAATTATAAGTACTCTTTAAACACAGTTACGCCCAATCAAGTGATGAAAAACTAAACACTATGGCTACAAAATACTTTATATGGTTAGGATTGTTAAAATCATCGCTACGTTTGTTCATAAAGGAATGTTCTGAGAGAAAGTGACTAAAGCCAAGCATCAAATCACCAACACCTAAAAGTATTATATAAAACATAGTGTGTCATAAAGTTTGATTGACTCTGCTTTGAATTCTATCCCATGTTTGTTAAAATAATTTTCATTTTTATGTTATTGTAGTAGTTTTCAATTTTACATGCTTTATTCTACCTCAAAACACAAATTTATAGTAGTCATTTTCTCCTTCCAGCTAAATATCCAATGCAATGCCACTAAACAGTGCAGGCACATTGCTTACAAAAAAGTCAAAAATATTCAAAGATACCAGTTAAAGAAGAATATTCCTCTGTTGCTTGCAGGATACCCAGAGCGCTTAAGTTACAGATTAGATTATTTAAAATTTACTTTAAAAATATTATAGGACCATCACTGTCTTTAAGGACCTGTGAATTGCAGGCATTATTCAAATACATAGAATAGTAAGATGTAAATCAACAACAAGAAAAGTGTCAAAGTATTCACAAAAGACTTTGGGACTATGTCCATCTGAATATACAGGTTCATAATCCCTAACCTATAATTCCAAAACCCATATACTCTGAAAACTGATATTTTATTTGTAAGTGTGTTGCAAACTTGATAGGTACAAAACTAAAGCTGTACTAACGTGAGAGATTTATGGTCTTTATTTTTTCCATGCAATAGGAATATTCATATAATTCTTTTCAGATATGAAAATGTAGAATTATAGGGTACTTCCCAGAATGCATCTAGTTTTCCATAATATACATCATATACTTACAAAAAAGTCAAGAAAATTCTGAACTCTGAAACACACTAGCCCCAGAGTGTTGAGATAAGAGATTGCAGACCAATATAATTCAAATCCAAAACTTAAAATTTTAGGGGTGCCTGGGTGGCTCAGTGGGTTGGGCGTCCAACTTTGACTCAGGTCATAATCTCATGGTTCATGAGTTTGAGCCCCACGTCGAGCTCTGTGCTAACAGCTCAGAGCCTGGAGCCTGTTTCAGATTCTGTGTCTCCCTCTCTCTCTGCCCCTCCCTTGCTCACACTCTGTCTCTGTCTCTCTCAAAAATAAATAAACATTAAACAATTTAAAAAAAACTTAAAATTTTAGATGTTATTATAATCAAAATGTTCAATACAGCTGAAAAATATAACTCTAGGTAAAGATATGATAGCTGTCTTTTGAGATGAATCAACTCATTCTGTGTAATTAAATAAACCGGTGTACCAACAGGTGAGGGTTACAGAAAACAGTATTGCATCTTAACACAAGACAAACTGAAAACAAAAAGGACTACAACAAGAGTTCTTCATATAGGGTTATGGGGTTACCTAGTGGGGATGTGATAAAGGATTCTAGGTGATCCTTTCCATTCTGAGAGTCTTTAATATCTCAACAACACACTTCAAGTTAATAGTACATCTGGGTTTAGAATTTTATCAACTTTGATTATATAATTTTCAATATTTATGAAAAGATATTTGCTACAAGACATAACTTCATGGAGAGAGGTCAACTCGTCAACATTTCTATACTGTCGTTAAAGTGGAGGGCCAATCAAATTTGTATTTAAGAGAAAAATATAGTGTATTGGGGTTGATTATTAAAAATCTCATTCATATTCTATAATTTTTCTCATACCTAAAACAAACACAATTATTCTATTCTTAAATAAGAAAATTGAGTGTCAGTATTAACTTTGTATGTAAATAAGCTTGAAATTCTTAAAATGATATCTTTTTCTATAAAATAAGATGCTTGACAAACATATTGAAAAATAGCTAATCTAACAATTTTAAGTTTGTTAGAGTAAGGCTGAACTTTTGCCTTTTCTCTAACTTCCAAAATATATTTTCAAGAAACTGGTTGAAATGTTTTTGAAGAAGAGGGTATAATACATTGAAAATTCCAAGAATTTTTGATCAGGTGCTAGGCATTTTTAAAGAAAGACAGTAGACTTCCAAACTATGATTATTTCCAAAGACAGACCACACAGCTGAAAATGGAAAACACATATTTCCAAATGTCATAATACTGTTTAAAGAGCAAGAAAGAGAAAACTAACTATTCCCATATTTGGGTGATTGAAAGTTGATCAACAGGTGATTTTTCTACACCCACCAAAACATTCAGATAAAATTTTCAAAAGAAAGACCTGATAGGAACTCAGCCTTCACACCCACCATCACCAAAGTACTACAAATTTAAGATAAGATTTTATGTGAACCAGTAGTAATCTATTCTTATGCTTTTCTCACCAAAACATACATATCATACATTTTAAGCAAAAAGATAATTCTAAGAATAGAAATAAAGCAAAGTCTTGTCACATTTGTGATTGCAATAGGAAAGACAAATATTACCAGGAATCATACCTGTGGCAGGGCTGAATTGAGCTGTCTCTGGAGCGAATCTCTGTCATAGATGACATCCTGCAGTCTTTGCTGGGCAAGTGAGAGGCTTTCTTGGGTCTCCCGAAGGGTGTCTAGAAGACGGTCCCTTTCATCTAGCATATTCACCATCAGCTGCTCAAAATGGGAGTCTGAGTCTGAGCCACTGCTTTGGGACCCCCTTTGGCTCATTGGGGTGTCCTCATTAATCGTGGGCATCACTTCACACATCATTGCTTAAAGGAAGTAAAGGGGAGGGAAGTCTTAGTACTAAGAAACTACTTGCGATAATGCCACTTGACCCTCAACTCACCAAACTCTGCAACTCATTAGTCTGATTGTCTCTTTCTTCTCCTACACACTGTTCCAACTCCAACTAAATATTTTGACCTCAATGAAATATGATTCATTGACTTCGGCCAATCTACATCCTTTCTCTTTTATTGATAATCTATAAAGCTTCTACCCAAGATACAACTTGGTTTCACCTACTTCTCAAAGATTTGGGGTTTTTTTCATGATTTATTCCTTCAATTCAATTTATAGTAATATGTTATTCAACTTACTAATAAGTGATCTTCACCTGTAAGTTTACAAATCTCTTATAGCTAACACCTCCATTTTACCCTTATTTGTTATATTGTTAAAAGCAAGCAGAGTGTCTGGCTGTTAATGGGTAGGAAGTAAATGATTTTTGAATGACTTAAATAATTGAATGAATTCATGTTCACTCGTTCATTTAGGAAACCTATGAATAATTGAGTATTCATTTTATATAATAATCAGTTTTGACTTTTTAATTTTACCAACAGATTTTTTTGCATACCAACTAGTTTATAGTTTCTTGACTTTACAACTCCCATTTTATTACTTTTATGTGCTCTCTACCTAAATTGTTAAGGTAGTCTACATAAAGTAGATAAAGTGACATTGACTAAATTTGATAGAGGCTTTATGAAACAGACTGAGGTGCATAAGTTTGTTTAGGTCATTATTCCCCTAATTACTGTTAGTATTCCTTTGTCTCCTGAGAACTGCATTGTCTGCTTTCCATCCAAACAATACAAGCTAACACTCTCTCAAATATTCCACAAAACAGACACCATAAACTACATTATCTAATGTAGTAACTTCACATCTCAGCTGTTAATCACAAGGTTCCAGTCATGAAATAAATGAACTGCTTAGAATATTTTTAAATCATTTATTAATTTGATTTAAAATAGACAACAGACTTTTAGATATACTGATATACTGTATAGCATTTTAAAAATCAGAAATTATCTCATTTTCCCTTTTACCTTCTATCTTATGTTTGAAAAAGAATCAAACCCATCTCAATTTCAGTTGTTGTACTGAGGCCAGGAGCTATTAATTAGAGGGCTTGGTTTTGCAGAAGGCTGATGTGGAGATATACTGGTTTTGCTGTTGATCCTGGAGCATTCTTTGGTTTTATAATGCAAGGTCAATTCATTTTTCTGCCTATATATTCCTGTCCTTGGGGAAAATATTTCTGGTGATATAGTCAAATAAAATGTCAAGACTTAACAGGTCAATAGTTAATTACTTTTATGCAATTCTTCATATAAATTGGGTTATTGAGGAGATAAATTCAATTATCTGAATGATCTGGTCAGGGCACACTGAAAACTAGGAAAAACTTTTTAAAAGATAAAAGGAAAGTATCTTGTGACTGATATTCTACATAAAAATTTAAGGGGGGGGGTGAATTGTAGGATAATTCAAGATAATAGTTTGAATTGTTGCTCATCACTCCAAACACTGGGCTACCTGAAGGCAAAAGAATTGACTTGTTCAATTTCTTATTCACCCTAAAATAAGTAAAAGAATAGATACATAAGATGTATTTAAATGCACACACGAGTGCACACACACATTGTTACTATTGCTAACCACTTAACAGATAAAAATATAATATTTTTTGTATTTTTCTCAATTTGAATTTTATTGAAACACTATCACAAAAATGGAAAGAAGACTCGTTTCTAACTGCTATACATCTTCTTTTCATTAATTGAGAAGGAATTGGGAAAAAAAATGTTCCAACACATTTGAATATTAAAAACAATTAGTTCACATGCCATGCATGAAAATCCACACACTGAACAGCTGTGTCATTCTGAGAAATCATTAGCAGGAGCCAATGTGTTTCTTTTTGACATTTAAGGTTAAAACAAAACACTGGGAGAGGAAATGATAGCACTCTGACAATTTGTGCCAGAACACTTGCAAGGTTTACATTTTAGGGTTACTTAAACATTCTTAAATCCGTATTTTACATCATATCCTTCTTGGGAAAAAGCCTTCGTGCATCTTAACTCTGAATTACTCATAAAAACTTGAAATTCCAAGGAAAAGCATAACTGCGGTGATTACCTCAGCTACAATGCCCTCCTGGATATACTACCCTAGTGCTAACAAAGGCTTGGTGTCACCATGGGACATTACACATTCACGAACTTTGGGCTCTTATATCAGTATAAAAGCTGGTGTCTGATTTAGTCAGTCCAGAGATGCTACAATGAGAAGTAGCTTAGGGACTTAGGGTCTTAGCCTATTAATTCACTCAACTTGATTTGATTTCACAACTAAGGCGTTGGAAGGAGAGCAAGTCACATCACCTCTCAAAACCTCAGTATTCTCTTCTGTAAGGGAGGGGGAGAATCCATGATTTTCTTTTAAAACAAGCCCATTGTAAGGCTTCAATAGAATACCTGACTGAGATAACACAGTAAAATTCTAAAGGGCAATTAAAAATTCTAGTATTTATTTAGTTATTGTATAAAGTGAACAACATTAACCTTTTCAGACAGAATATTTTGCCTTTATGATTCATTCTAATTCTAGGCCTAAAGTTTTAATTCCAGTGGGTACTCTGAACTCTTCAAATCCAATTGGGAGAAATTAAACTATGCAAAAGTTACTTAGGAAATAGATGACTTAATCTGCTTTTTCTTCACCAACAGACAACCCAGATGAGCAAATCTAAAGTCTTTTTACCAAAACCAGAAGAAAAATTTTTTTTCTAAAAAATTTAAAGGTCACTTTCATGAACTAGCTTAGTTTCTGGCACTAGAACTCCTATCCTGTCTTATATAAATGACAAAATACTTGTATAACCCTGAAAACAAAATACAACCTGTTTCTAAATGCATATTTGGGTATTAAGATCATATATTCAAGGTAAGAGTTAAACACCCTATTGTAGAATGGCCAACATCTGAAGCAACTTCCAAAGGCTGTCTACCCTCTAGTGTACTCCATCTTCCTATACCACTTTTAACTTTTACAATCATTTTCAGTCTTAAAAATTGTATTGTACCACACAATTCCTGAAAAACCAGGAAGGACATCCTAACAGCTCACTTGGATATTTGCCTTTTCAGCACCCCTCTCCAAAGCCAATTGAATTTATGAATTATGTTATCCTCTTCTAGATGTTGATGCCTGTTCATGAAATTACCTAAGGTTTCAAGACCTAGTTAGAGACATTGTTTATTTTGTTGTGAAAGGAAAAAAAAATAATAATAATCTGATTGGTTTAATTGTCCCAGTGCTTAAATTTAGCTGGAAGAATTTTATACCAGGAAAACCAACTCCCTTACTCTTAGTATGTAACCTTGACTGTCTTCCAGATCTCACAGATTTCAAAATAAAAGTTTTGAATGCCCACTGGAGTCGTTACCCAAGGGCTTTCAAGATCCAATGTGTTTCTTAGTAATATACGTCTTTCAAGAAGTACTTATTCAGATATGACAATGTTACAAAAGGCTTTTTTTTCTGTCAATGAATCACTTTATTGAAGCAAATCATTGGGATTTAGACCCAACTAGAGGCAAAGATGCAATTATTCTGGGTAGTTTCCTCTTCAAAGATTTAGTCTTAAGAACCAACCCAGCTCCACCTCAGTTAACCCACAAGGAGTGAGAGAAATCCTAGCCATTGTCTGATTACATTACATGAATATTCCTCCTCCTATTTAACTCTTTGAAATCCCTTGTCCTCAGGAAATATTATGACCACCTCTAATGGAAGCATTTTGCACTTTCTTTACCCCAGTGCTTTTACAGATGGCCAGCAGCCAGCCCTCGCCACACAGCTGGACAGTTATCTCTCAGCCACACCCCCCCACCACCACCCTGAAGTTGACTTCATAATTTCCACACTAAAATTCTGTATGGTTTGCCCAACGAGAGACAGCCAAGTCGGGAGGAGGTGGAGAAACAGGAGAAGGGAGAGGATGGGGGTGGAAAGCAAAAGGTATGGAACAGTAATTGGCAAGGAGGAATTTGCATCTCATCTTCCCTGGGGGCGGGGTGGGGCCGGGGCCGGGGGTGGTAAAAAATAAATAAATAAATAAACAAATAAGGCGGAATGGAAACCTTGCAACTCGAACACAGTTTCGGTACCTAATGTCTGTAATTTCGGGTCCTGCTTCTTCAGTTGATCAATGACAACCGCAGTCTCAGGCTTGACGAGAGGGGAAGCTCACAGCCGGCACTCCTGGACCATTTCCCTAGCAACCGGAGGAGAAAGGCAGCTTAGACACTCGCGTGCCCCGGCGCCCTCTCTGAACGTGCCCCGGCTGGGTGGCGTGGCAGCAGCCCGGCATCTTCCCGCGGCTCCGTCAGCAGCCAAAAGGAGAAGCGTCCATCGGAAAAATGGCATATTACAAATTTTGCTTTGGGAAGCAGAGCTCGGTTCAGACCATTGTCAAAGGGAGGAGAGGGGGAGGCGGCTCTTAAAGCAGTAGCGGCCCCTTTGGCGGAGCAGCCTCGGCTTCCCGCGTGCAGCTGGTGACCCGGGGCGGGGAGCCGGGAGCAGGGGACTGGGTTGGACTCACAGAAACTTAACCGAGCAGCGCCGCTCCCCAACCCCCCCCCCGGCCACCATCCCCCCTCGCAGGCCACTCGGGGTGGGGGGGGGGTCCCTGCAAACGCGAGCTTTGGGGAAAGGCGAGAGGAGTATCTGGAAGAGAAGTTCTCCACCCATGCCCCCACCCGGAGCCTCTCCGGAGTTGATGGCTAACGCCGAGAGTTGGGAAGCTAAAGGGAAGCGACTCCCCAGGGATGCGGGGAGCACGACAGGTCGTCTCCCGGCCCCCAGACTGTTTCCGCGCCAGGGCGTCTCATCGAACTCAAAAGAGGCGCCTCTTCTCCGGAGAGGCGAGCCGTCGGCCCCCCACACCCGACTCTCCTCCCAGCCTCTTGGCGAGCCTCGTTGCTTGCACCAGTCGGCCGGGGGGGACCAACCTGCCGGGAGCCGGTGCGGACGCTACAGCATCGTCTCTCCTCACTCGCCTCGTGCTGTCGCTGCCGCCGCTCCTCCTCCCCCGCCTCTCCCCCCTCCTCCTCCTTGGCAGCCGCCACCTCCTCTTCCTCTGGAACCAGGGCTTCCCCTGGAAGCTGCTGCAGTGGTTTCCACCGGCCCTTAAATAAATTCTGAAGTAATCACGTCTTTGCTCTCCTCCTCACGCACACGCGCTCGCGGATACACACGACTCCCTCAAAGCCGCTCCCGGGCTGCTGGGGCTGGCGGCCGTCCCAGCGCCCCCTGAGAAGCCAAGGCTGGGGGTGGGCAGGTGTGGGCAGGGGGTGCGCTCTTCCTCGTCCGGGCTTCCCCCGCACAATGGTCGCCGCAGGAAAGCGCGTGTCGGCTGGTGCTGTGGGGAGGCCGATGCGCTTGGGCACCTTCTCGCTCTCTGGCCTTCCGTGCTTGTCATTTCTCTAAGCAGCGCCCTGCTCCCCGGACCGAGGCACGGTGATCATGGTTGACCTGAGTCAAGCTAGGGTGTGGTGGCATCTGTCACTTCTCACTGCCTCTCCAGCTCTTCTCCATGCATTGCTTTGGCGATAAGGATGGTGTGCGAAGTCCTCCCCGCCCTAGTAAATTTCAGGGGTGAGCAAAGTCTGGTCTTTGGAAAGGGGTTCCAGTCCCCCTCTATACCTACACATCTCTTTAACCTCTTCTCCTTTCCTTCTGCCGTCAGTACAGACTCATTCCGCCAGGAATAGGGAGGAAGCAGGAGACAAAACCAGTACCCACTCTGAGAAGGGAGGAAATGTTGTCAGGGAGGGAAATTAGCCTCGCCTAGTTTTAGTGAACGGGAAGAGGCCACGGAGAAGGGAACAAGGAGAAGGATTAAACTCTGTGCATAATATGGGGATTAATGCAAGTATCCTCAGGGTTTAGGGCAAGAAATCCAAAAGGCATGTTTTGCTTTTGTGTATCACAAAGAGTCCGAAGATAACTGAAAAAATAGTTTGTGAACACCATCTCACTTAAATCAAGTACAATATCAGGAAACAGGATCTTTTCTTCTGGAGTAGCATTTAATTCAGTTAGCAACCCCATAGTGAAATGCGAGGCCAAGTTCATATATTTCCCCCTTCTCTTCTAGACTGTTATTCAAATTCTGCATCATGACATAATCCTGTAGTAATTAAATATAAGAACTAGGTATTTATCCAAAGGATACAGGAATGCTGTTTCAAAGGAGCACATGCACTCCAGTGTTTATAACAGCACTATTGACAATAGGCATAGTATGGAAAGAGCCCAAATGTCCATCGACTGATGAGTGGATAAAGAAGATGTGGTGTGTGTGTGTGTGTGTGTGTGTGTGCGCGCGCGCGTGTGTGTAGGAATATTACTTGGCTATCAAAAAGAATGAAATCTTGTCATTTGCAACAACGTGGTTGGAACTAGAATGTATTATGCTAAGTGAAATAAGTCAGTTGGAGAAAGACAAATATCATATGATTTCACTCATATGTGAAATTTAAGATACAAAACAGATGAACATAAGGGAAGGGAAGCAAAAATAATGTAAAAACAGAGAGGAAGACAAACCATAAGAGACTCTTAAATACAGAGAACAAATTGAAAGTTGCTGGGAGGGTGTTGGGGTGGAGGATGGGCTAAAAGAATTGGGACATTAAGGAAGACACTTGTTGGAATGAGCACTGGGTGTTATATGTAAGTGATGAATCACTAAATTCTATTCCTGTAATCATTATTACACTTTATGTTAACTAATTTGGATTTAAATTAAAAATAATTAGGTATAAGAATAATTAGATGATTCATTAGATGTCTACTGAAGCATTATTTCTGAAACATAACATGCATATAGATTACCAATGGATCTTATTAAATTGTGGATTCTGATTCACCAGGACTGGGGTAAACCCTGAGCTTCTATACCTCTAACAGCTCCCAGAGAAGATCACACTTTGACTAACAAGGGTCTAGACCACTCAATCAACCTACCATTTGATGTGGCTTAACCACTCTTAACTACAGAAAATTCATTAACTCATGCGATAGTCCAGTCCATTTTCAGACAGACCTAATTTAATAATAACTTTTGCATATTAATCATATATCAGTACTCTTTTAACTTTCACTCTCTGGCATTTCCCAGAAGACATAAAATGCCCTTTATACTTGAAAAAACTTCATATGTTTAAAGACAGTTTATATGTCACTCGGTAGAAGAATTCCTTTCTTATTAAACCTTGGTTCTAATTTCCTTAGTAATCAACATTTGCCTTGTACAGCTTCATATATTGTAACCATTTCCAAGAAGAGTGTTGATTTGCCTGACTCCCATTCACACATCAAATAAAAGTTTTAATTCTCAGTATAATCCCTACACGCGGCTGACACACAACTAAAGGATACCCAGTAGATGCTATCACAAAAAGGAAGAATTTGATAATGGAAGGCTGGAAATAGTCATAGGTAAAAAATATTTTAGTAAGAAGAGATAGTCTTCATGGGCACTCTCAGCTTAGAAACGATACGTTCTCATTTTCTTACCACTAACATCACTACAAAAAAAAAATAACCTTTTCAATCAAAACTGAGGAGCATTTATAAATAGCAATTTTGCAGAAGAAATTAGGTCAGCCAATTCACATGAGTAAAGAGGAGTCACCCTCTACACCAGTTCTTCTAGTTTAATAGCCCTCAAATTTAGCATGTAGGAGAATCTCCAGAAGGCTTGTAACAACACAGATTTCTGAACTCCATCCCAAGAGTTGCAGATTCAGCAAGTCTGTGGTATGGTCAGGGAGCTTGCACTGCTAATAAATTCCCGGGCGATGGACTACTGCTAGGTCAAGAATCCCACTTTGAGAACTACTGCTTAAATAAATCTGAAGAAATTTGGGAACAATATACATAGAGATCCACAAACACATTTCATCTTGTTCATTGAAGACAAAAAGTCTCTCAAACAAATATAGAACCAATTGATATGCTACAGTTATCATCTGCTCTTTAATAACCAAGGATCACTGATTATGATGAGATATGCTTATCTTCTGGTCAACTAGTTTTAGGAAGAGATAGTGCAGGGCACCTGGGTGGCTCAATGGAGTAAGAGTCCAACTCTTGATTTCGTCTCAGGTAATGATCTCACCGTTGGTGAGTTCAAGCCCCCGCCTTCGGGCTTGTGCTGACAGTGGGGACCTGCTTGGGTTTCTCCCCCTCACACGTTGCCTCTCCCCCAGCTCACTCTTTCCCTCAAAATGAATAACTAAACTTTAAATAAAAAGGGGGAAGAGGTAGTAAAAATCACCCCTTTCATTAGTCCCAATACCTTTTATCAATGGAAAGATTTAGTCCATAGAGGTATACAGTGTTACTAGTCACACTTACTAATGTTCCCTCCATATATTTTATTTTACATATGATTTTTTTCTATATATTTTCTTAAGTGGGAGGTGTCATACAACTACTCTTTAGTAATAATAATAAAAAGGGCTTTTTTTTTTTGATCAAGGATGGTTTTGTTTACAAGGATTAAGTTACTGAGATCAAAGCACAAGAGAAGCAAGGGCCATGACAACAACAAAGATTCTGTAAGTGACAGCAATTTGTCTTTTGAGTGCAAGGATAATTTGGATGCAAAAAGAGAGCAAATAATATTAGTTGTAATAGACATGTTGATCTCAATATCACCTCATTTCAATCGTATAGTTACTCATTCTAAAAATATTTCGCCTATATTCACAATAGTTTATGTTAACATTGTTAAAATAATTAAATGACATTTTTTTGCACTTATGCTTACTGTTGAGTTTAAAACTGAAGACAGATTTGAATAAAAAATAGAAGTAACTCCTTTCATACACTTTACCTATAGTTTTGTGGGAATGTGAATTTTATTTTATTTCATTAAGCAGCAAGGCCACACAATACTATGACATCGTATTATTTAGAATAAGCAACAAAACACCAAATACATAATGACTCAATCCCAAATGAAGTTTATTCTTCACTCTCTCAATATTCCAAGGTAAGACTTGGTCAGTGGTCTCCTTTCTTTCACACAGTAATTTGGGCACCTTTCTTAGCTGGCCCCTGCCATCTCCTCTGGTTTTATATCCAGATGGTGAAAGGAAAAATATAGGGTACAGGAAGCACCCCACTTCTAAAACCCTTGGTCCAGAAGTAACACACACTTTTCTCATGTTCCATTGCCAAGAACAACCCACCTGCAATATCCACTTATAAGAGAAGCTGGAAAAGTAGTCCACAGAGCCTTAACGCTGAAAGAAGAATAAAAAGGCTCTTGTTGAAAACTTAGACAGTTTCTCCCACATACTGTTTGTGAAATGATAATAGAAAGAAAAGGTATGTAAAAGCATATTATGTTTAATTTTTCTGTTATGCACACATTAAAAAATAGATCAAATGCAATGAATTGAAATGAATTGTCATGAAATTCATATCCGGTTCTATCATAAATAGTAAGCACTTTTTATTATGTAGGTTTCATGTTTCTAGTGTTAATGCTACACATTACTCTACTTACTTGTCTAAAAAACAAACTGCAGAATAGGAGAGCTATACTAAGCACATTGTTGCTAACACTTGTGCCTCCACATGAATATATAAGCATCAATTCTCACAAGATAAATTGTTGTGAAAAGACTACATTAATCAGCCTTTATCTATGCATTTACATGGGATTACTGTAAAATGTACCAATTTGACAAATAGTCACTGAGATTTCAGCTCATAACTAAGAGTATCTTAGCTTTCGAGAAAAGCAAAAACTGTTAGTTATTGTCTAAAGTCAAAGTATGAGAAGAGAAGGCAAGTTCCAGAGAATTTTCTCTTGCATCATTCTGTGCTATCTGACATCAAATCTAAGACTAATACCAAGGCACTGTAAACAAACAAAATAGTGAAAACTTCAGAAATATTTTTTCTCCTTTTAAAAGGAAAAATAACATTTGTAGGGGAAAAATCTGTTATGTTCCTCCTCTTTAGATCACTATGAGGTGAAATATCAAGGGAGAAGAAACATCCTAAATACATTCAGCAGTTGTTTTCACCTAGATTTACTCTAATATAAAGCCCCATAATAAAGTTTTTCATTTTTGCCTCTGCTCAAATTCTGGGATCCTCACTTATAATTCTCTAAGAATTATAGAATTTTATGCTGGGAACACTAATCTAACTCCATTCTTACAGGTGAGTAAATTAAAACTCATTACTAATAATTCCTGGGTTTTCCACCTCAAGCACCTGAAGAAGCTAGGTACACACGGCTTGACTTCTTTTTTTTTTTTTTTTTTTTAATTTTTTTTTTCAACGTTTATTTATTTTTGGGACAGAGAGAGACAGAGCATGAACAGGGGAGGGGGCAGAGAGAGAGGGAGACACAGAATCGGAAACAGGCTCCAGGCTCCGAGCCATCAGCCCAGAGCCTGACGCGGGGCTCGAACTCACGGACTGCGAGATCGTGACCTGGCTGAAGTCGGACGCTTAACCGACTGCGCCACCCAGGCGCCCCACGGCTTGACTTCTGATATGCACTTTTTAACTTCTGTCAAATATAAATCTTCCAGAATTTGACTCAAACTTATTTCTGATTACCTAACTACCTTGATTATTGACATCACTGATACCAATCTAATATTTCTTTGAATCAGTTGGCAACACAAATAAATTGAATAAAGTTGAGCTCAGTGATTACTGCTGTTCTTTTGGTGAGACATCTTTGGGGAAAAAAATCACCATTTCTTTTTCATTCAAAGACATGTGCAAGCAGTCATAGACAGTCAAGTAAACAATGAAAATAACTTAGATGGGTAATCTTCACTTTGGATATACTTTAAAAATTCATAGAGTAATGAAGCACATGAATGTATGATTTAGAAAGACTATAATTAGAAAACAGTATCTTCAGTATTAAAGTAATAAGAAAAATTTACTTTTTTTAAGTTTATTTATTTTGAAAGAAACGGAGAGAGCATGAGTGCGGGGGGGGGGGGGGAGGGGGGGAGGGGCGGGAGGAGCAGAGAGAGAGAGGGAGAGAGAAAGACTCCCAAGCAGTTTCCACACCAGCAGCGCAGAGCCTGATGTGGAGCTCAAACTCATGAAACTGACCCAAAATTAAGAGTTGGATGCTTAACCAAACTGAGACACCCAGGTGCCCCTAAATTAATAAGAAAAATTTAATAACAAGAAGTCCTAGACAGTTGAAGTCTGTACAAAACTTCCTTCAAAATGACAATTATATAATGTACTTAGCAAATGGCTCTTGTGTTCTCAGGCTGAAATGGAGTGGAAATACGTTCATAAATGTAGAGGGGTGAGATGTGGAAGGGAGGTCAAGACTAGGTGGGGAAATGGCAAGTGTTCTAGCATGTGCTAATGGGTAAAAAGTCATTCCAAAACCTAGTAATGTAAAACAACAAACATTTTCTTATTTAATCATGGTATCAGTTGGTCAAAATTTGAGAAGTTCTTGCCTACATAGTTCTGGCTTAGAATCTCTCATGTGGTTGTAATGTGACAGTGGCTAGGCCTGGGAGAGTAGAAACTCTAAAACAGCTCAGGCTGACTGGAGAGATATCTCTAACTCTATTTCTCTTCTCACCCCCTCCTTCTGTGGTCTTATGGCTTCTACATGTGGATTGCTAAGAAGGATAGGTTGGGCTTCCTCGCAGCATGGCAGCCTAAGGGCAGTCAGATATCACAGCAGAAGTCAAACCAAGTGGTGAACAAGGCAGAAGCTTGTTATGTCACTTTTTATGACCTAGCTTTGGAAGTCAAGGTGTCACCTCTGCAACATTTCATTATTGGATGCCAGTCACCAGCCCACTTGATTTCAAGGGAATGAAACATAGACCCTCACCTCTCAATGGGAGGAGCATCAAAATCACATGGTAAGAGAAGTAATATTGAAGCCATTTTTAGCAAATACAATCACCCACCGTAGGCTACTTTTGTGAAATGCACATTTGCTGTGAAAATATTCTATTATATGAATAAGTTTTTAGTTTGTAAAGTGTAGGCAAAGTATTTTAGAATGTTTTAAAAATAGGTGAAGTGTTGGTAAGTAAAATGTTTGTTAGAAATGGGTGGAATTCATGAGAATTGTCCAATATAAGATAAGTAGTTATAAAGCAGAGCATACGTGTGTTAAACATAGGCAGAGAGGGATGGAAATATCAGAGATACATAATATTTATGAGATACCTGGAAACTATATATTTATAGTATGTAAATATACCTAATAATAAATATACAAGAAGCCTGTATGTATTTAGGATACAATAGATATACATGAAAAATTATCTTTCAAAAGTCTTTATTTGGCCATCATTGGTGACTTCAATTATGACTTTATATGTCTTCTGCTTAAATAACACAAATAAAACTCATTTCTGTTCATTAGGCTAACGGGAGAACTACATCTATCAGCCACGTGTATTTGTCCCTGCACCTATGAATCATTGAGCCAGAGTGTATTTTGTCTTTTGAACAAAGCTCAAGCTTCAAGCCTGGTCTTTGTGACCACACCATCAGTTTGGAAGGTTGATGTAGTAGAGAGAGTAACAGGACATTTGATTATTGCATACCTCAGGATTATGACCGTGTAGCCCTTCCGCACTGTACCATATTCTGTGTCTTAACCTACCCTCTTTCCCCTTGCTTCTGTGTGTTTTTAATAAACTAGATAAAATGTGTCATTTAAGTATTTTAATTTGTTCTGTGAGCTTTTCTGTATCATGACCTCCCGGATAGTGTGCTGTTGATCTACTCGGAGGCTACCATTGTATTAAGGTAATGTCCTATGACACTTCATATTGGGAAGTGAGGAGGCAAAGTTTGGGTTCTTTTAACTCCAAATATTTTTCCATATTTTTTGGATTGGGCCCCAAACAAAAACAAACAAAAAACAACAGTAAAAAACCTGATCTTAACTCACCAGGTGCCAGTCAACTGGCTTTTCCCTGGAATCCCTGAAGTCTCATTCAGCCACAGAACCCAAAATTATGCCATATGTGTAAGTTGTGTCAGACAACCACCAACAAATGGTGCCAACCTGCGACTGGGTCCAGGTTAAAATTGTATAGGGGACCCGGAACCTGGACTCCTGGCAAGTTGGCAGTAAAGGCTCATTATTATCCTTTGATTAATCTTGAAATTATGCAAATGTTCATATTATGTAATTAAATTTATTTTAGTAATCATTTACTATAGTAAATATTCGTTACAGTACACGTCTGTGTTTTCTTTTCATTTACTTTCTCAATCAATTTTAGAGTTTTCGTATTATAAAATGAGTCTTTGGATTTTGGATATCATACATTTGTAAACAAAGTTTCTATTCCTGTTTCTAGGAGTCCATGAATCATCTAAGAACCAGCTGGCATAGGGAGTCAGGAGTCACACAATATGATAAGAGAAAACTTGGAGGTGATATGGGAACCCAGAAAAGAACCATCTAATCTATTTACGAGAAATCAGAGCTGAGGAAGAGAAAGGTTTACTAAGTAAATCATGAATGGATGGTGTGAAAATGTAACAGCAATGGCAAATAACCAGAGACAGATAAACTATAACTTACATACAGAAGAGGACATAGTGACAGTTTGGCTACTATATGAAGATGGGGGAGACATAGACTGAGAGAAGAGAATAAAAATCGAAGCAGCAGCCATGACCATGAAAGAATATGTAAATCTTGTTAAAGAGCCTAAAATTTATCCTGAGGGAGCCTAGGAAAATTTTAAATCAAGAAAAAGGAGAACATATTTTGGAAGGAGCAGGATAAAAAAAATAGGAAAGAAGAAAGCTATTATAGGTAAGGTATGAAGATAGAAACACTCTTCAGTGGCATATGAAACAGGCAGGAGAATATTTAGGTTAAAACAAAATGAATGTAGTTTTGACCATGTTGAAATTTATTATCTGACTGTGAGCCATCCATTTACAGATATTCAAAATACATTGGAAAAGCTAACCTATCAAATGAGAAATCTGATTGTTTGGAAATCATTAGTGGTATTTTAAACCACGGAAGTGAACAATATTGATGACAAAAAGTGCAGGATTAGAAAAGAGAGCTGAAGTCCAGAATCCTAGTGAACACTAATATTTACAAAATGATTCTAACAAGAAATAGGCATATAAGAGAGAAAAATCAGGAGGGTATATGACATGGATACAAGTTAAAAAAAAAAAAACATTGCAAAAAGTGGGGGATGGTGACTAGTGTCAAATATTCCTGAAAAATCAAGTAAGATTTAAAAAGGGGAAAATAACTTGTGTATTTAGCAAGAAGATATTACTAGAATATTTAGTAAAGAAAGTTTCATTGAAGTGATAATTATAGAAGACAAATCACAATGGCTTAAGGAGATTACAGGTTGAAATAGTGTCCGTCCAAGGAATATGGCTACTGGTGGTGGGAAAGGGATAGAGTAAACTGAAAAGAGAATATAAGAGTTCTTGTCTTGGAGTCACTGGAGCTCCACATAGTCCTTTGGTGGGCTTTAGCAAGTTCTAGAATCCCCTGAAATAATATGCAAAAAATAATTTGTATGTGTATATACACAAGTGCATTTTTTAAATAAATATTGATAGTATGAGATTCTTGAGGGCAGAGATCAAAAGATTAGTAACCAGAGCTGTATGTAATATATTAGATACCCATTAGTTTTTATACTCTATGTATAATTTTTATAACTTGCAGAGACCTAAATTTGTATATAATCACAATATATTATTGTGACTAGTTTTTGTGAGACAAGAAAACAAATCTACTTACTTTATTGTAATGCGTATTGTTATATATTTTATTACTATTTGCTATTACTCACAATATTCCCTGAAGAAGATTTTAAATCCCCACCTGTTGCAATGCTTATTGCACTGCCTTCCATAGGGAGAGTGTGCATCCCTCCTGTATTGACATAAGCCTGCTCATGTTTCTTGACTGTGTTCATGGAAGAAGTGGCCATACCGGGACCTAAAAAAATTTTATCACAGTTTTTCTATGGTTCTTTTCCTTCTGCCACAGATCCAAGAGAGATGCTATTCCTTTAGCCTAATATACTAATATACTTTCCAAAATTATATCTTTAGCTAATGTGTTCCCACATCAATATTCTTGGGATATTGTTGCCATTCTCAGGTTTTTCTCCTTTTCCATTCTATGTAACCAATGCAAAGGAAGGACTGCATCAAGAATTTTACTTTTTTTCACAGAACAAGTATATATTGAGGAATGACAGAATATTACTTAATATGAACCATGCAAAAAGAAAATTGGCCACACTCCCTGGGGTCCTAAGGAGTAAATAAGACAAAATCACAATGGACTTTGGCATAAAAATGTAAAGGTATAATCCAGTGAAATTTTATGGAAATCAAAGCAGTAATGTTCTCAAAGAAGGTAGATGTTAATTCGGTTTTAAATGTTTTGTTTGTTTTTTTAATGAGTAAAAGTATGAGTAAACAGCTTGAAGAGTTACACATAATTAATTTGGGGGATGGAGGTAGTGGAGAAAGAGTTATGATGAGAAGGACCATCTGACTAGAAAGATGTCCTAAGACAGTGATAAGACAGCAAAATTGCCAATTATTCACCTGCTCAAATAAGTGACACCAAAACTTTTGTGACAGAAGGAACCAAAGGCATTTGGAGTACAGAGCAAAAACATCATTATGTTGATTGTAGGTGGAAATAGGTAACAGAGGAGGAGGAACAAGGAGTTAACTTGGAAATACAAGATGATGTTTAATACTTGGTTTGGAATTAAACATATAGGGCTTGGAGGAACAGCGTTAATCCAAGTGGCTGGAAATACATTTTTATATTCATATAATTTCTTCCCTCCTCTAATTCATTCCTTATTTATGGATTTCATTTCTTTCATATTATATATGTCTTAAGCATCTTGATGTGTCAATGTTAAGGAAGTGGCAGTGAATTTTAAAAGACAAACCTATGCTCATGGAGTTCATATACCAGTATTCATTTATTTCAAAATATTTATTACAGATCTTCTTTTTATCAGACAATTCATCAGTACAATGGGACCCAGTAACAAACATCAGTTATTGTCCAGTGCCTTGCAAACCACGGACCCATGGTCTGTGTGTACGTGTGTATATACAAAAAGAATCTTTTACCCAGAAGCATGTCATAAATATCCGACTCTTAAAATGCACTTTACTTCTATATCCATTTCTATTAAGGTACAGAGAAGCTTAAACATAAAATGTGCTTCTAAAAAACATATTTATTTTTTGGGAGAGTGCAAGTGGGGGAGGAACAGATAAAGGGGGACAGAGGCTCTGAAGCGGGTTCTGTGCTGACAGGCTAACAGTACCAAGCCAATGTGGGGCTCAAACTCATGAACAGTGAGATCACAGATCATGACCTGAGCTGAAGTCAGACGCTCAGCTGACTAAGCCACTCAGGCACCCCTCAAATGCACTTTACAAAATTGTTCTTTATTGTCTCTTTGTATTTGTTTATTTTCATGCGTGGCTTTTATGACTATTATGATGTTTCCACATTTTAATACAGTTGACAAGAAAACAATTTGAAATAATTATTTGGAAATAAAAATGCACAAAATTAGATATCTGATAAGGGGTTAACATCCAAAATATATAAAGGACTTATACAACTCAACACACACAAAAAACAAATAACCCAATTTAAAAATGGACTGAGGAACTGAATAAACATTTTTCCAAGGAAGGCTAAGAGACACATAAAAAGATGCTCAACATCACTAATCATCAGGGAAATGCAAATGAGAACTACAACCAGATTTCCCTCACTCCTGTGAGAATAACTAAAATCAAAACACAAGAGGGGCATCAGGGCCTCTCAGTAGGTTAAGTGACCCACTCTTGATCTTGGCTCAGGTTGTGGTCTCACAGTTTGTGGGATCAAGGCCTTGTAGGCTGTGAACTCTAACAGCCTGCTTGGGATTCTCTATCCCTCTTTCTCTGCCCCTTTCACTAGCATGTGCATGTTTTCTTTCTCTCTCTCTCAAAATCAATAAATAAACTTTAAAAAATACACAGGAAACAAGCGTTGGTGAACATTGGACCACTCGTGCAGTGTTGGTGGGAATGCAAATTGATATAGCTACTGTGAAAAACAGTATGGAGTTTCCTTAAAAAATTAAAAACAGAATTACCATATGATCCAGTAATCACACTACTGGGTATTTACCCCCCTCCCATATGAAAACACTAATTCAAAAAGATATATGCATCCCTATGTTTATTGCAGCATTATTTACAATAGCCAAGATATGGAAATAACCCAAGTGTCCATCCATAGATGGATACATAAAGAAGATATGCTATGTATACACAATGGGATATTAGCTGTAAAAAAGTGAAATCTTGCCATTTGCAACATCATGGGTGGACCTAAAGGGTGTAGTACTAAATGAAGTAAGTCAGTCAGAGAAAAGCAAATACCATATGATTTCACTCATGTGGAATTTAAGAAACAAAACAAACCAAAAAATAGATTTAAATACAGAGCACAAAATGGTGATCGCCAGAGGGCAGGTGGATAAGAGCATGCGTGTATAGATAAAAGGGATTAAAAATGACACAAAATTGTATTAGTGATTTCTGAACCTCTTCAAAATCTAAGGACAATCAATTTTAAAGATATACCAAAGAATACAATTCTCTTGGAAATTAATTTCTGTCCATTTGGGTTTCAGTGTCCTACATACAAATTAAAAAAAAAAAAAGAACAAAAGAGAAGTGAAGGAAAACAAAGATAAAAAATATTCTTTGCTCTCTAAAAATATAACTGCATCAATTTATCAAATACTTAAATGTTACAAATAGTAACTATGTACAACTTCCCAAGCAAATTATCAGGAACAAATCTCATAATCTTTTCCTTCAAACCTCTGTTTCCTTATGAAATAAAATACACTAAGATAGTTATTAAAACACCTTTAAAATGACCTGGAATTAAAATTTAAGCATCATTAATCAGAAACTTTTAGACTGATTTTTAATTTCATTTAGTAGTTATTAAGGGTAAAAATAAAAATTCTTAGAGCACCTTTAAATATAATGCTGAAAGTTTTTAAGATTAATTGAATATACCTGTAAAGCAGATTCTGCTTTAAGTGACAACATTTGATATATTTTTCGATTTATTAACAATTGTAGCAAATTCAATTTGAAATGAATTGGCCTTGAAACTGTCAAAATTAGATATCAATCTATGCCTTAGTCATTTAATTACAATTAAATTTACAATGAAATTCCAGAGCACCTATTATGTACTTCTTACTGCAATTTCCCAAGCTCCTGCTATTTCAGTATTTCACTATGAGATATTAAAATTAAATATATATGTATATATCATGCATGGTGATCAAATAAACATGTGGACATGGTGATATCAAGAATCTCTGTATGTTTCTCCTTTGTTTCAAACTCATGGGAGCCAAAACCAGGTTTATTTCTTTTCTTTGTATCCCTACCTCCTCTCAAGTTTCTCTTTGCTCTGAATGACACATCGAACCTTCCAGTAAATAAGCTTCATAATTTTGAAATCTCTATTTAACTGATTCTATATTTTGGCCTGGTATCTAGTATGATACCAAGATTTGTTGAGTTTTAATTACAAAGTATTTCTGGTTTTTTTCTTTCTTTCATTGTGATGTAAATCTTATGCCATATTATTATAGAAGTTATTTAACTGACTGTAATAATCTTGTAGGCATTCAACAAGTGTAGGGAGAAGTCAGAATATAAACGGTCTTGGGGCAAGCCTCAAGTAGGGAGGTGTAGTGACAGATTATACACAAATATTTCAGCAGGCAGAGCATCTGAACCATCATGTCCGCACATAACAGGTGAGACTCCAGCAGTCAAGCAGGACCGAGTGGGATGTCTGGCAGCATGTGCGGTTTACTCGGATACACACTGAAGCACAATTTCAGCCCACATGCGGGTTGCAAGAGAAAGGCAGGAAACTTGCCCCAAGGAAATAAAATGTCCTGAAAGCATTATCTAAGCAGACTGCCTGGTTTCAAATCCTATCATAGGCTAGCTGACCTTAGGCAAATGATTTAAACTTTATTTAAAATAAAGTTAAATAAATAAATAAATGCATGGGAAATAACTGTCTTTCCCATTTCATTATGTGTAAAAGAAGGATAAAATCGTATCTACATCGTAGGATTAAAGAAGATCATTTGCATACAAAGCTAAATAAATGCCAGCTATTATTAGCACCAGTGATTCCAGACCTGAGAAACCAGGCAAAACCTAGTATTTGCAGCTGAGACAAAAATTAGAGGTCACAGTAGAGCAAATTTGTATAAGCAGATAAAAGTCAGGGATGGTCTTGATAGATAAACATACCTTGCTCTACCCTCTCAATTCTGTAGCTTCAAGTAAAAAATGCATAACTAAATTATACAGAATTTATGTTAACATTTAAGGCACCAGCGTACCATTTCGTTTATTAATGATTTTATAAAATGCTTTCTAATACATTTATCTTCATTGCCTCTTCATCAGAGTGTAAACACGTGGTTAGGTCAGATTGTTAACGTGTGAGAACCCTTTATATCTTCGTTTGGGGGAAAATACATTTCAAATTACCCTTTTTTGGGACTTCAGCTTGTATTCCTAAATTGTATGGTATGGAGCTCAAACAGTGTATGAGAAGGCAGAGCAGACAGAGATATCCAAATAATACTGATTCGCCAGACAGAGATATCCAAATAACACTAGTTCTCTGACAAGACTATCTAGGAGTTCTTTTAAAAGGCATGAAAACACAAGGCAAAATATTATTAATATGACTATGTTAGGATTATACATGTTTTTGAACTATAGAAGATATCCCTGTGTTTAAATTCATAAATTATTAATTCATCCAAAAATATTTATTATGTCAGATACAACACGGAATGTGACATACTTTCTTTGAGCAATTAATATAATTGTTAACTTCAGATGAGTAACTTATCAAAACAAGCAATATCTACGTAAACTATTGTAAGGTATTATTTTTACTCTAAAATTGGTAAGAAGTATGTGCTTCCATAGCACTCCAAGTTTTCATAACTGCTTTACTCTATATCAAACTGTTTTATTTATTCATTAATTTATGTATCCCTTCTACTTCACCAAGATGTCATTTATTTGATTTCCATGTCAATATTATAAGTTTCAGGCTAACTTCTGATATCATCAAGGATAGTAGTTATGAGAAAATATTTTAATCTCCCAGTACTGGGATTTTGCATTTCCTTACAAGAGAACATTTTCTTTTCTTTTTTCTTTTCTTTTCTTTTTTTTCTTTTCTTTCCTTTCTTTTTCTTTTCTCTTTCTTTCTTTCTTTCTTTCTTAGAAAAGCAACCGTCTTCAAAACCTTAAATAAAACGTGTATTTTTTTTAAAATACTGAACTCACAGTAACTATTTTTATGGTAAAATGTGACAAAATTTCCAAACAGAAGGCATGTTACAGGAAACTCTCTTAAGTACTCTAAGATAATTTGAATATTTGGGTTCATATCAAAAACTGAACATTAAAATTATATTGGGAATAAAGCTGGGAGTTTCTTTTTTGTAACATGGGAAAATACAATTTAACTTTTCCATTTTACTACAAGAATAAACAATATTCCTGTCAGTGTTTAAGAATATCATTATATCCTTTTATGTTTATTGCCATAAACACTACATTTCAAGAATTTAAATGGGTAATTCATATTTTGGTTCATTTCAGAAAAGACATTACATTATATTTATATCAAATGGTCCAATTTCAACAAATAAATTATAATATTTCATATGAATGTACTCTAAATATCAACTCAAACTGTGCATAAAGGATTATGCACACTTAAAATTGTCTAAATAATTGAAGATATGACTAATAAAATAGGTGCTGCCATAACATTGTAAAATGAGCATATATCTAAAGAATGATATCTTACATTTATCAATTACCAGCTCCATAAAATATTTTATTCCCAGTCACTGCATATTTACACAATTGCTGTTTTAACACAATATCTTTCTTTCTATCCACACCTATACCTACCTATCCATAATCAATCTATCATCTATGCCTACCATTTGCATTATATGGATAGGAGATATTATTTCCTACATGCACGTTTATATTAGGCATTTTAGTTTAAATCTTGCTTTATATTATCTTACTAACCCACATTACTTGAAAAGTGTCTTTACTAATATTTTATTTACTTTCTTGTCTTTTACTGTAATAATGTACTTACCATGTAAATCGAAGACTGCCTCTCTGCCTAAAAGTCCTTCAAATGATTCAATTAATTGCATTTTCATGACCCAAAGATATGATTAACTTATTCAAGTAGGAAAACTACTCAAGGTTCTAGGGTTGAGCTGATATCATCTACTTGAGGAACTTTAGAAAAACCTATACTTGTGAAGGAAGGGCACATTTTAGAAAGAACTAGCCACATTGGCCAATCTGGCCAAGATTAATAAAACAGCACTAGCTTAATAGGCTGCATATGTTTATGGGTCAGGCAACATGTGGACATCAAGAGTAATCTAATATTCTCTTTCTTTGTCACTTACCTACCAAAGAACAAAAGAACTATACAGCTGGACAAGGTAATTGAGTTTTGACTAATTTTCAATGATTATTTAGTGATCACATAGACAGTGGGTGTTAGATACAGTGGTTTGTCCTTTAGAAATTAGATAAAGATATTGAAGATAACCTTCAGATGGTGACCTTTGTTCCTCGTCAACTTCAGCTAATTATAAGTCCTGGTTTCAAGGTTAATGTTGTTATATCCATTATGCTGTCAATTTTCTAAGATAAATCAATTCTTAAATGATATCACTGTAGTGCAAATTTTTCACATCAGGAGCCATTATGGCCATGCACTTCACAATTTAATTATTGTGAAAGGAAACTACATTAAAATGTAGTCATGTTAAATGATGCCTTTAAACTGAGTGTAACCACTACACTTTCATTTAGATCTTTGAAAATAAAAGTAAAATCACTTTAGAAAACTTTAATTTAAAAATGCAAAAAAAGACAAAATAAATCATTTGCTTATCTTTGCATCATAGATTGAAAAATTGTTCTATATCTTTATCTAGATAATATATACACATAATTATATATAATGCATATGCATATAAATATATATATAATTTGTGGAAGACAGAGAACAGTAAAACTAATATATTGCCTTTCTTCAAAGAATTTCCAGTATGATCAGATACAATGGTAGTAGAAGTAAGTAGTAAATATGGTGTATGGGGCTTAAAATACACGTAAACATTTCTAACTCCTTCATGCACAACTAATTTATTCACATGTAAGAAACTTGGGAATAATATATGATTTCCATAGTGAGATTAATTTTTGCCTGCCACAATATATGACCCCACTCCATGATCCCACTGTGAACTAAAAACAAAAAAAATCCATCCTTAACAATAGTATTAATATAAATAATAATAAAGACTTTCCTGTAAAGGAAATTAGGTCATAAGTATTAAATTACTTTTTTGTTGCATACAGTGGCTTATAATCAAAGCTAGAACTAAAATAAAATATCCACTCTTACAATCTGCATCTCTGATTAGTCAGGAAACCTCTTCCAATACTACACACTAAAATATAGATATGGAAAGTCTTGGAAATTAAAAATGGTACTTTGAGTTCTAGTTCGAGGAGTTATTTACTTGAGTGTACCATTAGATCATCATTACGATATTTCAGTTTAAAGAACATATGCAATTCTAAAAAATATGCCAAAATCTACCTAAGAACTCTGATATAGCATTCTAAGAGATCAGGTAGGAGGTTTTTATTTAGTCGAACATAATTTGATGAGGCTAAGGGAAAAATTACAGAAAAAAGGTATCATTCTCTTTTGTTGTGTCCCTCAGTATTTGGCCAACAGGTTAAAGGAAAGCTAATTAATTATCTTTGAGGGTTTTGCTCTGGGAGCTTTTAAATTTAAACTTCACATTATAACTATTAATTTAATCAATTATGTCACAGATCTATTCATCAATGTAAATGATGTATAATTTAACTTCACCATCACATTGTTCAATATCATTTACCAAAGGAGCTAATGTTTCTTGTTATTTTGCACCTCCTTTAGAACATTTAGTCTCTTCCAATTACAAGAAAAAGAAAAAGCACGTGAAACTGGTATATGCCTTGAAGTTTCCTTGCCACTGAATTAATTAAAAGCATAGTCTGTAATTTGCATCTTCAACATTTTCGCCACTCTGCCCTCTTTATTTTCTTTGTACACAGCAACCTGACAATGAAAATATCTGCAATAGATAAATAAATCACAAGTTTATTGATTGTAGTTATCCATTTTATACCACATTTCAGACACCATATTATTTGAACAATAAATTTACCAGCAAGGAATTCAAGCAAAATGATCTCTGCCCTCAAATAGCAACTGTAATCACAACATTCAAGCATCAGTGTTGACAGTTTGCCTGAATGTTTCATCGTGCACTTCATCCTCCACAATAAATTGTAGTTTAAATTAGAGTCATCGTTTTGGCCTAGGAATCCATATTACCTTTTGGAAATTAAAATACATATTTAAATCCATACTTACATGAAGCTCAGCTATCTTCCTTTTGTATTATATTCTGTCATTTTATGTTCAAATTATTCAGATATCAAAAAGTCCTGCTGTTTTGCCTTTCTCCACGAGACTGGGAACTAACAATAGAAATGTTCAATGATGAAACCATGGTTACATTAGAAGTTCTGCATTAGTCAGAGATTCTATTAATTTGTGTTATGTCCATCATTTGAGGCATATTTCAGCATTTTTAGGCAGCTTCTACTCTTGAGGGAGACACAATAAGAGCAAGGGTTTTAAAAGATCAACTACTTATATTAAATAATATTGGCAGCTCCTAAAAAAAAAACAGAAATGAACAAAGTATACCCTTTCCTTTGACACATGTAAAATAGCATTTCTCAGACAAAAATCATCATCGTATATGTTAGATGACAGCACAAAAGCAAAAATACCTCTCACATAGCTAGAGATATCCTTCTTCATATCCATAAGCAAACAAACACTATTTTCCCTAAAATATCACAACTACATATTTTCAAAACATAAGGTATATTTAGTGATTTAGTCATTTTGTTTGATGAAACAAGTTTCAAACTCTTGACTATTGTTCATTAGCTACAAGAAAAAGTTATATTCTTCAAATTAGGAAACGTAGGCAAAAATAATCTTAAACACATGTGCTAATTTTTGTCACACATGTAGAAATAAATAGGTTACAATTTTATATGCTATATATGTATGCATTTATAGACAGATAGATCTATATGTGTCAGGTAGTCACTACATAGATACACACATAGATAGACACAGATACACTTATATAATTTATTTTGAATTTCCAGATCTGTAATTTTTAAGTAATGGCTTACTATGTAGTCTTCCTTGACATAGTCTGTGAACATACAAATATTCATATCATGTGTATATATATATAAGAAATATATATACCATATATATACACCATATATACAATAAAATATATTTTTAATATATGTTTACATAAGTAGAATCATTTAAACAGTAACAATCATAGGTAATATCAATTTGATAAATGCACATAAAATATTGTGGGTTTTTTTTAAATGTTTTTATTTTAGTTTTTAGAGAGAGTATGAGTGGGGGAGGGGCACAGAGAGGGGGGACAGAGGATTGGAAGTGGGCTCTGTGCTGACAGCAGTAAGCCCATGTTGGGCTTGATCTCATGAACCCCAAAATCATGACCTGAGGCAAAGTCAGACGCTCAACTACTTGACTGAGCTGCACAGGCACTCTAAAATATTGTGTTTTAAAGCCACTTCCTAAATTCAAATCCAAGCTAAATTTCTTGTTTGATAAACCAACCTTCAATATTGAACCTCTCAGTTTCCTCATCTTTAAAATTAGGAAATTAGATGACAATGATAATAATACAAGCAATTATATGATATTTGCTATGTTTCAGATGCTATTCTAAGCCATACATGTATATATATATGCACACACACACACACACACACACACACATATATATCTCAGCTTATGTAATGCTCTCTATTCTGAAGCTATTGAAAAGACTAAAATAGTACATATAGAGAGCCTGGAATATGTGGTGCATGGTAAGTGACCAGTACCTGCTGCCTTTTATTACTAATGACCAGTCTTTTGGGTCAGTACATTACACTCATATTCTCAGTTAACCTTCATCATAGCCCAGTGGAACAGAAAGTGTATGCTTTATCCAGGCATGGGAAAATTAAGGCTTAAAGAAGTTGAGCAATTTTCCCAGAGCTACTCTAGTCAGTGGTATAGCTGAGACTCAAGCTCAGACTCCAGAATCTGAAGTTCAACAGCTGTGATTTACTGCCTCCCATAGTCACCTTCCTTTTGTCATACCAAACAACATATATTGCCTAGGGTTCCAGCTGGCTACTTAAAATAATTTTAAGGGTTCTTTGTAAAGTTATGGTTGAGGTGAAGAAAAACCACAAGGATTACTGGAAGCTGGTAACTGTGGGGGACTGGTAAGTAATAGGAGGGCATCTTCCCATCTCTCTAGACCTGGAAGAACCCCACAATACAGATCCAGAGAGGACTGGGTATATAGGATTGCCTTCTAGGAACCACCAGCCCACTCTAACCTTAGTCACCCAGCAGGGAGTGGGAATGGCAGAAAACTCCCACTGTTCTTCCGGTCCCATCCTGACTGGAAACCAGAGGTCAAGGAAGCTCTTGGTGACATTTCTACAAGTCTAGATAGAACTTAGTAGAGAGAGGGAAGGAATAGATGTGGAGGGGCATGCTGACAAAATCCAAAACATTGTCCTTATAGCACATCCTTTTAAAACCTTGCAGAATATTAATTGTGTTTCAAAACTTTAATTTTCTTAAGTTTATTTATTTATTCTGAGACACAAGGAGGGGGGCAGGGGAAGAGAGAGAGAATCCCAAGCAGGCTCTACACCATCAGCGTGGAGTCCAATACAGAGCTGGAACTCATGAACTGTGATATCATGGCCTGAGCCGAAATCAAGAGTCGGACATGTAATTGAGCCAGACAGAAGTCCCAATATATTATATATTTTAATACACACATACACACACAACCTGGTCATAGAATGTGCTCTGTACAATTTCTAGTACACCAGTATTTTGAAGTTTACTGAGAACGTTTCATGGCTCAGCTACACTTGCTGATGCCCTCCATTACATTTTACTTATTCCAGAGAAACGTGTGAAAGTCAGCAGCGTGATTTTAGAATTAGTTTTATGAAGACATTTTCTAGAGCTAGTTCTTTGAAGAGCTGAGAGTGCTCCCAGCTGCTTCTTTCCCCTACTCCTGTCACATTTGTATAGTCTGAAAGTTTCTACTCTAGTTCCCTAATTCTGTCCAGTTCTTTATGAGATTGAGGGTTTGCCTTGAAACTGTTCCCACCACTGGTGACAAACACTGCTTGGTTCTGCCACCTGTGGTCCTCTGGGAAGTGGACCCTGCTCCCTGACACCAGCTGCTTTGCATGTGCTGCAGTGGGCTAGGTGACCTCTAGGAACCAGAAAATGACCGTTGCCTGCCATAAACCCCACAGCCTGAGCACTGCTGTGGGCTAGGAGTCCCTGTTGACTGGATCTGTTCTTTGGATGTGGTCACCATTTCCAGTAACTTCCTGTTTACAAGCAGCCTTCATCTCTAACCCCCATTTTTGGATAGATGCCCTCCTCTATACAAATTAATCTCTCTGCATTTCCCATACCCAAATTCACCTGTGATAGGACACTTCTTTTAAAACCATATAGAGTGGCAGAATTGATTATTCCACCTCATGACAGATAAGTCTTCTCTCTTTCTCTGCATTATCCCATTAGGAATAGGGCTTGGCAAAGTCATCTTTTCCTTTTATAGCTCAGTTGTCTTCTTCCCCAATGTGGAATCAGATCTCCTACAAACTTTTCCCTTCCCTTTCTGCCTTAAAAATTTCCATACCAAAGAAACACCTGTCTTCCTGGGTAATCTATCACAACTGCTTACAATACACCCTGACTGCCTTTCCTCATTCTAGGGGCTCTTTTTTATGTTACTCTTTGGACCACAGCTACTCAATACGTTAGTATCCTTTATCTCCTCCAAGGTACCCACCACCAATTTCTAACTGGTCCTCAATCAAAGATATCAACCTTCAGATGCCTACAACTCTTTCCTTTGGGAAGGAAGTCCCTGGAGGAAGGCTGCCAACCACCACTGCCTTCTCTTATCCATAGTGAGCAAGTGTTGAACTCCCAAAATCTTCATAATGCCCCCAGCAGCTTGAAGAAGCCACAGTGGTCATCTCCCAATTTCCAGTAGTTTGGGGTCCAATCACTTGAGCGGGGGATGTTAGACAGCTATTTAGGCATGAGTGAGAAGAGATAAAGCAGATGCTCACCACACCCTCGGAGGAGCCACTTCTAAAAGGCTAACAGAACAGGAAAGGCGTAACCACAGAGCTGGCTCAAAAGCCATGAGGGGACTCCTAAGAACTGAGCATGTACACAAAGGGTGCAATTTGCCCTCAAGTACGTTTAAGGTCACAACAAAGCTTATTAAATGTCCATAACTAGGCAACACATAAATAAGTACAATTATAATGCATCATGGGTATGTGCATGCGCAGAGGTCAAAATGTTTTATAACCACCAGCTGTCAATCAAAAATGTCAAAGTCAAATTTACAAGTTAACCAAGAGTACTTAAAAGGATGCAGCTAGAGTTTTTTGGTGCCATTGCCACTATTGCTCTGGAAGTGGCCCCCTTTTACTCTTGAAAGTGTACTATACTTACCTACTCGATAAACTCTATCTCCCCATTCTGGTCTTTGGGTGTCCAATTCTTTGGTGCATCTGGGACAAGAACCGAGAGACCCAGTAACATACTGGAACAGCTTTAAGTTATTTTTCCCCCTTTATCATTACATAGTGTGACTGCAAACAACAGTGATAAACAAAAAGTACTTTAAAAAAAGCTGTTTCCATAAATTATGGAATTTATTTAATTCTATGCTGTCACTGAAAGAATCATTTTGTAATTAGGATTTTTAAAACCAAATTGAATTCATTTGACTTAAGAAGTGATGAGTTATAATTCATATTTCACATAACACCTGTCCATAATAAGAATAATTAAGGTAGGAAAATAATTAATTAACAATTTTGTTAATTAAATAATCAATATGTAGAATAAGCTATTTCAATTCAAAAGGGCTTGGGGTCAAAATGTATGGTTATGTCATTATCCAAGTTTGTGGCAAATGAAAATAAAATTTCAGTTTCATAAAACCCATCTTGTATGTTTACTCTCCTAGTATCAGAATTTTTGAGAAATAAATCACTCTAATTACCAGAATAGGAAAATATTAGTGAAGACATTTTTGTATAGGACTTTACAGTTTACAAACAGCTTTCACACATGGGTAATCATTCTAATAAAAAAGAAAAGATAAAACTAGGCAAAACTTATGCTCCTTTGGTTTATATCATTCCACCTTCCCTTAGAATTCTTTTTAATGATTAAACTGAAGTCACACATTAAATATTTTTTGAGCTCAACTAAAAGATACGTTTAATTTTGAAAAACTATCTCTTTTCTCAATATATATTTAAATATGGTGTCGTTCATATGCATTCTTTCCCTGCATGAAAACAATTTGTTTCTGACCCACATTGTGAGTTTTTCAGCACTACAAATCAACATCAGTTAAACTATTTTGACTATTTGACTATTTTGCTATTCCTCTGATAGCAAGGAAAAACTGTTTTATTAAAAATATTTGAGGGGCACCTGGCTGACTCAGTCAGTGGAATATAGGACTCTTGATCTCAGGATTTATTTAAGTCCCACATTGGGCACAGAGCTTCCTGAACAACAACGAAAATATTTGAATACATTGGATAAAATAATTACAACATTAAATAGAATATATCATTAATAGCTGTAGTAATCTCTAAATGCTATAAAGGATAGGATGGTTATACCTATGAAATTTGTTCCCTTGTGAATACGTAGAAAGTTATTATCTTATTTAATTTTACTTGCAGCAGTGAAATATAAACAGACAGTCTGGTGTTTGTATTGTTACACAATGAGAAGTCACATTCCTATATATTCCACATAGACTATAAGGTTTCTCATTTTTAGGTTTTTACTAAGAGTCACTACATCATCTACCTTAATAATGAAGAAACCTTATTTTTATCAGGCATAGCATATAAACAGATACTGATTTCTTTCCAGTAGTGACGTAAATAATGGAAGGATGGAATGACACAGCCAAATGTAGGCAATAAATGAAACCTTTATCTAGTTACATTGCTATGTGAGAAGCAATCTGAGTCGAACCAAAGTTTTTAAACAGATGAATTCTTTAATTATATCTCTACATAGTAGTTTCACTGGTTTTCAACTCTTAAAATTTTTTTTCAACCCTAGTGAAGTTTCAGAAATTCTCATTCCAGAAACTGTAAAAACTATTTTTTAATGTTTTATTTATCTTTGAGAGAGCAAGAGAGAGAGAAAGAGAGAGAGAGAGAAAGAGAGAGAGAGATGGAGAGAGATAATGAGTGGGAGAGGAGCAGAGATAGAGGGAGACACAGAATCCAAGAAGCAGGCTCCAGGCTCTGAGCTGTTAGCACAGAGCCTGATGTGGGACTCGAACTTGTGAACCACAAGATCATGACCTGAGCCAAAGTCAGATGCTTAACTGAATGAGACACCCAGGTGCCCCTGTAAAAACTATTAAACAGAACTTTAGTTTCCATAAAAACATTTGGAGCCAAATTTTACTGAGATTCAGGATGATAAATGAAAGCTTAATTATTTGAGCTAGAATTATATTTATCTGAACACTTTAATAGCACTCTTGTTATAGGTTCCATTACTATTTTGCATTTCTAAGGATTATCACTCAATTTCCACTTGAAAATTCTGACCTAATTATCACAGCATTTCATAAAACTTAAAACCCATTACTGCTATGATCAACCTTCTTAATATTTTCTCATTTAATGTATTTTATAATGAAATTCATTTCAAACTACTGAAAGCTTGTCTTCATAACTTAGTAGTTTACCCCTCTTAAAAAGTGTTTTTTATGTTAGTTTTGTATGTTTGTACTTGTATGTTAGTTCTATTGGTTCTAATTCACTTTAGATTTACTTCACCCAAGTACAAATGAACTTTTTATAAGTATTCAAAATTTATTTAAATTCGTTTCCAATACGTGCCTGTCTCTAGAGCTCTTCCCCTGTTTTGTATCTTTTCTCTCTCTCTTTATTATCAACCTTTCCTCTTCTTTTGACTCCTTATTATTACAAGTATATAAACTTACCCAAGTCTTATCCATCTTTGAAATTCCTCCTAGGACCCATCTACTCTACTAATTACTACTTTAGATCTCTTCTTATTTTCAGTCACGCTTCTTGACATATTCACCTGTCATCTGTCCATTTCATTAGCCCCCACTCATCCCAACACCCACTCTGATATTCTCTAAGTAAGGTCAGCTTTGAGCTTCATGTTGCTAAACCAAAAGAATGCTTGACAGGCTTTATCTAATTTGAGCTCGAGACACAGTTGGCAATGTCGACAAATCCTGTCTCCCAGAACTCTCTCTTCCTTGACTTTCCTAAAACCACATTCCCTGACTTTACTCCTGACCAGAATGATGATATTTCTTGGTTTGCTCAGGAGAGCCTTGGATTATGCTTGCTGGTATGGTGTCACATCCAGTTTTTATTTGTCCACAAATTTTTTATTTTTTTAATAAAATATAACTATTAATTCTTGCATTAAGTATGGCAAGATGTGTTTGGGAAACCACTACTTTGAAATGTCCAGCTTCAGCTCTGGTCTTGTCCAGCATAGGCAGCACAAGGAATTCTCATTTTAATATCACTTTACACATTAGTATTACAATATTGCCGTATTAAAATATCCTTGGACATAGTTTCATGGAGACTTTGGCTTAAATTTATGTTCACAACATATTCGAACAGAGAAAAAGATAGAGATAGCATGATTAGTCCCTAATTAATTACTTCTGTGCCCTTCCCAAATAGATGTTCAAGCTCTTAGAAAATGTATGAACTGAATCCTCGGGATCATCGTTCTGAAATACACAGTCTTCTACAACACTTTAAAAAATTCATTTTCAATTTTCTTTAATCTGAACTTTCTAGCTATTCTGGGTGTTTTTCTTTCTCTTTCACACACACACACACGCACACACACACTAAAAGGCTCGCCTACTATTTGATTTGCTTTTGGCTTATTATGCTTCACCACTGATTTCCTGTAGTTGAAGAGCTGAATCATCCACTCAGGGCACATACTTTTAAAAAATATTCATTTCCTTGTCAGGGACAGTGGTAGATAGATTGTGACTTGCACAGCTCATATTTATTAAAGTTGATGATGAGAAATACGTGTTTGCCGACTTGGGCATTTGTCCTTGAGCACACTGTGCTGTTAAAGTCACTTTTAATATTAAGAGAACACTTGCTATTCTCAATATCTGGGTTTAGAGTTCTGGAAACTCTATTCTCTTTCTCGAAAGACTTATATAACCATATTAATAACAAACTGATGCATTCAAGAAGCTGGACTGGGATATAGGGGAAACTGTTACTGTTTTTCTATTACCCAGAATCTTCAAGGCTGTATCTCAAACACTTCATTTTGTTTTTTAAAACAAAATCTAGATTCTCCACACTTCTGTTTCTTTTCCCTACCAAGAGACATAATTATTCTGACCAAACTTTTTACATTTCTATTCATCTAGTATCACTGAAATGATTTGAAAATCAGTATATTTTTTAAGCTTTTTTTAAAAAAAAATTAATTCACAGAAAGTCCTTCAACAATGTAAATATTATGCAACTCTTAAAAAATGAAATGCATTTTTAAGTATATCTTTAGAAATTTAGGGAAGATAACTTGGGGCACCTGGGTGGCTCAGTCAGTTAAGCGTCCTACTTCCACTCAGGTCATAATCTTACGGTTAGTGGGTTTGAGCCCTGCATCAGGCTCTGTGCTGACAGCTCAGAGACTGGATCCTGCTTCAGTTCTGTCTCCCTCACTCTCTGCCCCACCCCCCACTCATGCTTTCTCAAAAATAAACATTAAAAAAATTTTTTAAAGAAATTTAGGGAAGATAACCAATAAAAACTTTGAAAATATATGGATTTGACCTGAACAATCATAAAGTACTAAGCAAATGTAGAATAATACAGTTATTGTTATTACTCAATTGGGCACTGGAATTATTGTTATTCTGTGTAGGTGGTCAACAGTGAAGGGAGGAACAGGATCTTGGGAGAAAGCAGATCCTGAGGGCACTCTCTATGGTGCTTACACATCCCTGTGAAACAGTCTGGATAAAGCCCTGTGTGCTCTCCCTCAGCTCTGTAGCTAAGCTACGTGCTTCAATTGCCACAGCTTCTTTGACCCTGTTTTATTAAATTCAACACTAGCGCCAGCATGTGAAGTTGCTAGGGACATAATTTGTAAAGAAACTTCTTCAGAACCCCAAGTGGTTTCCTCTGGATTAATAAGTAGCTCAATGCAATTTAATTCATTTCAAATCAATGATGCTACCAATGTATCTGTGGAAGAAATTGTGCTTATCTCTATTTAACATTTGGTGAACAAATTACCTATTTGTGCTGCTCGCTCCTCTCAGTCCTTAAATGCTTTTAATTCCAATGTGAACAGAGTTATCTGTCTGCACAATTCCAGCCTTTAACACGTCGTTAAAGTTTTGCAATAGCTTTCTAACCTCCCATAACCACTTTTGGTGTCTTGCATCAACTCATGCCAAGAGCGCTTGCCTAAGACAGTGATCCCACCATGGTGCTTTTGGCTCAGAAAAGGCCACTAACTTATGAAAGTCACAGAATCTTTCCTTTTGGGTTTCTGAAATTCTCTAATAATAATTATCCTGATCAATCATTTGTCAAAATCATATTCTGTATTATAATGCTGATTCTGTGAGTGTGTGTGAGTCATGTATCTGCAATTATATTCCAAGCTGCTTATGGAGAGAAAATTTAGATTTTAATTTTTGACTTCTAGCCATCTTTTAAATCATGCCCAGTGTGTTCTAAGAACAATACATATCTCCGATCTCTAATTGCACAGCACTTCCTGCTAGGTATTGTCATCACTTGTATTAGGGAAACTAGGTAACACAGAGATGTGGGCTTGTCTAAATCCACACTCCTGACAAAGTGACAAAACCACAATTCAAACTAAAGACACTTGGCCCCAAAGCCCTCTGTCTTCACACCACAACATGCTGCCTTCCAGACACTTGTGTTCATTTTTTTGTGAAATTTGGTATCAAGAAAACAAAATTATCAGCAAGGGGATACACGCTGGATGAAAGAAAAATCATTGAGACTGCTGCTACCTTCTCTGTTTGCTTGATTATTAGGGCCCGGAAGGAGTAGCAAAGCAAAGAATCATGAAGCAGATGGCAGGGAAAAGATTCAGCCAGAATGGGGACACTGCACACTGGTCTTGTATGACACATTTTCCAAGATTCAGTAAAATGTAAAGAAATTGTAATAGTACGGGCACCTGGGTGGCTCAGTCGGTTAAGCATCCGACTTCAGCAATGGTCATGATTTCACAGTTTATGGGTTCGAGCCCCACATCGGGTTCTGTACTGACATCTCAGGGCCTGGATCCTGCTTCAGATTCTGTCTCCCCCAACCCTGCCCTGCTTGTGCTCTCTCTTTCAAAAATAAACATTAAAAATATATTTAAAAAAGAAAGAAATAGTAATAGAAATAAGCCTGCCTTACTTAGACACCAATTCGTAAGGTAATTGAGGAGGGGAAAAAAAAGCACAAAGAGAATTAGCACCTGATCATTAACATTCTCTCCAGGCTAATAGAAGAAGTAAAAGAATCTTTAGGCCCTTTTCCTTGAGTGTTGCAACTCAGGCAGAGTAACTTTTCCAACAGGAAATGCCACTGGCTGCTGGGAATTTTTGGTGGCCTTTGTTCAGAGACACGGAGAAGGCAGTACATATAGAATACAGGGCTTTCCTGAAATCCTAGGTCCACACTAGACAAAATGTTTCCTACATGTCTATTGAACATTTTGCCTGATCTCATGTTTAGTCCATTAGAAAAAATTCCCTTCATCCCACTGGCAAGAGAGTAGAAATCTTTTTTTGTTCTGGAGACTTGTAGACATGAATTCCTTAATTTAAAAAGGGAGTCTTTTAGTATTCAGTTTCTGTGCTACCTAATCAGCCCTTGACAGTCAGACAAAGACAAAAATTAAATTTTTTTTCATAGAAGATACCACAAAAAATGAGTTATCTGTCATTTTATGAAATGTTGGAATTAGCAACATCTACGTTCATGACTTTGAAAATCTCTGTTAGAAGTGTAAACAAAGTGTACTATCGGGACTCTAGTTATGACACTCAAGTTCCCTGTAGAAATCATCTGATCCCTTTTCCACCCGCAGGGCCATTTGGCATTCCTGCCCGTTTGATCAGTTCTCACAAGTCACAGTTTTAGCAGTGTGGAGGGCCTTTGTGAATGCACATGTTACATGAATTTTACATGCATACAAAATTGTAGAAGTCTTAAAATCCTTTTGACGGAAATTTTATGTGACAGTCTCTTTTGTAGGAAGGAAAGCAGGAGTTGTCTGCCAGGGATGGTAGTTCAGTGAATTTTATCAATTTCCAACACTATAGGAGAGAAAACATTAGAGAACCAACTGGAATAGGAAAGATTAGTAGTATTCCATAATAGAATACGGTCTCTAACTTAATAGTACCCTCTAAGGGTGCAGCTTTCATTTTTTTAAAAAGAAAATATTAATATAAAAGGCAGGCAATTATTAATATTACTATTCATTCTTGCTCTTTTTTTTTTTTTCTGGACACAATGCAACCTCATTTCCCTGCCAAGTTAAATAATTGAGAGGAAAAACCAAGGATTGGCCAAAATATGTCAAATAAGACAAAGCCCACTTTATAAAAACAAGATGGCGAGTGACCATCTATATTACCAATGTAAATTTGATTCACCATGGAAATATAATGTGGCAAAAAAAAAGGCTGATTTTCAAAGACAAGACCAATTCTGATATATTCTGATATAATTCTCACATGTCCACAATTTAGAGAACGATAGTAGATTGGAAATATGATATAATTGTACTTTTTGTGATAAATATATTGCGATAGGATTGCAATCATTGTTGCTATTGTTGACTGCAAATGCAGCTGGAAACAGCATAAATCACACTGTGCAGATGCAAATTAGAGCTGCAAGTAACCCAAGTGTAATGGAGTCCCTGTGATCAGCATCTCACTCTCTTGTGCCTTTCCTGAATCATCCCAAGAAATTTTTGCACTCCCTACCTCAGAGTGGATCCAATTCTAGAAAGCAACAGTTTGCAATGTTGATTTTACCAAAGTGGAAATTCATTGCAACCACATAGCCAGACTTAAGACTATTCACAAACACCTTCTGGTCTATTCTCCTTTGTTAGCTCTCTTTCCACAAAGGTCTCTCCAGACTCCAGGGCCACAGCTTCTTTACAAACCCCTTGGAATCTCCTCATTAGTTTCTTCTTCAGCAGAATTCACCTACCTATCAGATTTCCTAGTTTTGCGAATTTCATCATTCCTATCACCCAGCTCAGCAAACAACGCTTTGGGGACTTGAAATATTAAACACTTTTTCCCTGTCACAAATAATGTATTTTATTCACAAGTAATACAGATATCTGAAGATAAATGATATTTATGGATTGGAACATGAGAGTAAAAAAAAAAACATTATAGGATAAATTTATAGGAATTTATCGGCACAAATTGGTTAAACGGGCCACCAAGAAAGGGAGGGGGCAGAATATTGATGAATGAGACAGAAAGGGTCTTATTTATTAAGTTCTACCACATGGTAGCAATGTCTCTCCGTTTGTGATATACCTTTATTAAAATTTATTTATCAAAAGACACTATTCAAAGCCAAGGTTCAGAGAGATGATATTTGTAATACTTATGTCTAAAGAGAAATTTCATTCAAAATATTTTAAATTCAAAAATTCCAGCAAGACAAAGATAGATGATTCTTTTAAAGAGAATAGACAAATGACTTGAATAAGCACTTCACAAAAGAGGAAATCTAAGCGGCCTTTAAACATCCGAAGAGGTGTTGCATATCCTTAATGAAAATGAGCAGTGAGATACCAATCCTCACCTTAAGAAATAGCTGACAACGCCACATGTTGGTGAGGATAAAGAGCCATTGGATATTGCTCCAAGGAGGATAAGTACAATTTCTTTGGAAAACTGTTGGATGGTATCTAACAAAACTAACTTTAATCATTTACTCCTGGGTATATACACAGCAAGTAGACATGCACACAGAAATGGTAATCTGAGCACAACACTAAATTAATAGCTGCATTCTTTATAATAACTCTAAACTGGAAACAACCTAAGTAATCATCAGCAGTAATAAGTAAATAGTGTCACATTCTTAAAATGGAATATTGTACCACAATGAAAAAAAAAATCAATGCATTATGTTGGGCAAAAGAATCCAGGCAAAAAATCATATACCAAAAGATCTAAAGATCTGAAGATATAAAAACATTGTAATAGGTCAACTTATAGGATATCAGAAAGCTTATTGTACATAAGTTCAGCTTAAACTCACCTTTCATGAATAATTGAGATAAAAGGCTTATTTAGTTCCCTATTAGGGTTATCGTAAATTACTAACCACCCTATCTCTCTTCTGTGACCTCGCCTGCTTGCTAAATAGATAACCTAGGATGCAAAATGCTCCCCCACCCCCTCTACCAAGATCTGGCCTAGGCAAGACCAACATGTAAAAAGTCAGGTACTCGCTGCCCTTTGGCATCTCAGGTGTCTAACTATGATTGGTCATTTTAAACCCTCTTAGGACAAAGAACTTTAAATTGATAGGTTCCCGCCAAAACTAACGTCTGTGTGTCACAATATAATTGGCTACCGTGAAACGCGTAAATTGTAATTGGTTAACCAAATAATGATGTATTCTGACTTGCTAAAATCCATATAAGCGCACTGCTACCTTTGTTGGGGCCATTCTCTGCACTTTTCTCCTTAAGATCAGGAGATCAGAGGGCACCTGGGTGGCTCAGTCAGTTGAGCAGCCGACTTCGGCTCAGGTCATGATCTCACCGTCCGTGAGTTCGAGCCCCGTGTCGGGCTCTGTGCTGACAGCTCAGAGCCTGGAGCCTGTTTCAGATTCTGTGTCTCCCTCTCTCTGACCCTCCCCCATTCATGCTCTGTCTCTCTGTCTCAAAAATAAATAAACGTTAAAAAAAAAAAAGATCAGGAGATCAGGTTTGGCCCTGCCATGAATAAAATCTTGCCTCGCTTCTATTTGGCATCTGGTGGTTTTTTCGACAGCACCCTGTTTGAACATCACATACTGTTTAAATCCACCCATGTAAAATGCAAAAAGGGCAACAAAACTAATGTATAATGATGCAAGTTGGAATAGCGGTCATCTGCGAGGACAGCACGGGAACAGGCATGAGGGAGTCTTCTCATGGTGCGAGGTCTGTAGTGTATTTTGATATAGGTTACATAGGTGTATTTATTTCAATACTTAATCAAGCAGTACAGTTATGATTTGTGCACTGTTATGTATGTACAATGCAGTTTGATATAAAAGTTAAAAAATAAATTCAGTGACATTTTGAATTTCCTTCCAGTCTTGTCACCCCAACAAAAGCAAACGTAGAATGTCTGCTGCTTCAGTTTTTCTGTGTTCAAGATATAGATGCTTCAATTCATTCACTTGTTGCCATTGGCTGTGTTTATCTATGCAGTAGCACCCATTTGAAATTATACATAATTAGAAGGGAGAGAACAGACTGCCTATCAAATTTGCAAAGATTACAGGATGATGGTGTTGGTAAAAGTGCATGAATCAGACACTCTTTCTTCCTCATGCTGGAAGGAAGGCCCAGAACAATCTTTTGGGAGGCAGTCTCATATTAAAAAAAAAAATCTTTACAAATATTACATACCCTTTGACCTAGTGTGCTACTTCCTACTGTTCTCTATCCAGAGGCAATAAAAATTCTGACAAAGATTAATGCACAGATATGTTCATTGTGGCATTACTTTTAATAGCAATATATTGGGAACAACCTACATGTTCAACGTTTGGAAAATGATTAAAAGAATATTGGCACATCTTTCTGCTTTTGGGAGACTAGGTAGGCATAGATTTAAATACTGATTCTCTCTCTTCGCTGTGTCTTGACTGTTTCTAAGTTAGTTCACTTATCTTAGACTTCATTTTATCAAATGCAGAATGGGGCTGATAATACCTTTTCAAGTGAATTGTGGTCAAGAGTAGATATGATGATATATTTAAAGTGCCTGGCACATATGGGACACTGAAACGTGGTGCTTAAGAAAAAATTTCCAAATAAATGTTTGTGTGAATCAAGTTATATGAATTGGTCTGAATATTTTGGGGGAAAATCTGTACGTAAAATTTAGGATAGCGGCGCCTGGGTAGCTTGGTGGTTAAACATCAGACTCTTGATTTCAGCTCAGGCCATGATCTCATGGTTTGTGAGTTCAATTCCATTGTCGGCTCTGTGCTGATAGCACAAGGAGCCTGCTTGGGATTGTCTCTCTCCTTTCTCTCTGCCCCTCCTCCACTCATGCTGTCTCTGTCTCTCTCAAAATAAATAAACTTAAAAAAAAATTCAGGTTATTACTATGCTCATTCCCTTGATTCTGACATACTTGGGCAGGGTGCTTTGCTCCGTCTTCATACTTGACCTGAATTTGGAGCCTGGATTCTGTAAACTGAACCTCATTAGGTAAATAAGGCTCCTTTCCCAAAAGTAGAAACAGATTTGCACACAAGCAGCAGGGCCTGGGGATGTTGCCCTCAGGGAAGCCTTCAGAATTGCAGAAGCCTCTTTATCAGCAAGCACTGCAAAAGCATGAGCGGATTGATTACATGGGCCACCTAAGGGGATTTTCCCCCACCGGTTCAAGAAAACTAGGCAGTGCGGTTGGGTGTGAACAGTGTGACAATAAGCTGGAAGACACTTAGAGGAACATTACATCCTTTACTCACTTATAAACAAATACAGACTGAAAAGACAAGACCTTCAGATGTGATGAGGTAGAATTAAAGTAATTCCTCAATAAATAATACAAAAATTTATTGAGCTTCCAGGTGCTAAGCATGGATCTTCATACTTCAGTTCATGAACTCATGAATTAGTTCTGTGAGTTGGTTCTATTATTAAATCGATTTGATAAAGGAGGAAACAGACAGAGATGATAAATGACTTATCCAGGGTCATACACCTAATATTGTCTGAAAACCCAGATCTAGGAAGTCTGATTTCAGAATCTGAACTCTTCAACAATATGCAGATCTCGCTCATTGATACCTTCACTAATAACATTTTAAAACAAGTAAAGGCCACTTTTGAATGTTGGCTGGACACTAGGCTCTGTACTAAGTATTTTACAAAACTTATCTCCTTCAATCCTCAGAAAACAATCTCTGATCTACATGCATTGTGTTTTTTTGCACAATTTGTGACTGGTTGATACCAAACATGAATTTGCAAACCATTTGGCTATAGTTCCTTCCACTGGAGCCCCATAAAAGTCAAGGGCATACCCCTAGTGATTATAAGTATTTTTGGTAAAGGAAAGAAAATTAAGGATAAATATGAATGTGGGACCCAAGGAATTTAACAAAAATCCCCTACCCCTGGACCAGCAGAGCAAGACTAACTCCGTTTTGTGCTACACCCACCATCTCATGTATAACCCCCACATAACCTGCTTATTGCTTAAGACACTCCCCCACCCTAGTCAAGCCTCTGAGCACACCCTTACTGGAAACCAGCTCAAATAGGAATGCGGAAGCCCTAACCGCCAAAGAATGTAAGCCTGGCCTTTTGCCCACCAAACTTGCATGCCAACTCTGACCAGAGTGATAGGCTAGTTCAAACAGTTACTATAGGGTAAATTGTAATTCAGTTGGCCACCTGCGTGTGGACTGACATGACTATGCAACTTTCTGTGTGTGTTACAATCTCATTGGCCACTGGCCCCTATAAAACTGCTACGCCTCTTAACCTAGGGGTCCAAGTCCCTGCTCTGCTGTGTCGGGTATACTTGGGCCCAAGCTCGAGCTTGCAAATAAACCCTCGTGCGTTTGCATCGGTATTGGCTCCTTGGTGGTGTCTTGGATTCGAAATCAGGGGCATTACAATGAAGAATTCATGCCTACACACTGAATTGATAGAAAATAGATTTTGTTACCTGAAATCCTGACCACTATTTATTCAATGGTTAAAGATTTTTGTGTACTTTCCCAATTATAGAAATTTAAGAATAAGCTACCATATAGAATGTATGATTTTATGGGATATAAAAAGCTTATATACTCCCAAGTATCTCCTTCGACTACCTACTGCATATATGAATTACCATCAGAATTATTCATATAATAATAGAATGTGTAGCTCCAAGAATTGTACTAAAATGCAAATATATTACCTGATGTATTAATTTCCTATGGCTACTATAACCAGATACCACAAATATGATGGCTTCAAATAACACCTTTATTCTCTTACGATTCTGGAGGTCAAATATCTCAAATCAGTTTCACTGGGTCAACATCAAGATATAGGCAGTGCTGTGCAACCTCCAGAGGCTCTAAGAAAGAAGCCATTGCCTTGACTTTCCAGCTTCCAGAGCTGCATTCCTTGGCCCATGACCCTCTCTCAAAACCGGCAAAACCGGCAGTATGGCATCTTGCTTCAGTGGTCACACTGCTTTATTTGTGTCAAATCTTCCTTTCCCTGGCATTTTGGGATTTCATTTAGACCCCATCTGGCCAATCTAGGATAATTTCTCCACCTCAAGACCCTTAACTATTTACATCTGCAAAGTCCATTTTGCCGCACAAGGTTACAAATATCTCAAAGATTAATACTTATTATATTTGGGGGCCATTTTTCAGCCTATCCTGCCTGAGAAAGGTCATTATTTTCAGTAACAGCAGATAGTGAATTAAGAATCTAAAAGAATGAGGAGAAAAATAAATGTATGCTGTTTAGTGGTTACAACAGGTGATAAACCTGCACAGATCATCTCAGAGTGTCACAATCAGAAGGGTTTTGAGGTTTACTAAGTACAAGTTAGGGGGGCCGTGAACTGCTGTTCTGTCCCCAAGATGACCCTTTGAATTTGAAAAGCTTCCCTTTAAATGTTTACCTTGTGGAAAATTGGAACCCTCATACATGCTTATAGAGTGTAAAACGTTACATCAGCTTTGGAGAATTGTCTGACACTTCCTCAAAATGTTAAAAAGAATTGTCATAGGGCCCAGTATTTCCACTCCTAGGCATATGCCTTGGAAAACTAAAATATGTCCATACAAAAACATGTACATGAATGCTCATAGCAGCATCTGATTTAAAATAGGTGAGAGTGAAAATAAGTCGAATGTCAATTGACGAATGGATGAGTAAACTGTGGTACATCCATTCAATATATTATTGTGCAATATTATGTGGCAATAAATGAGATGAAGTACTGATACATGTTACAACATGGATGAACCTTGAAAACATTATGCTAAGTGAAAGAAGCCAGCCACAAAGATCACATATTGCATGATTCCATTTCTACTTGATGTCCAGAATAAGCAAATCCATGGAGATAGAAAGGTGATTGGTGGTTGTCCAGCTCTGGAAGAAGTACGGGTGGTGGGGGTTGTGGGGGAAGGGGGCGGTGACTGCCAATGGGTACAAGGTTTCTTTTGCAGGTGATTAAAATGTTCTAAAATTGATTGTGGTGTTAGTTGTATGACTGTAAATATACTAGAAATGACTGAGTTGTACATGCATAAATGAGTGAATTATAAGTTGTGTGAATTATATCTCACTAAAGCTCTTAAAAATGTTTGCTTTGACTTTCATTTATACCAAAGCCTGGAGCGTCAGCTAATACTAGAAGTATTCAGAATAAGAATCACAAAAAATTTAGAATTTAAAGAGACATGAGATATTTTATATTTCAACCTCAGTTTACATATCATAAAACACAATAGTCACGGTCTTTCCCCAGGCCTCATAACTAGATAATAAAATTGTCCTTTAGAATCTAGACTATTCCCTACCACCTTGCATGATTAATATACACTTAATTTCAACAACCTTGCTTTAGATACACTTTAGCAAGAAGGGCTTCCAGATCCTGGTGATTCTTGACAAGACTCTGATGTAATTTTTTTTTTTTTTTTAACTTGCCTCAATCTATTTCATTCAGGTCTTACCACAGACATCATTCACTCAGAGGCGGACCGTGAATACCCAATAAATTAGTTTAATATGTGGTATATTTATTTATGGATTGTCCATCTTTCTTATCAGAATATGAGCTCCATAGGGCGGGGGAATTTTGTTGTAATTTGATTTAAATAGATTTTTTGAAGCGCCACTTTTAAGCTTTTATTCTTTTAGTTTTATGTTTGTACATTATAGCAACTGCCAGAGAGGTAGCCCTCCTCCACAGCTTTCCTTTTCTTCCACAGTTTTACTGCTAGATCAGAATGAAAGTTATCTTAGACCAGTTCTGTTACATGTCAGATTTTGGTAAATGTACAGTCATTAGCAAGCAGGCACAAAATAAGTCACACAAAGTATTTTATACATCAAAACGTCCCAGCTCTGTCTTTTTAGGGGCTCCAACCACACTTTTTTTTATATAAGAGGCAGAAAAAACAATCCTCTGTTACACTTGTGATCATCTTCAGGCACCAGCCATCACCCTGCCTGAGGCTAACTGTAGGATACGAGATGCAGGATTGTTAGAGTCTTATGCTCCATGGTGCAAAGACAGTATTTCTAAAAACATGTTCACCAATGGATATTTCTTAAATATTATTGGATTCTCTGCGGAGAGCCCAAATGCAGTATTCATCATTATAGGACAGTCACTACTTTTCACTAATGAGGACTGACCACCCCAGACTGTGCATTCTTGATTACAGCAGCTAACAGTCCCTGGTTATGGGCCCTTAAACCAAATTTGCATAATGATATCATCCTCTCTGGGCAGAACTATTTAAGTATGGTTCAAATATCTTAATATCTCTTTTATTTGCTACTATATTCTCATCACCTCCAACTGTGTCTTAGCATAGTATAGATGCTCTATAAATATTTCCTGAATAAATAATTTCTGCAGATGTAGGTAAAGTTCTTCAAAACTGTCCATCGTGAGTTGTATTTTTAGGATATTTATTTTCTTATGAGAAATCAGTGTCAGAAGTTGGTTTCAGGATTTTTCTCCAATAGAAATTATAAGAATTACATGCATCCCCCTCATTTATATGAATTAATTTCCTCACTTATTAAACATACACCAGTTTCCTGTCATTGTATATTAAAGTATTAACAAAAACTCAAGATAATGCTCCCTGTCTCTTAGTGGCATAGTTATAGTATATAATCAGATCTATTATAATATCTTAAACTGAAGCTATGATAAAGAACTTTACTTAAAGAAAATAAAAGAACTAAATGTGATGTTCTCCTGAATCAAGTTCATTCTTATTCATGAGTTTTGCCTTATTCTTTTTCTTTTTGTATTCTTTTCGATGTGCTGACCAAAGGATTTTTTCACTGGGACTCAAGTAGAATTTCAATTGAAAATCAATTTCTTTTGTTTCCTGAGGAAAAATTAATATTGCACACCATGGCTTTTTTATTATAATTGAAAATACTGTCATCTTACTATGGTTTTGACTAAGAATTATGGTCTCAGTCATGAAGAAACTTCTGTCATGATAGATCAGAATTAGTATTTAATCATGCTGCGTGTTGCATAGTACATAAAGTTGTTCAGTCGATAGTTAATATACATATTACCTAAAATCATAAATGTTTACTATAACTAAAGTTTTATCATTACAATGTAATTTATACTTATGAATGGAGATAGATAATGATCTTTTCAAAGCTTCTTTAAGTTTGAACACATGCCAAAAGATAGACTCATGTCAGTGTGGCAGATGCTGGCTGTTGGCTCACTCATGACTCACTGCCTTCCTCTACTCTGAAGGCTGGGAAGCAAAATACTCATTAATTACTCCAGTGTCCTTTGCAACCTCCCTACAGGGTTGGACAGGAGATAGAGTTTTGGCAGCAGAATGTAGAAGATACCCCCGGCTTTACTTCCTGAACAAAATGTCAAAATTTCTTGAAAATAAGACTTTTGCCTTTGACCTTCCCCTTTCTTCTTCCTCCCCTCCAGAATGTAAAGATAATCACAAGTGCAACAGCTTTCTTAAAGCCAGCGAATGAAAAAGTATATGTTAAGGATGGAAGAGAAGGATGATAGAAGAAGCCTGGTTCCCTGAAGACATCCCTGAATAGCTTTGCTAGATCTCAACCACGTAACCTTCAGATTTTCGATCATAAAGAAAATTAACTGCCTCATTATCCTAATAGAGCAAATATCTAATAGAATTGAAAAAGATAGAAATATTTGCAGTGATCAAAGTATATTTTAAAGACAAGACAGAATGCTTTCCTTTTTTCCTACCATAGAAAATTATGATAAACTGAAGGATGTGATTTTTTTTTTTTTTTTTTTTTACTTTGAGGCATAAAAATGACAGAATCTTACTATGAGATAAATTTGAACTCCATGCTACCTTTTGGTAGTATAACCCACCTAATTTTAACTTATTTTGTTAAATATGTATTAAGAACAAAATAAATCAGAGGTACAATTTGAGAGTTATGCTGTAAATTATGACAGAGTGCTGACCTGTTGTTTTTATTCTTATGCATAAAGGTTTCAATATTCTTATACAGGGGTCACTTTTGGAACTTTGATCATAAAAGTTCTTTTATCCCAGGCAAATAAAAGCTAGAGTTTGAAGGGTACTAACAATGGGTAGTGTAGAACTTTTAATTGTTTTTGTTAAAAATATCAATTTTCTATACTTTTGAGGGTTTTCAGATGCTTACATCATTATTCCGTGTTCCATTATGAAGGCGTATGTTGCAAACAAGGTAAGGGGGAAAGAAAAGCTGCTGAAAGACACAAGTTTGTGTGTTATGATTTATATTTTGCAAATGGTGACCCAAATGTATTTTAATTTTGCCTTTAAATCATGTTTGATTTTTTCATTTCCCACCTCCAGAACCAAGCCAGGAAGTTTATAGTTTTCTGAGAAGGACGGGGTAGAGACTTTGCTCTCTTTAGCAAGACACTGGTCATGAAGAGCCAGTTCTATGAAAAGAAAAAAAAAAATTAGCAGACTGTTTCAGCTCCCATTCAACATTTTGAGGAGCAGTAAAAAAGGACACAGGCATAGCAAAAGGAAGATGCCTCTTCCTCCTGTCACAGTTCGGTTTTGAGGCTTTTTGTTTTTAGTAGGAGGGAGCTGAGACGTGGAGGATAAGGATAAGCCAGTCCTTCATTGTTCCATGGAATTATGGAAGCAGGGAGGAGGGAAGGTGAAATTGGTGTGAGTTTTCCTTTCCAGGATTTGACACAGAAGAAAGAGTCAGATAAATGAGGGAAAGAGGCTCTCTGGCTCCATATCCTTTTGGATTATGAATAAAACTTGGGACACCTGGTTGGCTCAGTCAATTACATATCCAACTCCTGATTTCAGCTCAGATCATGATTTCATGGTTGTGAGATGGAACCCAGAGTTGGCCTCAGCGCTGGGTGTGGAGCCTGCTTGAGACTCTTTCTCTCTCACCCTTTCTGCCTAGTATAACAACTTTTGCTTCCCACCCAAGAAATGTGAGTAAAATGATGTTATTATAGGGCTAGCCTTGAATTCACTGGTTTTTCTATTATGTTTTATATTTATTTATACTTGGATAGGAATGCTAATGATTTTACTAAGTGGAACTTATAAAGACCAATGTTGCTGAATCACTTATAATTGTTTCTTGATTCTCCCAGATTTTTCTATGTAGACAACTGTATCATATGCAAATAAGAGGATTTATCACTTCCTTCATAATTCTTATATTTTCTTTGTATTTCCTTTGTGTGTCTCATCTTATTCCTTGGATTAGGAACTCTCTCCGTCGAAATGAAAGAGTAAGAGCAGACATATGTATCACAATATTCTTCCTTTTTATGGATGAATAATATTCTATGGTATGTATGGACCACATTTTGTTTATCCTTTCATTCATTGATGGACACTGGGTGGACACATCACGGCCATTGTGAATAATATGGGTAGATAGCCAGAAATGAAATTGCTAGATCACATGGCAATTTCATTTAATTTTTTTAAGGAATGAGTATACCGTCTTCTACATTGGCTGCACCATTTTACATTACCACCAACAGTGCACAAGGTTCCAGTTTCTCCACATCTTCAACAATGTTTACTTTTTTGTTTTGTTTTGTTTTTATGATAGTCATTGTAATGGGTATCCAGTGGTACCTCATTGTGATTTTGATCTATATTTCCCAATCTAATTAGTGATGATGAACATCTTTTCATGTGCTTCTTGGCCAGTTTGTAATCTTCTCGGGAGCAATGTATAGTCAAGTAAGTTCTTGGCCCATTTTTCTGTTAGTTTTTTATTGTCGTTGTTGAACTGTAGAATTTCTTCACATTTTTTAGATATTCACCTCTATTTTTGCAAATATTTTCCCCCATTTCATAGGTTGCCTTCCATGTGGTTGATTGTGTCCCTTGATGCATGGAAGTATTTTTTTTGAACCTATTTTTATATTTGTTGCCTACCTTGTAGTTTTTTAAAGCAGGGTGTGTGCCTTTTTTTTCCTGCACGTGTTCCAAGTCATCGAGACTGAGTGAGCAAGTCAGTCTTTCAGGTATCTCCCAGGCATACTGGAACAAACAGGGTCTGCATTTGAGGAGAGGAAACCAAGACTGTGGGGCATGAGTAAGGAGTCATAAAACCTCCCTACAGCTGTGAACATGGCTTTGCTTGTTTGGGCTTTTGCCTGGTTGCTGCAAACCTTTCATTGTTTTCCAGTGCTCCTATAGAATTTGTTCAGACAGAGCCTGTTCTGTTTTGGGCTTTTTGTTTTGTTTTGTTTTGTATTGGTGTGTCTTTGGGGAAGATGGGAGCTTGGATCTTCTTAGTCTGCCATTTTGCTGACATCACTCTGTGCAGGTGTCTTTTTTTTTTTCTTTTTTTTTTTTTTAATTTTTTTTTTCAACATTTATTTATTTTTGGGACAGAGAGAGACAGAGCATGAACGGGGGAGGGGCAGAGAGAGAGGGAGACACAGAATCGGAAACAGGCTCCAGGCTCTGAGCCATCAGCCCAGAGCCCGACGCGGGGCTCGAACTCACGGACCGCGAGATCGTGACCTGGCTGAAGTCGGACGCTTAACCGACTGCGCCACCCAGGCGCCCCTGTGCAGGTGTCTTTTTTGATGGGTGGTGAGAAGCACACTTTTGACTATTATTTACTTTTCTAATTTTTAAAAATTTTACTTATTCTGAGAAAGCGTGCACACAAGCAGGAGGGGCACACAAGCCCCAGCATGGGGCTTGATCTCACGAACTTTGAGATCATGACCTGAGCTGAAGTCCAGAGTCAGATGCTGAACCCACTGAGCCACCCAGGTGCCCTAAAAGTATAATGCCTGATTGAGGAAGGGAAGATGGTGGTGAAGTAGGAGAACCCTAGGCTTAACTCATCCCGTGAATACAACTAGATAACTATCAAATCATCCTAAATACCCCCAGAAATTGACCTGAAAACTGGCAGAACTTCACAAAAGATAGAGAAGAGCCACATCAAAGAAGTAGGAAGTGTGGAGTGGTGGTTTGGGAGAGAAACTGATCGTGGCTGGTGAGGTGGGGAGGGAGCTGTAGTGGTAAAGGGCAAGAGAGAGTAGCACACAGGAGAGCAGATGGGGAAGATGATTCCCCATAATGATTGGCTTGGAAAGTGGTAGTGGCTGAATTTCTTGACTTCTTGCAACCAGTAGGGCTGAAAGCCTGGAGTTTTAAACATCAGTGGACTTGGCTTGAGGAGAGCCCAGAGGCCTTGAGGCTATTCTTGCAGAGAAGGCAGGGCAAATATCCCACAGACACATAGCATGGAAATAGTGATATGAACAGCACCTGGACTACACAGTGTGAAGGTTAGTTGGTCATCTAGGGGCATGTCCCAGAGATGCAGCATTCGTGGAAAAAACCCTCTGGGAACAAAAGAACTGGCAGGCACCATTTCCTCTCCTGCCCCTCAGCATAAGCACATGGCCATCTGTGGGAAACAGCACAACATATATACTCACAACTTCATTTGTTTATACCAAGCCCTACCCCCCACGTGTTTCAGTGGAACCACCCTCCCCAGTCACACTTGCCCTAGTCCCAGCACAGTGGGACTCTTTTCCCAGAAAACTTGCTCAAACCCCTACCAGCACTGCATCTCCAGATCTGGGCATTTTGTGGGGCCTCAGTTCTGGCAGCCATGGCGACAAGTCTTATTTCACAAGTAGACCAAGCACATCTAGTAAAACACATCACATTCAGGTCTGTAGTGAAAAAGATATAAGTAACATGGCTGATAGAAAATTTAAAGTAACGATCATAAGGATACTCACTGGATTTTAGAGAAAGGTAGAAGACATCAGTGAGACCCTTAACACAGACATAAGGAATAACATAGCAGAGATAAGGGGCTCAAAAAATGAATTGAGAAACACACATTATAGAATGAAGAACAGTCTGGAAGAAGCAGAGGGACAAATTAATGACCTAGCAGGCAGAGTAATGGAAAGTAATCAAGCTGAACAAAAGAGAAAAAGCATTATGCAAAACTAGAGTAGACTTAGGGAACTCAATGACTCCATCAAATGTAATAACATTCACATTATAGGAGTCCCAGAAGCAGAGAGAGAAAAGGCAGAAATTTATTTGAAGAGACAGTAACGGAAAACTTCCCTAATCTGGGGAAAGAAACAGATATCCAGATGCAGGAGGCACAGAGAACCCCAAATAAAACCAACAAAAACAGATCCATGAGTAGACATATAATCAAAATAGCAAAATAAAAACGACAAAATAATGTGATAAAGAAAAAAATTAAAAACAGGAAGACAGAAGAATACAGTTACATACAGAGGAACCCCCATTAAGCTAGCAAGGGATTTTTCATCAAAAAATTTGAAAGCTAGAAGGGAGTGGCATGATTATTCAAAGTGCTGAATGGGAAAAAAATTCTTCACCCAAGAATATTCTACCCAGCAAGATGATCATTCAGAATAGAAGGAGAGATAAAGAGTTTCCCAGACAAACAAAAACTAAAGGAGTTCATGGCCACTAAGCCAGTCATGCAAGAAATACTAAAGGGGACTCTGAGTGGAAAGAAGAGATCAAAAGTGACAGTATAGAAGTAGGAAATACAAAAGCAGTAAAAATGAATATCATTCAAGGAACTCACAAGATAAAAGGATGTAAAATATAACAACATATACCTAAAAATGTGGACAGGAGAGGAGTAAAGAAATAATTCAAACTTAAATGACCATCAACTTAAAATAGAAAAGGTTATATACAAACCTTCTGTATATAACCTTACAAAAAAGGTTATATACAAACCTAATGGTAACCATATATCAAAAACCACTACTAAACATACAAAGAATAAAGAAAAAGAAAATTGAAATATATCACTAAAGGAAATCAGCAAACCATGAAAGAAGATAAAGACAAGAAAAGATCAGAGAAACTCTTCAGAAACAACCATGAAACAAATCATAAAATGACAAAGACTCATATCTATGTAAATGTATTAAACACTCCAATCAACAGACATACAGTGACAAAATGGATAAAAAAATAAACAAGACCCACATATATGCTGCCTATAAGAGACTCATTTTAAACCTAAAGACACCTGCAGAATAAAAGTGAAGAGATGGAAAAACATCTATCATGCAAATGGATGGCAAAAGAAAGCTGGTGTAGTAATATTTATATATGACAACATAGACTTTAAAACAATATTTAACAAGAAACAAAAAGAACACTATTGAAAATAAAGGAACAAGCAAAAAGAAGATATAACAATTATAAATATTTATATGCCCAACATAGGAACACCCAAATACATAAAACAGTTAATAACAAGCATAGAGAAAATTATGGATAATAATATAATAATAGTCAGGGACTTTAACACCACACTTACCCATGGATAGATCATGTGAACCAAAAGTAAACAAGGAAACAATGGCTTTGAATGACACAAATTTAACAAACATATTCAGACCGTTCCATTCTACAACAACAGACTACACATTCTTTTCAAGTGTACATGGAACGTTCTCCAGAATGTATCACATATTAGCCCACAAAACCAGCCTCAACATATTCAAGAAGATCAAAATCACACCATGCATCTTTTCTGACCACTGAAACTAGAAGTCAACCACAAGAAAAGATCTGGAAAGACTACAAATACATGGAAGCCAAATAACATGCTACTAAAAATGAGTAAGTGAAACAGGAAATAAGAGAAGAAATGAAAAAGTACATGGAAACAAATCAAACTGAAAACACATGATCCACAAACTTTAGGATGCAGCAAAAGCTTTTCTAAGAGAGAAGTTTAAGCATTACAGGTTTATCTTAAATAACTTAACGTTATACCTAAAGGAGCTAGAAAAATAACAACAAACAAAACCTAAAGCCAGTAGAAGGAAGGAATAATAAAGATTAGAGCAGAAATAAATGATTTGGATACAAAAAAAAAAACAACAAACAAACAAAAAACCACACTAGAACAGATCAATGAAACCAGGAGCTGGTTCTTCGAAAAAAAATCAATAAAATTGACTAACCTCTAGCCAGACTTATCAAGAAAAAAGGAGAAAGGACTAATATAAATAAAATCACAAATTAGAGAGGAGAAATAGCAATCAATACCACAGAAATACAAATAATCATGAGAGAATATTATGAAAAACTATATGCCAACAAATTGGACAACTTAGAAGAAATGGATAAATTCCTAGAAACATATAGATTACCAAAAGTGAAACAGAAAAAGTAGAAAATTTGAACAGACCAATTACCAGCAAAGAAATTGAATCAGTAATCAAAATCTCCCAACAAAAGTCCTGGATCAGATGGCTTCATGGACAAATTCTACTAAACATTTAAAGGAGAGTTAATACCTATTCTTCTCAAACTATTCCAAAAAACAATAAATAAATAAAGGGGGGGGGGGACCTTCTAAATTCATTCTATGAGGCCAGCATTACTCTGATACCAAGACCAGGTAAAGACTCCACTGAAACAGGACCATATGCCAAAATCTCTGATGAACATAGATGTAAAACTCCTCAACAAAATACTAGCAAACTAAATCCAATAATACATTAAAAAAAATCTTTCACCACAATTAAGTGGGACTTATTCCTAGGTTGCAAGAATGTTTCAATATTCACAAATCAATCAACATGATACATCACATCAGTAAGAGAAAGGATAACAACCATATGCTCATTCCAATAGACTTAGAAAAAACATTTGACAAAGTACAGCATTCATTCACAATAAAAACCCTCAACAAGTAAGTTTGGAGGGAATATACTTCAACATAATAAAGGCCATATATGCAAAACCCACAGCAAACATCATACTCAGTGGTGAAAAACTGAGAGTTTTTCCCTTAAGATGTCCACTCACTCTCACTACTTTTATTCAACATAGTACTGGAAGCCCTAGCCACAGAAATCAGACAGCAAAAAGAAATAAAAGGCATCCAAATTGCTAAGAAAGAAGTAAAACTTTCACTATTTGCAGATGACATAATACTATATATATAGAAAACCCAAAATATTCCACAAAAAAAACTGTTAAAACTGATAAACTCAGTAAATTTGCAGAATACAAAATCCACATTCAGAAATCTGTTACATTTCTTTACAACAATAATGAAGCAGCAGAAAGAGAAATTAAGAAAACAATCCCTTTTACAACTGCATTAAAAATAATAAAATACCCAGGAACAAACTTAAGCAAAGTGAAAGACCTATACCCTGAAAACTATAAAACATTGATGAAAGAAATAGAAGACAACAAAAAGAAATAGAAAGACGTTGCATGCTCAATCATTAGAAGAACAAATACTGTTAAAATGTTTATAGTCCCCAAAACAATCTACAGATTTAATGCAACTGTGTCAAACTACCAACTGTTTTCACAGAACTAGAAGAAACAATCCAAAAAATTTGTATGGAACCACAGAAGACTCTGAATAGGCAAAGCAATCTTGAGATACATGTCATGAAGTGCCATCCAGGCACTCCAAAAAATCCACATTTTAAATCAACATTTCAACTTTAGTGTGAATAATTTTTCACATTAAACATATAGTTATTTTGAATAAACTGCCTCTCCTTCGTTTTCTCTCTGTTGAAATAGTCCTCTTTCTTTAAGATATGGCGTATTTGTCTGCCATATCTGCTTTGAAGTCTTCCCTGATCACCAGAGAGAATTGAACTCACCCAATCATGAATTCCAATGGTAATTGCTTTGTACTTATCTTATTTCCTTATACTAATTAGTTACCACTCCATATTTTAGTTATTGGTTTATATGCATTACCTCTAAGGTGATGACTATATAATATTAACCTAACATGACCACCTTTAAGAATAAAAGGGGCATCAATATTTAAGGTAGGGACACAGGTATAAACTCAGACTTCTCTGAGGAAACTATGAAGGGTGGTTATATTTTTATCTCCCTTATTTGAATGAAGCACATGGATTAGAGCTATGTTTTAGTTCCTTTATGGTATTTAGTAATGTTCATGACAATCAAAATAGAGGAACTTAAAAGAATTTATTAGATGATTACTTTACTTGTTAATTTTAGAAACTTCTTTTTATTCAATTCCAAATAGTTCATCTTTTGGTTTATGGAAAATCAAGTCATTACATGGACACAGCTCAGATAAACAAGAATTTCATAGATTCTATAATAAACATTGTTCATTGTCTGGTCCAGTAAATGCACACATACACACTTGCAAATATGAGGTTGGTAGACACATTGCTATGAACAAAAGTCAGTCTGTATCACGGAACATAATATGTACTTTTTAATTTAATTTACCACAGGCCAAATTTGAAAGATTTGGATCTCAAAAAAGGATTAAACCAACAAAATTAATTACAGTAAGGGAGATTGAAGAAAATCAGTGGTTTATCACATTCCAGAAATTCAATATTATTAATTATAATATCTGGATCATTCATCTTTCTAATTGATATAGTTTTCTAGAATATATTTCATATTTTTTCAATGAAAACAATGGTAACATCAGAGCGCCTGGGTGGCTCAGTCAGTTAAGTGACCAACTTCAGCTCAGGTCATGATCTCATGATTAGTGGGTTCAAGCCCAATGTCAGTCTCTGCGCTGACAGCTCAGAGCCTGGAGCCTGCTTTGGATTCTGTGTCTCCCTCTCTCTCTCTGTTGCTTCCCCACTCGTTCTCTGTCTCTCTCTGTCTCTTGAAAATAAATAAATGTTAAAAAAATTTAAAAAAAATAAAACAATGGCAACATTTTTTTCTGTATATTATCTATAAAAGGTTATATAAAAGAAATTCAAGGATCATCAACAATCTTAGATCTTGAATAAGATTGTGACATAACTCTTGGATGCTTTACCTGATATTTTTGGTAGTTTTTGTTTGTTTGTTTGTTTGTTTTAAACTAAGTTTTCATTCATTCAACAAATAGCTCAGTTTACTGTAATTCATTAAAAGTAAGTTGCTCACTGTGCTATAACCTGGAGACAAAACACTAAAGATGATATATTTAATCAGAAAGAAACATCATCTTAATTATATTTTAAAAGTATTTGAGGGGCACCTGGGTGGCTCAGTCAGTTAAGCGTCCGACTTCAGCTCAGGTCATGATCTCACAGTTCATGGGTTCGAGCCCCGCATCAGGCTCTATGCTGACAGATAAGAGCCTGGAGCCGGTTTCAGATTCTGTGTCTCCCTCTCTCTCTGCCCCTCCCCTGTTGATACTCTGTCTCTGTCTCAAGAATAAATAAACATTAAAGAAAAAATTTAAAAAAAGTGTTTGAATTAGAACCTAGTTTTATATTTGAGGATGTAAAATGTATAAACTGAAGTATTACTTTAAAAAATAATATACTGTGGTGCCTGGGTTGCTCAATCAGTTAAGTGTCTAACTCTTGGTTTCAGCTTAAGTGTCTACCTCATGGTTGTGAGATGAGCCCCAGGGGCAGGCTCTGCATTGAGTGTGGAGCCTTATTGGGATTCTCTCTTTCCCTCTCTCTCTGCCCCTCTCTCCTTCTCTAAATAAATAAATAAATAAATAAATAAATAAATAATTAATTAATTAATTAAAAAATAAAAATTAAAAAATAAAATTTAAAAATAATATACTAAACTAAATACAGTTAGGACACATTAGGTGTATACATGATTTTTACCTACATATAATTAAGCAAAATAACAAATGTAAAGAAGAATTCACTTAAGTTTCCTTCCTATAAGTAGAATAGTATGTAATTTACCATATAAGTTTTTGATTTTGAAAATTAACTTGGTTTTTGGTAGAACAACATTACACTCTATTACAGCTGACTTTAACAAGTCAGATTGTATTCAATTTTTATCAAGCTAGTAATTTCAAAGCTTTCAAGATTCAGATTATTTTCTTTGGCCAAATATATTTCTTCAGTTAGTTTCATATTGAATATCCTGGGAGAAAGGAGGGAGGAAATAAAGTTAAATACTGTAGAATATGGCTGCTAAGTCCCCACTTTTTTAGCTAGTCAAAAAAACCTAGGTTGGTGATTGTAACTGCCTTAATTCATAATACATTTCATATTCTCCTTACTCTCTGCCAGAACTTTTCTGGACAGGGTTCTTTAATGTGGTAACCTGAACCATCTGTCCTATGAAACCTGACACATTGCTTTACCACTGTATTCCACTGATTATGGGTATTAATAAACACAAAGAAATAGCAAGAGGTACCACAGAAAACCTTCTGGATTCCAATAATAGCCCTCTTTTTGTACATTATTGTAATACCTCCCTGATAAGGGAATCTAATCAATAACATTGGTAAGTTCCCTTCTTGTTGATGAAGAAACATGAGAAGCCCCAAGTGGCCAGGAGTAGATTTAGCCTCCCATTCATTGAATCATGATTGTATCTTTTTGAGTAAACATTCCTGCTTTGGGCACTAGAATTCTCACAGTCAATTCTCACAGTCACCAAGTTCAAGGTTGCAGTGACAAGAAGAAAATTTTCTCAAGGGGTTACTATATGTAATAATGATAACCTTCACTCTTACCTCTTGGTTTCCAGATCTATGCATTCTAAGCACTTATAAACTGCTAGTTCAAGGTACAAATCACATTCTATAAGCCTACCATGTCCTATTTTCTCCCAACAGTTGAAGTCCTTGATGATATGTGCATGTAAACCATAAATCCCATTAGGCTACCTCTGTTACCCAGCTACTCCTATATTCTCAACAGGAGCAATATCACCCCCAGGTGGGGGAAATTGGATTTTGAGTGTGAAAAAATCTGGGATATTATAATAGCATTTAATAATGTCTAAAAATATTCCTTAGGGGATAGATAATGAAAAAAATGTTGAAAAACAATGAATTACTGTATCACTTAGAGTCCCAGGAGAATTCATTTCAAAAACTATTTACAAAGCTATGGGGAAGGTGTTGGAAAACTACAAATGATAGTGCAATATCCTGGGGCTAGTATCAGCGAGGGCAGGTATTATCAACAGTATGCCCTAAGAGAAAAAAAAAAAGAGATGTGGAGTTAAGAGAATCTAGAAGCAAATAATCATATTCCAGTGACCAATTTTAGAAGAACTGGGACCTTTGACAAAAACAAGCAATTCTAAGTACTCCTTTAGGAAAGACTTCAGGGTAAAAGATTCCCCAACCTTACTTTCCTACCTTTTTCTGATCTCCTGCAAGTTCCCAAATTACTGATTCTAACTGAAAGCTACAGGGAAAGGGAACCCATTGGTATAGTCTATTCAGGTCAGTCTTCGATCTCAGAAAGCAGAGTGGAAAAAAGGTGGTGGGATAAACGGATGTTATCTAACACAGTAACATTTAAGAGTAACCAGAAACAGGAAGACTATGTTTTAAATTTTGCCTGCTGCTTTATTGTAGGTGAAAATATGTGGACTAACCATTATCTTTAAGATATATGTCTAAATAAAATCTTTTTGCATCAATCTCAATCTAAATTAAGATAAGAAGTCTGTACAGAAAGTCTATATAGAAGATTCTAATTTTATCTAAAAATAAGTAAAGCTAGTATGTTTTTTAGCCTAGATGTAGCATATCAAGAGTTAATCAATCAACGCTAAGAAAAGAAATTCATTTCCAAAATACCCCCTCTATGTGGTCTGACACTTGACCATCATACACTTCTCAGTTTGCTGCACATATCTGTCCCCAGTTACAGCACTTGGGGAAGGGAATACCAGGAGGCACTGAAAATGGATCACCAGGGTTTCACATGCATTCCTTTCTTTCCTCCTCAGTAATACTAGTCTCCAGTCTTCAGCTGATCAAGGTCATCTCCTGATTGTTTTCAAGGGGCTCAGTGTTGATTTCTATCACTGACAGTTGCATATGCAGAGGCAGCAAAGGCTAGATATACATTGGTAACAGACTTCATGAAATTGAGCCCATAAATAGTCTCCATCTCTGACACTTTGACCATTTTTTTTTATTGTGCTCATTATCCTAATTACAGGATGGTCAATGAAGAAAGCTGGTTAAGTCATTTTGTCTACTTCATTGTGCAGTGCCTCTTCCATGATGGATGCTTTCTGATATAAATACAAAAATCTTCACTCTATGCCCTCTGCCATATATCCATTCACACAACTCTACCAAAGACCTTGTCTCAGATCTCTCAGCTTTTTTCCTTCTTTTTTTCTTTCAATATATGAAGTTTATTGTCAAATTGGTTTCCATACAACACCCAGTGCTCATCCCAAAAGGTGCCCTCCTCAATACCCATCACCCACCCCCCCACCCCCCATCAGCCCTCAGTTTGTTCTCAGTTTTTAAGAGTCTCATGCTTTGTCTCTCTTCCACTCTAACCTCTTTTTTTTTTTTCCTTACCCTCCCCCATGGGTTCCTGCTAGGTTTCTCAGGATCCACATAAAAGTGAAACCATATGGTATCTGTCTTTCTCTGTATGGCTTATTTCACTTAGCATCACACTCTCCAGTTCCATCCATGTTGCTACAAAGGGCCATATTTCATTCTTTCTCATTGCCACGTAGTACTCCATTGTGTATATAAACCACAATTTTTTTATCCATTCATCAGGTGATAGACATTTAGGCTCTTTCCATAATTTGGCTATTGTTGAGAGTGCTGCTATCAACATTGGGATACAAGTGCCCCTATGCATCAGTACTCCTGTATCCCTTGGGTAAATTCCTAGCAGCGCTATTGCTGGGTCATAGGGTAGGTCTATTTTTAATTTTTTGATGAACCTCCACACTGTTTTTCAGAGCGGCCGCACCAGTTTGCATTCCCACCAACAGTGCAAGAGGGTTCCTGTTTCTCCACATCCTCTCCAGCACCTATAGTCTCCTGTTTTGTTCATTTTGGCCACTCTGACTGGTGTGAGGTGATATCTGAGTGTGGTTTTGACTTGTATTTCCCTGATGAGGAGTGACGTTGAGCATCTTTTCATGTGCCTGTTGGCCATCCGGAAAAATATGGAACGCTTCACGAATTTGCATGTCATCCTTGTGCAGGGGCCATGCTAATCTTCTCTGTATCGTTCCAATTTTAGTATATGTGCTGCCGAAGCGAGCACACTCTCAGCTTTTTTCCATCCAGACCCCTGACCGGTTGACCAGGCCAATGGTCATTAAAATGAATCGATATGTATCCTTAATTCAGGTCATTTTTTGTTCACTCTATCACATTGGAATTATGTCCAATGATGTAAGGGTTTAGTCTGATGTTCTACGGGATTTCCCTCTAGTCTGAATCTCTTTGCCTTCAATATGAGAAAGCATAGGAGAGTTGACACGGTCCTAAGATAAAACTATGAGGCCATTTTCAGGGAGGCCGACTTGAGAGAGCTCATTTTTGAGACCCTCCAGACAGGGTGCCCAAAGTCTAGGAAAGCAGTCTATTATGAGTTTCTCTCCCACAATCTAACACTAAATATATGACCAATTTACCAAACAAGATTGCCTCTGAATTTATTAGATATTATGTATGAGGGAAAAGTGCTCAAATTAAAGTTTGAGCATTTTACATGAATGTGATTCCAAACCTACTTCAAAGTGAAACAGATAGTTGTAAAACAATATATATTGTATTCTGGGAGGAAGATGGTGGCGTAGGAGCACGCTGGGCTCACCACATCCTGCTGATCACTTAGATTCCACCCACACCTGCCTAAATAACCCAGAAAACCACCAGAAGACTAGCAGAATGGATTCTATGGAGCCAAGCATAGACTAGAGGCCCACGGAAGAGGGTAGGAAGGGCGGAGAGGCGGTGCGCGCTACACGGACTGGCAGGAGGGAGCCGGGGCGGAGGGGTAGCCCAGGCGGAGGGGAAGCCCACCAGCAAAGCAGAGCCCTCTAGTCTGGCTTGCAAAAGCAGAGGGGCCAGACAGAGTGTGTTCGGACAGCAAGCGGGACTTAACATCTGGAAGGTTATAAGCTAACAGCTCTGCTTGGATAGCAGGAGGGCTGGAGGACAACGGGAGGGAGAGTTGTTGAGCCCCGGACGACAGAGCGCAGTGTGGTGGGGAACAAAGGCGCTCACCAGCGCCATCTCCCTTGCCAATCCCCTAGCCAAAATCCCAAAGGGAACCAGTTTCTGCCAGGGAACTTGCTTGCACTGCGCAAACACCCAACGCTGTGCTTCTGTGGATCCATTCCTCCAGCAGAGGGTCTGACTCCCTCCCGGAGCCGCAGGGCCCCTCCCGAAGCGGATCACTGAAGGATAAGCGAGCTGAGCCTACCCCTCCCGCCCCCGTGCACCTTGCCGATCCACCCCAGCTAATACTTCAGATCCCTAGCGCCACAAGCCTGGTAGTGTGCAAGTAGCCCAGAAAGACCACGCCACCCCACAATGAATCCCACCCCTACGAGAGGGGAAGAGAAGGCACGCACCAGTCTTACTGTGGCCCCAGTGATGGGCTGGGGGCAGACATCAGGTCTGACTGCAGCCCCGCCTACCAACGCAAGTTATTCAAGACAGCACAGGGGAAGTGCCCTGAAGTTCCTCACTATTCCAGGGACTATCCAAAAATGACGAAACGGAAGAATTCCCCTCAAAAGAATCTCCAGGACATAACAACAGCTAATGAGCTGATCAAAAAGGATTTAAACAATATAACAGAAAGTGAATTTAGAATAATAGTCATAAAATTAATCGCTGGGCTTGAAAACGGTATACAGGACAGCAGAGAATCTCTTGCTACAGAGATCAAGGGACTAAGGAACAGCCAGGAGGAGCTAAAAGATGCTATAAATGAGCTGCAAAATAAAATGGAGACAACTACAGCTCGGATTGAAGAGGCAGAGGAGAGAATAGGTGAAATGGAAGATAAAATTATGGAAAAAGAGGAAGCTGAGAAAAAGAGAGATAAAAAAATCCAGGAGTATGAGGGGAAAATTAGAGAACTAGGTGATGCACTAAAGAGAAATAATCTACACATAATTGGTATTCCAGAGGAGGAAGAGAGAGGGAAAGGTGCTGAAGGTGTACTTGAAGAAATAATAGCTGAGAACTTCCCAGATCTGGGGAAGGAAAAAGGCATTGAAATCCAAGAGGCACAGACAACTCCCTTCAGACGTAACTTGAATCGATCTTCTGCACGACATATCATAGTGAAATTGGCAACATACAAGGATAAAGAGAAAATTCTGAAAGCAGCCAGGGATAAACGTGCTCTAACATATAAAGGGAGACCAATAAGACTCGTGACGGATCTCTCTAGTAAAACTTGGCAGGCCAGAAAGGAATGGCAGGAAATCTTCAATGTGATGAACTGAAAAAATATGCACCTGAGAATCCTTTATCCAGCAAATCTGTCATTAAGAATAGGAGGAGAGATAAAGGTCTTCCCAAACAAACAAAAACTGAAGGAATTTGTCACCACTAAACCAGCCCTACAAGAGATCCTAAGGGGGATCCTGTGAGACAAAGTACCAGAGACATCGCTACAAGCATGAAACCTACAGACATCACAATGACTCTAAACCCATATCTTTCTATAATAACACTGAATGGAAATGGACTAAATGCGGCAACCAAAAGACATAGGGTATCAGAATGGATAAAAAACAAGACCCGTCTATTTGCTGTCTACAAGAGACTTATTTTAGACCTGAGGACACCTTTAGATTGAGAGTGAGGGGATAGAGAACTATTTATCATGCTACTGGAAGTCAAAAGAGAGCTGGAGTAGCCATACTTATATCACACAAACTAGACTTTAAATTAAAAGCTGTAACAAGAGATGTAGAAGGGCATTATGTAATAATTATAGGGTCTATCCATCAGGAAGAGCTAACAATTATAAATGTCTATGCGCCGAATATGAGAGCCCCCAAGTATATAAAACAATTACTCACAAACATAAGCAACCTTATTGATAAGAATGTGGTAATTGCAGGGGACTTTACACCCCACTTACAGAAATGGATAGATCATCTAGACACATGGTCATAAAGAAACAAGGGCCCTGAATGAGACATTGGATCAGATGGACTTGACAGATATATTTAGAACTCTGCATCCCAAAGCAACAGAATATACTTTCTTCTCGAGTGCACATGGAACATTCTCCAAGATAGATCACATTCTGGGTCACAAAATAGCCCTTTATAAGTATACAAGAATTGAGATCATACCACGCATACTTTCAGACCAGAATGCTATGAAGCTTGAAATCAACCACAGGAAAAATTCTGGAAAACCTCCAAAAGCATGGAGGTTAAAGAACACCCTACTACAGAATGAGTAGGTCAACCAGGCAATTAGAGAAGAAATTAAAAAATATATGGAAACAAACGAAAATGAAAATACAACAAACCAAATGCTTTGGGATGCAGCAAAGGCAGTCCTGAGAGGAAAATACATTGCAATCCAGGCCTATCTCAGGAAACAAGAAAAATCCCAAATACAAAATCTAACAGCACACCTAAAGGAAATAGAAGCAGAACAGCAAAGGCACCCTAAACCTAGCAGAAGAAGAGAAATAATAATGATTAGAGCAGAAATAAACAATATAGAATCTAAAAAAAACTGTAGAGCAGATCAATGAAACCAAGAGTTGGTTTTTTGAAAAAATAAACAAAATTGATAAACCTCTAGCCAGGCTTCTCAAAAAGAAAAGGGAGAGGACCCAAATAGATAAAATCATGAATTAAAAACGGAATTATCACAACCAATCCCTCAGAAATACAAGCAATTATCAGGGAATACTATGAAAAACTATATGCCCATAAACTGGACAACCTGGAAGAAATGGACAAATTCTTAAACACCCACACACTTCCAAAACTCAATCAGGAGGAAATAGAAAGCTTGAAGACCCATAACCAGCAAAGAAATTGAATCGGTTATCAAAAATCTCCCAACAAATAAGAGTCCAGGACCAGATGGCTTCCCAGGGGAGTTCTACCAGACGTTTAAAGCAGAGATAATACCAATCCTTCTCAAGCTATTCCAAAAAATAGAAAGGGAGGGAAAACTTCCAGACTCATTCTATGAAGCCAGTATTACTTTGATTCCTAAACCAGACAGAGACCCAGTAAAAAAAGAGAACTACAGGCCAATATCCCTGATGAATATGGATGCAAAAATTCTCAATAAGATACTAGCAAATCGAATTCAACAGCATATAAAAAGAATTATTCACCATGATCAAGTGGGATTCATTCCTGGGATGCAGGGCTGGTTCAACATTCGCAAATCAATCAATGTGATACATCACATTAATAAAAGAAAAGATAAGAACCATATGATCCTGTCAATCGATGCAGAAAAAGCATTTGACAAAATTCAGCATCCTTTCTTAATAAAAACCCTTAAGAATGTCGGGATAGAAGGAACATACTTAAACATCATAAAAGCCATTTATGAAAAGCCCACAGCTAATATCATCCTCAATGGGGAAAAACAGAGCTTTCCCCCTGAGATCAGGAACATGACAGGGATGCCCACTCTCACAGCTGTTGTTTAACATAGTGTTGGAAGTGCTAGCATCAGCAATCAGACAACAAAAGGAAATCAAAGGCATCAAAATTGGCAAAGATGAAGTCAAGCTTTCACTTTTTGCAGATGACATATTATACATGGAAAATCCGATAGACTCCAACGAAAGTCTGCTAGAACTGATACATGAATTCAGCAAAGTTGCAGGATACAAAATCAATGTACAGAAATCAGTTGCATTCTTATACACTAACAATGAAGCAACAGAAAGACAAATAAAGAAACTGATCCCATTCACAATTGCACCAAGAAGCATAAAATCCCAAGGAATAAATCTAACCAAAGATGTAAAAGATCTGTATGCTGAAAACTATAGAAAGCTTATGCAGGAAATTGAAGAAGATTAAGGAAATGGAAAAACATTCCATGTTCATGGGTTGGAAGAATAAATATTGTTAAAATGTCAATACTACCCAAAGCTATCTACACATTCAATGCAATCCCAATCAAAATTGCACCAGCATTCTTCTCAAAGCTAGAACAAGCAATCCTAAAATTCATATGGAACACAAAAGGCCCCGAATAGCCAAAGGAATTTTGAAGAAGAAGACCAAAGCAGGAGGCATCACAATCCCAGACTTTGGCCTCTACTACAAAGCTGTCATCATCAAGACAGCATGGTATTGGCACAAAAACAGACACATAGACCAATGGAACAGAATAGAAACCCCAGAACTAGACCCACAAACGTATGGCCAACTAATCTTTGACAAAGCAGGAAAGAATATCCAATGGAAAAAAGACAGTCTCTTTAACAAATGGTGCTGGGAGAACTGGACAGCAACATGCAGAAAGTTGAAACTAGACCACTTTCGCACACCATTCACAAAAATAAAATCAAAATGGATAAAGGACCTGAATGTGAAACAGGAAACCTTCAAAACCCTAGAGGAGAAAACAGGAAAAGCCCTCTCTGACCTCAGCCGTAGCAATTTCTTACTTGACACATCCTCAAAGGCAAGGGAATTAAAAGCAAAAATGAACTATTGGGACCTCATGAAGATAAAAAGCTTCTGCACTGCAAAGGAAACAATCAACAAAACTAAAAGGCAACCAACGGAATGGGAAAAGATATTTGCAAATGACACATCGGGCAAAGGGCTAGTATCCAAAATCTATAAAGAGCTCACCAAACTCCACACCCGAAAAACAAATAATCCAGTGAAGAAATGGGCAGAAGACATGAATAGACACTTCTCTATAGAAGATATCTGGATGGCCAACAGGCACATGAAAAGATGCTCAACGTCGCTCCTCATCAAGGAAATACAAGTCAAAACCACACTCAGATATCACCTCACACCAGTCAGAGTGGCCAAAATGAACAAAACAGGAGACTATAGGTGCTGGAGAGGATGTGGAGAAACAGGAACCCTCTTGCACTGTTGGTGGGAATGCAAACTGGTGCGGCCGCTCTGAAAAACAGTGTGGAGGTTCATCAAAAAATTAAAAATAGACCTACCCTATGACCCAGCAATAGCGCTGCTAGGAATTTACCCAAGGGATACAGGAGTACTGATGCATAGGGGCACTTGTATCCCAATGTTGATAGCAGCACTCTCAACAATAGCCAAAGTATGGAAAGAGCCTAAATGTCCATCACCTGATGAATGGATAAAAATATTGTGGTTTATATACACAATGGAGTACTACGTGGCAATGAGAAAGAATGAAATATGGCCCTTTGTAGCAACATGGATGGAACTGGAGAGTGTGATGCTAAGTGAAATAAGCCATACAGAGAAAGACAGATACCATATGGTTTCACTTTTATGTGGATCCTGAGAAACTTAACAGGAACCCATGGGGGAGGGGAAGGAAAAAAAAAGAGGTTCGAATGGGAGAGAGCCAAAGCATAAGAGACTCAAAAACTGAGAACAAACTGAGGGCTGATGGGGGGTGGGAGGGAGGGAAGGGTGGGTGATGGGTATTGGGGAGGGCACCTTTTGGGACGAGCACTGGGTGTTGTATGGAAACTAATTTGACAATAAATTTCATATATTAAAACAAAACAAAACCTATAAATTAGTATTGTCTATCTGATGTGAATGAAAACTGTTTCTCATTTCTTTTATAATTGAAATAGAAAAAAATCCATTTGTGAAATAAATGATCATATAATATTTGCCTGAGACATTATTAATCTGTTCTAGAAATTGACATCATGCCTGATGCAGCAGGTGATATTGGGGCTACTTCTTATAGAGCCATCAGTAGTCTATAATAATTAATTCTCTAGTTTCTGCAGGGTCTACAATACCAAATTAAATGTGTATGTTATAGGGACCCAATACCTCTGTATGTTTTAGGTCTAATAGTCACACTAGTCTTCATCACATATATTAGGAAAAGGTATTGTTTCCTTGGATGTGGTTGGGAGGAGGAGTGATTTTAAAGTATTCTATTAGGCTTCCCCCATTATATCAACTTTTATTCCATAGACCAGGGACTCAATCTGGAGTGATTCCTACTGCCAAGTATTCCAATTCCATTTCTGTGCTCAGGAATCAAGAAATGACCACAGAATGAGTCTGCAGACCCAGTGGGCTTACTGTGGGCCAGACTTTCACTAAAACTTCATTTTTTTTAACCTGGCCCCTATACATTCCCCTTTGAACAGGGGACAGAGAAGAAGAGCATGAAAATGCTTTGGATCTCCAGGTATTGATGACAACTCAGATCTTGTTTGCAATAGTCCCTGAAATGTTTGCACAAAAAGAAATAGAGAAGGAACCAGGGAAGGGTGGAAAAGTTGTCACACTGTGATGTAAATGAAGGACAGAAGAAGAGAATGTTGGATGGAGTTCAAGGTGGGCTCAGCAAAACCATTTGTGAGTTGAGAATCAAAGTTGGTCAAAAGAGTCTTGTGTATCCTAGAAGGGATCTGCTTTAGTATTCCCACTACATTTAGTCACTGGAGGGGGGTAGGCAAGCAGGCTGTGAAATAGATTTCAAGGAGTACCATCTTGTGCCTGCAGTCAGTTATCCCCCCTGTTATAAGAGATTGGCTGGGTACTTGCTCATGCCTATCCCATTACCATAATGTGGAGAGGACAGAACTGTTAGTAGGATCAAAAATTGGATTACAAATAGAACTAAACTGGGGCAGCCCCAGAAATCTGTCTTATTTTTTCAAAGTCCTTTGTTTTACGCTCATAGACAGTACCTAAAGGTGGCACTTACTTGAGAGATGAAGGAAGAACAAGAAGGGGAGCTGGGTGAAGGCAGTTTAATTCTACTGTACTCTAAGCCTTAGGAAGAACTGTCTGTCTCAGTCCACTCTATTCTCTATCACCACAGCCCATTTACTGTGAAATGTGAGAGACCAAAACCAGAGTGTGTCCTTAACACTGAGGTTTATAAAAATCTTTTTGATATCATGGTTCTCATAGATCTTCTGCTTAAAAGATGTATCTTCTACATTCTTAAAAACTAGGACATCTGGTGGCAGGAATCCTTGAAGAGACTGAATGGCTTCATTGTTATCAATCTAATATATACATTTCTCTGCTCCCTTTTATAGCAAGAAACAAACAAAATAAAAACAAAAACAAATCAAAAAGTCATATTTACTTAAGTTTCTTTCTTGTTCTCTCTTTGAGTCACTCACTGGATTTCCAGAGACACTTCTATTTCAAAACTTCTATTTCAAAGTTACCAGTTGCTTAATCTCATAGGCAATTCTCACTGCTCATCTTACTTGATCCCTCAGCCACATTTACAGTTGATCAATTCTACCTTTATTCATTATACTCATTTGGCTTCCAGCACCCCATACGTCCTTGGTTTCTTCTTTTCATTGTGGCTACCTTTCAGTCTCCTGTCTTGACTCTCAGTTCCCAGGAATCGGGTCACTTTCCTTTGTGTCTAGTCTTTCCTTGAAGATCTCACTCATAAATAATGGATCTACAGTAATGACTCCCAAATGTAAATCTCATGCTCAGTCCTCTTCCTTGAACTCCATTCTCATACATTCAATTGCATTCTCAACATTTGAATGCGTAACAGACATTTCAAAATTAGCATTGCTCTAACCATCTCTGCATGGAGCCTCTCACACCCCTCACCCTGCATTAATACTTTAACAGTTAAAGGCTATTTGTTCTTCTAGCTACTCAGGTAATCAAACAGTTGGAGTTATCCTTGCCATCTCTCTTTCTTTCATACTCCACATTCAATCCATACACATCTACTCTTGGTATATGTATATGCTGATCACTACCAACCACCACCTCTTGCCTAGATTCTTGTAATGCCCTTATTATCTGCCTGTTTGCACTCCTACCCTCTTAAAATTTATTCTCAACACAATAACAAGAGTGATTCTTTAAATAAAAGTGTAAGAGATCAAGCCACTTCTCTGCACAAAATCTTCCAATAAATGTCTACTTAAACATGGAAATTAAGAACTTATGTTTTTAATTTGCTTACAAAGCCCAACACGAACCTGTTACCTATCTCTATGGTTTCATTTCCTTCTACTCTTCTCACTCACCTTTCTCAAGACACACTGGCCTTCTTGTTTTTCAAACAGATTAAATACATGTCTTATCTCAGGGTCCTTGCACTGTGTTTTCCCCTTTGCTTAGAATACACTTCACCTCGATATTTATCTACATGGTTTACTACCTTTTCTCTTTCAACAATATGCTTAAATGCTTTCTTTTCAAAGAGATCCTCACATACCATCATTTCATTATTATTTTTTAAAATATTTACTTATTTATTTTGAGAGAGAGGGAGTGGGGAGGTGCAAAGAGAGTGAAAGAATCCCAAGCAGGCTTCAGGCTCAGCGTGGAGCCCAACGCAGGGCTCAATCTCATAACCCTGGTCGAGGAGTCAGGCACCCAAGCCACTGAGCCACCCAGGTGCCTCAGTCCCAGCCCATCATTTTAAAAACTGCAACCCCCACTGAGATATTCAGTTTCCCCTGTCCTTATTTATTTTTCTCTATAGCACTTATTACTTTACAGTATATTATATATTTATTTGTTTCCTTTTTGTCTTTCTCTTGACAGTATAATATAGAATCCATATTGCAGAATTTTTTTTTCAATTTTGTTCACTGCTATATCTCTAGTTCTTGAAGCAGAACGTGTCATAAAAGAGATATTTTACCAACATTTACTAAATGAATGAGTTTACATTTACTTTTTAATACCATATTGCTGCTTTAAAAAAAGAGTTAATAGGTTGACCATACTCTCCCATATTTGCTGGAATACTCTCTTGCATGTGAAATAAGGATGTAGTCATTTTATAACACTATATAAGCAAAAATAATATCAAAGTCTCATCACTTTAATAGCACTTTCCTAGTGACATGAAAAAAGCTGCTTTAAAGCACCTATTTTAGTAAATAATAAATTAAATTCATAGCTGAAGAAAATCATTCTTATTTAGTCTCTACCTGAATGAAGTAATGCTAACTTCTTTTTCTTGCTATGTAAATTTTGTCATTAATTAGCAAATGCAAGTTGTGTACCTGTAAAGTACACATAGGACAGACATGTAGATAAAGAAAAGCAGTGAGGAGAGCACGGAATCTGAGTACTCCAACATTCAGAAGTTTGAAAACAAGAGATTCAGCAAAGGAGAGGGGGAATAGGCAGTGAAGTAGGAGGAAAACTGGCAAAATCTGGTATTATGAAAATATGCAACAGGCAGTATTTCCAGGAGGTCAAATGTGTCAAATGATGCTGACTTGTCAAATGTAACCTTTTTCTCAGGAAAAGGAAAAACAAAGCTTATTGCTTACACCTGACCTTTAATCAAAGATATGTGTTGAAAAGGCAAGACAAGTTCTCAAGGTCCTCGTATGTACCTGTTGAATAAATTAGAATTGAAGGTCACACCAGGAGTTTGGATCCAAATCATGGTACCTGATATAACATTTGGCTGAGCACATATTTTGTCACTTGGGATATGGGTGTTAGCTTGCTTTTCAGTTTAGATAAAATGATCATGGGGCAACAATGTTGATGGCTGACTCTTCTGGCTGACAACTCAGGTAGTATAAAAGAACAGAAAAAAAGTGCTAAGCAAACACTAAATTGCACCTGGAGTCAAGTAATGAGAGCCCTGTAAAATTTGTTAAGAAGAAAAGACATGTACCACAGACAAAATTATAACTGATTGCACTGCATTATTTTTTCTTGTAGTAATTTGGTAAAGAAATGGTTATAGGTAGGACTACTTACCTATTATTATACAAGGTATTTTAAAAAATAGGCATCTTGAAAGAGAAATAATTAACTAAATTAATAATTTAAAGTACACAATTCAATGTTTTTTTTTAATATATCCACAGAGGTGGCCAACAGTTACCACAATCAATTCTAGAATATTTCCTCACTCCAAAAGAAAGCTTTGTATCCATTAGCAGTCACTCTTGTTCTTGTCCAACCCTTCTCCTAGTCCTAGGTGACTGAGATGGCCTTCCCAAGAGATTGACTAAACTTTAGATGATTTTTTCCCTGACTATAGACACTTGACCCCCCTACCCACCCCCATCTTTCCTTAGAAAATTTACTTTAAAAACTTGTGATTGCATATTCTTTTTCTGCTCTTTTGAAATATAGATAAATCTTCCTCCAGCCTCTTACCAGTTTTTCAACCTAAGAATGTCTTTCACAAGGATTTGGGAGTCATCCTTTTGAAATATAATCATCAAAAGACATACCGGCACTATCCCCCAGTCTCTGTAGGAGTGTAGAATCCAACTACATTAGCAAACATAGATGGCCTAATCACACTGATCTACTTCACCCTAATATCTTCTAGTATTTTTCCTTTAGCTCACCCCAGCACTAATCCTATCACCTTTTGTTTCAGAGAAAGGAAGTTCAATCTCTCACCCTGATTGCAGTAGTCTTGAATAAAGTCTTCCCTGCCTGTTTATCTGGTGCAATTTTCCTTTGGCATAGGTAACCATTAATAATAAAGTATCTATTTTGTATATCTATGCATCTGCCTACTCTGAGAAATTTCATATTAATGTAATTATATAATATGTGGTCTTTGTGACTGACTGATGTCTTTCATTTGACATAATGCTTTCAAGTTCCATCCATGTTGTGGCATGTATCAGAACTTTGTTACTTTTTACTGCAGTATAATACTTCATTTTATGGATTATACTATATTTTGTTTATCCACTCAGCAATTGATAGACATTTGGGTTGTTTCTACTGTTTGGCTATTATGAATAAGGCTGCTATAAGAATTCATCCACAGGTTTTTATGTGGGCATATTTTCACTTCCCTTGGATATATACATAGGAGTAAAATTGCTGGTTTATGTGCAACGTGCAACATTTTGAGGAACTGCTAAACTGCTTCTCAAAGTGTCTGTACAGTTTTAGATTCCATCAACAATGTATAAAGGTCCAAATATCACCGTATCCTTGCTCACACTCATTATTATCTATTTTATCATAGCAATTCTAGTGGGTATAAAATGACATCTCATCCTGGTTTTGATTTGCATTTCCTAATGACTAGTGAAATTGAGTTCCTTTTAATATGATTGTAACCTTTGGAGAAATATCTGTTTGAATTCTTTAGATGAATCTGATTAAAACTGATCTTGTCTTGATTTTTCCGATTTTGAGGAGATTTTCAAAGAATCTTTCAACTGTCACTACAAGTGCTGTTATGGAATAGTAAATTAATGGGGGTCATAAAGAAATAGAAACATTTTTTCCTTATTAGTTGTACTGTTTATATTTGGATCTCAGCCATTGTTGATTTATATAAAACATTAAACCATGAATCATGTCTTCAAAGCTTGAAATTGTTTCCTAAAATATATATAGATTTGAAATGCAGATGTCTAATTTCTTGGTTATTTAACATCATATGTTTAATTTTTCTTCTTTTAAGTTCAAGTATGTCTCACTCTAGAAAAAAATGGAATAAAAAGGCTATATTTACAAAACAAAGAAATTAGTATAAGATCATCTGTATTTTTACCAAAAAAAAGAAAGACATGATTAAAGAATTCTTTTAAAGCATTAGCCCACTGGATTTAATTACCTGAATAATTAATTTTGAATTTACACAAAATATTTATGAAACATATTTGGAAAAAATCCTATATCTGTATCTTTATGTTCAAATAACAACATATGCAGAAATAAATGCAAGTCAAGTCTCCAGTGTAATTAAATCAATCTGACTAAAAATGTATTACTGTAGTCCCTCTGTCCTATAGAGGAAATGTCACTAGAATTAGAAACAGAATAACTAACTTTATGGCCTAGGCATGCAGCACAACAGTTGAATGAACCTGGACAAGAGAGGAGAAAATACGTGGTAAATTCTGAAGTTTTATGCAAACATAAGGTATTATGAGTTCTAAATCTGACAATTAGAAGGAATATAAAGAACAGAAGACAGCAGGGAAACTCATCTAAAGGGTTATATTATAGGATATATTATACAGGTTATATAATAGGATATATATATGGTTGACCCTTGAACAACACAGTTGACTCCCCTGAACAGTTAAAAATCTTTGTGTAAACTTTGACTCTTTAAAAATTTAATAACTAATGGGGGCACCTGGGGTAGCTCAGTCAGTTGAACGTCTGACTTCAGCTCAGGTCATGAGCTCACGGTTTGTGGGCTTGAGCCCCACCTTGGTATCTGTGCTGACAGCTCAGAGCCTGGAACCTGCTTCGGATTCTGTGTCTCCTTCTCTCACTGTCCCTCCCCTGTTCATGCTCTGTCTCTCTGTGTCTCAAAAATAAATAAACATTGAAAAAAAATTTTTTAACTTAACAACGAATAGTCAGCCTACTGTTGGTAATATAAACAGTTAACACATATTTTGTATGTTATATGTAGTATGTACTGTATTCTTACAATAAAGTAAGCTAGAGAAAAGAAATGTTAAGAAACTCATAAAAAAGGAAAATACATTTACAGTACTGTACCGTATGTACTGAAAAAAATTCACATGTAAGTAAATCTGCACAGTTCAAACCCATGTTGTTCAGGGGTCAGGAATATGTACACACACACACACAGTTCAATATATATATTGCATATATATTATATATACACATATAATATGCCACTACAACCTGAAGTGACTTCATTATGACTTTTAAGTAGCTGATGATTAATCATACAGGTAATAGTTAATAATTATTTTCTTTCTTCGTCATACTCAGAACCAAGTTATAATATAAGGAAATTATATTAAAGACTTTTTAAAAAATTTCTAAGCATAATAGTATTCTGTATCAAAGGATATTTCTATATGAAGGAATACCTAGACTTGTATTGAAAAAAATGTCTGTGAGAGAACATATTTTAAAAAGCTTTTTAAAAATACAGTAGCTTGTGGTGTTACCTGCAAAATGACAAGTTGTACACTTGTTTCAGGAGAGAATTCTACAATAACCAAATTTATGATAACAAAACTAATATTAACTTTCAACCCCTCCTAACAGCTATCCTGCTAAATTTCTCTGGTTAAATTGCTTTCTTACTGTATAAACTATTTGAAAACCTCTCTACTCTACATCCTATCCTTTGCCTCCCTCCCTGTCAGCAAATGGTGTCCCTTGCTATTTCACAGAAGGAAAGGATTCAACTTCCTCTCACCTATCTTGCAAAGCATTTATCGATACTCATTCTCTCCTGTCTTTCCTCTTTCAAAAGAGGTGTCCCTCATCCTATCCAAGCCCAATCCTTCTATTTTGGACCCCTCTGATCTTTCAGGAACCTCAATTCATGACATTGGTTGTTATTTCTCTTTCCTTTATATCCATGTTTTGATTTTCAAGTGTTTGCATTTAAAGATGAGCAAGCCTATAATCCAACAGACAACAAACACAAGGCCTTCCTACATCATACAACCTTATCTGGCTAACAACCTATTTCCTTCCTGCTTCTGATAAAGATATAAAAGAGTTCTGAAGGATTTAAAAATATTTTTTCCAACTCTTAAAATCTACATAAAAACCATTTTCAAATTGCATTAAAGCAAAAATAACTGCAATCCAATTTATAGTATTTTCCTAAAACGTCAACTGCTGAAGTATAAATTTTCTACATAACTATTTGGAATTTTATTTTAGCTCAATGACATTTGCTTAAATATGAAGGTGATGTATAGTGAATTTCTTATCCTTACATATCATTTGATGAGTCTAGATAGTCTGAATAATTTCAGTGACACATTACAAAATCCAAATTTGTCCCTAATAAAAATTACATCTCACTGGAGCTATTTCCAGTTTCACTAAGAAAAAAATACCTGCCAATTTTATATTGTAATAAAGTAGTAACTCCTTGCTTGCCATAGAAAGATTTACAGGCCAATTAAAATAGAAACTGGACTTTGCCTAACCCAACTAGGGTTCTCAAACAAAATCCAAGGAACTTTGAATAGCAAATAAAATTTTAAAAATGAAATTTTATAGAATTTACCACTAACAGATTATAAAGCTTATTACAAAGCTACAGTAATTAAGACAGTGTGGTACTGAAATAAGAATATTCAAATAAACAAATGACTTGAATAGGATGTCAAGAAGAAGATTTAAACACACTAAGTTATTTTATTCATAAATACACATGCCAATGCCAGTCAGTGGAAAATGGGTGGCCTTTTCAGTAAATGGCACTAGAAAATTAAATAAGAAAAAATATATCTCTATTCTTATATTTATCATAATAAAGAAGAAATTCAATTCTGACTATTGATGCAAACGAGAAAGGTAAAACAATATTACTTATAGAATAGAACATACGGGTATATCTTCGTGACCTTAGAGTAGGCAAAGATTTCTTAAGCAAAGCACATAAAAGATATTCACTAAAAAATTGCTAATTGTATGACATTAAATTAAGAACATCTGTTCATCAAAGATTATCAAGAGAATTAATATGGAAGACATACTAGAAGAAAACATTCACAATAAATAAATCTGACAAAGGACTCATATCCAGAATATAAAAAGAACTCTCACTAAAAAATAATGAAAAGATAAGTAACTCAGTTTCAAAAAGCGGTCACAAGACTAACCAAACACTTAAAAAAAGAGGATGCTGAAATGGTCAATAAGCATATGAGAAGTTTCACATTATTTACTATCAAAGACATTAAAATTAAAACCACAAAATGCCCACTACAGTGACTTAAATTAAGAGAATATTCCAAGTGTGAAAACAGAGATGGAAGAAAGAAAATCCTCATACACTGCTGGTGGTCATGTACACTGGTAAAACCACTTTGGCAACCTTTTTAGATGGTATTTATGAAAGTTAAACCTACAAAGTACGCTAGACCTCTACGCTTAGATACTGCTAAGAATGAATAGGTATACCAAATAATTTGTACATAATAGCTTTACTTATACTTCTCAATTACTGGAAAAATATTAAATGTCCAAAAACAATTGAATGGATATATAGTCTGTGTATGTGCATACATAGAAGAATACTACACAACAATAAAAAAGAACAAATTTGTGGGGCACCTGGGTGGCTCAGTCGGTTGGGCGGTGGGGTCATGATCCTGCGGTCCATGGGTTTGAGCCTCGCCTGGGGCTCTGTGGTGGCAGCTCAGAGCCTGGAGCTTGTTTCAGATTCTGTGTCTCCCTCTCTCTGACCCTCCCCTGTTCATGCTCTGTCTCTCCCTGTCTCAAAAATAAATAAAAACGTTAAAAAAATTTTTAAAAATTAAAAAAAAAAACCAATTTGTGATAACGACAATGGCCTAAATGGATCTCGTATATATTATTTGATTGAAAGAAGTTATACATATGGTATAACTCAATTTAGATTAGCTTCAGGGGTAAACAAATCTGTGGCAATATATACCAGAATATTAGTTCTATCTGGAGAAAGGTACCCTGGGATGGAGCACAGTTTGAAGGGAATATTCTGGAGTTCAATACCTTGATCTGGATAGTGGTTAGATAGGTATATTCATATGTAAAAATCATATGTTAAAATTCCTCCAGCCATACACTTAGATTAGTGCAATTAACTGTTTAGATATGGACTTCAATCTAAAAATAAACAGACACACACACACACACACACACACACACACACATGAATATGTAGGATCAAATGCTTTGAAAACGTAGGGGAGAAAGCTGTGATTTTTAGCTATGGAAACTTAAGTGAGTTCAGCTGAAAAGATGTCCCACTAAATATACCCTCCTATAATATGCTTCCTGTCTGAGTATAAGCAAGTCTGGAAAACACTTAGTTTGGTTAAATTTTTTATACTGATACATAATGACTTCCTTCTATTTTCTTCATGCTTTGTGAGGCTTTGCTGACAAGATCATGAATCTTTTTAAATTAATGTCCTGACATGATGAATCACTTTTGAAAATGGAAGATTTTTTAAGGAAAATGTTTCTTCGTAATAATTAATAATTTTATCCCGTAACACTTGCATGCTTAAATTCTTATGTCCTTTTCCCTTCTAATGAGGCACATAGCTGTGAACCTGGATGTGGTTTTCAAATAGGAATTGAGTGCAGAGCTTGTCTCTTCAGTTACTTGTACTTTTCATGATGCCTACCATTCTCTCATCTATTCCCATATGATTGACAGCTCTTGAAAAACACCTATATTACTTTACTTTGTTGAATACTTAATTTTGTGCTGCTAATAAGTGCCTAATTAAATGATATATATTGAATGAGTTAAAGATATTTTATATAATAGTTCATGTTAAAATTTTCATCTATGTACAAAAATGAAAATAAAGGAGAAAAGATGATTTATTAATTTGATAAAGCTGAAAGGGAGCAAAATATACCACCCCGAAATATGCCTCTTTGGCATATTGATTTTTTTAATGGTTATTTTTAAGAAGTGGCAGACACAGTGAAGCTCTGAAAACTGAATAAAAGTTACCCTTTTGTAAGAGACATTGACATTCATAGGGGAAATCTCCTTAGTTGTAAGGGGATCTCCTTTGCATACCAGGAAGAGGAAGATATCGAAATCTTTAGAAACTGCAATCAAAAAAAGACTTACATGTGCATTACAATCTTTCTTTTATTTATTGTGCTTTTCCTGGTAGCCTACCATGACCGTCCCTCTCATTCACAAGCACCTCCCCCAATATGTTCTTTTGCCTTTAGCTGAAGATGATATTTAAGTTGATTACTTTGACCATTTTAGAGAGTTGCACTCTGTTTTCTTGGGTCTCTCCCACTTATACAGTAGGTATGCATGTTATTAAACTTCTGTTTTTCTCCTGTTATGCTATCTTTTATCTATTTAATTATTAGATCAGCCAAAGAACCTAGAAGGGAAGAAGGGAAAACTTTTCTGTCCCTATAAAGCTTATACTTACTTTTCAAAGTAAAGTTGTGTAAGAAAAGCCTTAGCACCATGAATGTCAATTATCAAGTGAAATGCATTGAATTTCTTAGATATATATAAAATCTATATCTTCTATCTCACATAAAATATATGGCTTAATAAATCTTTTCTTTTTTGAGACAATCAAAGGCAAAAGATTTCATATAATAAAACAATTTTAAGAAAATAATTTAAATCATAAATACATTTTAAAGGATAATCATTTTTTTCTTCTAAAACATTCATTCTATTTGGTCATAATGTGCATGAGATGAATAGAAGAGTAAGCAATAAACTTGTAATTTATCATTTACTTCAAAATTGATAAATTCCATGAGTTTAGCAAAAATAATTAATCAACTGGAATATAATTTATCTTCAGCTTCATGAGCCAATATAAAAATTCACACATCAAAAATATGAATGAGAATTCAAGTAGTATAATTTAAAAATAGTTTTTCTTACTATTTGTCCTATTTGTCTCTTACCTTTTCAAACTGTTTCCTGTTCCAGTCAAAAATTTTAAATATGATATTAATATAGTATTATTCCTAAATTTAACATACTCATATATGATTAAGTCAAAGATCTTGACAAGAAATAGAAATTAAGTGAAATTGATGGGAGCAGTGGTTTTTAAAAATCTAGCCTTCAAAACATTCATTGTCTACTGTTACTGCATTCATAGTCTCTGTTCCCTTTATCTATGGTCCATGCCTATGACTAACTCCTGTTCCCCAATACTAAAAGTTGGCTTGTTTCTCTTTTGATGTTCTTCTACATGCTGGTATTGAAGAATGTAGCTTTCATAAGAAGTGGAGAAGTTATTGAAGATTTTCTGCTTAGAATGAGAAAGGACGCAGGGAAGATCTAAAATCAAAATGAGGAGAAAACTGGAGGCTGAATTGATATACTGTCCTTCAACTTACTATTTTTTCCTCAATCAATCCTATCTGTTCCCTCCAAAATTATTTTTAAATTCAAATACAATCATGTCACATTATGTAAATTGACAATGTCTTTCCTTTGATCCTTGGACTGAATTCAAAATCCTCAACATAGCCTCCATCATTTGGTTCATGCCTGACAAAACTCATGGCCTACAGGCTGTATGGTGTTGAGGAAGGAAAACTTTTATGTAACCTTTAAAACTTTTTCTGGCTGGTCTAAGAATTAAATTGACATGAGACAGATTAATAATAGAAAATCAAACTTGATTTCACATGTACTGGAACCCCACATACATGACAAGTTCCAAGACAAAAAAGCAAAGTGAGGTACATACATCCTATCCTAGGACAAGGAATAACATAGAGACCTGGGCTTCAAAGGGGTGGAGGGCATTCCACAAGACAGTAAGAAGAGTAGATGCTTGGTAATTAGATGTTTGTCCTGCAATACAGATGAATCATTCGGGTAAAATATATCTCTGGTAATAACTTTAAGTCTGGGAAAGACCCCCAGGTTGTTGTGGTAGTAAATGGAGGGGTAAAACTTTCATGTGAGCCTGCAGTCTCAATCTCCTTCAGCTCAAAATGGTCCATAAGGCCCACATGGCACATTTGGGGAAACTTGTTCTGCACAACTTTAACAAATTTTTCAGAAATAAAATTTCAGCTGGTTGCTCGAGTGAAGGAAAATAATTGAAACAAAATACCAGATGCTTTATATATTCCAAACAATACCAAATAAAGTGTTTGAAATGGAATATTGGCCTCTCTCTCATGTGAGCTTTAACTATGACTAATCCTGTGGGACTTCCAGAATGAGAGCATACTTAGCATAGGAGGGGTACTGTGGTTATACAAACATTTCATAAACAAATGCTAAACAAATAAGGAAATTCCTCAAGCTAATTTTATATAAAGTATATTTAAAGGAACTAATAAGTCCTTGATATTCTTTATCGTAAGATATTTCATTTTCAACTCATAATTTGAATAAAAAGCTGAGTAAATATTTATGAATATATATCTTTATAATATTTATTAAATGTTTGTATAAATATTTAATATAAAAAGAATTGCTTCTCAGGCCACACTTCCTTACTGGTGGTGATAGAACTATTCAAGACATAAGAGCTAACCATAGAACTAAATGACAGTTTGATGATATTTGTTCATGTCACCTATCAGTAAATATCAATTAAGATATTGATTGGAATTAAGTCCAATTCCCTCAAAAACTATTCAAGGTTAAGCATTATTTTTCTTTCTAGATATAGTCTGAAATGTACCATTAGCTATTCTACTGTAACTAAAATTTTTCAGGGGCACTAGGGTGGCTCAGTCGGTTGAGTGTCTGACTTCGGCTCAGGTCATGAACTCACAATTCATGGGTTTGATCTCCATGTGGGGCTCTGAGCTGTGAGCTCAGGGCCTGGAGCCTGCTTTGGATTCTGTGTCTCCCTCTCTCTCTCCTCCTCCTCCCTCGCTTGTGCGCACTCTCTCTCTCTCAAAAATAAATAAACATTTAAAAATAAATAAATAAATAAAATAAATTTTTTCAAATCTTTCAGTATTGGTGATATAGACATATTTCCAACATGTCCCAAAATGTATCTCACAGACCATAAGTTTTCTATGGATTTTAATAGATGTTTCTTTTTTTTTAAAAAAGATCAAATATTAAATACAATTGGAAAATTTGGGGTTAAATAAAATTAAATAGGTTTCTCTACTTTAGAACTTCTTAGATATTTGATAGTCTAATATGCATTGAGATTCAATAATGGTAAAATAAAGTATGCTGCTATTCTCAAAATTATTTAATCAAGTGCATATTTTATTTTATTTTATTTTATTTTATTCAAAAAAAAATTTTTTAATGTTTATTTATTTTCGAGAGAGATAGCATGAGCGAGGGCGGGGCAGAGAAAGAGGGAGACACAGATTCCGAAGCAGGCTCCAGGCTCTGAGTTGTCAACATGGAGCCCGACGGGGGGTTGGAACCCACAAACCATGAGATCATGACCTGAGCGGAAGTGGGACGCTCAACCGACTGAGCCACCCAGGCGCCCCTAATCAAGTGCATATTTTAAAAAAGAGAGAGAACCACATCATACAATTTTGAAAGGGCAGGCAGAAACAGTTGATGGGTAGGTAATCTACTGATTAAATGTTCTAATTTACATGACCAAAACCAAATGTAGTTTCTCCTACTGATGGTTTATTTAGCATCTGAATAGAATGATTTTATAACATTTTTTCTCTTCTCATTAAAATAACATAAGAAATTGAAGCATCCTTTGTTTTAGCTGCTATGATTTGGAGGATCTCAAATGTTATTTCCTTTGTAAGCCTTTCTTTCACCCTATAAATAATTATGTAGTGCATCTTCTCTCATATCACCATTTTCTTCAGAACATACATATCCTCCCATCTGCCTCCTCCCTCTAGAATTGTTGTCTACTTCATTTCTATAGTCCCAATGCCTAGGCGGTGCTTAACACATGAGTGCTCAATTAATATTGGTTGAATGAATGGATTAGTGGATTAGGGCTTTATGGCTTGTAGCAATTTAAACAAAAGAAAAACACTTTAGAATTATATACATAAAAGCAGTCTAAAACAGGAGCAAAAGCCACATGCTCTTCTAAAGGACAGTATCAATTCAGTTACTTCAAGTTTTGCCAATATTTTAGTAAAAGATCCCAAACCCATAGGGACAGCACCAAAAGTTGTGCAGGTTGTTTTGTGGAAACATAATATTCTTCAAGCGGGCTGGCTTCACTCTCCTTTAGACAGTTCATTATTCCCCTCAAAGTGAGAACCACCCATGTCAATTAACAATGAAAAATATGAAGCAACTGAAGAATGTTGTATTTGCCATTTCAGAACCCACTGAGAATAAAAATTTAAAACATATTTAAAATATATAATCCCTTTACTTCCTAGCCCTTTACTTCCTAGAAAGAAGCTTGGAACTTGTATCTTTTCCATATACTTAGCTATATAATTATTTTCTCAAAAGATTTTCACTTATTTACCAAGGAGAAGAAAAAAGTTTTTAAAACTACAAAGTAATTAACTATAAAGGTTTATAAGAACAGTTATCAAAAAGCAAAATAAGTCAGCCAGAGAAAGACAAATATCATATGATTTCACTCATGTGTGGAATTTAAGATACAAAACAGATGAACATAAGGGAAGGAAAGCAAAAATAATATAAAAACAGAGAGGGAGACAAACCATAAGAGACTCCTTAATGCAGAGAACAGAGTTTCTAGTGGGGTGTAGGTGGGGAGGATCAGTTAAATGGGCAAGGAGCACTAAGGAGGACACTTGTTGGGATGAGCACCGGGTGTTAAATGTAAGTGATGAATCACTGGGTTCTACTCCTGAAACCATTATTGCACCGTATATTAACTAACTTGGATTTAAGTTAAGAATAAATAAATAAATAAATAAATAAATAAATACGTTAAAAAAAGGAATAGTTAGCAAATATTTTCAAATACAAGTCTTTCATTCTGCAATGCTTTATTAAAAGCATTTTAAATGCTATACAAAACAATTACACAATGTGAAATTATACTTGCCACGATATTTTAAGCTAGAGTTTCAAAAATGGAAAATTTTAGAATTCAAATTGTTGAATTCAGTTATTGTTTTCAATATTGGCATTTATCCATTAAATAAAATGGATTTTAAGAGAGGATAATTTTAGTTGTAAATTATTTTTTATATTACTTTTGTGTTTTTAATCATTCACTTCAAATTGGATTTCATCACTATTTGTAAAAGAAATTTAGCAAATGCAAGGAATGTTATATTTTCTACTTATGTCCCATCTTGATCTGTATTCAACTTGAATTATGTTAAAAGTAAATTTCAAATTGTATATACATTTTATTAATAGTAAAAAAGTGTGTCCTTTTATTTGGGGAACAAAAAGCACACTTGACATATCATTTTTTTTTGTTTGCAGACTGATAAAGTGGAGCATGTTATCATTAGTGTAATCATTTATTTTGCTCTTCAAATTGGGACAATTTTGAGAGGGCAAAGAGACCTTAAAATTAAGTCAAAAAATTTAAAATATTTATATATTGGCTTACAAAACTGTCTTATTTTTTGTGGTTGATCTATAAAATGCTTATAATCATAACTATAATCTTATGATCTTATGACCCAGTAGTTCTACTTCTATTTATGTATTCAACAAAAATACATACATATGTTTTCAAAAACGTACACTAAAATAGTCACAACAGCACTATTTCTAATAGCCCAAACTGGAAACTACCAAGATGTCCATCAAAATTAAAATGTGTAAATAAATTTTGGTATTCACGTAATGCAAATCTACAGAGCAGTGAGAATGAATTAACTACAAATATACGTATGAGTGACTTTCAAAACATTACACTGAGGGGCGCCTGGGTGGCTCTGTCTGTTTAGCCCCCAACTCTTGATCTCAGCTGAGGTCAAGACCTCATGGTTCATGAGTTCCAGCCCCACATCAGGCTCTGTGTTGACACTACAGAACCTGCTTGGGATTCTCTCTCTCTCTCCCTCTGTCTCTGCCCCTTCCCTCCTTGCAAGTACAAGCGTGTGCTCCTTCAAAAATAATAAATAAACATTTAAAAAGTGAAGAAATATATTATATTGAGATATGAAGCCAGATAATAAAACTGCATACTGTATGAGTCCATTTATATAAGTTTCAAAACTGGCAAAACAAATCTATAGCTTAATAGTGAGTAGAGGGGCCATAAGAAGGTCTTATGGGGCCCTGGTAATGTTTTGTTTTTGATCTGTTTTCTGGTTACATCAGTGAGTTCAATTAGTGAAACTCTATGGAGCTGTACATATAGTATTTGTGCACTTGTGTACATATACTTCAACTAATAATTTTTAAAACTCACTGATAAATTATATAAGGAAAAGAATTGTTCTTGGTAAGTATTCATAAGCTTTAATGAGTTTCATAAATGTCTCTTATTCTAATGTCATATCTGCTACTTTTCTGAAGAATAAATGGTCTCACGACTTTTATTTTTCATAAATTTGTCTGTAATTAGCTTCAAAATTGCATTTGTGGCTAATAACTTTTAAATGGTTGACTTATTTAATTGAGCCTCTTCTAAAGATCATAATCTTATTTCAGAAAATAATGTCTCTATAGGCACTGAAGTAAAGGAAACACAGAGAAGATTTTGGTCAATGGAGGGTATTTTCACTTCTATTTTTTAATATTGAAATGGACATCTATTTCAACCCAAACATTTACAAATATACCTGAAATTTTGCCTTCACTCAGAGGAACTTTTTATTACATCTTATAAGTAAACTAGACAATAAATTAATTCTATATTTACTTTTTAAAATTTCACAAACTCTAGATGCTGCAAAATCATAGGGCCCCTCAAGCTAATTCAATTTTGGCATAGAATATAAATTTATTCAATTAAGCATATGAGTTCCTTCAAAAGAGTCTTAAGACAAATCGATACATAATAACAATTACTCTATTTCAAAACTACATCTCATATATGTGTTCCCATCATTTAATTTGCTCACTTCCTCCTTTGCTTTTGTAGATAGCAAATGAATTCCTGTTTCCAAGTGTCATTTGTGGCAATTGTAACTTACTAAAAGCTCTAAAAGCTGGAGATTGTTAGTGCATCATTTATTGGTTACAGGTTTCCAACTGATTTTGGCCAAATGCAAATAAATTTAGAACACTAATCTGTAAAATAAGTTCGATATTATATTAAGACACGTAGATTATTTTACAAAGTAGTTCATCAAAGGCCCAATATTTTTAAAACCCAATTGGAAATGCGCAGCAAAGATAGAAATTACATATTCCTATGCTAAGTAATTTTTTGGTATTTAATATCAGCTTCATCGTAAAATATTTTAGTTCAATTAGTTAACAGCATATACTAAAAAAATTCTTGTAATTATTGTACAACCCTATTTTGATTGGTGGAATATCACAGTTTGTTTCTACACAATTACAAATTTGCATGTGCCCCGCAATCAAAATCAAATCACATTACTATTCCAAGAGTTCTGAAGTTGATAAGAAACAGTTTACCCTGACATTGTGCTTCCTCAAAATCTTCATTTAAATTTTCATCATAAAATCACTAATTTTATGGTAAGCACTGAATTTCTAAACTGAATTTACAGCAGCATTCATAATAATGTCAGATATTTCACCATGTGTAGAATGAACTTCCAAAAGCTTTACTTTGGTTTCATGAAATGAATGAAAACAGTGAATTCATTCAACTGATTTTCTCTCTGGTAATACTGACAAAAAGTCACTGTGGATGTAAAAACGTATCCTTTACTTGTTTCTACAGTTCTCTGCTAATGAGCCAACACACTGACAGTGACAGTTTTACTTTTTGTACGTGAGAAAGAAAACTTGGGAGAAACACGGTGACATTATTTTAAAAGAATACTTGTTTGCTTTAAATAAAAAGTCATGGTTTAGAGAGAGCTCCCTAAATACATCTACTACAACTACATGAGTTAATTATTAATCTTCTGGGACAACATCTTACAATTTGAATCTTACAATACTTACATTTGAAGTAAATGCTGATGCCTTTTCATCAGATTTATAACTTTTTATTTTCATGGGCCATTGATATCATTATAAGCCCCGAGGCAGATATTAAATGTAAACAAACATTTTGAGCAAGTTACACAATCAACATTGGTTTTCATGTGAAATGGATCTTCAGTATTTTGCATTTTATTAAACAAGAGATTATATTTTTTGACTTGTCAGAATTTAAAGATTAACAAATATAAAACAAAAGCATATATTAATAATTATGTATGTATATCAAACAATAAATAGGAAAACCATGGCAGGAAGAACATTCAGAATCTCTATACTTTTTAAAAATTTTTTTAATGTTTATTTATTTTTGAGAGAAAGAGAGACAGAGACAGACAGACAACTGAGTGTGAGCGAGCGAGGGGCAGATAGGGAGGGAGACACAGAATCCCAAGCAGGCTCCAGCCTCTGACCGGTCAGCACAGAGTCGGATGTGGACCTCGAACTGACAACTGCAAGATCGTGACCTGAGCCGAAGTCGGATGCTTAATCGACTGAGCCACCCAGGCACCCCTGGACTCTGTATACTTTTTAAAATACAAGGCTCAGCCTCTATTTCTTGCTCATATTTCCTACACCTAACCTATAATTTCCTGCTGATGCCAACTGCTTCCATGCAGCTTCCTCTATCATTCAGGTTGTGAAATGCACCATGATGCCCAGACTGTCACATCAGAGTCTAGCGGGGCCTAGAAGGTCTTATTCTATTTGTTCTTCACGTTGTCCATGAAGAGAAGTGTTTGTTATCTTGTGCCTGGAGAGAATGGGGCAAAAGACATAGGTAGCTGCTGGTTGTCTTCCAGTTTTACACGCACTTTGAAGTGAAAACTGGGCACTCCATGTGTATTTTAGATACTGCTAGGAAATATTATGGCAGAAATGGGTCAGAGTCAAGTCAACCAATTGCACGTCAGCTTATTTTAATGTGCTATTAGTAATAATACTTAATGAGAAAGAGAAAACTCTGGGACATACACTAAATAAGATGAGATTCCAGAACAACAGACACCAGTTGAGAAGAGGTGGTTTGCAATGATGATCCTGAAAGGATTCTTAGAAGAGCTCGCCCTAAATTTGGGGATTAAAAGATGAAGCAGTGTTGCTGGGATGAGCACTGGGTGTTAATTAAGTGATCAATCACTAAATTCTACCCCTGAAACCATTATTATACTACAAGTTAACTAACTTGGATTTAAATAAAATTAAAACAAATACAATACTGGTAATTAAAAGCCCCTTTGTATTACCTTCCAGTCACTATCCTTCACCCAAAGTGGCCATCATTATTTCTATTTGCATAGACTTATTTTTATCTATTTTAATACTTTAAAAAATGCATTTCTTCAGCATATACTCTTTGTGCCTTGCTTCTTCGGCTCAAAAACATTTTGTGTAATCCATCCATGTTGCTGCTATAGCGATAGGTCATTCATTCTCATTGCTGCCTAGTGCTCATTTTACTGACTACAGAACTATTTATTTATCCATTGTACTGTTGACGCACAACTGGGCTCTTTCCAGTTTGGGTTGTTATAAATAGCAAGTATATGAACATTCTGGGGCATGTATTTGGTGAATCAATATACACATTTCTGTTTGGTTAAAAAAAAAGATGAAGTGTTTAACAGGCATAAATGGGAGTGAAGATACTTGAAACAGAGAGAATGGCTGTAGCAAAAATTCACAACTATTTTACTGTCGGTAAGTAAACAAACTTTCTTGCTCTCTGTAGCGATAATACAAAAACTTAGAAGGTACTCAGATCCCCTAAGAAACACTAATGCTTTCCATAACAATAAAATCTCCAATACATTTTCTTGATACATTCCAATATGTGGGATCATACCACTGGTGGCAAAAGACGATTTTATGTATGTGAACACAATGTTAAAAATTGAATCAAAGAGTGAAACATGTACATCTTCAATCTCTCTCATCACCTCAGAAAGAAAATCTCACTTTGCTGTCTTCAACACCTTTCTAGACTTAATAACATATGTTTTTCAAGTAATACTTATCTGGTAAAATTTTAATAATTGTAAAATAGATTATACAATTTATAAATTTATTTATTTAAATAAATAAATGTAACAAAATTGTTTTCGTTTTATTAACTTTCATATTTTATTTGTGGAAGTTGATTTTTTTATATAAAGACATGATATATAGTTTTATTTTTAAATAAATCTCTTCAAGTGAAATAAGGAAAGTCGCTTTAAATGCAATATTTAACAAATAATAGTTAATGCAGTTTGCAAAATGGTAAAAATTTCAAAGGTTGTACATTAGTGCTTAAACTTAGGGAAATAGTATGTTCAAGATTTGAAAGCAATATATAAAGAAAAATCTAAATTCACCAAAATAGTGAACATTTTAATATGTCAAAATAAATTTAGAACTAAATTTGTCTTTTATAAAGACTCTTCCAGTCCATTCTATATAGAATGCAACATTTATTTAATTCTAAGGTTTATCTCCTTATCTTTTCAACATGTAGTCAACCTGAAAAATTTTAGGGTAGTTCTTATATTTTTTCTTGAATATTTCTCACGAATTCTACAAGTGTGGTATGATCTTGTTTGTTGTCTGAACTTTCCCTTCCAAAAGAACATATTTAACACATTTCCCCTTTTGTATCTACATTCAAAATATTCTACAGAAACTGAAGGGGGAAATGATATGTAAAATATTTTAATGGAATATTCCATAAGTTAACCACTATATTTGATTATCAGAGCACTTTGAACTACAGTGTGTTTTTATTACCATCTATATAATAAATTTGCTTCCTTTTGGTTGGAAAACATTTCTACTGCTTTTGAAAATAAAATGACATAACAGTATAGCTGTAACTCATTTACTTCGGACACATGCATTTTTAAAAAATTTTAAATGTTATTTATTTTTGAGAAAGAGAGAGAGAGGGAGACAGAGAGCAGGGGAGGGGCAGAGAGAGAGGGAGACACAGAATCCAAAGTAGGTTCCAGACTGAGCTGTCAGCACAGAGCTGATGCGGGGGTTTGAACTCACAAACCCACCACAAACCTCAAGATCATGACCTGAGCTGATGTTAGATGCTTAACCGACTGAGCCACACAGGTATCCCAGACTTTGATGCATTTAAAAATAAACTTAAACACTCCACTGCAATTCCTCTATTCATCACACAATACTAACAATACTAACACGCAATACTAACAACTCATACAGAAAGGACATTTTCATATGATACCAAAAGAAAAAAAACTCAGTTATATTTTATATCACATGCATCATTTCTTTGGTTAGATTAGAGATTGTGCTAATAGTTTAACTTGCTACATTATAATTTATTTCTGAAAAATTGCCAAGACCCTGAACTTAACCATTATTTCCCTTCCTCTCTTACATCAACTCCTACATCATGCCTCATGTTTCTAAACTAGGCCCAACATTAACCTGTAATCAGACATTTAGATAAGATTTATTGAACATTAATTATGAGTTGATACGATCTCAGAGCCACAGAAAAATGTTAGTGTTACAAAAACGTAAAAAGGCAGAATCTCTGCTGTAAAGTATAAATGCTATTTAGGAAAATAAAAAATATAAACATAGAAAAACTTTACGGGAATTTAAGAAGTAACTTGCAATTTCATATAAATTAATTTGAATAGTAGTTGAAAATTAAGAAATACAAAATGAAAAGTGAGCATATTCTCAATAAAGTTCCTAAATATACCATTTATTAGCTGTGTCGTCTTAAGCAAGTTTTCTAAAAATTCTACAGCTTACTTCCCTCATCAGTAAAATGTCCATTACATTAGCACATACCAGACATGTAGGTTAGCTGTTTGACACTCTCCTCTTCTATGTTAGTCAGGTTTTGCTGGAAGATGTTTGCTCATCTAGAGACTCCACTTCTCAGTTCCCATTGCAACCAGGTATGGCTATGTTACCAGTTCTTACTGATAGAATCTGAGGAAAAGTAATGTTTGTCTCTCCTGAGCCAATATTATTAAGCAGGATATTTTCCTCCATGCTTTTTTTTTCAGTGCATTGAATCACTGCATGGAGAACATCTGTCCAACAACCAGCAATAATATCCTTGGACTATTCAACTAAGCTTTTGGATTTGAGCCATTTGCCAGTTCACCCTACTCTAACTAACACAACTGACCTAGGGTTGTAGTGAGGAACAAGGTAACATATAGTCTCACCCGCAGTAAATGCTTCATAAATGTTATCAGCAATGCTTCCATTATGAAATATTTCTTGACATTTGCTTAGTTGCCTTATCAACCAGTTTTTCCTATAAGATAGCTGAAAAACTGTCAGTCGACTATAACTTGAGAGAATTTAAACAGTAAACCCAATTTTTAAGGCCATATCATTAGCATACCATTTGATCCACGAAGTATTCCATATTACCTGAAGAAAATAAATTATTCTGCCATAGTGAATCTCCAGGGGTTTGTACAATAAATGCCTGTTTCCTTTATATTTATTATTGTAATTATTTGATAAATGAATAAATGAATGATCCAAATATTGATAATCATCTCTAAATCTAACCTATAGTGAGTTGATATGTTGGCTTCAGTGTGTGCACTAAAAATAATGGGATAAAGGTTCAGCAATAGTTTTTTAGTCTTTATTTTTGTTGAAGAGAGTTAGTATCTTCAATAACTCAATGATGAATCTTATAAAGTGGTAATACTACATTTTCCTGGTTGTCTTTTCAGTGGAGTAATCCATTGAATAAACTGTTCAGCAATTCATTCAATAAACAACAAGCTATTGATTTTGTTGGGTGTATAAATCCAGTCTCATGTAGAAGTTACTACTTGACAACCTATATCACACATGTTATTTCTTAGGAGTCACTGCTTTTGCTGCCATTTTATCAGTCACTTTCAGAATATACGACATCAGTTTCTGTTGTAGCACCCTGTAACGACAAACCATCATCTTCCAACTTTTTAAATCGTATAGGATTTCTGTCATTCACAAACCAGGTTACCTTCCTACTGGTTCCGAGTATTTCACAACCAATCAAATGGCAAGTGATCTCCACTTTCTGCTTTCTTCTACAGGAAATATAAATCTAAGCCAGTGACACTGATTGTGAATTCAATTTAAGGATCTATTTTTACACAGTAATGCACAATTTAAGTACAGCATATTTGTCACTTTCACACTTTTTATAAATTAAATAATAATAAATTGAAACATTTAATACACTAAAGAAAATAGTCTGAGGAAATATGGACTGAAAATAAGCTTTGAAAATTTTTTGTCCTGAGACAAAATTTGGCAGTAAAGGAATTTACCGAGTTCTCTGTCATCAAGATAGTTCTGTAGATTTCTCCCCAAAACACTTCATACATAAGAATGTATCTAGAACTGGATAACTAATTAATATGAAAAGACCAATTTAAATCAGCAACATTTTCCAAAATCCTTGTACAATTTATTTTTAACTGAAGAAAAGTTTATAATACCTTTAGCAGTCTGAAATAAATAATGAACTTTCACAGAGACATATTCAAGAGTGAAGATCTCCTGACTATGTTTCCACTACTAAGGACATTTCCAGTGAAATTTAAGTAAACTGCTTCAAATTTAATATGATTGAAATATCCATGCATAAGCTGAAAGACATAAAATTGTGTTTCCCTTAAAGAAAAACAAAAGAGTTGTATTTCTTAAATATCGCTCATTATCTTGAGGATCACAAAGAAAGGAATCCCCCACGTCTTTTTCATCATAAAACACAATGTTCCTAAGTATATGAGTAGTACAGCTCTATGGGGTGGGTTGGGGATATAATACAAGTACTTTCATTTTAGTTGAGAGTCGCTAACATCTGAAACAGATGTACCTAAGATAAATAAATTCTATTCTAAAACTCGAGGCTTAAAGAACAACACCTCTAATCAAACACCTGGTGCCTGACTTCTGGTTTTCACACCATCCAAAATCCAATTCCCTCCCCACATGAAAAGACAGTTGTTCCCTATTTCCTAACCAAGTAATGTCTGAATGTTTCATATTTTTTTCAAGGTCCTTTGTTCAGCATAACCTGTTCCTAGTAAAGTCAAATGCCAGAAAAATATATCTACAAGGGGAGCAATCATTTAAAAAAATTTTTTTTAATGTTTTTAATTTATTTTTGAGACAGAGAGAGGCAGAGAATGAGCAGGGGAGGGGCAGAGAGAGGGGCAGACACAGAATCCAAAGCAGGCTCCAGGCTCTGAGCTGTCAGCACAGAGCCCAGTGAGGAACTTGAACTCACAAACCAAGGGGTCATGACCTGAGCCGAAGTCGGATGCTTAACCAACTGAGCCACCCAGGTACCCCTGGAAAGCAATCATTTTAAAGGACTACAGGTGGTCCGGGTAGTTGTTTGGCTTCATTTACAAATTAAAACCAGGGACTCTGCAAACATCAGGTGAAAATTGAATCCAGCTAAATAGTAAAAGACATCTATGAAGGGGCAGTACTTCTGGGTCCACTAAATGCTGTTATTCTGCCCAGTTGGGCAGCACTTACTGGTCTATCTTTTCCATCCGAATTAGATGATAGCTGGGGCACCTGGGTGGCTCAGTCAGTTAAGTGTCAGACTCTTGATTTCTGCTCAGGTTCTGATCTCACATGACCCCGTTGTTGGCTCTGCTCTGGGCAGGCATGGAGCCTGCTTAAGATTCTCTCCCACTGCCCCTCCCCTGCTCTCTATCTCTCAAAAACAAAAACAAAAAACCTGGATGATAGCTGACATTTACTTCACATGCATCAGATGCCAAGCACCTATCTAAGGACATTACATATACTAACTCATTTAATTCTTCCAGCAACCTATGAAAGTAGATAATCTCATTGTCCTTTCTTACTATTTGACAAATAATGCTACCAAAGTTAATATTGCCCATTTTCATAGTTAGCATATAATTTGCTGTCTATGCAAATTATACTGTGAGAGAGAAAGTATGAATATTTAAGATAAGACGACATAAAGTAGCACTATCCGAGGGAAAATGAAACGTATGGTCATCCTACCCATATTTTAAAATGGATTTAAGGGAATAGAAGTTATGCTATACATGTTACTCATTGTTTTTCTAGTACTTAAAAATCAGTATAGTTCTAAATTTTTATTTTATTTGTTTCAAATACTTGGGATTGGTTGTACGGTACCTACGGAGCAACACTAAACAATGTTCAGCAATGTTTGTTTTATGTTTCACATCAGCGGAAATACAATTTGGCAGAGGAGCTAGATAAGGAAGAATACAGAGAGTTTTATCTTCTCTTTAGATACACAGAAAGTTCAAGCTTTTAAATAAGAATGCTTAAGTCATTTCTTTAAAAAGGGTAAGTATAAAACAAATTAGAGCACTATATAGAAACCTAAATCCATCTGTAAAAGTTAGTTTTTCATCTCAGAAATGTCTACATGAAACAATTACTAAAAACTGTACGTTTGTTCAGGACACACATGAAAGGTGGTAGTTTAGATTCTGTCTAAATACTGCATGACACATAGTCTCAATTAGCTAGAGAAATTGATTTAACTGACATTTATTGACAACTTACTATGTGCCAGGCAGATAGGAATGGTGAGAAGAAAACATTCAAATTCTACTGAGGGATGTGTGTGGGGAGAGAGAGAAAAGGATTAGCGGTGTAAATCATCACAAATAATCAGAATTTGTCAGATATTAATAATTGCTATAAAATATATTATTGAAATAGTGCCATGAGGATAGCAGGGTACTTTTGATTGAATTATTAAGGAATTTCTTCTTTAGGCTTAAACATTTCAGCTGAGATTGTAATTATAAGAAGGAATTAATCATGAGAAGGTTGGGGACGTACCTGAGGCAGAGAAAAGAGAGCAGATTCCGAGGCCCGAGATGGGAATAAAGTTGTCCGTTGGAGAGGAAGAAGCAGCCAGTCGGCTAGAGCTTTAGCACAACAGGAGAGCAGGGTATCAGGTGAGGTTGGGGAAGTCAGCACAAGCCAGAATACCAGTCGTGTAGACCCTGGTACGTGTGAGTTTATTCTAAGATAAATAGAACCTCTAGAGTTTTAATGAGTGGGTAACATGATTTGGGATACCTTTCAGATACATCACTCTGGCTGAAGTGCAGAGAACAAAGTATAGGAAGGCAGGATGGAAACACAGACTAGATGAATTATCTTCTAGAGAGCCAAACAGTGGCTACAGTCTGAGAGGGGCTTTGGAAGTGGGAAGAGGCAGGCAGATTTGGAATGTATTTTGAATTAGAAAAAGAAAGGGTTACTACAGACTTTCCGGTAAAGAAATCACAGATCCTTTTTATCTGCCATCATTTTGGCTTAATTAATGAGCTCAGTTGTTGCTGTTTTGTTTTTCACCTGTCAGAATTCAGGGAGTCAATGAATAGATTTCAAATGCTCAGAGAACGCTCTAAAATTGTATGCAAAATAACTGAATATATATATATATATATATATATATATATATATACACACATACACACACACACACACACACACACAATTTTGAGGGGAGGTGAGTTAGTTACTTCCACCAGGTAATCAAGGATCTGTGACCCAAAGCAAGAGAAGAAACTATTTTATCTACAAGATACTTTTAGTGATGTCTTCTGGAATATTGGGATCTTAAGTATTCACGGAATTATGCTGTGGCTACCATGCTTTCTGAAGAGATAAAGAATTTCTTTGTTTTTCTTGAAAACATTTCTTAAACCGAATACACAATCTACATATTAATGCCACAATGTAAATAGTGGGTTTAATAATGAGCCCATAGGAAGTCAGTATTACAGAGGTAACAAAAAATCTTCGGCTCTGGAATAAGAGAGACTGGAAATCTAAGATCTGTCACTTACTAACTCTGTGACCTTGGGCAAGTGAATAGATTTCAGTTTCCTTACATTTAACATAGGAATAATGATAGCATCAATCTTCTCTTGGGTATATTTTGGGGATTAAATGTGATATTTAATGTAACAGGGAAGCAAGTTAGAGATTATTCAATAATGTCAGCTGTTATAAAATAAAGTCAGAAAATCACTGAGAAACTACTCAGTAATCACAAAATAATGTCTTTAAGTAATAATTGGTGACTGTGAATATAGAGCTTTTTGAGTTTTATTCCTGGGACTTACATCATGGCCCTCTGAGGTCTTCCTCACTTCAGTGGATATGCGTACCAACAAATTAGGCCATTGTGAAAAATGCACACTTGACCTGGTTGTTAGTGAACTACAGCTTTTTTCAGTTGGGAGAATGTTTGTTCCCTCCCATTAACTGTTTTTCAGTTAAATCAAAACTGAAAACATAATTATTTCAGTTTCTTTTCCAGATTGCTGAAAGTGATGACTTCATTTATCATTAAGAGCAGCAGCTGGTAACATCTCAGAGCACGCAAATTTGTTAACAGTATGATTTGGTCTTCATCTCTTGTTTTGAGTGGACTGCAGTTTTCTTACCAATCCAAAATGGAATTATGTTTAATACAAGAAAAAATCAGGTTTCTTATCAATATCAAATGGATCATGCACTGTGAAGATATAGAAGGTTTTGTGTTGCTGGAATAAGAACTCCTAGCATATTACAAGAACGTGATTGTTAGTATTTAATTTAAACATGAGGAAATACTTTACTAATGTGATAAATGATTGCAATGCTAACTTGCTTACCTGTGTCATCTGAATTAATTATATTATAATAATGATCAAGGCAAGTTTTGGCTAACATCTCTCAGAAAGAAACAAACAAACCTATTTTATTTTTGATAAGCTATTGGAATCAACTCCTGTGTGGAATATAAGATTTTTAGAAATTAAGATATGAATCCAATTTCATTTCATTAGTGGTCTAATAACAAGATGGAATTCTTACATAAAATTAACATGTTTAATAAAATCATAAGCCATATCCTTATTAGAAATGTTAGTAAATCTTGATGATATTTATATTGTTATCACAGTAGACAATTGTTTCATGTTCACCTTATCTGGTTCTCTTACAGGGTAAAGAACCAGGAAAGTGGGAAATATTCTGTCTCATATGGAAGGAATAAATATTTCTTAGCCAAAATTCTTGGCTTTTCCCATTTATCATTTACCTTTGATTACAAAATAATTATAACTGTTATTATACAAATTGCAGCATAATATTATTCACGTATTGCTAAGTACGTTTGGAAATGCAAACCTACTATTCTCATAAGACTTATGAATATTAAATGTATATTTCATAAGTGTCTTCTAGTATGAAAAACATGGCTAATGCAGACTAAAATGCTAGGCTTTTCCCTAGACCATGCCAATTATTTGATCTGGATTCCATTTTTTATTGGTTTTCTAGTGCACACATCCAGGATAATATTATTTTTAAAAATCCTTATTTTCAGAAAGTGTCATAGCCAGACAGTATATTTCCTTCATCATCACCATCACACTTACTTTATTATGTCTCTAAAGTAAAATAAAACTCAGAAACAAAGATATTGATGAATTTTAAAATATACATAAATATTTTATTTTATTTTAAAAAATTTTTTTAACGTTTATTTATTTTTGAGACAGAGAGAGACAGAGCATGAACGGGGGAGGGTCAGAGAGAGAGGGAGACACACAATCTGAAACAGGCTCCAGGCTCTGAGCAGTCAGCACAGAGCCTGACGCGGGGCTTGAACTCACGGACCGCGAGATCATGACCTGAGCCGAAGTCCCAAGCCTAACCGACTGAGACACCCAGGCGCCCTGAAATATACATAAATATTTTAAAAGAAAGAAAACAAACATTCCCATTTGGAAAGCCAAAAAAAAGTTCTCAGTGACCAAAATATCCTAACTGAAATTTGACAAAATTTCAAAGAAAACCAATTTTGATTTTTAAATATATTTCATTATGTTGCTGGCTATTTTCATTTTAATTTATCCATGTAGTTGATTACTTATTACTCATTCTACTTTATCTCGGTTATTTCAAAAACTAGAGAATCTGTTGTCCTTAAAACTAAACTACTTTTGCATTTGACTTAAAATCTTCAAAGTTTAAAGACCCTTTAAATTCTCTTACTGTGATAGCTGCATGCTGAGAACAAATTTCCACTTTTGAAACTGCTTGAAGAGAATGGTGTTTGGCCTTTTTAAATTTTGGAGCACACCTGGAAATTTGTTGATTCTGCACCACAGACATAACCTGACTCAAGTAGCTAACTGAGCATTCTTCTGTAAGAGCTGAGACACCCAGGCCAGAGAAGTAGAAGAGGATTTCCCTGAACATCCTGAGGCTTTCCAGTCAGAAGATGAAAGGACAGCGGAAGCACAACCAATGAGAACATAAACAATTTCTGCCCAAATTCCAAATACTCTTCTTTTTTTCTTTTTGGAACATAAGTGAAAAGAATTAGATAAACAGCTTATTATAATAGCTTATAGTTCATGAAACATTATTCACATTGGCTCATACATGGCCTTCTTTCTGTCTTGCATTCTTCATAAAAATAAGAAGTCCCATAAAAAGACTGCCCATTAAAAATTATAATATTAGCCCTAGTGGATATTTATTATGGATTATTCCTCTGATACAGTCTGTAATCTGAGTATTATATCTTTCATTGCAATACAAAATTTCTTTGGATCTGCATTTTTCACTCAATATTGTTACTAAAATTCATTGCATATTTTCCTGTACTTGACTATTTCCTGTGCTACTTCTATTTCTTGACTGTTTTAGATCTTTCATATAAATGGAATCATGCAGTATTTGACCTTCTCTGACTAGCTTATTTCACTTAGCATAATGTCCTCCAGGTTCATCCATATTGTTGCAAATAGCAAGATTCCCTTCATTTTTTTGGATGAAAGGCCTAAATGTGAAACAGGAAACCATCAAATCCTAGAAGAGAACACAGGAAGTAACCTCTTTGACTTTGGCCATAGTTACTTCTTACTAGATATGTCTCCTGAGGCAAGGGTAACAAAAGTAAAAAGAAACTATTGGGACTTAATATAAAAAGCTTCTGCACAGCGAAAAAAATAATCAACAAAACTAAAAGGCAATCTAAAAAATGGGAGAAGATATTTGCAAATGACGTATCTAATAAAGGGTTACTATCCAATATCTATAAAGAACTTATCAAACTCAACACCCAAAAAACAAACAACCCAGGTAAGAATTGGGAAGAAGACATGAATAGACACTTTTCCAAAGAAGACATCCAGATGACTAGCAGACACATGAAAAGATGCTCAACATCACTCATCAACAGAGGAATACAAATCAGAACGACAATGAGATATCACCTTACATCAGTCAGAATGGCTAACAACAGGTGTTGATGAGGATGTGGAGAAAGGGGAACTCTCTAACACTGTTGGTGGGAATGCAAACTAGTGCAGCCACTCTGGAGAATAGTACAGAGATTCCTCAAAAAGTTAAAAATAGATCTACCCTGTGATTCAGCAATTGCACTAGGAGTCTTTTCCCCAAAGGACACAAAAATCCTGATTTGAAGAGATACATGCACCTCAATGTTTATAGTAGCATCATCAACAATAGCCAAATTATGGAAAGAGCCCAAATGTCCATCGATTGATGAATGGATAAAAAAGTGGTATATATATATATATTAGAATAGAATAATAGGATAGAATATTACTCAGCCATAAAAAAGATGAAGTCTTGCCATTTCCAGTGATGTGGATGGAGCTAGAGAGAATTATGCTAAGCAAAATGAGTCATAGAAAAACAAATACCATATGATTTCACTCATATGTGGAATTTAAGAAACAAAACAAATAAACATAGGGAGGAAAAAGAAAAGAGGGGCAAACCAGGAAATAGACTCTTAACTATAGAGAACAACCTGAGGGTTAGTGGAAGGGAGGTGGGTAGAAAGAAGGGTTCAATAGTTGATGGGTATTAAGAAGGGCATTTGTTGGGATGAACACCAGCTGTTGTATGTAAGTGATGAATCACTAAATTTTACACCTGAAACTAATATTACACCATATGTTAATGAATTGGAGTTTAAATAAAACTTAAAAAGGAAAAAAAAATAGGTGATAGGGATTAAGGAGTATACTTGTTATGATAAGCACTGGGTTTTGAATGTTAAGTGTTGAATCACTAAATTGTACACCTGAAACTAACATTACACTGAATGTTAATAACTGTAATTTAAATAAAAACTAAAAAAAATCCCTTTACTTTTTGGATGGGATAATATTCCATTGTATGTGACACATACATATGACACATTTTCTCTTGTTTTCTTATGTATTCTTTCATTTTTTTTTGTTAATCTATCTAGTCATTTATTTTTTTTTAATTTAATTTTATTTATTTGGAGAAAAAGAGAGTACATGGGAGGGGCAGAGAGAGAGGGAGAGAGAGAGAATCCCCAGCCAGTTTCACACAGGCAGCACTAGGCCTGATGCAGGGCTTGAACTCATGAACCATAAGATCATGACAAGTCAAAACCAAGAGTCAGACGCTTAACTGACTGAGCCACGCAGGTGCCCCTAGTCATTTATTTTTTTTTAATGAGACATAACTGAATTATAACATTGTATTAGTTTTAGGTGAATAGCACATTTGTTTTATCCATTCATCTATTGATGGACATTTGTATTGTTCCCATATCACAGTTATTGTAAATACTGCTGCAATAAACATGGGAGTGCAGATATGTCTTTGTGACCTTGATTCCAATTCTTTTAGATATATACCTAGAAGTGGTACTGCTGAATCATGTAGTACTTCTATTGTAATTTTTTGAGGAACCTCTTTCCATATCAGCTGCACCATTTTACAGCCTCAGCAACAGGTTACAAAGGTTTTAATTTGTCCACAATCTCACTGATACTTGTTATCTTTTGTTTTTCCCATAATAGTTATTCTAACATTTGTGAGGTGATATCTCCTTGTGGTTTTAATTTGCATGTCCCTGATGTTTAGTAATGTTGACAACTTTCTCATTTATCTATTGCCTACTTGGATGTTTTCTTTGGAGAGATGTCTAGTCAAGTCCTTTGCCAGTTTTTAAAATTGAGCTTTGTTTTTATTTTTCCTATAAAGTTGTAGGAGTTTCCTATATATTTTGGATTGTATATATTGCATAGTACAAGTGTGCTGAAGTTTCCTTTGGGTATATGTACCTTGAAATGGAATTACTTGAAACCTTATGATTGTTCAGTACAATACAAGGTCAAACTGATTTGTGAAATGGTTCACTCATTAAGTATTTATCGAAAAACTATAGTGCCAAGCATCATTTGTATCCATGGAATACATCAATGAATGAAAGAAAAGAACAGCCTTCATAGGGTTTACATTTAGATGGAGAACACGGACAATACATAAAATAAGTAAATTACAAAATATGCCAGAAGGTGGTAAACATAATGGAGAATAGAAAAGTACAATAGGTTTAGGAGAATTGGGAAACTTGTCCAGGGGAAGGTTGCAAATAAATTCCATTGAAAATTAACTTGAGCAAGAATTAAAGGAAGTGAGGTAATTGGCCACACATATATTGAGTGGAAGAACATTTCAAGTAGAGGGAGCAGTGCAAAATGTCTTGCATATGAATGCCATTATAGATGAAGGAATGACTAAGTAGGAGGTGAAATCAGAAAGACAATGGAGTAAGCGGTGGCACAGATAATTCAGGAAATGGTAGGTCATTATAAGGACTTTGGGTTTTATTCTGAATGAAATGGAATTTTGAACAGATGAAAGACATGATCTGATTGTTTTAAAGGGACCATCCCTGATACTGTATTGAAAATATACCGTACAGGGGCAAGGATAGAAACAAGGATATCTGTAAGAAGACTATTACAATAATCCAAGTGAGAGTTGATGGTTGTTTGAATCAAGTTTGCATCATTGAATTTTGTAAGAAGTGATTGGATTTTACAATATTTGAAAATTAGACACAAAAGGACTTCTAAGAGGATGCATGTGGGGTGTGAAGATAAATAGAAGTCAAAGATAACCCCATGACTTGTGGTCTGAGCAGCCAGAAGTCTGAGTTGCCATGACCTGAAATGACAAGTCTGGCAAGACAACAGTTTGTTGAAGAAAGAAATATCTTGGAGCATACTTTTGGAGGTCTTCATCCAAGTTTAAAATATCCACTTGGCATTCAAGTAAAGATGTTAAATATGTAGTTTTTTATTCATATCTGGAGTTGGAGAAAGAGGGGTATTAGCAGGAAATATAAATTTGGAAAAAGTTGGGGTCTCCTGGATAAGACTATAAGGAAGAGGTAAAGAAGAATGTCTTGGGACATTAACACTAAAAGGTCAAGGAGAAGATAATGGAGAAGTAAAAAAGAAAAATAAAGAGAGATTAGGGAGGAAAAAAAAATATTTACCCAGAGAATAAGAAAGTACTAATTTAAAAAGATACATATGAACCCTATGTTTATTGCCACATTATTTATAACAGCCAAATTATGGAAGTAGTCCAAGTGACCATCAACAGATGAATGGATAAAGAATAGATGTGTGTGTGTGTGTGTGTGTGTGTGTGTGTGTGTGTGTGTGTGTAGTATAGTGTATATATAATACCCACTATAGAATATTACTCAGTTATAAAAAAGAATAAAACCTTACCATTTGCAACAACATGTATGGGTCTAGATGGTATAATGTTAAGTGAAATAAGTCAGTCAGAGAAAGACAAATATTAGATGGTTTCACTCAGAGATGGAATTTAAGAAACAAAACAAATAAAGGAAAAAGATACAAACAAAAATAAACTCTTTTTTTTCTTTTTCAATTTTTACTTAGTTAACATACAGTACAATATGGTTTCAGGAATTGAATTCAGTGATTCCACTTACATACAACATCTTTGTTTTTCTTTTTAAATTTTTATTTTAAAATCTAGTTAGTTCACGTACAAAACAAACTCAACTATAGAGAACAAACATGGTCACCAGAGAGGAGGCTGGGGGGGATGGGTGAAATTGGTGAAGGGGATTAAGAGTACACTTAACGTGATGAGCACTGAGTAACATATAGAATTACTGAGTCACTACATTGAACATCTAAATTAATATAACACTGTATGCTAATTATACTGGAATTAAAATAAAATTGTTTTTAAAAAGAGGGGAAAGAAAAAATACCAAGAGTATAGTGTCCAGAAACTTGTGGCAAAAATGTACGAAAAAGTACACAGTGATCAACTTTGTCAAATGCTGCTGGGAGGTCCCATAAAATGAGAACAGATTTGACCATTAGGGTTCAGCAGCATACAAATCATCAGTGACCTACATAAGAGCAATTCCTACTGGAGTAGAGGAAGTGAAGGCCTAGTCAGAATGATATGAGAGAAGAAATAATCGTTTATAATTCCACCAACAATATATGAGGTCCTGCAACCCTCAGTCAAGTTATAACCACCCTCAGCTTTCCTATTAACTCATCATCCACATGTAGTCTGCAAGTTCTTTTTGGTGACTAATTTTTAGATCTCTTCCCTGCATTCTATTCTCACTCATTCATCATCTCTTATTTACACTATTAAAATTGTATCTTCCCGGGTCTTCTCACCTCTCTTCTCTATCCAACCACCAAAAGATCACTATGCCTTTCCACAACAACTCTGTTAACAGATTCTTTAGCTGTCTACATACTACAGATATATAATTTTAAATGGAGATCTTTGTCCCCCTTACTCAACTTGCTTAAGATTGAGCAACTTTAGGTTCTATGGAAAGTCGCCAGCAGCCTTGAAAAGAATAGATAATGAGGACATTTGTGGGAATAGTTGTGGAGGTCTCAGACTTTGACAAAAGGTAATAAGAAAAATTGCATAACAAATTTTAGAGGATTGAAAAGTTCCTTCTCAGAAATGAGAATAATATACAATTCCTGTCAAGGTAAGATGTCAAACACATATCAGTCAGTACTTTTGATGTAGTAAGACAAGGAGAGGATGATAATGATGGTCCATATGACAAAGTGGTCTACGAATGGAGGTCCTTGAATATTTGTGTAAGGAGTCTGAAGGTGTTTTTGAGAAAAGACTAATATTGATAAGCCCTCTTTTTTGTATCTTGCCCCATGTAGATTAAGCATACCTTAACAGCAGTCAATAAACTGATGTAGACAAGTTATTTGTTCATTTGGTTTTTATTAAACCACTGAATCTTAATATGCTCAATTCTGAAACTTCAGAATCTCTTAATGTATTGAATTGTCATGTCCTTGAGTATTTACTACTAGGATAAGGATGGACATTTGAAAACACTACTCTTCTATTTAAAAACCTTCAATGGCCTTTATGAGATAAAGTCATTACTCTTTTTGAAATTATTTTTTAATGTTTATTTATTTTTGAGACAGAGAGAGAGAGTGCCAGCAGGGGAGGGGCAGAAAGAGAGGGAGACACAGAATCCGAAGCAAGCTCCAGGCTCCAAGCTGTCAGCACAAACCCCAATGCAGGGCTCGAATTCATGAAATGCGAGAACATGACCTGTGCTGAAGTCGGATGCTCAGCCAACTCCAGCCCCCTCGTTACTCTTTTAATGAAATGAAAATCCTTTATATCCAGTAGCTTCTCTTGCTTGTTATCTACTATCCTTACTAGTCTGTATCTGGGGTCCATCAGGAAATAGATAGTACACTCACACTGGGTAATTATGGGGGTTTTTAAAAAGTGGTGTCAAATACATATTAGATATTATAGTATACATAATTCAACAGAATAATTGCCAGAAATAGCATCATAAAAGCATTGATAAAAGTTTGTGGTTAGTTTATGATGTTTGTTATGTTTTTGTTCTTGTTTTCTTGTTTTGTTTTTTTTTTTTTTTTTTTTTTTTTTTTAAGAAAAACTGCCTGAAAGACTAATCTAGTTTCAGGGCAAAGCATGTATCCAATTCAAATGCAATGATCACAGTTGATAAAGCACAAGGAAAATTAAAGATGAATAATAGAATTAACAAGAGGGTCCAGATAAAATTATGTTCAAAACATCAATGAACATAGACATACTTCTGTTCTTGGCAACCTTTGTCCTCCCTAATTTTACTGAATAATTGGTTCTATAGGAAGAATATAAGCTAATTATCTGTGTACATGAGTTTGTTTTGTTTTCAAAGAGAAAAGTGGGACAAGGACTGTTTATTTTGCCATCAAAGGTTGACTTTGTAAAATCTGGACCCTATAATTTGATATCAGTTGGTAAAAAAAGAGCCCCTGACTGGAGTGGGTGTGTGATCAGAAAGGAAACAATGCATTCATTGTAAATAACATGTTTTCATTCATATTATTGCACTAAACAGAACGTTGAGGTCAGCAAAGCAGAGCATGTTATGATCCCTGCTTGACAGCTGAGGAATCAGAGGCTTTAAGTGTTTGCAAAAAGTGGTCCACAGACTATTAAGTGTAGAGCTAGAATATGAATCTAAGTCTCCAAAAATTAGACTTCAGGAATCTTTTATGCAATCCAATTGAATCCAATCAAACTGCCAAGAATATAACATATTGATCAATGTTCATTCCAAGTTGATGAAAAGGAGTTCTATCCTCTAGGAACTTTTAATCTGGTTTGAGAAAATAAACCTACAAATTTGGTATCATTGTTCAGAAACCCTTTCTGAGACTTACAATTTTTTTTTAAATATAAAGCACTATATAAAGAAAAAATGAAAAACCACCGTGATAATTTTGTGCTGATAGGGATTGCATGAGTAAACAATGTGTAATTTAAATCCTACTAAACAGAGAAAATAATTACCATGCATTTATATAAAAATGAATAAACTACTATTTATACATTCTAAACCAGTTTTCTCTGATTTCTTACAAAGCTTTTCCCCAAATACTTTATGAAACACTGTTTAAAACATTTTGCATTCTGTAAGCACTTCCTCTGATATGTTAAAGTCATACAAATGCATAAGTGAAAATGGCTATTATATGAATCTAGAGAAGGAGCATATAATTATTCATATTACTTGATGTCAGTCCTTAATTGCACATTACATGGAATTCAGAATTATCTCTGTGGTGCAGTAAAATTACCTTCGATATTGTAAGCCTTAAATACAGTTGTTATACTCTTTAAGACATATATGGCTTAAATGTACAGTAGAATGCCTTAAATATGTATGCACTCGGGATGTACAAATTTTTTAAAAACTAAAATACTCAGTCAAGGAAATCATAATCATTTTGTGACCTCCTCTACTCTACAAAAAGTCAAGTTATTATATTAGGGCAAATGCTGATTATTTGGTATACTATAATATTCCTTGGAAAAAGCATGAGTACATATTTCTATCTTTTCTAATGGTTACCAAAATTTCAGGGTTACTAAGGGTATACATACATTATCTTATTTATTATACACAATTGTTAACTACTTTTTCCATTTTCAGTTAGGAAACTGGGGTTTATAGAAGGTAAGTAAAATGCCAAATATATATTCACTAGATAAGGGATGAAAATTCAAAATTCTCTAATTTTAGCATCTGATTTTTATACTCCTTATTTCACCACCTCATAATATCAGAGTGATTACCTTTAAGCATTACAAAAATATATAATTTTTAAGAAAAGAATATTTATTTCCCTAGAATGCTAGAACTAACATGGATTAATTGATGGTACACAAAATATTTTTTTCTTGCCATCTGTTTCTTGGATCATTTTGGTTAATAGATAGAGATCATTTTATTTCATTTTACTATTTTAAAAGCAATAATAACATGTCCAGTACTAGTTTCTTCATTTTTTATATAAATGCATGGCAATTATTTTCTCTGTTTAGTAGGATTTAGGTTATCTTTTGAGGGGTGTCTGGGTGGCTCAGTCAGTTAAGTGTCTGACTTCGGCTCACGTCATGCTTTAGGATTTGTGGGTTTGAGCCCCTATTGGGCTCTGTGCTGACAGCTCAGAGCCTGGAGCCTGCTTTAGATTTTGTGTCTCCCTCTTTGCCTCTCCCCCACTCACGCTCTTTCTCTGTCTCTCTCAAAAATAACCAAACATTAAAAAATGTTATCTTTTGATCATACTTTCTAACTCTATCTTCTCTAAGAAAATACATGCTAGCCATCATGTATTGCTAAAACAAATGAGGAAAATGGTTAATCCAAAAATTATATTTAAAAATTTTGTTCCTATTCCAAATTATAATATTTTATATTATAAATATTATATATTTTTTACATATATACAATAAAATTATAAAATTTTAATAATTATAATTATAAATATTATAGAAATTATAATATATATTATAAAATAAAATTATAATATTTTATATTATAAATATTGTATATATTTTACATAAAATATTAGACATTTAATATGAAAGACATACATCTATGCGATCATCCCGTAAAAAATTCTAGGAACCCGCTTAGATAAATGAATAACCCTGAAAGACATTAAGATGTGAGGAGGATTTTCAGTGAAGTTTTTCAAATCCTTTAAACATTAAAACATTATAAAGGAAGATAAATACATTTTTTTCCTATTCTAGTAAATATAAAAGAGACAAAACAGAACAATATGATGAGAATCCTTAGATGTATATTATGAATCATTAAATGTGCATTATGAATCATCTCAGAACCTTTTTGCATCTTTTTATTGATGAAACCAATTTCTTTACTTTGCGATATGTGGACTGCTGCTTTAAACAAACAAAAAAAAAGCAGGACTTTTTAACTCTTCCTTAACTTCAAAGTTGTACCCTTCAGTGAAAGCACTCTTCTGTAAATTTCTGTGACAGGGTAGCATTTATTAGGTCTTGTGAGACTTGAAAAGGGTGGGCAAAATAATGGAACCAAGGCTTATAGGGTGCTATGCTAGAATACTTTAAAAAATCACTTCCTTATTTACAGTAGGTATTATTCCACCCCCACCCCCTTCTTGTAAGATGACGAAACGAAGTTCAGAGAAAGATGAGGAAACTAAGTGCAACTAGAAACATATAGCAATTATGCTCCTTCCTCAAAAGGAAGAAAGCATCATGGTGTTGATTAGTACTATGTGCCACTTGTAATTTTGGTAATTTGCTTTCAAGCCTTGAATACATCTGGGAAGTCTTTGGCTGGCATTTTTCTTATCTTTTAAACTTGACCACATTCTTGACCACAGCTCCTGACTTTACTTCTTGTAATTATCCTGGGGGTCTCGGCCATTATCTGGTGAATAGGGACATGATTATGTATTAATTATACTGTATGAATTTTCAAAACATATCAGGAAGTCTGAGATTCTGGATGGTATTGATTATACTGTGCAAACCATTTTTTAAAATATATGAACTATTTTGTAGTTGACATTTTGTTTCAGAAGTCAGGAAGTCTGCAATAGGGTAGAATTTCTGTAGGGATATGACCACAAAAGCCCCATAGTTCCAGGATGCATTATTCCTTTATGTCACTCAATGTTCCCCTCACTTAACTACCTTTATGCTTCAATGACTGGCATAATTTTGTGGGAATAACAACAAAAAATAATTTTACTGGATCATTTGAACTTAACAGATGATCTGATCAGTGAAGAGAAATTGTCTCCTGTTCTGTACAAGGTACATTAACATTTGTTTCCATCTAACTCATAAGCTTTTGAAAGATATCTCTATTTTCTCTATTTTCCTATATCCATTTCCTGCAGTTTTTCACACATGAAACATTCAACTAGTTGTTACTACAACTCAATTTAATATCAGTACTAATGGTCAGGATATTTTGAAAATGATTTACCATCTATAAAGATGCTTTTTATGTTATTTAGAATAAATAGTGACAGTTTTATTAGTAACTATAGCAACCTGAAATTCTATTTAAAAATGTGACATTCCATTTCCTCAGAAGACATTTTAATTAAAACATACTCAAGTGTTTACTGAAATGAATATCTAATCTCACCATCATAGCAGGAGGGCATACACTATAGCTGTGTCTGAGTACATATCACTGAAAACGAATTGAATTGGGGAAAATGTGTTTTTTTATTTCTGCTTAATATTTCACTAATTACACTTACCACTACCACCACTACCTATAAGTTAATTCTCCCACACTCTTGACTTACTGACTCTATAGAAGTTGCTCTTCCTTGAATACCAGCCACTGTTTCGTACTTCTTCTCCCTGATCCTGAAGCTTACAAGTCTACAAGGTAAACAAACATCTTTATATCTTAAAGACTCAACTCAGATATTCTTTAAGGCTATTATACCGTTTCCCTCTTGGGAAGAATTGCCCACTCCTCTAAGCACTCCTGGTGTTTTCTATATAGGTCACTAATATGTTTTATATGTGTTTAATTCTGTTTCCTCTTCACTGAATCAGTATGTCTCAAGGGCAGAGCTGCATTTGCCTCCTTGCATCGAGTTCTAGCACTCAGAATCATAGGCTCTCAAGAGTAGAATAATGCCTGATGTATATACATGCATGCAAAAACGAATGAGAATGAACCAAATCACAGGAGGTAATAATTTACAAAGACACATGTTTGAGAGATCTCATGAGAAGAATGAGTATTATATATCTATATAGAAACTCTGTGTGTGTGTGTGTGTGTGTATATGTGTACTTAGAGATCTTGAAGGGGTTCGTTAAAGTATAGTAATGGTTACATTATGGTGTTAAAATGTTATGCCTTTTTTTCTTTTAATTTTTGAAATTTATTTGAATTTCTAAGTTAATCATATAAATTTACTTTAAAAAATCTATTCCCTAAAGGAAACTATATTAGCAAAAATTCATATTAAATAAAAATATGTTAAAATGCACATAAATACTGTGACTGATTCAAAATGATAATAATATTTTCCTAGGTGAAGGGACTATAGTTATCATTTTTCCTCTTTTTTATTTTTATTTATTCTTAATTTTTTTAAATGTTTATTCATTTTTTTTTTTAGGGAGAGAGAGAGAGAGACAGAGCATGAATGGGGGAGCAGCAGAGAGAGAGGGAGACACAGAATCTGAAGCAGGCTCCAGTCTCTGTGCCATCATCACAGAGCTCAATGCAGGGCTTGAACTCATGAATGGTGAGATCATGACCTGAGCCGAAGTCGAAGGCTTAACTGACTGAGCCACCCAGGCGCCCCTTCCTCTTTTTTAAAATATGTATTTTGTAAATAATTGTCCAAGCATGACATTTTTTCACAATGGAAAAAAAGGTAAGCTTTAAAATTAACAACAGGGGAAAAAAATAAATGAAATCCTTTGCCATGTCTCTAATTGCTTACTTCCAAGATTTTTAAAAAGGGTAAAGTGTAATGTCAGGTAAAACAGGAAGCATTGCACACCAATAGTCCAGAAGATTTTATAGATTCTAACAATGAAGACACTAATAGATAATGATGACAAGGATCTATATATAATGGGACTTCTGTTTCACACATAAGTGGCTAAGTGAATTGATAAACCATTCTCACTACAGTCGAACTATATCCTAAATAGAACACTTTCCATGAGGCATAGTTGACTTCACAAGAGGAAAGAGATCTTTGATTATTCTCCTCATAATGAAATAAATGTGATCTGGTGCTGGGACAATATATGCCCACATTAAAATGGGTTCTGAGAGTTTTCCAATGATAACAATGCTGGCAGGATATTCAGTCTTAGATGGGATGGAGCAGAAAAACAGAGTCTGTGATTTGCCCACTGATCATGGTCAGCAGGAGGCTGATCTCAGTTTGGACACTAGTAAATCCAGAATTAAATCTTCTCTGGAAGACATGTTTCCCAAATTATTTTGTGTTAGATTCTCAATGGATAAAGTCAACCAATGATCACCAAATGTGAAAGAAGTCAAAGTGCATAAATCAGAGTCAGATGAAACAATGAGTGAAAAGATCTAAATATTCACTTACGAAGACATGGAATTACAAATATTAGAACAGTTACATATGAGTTGTTTTAAACATTTAGTCTGCGTAATATATATAAGGAAAAAAATAATTAGAAATAAACTTCCAGGAATAACCATAGATGATTTTGAAATAAAAAAGAAGCACTAGTAGGTTAAATAGTGGATGAGAAAGAGACAAAAAGGTAATTTGTAAACTGTAATATGGATATATGACCAAAATACACCACAGAATTAAGGGCATGAATATATTTTTATAATATTCAGAAATATGGAAGGCAGAATGAGAGAGATATTCTGATTGGAATATCAGAAGCAAAGAAAAAAGTGAAAGTATAACAATCGAAAGGCTATACCCAACATGTACTAACCAAAACATTTAAAAAGATAATGGTTGTGAGTTCTGAACAAAAATAACAACATACCTATCCAGAAGGCACATTTTATCCCAAGCAAGATAAAATAACTTATAAAGAACAATGGTAAAAATCAAGGACGTTTTCTCAATAAGAATAAAAATGCAAGCCAGAGACAGTGAAATAAAATGTTTAAAGTATACAGAGAAAATTACTGTCAGTATAGAAATATATAAATAGCAACACTACCTTTAAAAACAGGAAGCTGTGGTGACTTTATACATAAAGCAAAAGTTAAAAATAGGAAACTAAAAAAGCATATTAAACATAAAATAAATGACTTGAAGAAAACCAAAAATTTTGATTGTAATGAATACAACTTGGTTAAATTCTGTATTAAGAGAAAAAGCCTCACAAGTGATTTTTTGTTTGCTTTTGTTTTTTTACTACTAAATCGTTTATGAATATGAGATAATTCCTTAACCTGATGTAATACACAAAAATAGTCTCTCTCTCTATACCATCTGTTATTAAGATCAAATCATGAGGCACAATCCCTTCCTATTCATGAAATTGATATTTATGCAAATATTTATGCAAATTATTACCCTGTTTTGCTACCTTCTAGCTTTAAGAGAATGAATTGAGGACCACAACACCTGCTTTATCCTTTCCCCAATCTCCACTTATTTTCTGAAGGTCACCAATGTGTGCTTTATACATTCTCAAAGATATTCTCTCAATTTCTTCTACTTGTTTCCACCTGGATGTGAAGCTCTCTCACACACTAATGATGTGTCAGTTCTCATGGTGTCAGAGTTGCAGTTTGATCTTCACAGAAATTGAAATAAAACTCCTGACTACTCAAGATCACACTTTATCTCTGAAACCCTGAGACAGCACTATATATTCCCTGTATTTCCCAAATCCCTTTGAAAATGTTTCCCTTCACTTTTTAATTATGGTTCTCTTGTTAGGGATTTCAAAACTAGTAAATGGAAGCAAGTTTGAGCATAATCATCTTGTACTCTCCTTCTCCCCACCTAATCCATCACTTCCTCTAGGTACCGCACACAAAAATGTCCTCTCTCCCTCTAACACTACACTGTATCTGGTTCTTAACTGTATATCAGTTAAAAACAAGAAAGTTAAACAGTGATAATGTTCAATACTTTCAACAACTTGTATGTCATGAGAACTGCCTGAATGATCAGAACACCCAGTCAGTATGACATATGTATATACCTGCTGAGGCATATAATGGCAATACTAATAGCATTACAAAGTTATATTTCATCTTATGGTGGCTTGAGCAGGTTGAAATGTCTTACTCTGCATAGTTTTCTTCTTGTCACTGTTTATGGTTCAATATCTACCCTCCAAGGTGCTGTCAAAACTGAGAACTCGGAAGTTTTTGATATTTTGATGGCAAAATGACTGATAGTCCCAGTTTTAAAAAAAAGTTACAGTTTAATATTATCTGCAGAAGTGGAAGCCTTTACTAGTTGAGTCAATTTTATAGTTTTATATTTTTGTAGAAACAAAAGTCTTTTAACACTCAAAATGGCCACTGGCCCTTTTTTCAACGTCAGTCTAACGCATGATAAATAATTTTTTGATTCCTAGTGTCATGGAGGATGATAAGTTATAAAATGTCTGGACATTAGCTAGTATTAAAAGCCTCACATGGGCTATTGCCATTGTATTGATTTGTGTTATAAGCAATTGTGGGAACTAGGCATGTCTGCTTACCTTTTTCTGCGAAGTGATTGGGAGGAAGGCAGGAAATAGGAGCAAGTTTCTCACACTGCAGCATTTCAAGTTCTAATGTAACCTCAATTGTGATACCCAGCTACCCTTCATGCTTCCACTTTTTCTTCTCTACTAAGATGAGTTAACTCTATTACCACTCCTTATCCAGTTCCATGATTACACAAGCATGAAGAAAAAGACAACACATCACATTTTCTGTTTGCACTTGTTCCTCATTTATATTTTAACAACTAAAAATTGGCCATTGCTTAAGTTTAGAAGCTAAGTGTAAAATTTTTAAATTTTTTTTTTCAACGTTTATTTATTTTTGGGACAGAGAGAGACAGAGCATGAACGGGGGAGGGGCAGAGAGAGAGGGAGACACAGAATCGGAAACAGGCTCCAGGCTCCGAGCCATCAGCCCAGAGCCTGACGCGGGGCTCGAACTCACGGACCGCGAGATCGTGACCTGGCTGAAGCCGGACGCCCAACCGACTGCGCCACCCAGGCGCCCCATAAGTGTAAAATTTTTAAATGAACATAAAAAAGAATGAAAAAGGTCGCACGTGATAATGGAAAAGGTATAGATACATACAGTCCTAGCCAATCCCCTCCTGTTATAATTTTCAAGGTATAAATCCTGGGGTAGTAAAAAGAAAATTCTTATTTTTGCCATTAGATAGGACACAAACCTTTAAAAGAAGTTGAAAACGTCATCACCTCCTCTACCTAACTCCGAAGAGCAGCAGTAAGATTTTTATTAAATCATATTCCTCTGCAAAAATCTGATTATGTTGAGTATCAGAGCCCAAACATAAAACACGATTCCTAACATTTAGAAATGGGGTTACTTATATGCCATTAGTACTTAATGCACACTGAGTTCTCTGTTCAGAAGTGGAGAGAAATTTGCACTGATCACTCACAGTGTTACATATCATTCTTGCACATGACATTCTCTATAGCATTTAAAAATTTACAAGTATATTAATATGTATGTAAGTTTTTGCATTCTCAGTAGAAGGTATTTTTGCTTTGTTTTATCCAATTAAGGTAACAGATATGCAGAAGCCCTAAATAATTGGCAAATCACAGATAGCTAGAAAAGGGGAACTAAAATTAAGATTCTCTAATTTCAACTCCAATGTTTTTTTTCTATTTGCAATATTATTTTGTAATTACGGAATAATTTTTAGCCATGAAGATAAAATGGTTAACAAGGTCATATGATTATTAAAACTCATTCATTCTAAGTGGAAAATTACAGAGAAAATCATACTGAGCTTTGAACCTTAATTTTTTTCTCCAAAAGCCTACATTCAAAAAAAAAAAAAAACCAGGAAAACTAAACGAAGACACTTATTGGAAGAAATTTAATAATAATTATTATTATTAATTTATTAACGCATTGTGAATTATTTATAGGTAAAATTATATGATTTAGTAGATTTGTTTTAAACTATGCAAGCCAAAAAAGTGTGTCAGGAAGATAAATAAAATGAGATAGTAGAGGTTTATATAATTATATATGATTGAAGTTGGGCAATGGGTACAAGGGAGATTATTTTATTACTTCAATGGATTCATGTTTGGAAAATTTCCATAATAAAATGCTTTAAAACCAAAAGTGGTGCAAATCTATGCCAATGAACTTGAAGACTTAGGTAAAATGAACAATATTCTAAAACATACCTTATCAAACCTAATTTTTAAGAAATACATATCTTAATAGATGTATAACCATTAGAAAATTAAGTCAATAACTAAAAATCTATACTCATACACAAACACATCTAAAAGTACTGGCCTTAGGTATTTTTCCCAGTGAGGTGTATATATTCACAAAACAGATCATTTTAATTGCATGCAAATACTTTCAAAGAATGATAAAGTGATTGTATTCTCTATCTCACATTATGAAGCTAGTATAGCATTGATACCAAAACCAGAAAGGTCAATAAAAGAAAGAAAATTTACATATTCATCTCACATATTATCATGGATGAAAAATTCTTAATAAAATAGAAGCAAATTTTATTTATCAATGCATTAATACAAGTAATGCAAAAGAGTTTACCATCAGAAAAGTCTTCATATGCTTTGCTTTAGTCATCATAAGAGAAAATACAATAATCTTAATTTAAAAGTGAAGAAATAGCATTAAGCATAGATTAAATATGCTTTTGTAATAAAAAATAATAATAAACTCTCAGGACACTAGGAATAGAAGATAATCCCTTAAGTTGATAAATGCTTCTATACAAGCTCGTATCAACCATCATACTCATGGTGAAACATTAAGACAATCTCTTCTGTATAAAAACAAGAACAGTATACCATGATCAACACTTTTACTCAATATGTTTCTAGAAGTCCTAACCAAATGCAGTAATATAAGAGAAGTAATTTTATGATGATTGAAAAGGAAAGAAAGGTAAAATCATCCCATATCATAGATGATATGGTTGCCTAACTAGAAAACTCACACAAATCTACAAATTATGACACTTAGTTTAAAAAGGGCTCTTAGTTTTTCTATGAGAAAGGTTGTGCCATGGTTTGCAAAGCCAAGGATATTTAATAATTGGCCTTTAATAATTTGTTTAACATTTATTCATTTTCGAGAGCGAGAGAGACAGAATGTGTGTGTGTGTGGGGGGGGGCGGTCAGAAAGAGAGGAAGACACAGAGCAAGTTCTAGACTCTAAGCTGTCAGCACAGAGCCTGATGTGGGACTTAAACCCACAAACTGCGAGATCACGAGCTGAGCTGAATTTGGACGCTTAACTGACTGAGCCACCCAGGTGCCTACTAACTGGCTTTTTATAAAAAAAAAATTGCCTACCCCTGACTTAGATCTCCAAATAAAATCTATTCATAACCCAAACAATTAGAAATGTAATTTATAAACACCATTTACAAAAATTAATATACAGAGTAGGACTAATGTATGAAAGAAGTAAGACTTTTGTACAGAAAATTATAAAACTTTTTTGAAAGTTTTTTCAAACTTTAGCATGTAAAAAAGTATAAAGAATGCAGACTGGTGCAGCCTCTCTGGAAAACAGTATGGAGGTTGCTCAAAATAGAACTACCCTACAACCCAGCAATGCACTACTAGGTATTTACTCAAAGGATACAAAAATGCTGACTTAATGGGATAAATGAACCCCTGTGTTTAAAGCAGCACTATCAACAAAAGCCAAATTATGGAAAAAGCCCAAATGTCCGTTAACTGATGAATGGATGAAGAAGTGGTATATATGTACAATGGAATAGTACTCAGCCATAAAAAAGAGTGAAATCTTGCAATTTGCAATGATGTGAATGGAGCTAGAGAGTATTAAGCTAAGCAAAAAAAAAAAAAAAATCAGAGAAATGCAAATATGATATGATTTCATCCATATATGAAATTTAAGAAACAAAACAAATGAACGTGGTGTTGGGAGGGGAGAGAAAGGCAAACCATAAAACGTACTCTTAACTATAGAAAACAAAATAAGGTTTGATGGAGGGGCACAGGATGGGCTAAATGGGTGATGGGCATTAAGGAGGGCACTTGTAGTGATGAGCACTGGATGTTGTACATAAGTGATGACTCACTAAACTCTACTCCTGAAACCAATATTACACTGTATGTTAACTAACTGGAATTTAAATAAAAACGAGAGAGAGAGAGAGAGGGGAGAGAAAGAGAGAGAGACAGACAACCCCTATGAAGCAGTTAAAAAAAAGTTACATATTTAAGTAGAAAATGGGTAAGAGCACAGGAAATACAAATGGCCTGTGAATATAAAAATATTTGTATATCATTAGGAATTAGGGAACTGCATATTTAAACCATAAGGATATACTATCTCATACCTATCAGACTGGTAAAACTTAAAATTTGACTATGTCAAGTATTGGTGAAAATACAGATCAAATAACGTTCTAATATTCTGGTACAATCTCTGTGGAGAAAAATTTTAAAGTACCTACTCATTTTAAGATATAAATAATCAATGCCACAGCAATTTTACCACTGGGAATTTATTCTGTAGAAACTTTTGTTCATTTGCAAAAGACAGGTTTGTACTAGAACATAAGCTTCGGGAGAATGGGGAACTAATTTCCTTTTGTATCCTTGATGATTAATAAATATTTCTTGAGTGAATGAATGAAATAAAATTGGTTACCAACTAAATGTCAACCAACAGGACAATGGATTTATCTTGGTATAGTCGTAAGTAAAAAATCTATCAAAAGGCAAATAAATGAACTAGGTCCACATGAATCAACATGATGAGTCCTAAAGGTATAATACCGAGTAAAAAACAAGTTGCAGAAAGATACATACAGCACAAATATATAATACTAAATCTTAAAATGGCACTATACATTATTTAGAGATGGAAACATAGTGCAAGTGTAAAGACATTTATGGATCTGGTTTTCTCTGAAGTTTAAGAAGGGGAGGAGAGGGGCACCTGGGTAGCTCAGTCGGTTGAGCGTCCGACTTCAGCTCAGGTCATGATCCCCAGTTCGTGGGTTCAAGCCCCCATCAGGCTCTGTGCTGACAGCTCAGAGCCTGGAGCCTGCTTCGGATTCTGTGTCTCCCTCTCTCTCTGCCCCTCCCTGCTCATGAGCTGTCTCTCTGTCAAAAACAAATAAACATTTTTTTAAAAATTAAAAAAGAAAGAAGGGGAGGAGAGGAGGAGAACGTAATTAACTTCCAAGGTTTCTTAATGCTTTATATTTTATTGTAGGTGACGAGAACATGAATATTCACCATATTATTTTATAAACTTTTTTCATAAGCCTAATATAATTGTTAAAAATAGGGATGCCTGGGTGGCTCAGTTGGTTAAGTGTTTGGCTCTGGATTTCAGCTCAGGTTATGATCTCACGGTTCATGAGATCGAGCCCTGCATCGGGCTCTACACTGATAGCACAGAGCTTGCTTGGGAATCTCTCTCTCCCTCTCTCTCTCTCTGCCCCTTCCCTGTCTCTCTCTCTCTCTCTCTCTCTCTCTCTCTCTCTCTCTCTCTCTCTCTCCCACACACACACACACACACACACACACACACAATATAAAGAAACTTAAAAATACTTTCAAGTATTTAAAGAATAGCAATGAAGTATTCTGGAAACAAGGAGAAGAACAGGTTATAGGAAAACTGAACTATGCTATTTATTTGGTACAAGATGAAATGCAAAAACAGAAGGCTTTTTTCCCCTTTTTTTGCTATGACCTGTACCCCTGAGAATAACTGCTAATGGAAATCAACTTTATAAGAATGCAATCTGAGTTTAGGAAATTAAATGGTAGTTTACTCATAAAGGATCATGAATGCTAAGTAAAATGTTTAAATCCATTTCTGAAAACAGTGCATATTTTCTAGCAAGCAGATGATGCACTCAAATGAACATTTCAGAATGATGTGCCTAAAATGCAGTGCCTAAAATATAAAGGGAAAACTATATGGAGACCCTTAAGATAGTTTAAGTGTTATTTTATGAAAATCTGAACATATACCAAAAAAATAAGACTTTATAAACAATATTGAGGGAAATAGAAAAGCTAAAGATGAGCTGAAGTTTTCACATTGAATTGAACTGTGGACAAAAGATAGCAGAATTATCTGGACAGTAGGCAGTCTGAGAGAAAAGTTCACAATGTCATTCAAAAAAAAATGAATTGGTTATGTAAGTGTTGAGTTTGAATTTCCTTAACTCACAGAGAGCAAGATAGATTCAGGTAGGTATCATGATTCAGGAGTACCACAAAGAACCACTGTACCTACCCCTTTATTTCTCTTTTAGTTGATGGCTGCTAATGTTAACTTATTATGTGAGAAGAATCATCCTATAGGCTTTGTATTTGATTCTTCCATTGTCTCTGAGGTAGGCTGCCTTAAATTACCACAAACTGGGTGGTTTAAACAACAGAAACGTATTGCCTCAGAGTTTTGGAAGCTAGAAGTCTGGGATCAAAATGCCACAGGTTTGGTTCCTTCTGAGGGCTCTGAGGGAAAATCTGTTCCATGCCTCTCTCCCAACTTCTGGTATTTGTTGGCGGTTGTTCGTGTGCCTTGGCTTGCAGATGTCAGCCTTCATCTTTAGTGTTCTTACTGCGTGCATGTCTGTGTCCAAATTTCCCCTTCTCATAAGGATGCCAATCATTGCATTAGGGTTCCACCCTATTCTAGTATGACATCATTTAACTAATTACATCTATATATGACTCTATATCCAAATAGGGTAATATTTTGAAGTACTAGAGGTTAGAACTTAAACATATGAGTATTTGAGGGACAAAATTCAAGCTATAAAATGTAGGCATTATTTTCAACCCTAATTTTTACAGATGAGTAAACTGAGGAGGAGAAGGGTTAAGTCAATTTCAAAGGCCACCCAGGTAGAAAGTGAGGCAGTTAAAATGTGCATTTAAGCAGCCTGGCTTCATATGCCACTCTCTAATTTAGAGGTTAGAGTTATTTTGAAAATAGCTTTTGACAGCAACGTGTCTTACTTGGTGTATACAAAACACAGTGAGAATGTTTAACTTCAGGGAGAGTGATAAATTTGGCTTTAAGAAGTGTAAGTAAAGAATGTGAACAGTAGGTACGAAGGGTAAGGATGAAAAGATGGATACAAATGCAGAAATATGACTCTCTGGAAGATTAACTTTGCCAATAGTCATTTACCCCAGGCCTTCCCTGAATCTGCTAGTTTCTTCATAAATCATTAAAGTCAACGGGAAGATTGCAGATAAGGATGTGAGAAGCAGCACAAGTCTTGAGAAAATTAGAGATATTTGAAGTGGTCTTTGTCTAACTCAGTTTGCTTTAACTATAATATCTTAAACTTACAGACCAAAATGTAGGTATTTCTAAAGGTCTACCCCTATTTCAGGCTCCTGTTGTTACTTATTCCAGATGTTTCCGAATGTTTGTGTTCTAGATAATGCTGTGAGAAGCATCCTTGCTACTCTATCATATTTTCCTTTCCACATTATTTTCTTAAAATAAACTCCTAGACATGCAATTGCTTAAATTGTACATAACCTCCTAGACTCTTGAATAAGTTTCCCAAATGTCCTCAATATTCCTAAGACAATGGAATATATAATATATATATGTGTGTGTGTATATATATATATATATATATAATATAAAACACTCTGCCCTCTGTCCCAATACCATTTTTTAAATTTTTTTTCCATGTTTATTCATTTTTGAGAGAGAGAGAGAGAGAGAGAGAGAGCATGAGCAGGGGAGAGGAAGAGAGAGAGAGGGAGACACAGAATCCGAAGCAGGCTCCAGGCTCTGAGCTGTCAGCACAGAGCCCATTGCAGGCCCGAACTCACAAGCTCCAGATGGTACTCACAAACCATGAGATCATGACCTGAACTGATGTCAGACACTTAACCAACTGAGTCGCCCAGGGGCCCCTATCCCAATACCCGTTAGCATCCTTATCTCTGTCATCAAAGTCATTTTCCCATCATGTGGGTTTACTTATGGCTCCCTGAACTGCCATGTGCTTTCATATATCCCTTCACTATATGATAAAATCATAGTTTTCTTTCTGAGTCCAATTCACTGTTACTGCTTTTGGAGGAAACTTTCTAATTTTCACGGCAATATTAACCGATCCTTCCTCCGTGCTTCCTTTGCAGTTGCCTGGGATCATGACCACAGTTATCACATGGTACTGGTCAGCTGTCTTTCTGCCAGATAAGTTGCTAGCTCCTTATAAACAGGGACCGTGTCTTTTCCTCTTTATAGCTTCAGCAAGGACTAGTGTGAGTAATGTATGATCAGATTTTGGTAAATGTTTTTGAGCGAGTAAAAGAATATATTCTAGTTTCCCAAGATGGACCTAAATTCTCTGCCCCAGTTGTTGTTATCCCCTTAGTCAGTAAACCATTCTGAGAACTGCTGACTCTGGTAAATCTCAATTCCAAATTATTTGAGATAAAATTCAAAAAGTTGAATAGATTTATAGAAAGAACCATGTTGGGGATTAAATACGGATTTAATTCACATTTTATTAGTGGCTGTATAAATGGTTTCATTACCATTTTAATCATGTTTACTCTTAGAGCAATGTCAAAAATAGACGAATTGCATGTATACTGAAAGGAAAACAACAGATTTCAAAATTGTTTTTCATGAAAGGATAAGAATTAAAAAGCACTCCTGAGATCAAACTACTATAGAATATTAAACATATTGTATGGCAGTCTCTTTCTTTAAAAGACATGTATATTTAAACACATATTTTAGAAGTCTGCAACTGACTCAGATTGTTCAAAAGCCAATGTGAGCAGCTTTTTAATCTGCTAGTATTTGTATTCACCACAGGTCAGGAAATTTTTACACATTAACTTCAAAAGTAACTTTGTTGCTTTCTGTGGACTGTCTGTTTTAACTTCCTTCACAGCCTGATCATGCAGACTTTCATCGATGTTTGGTACCCATTGCTTCTGAATGCAACCCCATGAACACTTACATATCCTTTATATCACCTTCACTGGGAACTTTATTCCCTGCTTGGGCATTAACAATCCAATCTTTGTAAATGTGAGATTGAAATTACCAATGTCTCCCATGATACACATCTGCTCTCTGCCTGGAAATTTTGTAGAGTTCCATAAACCAAAAAAAGTCTTTATTTATAGGAATATGATAGCATAGCAGGTATGTTGGGAAATCATTTTCTAACAGCAAGATTTTGTACATAACCTAAGGAGGTGATCATAAATTCAAATTTTGTAAAGGAGTAGGCAATGCGGATCTTGGTGGAAGGCCCCATCTAGGGCGTTCTGCAATTTATCTATTCCAGAAGATTTTTTGCCATGCCAGATAGAAAGAATGAAGCTCAGGGTCCCACATTTCAGTTTGTTATGAAAGCAAATATTTTCAAATTGTTGTTAAGTTAATTCAATATTTTTTAAACCTTGTGTGGGCCAAAAAGAAAAAAAAATGCCTCCAGGCAGGATGTAATAAGGTGGCATTCAGTTTGCAACCTTTGTGGCATAAATTGTGTCAAAAATTCTGCTCCTGGGAGTAAAGGCTCTAATTCCTAATCCAATGTGTGGTCGGGGATCAGAAAAGTTCCAAATTGAAGCATTCAAGTTAGGAACATGATCTAGTCCCAGATCTGATTATTTGCAGCTATTTGGAGATAGGAAGTGTGAATTTGCTATAGGAATCTTTTGGAAGTGTTTAAAGTGTGTTTTAGAAGTGGAAAATTCCAATAAAAAGGGGGTTTTGCTATGGATATTTAACATGGTAGGTGGGAAACATTGACAAAAAAATCAGTGAGGCAATTTCAACATGATCTAAATTGTCAATTCTCCCAGCCCTTGCTTCACTCGTTATGGCTTATGTTTATCTTTCCCAAATTGTATGGTTATACTTTAATTGGAAAAGAGAAAAATGAACTCATATTCTTATGAGTTCACATCAGTTTAATCATCAGTGACGTTGTTTCTTAACACTAATAAGTATAGTCTTTAAAAATTAACCTTTCTCTAAAAGAGAAAGATGTTGATATTTTTAAATATCATTTTTCTGTTATAATAATGAATAAAATTTCATTGCAGAAAATATGAAAATAAATGAATTAATGAAAGAAATTCTTCTTATTATCAACCCATATTTTCTTGCTAATTTTATCCCTTTATTTGTCCAAAATAAATTTAGGATCACTGATGTTAAGTTACATTGTTAATGTTTCCTCAGGTTCTTCATTATATACCTTCCACTGGGTACATTGTGATAACTTACATTTCTGTAGAAAATTAGCCATTACATGAAGTTTTTCTAATTTATGAAAATGCTATTGGAAATTATAATCTCTTATAATTTAAAAATATTTTATGTGATTATATTTTTCTAATTCTAAATTTTGTGCATCTCTGTTTTCTCTAACATATTTCTTTATTAATGTTATGAGTATACTTAAAAACTAGATGTTATGATTTATTTAATAATAACAATAAATAAAATTATTTATTTTATCAGTATTTTTACAATATTTATATACTAATTAATTATTGTGAGCAATTTAGATAGTGCAAAAGTAATGGTAGGTGGAATTATTGGTGCCTTAGGCACTGACACCCAACTGTACTACCAATTATTATTGCATTTGACCATGCACTTGCAGAAAAAGTCAGTTGTGCTTAAAACTAAAACAGTAAAAATTATTATTTTTATGAAATGTTGGCTTTTTAATGTTCCATGTGATGAAGTGGGAAGTATGCATAAAGTACTTTTCCTAGAGGGGCACCTGGATGGTTCAGTTGGTTAAACAGCCGACTTCAGCTCCAGTCATTATCTCACAGTTCCTGAGTTCGAGCCCCGTATTGGGCTCTCTGCTGTCAGTGCAGAGAGCCTGCTTTGGATCCTCTGTCTCTGCCCCTGCCCCGCTCCCTCTTTCTTTCCCAAAAATAAATATAAACATAAAAAACAAGTGCTTTTGCTACATAACTAAAGTGTGGTTGAACCAGAAAAAAAAAGAAACTTGTATATTTTTCGAGTTCAGAGCTGAAACTAGCTGCCTTTTTCATGAAACAACATTTTTACTTGAAAGAACTGGCAGATAAACCACGGTTATTCAGACTTGGGTAATTGGCAGACATTTGCTTGAAAATGAACAGAGTGAGCCTGTCACTTCAAGAAAACAACCGACAGTATTTGTTGCCAAAGATTAAATTGGATCCTCCAAGTAAAACTTAGAACTTTGGAAAACTGCTATTTTAGATGGCATGTCAAAGTGTTCCCCTCATAAGAGAGATGCTTGAGCAGATACCTGAATGAAGCAAAAATACAAGTTATGGTACTCTCTAGGAGGAAAGCTTTCCAGCCATATGGGTGGCTCAAATAAGTGCATTATAATATGTGTTCTCAGTTGTAGAAAATATAAATTATACACATCTCTTGAAGATCAGCAGCACATCTGTGCATGTTTGTGGTACCCCAGTGATCCACAACACTGACTGAAAATCAGTTTTGATAGGATAAAAACTACTTTCTGTTTTTGCATTTACTATGGCCACACCTAATTCTGTATTGATGGGTCTCAGAGTAGCAGTTAAGTTAGGTGGTCAGTACATCAGCACTGGGTCTGATTCCACTTGATTACCAGGCATTCATTTCTATTCTGATGTTGCTCTACTCAGAGCTGTCACTGGGTGATAAGCTATCATCTGATCTCAGACTTCTTGAACTTCCCGTCGATTAAGCCATGTATAAATCGTCTTGAATTATGGGATCAAATATACTATCCTCTTGCAGAATTTCCTTTTTGTGCCTTTTGTCTTTGCAATTTAAACATATATGAATAAGAGGAGGACTAGGGACCAGCAAATTACAAAATTCCTATTAAATGCCAGGTATTCAATAGATACTTTGCATATCTTATCTACTTATCTTAACAACTCATGAAGTATTATTAGCTCCACTTTGCAAATGAGAAACTGAGATAGACTAAACTTAAGGAACATGTACAAAACAATTTTGATTGTGGCAGATGGAAAAATATGAATCCAGGTAAGATTGACTCTTAAATCCTATCCTCTTTCTAGCTTTCTTTCTTCATAAAACTATGAGCTTCTTCTAAAGAAAATAATCCGCTTATACTATCTCCATGTTTAAAATTGTTAGATGTCAATGTCTCTTCTACTGTCTTTGGGACTAAAACTAAACTTACAACATGTTTTACATCCCCTTTCAGAACGTAGCCCTCACCTGCCCCTGACCGGCTGGAATCTCTCCTCATGTACCATATTCAAAAATATGAAGCATATTTATCTTCCTCTAATGTGCCCACTCATGTCTTGGCCTTTGTTATCAATTGAATGGGTTCAGTTATAAAAACCAAAAAGTCCTAATTGAGTGATTTAAAGGTAATATTCCTTTCAAGTCTTAGGTGTGAAGTCCAAATAGCTCTTATTAATGGAAAAAAGAATCAAGCAGCCTTTTTAAGACCAACTCATACTTCAATCTTTTCATAAGACAGGAACAATATATTTGATTACAATTACTAATTCTATAGTATTTGTCCAGAGTAGTGCTGTTCAGTAGAACATTCCATAATGACATGAATGCTCTCTACCTGCACTGTGCAGTCAAGTATCTGCATGTGGCTTTTGGACACTTGAAGTCTAGCTATTGTGATCAAGAAAAGGAATTTGAATTGTATTTAATCTTCAGTTTAAAGAGCCAATGTAGTTAGTCATTTTCCCATTGCATAGTGCAAATCTAAGGAAGTATAGGAAAAACAACTTAAGAAAACACTGATAAGAGGCAGCAGCATATGTATAAAAAAAAATTCAGTTCATTCCTTACACCCTTGCTTCTATTCTAGTCATGGAAAGTCCATATACTGTCTTTACTTGACCTTTTATATCCCCTGATGACAAACAAGCCATATTTAGTTTAGAACACCTTATATTAGCAAAGTTAATTACTATTTCAAATAAATAATGATGTAGAAAAGACACCATTTTTTTCTCAACATTTTTTTAAGATACTTATATTGGGGGAAAATCTGGTTGAGTTGGGATATAATTTAAAACAGCACTGTACATTACAAAATCATGGATTTGATGGTTAATTTTATGTATCTTATTGGAGAGTGTTATGGGGTGAAATTAACCTTTAAATCTGTAAACTTTGAGTAACCACATTGCCTTCCATAGTGTGGGTGGGCCTTATCTAATCAGTCAAAGGCCAGAATAGAACAAAACATTGGCCTCCCTAAGCAGAAGGGAGAGACCTTTCCTGGGTCTCTCACTGTTGACCTTTAGACTGTAACTGCATCATCAGGTCTCCTGTGTCTTAAGCCAGCCCCCACACACTGAAACTTTGAATTTGTCAGTCTCCATTATTGTGTGAGCCAATTAATATAAGATAAATCCCTCTTTCGATGGATAAATATATATAGATGCATAGGAAGATAGATAGATATACATATACATCCTACTGGAGCTATTTCTCTGGAGAACCCTAATGCAATGGACTTTTAACACTTAAAATTTTCATTGGTGTGCCTTCTTCGATATTACCCTTCGATGTTTCCCTATCACCTGGGTGACTGTAGGCTTTCACCAGAGAAGTTAACAACAACAAAAACAAAATTATGGAAAAAGAAAAAAGTTTTAACTTCATGAAAAGATATTCAACAGAGGAAATATAAATCACAGTACACTCAACAATGGATAATATTCACATAGCCATGATAAGATATACACTGATTACTGATTTAATGACAAATTATGATTTCAATATCGAATGGAAGAAAGAGAATAGCAAGAATGCAAGGAAACTAACTCTTTCTCAGCCATAAAAGCAAGTCAATAGTTATTGTACAAAGGTACAAATTAAGAAATAAAGGCGTTAAAGAAGTGTTTGTCACTGGGGATTAACAGTACAGGGTGTGATTTTCAATATTATGTATTTTTAAATTTTATGTCCATATTACTTTGATAAGTATATTTTATATGAAAGCAAAAATAGGGAGGGTAGTCAATGGAGAGAAAAATGCAACAGTCTATGAATCTAGTAAAACAGAATGTTACGATATGCCTGATGCAGCAATTATCCCAAAACCTAATCTTATTATAATTGCTGAATATATATGTAAAGAGTACTCTCTATGTAGAAATTGATTAAATGAGTTCTTTAGTTTGTAATCTCAAGCCATGGACTCTTCAGGCTGGAAAGCACCATAGAGATCATGTATTCATTTCTCATTGCTCTTTCTTTTCCATCTACCATTTCCTTTATATCACAAAGAGGTGGAAATGTGGAGATGTTACAGAACAGGGAAGGGGTATGCCACAGATTCTGTCATGCTTACCTGTCTGCAATTCGTCAAGTGGGGCTAGCCAAAGTAGAGAATCTTAAATCTATGAGGAAAAATCAAATGATTTGCTTGATAAAGTATTATTAAAGTAAAAACGGAAGTTAGACTTTCTTATTAACTACATTTCTAAGCCCACTATTTTAAATATCAACAAATTTGAGTCATCCTCATTTTAAAGTCTTCCACAAATTTTCATGAAACTTAAGACTTTTAGGTCTTCAAAAATGGGGCTAGATTAGACAAATTAAGATGAATACCCACAACAGTTAACATAGCAGTCTTTTTTTTATCCTAGAGTAAGAAATGTTCAGAATTGGACTCTCTGGAACACGATGATGCATTTTTTTATCCTAAGAGATCTCTGACAAACTGTGCTTCCAGCTGTTTTTATCATTAGACTAAGGAAATAATAGTCTTTCACTCCCAGAAGCATTTGCGTGTGTGTGTGTGTGTGTGTGTGTGTGTGTGTGTGTGTGATATCATGGCTACTCATTTTTCTTTCTTTTCAGTTGTAGTCAGATATAGTAACGTTATGATGGCATTACAAGTACACTAATAAATATTTTTGTAGGGTTTTAATCTTATTTCTCTTGCCTTTCTGCAGGGAAATCCTACTGCCTGCATTATACACCTATAGAAGAACACTAAGCAGGCCTTTGGCTTTGAGACTGCCCACATCCTCAAACAAGCATTTGGGGCAGAAATGAGGCATTGGATGTGGATTAGTTAAGGACACTCTCTACTCTGGAGCTGAGAAATCGGTGACAATTAGAAAGAATGACTGTTAAGGCATTACTAGTTTCAAGATATAAGGATGAAGACAACAAAGGTTCCAAGTAGGGTGGAGATAAAGAAGATATGCTGTTGTTGAAGATGCAAATCAATCTATAAGATTAGTTTACTAAAATATAATTTTCAACAATTTCTGTACATAGAAAATATTGAGATTTCCAAAGAAATTTCTTATTCATTATCTCATCATATCTTAAAACATCAATGAATCTTTTGAGGTGAGATATTGTCACTGAGCCAAAAGGCTTGGAAGGGATAAAAATTGACAACAGCTGGTTGGGTTGTATGTGCCAGGAGTGAAGAGATGCCTGACAAATTGCTTAACTATAAATCTGGAAGACAAATGTTGTAAGTTGACACAGAAAAATTTGAATTAAAAAATTTATGGAAAGTATAAGAATATGAAGTTTCCTGCCTTCCATGGTCACAGTGGATCTGAGTGATAGAAATATAGACCTCTCATGGATTTATTTGATATGTTCCAAAGGACGTTTGGCCTTTAAAAATATTAGATTTATTTGGTATCTTGTATTTGTACTGTTGATAAAGTACATTCCTAGACTAAATTACTAAAACTTAAAGTACTAATTATGCAGTTTAAAATTTTAATTAAGGTATGAAGAAAATTACATAATGTGGCTATAGAAATAAAAATTCTCAATTTTCTGTTTGAGTTTCTATCTTGATCAAAGGCTGTGGTCCTCCCTTTTTAAAAGTTTATCTTTTTGGCAATGAAGACCTTGATGGACTTCTTAGACATCCCATTCTTATCCCAGTAATTCTGCACCTGCTCATTAAAGATCTCCTGGAATCCCATGCGGTGTCATGGAGACTACATTATGCTCCGGTGTGAGCTTAAGAGAAATTCTGAACAGAAGGTTGCAATGTTGATTTCTTCACCAGCAGAGAATTTTAAGAAGTCATTAATGGCATCATGTAGATTACCTTCCTGGAAAAATTTATGCACAAACATTAATTAGAAGAGCATAGAATTTTAAAACCTAGCTTTAAGTTCATTGTTAAACACCCTATAGCTTAAAAGCATAAACACACAGGCCAACTGGATGTTGTGGCTGTTGTCTGAATTAAGTAGAAGCGAGCCACTCTACTAGCAGTGTGAAACTCAGGGAGCTGACAGGTAATCACTGGCTATTTTTAGAATCTTTGTTCTATGATTTATCTTCTTCTTACTTGCATTGTAAATTGAGCTGTATTTGAACTACACTATTGTACACAGAGGAGTCACCCAGTTGACATAAAACAAAATAAATATATTTCTGCCACTGCAGCAGTTTTGGAGGGTGCACTTGAATTTTTATAAAATGACAATAAATTCATCATGAAGACCGACATCTTGAAGTTTCACTACGCTACTTTCTAGCTATTGGTAAAATATTTCAGACTGAGCAAAAGCAGACAGACTTAGTAAAATGTTGTATTATGTGCCATATATGCTAAACTGCTGTACTGTATACAAAATGCTGTATGGAATTCTATTAAGATGCTAACAATGAGAATAAATCTTGGCCTAATAATAATAATAATAATAATAATTACCACTAATTGAAAAGTTACAATGCACTCAAAAATATACTGGGTTTTAAACAGTATATCTTCCTAGAAGATAATTTATTAACACTAACTATATATGTTTTGTGGTCTTACTATTGAATGCCTACTTGTTCAGAGTACCTGCAGAAATAGATGGTACACTCAAATGGGTATCTGAGGAAATTCTGATGAAGGGCAGATAACAAGGCTTTAGAAAGGGTTGAAGAAACCAAAGGAAGAGGATGAGAGTCTAAGAATTAAAACAAAAGACTTGTCTCCTAAGAAGCAAAGACAGGAAGCAGTTACCAAAACCTGGAGATCCTACAACCTTTGGAAAGGAATTATGGGACAGCCCTGGCCTTCACTGGACAGATATAGCCACTACTGGTGTGCTGCAAGAGAAATGAATATCCAACCTAAATACCCGTTCTCTTCCAATCCTCTGAAAATGTTTCCCAGTTGGCAAACATCTGAGTGTAAGCCGGAGGACGAGAGTCCAGATATACAATCTGTAGAGGCCAGCCTCCCATAGCACAGAACAGGCAAGAAAAAAACTTGGGGTAGATCCGGTGTAGCAAATGAAGACTATCTAGCACTGTGTTCCTGGTACTCTTTTAGGTTCAGTGATATTACATGTAAACACAGAAAAATACCTGCAAGCAAGGAGCATACATTCTAATGTGACAATGCATAAAATAAGTAAATATATATAGTACATATCAAGATGGTAAGGGCTATGGAGACACATAAGGCACCAAAAGAACAGAGTAAAGAATAGGAAGTACAGAAGTTGGGGAGAGAGGTTTTAAATTTTAAATAGGGTGGTTAGGGAAGGTCTTACTGAGGAAGTGAGCCAAGACCCATCTCCCTATTTGGCAATCTAGGGAGTACATATTTCAAGTAGAGGGATCAGCAAGCATGAATCCCTAGGTGGGAACATGATAGGATGTTAGTGAAGTAGTAAAGGAGCAAAAGAAAGCCAGTGTGGTTGCTGAGAAACACTAAGGGGGAGCATGGAGTGGAATATGGCTGGCAAAGTAGTAGAAGCCTTGAAGGTCATGTAAAGAAATCCTGTTTTATTCTCAAAGCAAAGAGTAGTCCTTGAAGAATTGAAAGAAGAAGTTGATGTAATTTCCAGATATACATTCCAGAAAGATCATTCCAGCTGTAGTAAGGAGAAGTGAAAGGGATATGTTGGTATGAGACGGTGAGGAAAGGGTAAGGAGGAAAAATGTAGGTGGTCCAGGTTGTTGCAGTCATGTAGATGTCAAATGATGGCAGTTTGGATAAAGATGGTGACATTGCAGATGGATGGAAGCAAAAGCATTCAAAAGATATTTAAGACATAAAAGTAACAATTCATGGTAAAGCACTGGATATGGAAGGTTGTTTGGGAGAGGGAGGTCAGCTGTGTGCTACTTTTCATAAGACAGATATGATTGGCAAAGGATCATGCTTGGCTTTAGTTCAGCTTCAGATAGATTGAGGTTTTTTATCAGACACCCAGGAAAAGTTGTCAGGTAAACTATTGGTTTTGCTTTGGAGCTTAGAGAATAGGCCTGCATCAGATGCACAAATCTGTGACTCATGTAGCCATCACACTTCATGTGGTAACACACACACACACACACACACACGCACACACGCACACCATATGCGGAGTGGGGCATAGATGTAATTGGGTTGAGAATGTGGATGAAGTGATTAGAGACAGCGGTATAGAACCAAGTTTTGAAGAGCTTTTTTTTTGAATAGCTTCAAATTTGATAGCAGATAGAGATGAAAAATCTTGAAAAGGAAGGGAGAAAAAAAGGCATATATATGTGTGTATATATATACATACATATATATATATGCCTAAAATACGTATAAGTATAATTAAAAATTCATGACCTCATACTAGAATGAACTATACTTAATGTTATAATTATCAACCAGGCATGAGTAGTTATAAAACTACAACTAATATAAGGCTGTATCTATAGATGTGTTCAAATACTAATGTTATTTTCTCCTCAGTATTTTCAGAAAATTACCTCTTTTCTTCACGTCTACAAGTTTTCATCATAATCCTTGGTTGATTTTCTTTTCTAATTTTTTTTTAAATTTTAATTCCAGTGTAGTTAACATACAGTGTTATATTAATTTCATGTGTACAATATAGTGATTCAGCAGTTTCATATATTACTCAGTGCTTGTCAAGACAAGCGCTTTTACTTCTTTTGAGTGTACCCTCAAGTGGAATTGCTAGATCCTATGGCAATTCAACATTTAATTTTTTTGTAATTGCCATACTGTTTTCCACAGCAGCTGCACCATTTTACATTCCCAAGAATGCACAAGGCTTCCAATTTCTTCACATCCTTACAAACACTTGTTAGTTTCTGTTTCTCTTGGTAGTAGACATTCTAATGGATGTGGGGTGTTATCTCATTGTGGTTTTGATTTGGATTTCCTAATGATTTTTTTAATTTAAATTTTACTTAGTCAACATACAGTGTAATATTGGTTTCAGGAGCAGAATTCAGTGATTCATTTTACTCCTGCAACCATTCTGGAGAACAGTATGGAGGTTCCTCAAAACACTAAAAATAGAACTACCCTACAACCCAGTAATTGCACTATTAGGTATTTACCCAAAGGATACAAAAATACAGATTTGAAAGGGTGCAGGTCTCCCAATGTTCACAGCAGTGTTATCAACAATAGCCAAACTATGGAGAGAGCCCAAATGTCCACCAACTGATGAATGGATAAAGAAGATGTGATGTATATATATACAACGGAATATTAGTCATCAAAAAGAATGAAATCTTGCCATTTGCAATGACATGGATGGAGCTAGAATGTATTATGCTAAGTGAAATAAGTCTGTCATAGAAAGACAAATACCATATGATTTCGCTCAAATGTGGAAATTAAGAAACAAAAAAGATGAACATATAGGAAGCAGGGAGTGGGGGGGGGAGAAGAGAGGGAAACAAACCAAAAGAGACTCTTTTTTTTCCTAGACATTTCCAAATATTTGTTCTGAACCTAAATATCCATTCTTTTCTTTTGTAAAAATACTATATTGTATACCTGGAACCAATATTAAACTATATATGTTAACTAACTGGAATTTAAATAAAAACTTAAAAAAAAACCCACATATTCCAATGTCTTCAATTCCAGCATTTTGGTTCCATCATATCTAAGAAAAGCATTTGGATTCCAGCATATCTAAGAAAAGGTAACCTGAAATTTCGTCCTTTCTTTGTTCAAAAATAATGCTCAATTTTTTTTCTTACCTTTTCCAAGGGATCTCCCAGACCTATTGTCCTTTAAAAAGTCTACTGACAAATTTCCCTGTGTACTTTCAACCAGCTTAAAAAATAAGACAGCTCAAGAAGCAGTAAGTATAAAATTTTAAGCCAAGAGAGACTAGAGCCTTTTGGAACATAAATTACATATCAATCAGAAAAGAGAGAAGAGAACAATTTACTCGTAGATTTTCTTCACTGAATTGCCTGAAATAATATTTTGTCATGCAATGGTTGTTTGCACTTTGATTTACAATTTATGGTTCTGCCAACCCTCCCACAAGGTAACCCTGGTATATAGATTTCCTTTCTACTTAACAGAAAGGTTTATTCCTTTTTTTCAACAGTTGGGCCTCTCATTGTCCCTCATCATCTATGAAAAAATATTGGCTGCTTATTCACCCTGGGATAAAGAGTCCTCAAATACTTTTGCCTATTATATGGAAGCCTTAGTTTTATGGAAACATAATTCTTTGAACTAAAACAAAATGTACAATGAACCAAATTCTCTACAAATTAATCATAAGGTTAACTTTGAAATAGTAATAAGTTACTTGCCCCTAAATGCCTTCAGAGCACAAAGTATAGAGTGCATTACTGTTTTTATGAAATCTTCATTTCAAGTTCAATAGCTAGGATATTGATATAGTTGACTAAGATAGCCTTCCTTAATGTTCCCTTAAGTTCAACAAAACTTTAGGCCAGTTTCTTCCTCTGTATAGTTCCATGACCTCCCATCTTAGGATATTTACTTTAGAAACCTTGAAATTGTAAATTCTTGCTCTGACCCTTTGAGTTATAAATCTTATACAATCAATCAATGCTTTCTCAAGGACTTGGAAGTCATCCTTTGAAATGTAATCCTCAAGAAAAATAATACCCCTATCTCCCAGTTTCTGTGGGAGGGTCAGAATCTAACTTCTATAAATGTCAATCAAAAGACACAAATGCCCAATTCATTAACTGAACCCTCCACTCCACACAGTGTACTTCAGTACCTTTCTGCTTTTCCACTTTGTTTCTGTGGAGTGGAGTTTAATATTATTTCTCTATTACAGTGATCTCTCTCTTCTATTGCAATAGTCTTAAATAAAGGTGACCTTGCCTGTATAACTGGTTTGTTACAAGTTCTCTTTCAGTGAAAATTATGCAAACATTTGGCTCAAATGGACAGAGATTCAATCCTGACTTATAATCTAACTTTCATTCACTCAGTTAAGCAGCACAGATACAAAATTAAACAAGACTGTGAGGCTTAACATTTCTTGAACGAGTTCATTGGTTTCTCTCCATCTTAGTATATTTGAAAACAAAAAAAAAATACCATGATCCTGTTCCATATTGTTTCAAACCCATGTCTTTTCTTTAAATTTTTGTGTTTAAATTCTTGCCACATTCATGATCTAGTTTTAAAAATTATTCAATGCCATTTTCTCATGGATACCTTGATTTTAGAACTTTATAAATTATTATAGAAATTAAAAATTAAGTCATTCTAACCTCTTTTGTATTTCAAGTGGCTACAACTATTAAAAACAAAGGTGAACATGTTATTAAAAAGTTTAGCAAATAAAAGAGAAAGTGCAACATGCTCAGGAAAAGGACACATTTTAGTGCACTCTAAAATACAGATATAGTGATCAAATATTTTAAAAATGTAACATAACAGTAATTCCACTTAGGGCAATGGACAATTTTTTTCACCTTTATTGAGGCATAATCAACGTAAAGTTGTAAGAAATGGAAAGTGTACATTGTGATGATTTGATGTATGTACACATTGTGAAAGGATTCATCCCATCTGTATAAGTAACACATGCATCATCTCACATATTTATCTTTGTGTGTATGCTTGTGAACATTAAAGTTTTACCCTCTAAGCAATTTTCGATTATATAATACAGGGTTAACAACTATAGTTACCATGTCATACATTAGATCCTCAGAACTTACTCATCTTATAATTGAACCATTGAACTCATCTTACAATTCTACCAACCTCTCCCTCTTTCCCCCTACCCCCTATCCCCTGGCAACCACTTTTCTACTGTTTCTATGAGTTGGACATTTTATTTACTTTCCACATATAAGTGACATGCTGTAGTATTGGTCTTTCTCTGTCTGGTTTATTTCACTTAGCATAATGCCTTCAAGTTTCATCTATGTTATCATGTTATTCACAACAGCCAAAATATGGAAGCAATAGCCAATTTATGAATTATACAAACAAATTTGAAAGATATTGTCTGTATTATGAAGGTTCTGAAGACCTTGTAAAATTTCACCTTATATTACCTGAACTTATTCAAAACCAGAATCAGATATTTAGTGGTATAAACATTCAGGTTAATATTTTCTCCATCACTTCTCCTTGCCTTCCCCAACCAACAACCATTCTCTGCCCTGCTCTGTGCTCGTGCAGTCTGAACTCTGTGGGACGGAAGACTCTTTCACCTCTGACAGCTGGACTACAGGGATGGAAGACACCAGCAGGGGTTAGAAGATGGTGCTTTCCCTTCAGGCATGTTTTCTACACAACTCTACCTTCTCCCATCGACCCCTCCCAGAGCTTGTTCTCACAGGTTTTAGCATCACTGTTCCAATTTCCTGCTGTCTCTACAGTCCCAGGTGACACTGACTTCCACAAATCCCTTAGGCTTCACCATCCCTTGGTTTCATTCACCCTGAACTCACCTCTATAAATAGTTCAGGCATTAAACTTTCATCAGTTAACTTCTTGGAGGATGCCATCAGTTTCCTGCCTGATATATACAGGATGCATCATACTGAGGCTACATATGAACTGAGTTCAAGTTCCTATCCTGAACAATTGGGAAGGGAGGAAATTAACATTACATTTTAAAATAAGGCCCATTTTTCTCCTTTCTCTTCAAAGACAGTAAAATATAACTTCACAGGTAACTTCATGTTCTCTTTATAAATTTGCATTAATAATATTTCCAACATATGTAATAGTAGGGTAAAATAAATTTTCATGACTCCCATCATCCAGTTTCAAAAATCATGACTATTTTGCTATATACTTATTTCAATCTATTTTCCTTGCCTTTTGTGGGTGGAAGGGGGGTAGGGGTAGGGGTGGGGCTGAAGCATTTTATTTTATTTTAAATGTTTTTCATTTTATTTATTTTAGAGAGAGAGACATTATGTGTGTGGAGAGGTGGGAGGGTGGGCAGAAAGAATCCCAAGGAAGCTCCATGCCTAGCATGAGTTTCAGTGTGGGGATCAATCCCACGACCCTGGTATCGTGATCTGAGCTGAAATCGAGTCAGACACTCAACTGACTAAGTCACTCAGGTGCCCCAGGGCTGAAGAATTTTAAAGCTAAGCCCAGGCAGCAAGTCATTTTTATTTCAATATACATCAAAGGCAAATTAAATCAAAACCATAATGTCATTATAATTACACATAATTAACAACATTAGCAATACTTCTTTTTATTATCAGCTAAAATGTCCTTGTCTCAAAATGTCTTTTTACATTTCCTTAGTTTGAATGAGAATGGAATCCAAACAGTCCACTTTTGTATTTGGTTATTGTATTCCTCCCTACCCTTCCCTCTCTCCCTTCCTCCCCTCCTTCCCTCTCTTCATTGTTTTTAAATATAGACAAGTCTCCCTCCTCCCATTCTATTTTTCACATCATTGCCTTTTTGAAAAAAGTAGATCAGTAATCCTATTGATGATCCACAGTCAAGATTTGGCTGATTATTTCTTGAGGTGTTGCACAATACATTCCATTAGACTGGATATAAATTCTTTTTCATTTCTTTTTAAAAAATATTTATTTATTTTGAGAGAAAGAGAGAGAGCATGAATGGGGAATGGGCAGAGAGAGACAGAGATAGAGAATACCAATCCCTCTGACAGTTCAGAGCCCGATGTGGGGCTGGAACTCACGAACTGTGAGATGGTGACCTGAGCCAGTGAACTATTGGGACCTCATCAAGATAAAAACTTCTGCACTGCAAAGGAAACAATCAACAAAACTAAAAGGCAACCAACAGAATGGGAAAAGATATTTGCAAAAAACATATCGGATAAAGGGTTAGTATCCAAAATCTACAAAAAACTTACCAAACTCAACCTGAGCCAAACCAAAAGTCAGATGCTTAACTGAATGAGCTACCCAGGCTCCCTGGATAAAAGTTTTTAAAGACAATTCAATTCAGGTACTTTTTCTTTCTTTTTCACAAGAGTATCCTATAGGTAATCCTTTGTACTTTATATTGCATCCCTTTGGAGGCACACATTGATTGTCTTGCCTCAGTGATACCGGTTGATATGTGGTTTCAGACGGTAACATCTTGATTCCTTCAGTGCAAAGTTCCCCATTAGTTTCACCGAATGGTTTTAGCATCCATTATTGAACATTTCCTAAATCAGTCCTTTTGTATGTGGTAGCAAACAGTGATTTTCTCATTGTCATTCCTTCTGCCTTTATTAGCTGTAATTATTCTCCGTAAAAGAACTTTTCTCCAACAACTGCTAGTATCTTTTTGTTACCATAAGTTACAGTTTATGTTGAAAAGGTAGAATAATTGCATAATTATTTCTTTTTAAATTATCAATTATTAGAGTTATTGGTATGCTATCTATTTCCAGTGATATGCACTGAGTTTTATTTCCTTTTCCTCTCCTTTTTTTTTTTTAAAGTGCTACATGAAATTCATGGTCTTTAATACTCATTATGTTTTAATCAAAATCAGTTTTTTTCCTGAGACTCACACTGTCCCATCTTCAGTCAGTGACAGTACCTGTGAAGTTTTGATATCACCTTGTTAGTTTTTTATAGCTTATTTTCTAGCACAACATGATGTCCTAGTCTCCTCTTCTACATTTTCTAACCCAAACTTGAAATCAGCCATGTTTTCAAGGAGTCCTCCTATCTTTTGATGGGAATGATATTACAGACCAATACTTAGAGCTAGGAGGGTTCAATACTATTATGCTGTCTTTGCCTCTAGACCTTTGCAATCAGTAGAGATGGGGAATATGTAAATTTTCAAAAGGAAAGTTAAAGTGATCTTACTATTTCCCATGAACAGTAGAATTATAGGGTTTTCCTTAGCTTCTTTGCTTTAATTCCTCCATCATTTTACTTTGTGCTAAAAATGTTTGTTACCAACAAATAATATGTTACAAAAGATAACACTTATTTACTTTCTCCTACAATACACGTCACGTTTATAATTTTAGGACCAATTCAATGCATATCTTTCAGGAAAAGAGAGTTCTTAGGAGAAAACAAAAACACCTGATTTTATTTTGGTCAATAATTTATTTTAAAAAAACCTCACACTTCCAGCTATAGTGGAGTAATTGGTATTGTAACTATCCTCCACCATAAATAATTATAAAACTAGACAAAATCCATGAGTCACGGTCTCACTGAACTAAGCGTCACAGACTGAAGTTAGGGTTTCAAGGTTGATGAGGATTCCGAAGTCTGTGTGCGGGTTCCTTATGAGTCTTGGATCAATGGCTGGGCTGCAAAGGCAAAGGGAAACACCTAAGCTGCTTGGCTGAAAGAGGAGAATGTTTTTGGAAGGCCATCACTCAAGTGAGACCCCTTAAAGTTCAAATCTTAAGAGGACAGACCATGCATAGAATAAGACCACACTCGAGGAGTGGAAATAAAATTGAAATAAACTGCCCAAAGAAAAAAAATGGAATCAAAGGGATCCCCCTGCCAGAACAAAGCTTGGTAGTTCCCTTTCAAAAAAGTTAACATAATCCAGACTCCTTTTAATTATGCACCATCCATAATATTCAACATAAAATAATTTATCTAAATATTTCTGATTGTTATCACTTGTGTTTTTAAAAAACAACAGCCCATCCCTATGTATTGTATAATAACACTTTTTTTGAAAACTTCCCTTTTGAGCAAGTATAAACTTTGAACATTTTCGAAGACCTGTTCTGTCTTTGCTACTGGTTTCCATTGTTGAAAAGGAGAAGAGGGGTAGAATTATATATAATATCAGTATGCTTCTTTGTATTTTTGTTTTGACTTCCAATGAAATAATTCTATATTCTATTAACTTTATATATGACAGAGTCCCTTTTGATGATCTACATATTTCTGATTTTTGACAGAGATGTATTAATATTCATAATAATTAGGCAAAGAAGAACAGAAGTTTCTTTTCTCTAATTTATAAAGATTTTTCAAGTATTATTTAATCTCCTGTATAAGGATAGCATAAAATATTTATCTCCTAACACTGCAGAAGAAAAAGCAGAGAAACTCAATATGTTATGTACTTAACAGTAAGAAAAGGAAAATATTAATCACTCACAGTCAATTATTTTTGTTAATGCTAAGCTGTTGATTTATAAATGATCATGTATACTAATAGAATGGCAAAATACACAACTCATTTTTCTTATTGTAAACAAATAAAAAAAGAATTACTGATATTCAGCACCATCTGTGTGGTTACATTCTGACACTGCGCTGTTTTTAAAATGCAAGATATATCACCTGTAATGCAAAACTTTGTGAAGACAGTGCTAAGTGTTTGACATTAAACATACGGTGCATTGTCAATTAAAAAAAATATAAGAAATTATTGCACATCAGAATTATGTAGCAAAATGGAGGAGTTAACAAATTATGACAAATTTTGAACTGTAAAAAAAGGAGAAACTGCTGAGGAAGAAATGCGTATATGTCTGGAGGTGATGGTCAGCCCAGTTCACGGTAATTGTGAATATATTTTCCATGATGGAAGCCAGGCACGTCAGCATATGTACCAGGAAGGGTACCTTCCCAAGGTGCTGGGTAGCAGAAAACCCAGCACCCGGAGTTCCTGAGCTTCTCTTCTGTTTCCTGTGTACACCATCATTGACTTTTCCATTTCTTCAATCAACTCTCTGAGCTGTTTTGTAGAGTATCACGACTAAAGAATGAGGAACTTTATTTTAACAAACATAAAACACTGTAGGCAAGCAGGTGAAGGGGAGTGGGAGGTACAGGCTTCCAGTTATGGAATGAATAAGTCACGGGATGAAAGGCACAGCATAGAGAATGTCCTCAGTGCTATCGTTATAGTGTTGTCTAGTGACAACTGTAGTTACACTTGTGGTGAACATAACATATAGAGTTGTAGAAACACTGTATTGTATACCTGAAACTCATGTAACACTGTGTGTAAACTATAATTTAAAAATGATTTTAAGAAGGGAAAAAATTAATAAAAAATAAAACTGTAAAAGTACATATTAGCTTCTGAGTGCACTCTCTTTGGCATTGTCTGTTAAGTACTACCAGAATACCATGTGGTCTTAAATCCTTGAAAACTAAAAAAAAAAAAAAAAGTAAGCTTATAATAATTGCTTCAAACTATTATCATAAAATTCACAGCCTACGATTTTTAAAACATAGTAGTATTAGTTTTTCATTAAAATGAAATGGAGTTTCTTGCATGTGATTTTTCAATTACTTAGGCAGTAATGAGTTATGGAAAAAACATGGAATCTAAAGTCAGCCAGATTTCCATTTTAAATTCTGCCTTTTAATTTCTAGCAGTGGGTCATTTAAACAAATAGTTTAATCACTCTGTTTCTCAGTTTACCTATTTGTAAAACAATCACACTAATGCCTTTATTTCAAGAGTTTTGTGAGGATAAAAACTGCATAAGTAAAATTTCTCGAGTGCCTGGAATATGGCATATATTCTCTAAATGTTAGTATCCTTTCTTTTCTTTTCTTTTTTCTTTTCTTTTCTTTTCTTTTTTTTTTTGTTATTCTCTCATGAAACAAGACAAGTTCAAAAATTATACTTTTTTTCTGAATTTTCAGACAATGGGAACTTGAGAGAGATATTCAGATCTTATTACAAAACTTTTCATTCTCTCACTATAATATGCCTCAATCTACTACACTATAGTCATCATTTCCTCTGTCTCACCTACCATTTTAAGAAATGAACAGAGGTGCCTGGGTGGCTTAGTCCCTTAAGTGCCAACTCCTGATTTCAGCTTAGGTCATAATGTCACAGTTCGTGCATACGAGTCCCATGTTGGGCTCTGCACTGAGCTTGGAGCTTGCTTGGGATTTTCTCTCTTTCTCTCTCTCTCTCTCTCAATCTCTCTCTCCCTCTTTGCCCCCTCCCCTGCTCGATCTCTCTCTCTCTAAAAACAAAATTAAAAAAATTAAAAAAAAAGAAATGAACAACTTGTATTTCTAAATGCCACTTGTGCCCTGCATTTACGTGCTTTTTCATAGTCTAGAGTTTTGCTTCCAAAATTTCCCTCTTTCTCTCTCTCCTGTCCTCCTTTTCTCCTGGATTATCTTTCATGGTGTTTTTTTTTCTTTTGTCTTAAGAAACAAAAACAAATTTCTCTTGCCTCACATTCTCATTCTGCACCATTTTTTCCCTATAAGCAGAAGTAAAAATTTGCTATACTTGCTATACTCTAACTCCAGGCTTTGCCAAATTCAGTATTTTTTTTTATCTCCTACCTTAAGATATCCAGCACCACATAAATTATTCATTTTTATTCCAGTGTGATTGTTTAAAAGGTTTTCTAAAAGGAAACTAAAATTTGTCTTCTCAATCCATACTAATTTCTCTTTGAAAAACATCCTACTTAAAATTTTAATGGGTAGACTTCATCTTATCTACATTCTAAAAACTAATTTTGAAGTACATAATGAAGGTCAGATGAGCACTGAAGAATTCATGTTCCATATTTTTCAAAGAAAGGAAAATAGGGGTGCCTGGTTGGCTCCATCAGGGGAGCACATGACTTTTGATCTCAGGGTCACAACTTAGAGCCCCACGTTGGTTATAGAGACAACTCAAATAAATAAAATTAAAAAAAAAAACAAAGAAAGGAAAATACAAATATTAATTAGGTACAATGGTTTTATATTAATCAAATTACTTTCATATGAAATTTTAACCAAAGGTTTTGTCAAAAACAATCATAAAATATACATGGTTAATCTCTTTAAAAAATTAGTTTATCATGAACTAAATGAAGTAATAGGATAAGAAGGGGTGCCTGGGTGGCTCAGTCAGTTAAGCGTCTGAATTCAGCTCAGGTCACGATCTCACAGTTCATGGGTTCGAGCCCCATGTCGGGCTCTGTGCTGACAGCTCAGCACCTAGAGAGTCTGCTTTGGATTCTGTGTCTCCCTCTCTCTCTGCCTCTCCCCTGCTCACACTCTGTCTCTGTCTCAAAAATAAATAAACATTAAAAACATTTTTTTAAAGAAATGAGGTAATAGGATAAGAAGACAACTAAAGGTTGTTCATAGTGTCCATCAGAATTTACTCAGTGGGATGAATCAGTCCACTTACCAGACTGACCAACTGGTCAAAGATAGTAGATACAGATACCTTCTGGGAGGTGTTAGGAATTCAAATAGGCGTAATTGCTTTGAAATAATAAATATATCTCTTCTAGCCTGTAACTTCAGATGGCCTTTGTACTTCCAGATGATCTAAGGATTTGATGAAAAAGATGAACTTTTTCCTTTATTTTTATCATTCCCTTTATACCTCATTTACTCCTTCTATTCAAAATACAGTTGACCCTTAAATAACATGGGTTTGAAATGGAAAGTTTACTTATATACAGATTTTTTTGGCAAATAAAATACAGTAATATAAATTTATTTTCCTTATGATTTTCTTAATAACACTTTTTTAATCTCTAGCTTATTTTATTGTAAGAATAAAGTATATAATACATATAACATACAAAATATGTGTTAATTGACTATGTATGAATAAGGCCTCCAGTCAACAGTTATGAAGTTTAGGGGGAAACAAAGATTTTTTGCAAATTTTTTAACTATGTGGATAGTCAGTACCTTAATCCCCACATTGTTCAAGGTCCAAATGTATGATTATACAGTGGTAACTTTTATTACTTCTATAGCAAAATATAAAAAAAAAGTTACAGAAGATTTGAAATCATACTTTTACTTTCTGAATCAGATGTCTATTTTTATGTATGCCTATATTAAATATATATTATACATATATACATATTTATATAATATGTAAAAGAGAAACCAAAAAATAAGCCAACATATTTTAAAGGGGAGAAATAACTTCTTAAAATCAAATTCCCACTCTAGGTTTAGTGTAATATGAAAAGATAATCACATACAACATATTCCAGTTTTTAAAATATCAAATGCTTATCTTATAATTCAAATTAAAATACACTATTTCTTAAATAAGGTTAGCTAAATACATATATATGAGTAGCATGTAGTTTTAAATTGTAAGATACTATTCCACTGCATTGGGACTCCCATTAGTTACATAGAGAAAACTGCTGACAGATTAGCATTAGTTTTCCTCTTTTTGTTCCTCCAGCTTCATTTATGATCTTGTCTTTGCCTTTCGTGTTCTGAATTTTCACTCTGATGCATCTGCAAATGTGTTGCTTTTTGTTTTCCCTAATTGCGTTGAGCTTTTGAATTCTGAGTTAGTCTTTTATAAATTCAGTAAATCCTTGGCTAATATCATAGAGATCCTATTCTCCCTGGGAATTTCCTTTGCTATTTGGCTTAGATTTGAAGCAGCCAATGGTTTAACAGCTTGCACTTGCAAGCCAGTATGAACTGGCTCCAGCCAACTACTGAATGGACTTTTAAGTGACAGTATTTTTCTCTCTATATTCAAGCTAATATTTATACTCTTTTGACTTTTGATTTTATGGAGAAAAGCCTACTGTGAAAAATGACTGAGAAGGGGCCAAGATGGCAGAACAACATAGAAGTTTTTTTTGCATCTCTGAAATATAGCTAGATAAACACTAAACCACCCTGCACACCTAGAAAACTGATTTGAGGATTAACACAACAATCTGCACAGCCTGAACCATAGAACTCAGCAGGTATGTGGCATGGAGAGGTGAACTGGGGGAGAGAGAGGCCAAGGATGGCAGGGAGCTGTTTTTTTTTTTTTTCTTTCACATATTGCAGTTTATGCAACTTTTATTATTGTATCAGATTCCACCATGTGACCATTCCACAGTTTCCTTGTGCCTTCTTTTTTTTTTTATATGAAATTTATTGACAAATTGGTTTCCATACAACACCCAGTGCTCATCCCAAAAGGTGCCCTCCTCAATACCCATCACCCACCCACCCCTCCCTCCCACCCCCCATCAACCCTCAGTTTGTTCTCAGTTTTTAACAGTCTCTTATGCTTTGGCTCTCTCCCACTCTAACGTCCTTTTTTTTTTTTTTTTCCTTCCCCTCCCCCATGGGTTCCTGTTAAGTTTCTCAGGATCCACATAAGAGTGAAACCATATGGTATCTGTCTTTCTCTGTATGGCTTATTTCACTCAGCATCACACTCTCCAGTTCCATCCACGTTGCTACAAAAGGCCATATTTCATTTTTTCTCATTGCCACGTAGTATTCCATTGTGTATATAAACCACAATTTCTTTATCCATTCATCAGTTGATGGACATTTAGGCTCTTTCCATAATTTGGCTATTGTTGAGAGTGCTGCTATGAACATTGGGGTACAAGTGCCCCTATGCATCAGTACTCCTGTATCCCTTGGGTAAATTCCTAGCAGTGCTATTGCTGGGTCATAGGGTAGGTCTATTTTTAATTTTCTGAGGAACCTCCACACTGCTTTCCAGAGGGAGCTGTTTTTGATTGCATAGAGGTTGCAGACAGGGGATGGGGGAGAGTATGAGAAAGCATCCCCATGTCTGAAAGCAGCTGGAGAGAAAAGAAAGAGTACTCATGGGAGTGAACAAAAAAAGGGAGAAAGGAGAAAGGAGAGGGTTTAAAATCCATTAAGACTCTATAAACAGGGGAAGAACCGAGTCTGAAACTCTGCAACTCAATACCTAGTGGTGCTCTGGTTAGAAGAGAAAATCCCCTGCAGCAGAGAAAGAGGTCCAAGGGTTCCTTAGGCCACATGGGGAGAGGCGGTTCCCTTGCTGGGAGGACATTTGGTAGGGGTATGTGGCCTCTCCACAAGCAAAGGTCCCAATGGACCCTAGAGAACAACCACATTCGCTGGTGCTAGAAGAAGGATGTTAAATGGGAAGCGTGGTGCCAGATGGGTGTTGTGATTTTCCATAAACCCTGAAACATTGCTCTACACGATCATGTGAACTTTCTCTGGGGTGGGCTGGTACCCAGCTGCAGTCTCTGGGCATTGGCAGCAGCATGGTCCTGCAAACATCCTGGGTGCAGCTGGCACCTGGCCATTGCTCAGTGACACCCTCCCCCAGAAGGTCTGAGGAGGTCAAAGCTACAGTCCCTCAGAAGTGAGGGGTTGGGAAACACAGCCACATCTGAAATAAAACTCAAGAGGGAGGTGCCATCTGGCAAACTGATGACGTGGTCATGGACAATGTAAAAGTGGGGAGTGGACAGAAGCCAGAGACAAAGGAGGGGTGTGTGATTGCTGGTCAGGGAGAGCAGAGTTCTGATACTAGAGACTGGGTAGCTGGGTGACACCACTTTCACCCATCCCACGCATGCAGACACACACCTACAAGTTCCACAACAATCCACCCCAGCAAGCTAAGCAGCACCATCTAGTGGAGAACAGAGCTGTTACACTAAACACCACCCAACTGGGTGCTGCTTAGTTGGTCTCTGCCTGCTTAGTTTATGGATTATAAAGTGCTTCTTAGGTTGACTTCTAAGGGAAAACAATATAATTTCAATCATATTTCAGTCTATTCACTGGTCCATCTATTCAATTTCTTTTCTTTTCCTGTTCTTTAAAAAAATTTAAAAAAAATTTTTAATGTTTATTTATTTTTGAGAGAGAGAGACATAGCATGAGCAGGGGAGGGGCAGAGAGACACAGAATCTGAAGCAGGTTCCAGGCCCTGAGCCATCAGCACAGAGCCCAACGTGGGCTTGACCTCACAAACCATGAGATCATGACCTGAGCCAAAGTTGGATGCTCAACCGAGCCACCCAGGCCCCCCTCAAAAAATTTTTTAATGTTTATTTATTTTTGAGAGAGAGACAGAGAGAGAGTGTGAGCAGGAGAGGGGCAGAGAAAGAGAGGGAGACACAGAATCCAAAACAGGACCCAGGCTCTGAGCTGTAAGCACAGAGCCCCATGTGGAGGTCAAACCCACGAGCCATGAGATTGTAAGCTGAGCTGAAGTTGGATGCTCAACCGACTGAGACATCCAGGCACTCCCTTCTTTTCTTATTCTTGAATACAGAAAGAGAAAAAATTTATTTTTATTATTAATTTTTATCAAAAATATTTTCCTTTAAATTTTTTACTGTACTTTTTTCTTTTCTGTAAAATTTTCAAATTCTAATTTACTTCCATCATTTCATTTTATTCTATTTCATTGTATTCATTTTTTCAAATTTTCAAACGTTTTCCTTTTTTCTTTTTTCTTTTTTTCTCTTTCTTTTCTTATCTTTCCCTGTTATCACTAATCTGTCAAGTTCCTTTCAACAACCTGACCAAAACACACCTATGATCTAGCATTTTATTTGATTTTTGGGTGGTTGTTTTAATTTTTAATGTTTTTTTACCTTATTAATTTCTTATCTTCCTTCAAAATGATGGAATGAAGGAATTCACCCCAAAAGAAAGAGCAGGAAGAAATGACAGCTAGGGACTTAATCAACACAGATACAAGCAAGATGTCTGAACCAGAATTTAGAATCACAATAATAAATATACTATCTGGGGTTGAAAATTGATTAGAATCCCTTTCTGGAGAGAAAAAAGAAGTAAAAGCTAGTCAGGATGAAATAAAAAAATGCTATAACTGAGCTGCAATCTTGAATGGATGCCACGGCGGCAAAGATGGATGAGGAAGAGCAGCAAATCACTGATATAGAGGACAAACTTAAGGAGAATAATGAAACAGAAAAAAGAGGGACACTGAAGCAAAAGAGCACAATTTAAGACTTAGAGAAATCAGTGACTCATTAAAAAGGAACATCAGAACCATAGAGGTCCCAGAAGATGAAGAGAGAGAAAAAGGGGTAGAAAATTTATGTGAGCAAATCATAGCAGAAAACTTTCCTAACATGGGGAAAGACAGATATCAAAATCCAGAAAGCAGAGAGAACTCCCATTAGATTCAACAAAAACCGTCCACCAACAAGACCTCTCATAGTCAAATTCACAAAATACTCAGGCAAGGAAAGAATCATGAAAACAGCAAGGGGAAAAAAAGTCCTTAACCTACAAGGTAAGACAGATCAGGTTTGTATCACACCTATCCACAGAAACTAGGCAGGCCAGAAAGGAGTGGCAGGATATATTCAATGTGCTGAATCAGAAAAATATGCAGCCAAGAATTCTTTATCCAGCAAGGTTGTCATTCAAAATAGAAGGAGAGATTAAAAGTTCCCCAAACAAAATTAAAGGAGTTCATGACCATTAAACAAGCCCTGCAAGAAACTTTAAGGGAGACTTTCTGAGGGGAGACAATATGGGAAAAAAAAGACCAAAAGCAACAAAGACTAGAAAGAACCAGAGAACACCACCAGAAACTCCAACTCTACAGGCAACGTAATGCAATAAATTCATATCTTTCAGTATTCACTCTTAAAGTCAATGGACTAAATGCTCCAATAAAGAGACATGGGGTAACATAATGGACAAGAAAACAAGATCCATCTATCTGCTGTTTACAAGAGACCCACTTTATACCTAAAGACAACTTCAGATTGAAAGTAAGAGGATACAGAACAATCTATCATGCTAATGGTTGACAAAAGAAAGCCAGAGTAGCCAAACTTATATCAGACAATCTAGACTTTAAAATTAAGACTGTAACAAGAGATGAAGAAGAGCATTATATCATAATTAAGGGGTCTATCCACCAAGAAGACCTAACAATTATAAACATTTATGCTCCAAATGTGGTGGAACCCAAATATATAAGTCAATTAATCACAAACATAAAGGAACTCATTGATAATAAGACCATAATAGTAGAAGACTTCCACACCCCACTTACAACAGTGGACAGATCATCTAAAAGAAAATCAACAAGGAAACAATGGCTTGAATGACACACTTGACTGGATGGAATTAACAGATATTCAGAACATTTTATCCTAAAGCAGCAGAATACACATTCTTCTCCAGTGCACATGGAATGTTCTCCAGAATAGATCACATACTGGGACACAAATCAGCCCTCAACAAGTACAAGAATATCAAGGTCATACTGTGCATATTTTTAGACCACAACACTATGAAATTCAAAATCAACCATGAGAAACAATTTGGAAAGATAACAAATACTTGGAGACTGAAGAACATCCTACTAAAGAATGAATGGGCTAACCAAGAAGTTAAGGAGGAAATTAAAAAGTACATGGAAGCTAATGAAAATGATCACACCACAGCCCAAAACCTCTGGGACACAGCAAAGGTGGTCATAAGAGGGAAGTATATAGCAATCCAGGCCTTCCTAAAGAAGGAAGAAAAGTCTCAGATACACAACCTAACCTTACACCTTAAAGAACTGGAAAGGTAATGGCAAATAAAACTCAAAACCAGCAAAACACAGGAGATAATAAAGATTAGAGCAGAAATCAATTCGAAACAAAAGACAAAAAACAAAAACAAAACAAAACAAACAAACAAAACACACAGTAGAACAGAAAAATGAAACCAGATGCTAGTTCTTTGAAAGAATTAACAAAATTGATAAACCACTAGCTAGTTTGATCAAAAAGAAAAAGGAAAGGACCCAAATAAATAAAATCAAGGATTAAAGAGGAGAGATCCCAACCAACTCAGCACAAATATAAATAATAATAAAAGAATATTATGAACAATTATACACCAATAAAATGGGCAATCTAGAAGACATGGACTAATTCTTAGAAGCATATAAACTACCAAAACTGAAACAGGAAGAAATAGAAAACTTGAACAGATCCAAAACCAATAGAGAAATCAAATTATTAATCAAAAATCTCCCAAAAAACAAGAGTCCAGGGTCAGATGGCTTTCCAGGGGAATTCTACCAAACATTTAAAGAAGAGTTAACACCTATTTTCTTGAAGCTTTTCCAAAAAATAGAAATGGAAGGAAAACTTCCAAACTCTTTCTATGAAGCTAGCATTATCTTGATTCCAAAGCCAGACAGAGATCCCACTACAAAGGAGAACTATAGACCAATTTCCCTGATGAACATGGATGCAAAAATCCTCAACAAGATATTAGCCAACTGGATCCAATACATTAAATACACCATGACCAAGTGGGATTTATACCTGGGATACAGGGCTGGTTCAATACCCACAAAACAATCAATGTGATGCATCACATCAATAAAAGAAAGGACAAGAACCATATGATCTTCTCAATAGATGCAGAGAAAGCATTCAAGAAAATACTGCATCTTTTCTTGATAAAAACCTCAAGAAAGTAGGGATAGAAGAATAATACCTCAAGATCATAGAAGCCATATATGAAAGACCCACCACTAATATCATCCTCAATGGGGAAAAACCAAGAACTTTCCCCCTAAGGTCAGGAGCAAGACAGAGATGTACCCTCTCACCACTGTTATTCAACATAGTATTGGGAGTCTTAGCCTCTTCAATCAGACAACACAAAGAAATAAAAGGCATCTGAATTGGCCAGGAGGAGGTCAAACTTTCACTCTTTGCAGATGACATGATATTCTATATGGAAAATCCAAAAGATTCCACCAAAAAACTGCTAGAACTGATCCACGAATTCAGCAAAGTCACAGGCTGTAAAATGAGTGCACAGAAATCAGTTGCATTACTATACACCAATAACGAAGCAACAGAAAGAGAAATCAAGGAATTGATACCACTAACAATTGCACCAAAATACATAAAATACCTATGAATAAATCTAACCAAAGAGGTGAAGAATCTATACACTGAAAACTATAGAAAACTTTTGAAAGAAATTGAAGAAGACACACAAAAAAACTGGAAAAATATTCCATGCTCCTGCATAGGAAGAACAAATATTGTTAAACTGTCAATACTACCCAAAGCAATCTATATATTCAATGCAATACCTATCAAAATAACACCAGAATTCTTCACGAAGCTAGAACAAACAAACCTAAAATTTGTATGGAACCAGAAAAGCCCCCGAATAGCCAAAGCAAACTTGAAAAAGAAAACTGAAGCTGGAGGCATCACAACCCTGGACTTCAAGCTGTATTACAAAGCTGTAATCATCAAGACAATATGGTAGTGGCACAAAAACAGACACTCAAATCAATGGAATAGAACAGAGAACCCAGAAATGGACCCACAAATGTATGGCCAACTAATCTTTGACAAAGCAGGAAAGAATATCCAATGGAATGAAAACAGTCTCTTCAGCAAGTGGTGCTGGGAAAACTGGACAGCGACATGCAGAAAAATGAACCTGGGCCACTTTCTTACACCATACACAAAAATAAACTCAAAATGGATGAATGACCTAAATGTAAGACAGGAAGCCATCAAAATTGTAAAGGAGAAATCAGGCAAAAACCTCTTTGACCTTGGCTGCAGCAACTTCTTACTCAACACGTCTCTAGAGGGAAGGGGAAAAAAAGCAAAAATGAAACAATTGGGACCTCATCAAAATAAAAAACTTCTGCACAATGAAGGAAACAACCAGCAAAACTAAAAGGCAACCGACAGAATGGGAGAAAATATTTGCAAACGACATATCAGATAAAGGGTTAGTATCCAAAATCTATAAAGAACTTATCAAACTCAACACCCAAAAACCATATAATCCAATGAAGAAATGGGCAAAAGACATGAATAGACACTTCTCCAAAGAAGACATCCAGATGGCCAACTGACACATGAAACAATGCTCAACATCACTCATCATCAAGGAAATACAAATTAAAATCACAATGAGATACCATCTTACACCTGTCAGAATGGCTAACATTAACTCAGGCAACAACAAATGTTGGTGAGAACGTAAGCTGGTGTAGCCAGTCTGGAAAACAGTATGGAGGTTCCTCAAAAAATTAAAAATGGAACTACCCTACAACCTAGCAATTGCGCTACTACGTAGTTATCCAAGGATACAGGTATGCTGTTTCCAAGAGACACATGCACCCCAATGTTTATAGCTGCACTATCAACAATAGCCAAAGTATGGAAAGAGCCCAGATTTCCATCAGTGGATGAATGGATAAAGAAGATGTGGTATATATACACAATGGAGTATTACTCAGCAATCAAAAGGAATGAAATCTTGCCATTTGCAACTATGTGGATGGAACTAGAGGGTATTATGCAAAGTGAAATTAGTCAGTCAGAGAAAGACAAATATCATATGACTTCACTCATATGAGGACTTCATGATACAAGATAGATGAACATAAGAGAAGCAAAAATAATATAAAAACAGGGAGGGGACACAACATAAGAGATTCTTAAATATGGAGAACAAGGGTTGCTGGAGGGGTTGTGGGAGGGGACATGGGCTAAATGGGTAAGGGATGTTAAAGAATCTACTCCTGAAATCATTGTTGCACTGTATGCTAACTAACCTGGATGTAAATTAAAAAATAAATAAATTATTTTAAAAATTAATACTTCATCTGTACCTGATCTGAATTTTTCCTACATTTGATTTTAAGACCTGGTCTTGGTGTTCTCCATTTTTACTATAATATTCCAAGGGGTGGCTTGATTTTTATTCTGGTTTCTCAGGAACCCATTGTGATTCTTAAACATGAGGATTTATGTCTTTTATCAATATTAGAAAATTTTAAGTGTTTATACTTTCAAATATTGTTACTTCTCATTTCATTTAGTTTCTATTTATGTAATTCATATTCAATATATACTGAATCCTCCCTCTATATTAATTTCTCAGATTTTCTTTATTTAATTCTCATTGCTGCATTTTAATCAATTTCTTTCAATCTATTTTCCACTTTACTAATTCTATGTTATGTTGTGACTAAGTAGCTATTTAATTCATCTACTGGGGTTTTAATTTTAATTTGAATAACCCTATACTTTAATTGTACACGTTTTATTTTATTCTTTTTAAAATCCCATCAATTTTCATAAAACATTGTCACTTATTATCTTTTGACATTTTATGCCTTTATTTTAAACATACTTATTTAATAATGAGACTATTTTTCTTTCCAGAGTCCAGGCTAAGGCAGACAAATGTCCTTGTCATCTTCTCATACTGACTTGTGTGTATTTCTAGTTTATCCTTAATGATTTCTTCCAGCGCTATCTCACTCTCCCTTCTCCACCAAGGCTGCAGCTCCTTTCCTTATATGAAATTTGAAACCCCTGTCTCCAGTAGTAAGCTAATTACTCAGACTTTGTTAAATTAGCATAGTCTATCTTTCTTGCTCATAGTAATTGGTTTGCAGTTAGTATTATCATCCAAATGTGAGAAATCAAACTAAAATCCGAATGTTTGCATTAGACTTGCTAGAATGAGGTTTATGAAGTCCTGAGCAGTGAAGGAGACAAATGGTGAAGTTGGGAATCCAGAGAAAAGCAGAGGTGAAAGATAAAGAATGGGAATCCAAAAATTTATCATTTTATTTGGGCCTCTCAGTTCAGCAGCACCTGAAGTTAGCATTGTTCCCAGATTTTCATTTTATATGTGCTGGAGACTGCTTGAATCGGATTTCTGCATCTTGATCTGAGTCATCGCTAGTATAACAACATAAGAGTTGTTCCCAGTCTCTCCTCATCTTTCTCTGCCTGGCAAGTGGCAGGAATATAAATTTGAATGTAAAAGATAGAGAAATAATTTAACTATCCCATGGTGAACACTGGGATGCCTACCCAGTGAAAGATTTCACTCCCTTCTGGAGTGACAGATTAATCCACCAGCTACTTGACATTCTGTTTGTAGACAATTCTCAGCCGTCAGCTTGCATCAGTTAAAGTTCAACTAAAGAAACAGAACCAGTAGGAAGCAGATATGAAGAGAGTTATTGCAAGGAATTGACTGACACAATTGTGGGGACTGGTAAGGTTAATTCTGAAATCTGTAGGGCAGGCTAACAGGAGGAGCAGACTGGACCTTCTGGGCACCAGCTGAAGCTGCTGATCACAAGTAGAATTTCTTCTTCCTCAAGTAAACCATAGTTCTTTTCTTAAGGCCTTTCAATTTATCAGGCCCAACTAGATTATAGAGGATAATCTCCCTTAAAGTCAACTGACGTGACCTTCACAGCAACATGTATATTAGTGTTTGATTGCATAACTGGAGAGTATAACCTAGTCAGGGTGATAAATAAAATATATCATCACAGAGCATTCATTGAGAAATGTTATAGTTGAAGAGAATCTCCTCACCCAGGGTCATGGCTCTTCCCAGAATATCCAGCATTTAATGACTGAGGCTATTAAAGCCTGTTAAAACTTGCCCTAACTTAGGAAAACTCTCTAAGATCATATCATTTTCTGAATTTCTGGATTGGCCGAAGCCTTTGCTGTGTTTGCATCACAATTGCTCTCCCTTTCTCCAGTATGCTTTTTTTGCCTTCCTTCTACAATTGTGGAAATACTCCTTAATAAACTTCACATGCAAATCCTTTCTCAGAATATCCCTCAACCCATGACAGGCTCCAACATTACCTTTAGTTATCTTCCTAAAATACACATGAACAATACTTCACATATTTCCTTTTAAAACATATTATAAAATAGTAAGACTATAAGTCTCCAGAATATTTTAATGCTGAGACTATATCCAAGTAGTTCACCACTTTATTTGGAAAATTATGTGCTCAATAAATGAATATACAGCATAATATTTGGCTTTCACTGATAGTAAAATCTCTGTTCATTAACTTAAAATCAGATTGTTCAGGTCAACATCTAAATTTAAAATTGTACTATTTTTTATACAAAACATAAAGCATGGTGTTTTAGATTCAAGTTTTTATTTAAATTCCAGCTAGTTCACACATAGTATAACATTAGTTTCAGGAATAGAATTTAGTGATTCATCATTTACATACAATATCCAGTGCTCATCACAAGTGCCCTCCTTAATGTCCATTACCCATTTAACCCATTCCCCCACCTACCTCCCTCCATCAACCCTCAGTTTGTTGTCTATAGTTAAGAGTCGATTTTATGGTTTCCCTTTCTCTTTCTTCCCCTAATGTTCATTTATTTTCATTTATTAAATTCCACATATGAGTAAAATCATGGTATTTGTCTTTCTCTGACTGACTTTTTTCAATTAGCATAATACCTTCCAATTCCACTTGGGTTGTTGCAAATGACAAGATTTTATTCTTTTTTATAGCTGAGTAATATTCCATTGTATTTTAAACTGAGGGAAGACTGGAGCACCTGGGTGGCTCAGTTGGTTAAGCATCTGACTCTTGACTTTGGCTTAGGTCATGATCTCACAGTTCATGAGATAGAACCCTATGTCAGGCTTCACGCTGACAACATGGAGCTTCCTTGGGATTCTCCTTCTCTCCCTGTCTCTCTATACCCCCCTCACTTCTGCTTTCTCTCTCTCAAAAGTAAATAAGTGAACTTAAAAAAAAAGAGTGTATAAACTGAGGGAAGACTATTGAACGAATATTTTGCCACATTAGAAATGATCAATGTCATATATCAAGATTCCCCAAATTAGGGGAAACTTGTGATGCTTTGCTTCAATCCATTTAAATTCTGGTCTACTGGAGTGGTAATGACTCTGAATTTAGACATCATTTCATTCAATTCTCTTAGTGTCTTTATTATGAATATAATAGCTTTATTATTGTATTTCTATTATTCCTACTTGGATGGAGGAAGAGGAAAATTACTATCACTTAAAAAAACCCATAGCACACACATTGTTTCATTCTAGAAATTGTGATGTGTGAACATTGTTATAATAATGTTGATGAAATGACAGACATGTTTACTTCCTAAAAAAATTTCTCAAAAAAAATTCTGTGTAAATGACAACCTTTAGATAGATGCATTTACCTCTCTTGTCCATAATCACTGTTAAATTGAACAGTGTTCAATTTTTGGGAGGGAGTATTTACACCACAAAAATCAGAAAATGCAACAAATCAAGGCTTCTCTCCAGAGAGTTTGTTGTTCATATGTACTAGCACACATCCCACTGGCCTCCCAATTACTCAAAGATGTTGTTCTAACAATTTTTCTTTCTCCTTATCATCCAGTTTTAATCAAATAAAAAATGTAAAAAGGATTTAAAGAAAAATGGATGAGGACTAAGACAACCAAGTTTTTATTCATCTCTTCAAGATAGTAAATCAGTTTTTAAATATGTATTGATTATATAACAAAATCATCATGTGTGTTCATTAGCATTTCAAGTCATAGATAAGGTTGTTTTTGCTAAGGAGTTTGTAACTTATGGGAAAATAACACCATATCATTTATTTGGAGAATTAGAATCAGAAAGCATGGCCCTATTTTTATTTGTGTGCTTATTTACGTATCCTACCATATAGAGAGTTTGTTTATGACAAGGGGAGATAATATGCACACTTATTCATTATGGAAGCTGGGTACACTATTAATTCTGCTTCCTCACTTATCTTTCCTGTGTTCAAAACCCTCCAATGGCTACTGTTTTCCTGCTGAGGAAAAGCCTTACAATGGCTATATAGAAGGCAGCCTTTAAGAGAAAATGGACTTTGTTTTACTTACTGCTATTTGATCAATCTGTAGAACACAATAGGTGTTCATTTGCATAACTGGTCAAAAGGTCAAAATTTAAACTCAAATTACCAAAGGTTTGTTGCGGAAGGTGTGAGTTCCTTGTCATTTTCTTCTTAGGTCATAGATTTTCCATGGACATTGTCCAAATGGTAGTCATAATTATACAATGGTTTCAGAGACTTAAAGTGTATGTTCAGCCAACCTGAGAAATTTGAGTTAATCAATAAATATATTGTCAAAGAAGAACTATTTTTAACAACTAGAAAATTTAACCATTTCTTGGATCTTGCTGGAGGAAAACTTAAATGAAATTATTACACATTAAAATAAATTGAGATATAGATAAAAGATATTTTAAAAAGCTTATACCTGGAATACTGCAGGCTGGATAATCAGAGTAGTAGAAAATGAACAAAGGCTAATATTTATCAAGTACTTATGATTTGTCTGATATTTTGCTAAGTAATTTGATTGCACTGTTTCTTTTTTTACTCTTAATGACTCTATGATATAAGTGATTTTATTATTTCATATAAGAGATAAGCTAACTGAGACTTAAATAATTTTTTAATAATTATTCATTTGGGGGAGAGCAGAAGTGAGGAAGGGGCAGAGAGATGGGGACAGAGGATCTGAAGCAGGCTGTATGCTGACAGGCTGACAGCAGCGAGCCCAATGTGGGGCTCGAACTCGTAAACTGCAAGATCATGACCTGAGCTGAAGTCAGACGCTTGACAGATGGAGCCACCCAGGCACCTGAGACTTAAGGAATTATTAAAACTTGCTATGGTATGTTCTCCACACTATAGCATGGTTCTCCAGAGAAATCTATAATGTTCCTATAATAATATTTCTAATATTATTTCTATATTTCTAATATTTCTATAATCATATATACACACATATATGTCTATAATGTTTATGTATTTTCTATATATAGAAATAGAATATATATATTTTACCTATCATCTATCTATCTTCTATCTATCTATCTATCTACCTACCTATCTCTATCTAAAGAGATTTATTTTAAGGAATTGTTCATGCAACTGTGGGAGCTGGCAAATTTGAAGTCTGCAGGGCAGTCCGGCAGGCTGGTATCTCAGACAGTTGATATTGCAGCTTTGAGTTTAAAACCTAGAGAGCCAGGATGGATACTTGGGTAAGATTAATACTTTAGTCTTAAAGGACAATTTCTTCTTCTCTAGGAAACCTCAGTTTTAGCTCATGGTTTTCTTTGCCTGATGGATGACTCAAATGTTCATTCCTAAAGCATCTGGACATTAATAGTACTAAATTGTTATTGTAGTTTTCCATTGACTTTAATCATAGGGTATGGTAGTGATAAGAGATATCCTTAAGGGATGTCTTGTATTCCAGAAACACTCTTTCCTTAAAATTTAAATCTATTAGAAAAATTACAGGACTTGAGGCACCTGGGTGGCTCAGTCGGTTAAGTGTCCAACTTCGGCTCATGTCATGATCTGGCAGTCTGTGAGTTTGAGCCCCGCATGTGGCTCTGTGCTGACAGCTCTGAGCCTGGAGCCTGCTTTAGGTCCTGCCCATTCCCCATCTCTGCCACTCCCCCATTCATGCCCTGTCTCACTCTATCTCTCAAAAATAAATAAATGTTAAAAAATTTTTTAAAGTTACCAGATTGTATTTTGGATAATGCAATACAATTCAATTCTACCACCCTGCCTGAAGAAATCAGCTTGTGAATTTTGAACACAACATCTACCTAGAAAATACCAATGAAGATGTGAAAGATGAAAGATGTGAAAATGAAGATGTGAAAATGAAGATGTGAAAAATTCCTAATGGATAAAAGCTTTATAAAAACAAATGTCATAAAAGAGATACTAATGATATCAAGAATTAATTTCTGAACTTGGAAGGTGAAAATCCAAATAGGAATTTGCCCATTTTTCCAGATTGCCCAGTTTGTTGGCATATAATTTTTCATAGTATTCTCTTATAATTGTTTGTATTTCTGTGGTGTTGGTTGTGATCTCCACTCTTTCATTCATGATTTTATCTATTTGGGTCCTTTCTCTTCCTGATAAATCTGTATAGGAGTTTATGAATTTTGTTAATTCTTTCAAAGAACCAGCTCTTAGTTTCATTGATCTGTTCTACTGGGTTTTTTGTTGTTGTTTCCATATAATTTATTTCTGGTCTAATCTCTATTATTTCCCTTCTTCTACTGGCTTTAGGATTTATTTGCTGTTCCTTTTCCAGGTCCTTTAGGTGTAAGGTTAGGCTGTGTGTTTGGCATCTTTCTTGGTTCTTGAGATAGGCCTGAATTGCTGTATACCTCCCTGTTAGAACTGTCTTGGTTGCATCCCAAAGGTTTTGACAGTCGTGTTTTTTCATTTGCTTCCATGTTTTTTTTAATTTCCTGGTTAACCCATTCATTATTTAGTAGGATGTTCACTAACTTCTATGTATTTTAAACCATTCCAAGTTTTTTCTTGTGGCATGAATTCAGCAAAGTCACAGGATATAAAATAAACATGCAGAAATCTGTTGCATTTCTATACATCAATCTCAAAGCAGCAGAAAAAGAAACAAAGAAGTCAATCTTATTTGCAATTGCACCAAAAACAATAACATACCTAGTAATAAACCTAACTAAAGAGGTAAAAGATCTATTTTCTGAAAACTATAGAACAATTGAAAGAAATTGAAGAGGACATGGGAAATGGAAAAGCATTCCATGCTCATGGGTTGGAAGAGCAAATATTATTAAAATGTCTATACTACCCAAAGCAATCTACATATTTATGCAATCCTTATCAAAAACCACCAGCATTTTTTACAAAGCTAGAACAGATAATCCTAAACTTTTATGGAACCACAAAAGACCCTGAATAGCCAAAGCAATCCTGAAAAAGAAAAACAAAACTGGAGGCATCATGATTCCAGATTTCAAGCTATATTACTAAGTTACAGTCATCAAGACAGTATGGTACTGGCACAAAAAAAACAGACAAATAGATCAATAGAACAGAATAAAAACCCAGAAATGGACCCACACCTATATGGCCAACTAATCTTCATCAAAGCCAACTATTCTTCATCAAAGAATATCCAATGGAAAAAAGACAGTCTCTTCAACAAATTGTGTAGGGAAAACTGGACAGTGAAAAGCAGAAGAATGAAACTGGACCACATTCTTAAACCGTATACAAAAATAAATTCAAAATGGATGACTGACCTAAATGTGAGACAGGAAATCATCAACATCTTAGATGAGAATATAGGCAGAAACCTCTTTGGCCTCAGCCACAGAAACTTCTTACTAGACATGTTGCTAAAGGCAGGGGAAATAAAAGCAAACATGAACTATTGGGACCTTATCAAGATCAAAGCTTCCACACAGCGAAGGAAACAATCAACAAAACTAAAAGGTAGCCTGGGGAATGGGAGAAGATATTTGCAAATAGCATATCGAATAAACAGATAGTATCCAAAATCTATAAAGAACTTATCAACTCAACACCCAAAAAGCAAATAACCCAGTTAAGAAACTGGGAAGAAGACATGAATAGATACTTTTTCAAAGAAAACATCCAGTTAACAGACACATGAAAAGATGCTTAACATCACTCATCATCAGGGAAACACAAATCAAAACCACAATGGGATGCAACCTCACACCTGTCAGAATGGCTAAACTTAACAATACAAGAAACAACAGGCTTTGGTGAGGATGCAGAGAAAGGGAAACTGTCTTGCACTGTTAGTGGGAATGCAAACTAGTGCAGCCACTCTGGAGAACAGGATGGAGGTTCCTCAAAAAAACTGAAGGTAGAACTACCATATGATCCAGCAATTGCACTACTAGGTATTTACCCAAAGGATACCAAAATACAGATTCAGGGGCACCTGGGTGGTTCAGTCAGTTAAGCACCTGACTTTGACTCAGGTCATGATCTCATGGTTCATGAGTTTGACCCCAAGTCAGGCTCTGTGCTGACAGCGCAGAGCCTGGAGTCTGCTTCAGATTCTGTGTGTGTGTGTGTCTCTCTCTCCACTCCTCCCCTACTCATCCTCCATCTGTGTCTCTCTCAAAAAATGAATTAACATTAATTTTTTTAAAAAAAATACAGATTTGAAGGGGTACATGCATTCCAATGTTTATAGCAGCATTATCAAAATAGATGAACTATGGAGAGGGCCCAAATTGTCCATCAACTGCTGAATGGATAAAGAAGATGTGATATGTACACACACACACGCGCGCACACACACACACACACACACACACACACACATATATATTCACACAGGAATATTACTCAGCCATCAAAAAGAATGAAATCTTGCCATTTGCAATGATGTGGATGGAACTAGAAGGTATGCTAAGCAAAATCAGTCAATCAGAGAAAGACAAATACCATATTATCTCACTCATATGTGGAATTTAAGAAACAAAACAGATGAACATATTAGAAGGCGGAGGAGAGAAGACAGGGAAACAAACCACAAGAGACTCTTACTGATAGGGGCGCCTGGGTGGCGCAGTCGGTTAAGCGTCCGACTTCGGCCAGGTCACGATCTCGCGGTCCGTGAGTTCGAGCCCCGCGTCAGGCTCTGGGCTGATGGCTCAGAGCCTGGAGCCTGTTTCCGATTCTGTGACTCCCTCTCTCTCTGCCCCTCCCCCGTTCATGCTCTGTCTCTCTCTGTCCCAAAAATAAATAAACGTTGAAAAAAAAAATTAAAAAAAAAAAAAGAGACTCTTACTGATAGAAAACAAACTATGGTTGATGGAGGGAGGAGGGTGAAAGATGGGTTAGATGGGTGATGGGTACTAAAAAGGGCACTTGTGTTGAGCACTGGGTGTTGTATGAAGGTAAAGAATCACTGAATTCTATTCCTGAAACCAATATTGCACTGTATGTTAACTAAAATTTAAATATAAAAAAATTTTAAAAACAAAAAATAACAATAAAAAGAAACTGAGACAGAGAAAAGTAGGAGGCTGCCAACTGCAGATCAATTTGAAATAAAAGCTAATCATCTTTGAAGAAAATAATAAAATCACCCTTCATAAAAAAAAATCCAAATAAAAAATTGTGTTAGTATTCTATAATAAGGCTTACATTTCTTTATCTTTATTTCTTTATTCCCTCTCTCCACGATGATGGTCCCAGACTTACTCCTGATCTATACAGAAATATTTGTGAATGGGAGAGAGCAGAAATTTTATAAGTAAGTAACTTAATTTTAACCTCTCTAAGCTTGTATTTCATTACCTGTCTTCAAAAATCACTTTAATACTCAAGAAGTGCTATATTAGAAAGAACACATAGTGTGCATCAGAATTGGGCTGGTAAACCCATTTCTCTACCTGCTGTCTATAAGAGCTTGGACAAGTTTCTCACTGAATAATTTTCAATTTCTTTATCTGCAAAACTGAGTTAATAATAGCCACTTCTAAAAAATTTACTTTAGAGAGACAGAGAGAGAAAGAGAGAGAAAATCTCAAGCAGGCTCCATGTTCAGCATGGAGCCCAACACAGGGCTCAATCCCATGACCCTGGGATCAAGATCTAGGCTGAAATCAAGAGTTTGGCCGCTCAACCTACTGAGCCCCCCATGCACCCCAATGACAGCTACTCTTAAGAGTTGAAATGAGGATGTATATCCATCTGTGTCTATTTTTAGATCTCTCTCTCTCTCTCTGTTTCTTTGTTTCCATCTGTCTGTTTGTATGCAAACACTGTATCAGGCTCTATGTACGTTATTTTGGTATCAATAGACAGTGCCTGAAAAATAGTAGACACTCAACATCAGTCATCTATTCCTTTCCCAGGTTCTAATTCTACATAATCATTTATTTAAGCCATTTTCCTCTTTTAAGACCCAGATAAAATCCATTATTTTCCACTTGAATTTTGTTGACATTCCCACATCATAGTAATTTGTGCTCACTTGCCAATTAGCCTTCACATTTTAGTACTGTTTGTTGTTTGTTCTGTTGGGTATATAAATAACTGCTCTCTTGGGGCGCCTGGGTGGCGCAGTCGGTTAAGCGTCCGACTTCAGCCAGGTCACGATCTCGCTGTCCGTGAGTTCGAGCCCCGCGTCAGGCTCTGGGGTGATGGCTCAGAGCCTGGAGCCTGTTTCCGATTCTGTGTCTCCCTCTCTCTCTGCCCCTCCCCCGTTCATGCTCTGTCTCTCTCTGTCAAAAATAAATAAACATTGAAAAAAAAAATTAAAAAAAAAATAACTGCTCTCTGAACTCCCTTCTAAGCATCTTGAAGAAAAGCATTATACATTTTTTAAATGCATATACCTTAGTCTAATATAGGACTTAGATATTTAATTAAGACTGAGTATAAAGAAAATGTTATTCATTTGTACCAAAGATCTATATGGAGCTTGAACCAAGGTTGTGTCTTCCTGTGTTTACTTTCTCACTTGACCCACTATTTATTCAAATAAAATTAGTTAACATTGATTGAGCTTCTGTGGTGAGCCAAACCCTTCGCATTTATCATCTTAATCATCACAGTAATCCTGTGAGCTATAAATTATGAATCCCACTTTGCAGAGAAGTAAATCAAAATTCATAGAGGTTAACAAAACTTCTTCAGGTGCTCATAGTACTAAAACATGAATTAGACCTAAGTCTGCCTGACTTCAAATCCAGGTTTTACCAAGATACTACAATGTCTACTTAGATAAATTTTTCTTATGTTTCTTCCAAGTTTGTCACCACTAACATTTGCACAGACTTCTTATGTTAAAAATTGTGTGACTCTGGATCAAATACACATAAACACACACATTCACATACTCAATCACACACATTCTCCAAAAGATAACTATTTGTTCTCAAAAATGATAAAGTAATAAGGAGAAAAATATTTTCCTAAAGATCCCCAAAGTTTACATGCAATTAGTACTCTAACACTACTGCAAATTATTTGTACAATGTCTTAGATTCTCATTCTTGTTTGAACTAGTGTTTCCTTAGTCTTACTGAGATTAGAAAGTAATTAACCACTGAGCCTCCTACTTCTTCAACACTACTCAAATAAGAGAAATGTCTAGTCAGAACTGAAATGAATGTACTGACTCAAAATCTTAGTATCTGACATACTGTCAGGTGAGTGTGTGTGTAGGGGGAGTTGATGAACCCCTGGCAACCATTAATCTGTCTACTGTTTCCATACGTTTGCCTCTTCCAGAATGTCAGATCATTGGAATTATACAGTATGTAACCTTATAAACTGGATTAGTTCACTTGATAAAATACTTCTGAAGTTCTTCCATGTCTCTTCTTAGCTTCATAGCTCATTTTTAAAATCATTTAATAATATCCCATTGCATGGATGTACCACAGTTTTGTTTATCCATTCACCTGTTGAAGCACATTTTCATCGTTTCTACTTTGATAATTATGATAAAACTGCCAAAAACATTCATGTCCAGGTTTTTGTGTAGATATTATTTTTTGACTCCTTTGGGTAAATAAATAAAAGTAGGATTGCTGAATAACATGGTAAGACTATATTTACCTTTGTAAGACACCATCAAACTGTCTTCCAAAGTAGTTGTACTATTTTGCATTCCCACCAGCAGTGAACGAGAGTTCCTGTTGCTCCACATCATCACCAGTATTTGGAGTTGTCAGTGTTTCAGATTTTAGCTATTCTGATAGATGTGGTAAGATCAGCCTTTGTTGTTACCTGTATCAATCTTTGCTACTCAAAGTGTTTCTCACTGTTATCTCCACTTCAAGATCTAAAAACAGTTGTCTCTGGCCTTGAGTTTCTGGAGTATCTGGTCCTATTAATTCTTGTCTGTACATTCAGAAAATTCATTTTTTGAGTTCATCTTTCTCTAAAATTCCTGGGCAAGTGTACTCAACAATGAACATGCAGGTTGGCATTCTCTTTCCCAACTTTTTTCCCCTAAGACTAAGATCATGTGTACATGATATGTCACCCAAAGTTAGCTTAGGAGATGGATTTACCAAATATTTTGCTACAGCATAAAATAGATTGTTACCACATAACATGGATACCATCTATCTAGCCACCTGTTCCTAAGCCAATGTCATATTTTACTTTCAAATTTTCATGGAAGACTCTTACTTCTGATTGTCAGCTCCTGTATTAGTGAAAACAAGCTACTTTTTTTTTTACAAAGGCCCACATTCGAATGTTTTAAAGCAAAAGTTTATTTTTTACTCATTAAGAAGTATTATTTTTTAATTGAAGGCTTCTTTCCTCATCTCAATTTTTTTCTCTAAGAAAGATAAAGGTAAATGTATTAATCAATGTTCTCCACAGAAACAAAACCAATAGGGATAGATGATAGATAGATAGATAGATAGATAGATAGATAAGAGTTATTATAGACATTGGCTAATGCTGTTATGGAGGCCAAGAAGTCCCACAATCTGCTGTCCACAAGCTGGAGAACAAGGAAAGGCACTATTGTAGTTCAGTTTGACAGTAAAGAGCTGAGAACCAGTGGAACCAATAGTGTAACTCTTGGTCTTAAGCAACAAACCTGAGAACCAGGAGCTTGGATATCTGAGGGTGGAAGAATTCACCCTTTCTCCAACTTTTTGCTTTATTCAGTCATCAACAAAGTAGTTGATGCCTGACCAGATAGGTAAAGGCAGATCTTTACTCAGTGTTACTGATTCAAATGCTAAACTCTTTTGAAAACATTTTCACAAAGACACCCCAAAATAATGTTTTACAAGCTCTTTGGACACCTTTAGCATAGTCAAGTTAACACAAATTTAACCATCATAGTAGACTCTCCCTGACAGGTGCCCTCAAAAACGGTTACCTCAGCTAACTTTGGCTTGGGCTTTTAAGTGTGGAGTTCAAGTGCAATTAAAGTAACAAAGTTGCACTTATTTTTATTTGCTTCTTTTACATTAAAGCATCTCCAACTCTTTGGGATCTGAAAAGAGATTTCTAAGGGATTGTCCCCCGACCTCCTTCCTTCCTTCCTTCCTTCCTTCCTTCCTTCTTCCCTTCCTTCATCTCTCCCTCTTCCTCTCCCTCTTCTTTTTTTTTTTTTTAATTTTTTTTTCCACGTTTATTTATTTTTGGGACAGAGAGAGACAGAGCATGAACGGGGGAGGGGCAGAGAGAGAGGGAGACACAGAATCGGAAACAGGCTCCAGGCCCTGAGCCATCAGCCCAGAGCCCGACGCGGGGCTCGAACTCACGGACCGTGAGATCGTGACCTGGCTGAAGTCGGACGCTTAACCGACTGCGCCACCCAGGCGCCCCTCCTCTCCCTCTTCTTATCCCTCTCCCTCTCCCCTCTCTCCCTTCTCTTTTATTCATCAGAAAGGGCCTATCAAACAGAAACAGTGTTCCATGATGGTTTAGAAATAACAAGAGATAAAGTCAGACAATATGAAAAAAATTCAGGAGAGGGTAGCCTATTAGACATAAAATAAAACAAAGCTCATTCAAGATAGTTGTTTCTGCCTGTCCTACATTAATTTCCAAGAGCATTAGGGAATAGGGATTGTTCTCTATTTTAAAGAAAAGGAAGAAAACAAACAACTAACAATTTAAAACCGTGTGTATACATGTTTTTTCCTTTAAAAAGTTTTGAAGATTTTGATCAAATGGCCACATTTTAATAGCTGCAATGTAATAAAGCGAAACCAAGTTTGGTTCTCAAAACTAAGATACATTGCTTTAATAGCCATGCTTAGTTTAAAACTCACAGCTGTTAAATCCATGATAACTTACTTTAATAATGCTGGTTGTTCCAAAATAGGAAAATTGTATCAAACTACTTCAATTAATTCACTTGGAAATGAAAATCAGAAGTAAATATTTAAACATATCCCCAATTATAATTCTTTATTCACACAGGGCACCATTCTCAGAATTTAAAAGAACATTAAAAATCTATGATCTGATTCTCTTTTTTCTTTTTAATGTGTGAAGCAGCATCCATATTGTTCCCTTCTCTGCAGAACACTGAAGTTTCAGTAGAAAATAAAAAAAGAGTTTCTCTTCCCTAAAATGTATCCTTTATCTTGTGCTCTGAATTCAGGCCTCCCTTAGCTTGCATAAATTATTCATCCAGTCATAGATTCTCCAATATTGCATTTAGATCCTACTATGTACTCAGCACTATGCTAGGCACCAAGGATACAAAGATCCTGGAAAATATGTTTGAGAAAACAGGAGAAACCTGGTAGTCAGCTCCTGTTCTCCATCCAGCTCCCATTCTCAAACTGGAATGAATCAAAGCTCTTATTTTCTGAAAGTCAGGAAGTATACGACAGGGGTTGGAGTCAGGCAGGAAAATACTTTCCTTTTCTGCAGGCATCAGAAAATATTTTTGTTAGCAGTATTTTTCAGTCCCAATTTTACAAAAGCAAAACAAGTAGGAATATTCTTGGAATTTCAAGTGCTGTCCTGGAAGTCACAGCCAGCTTTAGGTCCTAGAATCATCTTCATGTATATTTAGGCCAGAGCAGAGAGCAGCTATCAAGTCATGCCAAACACCAGCCAGGACAAATTGGATTTGGATCTTGCAGACAGACCCCTGGAACTCAGGGTGGATAGCTGTGTAGACACAGACTTCAATTCATTAATCTTGCAATTGTACCCCCCCCCATATTAGGTTATTTAATTTTGGGATCGTTCTTGCAATGTTATGGTGGGGTAATTTACAAGAGAGAAGCATTTTTCCATTGTGCCATGGTGCAAAGAAGGGCAAAGGAATAAACACAGATGCTGATAGTTTTCAGTTTTGGTGGCAAGGAATTAAGAAATGTTCTACCTCTTGACTTCTATTTCTTTTGTAATTTAGGAAGCAAGCTTATCTGATGAGAAGGGAGAGACAATATAAATCTGAAAATATACACAATAAATAAATAAAATTAATAAAATAAAACAAAATAAAATGAAATATACTCAGGTCTTTAACAACCTGAAAAAAAAGAAAAAATGTTCCCAGGCCCTATGCTTTTTCTCTCTCAACACTCCTCCAACAGATACTTCCTTTTCCTCTACTTCTGAGCCCTTTTAAACTCCTCTACTTCCTTCTAGGTCCATGACTCTATTTTTATTTCATTTGTTTTACTTGTTTGCTTCAACTCAGCCTGCCATATGTGGTTTCCACATCTCACAGTTCTAAAGTTTAGTTTCTTAGAAACAAGAGTCTGATGGGTGAGCTTGGCTCAATTGGACCCATCTGAAATATTCAGCTATGGCCACTAGTCATAGCCATATAGTTCTGGTGGCCATTCCCGCATATGGAGACTATTTATAGAAAAAGGGAAAATTGTAATATATCAGATAGTCAAATAATGTGTATCTATGACACAAAACCATGCCCATGGATTCTGTGTTTCTAGTATTCTTCATTTTCAGAAGGTTCCTTCTCAGTCTCCCTGTTGAACTCTTATTCCTCCACCTTCAATGCTGGTGTTTGTCAAGATTCTCTTCAAGATCTTCTTCTCTTCTCACTCTAGAACCCAGATGTGATTTCTACAACCCAAAGGTGATTTCATCCTTTCCCAGGGATATAATTAATAGTTATGGGGTGATAACCCCAAAATCTATACCTTTTTTTACAGGTCTCACTCCTAAATGTCAGGCTAGTAAAAACTACTGAGAACAGAGCTGAGCAATGGAGAGAGAGAAAAATCTTGACATCAAAAGTATCAAAACCCTGGATTGAACTGGTCTGAAATTATATCTGTTTCTTGGATGTTTTGTAATAAGGATTCTTCTTACTTAAGCCAGACTGACCTGGGTTTCTGTTACTTACATCCCAAAGCATATCTGACTGATCCAGGGATTTTTTTAATTTTTTTATTAAAATGTTTTATTTATTTTTGAAAGTGAAAGAGAGACAGAGTGTGAGTGGGGAGGGTCAGATAGGAAGACACAGAATCTGAAGCAGGCTCCAGGCTCTGAGCTGTCAGCACAGAGCTGGATGCAGGGCTCAAACCCACGAACTGTGAGATCGTGACCTGAGCCAAAGTCTGACACTTAACTGATAAGCCACCCAGGCACCCCCTGATCTAGGGATTTTTAAAGGTTGGTTTCTTTCTCAGGGCTTCCTCTTACCATTTGTTCAGTTCTCTTTTTGGCCACCTCTTTCCTTCTCTCCTGAGGTCAGGCTAATAGCAACCCCACAAACATTCTCATGCTCTTCTAGAAACATTCATATTCTTTCCATTATCATTAATCCCCTTTCCCAAGTCAACACACACACATGCATGCACACACACTGAAACAAATCCAGAGTGCTAGTTATCATTTAGCTCATACTTGATAAACAGTTAATTTGAGAATGTGCAGTCATCAAAGTTAATCCAAATGATATTCTCCATTTTTATGAGAAAAGGAGACAAAGTTTCACCATGACTTGTATTAAAAAAGGAACCCAAGTAACCTGAGAACCAGTCCCACCTATTCTGACAACAACAACAAAAGAGCTGGGATAACACATTTTTAGAAAATATTTGTCTTTTTATTTCTATGCTAATAAAAATTATAACATATGTTCTTCATAGTGTTGTCACAAAACTTTAATTAGTAAGAACTTTGAAATGCTTTGAAAAATGAGGAACTGCTCTGTGATAATGATATAATAAAAGAGGTAGATATATATTATAAAGTAGAGGAAAATTAGGTGGTATTAAGCAAATGACCTCTTAAAAATGCATATGTAAGTACTTAGATATACGCCATTTTTATCTGGATATATATAAGAATACTTACATTTTTATTTATCCAATCCATAATTTTGAAAATAAAACCTTCCAAGTTATTTTCACATATTTACAAATATGGCCATACACTGTGGAATTCATATACAGTCTAGCACTTTGGTATGTATACAAATGATTCAATTTAAAGAGAAAAGGAGGGGCACTTGGGTGGCTCAGTCGGTTAAGCCTCTGACTTTGGCTCAGGTCATGATCTCACAGCTTGTGAGTTTGAGCCCAGTGTCGGGCTCTGTGCTGACAGCTCAAAGCCTGGAGCATGTTTCAGATTCTGTGTCTTCCTCTCTCTCTCTCTGCCCCTCCCCCACTCATGCTCTGTCTCTGTCTCTTTCTCTCAAGAATAAACATTAAAAAAATTTTTTTAAAAGAGAAAAGGACATCACATTGATAAGAGAAGGGATGAAAAACACTTGATCATTTCAATAGATGCAGAAAACATTTGACAAAGTACTACATCACTCATGATAAAACCTCTCAACAAAGTAGGTATAGAGGGAACATATCTCAACATAATAAAGACCTTGTATGAAAAACCCACAGCTAACATCATATTCAATGGGGAAAAAAACTGAGTTTTTCTAAGGTTAGGAACAAGACAAAGAGGTCCACTCGCACCACTTTTATTCAATATAGTACTGGAAGTCCTAGGCACAAGAATCAGACAACAACAAGAAATAAAAGTCTTTCATCCAAATTGATAAGAAAGGAGTAAAAATTCTCACTATTTGCAGATGACATGATACTGTATGTAGAAAACTTGAAAGACTACCAAAACACTATTAGAACTGATAAATGAATTCAGTAAAGTCATAGGATTCAACATTGATGTGCAGAAATCTGTTGCATTTCAATACACTAATGATGAAGCAACAGAAAGAGAAATTAAGAAAATAATCTCATTTACAAGTGTACCAAAAATAATGACAATTAGGAATAAACTTAACCAAAGAGGTAAAGGAACTGTACTCTGAAAACTATAAAACATTGATGAAAAAAATTGAAGACAACACAAAGAAATGGAAAGATATTCCATGCTCATGGATTGGAACAACAAATACTATTAAAATGTCTACACTACCGAAAGGAATCTAAAGTTTTAATGCAATCCCTATCAAAATACCAACACTGGGGCACCTGGGTGGCTCAGTGGGTTGAGCATCTGACTTTGGCTCAGGTCACGATCTCGTGGTCTATGAGTTTGAGCCCAGTGTCACAGCTCAGAGCCTGGAGCCTGCTTTGCATCCTGTGTCTCCCTCTCTCTCTGCCCCTGCTCATTCTCTCTCTCTCTCTCTCTCTCTCTCTCTCTCTCAAAAATAAATAAACTTGGGGCGCCTGGGTGGCGCAGTCGGTTGGGCGTCCGACTTCAGCCAGGTCACGATCTCGCGCTCTGTGAGTTCGAGTCCCGCGTCAGGCTCTGGGCTGATGGCTCAGAGCCTGGAGCCTGCTTCCGATTCTGTGTCTCCCTCTCTCTCTGCCCCTCCCCCGTTCATGCTCTGTCTCTCTCTGTCCCAAAAATAAATAAATGTTGAAAAAAAAATTAAAAAAAAATAAATAAACTTAAAAAAAATACCAACACCATTTTTCATAGAACTACAGCAAACAATTCTAAAATTTGTATGGAACTACAAAGGACACTCAATAGGCAAAACAATCTTGAAAAAAAAACCCCAAACAAAATATCACAATTTCAGACATCAAGTTATTTTACAAAGCTGTAGTAAAACAGTATGGTACTGGCACAAAAATAGACACATATATCAATAGAGCAGAATAGGGGTGCCTGGGTGGCTCAGTCAGTTAGGCATCCAACTTCAGCTCAGGTCATGATCTCACAGTTTGTGAGTTCAAGCCCCACGTCGGGCTCTGTGCTGACAGCTCAGAGCCTAGAGCCTGTTTCAGATTCTGTGTCTACCTCTCTCTCTGCCCCTCCCCTGCTGGTGCTCTGTCTCTCTCTCTCTCTCTCTCTCAAAAATAAAAATAAAAATAAAAAAATAACAAAAATAAAAATAGATCAATTGAGCAGAAGAGAAAGCCCAGAAATAAACTCACAATGTTATGGTCAATTAATCTTCATATCTATGTAATACAGATTATATAAATATGTAATGGAATATTACTCATTCATAAAAAAGAATGAAATCTTGCCATTTGCAACAACATGGATGGACCTAGAGAGTATAATGCTAAGAGAAATAAGACAGAGAAAGACAAATGCCATATGATTTCACTCATGTGGAATTTAAGAAACAAAACCGTGAACAAAGGGAAAAAAGAGACAAACCAAAAAACAGACTCTTAACTGTATAGAACAAACAGATGGTTACCTGAGGGGAAGTGGGCAGGGGGAGGGTAAACAGATGAAGGGAATTAAGAGTACACTTATCTTGATGAGTACTGAGTAGTATATGGAACTGTGGAATCACTATATTGTACCCCTGAAACTAATAGAATACTGTATGTTAACTATACTGGAATTAAAATCCAATATAAAAAATTAGGGGAAGAAGAACTCAACCATTGTTTAATATCATACAGACATATTTGTATCTTAATTGCATGAATATTGATCTAGCCAGAAATGCAACATTGACCTGATCACAAATGTAACTGTGTTTCTATATGGTAGATTTATATAAAAGACTGAGTGCAACATAATAAGATGCTGTAAGCAAATGCAAAACAATACTTTACTCCCAAGCAATTCCTAGGGCATCGAATAAAAATTAAATTCAATACAAATTGAATATAGATAATATACTTTATTTCTAACATATATCTTGCTTACAGCATATATCCCAAAATAACTTAAATAAGACTTACAATCTTATAGCAATAGCAATATTGATTAAATATTAATTTAGTTTTCGTTTATGTAAAATATTGTTTAAAAAGAGAGCTTATGAAATTAGAACTAGATAATAATCGTCTTGCATCTCTAACCAAATCCTTACAAATAATTCCTTTCAGTTAAAGATCTCACTTCTTTTTAAATGTATAACTACCTTTAAAACAATTTGTTATAAATAAGCATTCAAAAGGATAAAACCAAAAGAATGAGTAGAATAAAAAATATATAGTGATGTAGTAGAAAGAATCGAAAGGGAAGAGAATGAGGTCTTTGCCCTAGTTTAGCTTTTGTATTAGATAGCTATGTGAATTTGTTCTAGTCATCTGCCTTCCTTGGGGCTCCGTTTTCTAATTTTCTAACCTGAATAAAGGGAATGTTGGTTTCATTAAGAAGATTCCTATTCATCTTAAGATGCATTTTTGGTATGTCAGCTATTATTTAGTGTAGTAAGGAGAGGAATTAATAGATATATAATGGAAGCACGTGCCCAATCTTAAGTAACATTATACAGGAAAGTAAAGGGTGACATTTTTCCAAAAAGAAGTCCATACATCTTCTGAAATTGCCAAATGTATTTATGGAATGGTTAGCTCCAGTTTACTCTTAAGAACTTCGAAAATGGGGTTGTTCACATATCGTGGATTATTTGTGATCTTCTGTTGTATCTTTCTGTACTAAATTATATGCCTCTTTTGTCACTCTTCTTCTAAAAAGCTAAGAATTTAGAGGATTGGGCTATGGTTGGGAAATAAGGAAAAGCACTAGGTGACGTAAAACTGTTTAGAATGTATTTGTGTTCCAATTTAAGAAAGACAGTAAATCAAAGAAGAGTAAGTAAAAAGTTGCCTGGGGCTACTTTAACTTATGCACAAACAGCACACACAAGATTCACAGGGTGCTTCGAATAACTACCATTTTTCGCCTTCTATTGAAAAGCAAATGCAGCAGGATCCACTTAAACATTAGTCATGTCAAATTGATGCTGGATTTCTCTTCTTTCCTGAAGGCACTTCTATTAACACAATTGTCATTACTGTGGAAGAAGCTGAGCCTAGCTCTGTGCTCAAGATGCCAAAATAATTTAGTCATTACCAAATTCTATAGTTTAGCATTATACAAACATTGCTTTATACTTGGACTAGTCTGTCTTTTGAGATTGTTCAGAAATAAAACATAAGCCACCTGCTCAATCAACAAAAGCAGTTAAAGAGAAATGAAGTCAGGCTTCAGTGCAAATAAAGGTTAGAACAATAGTCACCTGGGGACAGAGTAACACCAAGCTCACTACTGGGAATTATTTTAAGGACAAAGGAAGGCAATTTCGTCCATTTAGTGGGGAAAAATACTCTAATGAGACTTTAATGAGGGAGGAAAAACACATCCCCAGGCTTAAGTGGGATATTCTGTGAAACTCCTGACAATGGATTTGAAAGTTACCCTTCCTTCAAACCTGCTACTCTGCCTTTATTCATTCACATAATAATTATGAAACATCTACTGTATACCAGATACTTGCTGGTCATATGGAGATGAAAAATAAGCACTTGGTTTGTAGAGTGATAATTGCTGTAATAGGATTGTGATAGGAGACAAGAAGAGTAGCATGTGGCCAATGCTGGAACATTAAGAAGGATGTCCCAGAAGAGGAAATTATTGCCATAAGTCTTAAAGATTGTAGGAGTTAGGCCAGGTGAAGAAGTGGGAATAGGCTTTTCCAGGGGAAAGGACATTTTCAGTAAATCATGATAGATTCAGGAAAATTGCTGGAAGATCAGCTATGTGTACAGGAAGAGTGAGAGATGAAGTTAGAGGCAAGGATCAGATCATGGAGAGCCTTGTAGGTTACACCAAGAAGCTTAAATTTTATTTAGAAAAGTGTGGAGATATTGGCAGAATATGAGGAGGCAGAGTAACAACATTTGGATTTTTTAAAGCTTTCTTTGTATGTAGAGTTTCATCTTTTATTCATATATTTGACAAATATTTGTGGAACATCTACTGTGATCAATGTACTGTATCAGAAAAAGAAAATGCAACTATAAATCAGAGTGTCAAGTTCCCTGCCCTTCATGGAGTTTATAGTTTCTCAATAGAGATGAATAGCCAATTGCTTTTTACTCAAGAGGTTGTTTCAACATTCATGGCAAGAAATAATTGGGTTTCACAATTCAGACAATAGCAATAGAGGTAGAGAAGAAGGAATACAAGATAGGAGTAGAAGTAACAGGATTTGGGCTCCTGGTGACCTTAACATAGGTAACAGTTCTTTTTTTTTTAATTTTTTAATGTTTATTATATTGGAGAGAGAAAGAGAGAGTGTGCCAGAAGGGGAGGGGCAGAGAGAGAGAGAGAGAGACAGAGACAGAGACAGAGACAAAAACTGAAGCAGGCTCCAGGCTCTGAGCTGTCAGCAAAGGGCCCGATGTGGGGCTAGAACCCAGGAGCCATGAGATCATAATCTGAGCCAAAGTCAGATGTTCAAGGAACTGAGACACCCAGGCACTCTACACAGGTAGCATTTCTAATAATAATTATGTAGCTGATAAAAAGTTATCTATTGATTGGCTACTCTGCTAGGCACTGAAACAAGCACTCTATTTTACTCAATGCCCGTGAAAACTCTGCAAAGTATGTTTTATTTGTCAATTTTATCAGAAATGCATAGATTTCAAAAATGACCTCAGTACTTTGCAGCTCTTCCTATCAAGAGATGGAGTCTGGGGTGCCTGGGTGGCTCAGTTGGTTAAACATGCAACTCTTGATTTTGGCTCAGGTCATGATCTCAGGATTTGTGAGTTCGAGCTCCACATCGGGCTCCACACTCACAGTGTGAAGCCTGCTTGGGATTCTCTTTCTCCCTCTCTGTCTGCCCACTCTCCCCCCCCTCCCCCCCTGTCTCTCTCTCTCTCACTCTTTAAAATAAATAAACTTTATTTTTAAAAGGGAGATAAAGTCTATTCTCCCACAAGTTTTGATATCCTGACTTGCTTTCACCCACACAACACAACATGAATGACATTATACCAATTCAGGGCTTAGGCCTTTGTCTTGTGAGCCCTCCTTTGTCCACATGCCCATAAAACCAATGAACAAAACTGAGAATGGGCCCTATCCATATAGAAGCTTTCCTAAATTTAGGGGGTACTTATTTTCACATTTTTCAAAAAAGATCCTATTCTTTGCACAAGTTTCAAATTTCATATCCTTTATTTCTGGATATCCATGGCACTCCCTATTTTTAACACCATGGCATTCTGGATCTTCAGGCAAACTCAGAGAAACTCTCTGAGAAACACTGTCAAGTGTTTGTGGTTCAAGATTCTCTCAGTGGCAGGGAACCTCTAATGGTTTTTCATAGACATTTTAAAATATAAATCTCTGTTTATGTAATTGCTTACTATAAAAACTGTGAACCAAGAATCATACCACAGAACCATTTACAGAAAAATATATCAGAAATTAGAGAAAATATATTCTAACTACCTGCTTTCACATATGAGAGAACTGAGATTCAAAAATGTTGTGTGTCACCAGCCCAGGGTCATACAGTTCATTAGTTATAGAGAGGTGGAATCAGATACAGGTCTTCCAAAACTGTCTAATGGCATCTCAACATTAAAAAGCATTCCTTCTGGGATGTCTGGCTGGCTTGGTCATGTGAGCATGGGATTTTTGATCTCATGGTCAGGAGTTCAAGCCCACGTTGGATGTAGAGATTACTTAAATAAATAAATAAACTTAAAAGACAAAAAGAAAAGAAAAGAAAGCACTGCCTCTATCCAATGATTAGTTAATGGAGGCAAAGCTAAAATAGGCACTTTTGTCTCCCTAGGAAATGTTCAAGTTCTACAATATTAAAGTCAACTAAAAAACAGGAACCTAAACAACTAAAGCGCAAGAGAACATGGGGGGAGAAAACACAATAATACACTTCCCTTAAACTACATTTTCTAATACTTTTCTTGAAAGGCAAAAATCAATTTTTATAGAGTTCACTTGAGAGGAAAAATTCAGTGGAGACTATTTTTAAACAAAATTAAAAATTCAAGAAGGCAGTTAAAACACAGTTTAAAGAATTTAAAAAAAATATTGTAGAGCAATAATTAGTGCCTAAAAAGGAATCATTATAGAAATAAAATGATTGTGATTATTATCTTTCCTAAGGTAATATAACCTCCAATAATCATTTTTTATTAAAAAATAGTAACAACTTTTGAAGTTTAAATACTCCTATTTCACCCAAATTTTAATATACACAACTGAACTATCTAAAAATATGATGAATTAGGGTTTTTCTAAAATTCTCAAAATAGTGCATATAATTATGTTATTTATTCTCACGAGGAGAAGTTTACAATTCTGGGATGAAAGGTTTCAATGACTTGTTGAAGGTTACATAGGAGAGCTGAAATAAATGTAAAAACAGAAGAAAGCTGGGGAATCTGTGGATATACCACAAAATGCCTTCGCAGCCAAAACTTCTCTGAGAAGCATCCTCAGACCCAGACTCTGATAAAGGGGCGGGCTGCCCTCCTATGTGACTGTGACTTCACTGCAAGCACAATTCATGGGAACAAAGGTGCACATGTATTATAAAATAACCTAATCTTATTCTCTCAGAAATTTGCTTTATAATTCAGAGATTTAGGTTTTTGGTATTGTTTCTCAAAGTTATAAGGTATTGTTCAGTTGGTGTGTGAACCACTGTCGTGGAGACCTACACTCACCATGAGTTAAGAGAGAGTCATATTCAAGACGTTCTGAAGAGACCAATGAAGCCAAAGTGCAGCATACAGTCTCAGACAAATAGCTAGAGTAAGAGAGAACTAGAGTATAAGGAAGAGAAAGGACATGATATTGGGACAGGGGCTGCTTATTAACCTTCTAATATATGTGAAATCGGCTGTATTTCCTACAACTGGGTTCCTTGAGATTCCTCGGGCTCCTCAGTGCTTTACAGGCCATCAAATCTGTTAGGGTCATTCAGAGATAATAAATTAGGTCCCCAACTTGGAACCAATTGAGAAGTAACTTTAGAAACATAAAAGAAATCAAATAGCTTTAGTGATAAAAGCTAAGTCTGTTAATAACTCACCCTAAATTTGTCAGATTTACCTACCCATGCACAACCTCAGAAGGAATACTACAGGTGTCAAGGTACAAGGGCCTGTAACTGAAAAAAAAAAAAAAAACACAGTATGGAGGCACAGGTAATACATATCTCTGCACTTAGGCAAACTTCAAAATGAGAGCAGAAAGAAGTGGGTGAGCTACACACATTCAATGTATTCTTCAAATTCACCAAACAAGGTAAGTCATGTCCACCTCTGTGATGTTAGGTCTCATCCCAGACATTCTTATTTAATTAGTCTGGGTATTATCAGACACTGAGACTTTTAAAGCTCCCCAGATGATACTAATGTTCAGTCCATCTGGAGAACCTCCTTTCTAGGGAAGACTTGCTAGAGAAAGGAGTGGTCTTGGTCCACCACTCCCCACCCCCAAGCTTTGTGCACTCTTAGCTATTGGAACCATCATTTGACTTACAGTCAACCTGGGCAGTGATTGCGCCTCTCATGAAAGCATATCAGTATTTTTGTCAGAACTATCCTGCTTCCATACTCAAGAGGCTCCAACCAAAATATGAAAGACTTCTGTCTGGACTATCTTTAATCCTCTGATGGGTAATGTATATGCCACAGAAAACTGAGGAACCCACCAAAAACTACTTTATCAGTTAAATTAACGCCAAGCATGGCTCAATCCAAAATTGTATACTTTTCTATTTTTCACCTCAAATTATGTTAATTCCTGTTCATTATAGCTCATCAAAGTTTCTGCAATAAGATTAAATGACTAAGATATGCCAATGATAAAATAACAGTTAAGATATGCTCCATATTTGAATACAAATCTCTTCCATAATTATTTCATGGGAAGATATGGAAAAAAATCCAAAGACATTTTATGTTTAAAATCAAAATATCTTGTTCAGATGAAAGAATTTAAAGCCTAGTGAATTTAAAGTTCCCCTCAATTTCTTATCTCATTTAATCTCTGCAAGAAGAGGTCATGATACTTATAGATATTGTATTGTTTTCATGGAAAAGCTATAAATCCCATAGTACCTTAAAGTTGAATTTAAAATCAAAATCTCTAATGTGCCTCATTAAAAAAAAAATCAAAGCATTAGCAGGACATTATTATTATCACAGAATTGGACCATTCCTGAAAAATATGGAAAACAAGCCAAACCACAACGCCAAACATGCCCTGTTAAAATTGTATTACAAGAATATACTTACTGTTGTCATCAACCAACAGATCACAGTCTTATCTGTATATTATAATCACCTGAAGTACTTGTAAAAGATTCTGATATCTTTCCAAGCACAATTAAATCTATATCTCTAAAGAAAGAATTTGTGCTGATACATTTTTTAAATCTCCCCAGTTTTTTTTCCCTTAAAAAAACTTTTTTAGCAGTTTTATGTTAACAGAACAATTGAGCAAAAAGTACAAAAAGTCCCCATATACTCCCTCACTTCCCCCTCTGTTCTCTGCTATTATTAACATCATGCATCAGTGTGGTACATTTGCTACACTGATTATCCTATATTTGAAACATCATTTTTAACTAAAGTCCGTACATTACATTTATATTACAGTTCACATGACAGTTCACTCCTTGTGTTAAACATTCTCTGAGTTTTGACAAATGTATGCTGACATGTATCCATCATTACAGTATCATATAGAACTTTGACTGCCCTAAAAATTTATCCCTTCTTCCCTGAACCTGAACCTGGGACAACCACTGATTACTGTCTCCAGAGTTGAACCTTTCCACATGAATTCCCTAGTTGGAATTATACGGTATGCAGCCTTTTCAGATTGTCTTCTTTCACTTAGCACGATGCATTTAAAGTTCCTCCATGTGTTTTCATGGCTTGAGAGCTTATTTTTTTTTATTGCTGAATAAAATTTTAGTATATAAATATACCACAGTTTTTATATCTATTCACCTATTGAAGTACATCTTGGCCCAAAGTATTTTAACATCCAACCAGAATTAAAAATCTACTCCCATACACCAGAGCATAAACTCAACAGTTTTTGAAGAAAGGGGAAGAAATGCAGAAAACACTTATTTTAGCCATGGTGGGATTTCAGGTACTCAATGCCAGCATATATTTAAATACACGTGTGAGAAACATAATTGAGAGAAAATTCTCATCAGGGGTTAATATTTTTCACTAAACATTTTTCATTTTGGGGTGAAAGTCACCTATTCATACTGTCTTCTCATGCTGAGTTTGAGCTATTTTCTTCTTACAATGTCTAGAAATTTGCATTACTAGCAGTTCCAGTCACCTTTTGCTGTTTTACTTCCTCCCCATCTAGCCATCAAATTTAATCTCTCCTAATCCATTTATTTGGGGGGGGGGCTTTCACACTATCTTATAAATAAACCTTTTAGCCCCATGATGTAGTTCAGTCATTTAATAAGGACACTTATTAAATGGCATAGGAAAGGTTTCCCCTAATCTTTTCATTTGTTTCAACTAGAGATATACTTTTCAGCATATTTCTAAGGAAATGGTCTCCTGTTTTTTTGGTTTTGGTTTTGGTGTTTGGTTTTTGTTGCTGTTTTGTTTTGTTTTGTTTTGTTTAGCTTGTGACTCCAGAGGCCTATGATGGATCCACTTCTGTTATATAATCCTCAGTACATTTTCCTACTGAGCTTTGGAAAAGTCACAGGTCTCATGCATCATTTCCCTTTTTGTTGTTGTTTGTTTTTATTTATCTTCAGTCAGCTCTACTAAGATATAATTCACAATTCATTCTGTACAATTCATTGATGTAAAATGTAAAATTCAACATTTTTCAGTATACTCACTGGGTTGTGCAACCATCACAACAATCTAATGATACAACATTTTTGGCTCCTCTAAAAAACCTATTCTGATCTTAGTGTAAAAACATTCATTCTTTCATCATAAAACACAGCATTAGCTGTATTTTTTTTTATAGATATCCTTATTCAGGTTAGGAAATTCCCTTTTACTCCTAGTTTGTTGAATGTTTTTATCATGAAAGCGAGTTAAATCTTGTCTAATGCTTTTCGAATGATTATATGATTTTTGTCTTTTATTAATATGATGTGTTACATGGATTGATTTTTGGTTACAAATTCAACCTTGCATTCTTGGAATAAATCCTACTTGGTCATAACGTATAATCCTTATTTTGTTTTTGAATTTGTGTTGCTAGTATTTTATTGAGTAATTTTGTAGGTATATTCATAAGAGATATTAGTCTATATTTTTTTCTTTTCTTGTGATATTTAGCCTAATTTTCATATCATTGTATTACTGGACTCATAAAATGAGTTTCCAACTCATCTATGTTTTGAAAGGTTTTGTGAAGAATTTATATTTAGTTTCTTTGGATCTTTGGTAGAATGTACTAGTGAAACTTTTTGGGTCTGGATTTTCTTTTGGAAAGTTTAAAATTATTAGTTCAGCCTTTTCACTTGTTCAGGCCTACTAAGAATTTCTCTCTTCTTGTAGTCAGATTTCATTTGTGTCTTTCTAGGAATTAGTTCATTTTATCTATTATCTAACCTGTTGGTTCATAGTAATTTATTTATAACATTTCCTTACAATCTTTTTTATTTCTGTAAGGTCAGCAGTGATGTCCCTCATTTCATTCTCAATTTTAGTAATTTAAGTTTTCTCTCTTTTATTCTTGGTTAATCTACCTAAAAGTTTGTCAATATTATTGATATTTCAAAGAACCAAATTTGGGGTTTATTTATATTTTCTCTATTGTTTTTACTTCCTTATTTCATTTATTTCTACTTTGATATTTATTATTTCCTTCCTTCTACTTGCTTTGAGCTTAATCTGCTCTTCCTTATTCTAGTTTCTTATGATGGAAGGTTAAATTATTGAGTATATATCTTCTAATATAGGCATTTACAGCTTTATTTAAATTTTTATTGCTTTAGCCATATCCCCATATACTTTTATATTTTCATTCTACTCAAGCTATTTTCTCTTTTGTTATCTCTTTGATCTATTAATTATTGAAGAGCATGTTCAATATTCATTTCAATATATTTCTGAATTTCCCATATTTTCTTTTATTACTGATTTCTAATTTAATCTTACTGATATTGGAAAACATCATTTGTATGATTTCAATCCTATTAAATTTATTCAGGCTTGCTTGATGGCGTAGCGTATAGTCTGTTTTGGACAAGGTCCCAGGAGCACGTGAAAAGAATGTGCATTCTGCTGCTTTGGGGTGGATGGTTCTATCTACAGATGTCTGTTACGTCTGGTGAGTCTGTTTCCATGTTGATCTGCCCAACTGTTTTTCTGTTATTGAAAGTGTAGGACTGAAATCTTCAGCTATTATTTTGAGCTGAATATTCCTCCCACAATTTAGTACAATTTTGGAACTTCACTGTAAGGTGTTTATAAATTTATAATTGTTACATATTTCGTGAATGGATCCTTTATCATTGTAAAATGTTCATCTCTGTGTCAGTAACATTTTTGTTTTAAAATCTATTTTGTCTAATGTGAGTATAGCTACTCCAACTTTCCTTTCCTTCCTGGTGCATGGTATAGCTTCTTCCACGCTGGTACTTTCAACCTACTAGTGTTTTTGAATACCAAGTATGTCTCTTCTAAGACAAACATAGAGTTATGTTTCTTACATTTAATCTGACAATCTCTAACTTTTGATTGGATTGTATTATCTATTTACATTTAATATTACCGATATGATTGGAATTAAATCTGCTATTTTATCTTTTGTTTTCTATGTGCCTTATTTTTTTTTGTTCCTCTACTCTTCCTTTGTTAACTTCTTTTATATTAATCAGATTATATTTAGTGTAACACTTTAAATCTCTAGTAAAGTTTTGATTATATTTTTGAATGTAATTTATTACTGGCTTCTTAAGGACTTACAACATGTCGTCTAAACTTATTAGAGTCTGTTTCAGATTAATACTGACTTTACATAAAATATAAAAATTTTATGTAGCTCCATTTCCTCCCTATATTTTTGTGCTATTATTGTCATTTATACTGCATCTATATATTTTACAAACTGAACAATATATTGTTATAGTTATGACTTCATAGAATCATATGTTTTAAAGAAGCTAAATAGGGGCACCTGGGTGGCTCAGTCAGTTAAGCATCCAACTTCGGCTCAGGTCATGATCTCATGCTCCATGAGTTCGAGCCCCGCATCAGGCTCTGTGCTGACACCTCAGAGCCTGGAGTCCGCTTCAGATTCTGTGTCTCCCCCTCTCTCTGCCCCTCCCCTGCTCATGCTCTGTCTCTCTCTATCTCACAAATAAAATTAAAAAAAAAAAATTTAAAGAAGCTAAGTAAATAAAAGCATGTATATATGTTAACTTTATTATTTACCTTCTCTAGTTCTCTTTACTTCTGTCTAGTGTCATTTCTGTACTCCAACATGGCTTTGTTCCTGTTCATCCCTTTGTGCTGTTATTGCCAAATATATTACATTTCCATGCGTTATATGCCCAATAATAGCATCATGTACATGGTATGTTATACAATTCCTTTTTAAATCAGTCAACAGAAGAAAGAAAAGAACTGTGCAGTTACACTGTATTTTGTAATTACCTACATAATTACCTTTACTGGGACTCTGCTTTTTCTTGTGGTTTTGCATTACTCTCTGTGTCACTTGCTTTCCTGTCATAAGAACTTCTTTTATTATTTCTTTTAAGGTTGATCTGCTAGCAACAAATTCTCTCATCTTTGTTTATCTGAGAATGTCTTTATCTCACCCATTTATCTCACCCACATTTTTGAAAGATAATTTTGCTAGATATAAGATTTTTTAACAGTGTTTGCTTTTATCACTTTGTATCATCCCACTTCTTTCTGAACTCTGTAATTTGATGTTAGGCTCCTTCTTCTTTTTCTTCTTTCAAGATTTTCTCTTTATCTTCCAACATTTTGACTGTGACTAGTATGGGTGTTTTCCTCTTTGTGCTTATCTTAATTTTTTTTGGTAATGTTTATTTATTTTTGAGAGAAAAGAGATAGTGTGCCTGTGGAGCAGGGGCAGAGAGAGAGAGGGGACAAAGGATCCGAAGCAGGCTCTGCAACGACAGCAGAGAGCCTGTTGGACATAGGGCTCGAACTCACAAACCATGAGATCATAACCTGAACCAAAGTCAGACTCTCAACCAACTGAGCCACCCAGGCGCCCCAACTCTTTGTGCTTATCTTATAGTTTCTTGGGGTTCTTGGCTTTGTACATGAATGTTTTCCATCACACTTGGAAGTTTTCAGCCTTTGTTTCCTTGATTATTTATACTCTCCTTTGCTTTGGTTTCCTTTTCGTAGCCCTCTTGCAAGTATGCTACTGTGTTTAATAGTGTTCCACATTTCTCTGAGACTCTGTTAATGTTTCTTTGTTCTTTATTCTCTTTTTCATATTATATAATCCTATTGATCTATTTTAAAGTTCACTGATTTTCTTCTATAAGCTCAAGTCTACTGTTGAACCATTCTAGTGAATTTTTTATTTCAGTTATTGTACTTTTCAATTACAGAATTTTAATTTGGTTCTTTTTAATAATTTCTATCTCATCATTGATATTCAATATTTTATGAGATGATCATCATACCTTCTTTCATTCTTCAAGCATAGCTTCCTTTACTTCTTTAAACGTATTTGCAATAGCCACTTTAAAGTCTTTGCTAGGTCCATCGTCTGGATGACTTCAAAGATCTATTCTATTGCCAAATTTTTTGTTGTATGTGGTCACACTCTCTTGTTTGTTGTCATGTTTCATTATTTTTGTTGAAAATGGGGTATTTTCAAAAATACATGGTACAAATTCTGGATTCTAATTATACCTGGTTGCTATTTGCTCGGTCATTGGTTTCTTTGTTTAGAGACTTGACTGAAATGATTCTATAAGTACATTTTTCCTGCAGTATGCAGCCTCTGATATTGTCACTCATATTGTCCTCTCTTATTGTTGTTGTAGTTTAATCTTGGTCACTCTTGGGTCAGCATAAACCACTTATTGGTCAAAGATTACACATAAGCCTCCTTAGGCAGTTAGATTTTTACCCTTTACTATTGGACATGTGTGTGTGGTTTGGAGACTATCATAGTCCAGGAATTTTATTTTACTTTTCCCCCCATATTCATCCAGGAAGAGTAGGTTGGAGGTTCTCTCTTTGATCATTCTTGAGAGAATGTGGCCTTTGGCATTCATATAGTTTTTGAGGCTGCCAGGGATGACTGTAACATTATTTTAAAACTTGGCTTCTTAAGAAGTCATCTCTGATCAGGAGTGCCTGGGTGGCTCAGTAGGTTAAGCGTCTGACTTCAGCTCAAGTCACGATCTCACAGCTCGTGGGTTTGAGCCCTGTGTTGGGCTCTCTGCTGACAGCTCAGAGCCTAGACCCTGTGTCAGATTCTATGTCTCTGCCCCTTTCCTGCTCACTCTCTGTCTCTCTGTCTCTCTCTCTCTCTCTCTCAAAAATAAGTAAACATTAAAAAAAAATTTTTTAAAGAAGTCAGATCTGTTCAGAGCCGGTTATTGTTATGGCAATATCCCATTAGAGGTGGTGTTTCAGTCTCTTTGCTGTGAAGCTTCAGACATTGTTGATCTATTTGAGCCTTGGAGAATGCTTTCAAGTCTACTCCACATCTTGACTGTTCCTGAGCAAGTTCAGCCTAGAAAAATATGTGCACTGACTTTCCAAACCCTAGAGTTGTCTGTAATCCCAGGAGGGTTTTTATTGATTGTCTCTTTCCCTGGTTCTCTTTACTCAGCTTCTGGCTACTCTGCCATTTTATTTATATGAGAACTACCAGCATCTTAGCCTTGAGGCTTACAGTAATGTATTTTTCTACCATCACAACCTTGGAAGAAGGATTATTCTTTTTATAATAAGAAAATTATTTCCTTTTATTTATTGACTTATAAGATCTATCCCTTCATTGTGAAAGAATGACACATTGAGGCTTAGCTATCTAAAGCTACTTTCAGAATTCAGTGATTAACAATTCCAGAGCAGGTTGGTTGAAAGTTGTCTTGACTGCAAGACAGTATACCTAGCATGGTGTGCCTGGCATGAACGATTTTAATCTAAAATATCACATGGTTTCTATAGCATCATGTGGAACTCAACTCTGTGGATAAAAGCCTAGACCTCGGCTTATAGATTTAGCTTAAAAAGTCTATTTAAGAAACTGAAAGATTACTTCCTACTGTAATATCTAAAGGTCTGTTTAGGAATGATTCCCTGTGGTAGGCAGAATTGATAAGAATAAGATATCCCCTCTCTCTGCCTCAAGATTCCCAGTCCTTGCTGTACAAACTTTTTCCTAGTGATTCAAACACTAATGTGTTACTATGGGTTTAGCAGATGTAACTAAAATCCTTACTCAACTGGTTTTAAATTGGAGATACTATCCTAGGTGAGTCTGATCTGATTAAGCAAGTCCTTTAAAATAAAGTGAAGTGGCAGGACGTTCTTCTTCTTTTATGGCTGAATGATATTCCATTATTTGTATATACAAGATTTTCTTTACCCATTCATCTGTTGACATTTAGGCTGTTTCCATATCCTAGCTATTGTGAATAATGTTTCAGTGAGCATGAGAATGCAAATATCTCTTCAAGATATTGATTTCAATTTGGGACAATATAAATCCAGAAATGGGATTGCTGGATGATATGAGAGTACTATTTTTAATTCTTTAGATTTATAATAACCATCTAACAGAAGTAAAGTGCTAGCTTGCTGTAGTTTTGATTTGCATTTCCCTGAAAATTAGTGAGGTTAAGCAACTTTTCATATACACGTTGGCCATTCTGTATTTGTTCTTTAGAAAAATGTCTAGCTGGGGCGCCTGGGTGGCGCAGTCGGTTAAGCGTCCGACTTCAGCCAGGTCACGATCTCGCGGTCCGTGAGTTCGAGCCCCGCGTCAGGCTCTGGGCTGATGGCTCGGAGCCTGGAGCCTGTTTCTGATTCTGTGTCTCCCTCTCTCTCTGCCCCTCCCCCGTTCATGCTCTGTCTCTCTCTGTCCCAAAAATAAATAAAAAACGTTGAAAAAAAAATTAGAAAAATGTCTAGCAAGTTCTTTCTCTATTTTTTAATTGAGTTATTTGCTTTTTTTGCTATTGAGTTGTACGAGTTTCTTATATGTTTTGGAAATGAACCCCTCATCATATATATAGTTTGAAAATATTTTCTCCCTTTCTAGGTTGCCTTTTCACTCTGTTAATTGTTTTCTTTACAGTGCAGAAGTTTTTAGTTTTATGTACTCTCACATTCTATTATTGCTTTTAAGGCCTTTGCTTTTGATGTCATATCCAAGAAATCATTGCCTAGACAAATGCCATGAAGCCTTTTCTCCTGTTTTCTTCTAGAAGTTTTATAGTTTCAAACCTTATGTTTAAGTCTTTAATCTTTAATCCATTTTGAATTGATTTTGTGTGTGGTAAAAGGGTCCAATTTCATTCTTTTTCATGTGGATATCCAGTTTTCTCAACACCACTCAACAACATGGGTGAACCTCGAGGACATTATGCTAAGTGAAATAAGACAGTCACAGAAGGATAAATACTGCATGTTGCCACGTATGTGAGTATTTAAAATAGTCAAGCTAAGAGAAACAGGGAATAGAATTTTTAGGGACTGGAGAGAGTGATAAATAAAGTGTTGCTGTTCAATGAATGTTCAGCTGTTCAAGACTAATAAGTTATAGAGGTTTGCTGTACACAATTATACCTGTAATTAACAATAGTGTACCGTGTCTGTCAAGACTTGTCAACAGGGTAGCTCTCCTATTAAATGTTCTTATTACAATAATAGAGAGATGATAGCTATATACATAGATTGATAGATAGATGATAAATAGATAGATAGATAGATAGATAGATGATAGAAGGAATAAGGTGAAGCCTGAGAGACATTCTCCTATTGGCCTGGTAGAAAATGGAAACTGCCATGAGTTCTACAGATGCAGAGAAATGAAACTTGCTAACAAATTGAATGAGTGTGGAAGAGTTTCTCAAACTTCAGATAAGAATGGAGCACCCTCCCCGCCAACCAAGAGCCTGACTACAACTGTGTGAGACTTGAGCAGAAAGTCTACCGGCCCCTTCACCATAGAAACTGTGAAATAATATATTTGTATTGTTTTAAGCTGTTAAGGTTGTGGGAATGTGTTACACAGTCTCAGAAAACAAATATACTCTTTTTCTCCATAATTGAATCCTTGCCTCTGCTCTGCCTGATTGCTAAGGGCAGGACTGTCTTCCTGCATTTGCTAATGTTGTTGCTGTAGTCCTAATGATTTAAAAACAGCCTGAGTAAAAGTCGCTCACCTAAATAAAAATTGCCACAAGCCTGTGAATAAAGCCTTCATAAAGTGTGGTAACCTGGCAAGTTCGTAAAGCCATGTGGCCAGCCTTTACAAGGAGCTAAGTTCAAAGCAATCTCCCCAGGCTATAGGTAAAAAGTCAACCACAAAATAGGAAACACTAACTTCAAGAAACTCATAGGCTGCTGAATATAATTAAGGTCAAAACCTACCACAGTTCCTACCTGCTAACTTAAGGCTTAAAATTACCTTTAAGCCCCAATAGAAAATCTCCAGGCTTCGGGAAATATACAAATCTTGGAACAAATAATACAATAAAACAATAAAAATAACAATAATAAACAAAAAACAGATCTGTGCAATTCCTAAAGACTGAGTTATCAGGGTTTTTTTTTTTAAGTTTATTTGTTTATTTATTGAGAGAGAGAGCAAAAGCTCAAATAGGGGAGGGGCAGAGAAAGAGAGAGAGGGAAAGAGAGAGATAATTCTGAGAAGGCTTCACTCTGTCAGCACAGATCCCGATGCGGGGCTCAAACCCATGAACCGTGAGATCATGACCTGAGCCAAAACCAAGAGTCAGAGGCCTAACCAACTGAGGCATGCAGGTATCCCTGAGTTATCAGTTTTAAACATGATTACCTTTCTGTATGAATGTATGTATATGTATGTGTATGCATATATTTCAGTAAATTCATTGAGAAGGAACTAACTGCTGTATATGTAATTAGGAAATAATTTCTAATCTTGAGATCAGACACTTTATTAACCATTCAGGAGAGTATCCATTAGATTTTAAACTGACCTCTGTCATTGCATGCAGTTTACATATAAAAAATAATTTGGCAGATGAATTCTTTAAACCTCCCTGTGATGTAAAAAAGTACACATTTTGTTTTGAGGAAGTAGTCCAAGTTTTGTATACAAAAAGTATTGTACATATATTATCAAGCTTCAGAAAAATTAAAATATATGAAACATTTAAATTTACCTTTATTATGCTGTGTAGAAATTAGTGTTATCTTCTCTTCTTTGATAATCCTGACATTATTAATTGGAGCACAGGCTAAGCTGTTATAACAAAGAATCCAAAAAATATAGAAACTTAAAGAAAACAGATGTTTATTATTTCTTTAATAAGTCCTTACCTCTCCAGAAGTAAGGAGCCTGGATTAGAAGGTAATTCTATAGTCCCAAACACATGACTTCCATCTTTGGGTCCACAGTTGCTGTCTTGTCAAGTACTCGTCACCTGCAACAGCAGGGAATAAGAAGGCAAGAAAGCATAAGTACAATTCTTTTTATGGGCATGACCAAATAGCATTCTTTATTTCCAGTTATACCCTATTGTCCAGAACTCAGTCACACGAGTACACAAGCTGCAAAGGAAGTGGGAACGTAGCCTGCAAATGAAAATCACAGGCTCAGCTAAAACTTGGGAGCTTTAACATTGAAGAACGAGATAATGGATAGATATTGTTTGACTTCTAGTATTTGTCCTTAGTTCTTTATCTTACCACACAATAACCTGTTGTGTTTGCCTTCTCCTGTTGTCAATGACGATATTCCAAAATTACTTTTCCTTCCTTTCTCACACCAAACCAATTTACCATGACCTTAATGGTCAGGTGTAGTGTAATTATTAGACAATATTTTGATGAAGTTCAATTATAAAATGTGAAGATTTAATATCATATGATACTTTCTAGGATATTTTCATTTCAAACAGGAGGATACCCCATACCTTTATTTTACTGGAGCAGACTAAATATTCTAAGACCGAACTTTGATCAAACCAAAATGTGATAATGTATGGACAACATTTCTGTGTACAAAAATTGGGGGCAGTGAATAGGAAGGCATGAATCAACTATAAGGGAACTGACTCCAGTTTCCCACATCCATGCTTCTCATTACCATGAACAGGGATGGCACTTCTTTGAATGAACAGATTCTGTATGTCACAAGTCTTGTCATTTGTCTGTCTTTAGCAGTCTGAGACTGCATATTTTGTTTGCATAAAACATCCTATCTTGGAGGGGCACCTGGGTGGCTCAGTTCAGTTAAGTGTCTGACTCTTGATTTCAGCTCAGGTCATGATCTCATGGTTGCTGAGTTCGAGCCCCACATTGGACTCTGGCCTGATGATAGTCCAGAACCTGCTTGGGATCTCTCTCTCCCTCTCTCTGCCCCTCTCTCACTCTCTCTCTCTCTCAAAATAAATAAACTTAAAAAAAATCCTGTCTTGGAGATTAGCATCTACTCTTTGTCAGTAATAAAGTTAAGGGCAAGAAACATAATTGCTATATAAAAAGCATTACATAAAAGTAATTGCTTAGGACTGTCAGGAGAACATTTGTGTTTTTTCAACAATGCAGTTCCACTTCAGGGATATAAACTTAATATTCCAATATTGAAAATACAACAATGAATCCACAAAGTTATCCAACCTGGAGCTTACATCTACAACAACCTTTACCCTAAGCTATTTTTCAAATGGCCTAAAAATGAAGTGACTGGGTATCAGCAATTACTATGCAACAAAGAAAAAAAAATACCATAAAATAGTTGCACTACTCATTACCTCACCACCAGTAGGGACTCAGCATCCTCTTCCATAGTATCAAGTCACATTTATGTATCATGATTTGGTGTGAGGTAAGTAACAAATTATTTGTTAATATTAATAAAGTGCCAGAATCTGCAAGCCATTTATTATTTAAAAAATAAATTAGAGCATGAAGTTTAAAACTTCTGTTCCTCAAAGGAAACTATAAAGACAATGAAAATATAAGCCACATACTGAATGAAAATACTTATAAATCATGTTTCTGGTAAAGAATTTGTATACATAAAGAACCCTCAGGACTTAGAATTATGAAAAAGAAAACCCAAAAATTTTAAAAATAGGCAAATATTTTAACAGGCATATTACCAAAGAATGCACAGATCTCTGACATACATGTACACAAAATGCTCAAATCATGAATCATTAAAGAAATGCAAGTTAACCACAATTATATACCACCACCTATTAGAATGGCTAACATCAAAATGATTGAATATAATGCTGATGAAGACAGAACACCTGGAACTCTTATACACTGCAAGTCAGAATGTAAAATAGTATAACTACTTTGGAAAAGAGTTGAGCAATTTCTTAAAAGGTTAAACATATACCTACCATATGATCCAATCATTCCTAAGTATTTATCCAAGGGAATTGAAAGCACATGTCCATACAAGTTATATATAGGAATGTTCATGTAGCTTTGTTTTGTAACAGTCAAATATTTGAAACAAACAAATGCTCACCAGCAGGGAAATGGATTAAAATACTGTGGTATATTTATATAGTGAAATGTAACCCAGCAATAAAGAGTAATGACCTATTTATACCTACAACAAGAGGGATGAACAAAATAATTGTGCAGTATGAAAACCCAAATCCCCACCTCCCGCCAAAAAGTATCTTCCTATTTCTTGATTTCATTTGTTTAAAATTTTAGAAAACTCAAACTAATCTCTCATGATAGTAACCAGATCAGTAGTAGCTTGAGGACAGAAAAATACGGTGAAGCAGAAGGGAAGAATTGCAAAGAAGCATGAGGAAATCATTGGAGTTGCTAGATACATTCATTATATTGTGATCATTTTTCAGGTGTATACATGTGCCAACACATGAAATTGGACACTTTGTATATAAAGTTTATTGTATATTACGCCTGAATAAAGATGTCTAAATAAATGAACAAAAGCAGATTTAACAGTGGATTTCAAAATACGACAGAGAAGGGGAGAAATTTCCCATGTGGACATGGAATAGATCATAATCACATGAGCTTCTTTAAGTATGGATTGTAAGTGTGACTATCATCTGTTATATGTGTCTCAATGGAAAAAAAAACCCTGGAACTTCTGTTTTAGGCTGTGTTTGGACTTGAGACCTGAGAGAGAATAAAACATGGCTCCTGTGCTATAAAACTCTCACAAGGAATCGCAGGCAATGCAACTCTTCTCGTTCTACATTTCAATTAAATTGTGAATTCCTGGAGGAACATGGTATTCTAGACTCATAATATATTAGAGAAGAAAGCAATTTAAGTTCATGTAGTCAAGCCTAACTATTTTCAGAAGATGGAACTGAACTTACACATTATCACTCAGAAATATATCAGTATAGTTGTGACCAAATTCCACCTCTTCAACTCCCTGCCCAGAATTTTCTGCATTACATCATTATGCCATTTCCCTTTTACTGAACACTATACCCTGAGTATTGCTAGTCATCAATAGACTTTCTTACAAGCTGATCACCTTAATTGACAAAATGTACAGAAAGAGTCCCTTCGCAGTTATGTTATACTCAGGAGGTTGAGGGACAAATAGTTCACAAGAATAAGAAATAGTGGAAAAACCTGAATCTCCCTGTTTATTACTCCTTCTCCTCTTTCTTTAAGACTAGCTAGAGTTACAAATAAGTACACTGAAACAATTAAGGGCCAATTCTCTACAAACAGTAAAAAAAATTAATTGGGACTGTGGTGGGGAAAATCCAGAAAAAAATGCTAAAATGTCAATTTATGAATTAAGACTATTAGTAGAGATTAAATCAGTCTGGTGAACAATCAGTGGGAGACCTTTGAGAAACTCCATGCTATTTATAGTAGACTCTGAAGCCTTACTGTTCATTTATATTAGGTAACAAAATTACTACTGCAACAGAAGCACTTTGTAGGATCTATGGCACTTGGCAGGAAAAGAGAATTGATTCCAAGCCAAGGAAATGACAGCACAGTATAGCTGCTGCTGACTTGAAGGAATTAAAAAAAGAAGAAGAATGGATAATAATAGATGCATATGGGCAGTGAGGAGAAGTGCAATCAGCTCAGATTAATTATAAGCCCAATACATGTGCACGAGACACATTTTGAAGGAGACCAAGATAAAAGGGGATAGGCATTTAAGGTGACTGTAGGGAATTGACACATACAGGCAAAAAGGAAGCTCTATATTCACATCAGCTAGGACAAAAGACCTGTCACAAAAAGAATGTCATGAATGATTCTGTAAGCGGGAAGAAGCAATCACAGGCCCTGGCACAGGGAGACACTTTTAATCTGCCCAAGGGACTTATTCATAGTTCTCCCTGTCATTCTGTGATGTTCATTTTTCTTAGGCCATCTTGGGAAACATATCATGGTGAGCAGGAGCACTGACGACTTATTAAGGAAACACATTACTTGAAAATATTAATAAAAACATAAACTACAAACTTTAATTTCTAATTGAGTCACATTATCATATCCTAAAGTGACACATTCAATTCACCCATATAGATCATAGTCCATAGTTACATATATGAAAAAAACAAAGCCCACAAAAATTCTGTGCCTAAAAAAGATATCACAAAATCTGTGAACTTTGATCATACAAGAAATATTTATGATATTCCTTAGTTACCATATGACTCTTGATTTAAATTTGATTTCAGTAAGATTGTGTTCTCCAACAGCAGATATACAACAGCAAGTTCTGGTGGGAGGAACACTGTTATAAATAGTTTAACAGTAAGAAAATGTATGTAAAACCAATAAGGTAAATGGGATTCACAAATTATAAGAATGGACAAAATAAATGAATTCTAGAATCAGAGGTCAATTAATGTATAAGCATACATTTCAATATTTCAATCAATCAATCAGTCAATCAATACCAACACATTCTGTGATAGAAGATGATCTATGTTCAGAATGATGACTCAAAATCATTGGAAGAATGAAAATTCATATTTAGTACACTCCACAGCAAAGATATAAAAGTGAAAAGTACATTATAGAAAAACGCCTCCATGCAAAATTATTTTTTTTTCAACGTTTACTTATTTTGGGGACAGAGAGAGACAGAGCATGAACAGGGGACGGGCAGAGAGAGAGGGAGACACAGAATTGGAAACAGGCTCCAGGCTCCGAGCCATCAGCCCAGAGCCTGACTCGGGGCTCGAACTCCCGGACCGCGAGATCGTGACCTGGCTGAAGTCGGACGCTTAACCGACTGCGCCACCCAGGCGCCCCCAAAATTATTTTTAAAATGAAAAAAAGTATTGCCTTGAGCATAGAAATTATTGGGAAAATCCCCTTACATGTAACACCTTATTAGTCATGAGGCATTTTCTAGACAGACCACAGTAAACTCACTGGCAAAGAAAATAAATACATATTTGTCATATCTCTTTTGCTTGAAAGTGAGAGAAATCCAATTAAAATGATTACAGAATTTTTCAACTCATGACCTGAAAGACTAATGGGTATGTCTGTGCTCAAATATGGCTGAATAGAGGTACACAAAGTTGCCAGGAATCTAATCTTAATCTGTTGACTCAATTTCTTTTTGTGTGTGTTTCTTTAACTTTGATTTTGAAAGAGTTTTAGACTTACAGAAAATTTGGAAGAATATTACCAAGAGTTCACATATATTCTTCATTCAGTTTCCTCGAAAATGTTAACAATTTAAGGGCACGTGGGTGGCTCTGTTGGTTAAGGGCACGTGGGGGCTCTGTTGCCCCTCCCCCACTTGCACTGTCTCTGTTTCCCTCAAAATAAATAAATAAACCTTAAAAAATAATAATAAAATAAAATAAAATGTTAGCAATTTAGATAGACATAATACAATTTTCAAAACCAGGAAATTAGACGGGCACCAGGGTGGCTCAGTTGATTAAGCGACTGACTCTTGATTTCAGCTCAGGTCATGATCTCACTCTTTATGAGTTTGAGCCCTGCATTTGCCCTGTCAGAGCAGAGCCTGCTTGGGATTCTCTCTCTCTCTCTCTCTCTCTCTTCAAAATAAATAAATAAACTTAATTTTTTTTTAAAACCCAGGAAAATTTAGTGTTGGTACAATATTATTAATTAAACTACAGACCTTATTTTTAAATTTCACCAAATTTTTTTGCCTAAAATCTTTTTTTATTTTCCAAGACCTAATCCAGGTTGCCATATTGCATTAGTTATTCTGTCTCTTCAAAACTTTCCACAGTCTTTCCTTATCTTTCATTATCTTGAAACTTTTGATGAATACTCTTCACTTATTTTATAGATGTGCCTCATTTTGAGTTTGTCTGACATTTCTTCTTGTCTGATGATTAGGTTAAGTTTCTGAATTTTTGGCAAGAATACCACAAAATATTGATTTATTTTTCCTCTTTAAGTATATAATATTGAGGAAATATAATGCTAATATATCTTATTTCTGGTGATGTTGACCTTGACTGCTTGGTTAAATTTTGTCTGCCAGATTTCTTCATTGTAAAATTAAGATTTCTCCCTTTGTAATTGATAAATGACTTGGAGGAGACACTTCGAGACTATGCTAATATCTTGTTTCTCCTCAAACTTTCACCCAGTGATTTTAGCATTCATCAGTGGACATTGTTAGGAACAGGTATTCTTTGGTGTTTGCCTTGGCACTGTTTCTTCCTCACTAGCTTCAGTCTCAAAGGGATGTGCTGAAGAAATAGTGACTACAGTAGCTCTACTCTTAAATCCAATCAGCTCAACAATCCCAGTGAAAAGAGCATACCTCTTTCCCCTTTTGCAACAGAACACCTAGTGCTAATGGTTTCCTTTGTGTCATGTATTAATAGCTGAATTACCACAGGGATAGCCAAAGGAAAGGCCACTGTCATGGATAAGGCATAGATTATGTTCCCACTTCTGGGGTTGGAGGGTGGGTTGTCCCACATGACCATATGAACTGAGAATGGAGGAGAGATTTCTCAAGGGAAAAAACAAAAAATCAAAAAACCCAACAACAACAACAACAACAACAACAAACAGGATGCTGTACCAGATGAGACAATATACACTGCACAGTCTAAATCACCAGATATCCATTACACCAAGATATAATTAATTATGCTTGGTGTGTTTTGAGATCTAAGCTTGAGAAAAACAATTGTTAAGCCTATCAATACTTAAAAGTATAAGCATTTCAATTTACCTTATTTATCACAATGTGGAAGACTGCAAGTTTTTGGTTATATATTGGAGTATTTCCCAGCCTTTGTATTCACTATAATTTAAGAGTTCCTTCTCCCCTGCCCATGATGTAAACAGAAAAAATAACATAATTGCTTCTACAATTAAAATAGAGTGCTTGATATGGTACATGGCACATAGACAACTGCTCAAAAATATTGTCACTGTTACTGTGATAATTATTGTTATTAAAATATTCAACTTGACACATGTTGAATGCCTGTTATATACAAGACACTACCAGATTATGAGAACTCAACAACAAATAAGAAAAGGTTCTGTGTGCCTGTGTTGGCTTAGTTGGCTAAGCATCTGACACTTGATTTTGGCTCAGGTCATTCATTATCTCATGGTTCTTTGGATTGAGCCCCACGTCAGGCTCTGGCTACAGCACGGAGTCTGTTTGGGATTCTCTCTCTCTCTCTACTCCTCCCCTACTCGTTTGTGAGTGTGCACTATCTCTCTCTGTCAAAATAAATAATTTTAAAAAAGAAAAGGTTTTGATCTTAAGGAGCACAGAGGCTAGTGTGGAGGATAAAATATGTGCAAAAAACTAATACCTCAGGCAGAAGGTAACAAGTTTTTATAATAGATGCATTAGTGCTATGCATATAATAGATATTTATGTGTTTTAAATATTAACTCCCTACTTAATCACCTCTTCAGGTAACACAAAAACAGAAAACAAAGAACCTCATTTTCATCCAGCTTTTTTCTTAAAATATTAGGCTGTTATATACACTTAACCTTTTGGACATAAATTGGATGCCACATTAACCAGTAACTGAAAAGAGCGAAGAACAAATGACTTCATTGTTATTAATGTTTTAAATAAAAAGACTTAAACATCACAACAAATAATTTAGTCAGAATGTTATTTTTCAGCATTTAATACAATAGTCCTTTTATGCACAACAACGGACGTTTTCTCTGCATTATTTTCTATACATGAAAAAAAGTCAAAATTTTCTTATTTCTTTTTCACAAAAGGCTTTGTAATTTAGAAGTTGTTTTTAAAATAAATGACCAGAATGTTGCTAAGCAACGGTGTAAAACAAGTCTTAAATATGAAAACATGTCTAAAATATGAGCATGTAAAGTCTATGGCAATATGTCTGACATTTTTGTATATCCAGTCCATATTATTTTCAAAATAAATATTTTCAGTGTTCTCTTTAAAAAATGAATTATATGTACGTGAGTGTATTCAAAGAAAGTGGATGGATTGAGTGTGAAATAGAAAGCAAAATCTTAACCCAATCGAGTTAGTTTTAAATAACAATTTTTCAGTTCTGAATTGGCCCTGTTAGCCTGCCAAGACAGAATTTTTCTAAATACTTTTGTGTTTTTTGTTGTAAATGTTGAAGCACTTCTAAACAGACAACCATTTGGGTGTTCTGGATCAATGCATTCTGTTCTGGAAATAGAGAATTTTACAGATATTATTTCTGGGAAAATACCAAGACAAGAAGGTATTACCTGACTTGATAGCATGTATTCTAATTTAGAAATTACTACACAATTAATGTAATTTTATTATGAGTACACCACTAAAAATACAGCAATTTATTACTTAATAAATGTACATTTTCACTAATACTACAAGGCCAGGAATATACTTGTCACTTCTTAACCAAAAAGAGAAGACTCACTTTTCATATAAAGTTGTAAGTGGTAAGTTTGGTCTTTTTATGACAGGGAAAGATAAAGTAGGCAGAGAGGGAAACATTAGGATCTGAGTTCCTTGGGTAGGGAAAACACTTATTTTGGAACAATGCTGGGAGTATCTGACCATAGCAAACCCCCTCAAGGGGTAAAGTTCCTCTTAAGGATGTAACAGACACCACCTACTACCCCTCAGGTTCCCCTAAGAATTTGAAAAAAGACCCGACTAAAAACAAGTAGACCATAAAACATATGACCCACAAGGAACAGTAAGGCCATAGAACACTCGTCATACAATGGAAATGAACCAATCAAAAAAGAATGACTAGATATTTAGAGTTACTCAGTCAATAAGGGTAGAACCTGAGAAGAAACAAGGGAGAAAGGAGGGGTAGGAGTGGGGGGCGACCAAAACCTTATAAAATAAAGACCCTTGCCTATAGTCATGGGCATTCACTTTCGAATGCACCCTCTCTGTAAAGAGAGCTTTCATACTATTCTTACTTTCTCATACTGTAATAAACTTTTGCTTGCTGCTTATTTTATTTTGTGTCCACCTCTTCATTCTTTGAAGCAGCAGGACAGTGAACCCCAGGTATTGAGGTAAAAAAAAGAAATCCTGAAACACTTTTAAGCCAAAGGAAGAGGCCCTTGAATTATTTTCCTATGAAATACTACTTTACTTTTACAGAGATAGCTTTCCCATAGGATGAGTTTGGTGACTGATGAAGCGATCACTGTGAGTTGTTGACCACCAACCTCAAGACGCCCCCTACAGTCCTAAGTACAGAATGTCAAGCCCTCACTTATTACAAGTGAACCCTTTCTGCCTCCTTAATCTAAGGATATTTCATTCACAAAAGTCATTTGGACAAGGCAAAATAACTTCCCTTAGAAGGGAAATGCCTTTGGCTAATTATCCTGCTAAGCTACTTTCTATAGAGGGTAAATCCTACGAAGGTTAGTATCAGAAAATACCAAACTATGCAATGGTGATACACTTTTCTGTAAGAAACAAAGATATGAAGTTTTTGTTCTTAGGAGGGAAGTGTATGGAGACAAAGAATTGTGAGAGAGTCAGAACCAGAGAGATGGAGCATGGCAGGGACATCTGTAAGAAGTATCCATTAGAAACTCTCTACTTTCTAACTCTTTCTGTTGCTTCAATGTGCAGCCTCTCTTCTGTCAGCTCCAGCACCCTGCCATCATCTGCTTCTCGAATAGTATTTAATGGAACTATCTTAGTTATGAGTGATTTTTTTGTAGAATATTTTTCTTGATACGTTGCAAATGGGGATAAACTCGCTTCTGGGTTGTTTGAGGGTGAAACAGCATGTACAAAAGCATAAGCCCAAAGGCAGAGTAACCATACTCACAGAAGCTCACATAATGTTAGAGAAAGGGCTTAGGTTTCCAAAGGTTATGTTTGGAGTCTGAGCCTGTCTTAAGTTATTTCAAAGGAACAGGAGACTCCATCCAGAATATATCTGGTTTATTGATACAATAATATAAATGAGTTTGGTGTCTTCGGTTATTTCATCTACTGAAACTGTTGAACTGCCATCCTAAAAAATTGTGTGTAACAAATATAAGCTGTCACATATAAAATCAGGCAGTATTATGTTTTGTTGCAAGAGTGTTTTATGCTTCTTGCATCTTCGAAATGTGGATCACTACTGTTCAAATCAAATAAAACCAATCAGAACTCTAATTTCATAATTATATAATTCTCTAATTATGTTAAGGTCACATATAGATTGCATTTTACAGCACCAGTCTTGGTACTCGTTAATATACTTTATACAAAATATGAACCAACCCAGGGTGCCTGGGTGGCTCAGTTGGTTAAGTGTCTGACTTCAGTTCAGGTCATGATCTCGCAGTTTGTAGGTTCAAGCCCTGTGTCAGGCTCTGTGCTGACAGCTCAGAGCCTGGAGACTGCTTAGCATTCTGTGTCAACCTCTCTCTCTCTCTCTCTCTCTCTCTCTCTCTCTTTGCCCCTCCCCCACTCATGCTCTGTCTCTCTCTCTCAAAAATAAATAAACATTAAAAAATTTTATTAAAAAAATGTAAACCAACTGAAGTAGTGTTTAGTGACTAAAAATAAAATAATAAGATTAGACCCATGACAAAAAAATCAATAAACAAGAAAAATAAGACCCTTATTTATATTATTCACAAAGAAAAAAGCAGCACACTTTTGAATAGAACAGAGTATCCTACTCATACATTTCCTAACACTGGGTGTTCCTTTGTTCTTCTTCTTTCCAGGCCCATGTATTTCCTCATCCAGAAAGCAAAATGATATAGCAAAGATTATTTTTATTCATAAAGCTCTTGCCCCTGGAATCACATTCAAAACTGAAGATAAATTACAAGGAGGAACAATTAACTGAAACATCTTGTCAGAGTACTAAGGGAGTACTCACACCTTCATAGATTACGCATCATTAACTATGTAGTCTAGCAACCAAATCATGTGAGGAAAGATGTGGCAATTTTTAGTATTCTAGCAAATATGACTAATTATGGGGTAGACCTTTACAATTTAATTTAGAAGAAAATTTACCACCACATCTCAGGGTATAGTTTTTTAAATGAGTTTAGTGTAAACTGTATTAATAAAGCAGTATCTTCTACTTGGTTCAATTCTGTGAATTTAGTGTGGCTCTTGGAAACATTTTCAGATACAATGTGTTCTGTGGTAACTGTAACAAAAGAGTTATGTGCATTTAATTTTATAGAGAGCTGTAAAGTTGCTCCAGTGATACTGTCCTTGAGTTTGATGATATGAAAAATAATGCATGTTCTTCCTTGGACATATTTATTGGATATAGCTAAAGGTCTTGGGAATAAACTTTTGTATGCCTATATTAAATCTATTTAGGGAAAGAAAAGACATTTCCCCACGAGGATTAGCAATTTAATACAGAACAGTAGTTTAGCAAAAACCCTACAATGTGTATACTGTAAAACAAGGAACTGGATGCTGTAGGCAGAAATAGAAGGGTTGTATCTAGCAATGCACACATAGGCGCACACACACACACATGCACACACACACATGTACACACAGTACACACTGCACACTTGATATGCTACATGACAGTGCAAGAATAATAGTGATAACTTAAAAGATCATAAGTGATGAACAAAAGTGATGAACAAAAGAATTTCCTCACTGGGAATTAGGTACTACTTTATAAATATCTTCTCACATTAGGATACAGTAGACAAATGGTCTACTACATATAACTTAGAAGAGTAATAATATACAACAATTAGAAAATTTTACCCAGGTCCCATTTCTGTAGGCCACAAATTTGGTTTGAACCAGCTTCGCTGCATGAACTGGGCGTCCTTTATTTGCTTTTATGTTTGTACTTCCAGCTCACTACACACAGTATGACAGTGCTCATCCTTGCTCACCCTATTAGTAAGATTTATCTTTACAATGCGTATCAACTGAATAAAATGACACATACTCTGGGCAGTATTTCCTTTCATTATGCTGTTCCTCTTGACTGTGCAGATTCTAATGGAATTAAAGCAGATACACAGGCCTCAAAATTGCATCAAAAGATGTAACAAATATTTGACCTTGACACCTTCAGTGAATCTCTGACAAAGAATCCGTTATTCCATAATCTCCTTGCAGGGGTAATTAACACCTGTCTTTTTTATTGTTTTATCCCCATTACATGCTACAATAACACACAGTAGGTGCAGAAATAGTTTGCTGGGTTATTTAGGAATTTTTCTACTGGTGAAAAGATGTCAATTCCAAAGAAGTAGAAAGTCATTTCCCAAAAATCTATTTCAAGATTTAAAAAACATCAGATTCACATTTATTCGCACTGAATGTTTAATAAATGAACCATAAAAGATATTCAAGACAATTTCATTTTCTAATTTTGGCAATCTCAACAAAATGCCTTTTGGAACCAAAGGCAAAAGATACCTTCTTGCAGAAATACCATATCAATCGAGTTTCCACTGTTTAGTAGAAGCTCTAATGGCTGAGATATTGTATTAGCCATCTCTTCCCTAGAACTGTTAACTTAAATAGTCAGGGGCTCAATAAGAATTTGAGTGGAGAATGCTTTTTATTAGCATTTTATAATTCACTCATATTTAAGACAATTTCAATTTCTCCAGGGTTGTCTGCCTAATGAATAATAAGAGAATATGTGTGGAAGTCTTGGAAATATTCCACTGTCTTAGATCTGCTGAGAAGAGTATAATGTACTCATAAACTCAGGTGCTACATATCTAAATTTCCATCCTATCAGTAACCTATTATTCTGCTCAGCTGCAATAACACAATACCAATGGCTGGGTGGCTTATACAACATAAATTTATTTTCTCACAATTCTGGAGGCTGGAAGTCCAAGACCAAGGTGCCAACATGATTGGTTTCTGGCGAGGCCTCACTGCTGGGCTTGCAGATGTCACCTTCTTGCTGTGTTGTCACATGGCCTTTTTCTTTGGGTATGCATGGAGAGACAGAGTGCATGGGTGAGCTCTGGTGTCTCTTCCTCTGCTCATAAATATATCAATTCTATTGGATTAGGGTCCCATCCTTATGACCTCACTTAACCTTAATTACCTCTTTATGGTCCCTATCTCCAAATAGAATCACAATAAGGATTAAGGCTTTAACATATAAATTTTGGGTGGACACAATTCAATCCATAACACCACAAGACTTCCCAGTGTGCACTATTCCACCAGAGACCAACTGGTCACTTGGGAAACCAACTGCCTTGGGCTCTCCCATGCTGATAACTGTTGTGGGTCATCCTCATTGTGATAGACACTTACTCAGGATATGGATTTCTTTCCTGCCTTCTGAGATTCAGTTACCAACCACTATCTTGGGGCTTACAGAATGTCTGATCTACAGATACTGAATCCCTGTATCACAGCATCCAATCAGCAGACCCACTTCACAGCAAAGAGGAATGAGAGTGGGCCCATGACTATGGGACTCACTAGTTATTTCTGGCATCTCATCATCTAGAAATAGCCAACCTTATAGAACAATAGAACAGCCTTCTAAAAGCACGGCTGAAGCTCTAGCTTTGAGGCAATATCCAGAAAAGATGGGATGATATCCTTCATGATGTTATGTATGTATGAGATCAGAGAACTCTACTATGATGTTGTGTCCCAAGTGGGAAGATTACATGTCTCTGGGAATTCAGGGACAGAACCACTGAGTGTCTTTAGCATTATTCTTACCATCACTCCTCAAAACCTAGTGGAGAATTTTCATTCTTGTCTAAATCAACTCTGGGATCTCTAGTGTTGGATGTTGTGGTCCACAAAGGGGGGCATATCTTTGCCTGAGGATACAGCAAGGATCTCATTGAACTATAAGTTATGTCTGCTACCAGAAAAATTTTGATTTCTTATATTTAGGATCCAGTAGGTAAGAAGAGAAGTCATTATGGTGGCATAGATAGTTGACTGTGATCATCAGGAAGAAGTAGGGATGCTTTTACACAATGGAGGTATGGAGAAATACATATGGAACCCAGATGATTCATTTGATCCTTCTGGTATTACCTGACCCCACTGCAAATGTGAAGAAGCACATACAGTGACTCTCACCGGAGGAGGGTATAATTATCAAGGTCTCAGACTCCTCAGAAATGCAGGTTTGAATCCCCAAATTAGACCATCCACTAAGACCTGATGCAGTCATAGCTAAAGGTGAGGAGTGTTTCGAAAGGATGGTAGAGAAGGAAGCTCAGATGTGGCCTCTAGATCAACAGCAGGGACATTGACTTTTGTTCATGCTACTAACAATAGTCCTCAGGTTTTTTTCCTCAGGTTGAGAGACCCACAAGGGCATGAGGAGATGCTCCTGGAATGTACATGGAGAAATAGATGTGTGCTGCATAATGGGTAAATCTTGGTGACCCTGATAATGAGCCACACAGAACATAACTGACAGCCCACCAGCTATGTCTCTGATCTGCCACTGCACTGAAACTTTTAGACTTGCCCTATGGCTTAAAATTTTGCGTATTCAATTCTTTTCACTCCTTGCACTCCTTTACTGGCATCAGACCTGTGTCACGATGTGAAGATTTTCTCAGTCTTCTCCAGTTCTCCCCGCTTGTCTCAGCCTAGGTGTTTCCTGCAATAAATCTCTTGCATGTCTAGTCTCATCTCTGCAGCCACTTCTAAGGAGACCTAAAGCAAAACATAAGGATATAAAGACACGAAGTATCTAATTATAAAGGAGAGACATCATAAGAGACTATAAGAAAACAACTAATTATTAATAATTTAGAGATTATGGGGATTTTTATATTTTCATAAATACTCTTTACAAAATAGTCTAGAGTGAGCAAACATTTTTGTAATCATAGAAAGCAAACAAAATAGAGGGGTCCCTGGGTGGCTCAATCTATTGAGTGTTTGACTCTTGATTTCAGTTCAGGTCATGATCTCACAGTTTGTGAGATTGAGCCCCAGGTCTGGCTCTGCACTAACAGCATAGAGCCTGCTTGGAATTTTCTTTCTGTCTCCCTCTCTCTGCCACCTCTCCTCTTCTCTCTCTCTCTCTCTCTCAAAATAAACAAACAAACAAAAAAATAAAGAAAAGCAAACAAAATAGAAATACTCAGAGAAGGACTGAAGGGTATGTCCAAAGGCAGTATGGGCAGGAGATTTCTCAGTAGAGTGGAAAGAAGATCCTAGGAGACACTTTCAGAGCAACAGACATCACAATCTGCCTAGTCTGTGATCCAGGCAAACAGCAAGTAGAACTGTGTCAACCAGCTTCTCTGCTGAGAGCAAAAGAAAATGTCGGTCCTTCTCCCTTTTTGATAGCCACAAAGGCCATTTGTCAGATTACCTGTAGTCAAAGCCCAGGTCCACACTATCTCTGAGCTCTTGGCCTCAGTCTCCTCATTTGTAAAATGGGACTAATAATAGTACTGCCAAGGAAGTTTGTTTTAGGATTAAATGAGATAATACATCAATGTGTTTAGAAAAGTGTCTAGCATGTGATGTGAATGCAATTAATATTATTGTTTTCAGTATGATTTTTCACAACTATCTCTCATGTACTTTGTATAAAATATGAGGTTAAATCATAAAATAACTTTTCCACCAGATATGTAGTAGAACAGGAGTAAAGACAAAATAATATGGAGTTTGGAAGGCAAATCTCATTCTAATGATTTTCTGATTTATATGACCACATTGTGCAACTCTGGGTTTCAAGGGTTTTGAAACTAACTTTAAAATAATGCAGATAAGCAAAATGTATATACAATAATACCTTGGTTTGCAAGCATAATTTGTTCTGGAAACGTTTGTGATCCAAAGCACTTATATATAAAAGTGAATTTCCTCATAAGAAATAATGAAACTCAGATGATTTGTTCCACAACCCAAAAATATTAATATAAAAATGATTACAATACTGTAATATAATAGAAAATAATAAAGAAAATACAAAATATAAAGACAAGTAAACAAATTAACCTGCACTTACCTTTGAAAACTTCTGTGGCTGGTGTGAGGGAGATAAGAGAGAGGAGGGTCATTGTGTAGGATGACTTTCACTATCACTAATGGACGTTGAGAACAGTATAGTATTAATAAATTCTTGTCTTATACTGTATTTCATGTAACTGGAAATAAGGCAGCAGAGAAAAGGGTCTATGTCTGCAGGCAGCCTGACCTAGAAGGAAGCAAGGCATTCCTAAACTTACTCTTGTACAGGAAAGCAAAGGACTGTCCATAGATGCTTTGAAGTGACAAAAAATACACTAGTGCCAGTCATGGCACCTTCCAAGGTTCTGAAAAATCAGTTTTTTGCCAAACACTTCAGCCTGAGACCGAGCATCCGAGCGAGGGATATGATCATCCACAATCCCACAGAGAGAGAGAGAGAGAGAGAGAGAGAGAGAGAGATGGAGGGAGACAAAGAGAGAAAGAGAAAAGAACCATTGGCTCAGTTGTCATCCTGTGACGTTCGGCATTTCACATACTACTTGTATTGCGAGATGTCACTTGTTCATCAAGTTAAAATTTATTAGAAATGTTTGCTCATCTCGCAGAACACTCACAGAACAAGTTACTTTGCAATCCAAGGTTTTACTGTAATTTTCAATTAGAGATTTAAGTAGAAAGTACACAGTGTTTTCAAGTGAAACCATCGTGCTTTGCCAAATTAAAAAGTAAATCTTACAGAATGACCTATTGGCCATGCATTTGAGCTTTTTAAAACTAATGAATATATTTCACAGATACCAATTTTCACATAGGAAAAAAAAAACCACTGTCACTGAATGAAGAAAATTTCAACATTCACAGTCCTTATCCAGCTTCTGGAGAGTAGGGGAAGAAGACATTCCCAGGAAGACTGTCCACCATCTTGGTAAAGCACAATCGAGGTTTATAACCAGCATTGTTTGTATAAGCTGTTGTACTTCATTTTTATTACATTCGTTAAAATCATAAGAAAAAGTGCTGATTGAGAAATTACTGGGCACCAGGTTCTGTCAGTAAAACAGAAGATAGGGCAGTCAATATGACAAACTGGCTTACTCCCTCAATAAGCTTGTGTTCAACCAATGGAAACCAAACAGTAAATAAGGACACAAATAAATAAAATTAATATAAGATGTATACAATAAACAAAAGAATGGTGTAATGAGATGATTGGGTGGGAACATGGGAAAATAGTCTGTTATAGACACTATAGACTATTGTTCATTAAAAAGCCTCTTTCTTAAAAGGTGTACTTAAGCCAAATTTGAATAAAAAGAAAGAGTCAGACATTTGAAGATTCTAGGGGAAATTTTCATGAAAAGGAAGGAGGAAATGCAATACTTGGGAAGGAAGTAATATTGGTTGCTAAAAGAATAAAAAGAAAATTGGACCCTGAGAATGAAAGAGAAAATGTAGGAGGTGAAGACAGAGGAGCAATCTGATTAAATGTAAGTTCCAGGAATGTTTTTTTAAATTATAATATACAATAACCAGCAAGCATAAACTCATCCACATTGCAATGAAACAACATAGAGTTTTTAGAGAAAAAAAATGGAGGAATCATCAACCATTATATTACATGGAAAAAAAATTAATTGTAAAGACAATGTCAACTAAAGTAGATGTCTGACTTTCTTTTGAGAAGCTATTGATCTACCAAACATTTTAAGCCTCAGAAGTTTAAAGAAACCTTGACTTGCTCATGTTGTTCTTCTCTTCACTCCTATCTGTATGGAAGAATGGTAAATTCCTCTCTACTTTAGAAATGTCTAGGTTTAGAAGATCAATTATTTCTTCAGGAAGTCACATCTCACAGGACTATTCTGAGCCTGGTAAGAAGGAGAGATTGAAGAATGTCAGCATTTGCAGCCATACTTAACAAGTTTTCTGCTAGTAGACACAACCTAATTCCACTCCATGCATTTGTACTGCAATGTGCTTTCAATAAATGTCACCATGTACTCAGGAAACAACTCTAAAATTAATCCCATCTGTGGTAATATGTCTTTGCACTGGACAGGATAAAGGCTCCCATGAAATTTTACATGATATTTAAATATCAGATGTGGCCATTCAATGTAATTAGGAACTTGTTAGTTGCAGGAGTTTTGACTTATGTATAATTTATTTATATGTTTTGGTCCATAAAGTAGTTTTAAGGAGATATACAATGAAAGACAGAAATGATATAGCTAGGTAAGATTAAATTCTAAAATGAGAAGAAAAATGAGGCAAAGAGAAAATAAGGATGGAGAAATAAAATGGAGCCAGCATGAACTTAGCACAAATAAATAAATACTATTAAACTTTTGGAGGGTTCACAGATTGGCTCCAAGCTTTCCAGAAGAATGACATGTATTCAGTTACATTCTCAGTGTCTGAAAACAAAAAAAAAAAGTAGTTTCTCAAGGAAAGCTATAACTTTCTGGTTCTGAGGTCAGAGTAAAATGTATCTTGTGGATACTTATAAAAGACCCTCTTTAATGCACTGGGTGACATCCTCAACAACATTCTTATGGTAAATGTAAGATTCATGGCATTGTTTTTATAAGGAATTAGATGAATAAGTCTTTCATATCTACACATGCAACAATAATATTTCCTATTTCTTATTTTAAACTGTTTTCAGCATTGAGAATAAACAAGCAGCTTAGACTGGGCTTGCAAGAGGTTGAAAAAAATGTCCGTGAACAGACTCCCAAGCTCTCTAATCACTCTTTGCTCAGATGGACACTTAAGCAAAGAAAGGTGAAATGATATCATTGTATTTATTGAATCTGACTAATTCGAGGAGAGAAATGATTGGGATGCAAAGAGATGTGCAGGAGAAAAAATGTACTTTTATAAATCTCTATTATTGGTGGATGAGAAAGTTATGGCTCTGAAACAGCATAGAAAAATGTCCTAAGGGTGCATGGGACCAAGTACATTTCTCTTATAGAAGAGATTCTGAATTAGAAAACAAAACAAAACAAAGCACATAAATTTTCATATATATATTTTTTGGGTCAAGGACTCCTTTAAGATTCAGATGAAAACTATGCATTGGGAAAAGGCACTCACATTCTACTGTAGCCAACAACTTTCAGCCCACCCTAATTTTAGAAAAATTTTGACGCCGACATTCTAGAGCAAGGGAAAAAAATCCCAGGAATATTTATTTTCTTGGTTTATCAATCTGAAAAACAAGAAGCAACCTACCAAGTTACAGGTGCATACATATGGAACATATTTTGCCTAAAGGTAAGAGTGTCTTAGTGTGTAAGTGTGTACTAGTTCGAATTGAAATGACAACAGATACTCAGTGGCGACAATAGGTCTGAGAAGGATATTGGCAAGGGCTGTAGGAAACTCTAAAAAGTATATTAATGGGGATGAGTAGAGAATGATTGGGGGCATCCTTGGCAGTGACCACGACATTGACACAGCACAAGGGAGCAGAATTTGCCTCGACAGGGTATCTTAAGCCTTTGTCTTTGCAATGCCAGGAATTCAAGTACTAGGAGGCACATAGAAGAAAGGGTAGGCAATGACATTATCCCATCTTACATTTGAGAGTGTAGAATGAGCTGGCTGGGGTATGTGAACAGAGAGGAAGATGAGAAGAATGGTTAAGATAATTAAATGGAGGAGCATAAACTCAGTCTTTAACCTAAAATCAAGTTGTTGATGTGTTCTATTGTGCTATTTTAAAAATTAGTTTCCCATATGTAAAATTCATATATCATATAAATATCTACATTTCTGGCTTCACAAAAAGAAAACACCAAAAACAAAACAAACAAACAAACAAAAAGCCCCAGAAGATCTGGAAATGCTTGACTCCAATTTTTGCATGCAACAATCATTCCCTCACAGCACCAAACCTTGTTTTCCCAACACTGAGACAAAATTATCTTCAAGCTTGAGCAGTGTTCCTTTCCAGTAACTAGGCTGCCTACTTTGTTCATTTATATTAGATAATATATATGTATATTAGATAATATAGACTCATACCTGTAGTTATTTGAGTTTGTAACCTAGCCCCCTCTACCCCTTGAACTAATGTATTATATTTTATTCACTTAATATGGCAGCATGAGGATGCACCCTGCAGACCTCCAGGTCTAGGAAGCTTAATTGGCCAAAGGCATTGGCTGCTACACTCTGAAGACACCACCACATTTTTCACCAAGGCCATACTCACTGGCTTCTCCCTGAACACACAGGGATCCTAAAAGGCCTCCAAGACTCTGATGATTCTGCTGAAACTTCTAAGATAGTGGGGCAGACTAGGATGCTTCCATACAACTTTCTTTAGTAAGGGTCAGACTTACCTCTCCCAGGTTTCTCCAGCTCCCTCACATATTCTGTCACAGAGGCATCTCCTCTAAGAAAATCCTTGCCTAACTAAGCCCATCTTATTATCTACTTCTTATTACGTCTAGACTATAGAAGTGGTATCAGAATTACAGTAATCTGAGAAAGCGGGAAGTAAGTTTTGGATTTGGGACTGGCTCGTCATCACCCCAAGAGTGAAGGGAATGTCATTCTGGTTGATAAATGAGGCATGGGTGATCCCTAGTTCAAAGTGGCAGTGTAATTGCTAACAATTTTACGTGTAGTGACTTGAAAAAAAAAAAAAAAAAAAAACGAAAGAAGAAATCAGCCCCAATGGAGAAGAGTGCCATGGCAGGTGACATGAATGAAGGCAATGAAAAATTTAACAGGGTGGGGGGGATGCTTACAAAGATAGTGGAGTTGCCTGGGTACTGCTATATTGTACTGCTGCCCTGTGGAAAAATAATGAGAGACTCAGGCTATTAACAAGCAGTTAATGGCTAAGTTCTAGAGCCAAGAGCCTCTGCAATAGAGAACCCTATTATCTGCAGTAGAAGGACAAACACAGTCAAGCACCAGGTTGAAGATTGTTAGAGTACAAAGCTCCAGAGATATTAGAATGCTCAATTAAGGCAAGTATGTTCTACAAAGTTCAGGGCCTGGTATAGAAAACCTGAAATGCTAAAATATGGTTCAGAGACATCTGAATGGAGATGCCTGACCCACTCAAATTCTCAGGTCTAGCAGAGGGTTGACCCATGCTTCTCTGGTAAGAGCCGACCCATGCTTCTCTGGTAAGAATGAGCACTTCACTCTGCTATAATATGCTGCAGGAGCCGCTCTGTCAGGAAGCGTCAGGTGTCCTTCCGCCTTCTCTGGTGGCCACTAAGCTGACAACCAGAGTAAAATCCCAGTATAACTCAGCTGGGGATGTGCTCAGTCTGATAAGGTAGGATAGAGACTATATACAATAAGGAATTATAAGAATTAGCTGGCATTTATCAACAGGAGCCTGAAGAGTCCTCCTGGGATTAGATTTGAAGTGTGTTTAATTAAGAGTGCCAGAATGTAAGACTGAATAAACAAGAATTCATTGACTTGGAAAGGTAGAGCATTTTCTTGGGACATGAGATTTAAAACTCTACCAAGGACACCATCAGATGAAGGAAAGTTGTAGTGGAGTGGTTCATAGAAGCCTGGGGAAAAAATGATAGCCAACTCTAAGTGAAGTAGAAATGCCTGAGTTTCCCTGGCAGATGATTGAGAAAGGAATTAAGAGTCTAAGAGAAGTGGGAATGCTGGAATGGATATATTATGTAAAGACAAAGGACCCACCAAACCATTCTGATCCAGGAGAGGGTCCAAAGAATACACAATTCACCAAATCCTACAGGCATGTGTGGTGACAGGAGTACCATCCTTGATAGATCTTCTCTAAGGCCCAGGGAAGTAGATGTAGAAGAGGAGATAGATCAGTGAGCTGCTGTCATTAACATTCTTGGGCGAATAGGGACCTCAGGGTAATAGATGCTATAGGTAGTACTTAATATTCAGAAGCCAAGAGACAGTAATTACTGTTTGACAGTAAGGTCAGGGGAGCAAACAAGGGGACTTTACCTGCAGAAAGTTGTGAAGATGATTAATAGACCATGATGTCCCTAAAAAAATACCCGGGCAGTTAACAAATGTGGAAAAAGTTCAAGCTGAAAAGAATGGCAAAACAGGACGATGAGTCTCAACTAAAATCACAATTCCTTGCTCAGTTTCCATACCTGAGCCCATTTTCATATCTGGAGCCTACAAATTGAAGAAGTGTTCCAATCTCTGGGAAGAATAACCTGGCAACACCATGGCAAGTATGTAACATGGAAACTCTCCAAAGGGAGTTACATATGACCATTTACTCAGATACTGTAGCCTAGTTAAAGGGAAATAGCCAGACTTCTCAATAACTATTAGACAAATGTTCTGAGATGACTTTGACACCTAAAGACTCGTAGTTTTATCACAGTCCTTTTTGCTAAAGTCTATAGAAAACAGGTAATGAACAGAATCCTGGCAAAATTCTAAAATACTGTGTGCCCACTGGGTCCAGAAACCCAATTCAGTGTTTGTTTTCCCAGTCCTTGAGGGAATAGTGGAATTAGTGTAGAGTCCATAAGAGTCCCTAGTCTAGAATAAGAGCTATAATATTAGGAAAGGCCAAAGGGAAATCTCTGGAACTGTCCATTTTCCAACCATCCACTGCCAGCCAAGATGGAAAATTAAAACCAATATCATGTCCCAGCAGTTATAGCAGAGATAAGTGCTATCATTAAAGACTAAAGATGAAGGGCAGTGCTCCATATTATACCTTAACTTAATTCACAGACTAGCCCCTGAAGAAATGGATACTGAGAATGGCTGTAGACTATTTCCGATTTAATAAAGCAGTACTGATAACAGGGACTGTTCTGCTCATGGTTTCATTGCTGGAATAGATTATCAAAACCACAAGTATATGACTGGTGGTTGTTAATTTGGTGAATGTGTTTTTACCATTCTAATTAGAAAAGAAGATAAGAAATCACTGCCATTCATATGGAATAGACAATTTTCACTTGCATATTTGCCTCAGGGCTGTGTTAATTGTGTTATCCAGTGTCATAACATAGTCTGAAGAGACCTGTATCACCTAGACATTCCACAGAACATCTCACTGATCCATTACATTGATGAGCATCATGTTGATTGAACAGGATGAGCAGAAGGCAGTTAGTAGTTTAGAGGCTGTGGTAAGACACATGTGTTCCATAGTAATGAGAAATAAATGCTAGAAAGTTTTAGAGACAGGAAACTCCAGTAAAATTTTCAGGAATCCTGTGGTCAGAAGAATGTTGTGTTTTCCCACAAATTCAAATACAAATTGCTGCATTTTGAATTCTCTACAGAATAAATGAAACATGTAACTGTAGGCTACACTGAGTAGGGCCTGGAGCACAAAAGGATGCTGTAGCAGGTCCAGAGTTGATACAGTCTGCTCTCCTGCTTACATTATGTGATCCGGCAGATGTTATGGGGTTGGAGACGTCCATGATGGGAAAGGATTAAATGTGGAGCTTATAGCAAGCTCTCATGGAGAATCAGATGTAAACCACAGGGACTCTGAAGCAACACCGTGTGGATAATCGTATGCCTTGGAAAAATAAGTCTGAGGACCTGATAGAAAAGAAATGTTTGACCAAGGGGACTTTCAGTGAATATGCATCCAGAGCTACTTACGATGAGTTGGCTTCTTTCAGAACTGCCAAGTCATAAAGTTAAACACGCCTAACAGCAGCCCATCAAAACAATGAAAATAACACAGCTGGGATCAAGCCCAAGCTGCTCTAGAGTAGCCCCAGTGACAGACATGAAGAGTACATATGGATACCAAAATGATGGACTCCACCTCTCAAAGTAAATTTACCTACTAATACGTCTGAGTGTCTCACTTGTCAACAACAGACATCAACACTGAGCTCTCAAAATGGCATTATTCTCTAACAAGGCTAAGCAGCCAGTGAATGCCAAATTGGCTATATTAGCCTCCTTCCATCCTAGAAGGCCCAGCTATTTGTCCCCTCAGAAGGAGATACTTACTGTGGGTTAGGTTTGCTTTCCCTTCCTGCAGAGACTCAGCCAATACCACCACCAAGAGGCTTATAGAATATCTAGTTCTTAAGCATGGAATCCCACATGACATAGTTTCTGGTCAGGGCACTCACTTCACATTAAAGTTGTGAGAGTGAGCCCATGACCAAAGAATCCACAGGTCAAATCTGAAACCTCACTATCCAGAAGCAGCTAATCTCATGCAATGCTACAACAGTCTTCTGACTGTTGTAACTGTTGTTATAAGTGAAAGCGCTATGAAAAGACAATACATTATCCTTCAAGGTAATGTAGTCATTAAATCATGGACCACGGTATAGGGCTGTAATAGGAAAGCTACATATAGGTCCTTCCAGGAAGCAGGAGTTATCCCACTTATCATCCCTTCCAAAGACACTCTGGAGAATTTTGTGCTTCCTGGCCCCATCCCTCTGAGCTTGTCAGTGCTTGAAGCCTCAGAGCCCAGAGGAGGCACAGGTTCATCAGGAGATACCACAAGGGGGCTATTGAATTATAAGTTGCAGCTGCTGTCAGAGCTTTAGGCTTCCTCTCGCAAGGAATCAACGGCAAAGAGAGGAGTTGGCCATCATCTTTGGGATACTGACTCCAATCAGCAGGAGGTGGAGCTGCTTTTACACGGTGAAGACAGAGAAGAATCTGTGTGGAGATCAAATGATCCACTTGGGGCCTTTTGGTGCTCAGTGTCTCACTGTTACTGTGAACAAACACATAAACCAATCGTAAATTGAAAAGGGTGTCATTACTAGGGCTCAAAATCTCTACTAACCTGAAGAAAAGCAACATATGGTAATGGCCTATATCATAGTGGAACTGATCTCTAGTCATACTGGATCCCTTTAATCCTCTGACCTTATTCTGATCTCGCACTTAGTAAGCATTTGCCCTGTACCTGATATGTTCTTTCTTAGGAAATTTACCCAAGTGTTTTGGTTTTTTCTTCACCTCATTCTGTCTTTGTTCAAATATCACTTTCTTAGTAGGAGCCCTGTGACTGCCCTATTTAAAACTTCACCATTGCTTCCCAGTTATCTATACTTCACTCTGGCTTTATTTCTCTCTATGACACGTAGCATTACCTAAAATACAACATAATTCACTTTTTCTTTGTGTATTGTCTATCGCCTCTCGACCTTTAAAAAGACTGAGACTGGATGGCCTGGGTGGCTCAGTCAGTTAAGCATCTGACTTCAGCTCAGGGCATGATCTCACATTTCATGAGTTTGAGGCCTGCATTGGGCTCTGTGCTGACAGCTCAGAACCTAGAAAGTCTGCTTTGGATTCTGTGTCTCCCTTTCTCTCTGCTCCTCCTGCACTCAGGCTCAGTCTTTCTCTGTCTCTCAAAAATAAATAAAACATCAAAAAACTTTTTTTAAAAGACTGGGACTTTCATCTGTTCATACACTGCTGTATCTCCATCCAATAGAACAGGGCCTGGTGCACTGTAGATCATTTTGAATGATGTGACAAACAGTTATCATTATAGGCAGCAATTTTTTTAGTGTGAAGTGACATAGGGGGAAGCTGGATTGCAATGGCATTGCAGTGTAATAGACACTGATAAAATAGCATCATCATCATCAACATCATATTATCTCAACAACTGACATTTATTAAATGCTTATTAATTATTGGCTAGATACTTTACAATCTGTTTTACATACATTAGCTTATTTAATCTTCCAGACTCTGTGACATGGTTTCAGTATTATTCCCATTTTTTTTGTACAGCTTGGAAAGGTTAAATATCTTAATCAGGATAGAGATAATTGGCAGAGATGTTATTCAAACCATTTCTGACACTAGAGCTTTAATTCATTACCTGAACTCTCTGATGAACTCAGAAATCAAAGAGAATAGTTTTAGAACTTTGTAGAAATGGAAAAGGACAGAAAACTATTAAAGTAAGCAATAAGAAATGTAAGCATTTAGGGGCAACTGGGTGGCTCAGTCGGTTAAGTGTCCGACTTCAGCTCAGGTCATGATCTCATGGTTCGTGGGTTTGATCCCTGCATCAGGCTCTGTGCTGACAGCTTGGAGCCTGAAGCCTGCTTTAGATTCTGTGTTTCCCTCTTCTCTCTGCCCCTCCCCAACTCTCTGTCTCTCTCTCCCTCTCTCTCAAAAATAAATAAGCATTAACAAAAATTAAAAAAAATAAATATAAACATTTCTTATTTTAAAAGTGTGATTTAATAAAAATATGGATAGTATTTTTAAAGAAATCAGAAAAAATACCAAAATTAAAAAAAAGGAAGCTTTATGCTACACCCTAGATATACATCATTGCCTTTATTGAAAAAAATAAGCAATGACTATGCTCTTCCATCCATCTTTAAATCAATTTTAATGAAAGCTTAATGAAGAGATCTTAGTGATATTACAGCAGAATCATCACAAAGACAGGTAATAGCAATATTCTAAGTCCAGTAATGAAAAACAGAGATTTTATGGAGGAATAGTAATAATATGTGTTTTAGAATTTTAAATCACTAGCTTTAGCCCATACTATTCTCACACACACACACACACACACACACACACACACACACATTCATGCACCAAATGGCAGTTTATTGTGCTTTTTCCAATTTGTCTTTTGAGGTCTAATTGAGACTCAGGTGCAGGAAATCATAAAAAAAAATCTGTTATCTCATAAGCATAAAGCTAAACATTTATTTAAAAACATTTACTTTTTAAAACATTCAAATTCCAAGGACAGTTCTTTCTGTTGCTTCAATGAAAAGTAGGTGAAAACTCTACAGAAAAGTAGAAAATTATAAAAGAACTGCATATATGGAAGGCACTTAGGTCAAGGCTAAGAAACAATGGTAGATATATGGATTTGTGTACAGACTGACCTCTGTTAATATGAAAATAAAGGACACATTGCCTTTGAAAATTCTCATTGCATTTGTTGTTTTTATCTATATTTTCACTTTTGCTGAAAGAAATCTTCACTACATGAAAAATTAAAAGAAACATTTATTGTGCTTTGCTGTGCACATAGAATTTTAATTTACCATACTGCTACCTCGTATGTTTATTACACACACACACACACACACACACACACGCACATATTAATTTTTAATTAATTAAAAATTGTTTAGGTGTTGTTAGGTTTTCTTGTAAACATAAACAAGAATTTTTCCTTGCCCTGAAAGGCAGATAGTGGAAACATACACATACCCTGAAAATTGCAATACAATGGGAGAAGTGGTATGGAAATGGGTAGGACCTATTCCCCGGGTCCTGGATGAAAAATTGCTGATTTCCAAGGAAAGATTCACAGACGATGTACATTTCTAGGAGTGAAGGATATTAAAGGACAAATGTTAGTCATGAAAAATCTTGAGGGACTCAAGAGTCTCAATATGACAGATACTCAATGGGGCCAGAGCACGGGTCGCGCGCAATGAGGTGAGGGGTAGAAGATGGGATTAGAAAGTGAAGTGTGTGCATCAAGTAACATAGGGAAAGTAAAGCCTATTGTAAACAGGAAAACGATGTCATCAGTCTTGTTATACAGGAGACCAGTACATAGTATGCAGAGTGTACTTGAGTTTTTAGAGATGGAAGGCAGAAACAGTATATGGTAAGGTATGGTCTAAACCAACTTGTGACAATTAATCTAAACTAATGTAGGACTTGTTTGGGCTGGTATAAATAGCAGTGAAATTAGGCAGATGCTATGCATAGGGTTCATAAATGCATTTATTGCCTGATACTCTTCTTTCTTTACACATTATGGAAGAGATGTTAACAGCACAATTCCCTCAGGCATTTAAGTTTGTGAGATCTGCTCTAAATTTAGGAGTAGCAGAAGAGTTGCAGAGAAAGAATCAGGTAAAGCTGGTTTTCCAATAAGATGTTTGCGATGCTGTCACCAGTACTAACGTTTTAATGTTTTTCATAGTTGAGAAAAAGATTTTTGAGTAATAGAATTATGAATGTCTGTGACTATAAGTTCATTTTTAATTGTAAGGGTTTCTATGAAAACTGCTAGTCACAGTGTTATATGTGTTGAAGATTATCAATATTTCATTATATATCATGCATTTTCTTCTTGGGTTCATTATCGATGTCCCCCAATCCTACACAAAGTACTTAGCATTTAATGTGTAAGTCACATTCTCTGGAAAACAATTATGAGAAGAAGCACAGAGAGACATATCACAATCAATGAACCAATTTCAGGTCAGGCAGTGAAATCCAAATATACGAAATCAGTTCACAACTTGAAGAAGACAATAGAAAGCCTGATGTAAGTTCATTTTATGATAACTACTCTGTACTCCCCAGTGAGAAACAGTTGAGAACTGTGGAGGTCATCATTAAAGGCACAAAATTTCATTCATCATGCACAAATTTTTAGAGATATTGATTTGATGGAAAAATTCCACAGCGTATTTTGAAACCAGAATCTTCCCCCAAATAGCTTGTCCTATCAATCCAAGGCAGAAGTGAAATGAAGCAAACGCTATAATTCTGTGTGTGATCTCTAAACTGACAAAACAATTACCCAGTTATTTTCTGTGAGATCTATAACTGCAAATGCCAAAAAAGTGCTTTGTGTTTGGGTCCTTTTGCTCTTCTATGGGAAGAAAAAAATGGACCCACATTCCCATTAATATTTCTGCCTTTAACAAATATTTACTTTGACAGTACTGATGAGAGAATTAAGGTGTTTTAGAAAAAAAATTGTCTTTCACCAGACATGAGATGAAAACATTATTTCAACCTAAATTAAACTGCTAATTGTACACATTATTTGTTCTAATTGCAAAATCCCTTATGTGAGGGAGATATAAAAATACGTAAGTTGGAAGAAAAAGGATGAGGTAGCTAGGAGCTAAGACAATTTGGCATACAAGATAACTAGATCTATGGCATAATTAAATGCTTTTAAAAGGGACTTTAATGAGACTGACTTCTTAAAGTTAAAAAACATGAGTAATTATTCAGTAGGTCACTACTATAAAGTCAGTCCTTATAATTTGTTCATAAACCTTGATTACATAGTGGTTCTTTTCTCTATTCATGAAATAACTGATTAAACCCTCACTTCACTTTACATAGATATTACCTAAAATAGCAGACATCTACCATTGTAAGGCTTTAAAGGGCTTGTTATTTCACAATTAAAGAAGCTGACATGTAGTTTCCTGAATGTTAATACTTCATATTTATTGAAGGCTTCTTCTATGGCCAGCACATTACGTGTTCTATATCATTAAAACCTCATACCAACCTCTGACCCAGTTCCATTTTTATCCCCACTTTACATGGGAAAAAATTGAAGTTCAGAAAACTTACACAACCTGCTAAAGGCCACCAAAACTTAAAAATGACACATTTAACATTTAAATTTATACAGTTTAACTAAAAAGCCTAAATTCTTTTCAATTTTTTAATGTTTATTTTTTGAGAGAAAGAGAGAGACAGAGTGGGATCAAGGGAGGGGCAGAGAGAGAGGGAGACACAGAATTTGAACCAGGCTACAGGCTGTGAGCTGTCAGCACAGAGCCAGATGCAGGGCTCAAACCCACGCACACAAGATCATCTCCTGAGCCCAAGTCAGGCGCTTAACCAACTGAGCCACCTCGACACCCCAAAAGTCTAAATTCTTAAATGCTATATCATACTACCTCCCATCTCATAATGTAAATTACAACAAAAAAAATTCAGTAGCATGAGAAATGTAGAAAAATGCTGCTGATATTTGAAATCTATCACAAAAAATTTTCAACTCTTGATTAACATGTACCACCAAAAAGACTCGTGAATGACAGTTTTTACTTAAAATTAACATTCACTTGTTTATTTAGTAAACCTATGAGCTAATTAACTAATTGGGAGTTATGATTTTCATTCATAGATCTGTCTCTTACGCCTCATAGCAAGTTCATTTTATAAAAAGGAAAGCAAATCCATTTCTAGTTTTATTCTTTTCATTCTATGTTCATCCAACAGCTTGGTTGTTTATGCCTTTTTAAGAATTTGAGTTAACTTACACAGTTACACATATGCAAAATACAAGCATTTTTATAAATGAGGCAATATCTACCAAAGATGTGCAATTAATTTTGAATAATTAAGGCCCGAGGAGCAGGAGAGTGGACACCACACACTTTCTGCAGAGCCCTGTCTTGCTGGATCCCACTCAAAGCTTATGGGTGAGGGCATCAGAGCAGCATACTGAAATGTGGCCTCTACACCAACATCCAGAGAGGTTCTGTAGGTGCTGTGCCTCTTTATTCATGGGTGAGTGGTGTAATGTAGAGAAATGTACCTTTCTCTTTAAACAGAGTCCCCTGACATGCGGCAGATGTCTCAGCCTCTAGAATCAACACAGAAGTGGCAGGCTTCTAAGTTTCATGGAGTTTATCTCTCATTCTCTGGCATTCATATGTTACTAATCCCTTGGGTACTCCCTACTTTCTACTTACCACATCCAGTGAATCTAGGGGCGGAGAGAAAATAGAGAAAAGCTGGTACACTCTACAGGACTATTCTCATGGAGACAAAATGAAAATATGAGACAAAATGAAAGGGGTAATATCATGGTGTTGACTTTGCTACAATAGAAAAATCAGCAATTGATTTGATATCTTACTTTAATTGGTTGTCTAAACAAACCAGGATGAACATTGCCCAGTTGTCAGAAAAATAATTTCAGTGTTGGCACACTGGCTCAAATGAAATATTTTAGTTTCTTTCTAGACAATGGAAATCAATAGAAATGCTTGTAGCTAACTCATGTCTTATGACCAATGGTAGGTTGTAAAGAACCACTGAAATGATACCACTGATGAGTGGATTATGATTTGGGCAATATTTATATTTTAATGTCAGGTAATTTTTTACATGTGTGACAGTGTTCCCTAATAAGTTTTTCCCATCATTCCCCTAAGGTAATGTATAACACAGATTAGTAGAATTTGATAGGATCTTTAATTCAATATAGGAAATTAAACACTTTTTTTTTTCCTTTTGTGTTTGAAGTTTTCTTCATTCAAAGTAATAGACAACTTAAAGTTGCCAGACTAATATTTCATAGTGCTGTTTTGATTCTTAAAATACAGGTATGGTTACAACTACATTTCCATTACATATTAAGCCTAACAATAAGCAACTTACATTATTACTCATAAATTTGACTCAAAAACAATTTTCAGAAAGGTGTTCTAAAATACTTACTCTGACATAAATCAGTCACCAATGGTGATTATTTTTAAAGAGAAAACTCAATATAGCTATTTTACTTCAGTTTAAAAGTCTTATGACTTCACTTCTCACCTTGATTACTTCTCTAGGAAAGAAAAAACTCAGGATCACAAATAAAATCATAAGTGATTGTTGAAGAAGGCTGATGATGCTTATAATGAGTTGAGTTATAAGAATTTGCTAGAAGACTGACTATATATATATATATATATATATATATATACACACACACACATATACATATATATGTATTTTACATATGATTTTCCGAACAGATATAAAAATATGATAACCAATGCAAAAAGAGGGAATCACAATTCAATTTCATCTGGTTAGTTCTCTTATAATAAACTTGATTCTAAAAACAATTTCAAAAAGGTGCTCAAAGTATTTAAAATAAGACACTATCATTTATGCAAATGTATAGGAAATAATGTACAATTTTGTAAGGTGTAACCTCATAAAACCCGGGACTCTTAGAACATTTTCCAGGCAAATAAATGTAATTTTATTAACTAGAAACAAGGATTCATCTAAGTGTGGTATCATTTTTATAAATTAAGTGTTGTAAAAAACACACCCAAAATATATGTAAAATACCACCCATCGAAAAGTCAGGCAAAACATTCAAAAAAACTTTGCAACGATCTACCATTAATATTTTGCAACAAGAATTGCTCATTCTGTTATTTTCTCTCAACTTCCACTTTGAGTTTGGGAGCTAGCAAGACTCTATTTTGAGCTGGCCAAAGATATCTTTGAATTATATATAGAATAAGCAGGCATATGACTTAAATCAGATATTTCCTTCCTATAGAATAATATAGAATTATGTGTACCATTTATAGTACTTAAGACCAACTTCAGTTCCATATTTAACAGTATTCTTGAATAAATCTACAAATGAATCTGGAATACATTATAACACTATGTCCTTTTTCTATAAAGGACATGTAAGAACAGAAATAACAGTTGGAATAAAATCTGTTTACAGTGTCTTAACAAATAAATTATTTGAAGGTATCATTTTTTGGGGGGTAAATTTGCATCATCAGGTTTACCAATTATTTTGTGGGATGTTAATTAGTTTTTCAACATGAAATCAAGGTATACAAATAGATTTTTCATAAGAAAACTATATACAACTTAAGAAAAATAATTAGAAGCTAAAAAATATAAACGTGTGGCTAAATATGGGACACCTCATATTCTTCTATGAAAGGAATTAATTTGAAATGGTTAATTTTTCTCCAACTTTATTGACAACTGCATTTCCCAACTACAATCAACAAATAAAATCATATGTATTTAAATTGTTCAGTGTGATGATTTAATATACATATACATTGTTAAATGATTACCATAATCAAATTCATTAACACATGCATCACTCCATATAGTTATTTTTTGTGTGTGCTGAGAACACTTACGTTTAATCTCAGCAAATCTCAAGTATACAAAATACTTATTATAGTCACCATGTTGTATGTTAGATCCTCAAAAATAATTCATCTTATAACTAAAAATTTGTACCCTCTGACCAATATCTGCCTCTTTCCTCCACCTTCGGAGGAACCAGTAACCACCATTCTATCTTTGTTTCTGAGTTCGATTTTTTTTTTTGGTCCAGATTCCATATATAAGTGATACCATACAGTATTTGTCTTTTTGTGTTTGGTTTATTTCATTTAGCATAATGCCCTCCAAGTTAATCCATGTTGCCACAGAGGGCAGGATTTCCTTCTTTATTAAGGCTGAATAATATTCCATTGTAGAAACATATCACATTTTCTTTCTCCATTGTTGACAAGCACTTAGGTTGTTTGCATATCTTGGTTTTTGTGAATAATGCCATATGAATACAGGTATGCAGATATCTCTTCAAGATAGTGATTTTGTTTCCTTTGGATATATACCCTGAAGTGGGATTGTTAGATCATATGATTGTTCTATTTTTAATTTTATGAGGAAACTCCATGCTGTTTTTCATAATGGCTATACCAATTTTCATTCCCACCAACAGTGCACAAGTGTTCCCTTTTCTCTATATTCTCTCCAGCACCAGTTGTCTCTTGTCTTTTTGAAAATAACCACCCTAACAGGTGTGAGGTAACATTTCACCATGGTTTTGACTTGCATATCACTGATAATTAGTGATGTTGAGCACCTCTTCATATACCTATTGGTCATTTGCAGATCTTTGCCAAACTGGCATTGGAACTAATAGGGAGAGAAATTTTCGAACAGAAGAAATAATAATATATTTGTATACTGATTCAGCAGCAAGTAAAAAAGAAACAAACATATTGGAGAAGAGTGCATTCTGGAATAATGACATTGACTAGGTGACAGGAGATGAGATCTAGATCATGAGCAGAGGTGTTATGTTTAAATAAAAACACTGTGGTCTCATATATGGCAACAAGTACGAATACTGGAGTATGAATATGCTAATATTGGTGGCTGGTTAAGAAGTGTAGTCATGGATTTCTGTGAAAGTTTACTGATGATAGCTATAATTTTCTCAGCAAAGTAGAAAGTAAGGTGAGGATGGAGACATGTAAGAATTTGAGAAGGAAAGAAGAGAAACGGTCATTTAAAGATAAGAAATATGAAATGATTAGGGATATATAATGTGATTGCTGAGAAAAATGGAGGATTTGTTTGTGATTCAAAATCATGAATTGAAAGTAAAACAAGTTAGCATAGTTGTGTTTTTTCCCCCCAGCCTTATAGTGCACAGGTGGAACTTGGTGTAGGAGAAGAGTTTAATTAAACGAGATTTGTGTTTTGCTAAGGAGGTAAAAAATAAAGCAAGGATAACATAAAGAAAAGACTATAGGGAGGATATACAAGAAATTAAAATCAGAAACCATGATTTTAAGCTGAGTGGAAGAAAAAGACATGGGGAGGTGTGGTTAGATTGAAGAAGATTAGGGGTCTGGGTCTTGAGGTAAAATAAGAAAAAAGAAGAGGATGTAGTTAGAGGGATACATAAAATTGAAATGTGGAGTGGTTGTAATTATAAAGGACAAGAAAGGACAAGATCTTTAGGGTATTCCCATGGAAATGTATGGCTGAGGCAGGTTGAAGGACAATGTCATGGAGGAGAGGAGGTCAATGCCAGAGGGTATAAGGTAGTGGAAAGATTATTTACATGAATATATTTAAATGCTTAAAGTTAAGTCACAAGGGAGTGACTGCAAAATAGGAGATAAAATTCTTGAGAAATTAATATCATTTATGAAATATATTCTAATGAAGAAAATGATTGATGTAAAATTTGTGCTCCCCAATGGTCTTATTTATTTATTTATTTATTTACTTATTTATTATGTTTATTTATTTTTGAGAGAGAGAGTGCAAGCAGGGGAGGGGCAGAAAGAGAGGGGGATAGAGTATCCAAAGCAGGCTCCGCATTGACAGCAGCAAGCCCAATGCAGGGCTCAAACTCAAAAACCGTAAGATCATGACCTGAGCTGAAGTGGAACTCTCAACCAACTGAACCACCCAGAGGTCCCTTATCTTAATTTAAAGCTTTGTTGTTGAACGAAAGGCTGACCTGAATCAATATTTATATACCATATATACGATTTTTCTGGATTTTATTTTTTAAATAATATTAAGTAAAACTATATGACTTTGTGAAATCAGACTCCAAAAGAATACATTCTATTTATAGAGCCAGGGTTGCCAATTGAAATGGAACAGGAATTCTTCCTCCATGCTATAAATGCGGGGAGAGAAAAGCTTATTTTCCTAGTGAGATCAGAACAACTTCTCAAAAGACTGATACATCCTCTTATTACAAACAATAGTGTGAGTAGGTATCAGGTGAACCCCTATGGGCAAGATGCTTATTAATTTTAAGAGTCAAACCCATGGTCAGTTGTGGCTCACTTAGTGGTGGCTCACCACTAAGATTGTGTGAGAATATGACAACTCAGACAAAATCAGAGAACATATGGATGTGATTTGAAAGAAAAAAGTAATAGCATGGAAAACCAGGTGTAATTTCTCCTAGGAGCAGAAAAAAGGATAAGAATTATGGGGATTGTAATGTAATGATATAACAATATATGACAATTGAAATAACAAAACTAATGTGCTCCAGTAAGATATCTTGATATAAATTTTAACAAATTTTACACCATTCAAGATCCATAGGGATATATTCAGAAGAGAAAAATTATGTGTTAGCATAGGCAAGGGTGTCTAAGTTATGCTACAGTAATAAATAATTCCCATATCTCAGTACATTAGCACAATAAAGGGTTATTTCTCCCTCACACTACATGTCCAAAGCAGATCAGCAAAGAGCCTGTTCATGTAGTTCATTCAAGGTCTGGGACTGATAGTCTCCATCCCATACTGACATGATAACACCTGGAAGTTCTACATACCACATTTACTCATAATTTGTCTGTCAAAGCAACAAAGGCAGAGAAATGGAATATTTGTGAATAGTCACAACAAAATTATAAGAAAATAAACCAGTTAAATAAACAACAAAATAATAACAAATAAACAGAAAAATCCCCCCCCCAAATATGCACGTATAAATGGTGGAGAAGGGGAAAGACTCAATTCAACTAAGCAGTTAAAATCTCCAGTTCCTAACAAATCTATAATATTGTCTTACAACTTGCACCCTTTAAAAAATATAGAAATTGGCACCAAGTCAACTTATCCCTCTAGCTCATCATTCTCAAGGGAACAAAACTGACCCTTGCATAACATTGAATGTAAAATGCAATATAGAGGGTATTCCCAGTCAGGCAAGAAGGATTAAATCATGCTTCTAAGCCAATATTCTTTTTAGAGTAATTTTAGGAACATCTCCCTTACTCTGCAGTAATCTGTTTTTTCTCTCTGTCTCCCTCTCTCTCTCTCTCTCAGGTGACTCACTTCTTCATTAGACATGATTTGATGGTTTTATAATTTAAGATATAAAACTGAAAATAAATATCTAATTACACTGATAAGAACGCATATGATTTCAAAAAGAAGCTGAGATCTTCCTCCAAAACATTCAAAATCTTGGTTGTTTTTCCTTTCAGCAACATTGTTTAGCTTCTGCTCTGTAAGGATAAATGGAAACTGTCCATGGAAGTATTTTGGTCATGCACAGCTGCACTCAGGCACTGTTAGCAGAATGTTGCTGTTGAGGAAGATAATATGGGTCAACATTTCCACACTTATGAGGACTTCATTGTAAAATCACGATTACTTCCTTTAAACAAAGGTTTGATTCTAGAAGAATTAATATATCACTGAAGGATTCTTTGTTTTGATGGAAGTGACAGGGAAGGTAGGAGGGAAGCCAAAAGAGAGCCCAATAGCTATCCAACTGTCACACACAGCTGAGGAGCCCAACGCTGAGAGACAGGAAGTCAATTTCCAAATGGATCATATAAGACCAGAAGTTTGGTGCCATAACCTCAGATACATAAGATGAATCCAGCACACTCTGTGTGGTTGTCAAGACAGTCTCATAGACAGGATTTCTGAGAGTTCTTTGGAAAGAGTTGGGGATGACAGCAACTTAGGTTGTGGAGAGTAATGCAGAGAAAGTATATTATGATGGACAAAAAGAAAGAGACTTTTCTGTCATTTATGTTTGGAACACACAGAATGGGGGAAAAAGGGAATATTATGTCATAACATGCATTTTCTTTAAAAGATCTATGCTATATTCAAAGACAATGTTTTCAAAAAAATTTTTTTTTCAACGTTTATTTATTTTTGGGACAGAGAGAGACAGAGCATGAACGGGGGAGGGGCAGAGACAGAGGGAGACACAGAATCGGAAACAGGCTCCAGGCTCTGAGCCATCAGCCCAGAGCCCGACGCGGGGCTCGAACTCACAGACCGCGAGATCGTGACCTGGCTGAAGTCGGACGCTTAACCGACTGCGCCACCCAGGCGCCCCGACAATGTTTTCAAATTAAGAACAAAGAAGTAGTCCTTATTAAGTATTGATAGCTAATATAGCAGAAAACATAGAAACATGAGGCAGATTATGTGGATCCAAACTCTGCCTTTGCTATTCATATGCTGTGTGAGTTTTCACAGGTTACCTGTCTTTCTGTGATTCAGTTTCATCTATAAAATGGTATAAACATAGTAAGCTTTTGTTTCAATGATTAAATAAGTTTATATGTGTAAATCACTTACTAGAGGGTCTGGTACATACGGATCACTCAATTAACTTTATTCATTACTGTTATTATTCAAGTTAATAATGTCTTATTTGAATAATATGTCCCCTATAGGAGTCTGGCAAAGTACTCAAATAATTTGTAGGTAATGTTGAATTATTCTCCATAAACTGACTCTAGGGAGAAATAGCTACTGACAGTAAAATGCTTTAAATATACCCATTGGAAATATGTCCACTTTACTATCTATATGAATACCTATATATAGCATATTAATTAAAATATTTTCCAAGGTATGCCCCAATTTTGCTTTAAAAACAGGGGCACCTGGGTGGCCCAGTCAGTTAAGCCTCTGACTTCAGTTCAGGTCATGATCTCACAGTCCATGAGTTCGAGCCCCGTGTCGAGCTCTGAGCCTGGGGCCTGCTTTGGATTCTGTGTCTCCCTCTCTCTCTCATGTTCTCCCTCCCCTGCTCATGTTCTGTCTCTCTCTGTCTCAAAAATAAATAAAAACATTAAAAAAATTAAATATATATATATATATGTGTGTGTATGTGTGTGTGTGTAAGTATTTATATTTGCAAACATAGAATATTATTTCAGGAAAGATACAAAAATCTGTTCATTGTTATTACCTCTGAGGAAGGAGATGTGGATATGTAATGGAAAGAAACTTAACTTTCATTGTATTATCCTTAATGTTAGGATTTTTAAATCTAACACCATTTCAATAAACACTAAATAAAAATATTTTCTTTCCCCATACAAAGCAATTTATTTTGCCTTATCACATGTATTTTCTGTTTCAATGAAGTATTTTTCTTTTGCAACAATAGGCACAGTCCTCAGAAATCAGAAGGCACATGTTGAATTATGCATGAATGTTAAGAGAACTTTTTAACTCTGGCATTAGCAGAACTTCCTACCGGGGTAGGGTAGGAAAATACCCTGTTCATTGATGACCTGCCAGAGCAAGATTAACACTAGTGCACGTTGCCAAAGTAGTATTGTCTATTCTAGACTATTTAAAGGATGTAGTCTTCCAAACCAGAAAGCTATATTGGGATCCCATTACCATTTTTGTCTCTGACATCAATAAATCAAAGAATTGTTTGGTACAAATACAATGGACATATCACAAGGTTATAATGGACCATTGTGGTTCAAGCAAACAAGGGATCCCTAAATGAAGAGTATACTTTTATCCTGAAGAGAAAGAAAACCAAAAAATAGCAGAATTTTTCCAGTACAATTTCTAGGAAAGTTGTGAAATAACCTTCTTTTTATAAAGTGTTGCAACTGTTGACTACGCATATTAAAGGAGCACATATTTTTTCTTCTTTTATTTTTAACATCTTTGCAACAATTATTATCTAACTTTGAACTTGTGCAAAGTTTCTTTAAGGATAGTTATTTTAAGTCATCAGAGTGAGCACTCACACTGGGGGATATTTTCACTTTTATCTATAGACTATAAAAAGTAACTTAACAGGTATAAATTGCTATTTTGATAAATTCATTAGCTGAAATATTTTGTAGAACCTGTGTGCAGAATTAATTGCTTTCCCTCTCAGAATAATCAAGCCATGTTTGTTCACAAAAAATGTAATGAAATTATTGCAGTAATTTATAATTATGTCAATGCTGGGAAAATTCATTGTTTTCTAATTGCATAGAAAATGTACAGCTCAACCATTATGTTGTACGTACTAAAAAGGAGTTTGTTATACTATAGAAAATGAATTTTATTTTGAAACAAACTCCTTTTTAGTACGTACAACATAATGGTTGAGCTGTAATAAATTCTTTTGCCTTTTTTAAAAAAAATACTTTACTCTTTTAGAGCAGTTTTAGGTTTACAGAAAAATTAAGAGGGCGGCACAGGGATTTCCTATTTACCCACTGCACATGCAGACCCTTCCCATTACCAATATCTACTACCACAGTGGTACATTTGCTACCACTGGTGAGCCTATACTGACACATCATATTACTAAAATTCTGTAGTTTGCCTTAGGGTTCACTCTTGATGCTGCAGAATCTAAGGATTTGGACAATTGTACAACGGCACATATCTATCATTCTAGTATTATATAGAGGATTTTCACTGTCTTAGCATAATAACATTTTACCCTGAAAAGTTTGGTTACAAATAACTCACATCTGACAACACTATTTGAAATGCAAATTTCAAACTATTATTTATTTAATCAGTATCTTTCCTCTAGCATAATACTGATGAAATAATTAATAATATCAAATGAAATGATTAAATGTTAAAATCTCCGAACAATTGCTTCTGGACAAGAGCTATTGGCATTAAACAAGAAACCCCATAGTACTCTGCAATCTAATTCCATATTTAACTAAGACTTCAAGCAGAAAATTACTCATCCTTCCAAAAGAGGTTTAAGTAACCCTTTACTTAAAGGGTTAAAGACCTTCACGAGGGTCTGAAAAATGCTAATCACTGAGGAAAAAATAATTATTAGGTCAGAGGAGAAAGTCAGTCACTAAGTGCACTTATAAAAAAGATGCTAATATATGTATTGTGCAGCCATTGGGATAACAAGTAAGGCAGGCCATTACTATTTTTCTATAGACAATTGGAGGCCTGTGTACTTCTGCAAAGTCTGTGAACTTTGACCTTTAACTGCCACAAAAATAGATAAGGTGTTAACTATAGGGAAACAGCTCCACCATTGTGCCCTGGTTACCTTGCACACATCCATACAAACAGAGGTTTGAATCACACCATATCTGAGTCTTGGCAGGAAGCTTTATGATTCTCTTGGAATAGGAGAGATGCTGGAATTCATAGAAAGGTAATTGTTAGGAGTAAGGCTTTGACGGTGAAGTTGACTGTATAAAATTCTGGTATATATTGGCTGTGGAATGCTCCAAAGAGTAATATTGTTGTGTGGATGTTTTTTACGATTATATTATGATAATATTGGCATATTCTGCTAGGAAAAATAGGGCAAAGGGGTCTGCTGTACATTCAACGTTGAATCCAGAAATGAATTCTGATTCTCCTTCTGTTAGGTCAAAGGGAGCCCAAGTAGTTTCTGCTGATGTTGAAATGAAGCATATTATGGCTAAGGGTCTTGTGGGGAAAACTAATCATAGGTGTTCTTGGGTGGTAATTCATGTGGATAGTGTGCAAGATCCATTTATTAGTAGTACTGATAGGAGGATGATGGCTAGTGTGAGATGTGAGCGATAGGAGGATGATGGCTTTGTATGAGGTTGTTTGGGCTTTGGCGGGGAGGGCTCTAATTAAAGCGTATTTTGAATTTGAGGCTCATCTTGACCGTAGGATTGAGTAGACGGGGAGGCTTGACATAGCCAATATAAATAGCACTTCTAGGCTTATGTTAATGAGTGGATATGGTATTGGTAGAGGGATGCATATGGGTAGGGCGAGTGAGAGGGCTAAGATGGGTGCTATAATGAATACAGATATGGAGGATGTGAGGGGTCAGTGGGGTCCTTTGGTGAAGAGTTTTACCATGTCTGCAGTGGGCTGAAGCAGGCCATATGGTCCTACAACGTTTGGTCCTTTGCAAAGTTGCAACCTGTAATGCCCTGTCCTACTCACTCTTTTTATCCCATGAGAGGTTGTTATGAAACAGTTTTTCATAGTCTCTGGGGTCTGATGAGGTGTGGGACTTTCTAGCTCATCTCCCCCAGAATAGTGTCAGAATATAAACTTACTTAGCTACAGTCTATATTTGGTTCCTCAGCAACAGTATGTCCAAAAGATCTCATTGCAACCTCCCATCCTTTTCATTTCCATATTATCCTTTTTGGTGTATGGAACAAAAATAGCGTGGAATGGGCACCTTTGGTTTATAATTCTTTTCATTGTTTATGTAAGTAATAAATTGTCTAAATCTGTAAATGGCTCATTGTATCCTTACCAGCTCAAGTAGTCTGGCCTTGGGCTTGGCCTTGCCAATCTTGTGTGTTTGCTTGACAATAACAGAAGCTCTACATTGAGTATACTACATTTAAACTCAGAACATGAGATGCCATGAGGTATATAGAAGGAGTCCAGAACTGAAACAACAAAACTGTAAAAGTATTTTGGATGGAGATCCATTGGTTGTCTAATAATTTATTTCAGTTGTTTATAATCATCATTTTTAAATAATGAAATAGAAACAAAAAAGAGGGAAAATGAAAATAGACTAGTATAATTATAGAAAAAATCAGAGTTCATAGCATTTAATAATGTTAAGCTAGCATATAAAAACATTGTTTTGTGAAATTTATATTTCAGTAATTTATATGAGTATCCTCTGTATCATTTAACTATGGCCATAATAACTCTATACTAAAAAAAGAAACAGGGAAAACTAAATCTCAGCAGCATACAGTAAAATTTTATTTAGCTCCGAAGTTGGTAGGTTGGTTAGAGTTTGCCTATTCTAGTCTAGGCTTCACCGAATGCCTCTACTAATCTCAACTGGGTTCATTCATTTTAAAGGATGGGTGTCAATGGTTCTGTGGTCAACTTGGCTCAGGTGCGCTCTACTCTATGATCTGTCATCTTCCTCCTAGGACTAGAGAGCTGCGTTGCATATTCATGTTCTTCCCATGGCAGTAGTTGGGGCACATATACTTTTCATGTTTCTGTTTGCATTATATCAGCAAATATCTGGCCAGACCAAGTCACCTAACGACCTAGAGCCAAGAGATCAGGAAGGACAGTCTTCCTACAGTGGAAGGGCACTGCAAAGTGACATGGTAAAGGGTATGGATATATAATTCTATTACTGAAGAGTTGGAACAATAATCCAGTTAGCCACATTATCCCTAGCCAAAGTTTCTCTATCTGAACATATGCTTCAATGGAATGCAATCATGTATATTCAAAATATCATGTCAAAATCTAAAAAGCTTTATAATAAATATATATGCATTTTCCAACAAAAATTGTTTAGTTGCCTGTGAGTCTAAGAAAATATAAGATCAACTTGTTATCATCGTTCAGATTTTCTTCAAACAGGATCAAATTGTGTACTTCTGTCATTTAAATGTATTGCGTATTATGGCTACAACCCACCCCTTATTAACTTAAAAATGTCTTCAAAAAATGGTACATGTTTTCAAATAAGGTAATTGAATTCAGAGACCTAGAAAGGCTCATGCATTAGAAGTTGGAAGTTGTAAACCATATAGATAGAGTAAAGCACATAAAGGTTGTAAACCTGGACATGAGTAAGAAAATAAACAAATATGGTGGACATGGCATTTGATTCTAGAAAGCTTTACCATGTTACCAAACTACAATTTAATCTTTTTGCACTAACTAAAGAATCTTTTCTGTAATGGATTATTGGCCATCAAGTATCACATGCATACTACAAAATATGTTGTACATATTTAAAAATCTGAGGAAAGAGGAAATCAAGAAAGAAGTTGATTTGGTGCAGGAATTAGGTTTCAATAAATATTGGATGCATCAATGACCTGAGAAAAATATGCAAATCTATATAAGATAATGGGTGAAATGCCTTCCACAGATAGTGAGGCGGAAACAATTTTTCCCAAAAAATTACACTAAAAAGCAAATTTCCATGCTTATCATTGAGGCACTCAGTCAATTTAATTTTCACTGTCAATCTAAAGATCCAGGGATACTTGACATCAAATATTAAAGGAAAAAGAAAATATTAGAAAGACAAAGTCATTTAAATTGCAATGAGAATGAGAGTGACATAAGCTGAAAGCTTATTTTCAAAAATGCAATTACAAAAAAAAAAATCTTGGTTTATCAGGTCCAGCATTAAGCAGGGAAAGGATCTCAAGAAGACTTTTTCTGTTGTTCATTGCATTGCTTTGACTAAGGCTTCAGACGATAGGTGATGCATAGTCATTTTCTTAAAGAATCTTGGGACCCAAGAAGAAAAGACTATCTACCATATCTTTGAATTTGTCACAAATGGAATTTGGACATTTACTCTTTTACTTGTTCCTTCACTGGCTCATTCTCGCCCATCCCTCAAACATCAATGATGATTACCACATTCATCTCCACCTTCTCACCACTAAATCCTACCTCCCTTCAACTGATAAGTAGCTTTCATTTTAAAAGTTTTTACATTTTTTTTATTTTTCCAAATGTATTTGGCTTCATTATGAAATTTTAAAATATCATGCCATTAATTGTTTGCATCATATTATGTTACATGTCCCTTGCATTGAAAAATGATAATGTAATTTGTATCTAATAAAATACACAGTATCATTGTGTTTTTCCTCAAAATACGCCTACATATGAGTTCGTTAAGTGTTACAATATTAGTCAACTAGACTTTTATGTGATTTATAATATCCTTAAACTCCTAATAGATTTTTATATATTCATTTGAGTTGTTTTAATAAACTTTGGCAAAGTTTGAGGGGACTTTTGTATGGGCTGAGAAATCATTGAATTTTTTTAAATGATGAACATCAAGGTTCCTACTATGTTAAAAATTTTATATTAAACAAGTTTACAGAAATGGGCTAAGTTTCAGTAATGAGAGATGCCTATATTGTGTGCGTGTGTGTGTGCATGTGTGTGTACTTGATCATGTAAGTCACTATCAGAAAAGATTGGAAGCCCCTAGAGAACTCTTTTACTCCAACACTATAGAAGTGTTAATTTAGGTCTCTAAAAATAGGGGGTAGGGGACAATCCCCACTGAATTCCATGACCTCATAACTATATTTAATCCAAAAGTTACAAATGCTTTTCCTCAGATGAAGGGAAAAGACAAGAAAAAATATAATAAGCATTTACTGGATACTTTTTAAATATTGTAGTTAGTCATCACAGCTGCTCTACCATTAGTTCAGCATTGAAGGCAGTGGAATAGCCAGCAAGAACCAGGAGATCTCCTTAGCCAGGACTCACTTAAATGAGGAATTTTGGTTATATACCATATGAGGTTATAAATGGAACCATGTTTTTGTATGTAGTTTCTTGCATTTTTTATGTTTCAGAGAGTCCATTTATAAACAGAGAAAAAAGTTCCCAATATTATTTATTTAAAAGTAAATGTTTAAGGATGCCTGGGTGGCTCACTTGTTTGAGTGTCCAACTCTTGCTTTTGGTTCAGGTCATGATCCCAGGGTTGTGCGCTGAGCTTGGAGCCTGCTTAAAATTCTCTCTCTCTCTCTCTCTCTCTCTCTCTCTCTCTCTCTCTCTCTCCTCTGCCCCTTTCCCCCACTCACACGTTCTATCTCTCTACAAAATAAATACATAAAAGTAAATGTTTAAAATACACCACAGGTTTTATAATTCTACTATATAAAATTGGGCTTCTTTGTTCATTTTATAATGGAATTCTCAGAAAGTGTAACTTAGTCTGGCCTCTGTTACCTGATGACATCTCTTGCATGGGAATGGTTATCACCCAATGTTACATGGAAGGAAGATGAGATGAAAGAAGTAATATAGCTCTTAAGCAAGAGATGCATGATTCAAAAGCAGAGAATCCATACATCTCTCACTACAAAGCATTTAAATCAACTTTAAGCATGCTTGACTTTTTGATAATCTTACAAATTTTGATATTTGGAAAACATTTTTTTCATTATTGTAGCTATACTTTGCAGGTGTAAATAATCAATGATAAAATTGTTGTGTTGAAACACTGTTTTTTGTAGAGTAAAAGAGCAATATATTCAAATGATATTCTTTTGTTTAACATAAGGATAACAATAATATGTATTGATAATTTATTTTTAGATCCAATAATAATCTTAGGTCTATTATTTATTTCAAAATGAAAAGATAGGGGCGCCTGGGTGGCGCAGTCGGTTAAGTGTCCGACTTCAGCCAGGTCACGATCTCGCGGTCCGTGAGTTCGAGCCCCGCGTCAGGCTCTGGGCTGATGGCTCAGAGCCTGGAGCCTGTTTCCGATTCTGTGTCTCCCTCTCTCTCTGCCCCTCCCCCGTTCATGCTCTGTCTCTCTCTGTCCCAAAAATAAATAAACGTTGAAAAAAAAAATAAAAAAAAAAAAAAGAAAAGATAGCAAAGCTTTTGTTCATCAGACTCAAGGAACAGTGGAACATAAACTTGTCTTCAGTATATCTTTCATATAAGTTTAAAACCATATTTTCACTAAAAATGTTAATCTATACACATATTTAGTTTTCCTCCCATGTTCTTAGGCACTTGATGACACATAAATATAATAGAAACACTTTCGAGCTATTTTTCTGAAGTGCCTCCATGAGGCCAGAAGCTTCTGAGGCCTCTAAATTTTATAACTTTATAGAAGAATACAATTGTACAATATTCATAACAAAATTGCACTCGTAACTAACTTTGATCAGTAGTCACATTATTTTTGTGGCTATGTCTTAAAAAAGTAATAAAGATGATTAATATCTATCAATATTCCCTCAAATACAGTCCCTCAGGGACCAAACTCAGGCAATCTACTCAGCTACCATCTGCTGCACAAGGTTACTCTGTCCCTACTTGCAAATGATTCCAATTCTTCCATTAGCCTGAGACAGGACATTGTAGGTATCTAGAGTAAATACAGTGTTCTTACCAGGACTGGATTCTTTTAAATTCTTTAGAGAATAGAGACAACCTGCTCAGGATATAAAGTAGGAATTCTCTGCCTTCATTCATTATTTCAGAATTTGTATGGTAGTTTCTTGGAGCTTATTTATACTTTGTAGACCTCATGATCATACAGAAAAAAAGGTCTTCAGTATTTTTTTTATGTCTATTTATTTTTGAGAAAGAGAGAGCATGAGTGAGGGAGGGGCAGAGAAAGAGGGAGACAGAGGCTTCAAAGCGACTCCATGCTGACAGACAAAGAAACTAACTTGGGGCTCAAACTCATGGAGCCACCAGATCATGGCCTGAACCGAAGTCAGACACTTAACCAACTGAGCCATTCATGTGTCCCAGGTCTTTAATATTTTTTAAGCAGATGTTGTTTCAGGAAAGATGTTGTTTAAAGATACAAACTTGCAAGTGGTAGATAAATAAATCCTGGAGATCTAATGTATGGTGTAGTGAATATAGAAAACAATATTGTATTATAACCATCAAACTTGCTAAGAGACTAGATCTTAATTATCCCACCACAAAAAAGAAATGATAATTACATGACATGACAGAGATACTAACCCTCCCTGCAATGGCAATCGTACCACAATATATAAATGGATCAAATCAATATGTTGTGCACCTTAAATGTACGTGATATTATATGTCCAATATATTTCAATAAAAAAAAGTTTTAAACTGGTTCTAGCAGGATTAAACTGGTTCAAACATCAACAAGTACATTTTTTTCTCTCTCTCTGGCTATGAGCAGAAGTAAACTAAAACAACAAAAATGCTATGAATAAAAATTTCAAACGTGTTAAAATGTTCACATTCCTCAAGATAATTTCATTCAGAGCATTATAATTTGTATTTGACCATTTACCTCTGAGAATTTCTACCTATAGTCTATTAACCTTATAATCAACTTGCCAAAAGCTGAAAGCAATGTTTGCTCTACTGGCAATCTTTTCATCTCTAATAGGTCCCTAATAAATTATTTTCTGTAATTGAAAACATTATCTAAATACACCCAAGACCCAAGCTTGTATAAAGGAGGAAACTTTTTGCTGTAAGAAATTTATATTATCATTGATCCCTAATTTTTAAAAAGTAGTTTTTAAATCATTATTTCCTTTAAGACTACTTTTCAAGGACAAAGAAAGGTAAGTCCCATTCCTAGCTGAAAAATAACTATATAAAAGCCAGTTAGAAATATATATTTGTTTCTTCTTTTTCATGAAAAGCTTCTCAGAGTTGAGCCTTCACACCATTCAGAAAGTTATATCCTCTTCACTCAAGGAGAAATAGCTTTAAATGTAGTACTTGGACTATCCCACTAGCTCATGTTATATATGGAAACTAGGTATACTGTGTTGTTTGTCTTGCTGAATAAAGTTATGTAAAATCAGACAAATGGCAGATGGCTATGCATGGGCTTTAATGGTTTTTAGAGTCACTGGACTCTTTTCTTTAGCACCAAAGCAGAAACAAACAAAGAAAAAACAAAAACACTTGTGTTCACAGGCTGGCTACTGGTAAAGACTATATCTCCTATCTCATCACCAGTATCTAAGAAAACCAATCCGGATTGGAATTTGATTCTTCTCAATTTTCACAGTGGATGACATTTCTCTTGTTTTCATGAACATAATAATAAGAGAACATTCTTCACTGAAGAATATACTAACTCAAGAAAAATGTAAATGGAGTAGCATACCCTATGATGCACTGAGGTTATTCATATCTGAGAAGAGATCCTGCTGTTAGCCTCAAAACCTTGATCAGAGCTGTACATAATTAGCATCCAGCACTTAATTAGCATTCAATGAATGTTAGTGGAATTGGAAATGAGCTACTACAACTCATCATGTTTTGTGGGTTTTTAACATGATGAAGATGATATAGGAAAAAGGCTAGGATTTAGAGTCAGAATATCTAAGTTTGAAGGCCAGCTCTGATATTTACAAGTTTGATGTCAGAAAAGTCACACAACCTCACAAAGTCTCAATTTTTCTCACATATAAAATGAGAATAAAGATGATTTTCCAAGAGAATTATTGGGAATATCAAAAAACATAAAGAATATGAAAGCATTTTATAAAATGAAATATCCAAATACTCTTAAATGAAGGTAGAATATAAATAAAACAACAAAAACAAATTTAACCCACCAGTATTATGCAAAAATTCTATTAGTGTTACAGTACCATTGGTCTTTGCCTTTTCTTGTATCCTGGAATAAGAATTTCTTCAAATAACAGTAGCTAGGATTAAATAACTGAGTAATATTGACACCACAAGAGTGCACTGCAATTAAACAACATAGAAACATTCACAGATTAATCACTTGTCCTCTCATTGCAATTAGTTCATTTATTCCCTCTTTTCTTCAGTGGCAATTTTTCTGTATAATCTACTTTCATTCTTAAGGCATTAGTGTATAACAAGACAAAAGATTTCTGTTCATTAGAGAATATGTAGTGAGTTATGATGAAATCATGTTTTGATTATGCCTAATTTTAGTTTAATTTTCATCTTGTACATTTTACCTATAGGGATAACAGAAAAATCTGAGAAAACGATGTTAATGCAACAATTTGGAGAGAATCAAAATTAGGCAGCAATGAGGAAAAGAGTAATAAGTAAGATAAAGAGATTTCTGGGGCATATGGGTGGCTCAGTTGGTTAAGCATATCCAACTCTTGGTTTCAGCTCAGGTCATGATCTCACTATTTGTGAGATTGAGCCCTGTGTTGGACTCTGTGCGGACAACATGGAGCCTGCTTGGGATTCTCTCTCTCCCTCTCTTTCTCTCTCTCTCAAAATAAATAAAAAAAAGATTTTAAAAATGGATTTCTGAGAAGTACTAATATATTACAGCAGCAAGAACATAAAATTGACATGAAATACATGCATTTAAAAATATTACAACACATTCTACATTGTCAAGTAAGGATTAATATAAGTAGCTAATTAGGTTTGAACTAGCCAAACCCACTGTGTATAATTTAAGACTGCTGTTTTCCCGAAAATCTATAGCTAAGTAAATATTGTTTGTAAATAAAGCCAAGAATAGATCAAGTTGTAGCTTTAACACTCTTCAAACAGCCTTTAATGTTGATCACCTCTGAGGGCCCCTTTAACATTTGATGTGTCACTTAGAAATTATTTTTAAATACTGTTTATAAAATAATTCATTTCTACTCTATAACTTATCAGGAAATAACTCCTGTAATTATAGTCACCTTTGCATTTATTATGCTTTAATATTTTCTTCAAAATGCTGTAGCTTCAGATTGCATGTTGCTGGGGTACACTGTTTTCAGTTGGCTGCACTCCTGAATCTCTACATTCCCTTAGTCACAAAGTCCTGACGGTTCCACCTCAGTATCTTTCTGTTTGTCCGCTGACCTGAGAAGTCTGCTTCTAATCTTATCACTTTCACCAACTCAATGCATCCTCCAAAGTGCAGCTAGAGTAAAATAATTCTTGCACAACCCAATTCTGAGTATAACACTACACTCTGAAGTCTCCTGGCTATCATTCACTGACTCCAAGACAGTCCAGACTTTCCAAAAACTGTACAACCATTCCCCTGCATACAACTGAGCCCTTTTTCTCTCTCCATTACCAAGCACACACTCTCAAGTCCCACCCATACCTACACATATGTTCTATTCTTCAGTAATTCTCCATGCTCTTCCTAATCTCAAGTTTAAACATATAAATTTTTTCCATTTGTTCAACCTGCCCTTCCCCTAATTTGTCTAGTTAATCCTCATCCATCAGCTCTCAGTTTAGGTGTTACATTCTTCAGAAATACTAAGAATCAGTATAGGTTTCCTGCCTGTATGCCCTTTTGTATCCCCCCCTTATTTACCATGGTATCCTCAGTATAGCAGAGAGATAGTAAAATTGGCAGTTAACAGACACCGAATAAATAAACAATAAAGAAGATGACCATATTAGATAAATTTAAGTGTCATGTATAGCCAAAGTGTAATTCTCATTACATTTTATTTATTTTTTAAAGTTTATTTATTTATTTTGAGAGAAAGCTGAGAGAGCACACTTGTGGGTGAAGGGCAGAGAGAGAGGGAGAGAGAATCCCAAGCGGGCTCTGGCTGATAGCAGATGTGGGGCTGGAACTCATGAACTGTGAGATCATGACCTGTGCCAAAATCAAGAGTCTGACACTTAACCAACAGAGCCATCCAGGTACCCCATCATTACATTTTAAACTATAACATTTATGAATTACTTCCTAAATTCACTACTCTATAGGATCACCTAGTGATAAAATACAAAGATACATAACTGAAATATTCTCAAGGTAAAAGTGAAGATTTTCTTTTAAGGTAGAGATGAAAAATAAAACTTGTTAAATATGTAGAAGAATTTTTTATGATGCTGAAAGAGGTAGACATGTTGACTGAATTTTAGTGTCAAATGGGCACTGAGGATATAATGTACATGGCTCAATGAGAAGCTAAGAAAATATGGCATATAAATTAGTGTTAATCTGAGAGAAGAGGAAATATGTTGGAAAAAGTTTGAACATTGAAACCAAACAAATCTAGGTCAAATTCTAATTCCATCATTCATTAACTGCATGATTTGGGAGGAAGTAAATTATTTGAGCCTCTGTTTCCTCATCAATAAAATGAATATGATAGTAATACATCCTCTTATGTAAAATTTGGGGAATAAATTTTTAAAGCCAATACTGCAATATCTAACACAAACTGGAAATGTTGGTAATGTAGTTAATGTTGGTAATGTAGTTGGTAATGTAGTTGGTAAATGTAGTTAATGTTGGTAATGTAGTTAATATGGAATAGTGGAAGAATTAGATCACTAAGAATTATGGCCATGAGAGAAGATCTTATGTAGAAGATGATTTTAATCTGGGCCTTGAAAATGGCTAAACATTAGGAAAGTGATAGAAATAGGATGGGAAGTCTGGATTTACACTTCATTCACATCTTTATTATGGAACATTTATTAAAGACTAGACTGTGCCATTGTTATTTGTGAATTAACAAATGTCCTCTACTATATCACAAATTTCTAGAAGAAAGAGAGCATTTTTTCACCAATTTTCCTAACTACTTGGCACATAATAAGTCCACAATATTTTATTGCTGTCATTCATTTAAATAGCTGTTTGGGTATCTCTGAGGGGAAAAGTCTGATTACCAAGGCAAAGCTATGTAGTTTGAATGAGGTCCTGATATTTTGGAGGGCCTTCAAAACCAGGCAACATGTATACTCAATTTTATTAAAAGTCTTAAACCTTTAGTAACTGATGAGTTATACAATAAAACTATGAAGTCTTCTTAAATTAACATAAAAATCACAAGGGAAAAAATATGCAAGGATTGGCAATATTTTTTGTTTTAAATATATTTTAAAATATTTATCTTTAGGATAGAGGGTGCCAGTGGGGGAGGGGCAGAGAGAGAGAGGGACAGAGGATCCGAAGCCAGCTCCATAGGGGTGCCAGCCTGAGGCCTGGCTAGAACTCACAAACCACAAGATAATAACCTGAGCTGAAGTCAGATGCCCAACCAACTGAGCCACCCAGACACCCCAGCTAAAATATTTTTAAAGAAAAATGCTGAAAGTACATATTCTTAGCTATCAAAATTTGTCTTAAAGTAAATATTATCAAAACTGTCTGACAGAGACAAATAGATGAAATAGTCTAAAGCTGAGACACAGATTCAAAAGTGGGCTGTTTTGACCACATTCTAAAAGATTCTGAAGGTTAGGGACTAAAGGAAATCCTTTCAGCAGGCAGAATATTAGCCTTATATCTCATTGTCCACTGCCTGCAAAGATAGATAGCCTAAGATAAGGAGACATACCAATTATTGAGCTATGGATTATAAATACTTGACTAATGATCAGAAACTTGTAAAAAACAAGGTTAAAGACTTGGGACTAAGAACAGTAGGGGAGAAAACTCAACAAAACACTCTCACAGTGAAGTAGACCTTCAATAATTGGATGCATATATTCATCTACTTTAGGTGTATGTAAGCTTTCTTCTCAGCAACCTAGTGCTTGTTCAGTTGGCTCATAAGTAAGGGGGGTGGCCATGGTGGCATGGGCATAGAATGAATATGTACAAACATAATGCCATGAGACTGTCTTCATGAAGACTGACCTGTCTACTACCACTGTCATCCAGTTTTTCAGAAGTGGTGACTAACTAGTCCCTCAGCATTGTTATCATGCTTCAGTAAAATCAACCAGGAAGACAATACTGAAATAGATCACTACTTTGGATCTCTTCCACCATGAAAAAGGCAGTAAAACATCCTCATGGAAATAAACACTCAATCTGCTTTTGAATTTGCTTTCCTTACTCATTATCTTTTATCAGAACCACCATCTGTGGACTTACTAAATGCCTAATGCATCAACATTTTGTCCCACACATTACTTCTAATCATCAGACAAATGGCAAAAGACATAGACAAAGGGTTAGTGTCAATGGATTTATCGGTCTTACTCATAAAATGGTGGAAAACCTAGTGAAGACTCAATTATGTCCTTAACTAGAGGACAAAATGTCTAGATACTGCTATCTTACCAGCTCTTAATAATTACTTACTCTGTACCTCTAACAGAGTTATTCTGGATAGAGATTCCTTAGATAGGAAATTTATTCAGGCCCAATTCAGACACTGAATCTATAATCCTCAAATTAGATACAACCCTAAGAATGATGGGAGTAAAGGAAAATAGCATTATTGAGTACTTAATATGTATTGTGCATAGTGTTAGACCTACTTTACAGGTGAGAAAGCAAACTTATGGAATAAGAATTTCATCTGTCTTGTATACTCTTATAGCCTCAGTTCTTCAAACAGTATATGGCTCTTGACATATACTCTGTATGTATCTATATCAATCAATGAATGAAGCAAAACTAATGATTTCCAGTCAACTACCTCTCACCCTTCCACCAGAGGTTCATCCTTCTACAAATTGAAGTTCAAAGAGTAACTACTTAAGGGGCCCTTTGGTTCGTTATAGACCAATCTCATCAATCTGATATTAGGTTACAGTTGAAAGACTTCCTGGCCTGATCAATGACTCTACCTTCATTTAGAAAGATGAATTTGAGGGGCACCTGGGTGGCTCTGTCGTTTGAGCGTCCGACTTCGGCTCAGGTCATCATCTTGCAGTTTGTGAGTTCAAGCCCCGCGTCGGGCTCTGTACTGACAGCTTGGAGCCTGCTTCGGATTCTGTGTCTCCTTCTCTCTCTGCCCCTCCCCCACTTGTGCTCTGTCCTGTTCAATCAAAAATAAATAAAATATTAAAAAAATGAATTTGGAATTGTCAGAAAACACTGAATATTAGTAGCCTGTGAACCTACTACTGACTGTCCCTAGTGAGCTGTGAGATCTTGAAAACACAATTCAGTGATCTGGGTTTTATATTTCCTTATCTCAAAAATAAGTTGAAGAGGTTGATCTCTCAAACCATCTCTGTAATCTAAAATTCAACGAATCTAAGAATTTACAATGTGGACTGTTTTGTTCATTTTCCAGACAAGTGGGATATTTTCATTTAGCCTATAAAATTTATAATATAATTTAACACATAAAAACACCATGGAATAAGACATATCTATTTAAATCTAAGTATTCATTTACAGTAGATAACAGGAAAAATATATTATTATGTAAATATAAAATATGAAAATAGAAAACATAATAGAAAATGGTAGAAAATGTGGCATAAATTTAATTCTATTGGCTAAGATAGTTAGCTTTTCTTTTTTCTGATCATGTATATTAGGTACATATTTTGTAGTTTCCACCCAAAAGATTACTGCATAACAAAACTGCTTAAGACATTCAAGTCTCCCTTAAAGAAAAAGTAAGTAGTATTTATTGCACAGTAGCAGGAAGCAAGGTCTTTTCCATACATCTTAGGGAAACGCAAAATACCTTCACTTCAGTAGACAAAGAGCTTGATTGCTGTTATTCAATTGCTAAATTGATAACATTTAAAGGTCCATGGTATTCAATTTTCTTAAACAAATTAAAAATACATAGGAGATATCTCCTTTTCACTGACTTTACAAAAATCCCTGATTAACATTCCAGATGCCAAAGCTCTTCAAGCCTGATGAAGGCTCCCTGGAGTTAATGTCCTTTCCGCAGTTACTGCCAAAGTACTGAAGCAGATTGTGCCAGGCTGCATAATCATATGATTTTACTCCTATTGAGAAACTACTGCTACAGGGAAAATCAACTGCCTTGATGAAAAAATTTAAAACCATAAAATATCTGGATAATAAAAAAATTTTTCATACAAGTCAGCGGTATGGTATCCTTTGGCATTCTAGTGCTAAAGTCTATTTCAATTCCTTCTAATTGAAATGAAAATCATACCTTTTTATCACCATGAAACAAAAAAAGCTCCACAGCAGCCTGGCTAAAGAGAGAGATGCTTTGGTGGGTGCAGGTTGTGTGTGTGGATGTTATAAAAAAAATAAAAGATAAGGAAAATTAAATTGCCTGAGAAGTTTTATTTTTTAATTGAATTTTCACATTCCTTTAGGGTACATATTCACTAATTAGGACTATCATAAACAATCATGGACACGAATCAGCCCATAAAGCAGCACATTTACACCGAAGCACAGAGAGTCATGACGACCTATTTCACTGTGCCACTGGGTCAAAATCGCTAGCTGTGGAAGATACTATTCTCCTGCCAGCATCCACTCTCCCTTTCTCCTTTGCTAACAGAATCATATTTTCTTTGGGAAAGCTACATGGCACCCCAGTGATGGATCATGATAATCAATCGTGACCATATTTTCTCCTAATTTGATGGCTATGGCATCTGTTTCTGGATTAAAAGACTTAAAGAAGTTAAGGAGAAGTTAAAGTTAAGTTAACTGCTGAATAGGTTTCTGGGAAGGCTTTCCCTTCATGATAAAACAGAACATATGCACTTAGCACATCCCTTTTCCTTTCAGCCATTTCCTGGCTCACTTTTTTTGTATTCAAGAGGGAACAAGTATGAGATTTCCCAAAGAACCACAAAAACATTGGTCCTTCCATCACTGAGTTCCTGAACCAATTTTAGCCACCATCTACTTCCAAGCATCTGTTTGTGAAAGAAACAAAGTAGACATTTATGGCTGCAAGTTGGATTTTCTATTACTTTCAGTCAAATGCCTTTCTAATTAGCATGTTCAGAATTGTATCCCATTTAAATATTCTTACTAACACACCAACATCTCTGGCCTGGATCAGCCATCTAATTAGTGTTATTGCCTCCAGTTTAATCCATTTGCTATCAGATAATCTTTGTATAATCCAAAACTTGTCCATGCATCTCCTCTTCAAGATCCTACAGGGGCCCTTGAGTGGCTCAGTTGGTTAAGTGCCTGACTCTTGATTTTGGCTCAGGTCATAATCTCACGGTTCATGGGTTGGAGCCCGATGTTGGGCCCTTCACTACCAGTGTGGAGCCTGCTTGGGATTCTCTGTCTCCCTCACTCTGCCCCTCCCCCGCTCATGCTCTCTCTCTCTCTCTCTCTCTCTCTCTCTCAAAATAAATATTTTTTTTAAAAAAGATCTTTCAATGGTTCCCCAATTCTGTCAACATAAAATTACAAAGCCTTATCATAACCCAAACGACTGGCACACAATTGCCTCTCCAGCTTCATAAATTCATTTATAAATTTAACAATTATTTATTAATTTCTCATATATATATATATATATATATTGTTCTAATAAATATGTGGCCAACACAATCCTACCTCTATAGAGCTTCCTTTTTATCACCATTTCCCCTTCTTTAAATGACCACAAGCATGAATATTGCCCTGAATCTCATGTTAGAAGCTTTAGCAAGCAAACTGCTCGGACTCTAGTCTTAACTTATGTATAGAAAATAATATAAAAATACATTCCTGGTCTTTTAGGTCATAGAACACAAAATAATTTCCAAACTAATTTTTTAACTATTGCTATAACATATGAAGATGCTGAAATCTAATCTGTGGGCCATCAAAACTACACCAGTGAGCACTGAGGGCCAGTTAAACCTTCATTCCCAGATTATTCACTTGAATCTTCATTTCCTTATGAGAAGCCAATAGCTGGCATGGATTATTATTCAGTTTTTCATTTAGTTAATTAGCTAGAAACATAAGTTACTAAACTTTGTCAGTAAATATGGCTGCTTTTATTTCATTTTATTTTTAAAATTTTTTTTTAATGTTTATTTACTTTTGAGAGAGAGAGGGAGAGAGACACTGAGCATGAGCAGGGAGGGGCAGAGAGAGAGGGAGACACAGAATCTGAAGCAGGCTCCAGGCCCTGAACTGTCAGCACAGAGCCCAATGTGGGGCTTGAACTCACAAACCATGAGATCATGACCTGAGCTGAAGTTGGATGCTTCATCGACTGAGCCACCCAGGTGCCCTGATTTTATTTTATTTTTTTGTTTCAAAATTTTAGTTAAATTCTAGTTAGTTAACATGGAGTGTAATATTGATTTCAGGAGTAGAATTTAGTGATTCACCACTTATATATAACACCCTGTGCTCATCACAAGTGCCCTCCTTAATCCGCATCACCCATTTAGCCTACCCTTCCCCCTCCCAGCATATGACTGCTTCCGGAATTGACATTAGTAAAGCAACAGGATTAACATACAAACATCCACTAACAACACATTCAGTTGAAAGGAACAAAGGCAAATCTATCATGGTATTGATTGAAGCAAACCATTCACAAAAACGCACATTGGTAATGCCTCAACTAATGTCAAGCAATCAAAAACGAAATACACCTCTAAATCAAATTGATATGTAAGATCAATTACTCAAAATTGACATCAACACATATATTTTCATTAATTTAAAAATGCTTCATCTCATAGGGGCACTTGTACCCCAATGTTTATAGCAGCACTCTCAACAATAGCCAAATTATGGAAAGAGCCTAAATGTCCATCAACTGATAAATGGATAAAGAAATTGTGGTTTATATACACAATGGAATAACTACGTGGCAATGAGAAAGAATGAAATATGGCCCTTTGTAGCAACATGGATGGAACTGGAGAGTGTGATGCTAAGTGAAATAAGCCATGCAGAGAAAGACAGATACCATATGTATTCACTCTTATGTGGATCCTGAGAAACTTAACAGAAACCCATGGGGGAGGGGAAGGAAAAAAAAAGAGAGAGGTTAGAGTGGGAGTGAGCCAAAGCATAAGAGACTCTTAAAAACTGAGAACAAACTGAGGGCTGATGGGGGGGTGGGAGAGAGGGGAGGGTGGGTGATGGGTATTGAAGAGGGCATCTTTTGGGATGAGCACTGGGTGTTGTATGGAAACCAATTTCACAATAAATTTCATATATTTAAAAAAATAAATAAATAAAATAAAATACTAAGTAAAAACTAACTAAATAAATAAATAAAAATGCTTCATCTGAATACTTGCATTTCAGGTAATGTGCAGTTCGTATAATTTCTCATACTACACCTTAAAGGTTATTTTCTCTCATAAATTTCATCTATGTAGAAATCTTTCAAAAATAGAATCTACATGCAAGAAATAGCCATATTTCAGAAATATGTATAGAAATCCATGCTGTCATAGAAATGTACAGTCTAACAAGCTAATGTGTATTAAAACTCATTTTATGTACAAAAGGACAAAATTCACTCTGTTTTGTCCATGAGCAAATATATATTGACCATCCACCATAAGACCTATGAAAATCATACCAGGACTTATATTGCATGTTTTTTTTGCAGTTGCGAAAGTTTTGTTTGCATTTGCTTTCTCATTTTATTCTTACAACAAATCTGTCAATATAGATATTTTTCTTCCTTTAAAATGGATCTAACTAAACTGGAAAAAAATAGCATCCCAACATTATGGACTTAAATCTTTCATGTTTGTATTTGGCAATTTTGTATAATGTAAAATCAGTCATTGGAGTCAGGCATACTCATATTTAATTTCTGGTTGTGAAATGTTTTAATTTTTTTTAAGTTTTTATTTTACTTCCAATTAGTTAACACAGTGTTATATTAGTTTCAGGTGTACAATATCCATACATCACCCTGTGCTTATCACAACAAGTACACTCCTTAATCCCTATTACTTATTTAACCCACCCTCCTCTGGTAACCATCTGTTTGTGCTCTATAATTAAGAGTATGTTTCTTGGTAATTCTCTCTCTTTTTACCTTTGCTTATTTGTTTACTTTCTTAAATTCCACATATGAGTGAAATCATATGGTATTTGTCTTTCTCTGACTGACTTATTTCACTTAGGAATATCCTCTCTAAATCCATCCATGTCACTGCCAATGGCAAAAAAGAATTTCTTTCTTATGGCTAAATAATATTCCATTGTACATACCACTTATTTTCTTTATCCATTCACCAATCAATGGGCACTCAGGCTGCTTCCATAATTTGGCTATTGTAAAAAACACTGCTACAAACATAGGGGTGCATATTTGAATTAGTGTTTTTGTATTCTTTGGGTAAATACCTAGTAGTATAATGGCTGGATTATAGGGAAGTTCTATTTTTAATTCTTTGAGGAATCTCCAGACTGTTTTCCACAATGGCTGTCCCAGTTTGCATTCCTACCAACAGTGCACAAGTGTTCCTTTTTCTCCACAGACTCACCAACGCTGTTTCTTGTGTTGTTGATTTTAGTCATTCAGACAGGTGTCAGGTGATAACACACTGGAGTTTTGATTTTGCATTTCCCTAATGGTAAGTGATGATGAATATCTTTTCATGTGTCTGTTGGCCATCTGTATGTCTTTTTTGAATAAATGTCTATTCATGTCTTCTGTCCATTTTTTAATTAGATTATTTTGTTTTTTGGCTGTTGAACTTTATAAATTCTTTATATATTTTGGATACTAACTCTCTATTGGATATGCCATTTGTAAATATCTTCTCCCATCCCAAAGGTTGCCTTGTAGTTTTGTTGATTGTTTTCTTCACTGTGCAGAAGGCTTTTATTCTGAAATAGTCCCAATAGTTTATTTTTGATTTTTATTCTCTTGCCTCAGGAGACATATCTAGAAAAAAGTTTCTTTGGCCAGTGTCAAAGAGGTTATTGCCTGTGTTCTAGGACTTTTATGGTTTTAGGTCTCAAATTTAGGTTTTTAATCCATTTTGAATTTATTTTTGTGTATGGTGTAAGAAAGTGATCCAGTTTCTTTCTTTTGCAGTTGCAAAATGTTTTAGCTGCATGATATCATCTAATTTCTTTAAGTAAAAAGGGGGTTGTCAAGGCTTATTGCAATTGTGGACAAGAGTAAATGGATTGTCTAACACAAGCCTGAAAAATAGCTAGGACTCACTATACTCCCCCTCAACACTCTTCATTTTCTCTTTTTCCCTCCTTTCTTTGAAGACATGTCCATGGGTTTAAGAGAAAGGAAGGCTGAAAAAATAGGATGACAAGTATTTTCTACATCATGGAAAAGTGGTTAGTCTTTCTAAGTTTTCCTGAGTTCATCCTAAGAATAGGTTTCAGTTACTGAAGATTCATGGTGCTGAACTCCTGACCTAGTTTATAACCCAAAACACAAAATGGAATAACTTAAAAGTATTTTAGTTATCTACTACTATGTAACAAAATATTCCCCCAGTTAGTAACTTAAGTTACAAACATGTTTATAAGGGTCAACAGTTTATAAGGGTCAGAAATTCAGGTGGGGCTTGACTAGGTGCTTCTGGCTCAGTCTTTGCCTGTGATTGCAGCAAAGTCATCCAGGGCTGCAGTTCTAGGGACTGAGAATCCATTTCTAAGTTCACTCATGTGACTTCTGATGGAGGTTTCATTTTTTTTTCTACCATATATTCCTCTTCCTAAAGCTGCTCACACAACATCGTGACTTCCCTAAAGCAAGAAAAAGAAAAGAGAAATCTCAAGACAGAAGCTTCAGTCTTTTACCCCTAATTTTGGAAGGGACATACCATCACTTCTGCTAACTTCTATTGATCACACAGACAACCTGGTACAGTGTGGTGGGGGACTACAAAAGGTGTGAATTCAAAAAGGTGGGAATCATTAGGTGTCATCTCAGACGCTGGCTACCAAACACACACCGCCATTATCCACCTTGTGGAGCAGAGCCCACTTGTTCCAATGGCCGAGACAAGGTGTGCTGAGCAAGCTGGATGTTTTAGAGACATAGGTTTTATTCTAACCTAAGATTATCATGCAAAAACAGTGGAGATGTTTGAAAGCTTCACTGTTGCAAAGCTGAAAGCGTAGAAGAGGACAAAATGTTTGCTGAGCATCATGCTTTGTACATGTTACCAACCAACTAAATACTTAAGCAAATGTGTCCCATTAAGTCTAGATACTTTGAAGGGTCTCAAGTTTATTCATATCTACCCTTTAGAAGAAATATATTTTCTCCCCCTACCCTTTAAGGTCTCAGAGCTACAGAATTCACACTAATTGTAAAGAAAGACTTCCAAAAACCAGGGAATTTTCATTTCAATGATATAATTTGATGGAATTCTATTGATATTTTTAATAAGGTTATATTACATTGTGATTCAAATAATTGAGAGTGATGAACACATAGTGCTTGGCACGTAATAGGCAGTCTAAATATTTATTGATCAAAAAAGTACAAAATTTCTACTATTTTTATGTACAATGACAGAAGAAAATATTGTAATAGGTTAGATTTTTTTGTTGATATTTCAAAGAAAAGTGGACCTTCTAAGAAAAACTAAAAATCCATAGTAGAGAATAAATTTTAAAAGAAACACATACACAAGAAGCAAAATGTTACTGCCAGGTTAGAAACTTGTATTTCCAAATAACTATAATTTGAACAAGAAATGAAAGTTTTTTGTATCTTTTTTAAAAGTGTCAGTACTCATAAAAATAGGAAAAAATCTCCTTCCTTTATTATAGTTTATCTGTCTAGTCTCAATAAAAATTGTATCAGGACTCAAAAGCTGAAATTAAGGTAATTTCAAACCACTTCAAAGATGTTATGAAGTCCCTGTTATTAAATCTTATCTCATAGGTACTTCCAAACTATAATTTATAATTCATGATTCTGAAGAGAAAACAAAAAACTGACTTTAAGAAATCATTTTAAAGACAATTTTAAACTGACAACTTGCTCAAAGATATGATTGAGGAATTTAAATATTCATAATTTTTCTCTAGGTTTTATTATTTTAAGCTATCATAACCTATACTTTAATAATAATCTGAACTATTCAAACACAATGAATAAAAGGCTAAGAAGATGCCTAACAGATTCTTAGAAATATTACTTACTTGCACTAAAAATGTAGAGTGGGGGAGGTTCAAGAGAAATGTTTATAGGTGATGATTAAACAATGGTCTTTCAGTGGCTGGTCATTTACTTCAAAATGTAAATCATTTTCTATATAAAAAATAATTGTTAGGAACATTTTAAATGACCAGAACAATTAAGTTTCTCAGATTTTACAACACTGTCAACATAAAACAAAAGCCCAATTTCTTGAAGTTTATTCATTCATTCACTCTGCTTTCCCCCTGATCTATGCATCCTCATAGCAATTATCACCACCTAACCTATTATGTAGGTATTGTTTCAGTGGTGTACTGTCTATATCTACCTGCGAGAATATGAATGCCACCAGAGGAGGATTCTCTCTATAATGTACTCTGTTTTATGCCCAGATTCAAACCAAGAGCTTTATAAACATTTACCGAGTGGATGAAGGAACAAATTGTTATCACGTGTCATGCACTGACCTGGGTGCCAAAGATGTAGTAATAAACAACGTAGACATGGTCCCTATCATGAGAGAGCTTATAGTTCACTGAAGGTATAGACAAGTCACCAATTACAGGAACCAATATCATAAACACTGTTAAGAGAGAAGGACACAATGGTGGTATGAATTCTGAAATTGGAGGAAGTCTTTTGGAAATCAAAACTCAGATCTAAAAGATGTTTGGAAATTAGCCAAGTTTTGAGAAGTGAACAGAAAAGAGAGAAAACTGTTCAACATGAGGAAACCATATGTACAATGATCCACAGATAAGAGAAAGAATGACCCGAAAGAAATTCTGTACAATTCCATTATAGAGATTAAATTGAGGTGAGAGAGGTAGAAGTTAAGATATTTTCAACAGATGCTTTCAAAACCAAGTAACAGAAATAAATCCCTCTAGGTCCTGAGATGACTGTGCAAACAGTTAGCTAGGACCCAGTTAATTTTTTTTTCTTTTCCCAGGTCCAATTCCTCACCAACATTTCATCCTTGGCACCCTAACACTTGCACTGATGGTCTCATAGTGACTATCAGCACCACACAGACCTGCTTGCTTCCTCATCACACCCAGCATAGAAACAAAAAAGGAATATGAGTCCTATTTCCAGGGAAATCCACAGATTCACTTTGGTTGGTCCATTTAGGTCACATGAAAGCTAGGTACTGAAACAGACTGACTGGCCTTAGCCGGGTCTCCTGCTGAATCCTTGAAACTTACATGGAATCTGTATCCCTGACACCATAGTGAACCAATAGAAACCAGGGGCATTTGATAATGGAAAAAGGAAAATTAAGTACGTAGGCAACTGGCCTGTTGTATTTGGCAGGTAACTTCAGATTCTACCATATAAGCAAGAGCCGCTGAACTGTAAAGGAAGAACCCACTCAGTCATGTTAGAAATGTCACTCTTTCTTCAATGTAAAGAGCAAACAGAATTGAGATAAGAAACACAGAAACTAGTTAGCAGATTGGTGCAAAGTGCTATCAGTAGAGATAGATTAACAATAAATGATTCAAGAGATATCCAACTATTAGAATTGACAGACATTGGGGGCACCTGGGTGGCTCAGTCGGTTAAGCGGCGGACTTCAGCTCAGGTCATGATCTCGCGGTCCGTGAGTTCGAGCCCCGCGTCAGGCTCTGTGCTGACAGCTCGGAGCCTGGAGCCTTCTTCGGATTCTGTGTTTCCCTCTCTCTCTCTGACCCTCCCCTGTTCATGCTCTGTCTCTCTGTGTCTCAAAAATAAATAAACGTTGGGGAGCCTGGGTGGCTCAGTCGGTTGAGTGCCGATTTCGGCTCAGGTCACGATCTCGCGGTCTGTGAGTTCGAGCCCCGCATCGGGCCCCTGTGCTGACAGCTCAGAGCCCGGAGCCTGTTTCAGATTCTGTGTCTCCCTCTCGCTGACCCTCCCCCGTTCATGCTCTGTCTCTCTCTGTCTCAAAAATAAATAAATAAACGTTAAAAAAATTAAAAAAAAATAATAAATAAACGTTTAAAAAATTTTTAGAAAAAAAAAAAGAATTGACAGACATTGGAGAAGATTTAAATGTAAGAAGTGAAGGAGAGAACAATGCCATTGACAATCCCTGTGTACTGATTGGCCATGTGGACATGTATGGAAGTCCCATGAAACCAAGAAGGAAAAACACCTTGTGGCAGAAAATAATGAGTTGATTTCTGCATATGAGGTTGACATGTCTACAGGTTATAACTTTAAAGTTGTTTCAGTTCTCAGAGTCTTGCCTTTTCAGATGTTAAAGAAGTTGTATAATTCTAGAGCAGAAGTAAAAGGTAGATATAACATCTGCTAGTTATTAGCCAAGGATCCATTTACATTTTGTGCTTAAGTTTTTGTTCCACAATTTCTAAATACTAAGCTATTTTCCCAAGCTTAAGTTTAGGAGGAAAAGTGAACAGACCAGAAGCATATAATAAATCATCTGTGTTTTTCTCTAACAAGAAACATAAATACATATTAAATGCCAACTGCTACAATGATATGGAAATAAAATAAGAATTAGAAATATCTTGATTCAGTGTACAGAGGAGCAACACTGGATTAGATAATATCAAGGTCAAGTAGTGACACAGGCAAATAGAAAGTAGAGCAAGATTTTTTTTTAAGTCTACCAAGATAAAAAAAAAATTATTATTGCAACATGGATACCCCAATTGCTTGTAAAATTGGGAGCATCTTTGTGTCGGACAGTATCTACCTGAAACATCACTTGGAGGAAGAGAGCTAGGCAGTAAGATTAGCAGCTGCAGTATAAAACTGATTCAGCAGCAGATGTGAGGCAAAACTCCTTGTTTCCAAATTTGCTAGAGGGATGTAGCCTTATTAGGGAGGAAGCTGAATCTAGGTTATACAATAATGAAGTAGACAAAAAACATAGCTGAACTGTACTTCATAATAAATCATTGAGAATTTTAGGACGGAAGAGAGCAGAGAAGAAAGGAGAGAAGAGAGGAAGAAGGTGGGGGAGGAGGAACAGAATCAGACAGGGAGGATGGTATAGTGAAGAGCAGTTCAGAGGGGAAAGGGGGAGAGAGAAAGAGACAACACAACAAAAGAACCAGAGGATTGCTTTCTTGCGGCTAAAGGCATTGTTTTAGAAGAGAGAGTACTTAATATTCAATTCTAAGCTATTTTCATTGATATAATATTAAACCCGTATTTTCAGGAAAGTCTGATATACTGAAATGTCCACATGTGGTGATACTGAGGAGAAAAGAAATGGATTAGTCATGGGATATGTGGTCCTCTCTACAATTACCCCTTCTACCAATTTGTGATAGAGTACAACCATCTTCTCAAGAGGAAAGATCAACAAGAGTTCCAGGTCCCATGTGTCCTGGCAGTTTCCCTTGCATTTAGGCTTAGGTTTCATTCTAATGAATTCAAAATGAAATTATGTTTACATAACATAATTCCTTCATGTATTCAACGAATGCAACCAAGAGCAAATTGAATGGCTGCATGTGGCATAAAGGACAGTGTTTTAGTGAAGGAGTTATAGAATAGAACTGACCCAAGAGTGAGCTACAAATATACAAATAGTAGCTGAACTTAATTACATCAGTGGCAAGTGAATTTAAATGAGGCAAGTCTGACATCTTTGCTATACTAGAATAAATCTGTACAACATATACAAGGTTTTAAAGGCCATTCTTTTCAACATTTATCAATATGATACATTTTTGAGCATGTAGGACCAAGGTTCTAATCATAGCTCTGATGCTATATGCCTTTTTCTAACGTGTTTGCATTTCTACTATGGTTGCCTTACTTAAGGGATTTCTATCCAGTCATTTTTGAAAATAACTCAAAATTGAATATAAGCTCTTCCAACCCGGGGCACCTGGGTGGCTCAGTTGTTTGAGCGTCTGACTTCAGCTCAGGTCATGATCTCACGGTCTGTGAGTTCAAGCCCTGTGTCGGGCTCTGTGCTGACAGTTCAGAGCCTGGAGCCTGCTTCAGATTCTGTGTCTCCCCCCCTTTCTCTCTGCTCTTCCCCCACTCATGCTCTCTCTCTCTCTCTCTCTCTTTCTCTCTGTCTCTCAAAATATAAATAAATGTTAAAAAAATTTTAAAGATGTGCCAACCCATTAATGACCTTTTTAAATAAAAGCTGTGCAACTTTTTTTGTAGAAAAGAAAGATAATCTACATTATGACCTATTGGAAACAATGATCTTTTGCAATTAGTGTCTTCTGATATCATGCTTCTTATTTATGGGATTTTTATAACCTTCCCAATTTGACTGTACTGTTAAAAAAGTGAAAAAAATAATTATTTATTTATATATATATATTTTAATTTTTTAAATGTTCATTTATTTTTGAGAGAGAGAGAGAGAGAGACAGAGCACAAGTAGAGGAGAGGCAGAGAGAGAGGGAGACACAGAATCTGAAGCAGGCTCCAGGCTCTGAGCTGTCAGTACAGAGCCCGACGCGGGGCTCGAACTCACTGTGAGATCATGACCTGAGCTGAAGTCAGATACTTAACTGATTGAGCCACCCAGGTGACCCAAAAATTAATTATTTCTAATTGCCATGACAGATTCATTACAAAAATCACTTTTGGGAAAGTTATTAATTTACTTATTTAAAAAAGATGCATTTTGTAATTACCAGGAGTAAGAGCTGCAAAACAAAACGAACTCTCCCTGTCCAGGATATTCGTAAATATCTGAGCATCCAAATAATAGATGGTATTTTGAAGGAAAATGGCAAGAAAGTATAGAAAGAATGCAGGGTCTACTCTGGTTGAATCATAATATCTCTGTAAAACAAGAATGATAAAACTAACATAGTTGCTGTGAGCATCAAATAAACTAATGTTTGTAGAGCACTTGAGACATGTATTGTTTAGCAAATTATTTTACTGAATCCTCCCCACAGGTCCAAATATCCCAGTTTTACAGATGAGGAAACTGAAGCTAAAATTATCCAGGTAGTAAATGGTGGAGCTGATATTCAGATCCATCAATATGACTCCAAAGGTGGTAGTCTTAAATCATGTACTGTAACAATATTCAAAAGTACTACTACTATGCCCACAACTGCTTGCACGCGGCAATAGAGGTTTGTTTGTTTGTTTGTTGACAGTTAACTACTGAATGAAACATTCACAGACAGGTCAGCATTTATCCTCCAATGAATATGGTCATGGGTTTACACACAAGACAGCACAATTATTTGCAACAGATAATTAATCTTAGGGATTCATGTCTTATTGTAGGTATGGGATATAGGCACTGATGACCAAGCCAGGGGAGAAATAAGACATATTCAATACAGGAAGCAGTCAGAAGCTGCTGGCATAGTATTCAAGTAATAAGGGAGGGGTCAACTCAGGTAGGTGATACCTACATAGAAGATAACAACAGATGTTACCAAAGGCAAGTATAGAAATAGAAGTAGGAATACCAGTGGCAGGAAAAATGAAAATAGTAACAAGAGTTAAAATATAGCAAGTACAGCAAAATTCCATCATAATACCTGTATGTGAGATTTAAAAAAATGACCTGTACGATGGGAAGTTACACTATATGAAATTAATAAAATAACTGGGGTGACGCTGCTGCAGAGGACTCGGCTAACTGCAAATTACATTCTATCCAAAATGTCATTATTGCAGAGTACATTATCTCAGTGTTTCATTCTGCCAGTCACACACCCAGCAAAACTTTAAGGGGTTTACTTGTAGTAAACTCATTTAATCTTCACCAACAATCCTATAGTTAGTATCATTTCTCCATCTATGCAGAGCAAGAAAACTGAAGCGCAGTGAGGTTAGTAACTTGCCCAAGGTCGAACAGCCAATAAAAGGCAGAACTAGAACAAAGACCCATGGTTTCCACCTCTAGAGTCCACTCATAACTAGGCAACCCTGTCTCTGCAAAGTCAGGCATCAAGCAGCTAATGTCAGAGAATCTGGCAGCTGATATAGCAAGACTCACATCACAAGTTAGAGATCTGAGGTGTGGGGTCAGAGCTCCAGTCTTTATGGCACAGAAGATGTGAAGAAGCTAGAACAGTGGCTGGCATATAATAAGTACTCAATGAATGTTAGCCATAAAAATAATAATAGTTGTTGCTATTGTAACAAAAGAAGAAACTTCTATAAGCTGGATCTACTCCCCTACCAAGTTCATACATTGAAGTCCTAACCCGCAGTGTAAAATATGACTATAGATAAGGTCTTTAAAGAGGTAATTAAGTGAAAACGAGGTGTGCTCATCGGAGTATGCTCCATTCCAGTAAGAAGAGAAGATTAAAACACACATGAGTACAGAAAACAGACATGCACAGAGGAAATACCATGTGGAAATACAAGGAAAAGAGCCATCTGCAAGCCAAGGAGAGAGGCCCCAGATGACACCATACTTGCCCACACTTTGATCTCAGACTTCCAGCCTCCAGAACTGTGAGAAAATGCATTTCTGTTGTTTAAGCCCCCACCCACCCCATCTGTGGTGCTTTGTTATGGCAGCCCTAGTAAACTAATACAGGGACCAAAATGTGTGAAACATAACATGAGCAGGAAATGTAGTATGAGATCTGCATTAAATTCAATATGAATGAGATTGAGGCCAATACTGCAGGAACCCATGTAATAGAGAGGGACTCTAGACAAGAGCTCAGATACTTGGTCTGGGGCAAATTAGAGCATGAATAATAGCAAAAGTAGTTAGAGGCCAAGCTGCTCTCTAAAGCGTCTTAAATATCTACTGCTAAGGAGGGGACTGAAGCTTAGGGATGGAGCAGAGTTGTCATCAAGGGAATGCTAAATGTGTGCAGGTATAACTGGAGAGTCACGAAAAGTAGGAGACTGCCTAATTGTTATCATGCATTAATATCAGATGCAAAAAAGCAATCTTAATTTAATTATTTTTTAAATGTTTATTCATTTTGAGAGGGGGGAGTGGGGGAGGGGCAGAGCGAGAGGGGGACAGAGGATCTGAAGGGGGCACTGAGCTGACAGCAGGGATACCTATGAGGGGCTCAAACTCACAAACCTTGAGATCATGACCTGAGCCAAAGTCAGACACTTAACCATCTGAGCCATCTAGGTGCCCTAAAAGCAACTTTAATTTAAAAATCCTTCCAAATTAAACTTCAATGTATATTAAGCCTAAACTAGGTCACTACAGATGTACTTTGTCTATTTCAGTGATGAATGGCCCAAAATTATGGTGAAAATTTCCTAAAAATGATATGATGGTGAAATCTGTAAGTCATGAAGCATTCAAACATGTGTTTAGAACTTCCTTGTCATCTACTAATCTGTTTTAAATACTAATTTTTCTGCTGTTCATATAGGTTTTATTACTTTTTGTATATACCTATATATCTTTAACATTAGGTATGCCTAGATGTGAGTAATATACATTGGATTGAGTTGATAGAATTATTCCAGAAGAATGGCATCAACAATAGTTTTCTTTCCTGTTGGATCCCCCCCCCCCCACCCCACACATACCTACTGTATTTAATCCAATATAACTCAACAAACAAGATCTGTTTGTGAGATCATTTTTCTTTGCATTCTTCATTAACAATGTATATTGCATGCTCACAACATCAAAATTGATCAAATGAGCACGAGCAAACTAAAATTTGAATTAGTGATATTATAACCAGTTACAATTTCCAGAAATAATAAAAAAGCATACAGTGTGGAACAATTGTCAGGTGAAAACATTCTGAATGTGGAGGGTTTCAGTTTTCAGAACTCAATTGCAATAAGGAAAGCAGAAAGAGCTAAAGCACACCCTCCCTCACTCTTTGAACATACTCCCCTTTTACAGGTGCTTCACTGCATAGCCCATCAATGTTTTCACAGGTTTGATGGTGAGGCTCAACAGAAACAAATCTCCATTCCAGATTAATGAAACCTAAAAGCAATGATCATTACAATAATCGAAAGCATAGGGGCCACTGCCATTGTTTCAGGATTTCTACGTAAGGAAAGCAGTAAGGGATTTTTTTAAAAGCTTTATTTTTCATGGGGCGCCTGGGTGGCTCAGTCGGTTAAGCGGCCCACTTCGGCTCAGGTCATGATCTCGCGGTCCGTGAGTTTGAGCCCCGCGTCGAGCTCTGTGCTGACAGCTCGGAGCCTGGAGCCTGCTTTGGATTCTGTGTCTCCCTCTCTCTCTGACCCTCCCCCCATTCATGCTCTGTCTCTCTGTCTCAAAAATAAATAAACGTTAAAAAAAATTTTTTTTAAAAAGCTTTATTTTTCAAATGATGCTTTTAAAGTAGTAGATGGAGAAATGCTGCGTGTATTAGTCATGAGCAAAGAATGTATAGCTGCTGTCCAGCTATGCATTCGTCAGGTGCAACTTATCTGTTGTCCTGTTTTCCTTAAAGAAGGAAACACAGTAGTCTCTATTATCAACAATAAAGTGCCCATTAGCATGATGTTAATTAGCATATTCATGTTGAATCTTTGTAATACTTTAAAGGAAATCATGACATCCTGTGATGAGGACAGTTTTCTACTTACTATTGAAGATGACACCATCTTCATGGGTAACTAAGGCAACAGTGGAAATTATCAGAGTCCTGATTTTATGTCAGAAGATCATACTGACAGCTGTCCTCCTAATGCAGTCATTTGTTAAGATGAGCAATATGGCTGACATTTTAAGATACCAGTTATGTGCCCTTACATACTAATGACTTTTTAAATACCAAAAAAAAAGTACACATTTTCAGTATTTTAACCCCACATTCAAATAAGATTATTTAGACTTTCTTTTATTCTCCTTCAAAATATGCTAAACCTCTGCAGAGATCTTTCTAGCTTTTAGCTACCAAGGAATTAATACATTTTTCTTGAACAGTAGTTGTTATTTTCAGATAAAATGTGCCAGAGTCTGAGGGTTTTATGTATGTATAAAAGAGTAATCTTAGCCCTCAAAGATTTTCCAAGGAAAACTACAATGGGAATAAATCTCAACATATTTTTTATTAATATGAATTAGAGAGTCTTACAGATGAATTAAATATCCAACATATTTCTGCTTGTTATACAATGCATATAACCTAAGATTAAATGAAAAACAAGCATTTTTCTATAGGCTTCAAAATATTTGAGTTATGCTTTCTGTAATCTTTTGAGCCTCTGAGAGTGCTATTTTTAAATTTAAATAAATGAAAAACTAGAAATAACCATAAGGAAATTAACTCCTATAAATTCACTTTTTAGGCTTTCTAGTGGAAAGTTTCTAAAACTGATTTTTCTCAGAATCTTCAAGGCCTCTACACACTTAGGGCAGATAAGAAAAACCTGGGAACTCCTATAAAGATATTGGCAAGCTTTTAGACAAGAGCATCACCATTATAATCAATTAGTTTTATTTTATAAAGTCAACTGAGCTCTACTAAAATTTACTAAGTACCTACTGTGTGTAGACACTAAGGTAAATACTGGTTTCCTTCAACCCAGAAGTTCCATTCTTTGAAAAGAGAGAGAGAAAGAAAGAAAGAAAGAAAGAAAGAAAGAAGAGAGGAGAGGAAGGAAGGAAGGAAGGAAGGAAGGAAGGAAGGAAGGAAGGAAAGAGAGGGGGAAGGGAGGGATGGAGTGAAGGACAGAGGGAGGGAAGGAGGGAGGGAGGGAAGAAGGAAGGAAGGAAGGAAGGAAGGAAGGAAGGAAGGAAGGAAAGAGAGGGGGAAGGGAGGGATGGAGTGAAGGACAGAGGGAGGGAAGGAGGGAGGGAGGGAAGAAGGAAGGAAGGAAGGAAGGAAGGAAGGAAGGAAGGAAGGAAGGAAAGAGAGGGGGAAGGGAGGGATGGAGTGAAGGACAGAGGGAGGGAAGGAGGGAGGGAGGGAAGAAGGAAGGAAGGAAGGAAGGAAGGAAGGAAGGAAGGAAGGAAGGAAAGAGAGGGGGAAGGGAGGGATGGAGTGAAGGACAGAGGGAGGGAAGGAGGGAGGGAGGGAAGAAGGAAGGAAGGAAGGAAGGAAGGAAGGAAGGAAGGAAGGGAAGAGGGGGGAAGGGAGGGATGGAGTGAAGGACAGAAGGAGGGAGGGAACAAGGAAGGAAGGGAGAAAGGAAGGAAGGAAGGAAGGAAGGAAGGAAGGAAGGAAAGAAGGAAGGAAGGAAAGAAGGAAGGAAGGAAGGAAAGAAGGAAGGAAGAAAAATGGTCAGGAGACAAAATCTCTATGTTCTCCTGATTATCAGCCAGGGTAAATCAGAGCCAGAACAACCATTTCTAAAATTACTTTTTTAAATCATGATAGAGTCAGAATCATGAAAAACTAAAAAAACTTTTCTTCTGTTCATGGGCTCATTAATTATTCATTTATCTCTTAACAAATATGTATTAAGTATATTTCTGTGCCAGATAATCTTCTAAGCACTTTATATAACTTACTACAGTAATGTTTTTAAAAATCTTCTGGTGATTTCTCAAAAAAAAAAAAAAGTGATTGTGTATGATGCTCACTAACATTGGGCATAGAATGAGTTCAGAACTTTGAGATACCAGCAGTGCACTGCTCACCCTTTGACTTGAACTCATGTGTTGGATCTTATGTTAAAATCATGTAGATCTCATATATGTGCTTTCTGACCACTGTGCTGCAGTATCTGAAGATGGTGACAGGTATATTTTCTCTTTTATTGTTTTTTTGTGTGTGTCCTTTTTTCTTTCTTTTTCTTTTTTTTTTTTTTTTTTTTTTTTTTGAGAGGTATATTTTCCCCTGTGTATCTCCCACTACTAGCACCCAGGGCATCACCACCCCTCCGTAGGCTCTATGCCTTATGTAAGGGAGTCCCCTGGGGCTGTTGCACCTAACCCATACAAAGGCTTCTGAGACTATTTTTCCACAAAACCCTCTGATCAATGCCCTCTTTTGCCTCCCATAGATGTAGTGATGGGTGTAATACTTTCCCAGGTCAGTCCCAACCATACAGGACAAAGACAAGAAACAGCCATTCTTTGCTAAAATAAGACCACTCTTCTCATTCCACCCATGGGGAAAATTTTGTAGTATTCCACTGTGATTCACTACAATCTACTGCCTTTGAAGGGGCCAGCTTAGTAAACTATATTGATATATAATGAGGGTCATTGATCTTTGTAGTCACTGATCTTTGAGGGTTGCACTAAACTCTTGTCATTTATGCATCTCAGATGCATTATAGTTTCTGATTTATTAATCTGGCCAAGATAATATAGTTTTAGAGATCTGGCTTTTCCTTACATGGAAACAGTATGATGGTTCTTCCATATGCTAAATACATACATATCAGATACTCAGGAAATTTTCAAATAACCACACAGGTTAGCCCTGGACTCCTCAAAATTACAGTAAGAGATGCTTGAGCTCTCAACTGACCTCCATAAGCCCCAATCTAGTACAGGCTCCTTGATGGCATTTTAAAAATTTTTCAAAATATTTATTTATTTGTGAGAGAGAGAGACAGAAATGGAGATAGAGCACGAGTGGGGGAGGGGCAGAGAGAGAGGGAGACACAGAATCTGAAGCAGGCTCCAGGCTCTGAGCTGTCAGCACAGAGCCCTATGCGGGGTGCAGACTCACAAACCTTGAGATCATGCCCTGAGCCAAAGTCGGATGCTTAACTGACTGAGCAACCCAGGTGTCCCTTTGATGGCATTTTTGAACTCCCAATATCAGTGTAAGCTTGAACCCTATATCCAACAGCTTTCAAAAGTTTTGGAAATTTCTTTTCCTCAGAATGCAGTTACTCTGAGAAATGACAGTAGTATTTGGGGGGTTAATGACTGAGGGAATCACTACTGTATATCTTTGGGTTGTTGTGGGATTCTTCTAGAGAACATGGCCTATTCATCAATTGATGGGCTCTAGGTCTGAGAAATGGATCGAATTTCAAACCTGAATAATGATGGTCATTTTCCATGGCAGTAGGTGGCATCAGCCACTTGCTTATCCAGTTCTAATCCACCTAGTGCCCAAGAACATCCAGGCTGATCCCTGCAGTTGATAACTCCTTGGAGCAATTTGGTCTGCTGCCCATTATGTTAATATCATCTACCTTGCCTCAAATGTTTAGGTGCTATCCCTAGCTCCTCTTCTGGGAAGCTATTATTTTAATGACACTTGAGAACCTGTTTTCACCAGAATTTCCTACAACCAACCCTGCTCAACACAGGATAGGCAACACTGAGCTTCTCAGTATTGCTGATAGCCCCCTTTATAGTACATTCCTTGATCTGTTGTTAAGAAGATACCCTATTAGCACCCTAGGGCACATGTTATCTGTTGGGTGCTGAGATCTTGCAGTACCTACCTCTCTGAGCTTTCCTCAACACTCTAGTAACGCATACCTCGCATCGTCACCTCATTTCAAATGCCCCATTATCTTTTCCAAGTTTCTAAGATCCCCCGAGCATGCTAATAAGACAGATTACAGGTTCTTTTCCTAAGAACTTGAATGTGAGGTAATAAAATAGTGCCCTTTCCCTCAACAAATCTTCTCTTATCCAGTCTTACAATATAATCTATAATATAATCTATGTAAAATAGTATAATCTAGCCTTATATGCACGTATATATACAAAAATAAATTATATAATCCACATTTCCAAGGGAGATGGTGACTTTTTAGAATAGTTTTAGATTTACAGAAAAATTGCCAAAATAGTACAGAGTTCCCACATACCTCCAACCTAGTTTCTCCAATTGTGAACATTAGTGCAGTTGGTTCATTTGTTACCATTAACAAATATTGAAACATTATTAATAACTAAAGTCAATACTTTATTTAGATTTCTTTAGCTATTACCTAATGCCCTCCTTCTGTTTCAAAGTCTTAACCAGTACACTACGTTCCCTTTAGTCATAACGTCTCCTTATGTTCCTCTTGACTGTGACAGTTTCTCAGACTCTCCTTGTTTTTCATGACCATGACAGGTTTGAAGATTGCTGGTCAGGTATTTTGTAAAATGGCCCTCCACCAGGATTTGTCTCTATATTTTTCTTAAAATTAGACTGTGGATTTGGTGTGATGGGAAGAAGACCACAGGGATAAAGTGTCATTTTCATCACATCATACCAAAGGTACAAACTATAAACATGACTTACCACTATTGATATTGACCTTGGCCACTTGGCTAAGATAGTATTTGTCAGGTTTCTCCACTGTAAAGTTATCCTCCCTGCACCTCTTTCCATACTGTACTCTTTGGAATGAAGTCACTGTGTACAACCCACATTTAAGGAGAAAGCAGTTATGCTCCACCACCTAAGGTCAGAGTATTGACATATATTATTTTGAATTTTTTGCATAGGACATTTCTCTCTTATTCTTCATTTATGTGTTATTTAATCATCTATTTATATCAGTATAGACTCACATCGATTTATTTTATATTTTATGTTATAACCCATTACTACTTTATTTTGTTGCTTAAATTTTCCACTGGGAGAATTTTCAGTTGGTTCTTGTGCCCTTTGACATACCTCCTTCAAAGCAATTTGCACTTTCCTCATTCTCACACAATATGATGCTACAGGCTCATCTCATATATTTCCTTTCCCAGTCCTAGAATCAGCCAAGTTTCCCAAGAAGCCCTGGTTGTTGTTTTTGTTTGTTTGTTTGTTTGTTTGTTTTTGTTTTTGTTTTTGTTTTTACTGGTAAATGTCATTAGAAAATAAGATCTGGGAGGCAACTGAGTGGCTCAGTCAGCTAAGCATCTGACTCTGGATTTCAGCTCAGGTCATGATCTCATGGTTTATGAGTTTAATCCCCGTGTTGGGCCATGAGCTGACAGTATGGAGCCTGCTTGGGATCCACTCCCTCCCTCTCTCTCTGCACCTCATGGTCTCTCAAAAATAAATAAACTTTTTTAAAAAGGGGGACACCTGGGTGGTCGGTTAAGTGCCCAACTCTTAAAAAAAAAAAGATCTGGGGGGCGCCTGGGTGGCGCAGTCGGTTAAGTGTCCGACTTCAGCCAGGTCACGATCTCACCGTCCGTGAGTTCGAGCCCCGCGTCAGGCTCTGGGCTGATGGCTCGGAGCCTGGAGCCTGTTTCCGATTCTGTGTCTCCCTCTCTCTCTGCCCCTCCCCCGTTCATGCTCTGTCTCTCTCTGTCCCAAAAATAAATAAACGTTGAAAAAAAATTAAAAAAAAAAAAAAAAGATCTGGGTTTTGAGTATGATCATTGCTACTAAATGCCATTGCTTCTAGACTCTCTAGCTGAGAAAAGAAGGAAATATATGCATGTATATTAACCCACACACATGCATGTGTGTATATATACACACATATTGTATACACTCACGCATATACATATATGCTTTTGTTTGTGACCATACTTTTGTGTCTATATTAAGCTAAAATGAGTTCATATTGATAATCTCCACTCTAATCCATGCCACATGGAATATTCTGATCACTTTCCCACGCTTATCTGTAAACTTACCCTCCTAACAGTGAGAAACCTGGTTTCCAGAGATGGTGCTTTTTACTTAATCTCTGTGAGGGCAAATAACTAACACAGCTCCAAATTCTGCGTTTTAAACTATATATACCTACATTGTACAAAATACCATGCAACACAGCTCTCAGCTCCAAGCTCTTCATTCCATACATTTTTCTGTGATGTTGGTGTGGAATCTATGAAAATTACACTTTCCAGACTCCTTTGTCAGCTGTTAGGTTCTATCTTGGGGGGACAATAAAAAGAAATGGGAAAGTGTGTGAGGGAAGGGCCTTGAATCACATTTTATTCAGTTTCCATCAGCACTGATCCAACAACAGCAAATTGTTGGCTGTAGCCTACGGTTTCTTCTTTCACATCAAACAGTGGCCTCACCATACCCACTCAGGTTTGGGTATAAACCTGAACCTGTTCCTATGCCTCACTTACTTATCCTTTGAGCTGAATGCTCCTTTATGTTGGGGCAGCTGGGTAGCCTCAGTTAAGCGTCCAAGTCTTGATTTCAGCTCAGGTCATGATCTCATGGTTCTTGTGTTTGAGCCCCACATCGGGTTCTGTGCTGCCAGCAGAGAGCCTGCTCTCTCCCTCTCTCCCTCTCTCTGCCCCTCCTTTCCCCCGCCCTCTCTCTCAAAATAAATAAATAAATAAATAAATAAATAAATAAATAAGCTTTTTTACATAATAAAGTTTAAATGATCCTTAGGCTATCCAAGTATCCAATAATATCCTTGGTGGTCTGTGTACCTTGCAGATTATGACACTTTCACAGAGATCTGACACCAGTTGAGAAGAGCTTTCCCAAAGAATTCCAAGCCTGAGCCCTGGTGAGCAGAGCTGCCCCAAAGAAGTCCATACTTGAACCCTGTAGGCTGTCTTCTCTAATCTCCTATGATCTGATAATATATCTCTTCTCTTTTGTTTCCTAGCTCCAGGAATGATGGCTGCTACCAACCATTTTTACCTTTAATGCGGGTTTGTTTTGTTTTTGTTTTTGTTTTTGAGAGAGAGAGATACAGAGACCGAGAGAGCAGGAGAGGGACAGAGAGAGAGGGAGACACAAAATCTGAAATGGGCTTCAGGCTCTGAGCTGTCCGCACAGAACCTGAAAATGGGGCTTGAACTCAACAGCCATGAGATCATGACTTGAGCTGAAGTCAAACTACTGAACCACCCAGTGGCCCCAACCATTATTATCTTTAGATGTTGTTGGCACCCCCTTTTTGCTCTCTTCCATCATTATTTTATTTGACTTTCATCATTATTTTATCCTCCATATTAAATGTACTCTGAAATACTTGGTATTTTGCTTTCCTCAATGAATTCTAACACTCTGTCTTCCTCATTTTTTCTGCAAGGTACATATTTTAATGGTGCTACCTCAATATGTTTTTGTGAAGATTAGCTTAGTTTTTGCATGAAAATTACTTAACACAATGCCTCACAATTAAGAAATGTTCAATCAATATTTATTATTATTTTTCTCACCAACTACACTAGTGGAATGAGATTTAAAGGCAATCTTCCCATCAGAAGAACAATGTTCCAATATAAAATCTTGAGCCTGGCTAGTTTTAGTTTTGTAGACACTAGTTTCTCTCATCACCGTCTTTTTTTTTTTTTTTCCATATGCTCAGGACTATATCAAACTAGTACATACTATGTGACTATACTATTTGTTTATGATAAGAATGCTCATACATTAACTGGCTAATAGCACCAGCACTTTGTCCTCTGAGTTCCTTCTCACTGCCCAAATAATTTCGTCGTTTTCTAGGACCCATGGGACTCCCTCTTTTTGGCAATGAAAAGCTAAATGCTTCCAGGATCCTGTTCCAGTGTTAGGGTCAGTTTGTGTTCTAATTGGTTTACATGTATGCCAAACATAAAGATTTTGTGTATCACCTACATATGTGTATTGTCCCTCTCTCCATCAAGAATATTTCTGAAGTTAACATTTTGGAAGTTCTTATTATGTGCCATATGGAGGTATTGACTATTATTATTTTCCCTTTTGCTTTTTGGCTAAGAAACTCAGACACAGAGAGATTTTATAGCTTGCCTGAGGTCACACAGCTGTTGAGTGGTGAAGCCAGGATTCATGTCAGGTTGTTTGACTCCAAAGCCTGGGCTTTTGACTGAGGAACATGAGTTGAGTTTAGTTGGTGCAGAGCAGAGAGGGACATAAGAAATTAAAGTTTTACTTGGATGTGGATTCAGAAGAGACTACATGAAGGATAAAAATTCATCACAGTAGGTGAAGGATTGAAACCAAGGTTATAAAGTAGATTTTTTAAAACCAACTTGTTTCATTCATTGAAGATAGGTAAGTTCTTTATTCATTCTGAAGCTATTCTGTGACTCCTTGTCAAAATTTACTGGAAGAACATGGTGTCTTCAAGTCTATCTGAGTCGCATGATTCTGTGCTCCCCTCATGGTGTAGCGTTACAAAACACTGTGCTCTTAGGATGACCTTTGGAGCCAGACCTGGATTCAAATGCCAGTTCTTTTTATTAGTTGTATGATGTTGGGCCACCTAAACTTCACAGTCTCCATTCTCTAAATCAGTAAAACATTGACTCCATTTCCCCTACAACTACTTGTAGGATTGAATGACATCATTCATTTACAGTACCTGGTCTTTATAGTGGTCTTTGTGACTGTTAAGTTCTTCATTCTCTACATTTCATGTTTCCTTCCAATCTTCTTTTAGGTTTCATAATTTAGATTTTTCATTATGTGTCTGCTCTCTAACTTTCATGTTCACTTGGGTAGTTCTATTGATATGCTGATACCATCAGTTACCATATGACTTTCTAAATAAGCCTAGTAATTGAGAATTGAGAGCTGTTAGCTTAAATTATACCAATAATAGTCCTAAGTGTCTCAAAATTATAGTTATCCCTTCCTTAATTTTCTACCTATCTAAAGAGCTAGTCATCTAGAATCCATTTTGCGTGATATGAACAAGCTCCCAGATTGTATGAATTGATGCCATATGCCCTTTCCAAATAATTGTAAAGAGGGACAGAGGGAGGGAGAGAGATGGGTTGGGTATAATTTATCTGCCAGTGTCTGATTGTATGACTTTCTATAAATCATCTGTCTGGTTCTCAATGAAGCTACACTGCATTCCATCATTAAGCCCCACTTTTCTGCATAAACTACCTTGCATTTTATATTCACATTTAAAAAATTACTGAATTCCTAACAAATGAAAATTTGATTCCTGCCTAGAATCTTGATAGAAATAATAACAAAAAGTCTCCTCCTAAGAATTTGCAAAGTCCTGCCATCATATAAGGTTAGAGTGTGAATTTTGACTTTATAATTTTATATATAATAAATCCCATAGGTGCCTGAAAGAAGAAGATATATTTAATTGAGGCCCCATAAGATTCCCACAGATAAATCTCTCATGAAAATAAGCATATTATACAAATTTCCATAATATGGGAGGGAAAAAAAACATTGTGAGAGTCAGTAAAAGCAACACATACAATAATTAGACCCCTGAGAATTACAGTTAAAAAATGATTAAATGGATATTTAAAATAATTATACAAATAAAAATTGAAGATATGAGAAAGAAATCTATAAAAAACAAGACCAGGAAAGTTGGAAAAGAAGCCAAAGAACTTATAGAAATTGAAAATGTGGTCATTGAAATAAAAATAAACCTCAATGGTTTGGTACAGACCAGACATTGTTCAAGAGATAATTAATAAAATGCTGGTTAGAGCTGAAGAAATTATCTGAAATGTAGCAGGCAGAGATAAAGAGAGAAAAGTTTTATAAATGGACATTAAATGACTCTCGAGAGAGTAAAGGTATAAATTTTACCAAGTGGAAAGCATAGGGGAGAGGCAAAATTTCAAAGAAAAAAATCACTAAAAAATTTATAGAATTGATAAAGGAAAATCAAGTAACAGCAGTCAAGAAGTATAAGAACAGGGGCACCTGGGTGGCTCAGTTGGTTAAAGGTCAGACTCTTGGTTTCGGCTTGGGTCATGTTCTTGTAGCTTTGTGGGTTTGAGCCCCACATAGGGTTCTGTGCTGGCACTGTAGAGCCTGCTTGGGATTCCCTCTCTCTTCCCTTCTCTCTCTACCCCTCCCCTACTGTCTCTGTCTCTGTCTCTCTCAAAATAAACTTTTTTAAAAAGTATAAAAACAATTCAGGGAAAATGAAACAAAACCAAATCTGTACTTTGACACATCAAAATGAAACTGTAGAATGCTAAAGACAAGGAAAAGCAACCAATGAGAAAAAAACAGATCACCGAGAAAATAACAATTAGTAGATAACAGAACTCAACAGCAACAGCAACAACAACAACAAAAAAACTGTAAAACAAAAGAAATATACTTTTCATATCTAAAATAAAGTAACAACCTAGAATTTTATGCCTACCTAAACTATCATCTAACAGTGAGTGTGAAATAGAGATATTTTCAGACACATAAGAATTAAGGAAGTTTACCCTCAACAGATCCTCAGTGGAGGAAATTATCTTCAGGAATACATTACAGAAAGAAAATTAATCTCACAAACAAGCAGAGATGCAAGAAAGAATGCAATTTTGTCTAGAGCCAGCTCTGACCTATTACAGGTATTCAAAAATCACTTGTTAGAAAAATGAATACGTTATTTTTATTGACATTTTAAAATAAAAAGTGGTCATAAAACCCTTTTTGTTCAGGACAAGAGGAACATGGCCCAATTGTAAAAGAATTACCAAATTCTGAAATAAAGACTATAGGTCAGACAACAGAAAATTTATTTTTTCCATACTGGTTATGGGTTTTGAGTTTCTTAACATAGAAAAACTAGAGGTTGATATCAGAACTTATATATCTTTGTATTTTTGTTTATCTCAAACAAAAATAGTCTTCAGTCACTGTAAATTCTCTTTTATCTTTTGAAGAATATTATCTGGCCACTATTTGTGTCAACATCAATTAATGACATCTGAATAAGTATCCATGGTTAGTAGCCATTGATAAACATTGAAATCAGAACTTTGAAAAGTTTAAATGTGTCTTAACTCTCCTTTTCTTTTTAACTCTCCTTCTTGATTAAAGAGCAGGATACTTTTTTTTTATTTTTTTAAGAAGGCTTTGAGCGCAAAAAGGAGCTTAATGCATGGAGCCTGAACCCATCACCATGATGTCAAGACCTGAGCTGAAATCAAGAATTGGAGGCTTAACCGACTGAGCCACCCAGGTGCCCCAAGAACAAGATACTTCTGAGCAACCCTTTCTATATCTCCATGTAAGTCAGTGTCTAAAGTACTAAACAGAACAAAACAATGTCAATGCCTTTCCTTTGTGTTTCTTGAATCTCTCCCATTTAATAGGATTCCTTAAAAATCATGTTTGGTACTTTCTTCCTTAAATCCTCTCACTGCTCTAACATATAATTCAGCTAAAGTAGGCCAAGACACAGCTCATTTGAGCATCTAAAACAATTAGTTCTCACATTTCTTGAGTGAATTTTTTTCCACCAAGATTATTTATCTTAAGGGCAAAGTTCCGTTATCTCCTGGATATTCATTAATACTCTTCTTTCAGCCAGCCCCAGGACTAAAACCTTATCTCTTTATAGAAAATATAAATGTAAAGGCTCTCTCAGTATTTTTTTAAACAATTTGAATGTATCAGTTCATTTAGGGTATTAGTCTTCCCGACACTATTCTTAAAATTTAAGTATTTAGAAAACTTTTTATAAATACTCTTTTAAAATGTGAGCTCAAGGTAATTTAATCTGCCTTTTTCATACCTTACTTTTATCCTTTGTATAGTTCAAATCTTAAGAAGATCCTTACTGCGGTATGCAAATGGCCCTCCAAAGATACCCGTGCACTAATCTCTGCCTTTTAACATGAAAAAAAAATACAGGGGGGCTTTGAAGACATAATTAAAGTTACAGGCTTTAGGAAAGGTCAAGAATTCTGGATGATCCATATGTACCCAATCTAATTATAAGAATCCTTTTTTTTTTTTTTTAACGTTTACTTATTTATTTTTGAGAGAAAGAGAGAGAGCATACAAGCAGGGGAGAGGCAGAAAGAAAGAGAGGAAGACACAGAATCTAAAGCAGCCTGCAGGCTCTGAGCTGTCAACACAGAGCCTGATGCTGGGCTTGAACCCATGAACCTTGAGTTCATGACATGAGTCAAAGTTGGATGCTTAACCAGCTGAGCCACCCAGGTGCCCTTCACAAGAGTCTTAAAGGCAGAGAATTTTTTACATATGGAGTCAGATAGATGCAGGAGGAAGAGAAGTCAGAGATATTCAAAATGTGAGGGGGCCTCGATGTGCTGTTACTAAAAACAGTGACATAAAAAGCATGAAAGAGGAACATAGGCAACCTAAGAATAAAGATTAGCCCCAGCTGACAGCCAGCAAGGAAATAGGGATGTTAGTACTACATTTCCTCAAGGAAATGAATTTGATCAACAGCCTGAATTTACTTACAAGTGAAATTTTCCCAGGGCACCTGGATGTCTCAGTCCATTGAGCACCTGACTCTTGATTTCAGCTCATGTCATGATCTCACGGTTCCTGAGATCGAGCCCCACACCACAGTCTCTGTGCTGACGGTGTGGAACCTACTTGGGATTCTCTCTCTCTCCCTCTCTCTCTGCCCCTATCCTGCTTGCACACTTTCTTTCTCTAAATAAATAAATAAACATTAAAAAACAGTGTAATTTTCCCCAGAGCCTCTAGTAGGACTCTAGTCCAAACAAGATATTAAGTTTGGGCACATAATGCCTTAAGCCAAGAATCTGGCTTAGCCTCACTGTGTCCAGACTTCTGAGCCACAAACCTGTGATAACAAATTGGTGCTGTTTTAAGTCATGAATTATGTAATAATTTGTTATAGCAGCAATAGAAAACTAATACACTCACAACTCTTCCCTTGTGGAGTTCTAGCTCATGGAAGTGAGCCTATAAATCCATGCATTTATAAAGCTGACCTTCACCATATGTAGACTATTTGTCAATACACACCCAGACTTTCCTTCATGGCTTTACTAACTTCCAAAACAGCATTGTTTCTTTTCCTCAAGGCTTTCCATCTCTTTTAGCCTACCAATTATTTTGAGAAGAGGGTCAAAATTAGGAGAGCAATTTCTGTTCTTGCTTTTTCTGCCTTTTGGGAGATGAAGTCATCAGCAAGGCAAATCAAGAACTTGTCAGATACTGTGATTTTAGCCAACTGAGACTTCCAGCAGATGTCCAGAAAGTCCCTCACTTTGCCTCTGTGCCAGTTCTGTAATTTGTGTCAGAAACACATCATCCATTCCCTCCATCTGTTAGTCTGTCACCTTCAAATGTAAGAATTCTGAAGAAGTAGCATTTATGTATTTGGCTCTGAGATGATAATGATGTTACTTGAGCACTTTTCTCCTTTACTTTCTCACAAATGCTCTACAGTTTGATGTCATTTTAACATTAAGTCACAGACTTATACTTTGCTAGTTCATTAATTTCTCATGTCTGGCTGTAGGCTCTTAGTCCATCTTTAGTTCAAGTAATAGCTAGTGCCCTCCTCCAAAGGGCTCAGTTCTCAATCAGGATTACACAAAACATCTTACCCAGCACCAAGCCTTACTACTAACTCACAAAGGACACAATCATGAAAGGAGACATAATCAGTGCCAAATCAAAATCTGGGCTGTCCTAACTCCACCAGAAGTCCCTTTCCTAGAATTACTTCCACTCTGAAGTGTGTTGCAAGTTAGAATGACCAGCACTAACAGTGTCTGCTATAAACTTTACAGGGAAGCTGCTTAATTTGAGGTTCTCTTAGATTTCACACCTTACAATTCAGGTAGCTACACAAATTATGTGACTAATTTCTATTTTTCAGTTTGGCTATATCTCATCAATCCATAAATTATAGGTTTATTTACAATAAAAAGACCTCTCAAGCCAGTTCTCTGCTAAAACAATAGGTGGTCAGTATACAGGAGCTCCTGGAAGATCTTTATTTATCTTCCAGCCTGAAAATTTCACCATAATATTCATTCATAAGGAGGTATAGTCCAGTCAAAATTGCCTGCCCAAAGGAAAACGTGAGGAACTCAGTTATAAAGTCACTTTTCTTCCAACTCCCCATTACAGTCAAGACCATTGCACTCCTGTGATGCTCAAAATTTTTCTTTCCTTTAAAAGAATTATTTCTCAGGTGCCAAAGAGTCCACCCCCACCCTCAACCCATTATAATTTGGCCTCTGATGCCTCCCATAGTCTCAATTTACCAGTAATGCCTATCTAGCCTAGATCTATACCCTAAGTACTGAACAAGTGAAGGTTTATTTTGCTTGATTTGTTTCATTTTTGTTTTGTTCACATTGTTTTCTTCAAGAGGTTCCTAACTCCATGAAGATGAGTGCACATAAAATATATGTATACTGGCATTAGGAGGAGAGCATATTCACATCTGTTATCAGTTACAGCTCCAGTGAATTTGGGAGTTCAGCGTATATTATCATATTTCTTCCTGATGCTGGCTACTGCTGGTCCTCCTCTCCTGACTTTTATGTGTATTTTTACAAGTTCCAATTGCTTATCACCTTTGTGAATCCATTCCAAGAACTCTTCAGGACATTAGTGTGGTAAACTTTACCACCTTATGTAATAATCTCACATTTAGTTTATTTAGTAGCCATACCCTGGAAATTGGTATAAGATACATCTGAGAGCATAAATTTATTTTATTTTAGTTTAGTTTAGTTTAGAGAGAGAGACAGACAGAGTGTGAGTGGGGGAGGGGCAGAGAAAGAGGGACACACAGAATCCAAAGCAGATTCCAGGCTCTGAGCTGTCAGCACAGAGCCTGATGTGGGGCTTGAACCCATGAGCTGTGAGATCATGACCTGAGCTGAAGTCAGATGCTTAACCAACCGAGCCACCCAGGTGCCCCATAAATTTTATTTTTTAATGTGTCTTAAATAAATTGTATTTATTAATAGTTAGTAATCCATGGAACGTGGGTGGTTCAGTTGGTTAAGCATCTGACTCTTGATTTTGGCTCAGGTCATGGTCTCACAGTCATGAGATTGAGCCCTGTATTGGGGTCTGTGCTGAGTGTGGAACCTGCTTGAGATTCTCTTTCTTCCTCTCTCTCTCTGTCCCTCTCCTACTCACACACTCTCTCAAAAGTAAATAAATAAACATTTTAAAAAATATAATAATAATCTTAAAATTTGTATAAAACTACAAAAGACCCTGAATAGTCAAAGCAATCTTGAAAAAGAACTAAACTGGAGATATTGCAATTCCATATTTCAAGTTATATAACAAAATGGTAGTAAACAGTATGGTAGTAGCATAAAAATAGACACATAGATCAATAAAAAATAATAGAGAGCCCAGAAATAAAACCATGATTATATGTCAATTATTCTCTGACAAAGAAGATAAGAACATGCAGTGGGAAAAAAAAAACCATCTCTTCAAAGAATGGTTTTGGGAAAACCGAACAGCTACATGCAAAGGAATGAAACTGGACCACTTTCTCACACCATACACGAAAATAAACTCAAAATGTATTAAAGACCTAAATGAGAGACCTGAAACCACAAAAATCCTAGAAGTGAGCACAGACAGTAGTTTCTCTGATCACAGAGAAAAGGTCACAGCATTGGTCACAGCAACATGTTTCTAGATATGTCTCCTGAGGAAAGGGAAACAAAAAGAAAAATAAACTATTGGCACTGCAACACAATAAAAAGTTTTTGCACAGCTAAGGAAATCAACAAAACTAAAAGGCTACCTACTGAATGGGAGAAGATATTTGCAAACGACATATCTCATAAGGGGTTAGTATCCAAAATATACAAAGAATTTATAAAGCTCAATACCCAAAAAACAAATAATCCGATTAAAAAATGGGCAGAAGACATGAACAGACATGTCTCCAAAGAAGACATAAGCATGGCCAACAAAACACATGAAATGATGCTCAACATCACTTCTTGCAGAGAAATGCAAATCATAACTACAATAAGATATCACCTCATATCTGTCAGAATGGCTAAAATCAAAAGCTCAAGAAACAAGAGTCAGCAAAAATGTGGATAAAAAGGATCCCTCATGCACTGTTGGTGGGAATGCAAACTGGTGTAGCCACTGTGGAAAACAATACAGAGTTTCCTCAAAAAGTTAAAAACAGAATTACCAAATGATCCAGTAATTCCACTACTGGGTATTTGCCCAAAGAATACAAAAACACTAATTCAAAAAGATATATGTACCTTTATGTTCATTGCAGCATTATTTATAATAGTCAAATTATGAAAACAACCCCAGTGTCCATCAAAAGATAAATAGATAAAGAAATGGTATATATGTGTGTATATGAAATATTACTCATCCATAAAAAAAAAGAATGAAATCCTGCCATAACACAGATGGATCTAGAGGGTAAAATGCTAAGTGAAATAAGTCAGTCACAAAAAGACAAAAACCATAGGATCTCACTCATATACAGAATTTAAGAAACAAAACAAAGAAAGAAAAAAAAGAGACAAACCAAAAACAGACACTTAACTATAGAAAACAAACTGATGGTTACCAAAGAAGAGGTGGAAGGAGATGGGTGAAATAGGTAAAGGGGGTTAAGAGTACACTTATCATGATGAGCACTGAGAAATGCATAGAATTGCTGAATGAGTATATTGTATACCTGAAACTAATATAACACTATATGTTTATTTTACTGGAGTTAAAATAAAATAAAGTAAAAGAAAATAAAATACAGTACATTTTTAAAAAAACAAACATTCTTCTTGGTTTGTGTGACACTAATTTCTTAGTCAAGGACTCAAGCTTCTGGTGTTAGGATTCAGATTTTAGATGCCCTTTTTTACCACTTGTAATGTCTGAATTCACTTGAAAACATCACTATTCCTTGAAGTACTTCCATTTGCTGTTCAAAACCACATTACACAGTTCTCTAAGATTTTAGGGGGCTTCGTTCTGGAAATATCATTTACCTCTTTATTATAACTCAGCAGCAACAATTAGCATCCAGCAGATTAGACTGAGTAGAGGCAGGATGTCTGTTACAATTCCTTACTTAAAGAGCGCATCTTCCAGTGGATCCCCTTCTTTCTACAACCCTCAGCAGGGAGTCAACAACAAATCATCAGTTCTTTCCAGGAACAAAACTGGATTATTGGAATCACTGAAACTCAGGGGATTTATTACACTGCTAAATTGTTTTTTTCCCAGAAATCTATGTTTCCTGTAATAGAACATGCTTACTGATTTTAGAGCTCCAGTAGATCAGTTTATCCCTCTACTCTCCTAGTTATATCACTTTTCTAAACTCTCTGTGTAACTTTGTCTTGATTTCCAAATATTTTCTCATCTTTCTTTCACAGAACCCATGTTCCTCCCAAGTGTGACCCTTGATGCCACAAGTCTCATATGTATTAGTTAGAAAGCTACAGAACTGTTGTCTCCATTCGTGAGACATCAGTCTCCATTTCTCTGACTGCTTGATACAGATTTTTTAGATGTTCAGTTTTCTTAAGACTCTTGTGCTATTTCTTCTTTCTCTAGTGGTTACTCCATCATAACAGAGGAGCCGTGTTTGGCAAAATAAACACTTACCATAGGATCAAAACTACATGGATATTTTTTACAACGTGACCCTGGGCGATTAAAAACTATTTCAAGCATCTATTTCTCCTCTAAAAATGGGAATAATGATTACTACCTCAGAGCTGTTGTGAGGTAAAATAAGACAATATATGTGATTGTCTACACTATAGAAATCCTTGGTATTTAGAAATTAGTGACCCTTCATTCATTTATTCATTTATCCATTCATGTTTTCAAAAATATATATTAAACTTTACGTGATTTTCTTTTCACTCCAGCCCAAACAGTTATTCAGGGCCATGATGCTTCTTTAGCTTAAAGATTTTTGCTCACCAAAACAGAAACTATTGGAAGACAGTATTTTTTCCTATTTTAATTAGTAGCCTATTTCATTAAAATATGTTTTCAAAGATCATAAAAATGAAAGAAGATGTTTCCACAGACTAAAATAAATTTGGAGAATGGGGTGGGGGGAGATAGTTTCACCCCTATGTACTTTAGGACAGTAGCTGGGAGGCTGGTAAAACTCAAAAAGGCTTGTGTTACATACCTAAAAAATTGGCATCCAAACAGTACTCACCAAGGAGTACTGCGATGGTTAATTTTATATGTCAACTTTACTAGCTTAAGGGATGCCCAGAAAGATGGTAAGACATTATTTCCTGCTGTATTTGTGCAGATATTTCTGAAAGAGATTAGCATTTATTTCAGTAAAGGGAGATTTACTTTCACCAATATGAGTGACATCATCCAATCCATTGGAGGCCTGAATGGGGAAAAAACAGGTAAAGGAAGGGCAAATTCTGTCTCTTCTTGAGCCGGGGCCTCCATCTTCTCTGCCCTCAGACATTGGAGCTCCTGGTTCCCAGGGCCTTTGGACTCAGACTGAATTATACCACTGTTTTTCCTGATTCTCCAGCTTGCAGATGGTGGATTGTGGGACTTAGCTTCCATAATCATGTGTGCCAATTCCTGTAATAATATCCTCTTATGTATATCTCTATAGATCCTCTTGGTTTTGTTTCTCCTGAAAACTCTGACTAATACAAGTCCCAACCTTTAAGGTAATTTTTAAGCATTAGAACAGCACCTGTAGGCTAGGTCAGTGAGCATTATACCCCAATTAGCATTTACAGGTAGAAAATATCTTGATGCTGCACTGAACTATGGATACATCGCATACCTGGGAGAAGGAGGAGACCTATGACTGAATTTACCCATAAACCAGGGAGATAAATCTAGGTTAGACTCAGATTTAGTTATTAAGAAAGAAAGGTTTGCCTATTGAAAACAAACAGATATGAGAGAAATATCTCCCCCACACACACATCAGAAAAAAAGAAGAAATACTCATTTCCTTATATCTAGGTTTTTACTCATTAATATAAGCAATAAGAACATAGCATAGTGTCCAACAACACTGGGCTTGTTTCTATGGATGCCTAGGCCTTTATTAGGCTCTGGTTAGCAAGTGAAATTACATTATCTGACTGCTTTTGAGAATTACTCCTCCTGTATTCAACAATAAATTTCAGGATAAATTGCCAGTTTGATGGACTTTTTTGCTCCTGGTTATTTCTTAAACCAATATACTCCACAACCGTATGAAAGAATATTGTAGTGCCAAAAAAATAACCTTTCTGAAAACTAAAGAGGGGGAATGCTGAGGATATATCTTTAAGTAGAAAAAAGTACAATCCAGAGCTGAATACATAGTATGATGCAAAATTTTTGTTGCTAGAAGTGGTGGTCGTTATTTGTATGTATTTATCAAGACATATAAAGATAGATGATAGGTGGAGCTGAAATTCACTAAATTATGCAAGTGATTTCCTCTGAGTAGAAGAGTCATGTTAAACTCTTACTTTTTTCTTTATATTTTCCATATTTTTTAAACTTTCAACAAGAAGAATGTACCATTTTTATAATCAAGCAAAAGCAATAAATGTTATTTTTGCAATTCCCTCTGACACTTCTGTTATCTCCTTCCAGTTGTCAAGGAACAATTGGTTGCCAAATACCAGGAAATTAACAGCAATTATCACCAGCTGGCTAGCTGCTAGGAGTAGTTGCTGGACTGTAATCCACTCAGCATGAGATAGAAAACCTTGAAGGAATAAAGTCAATGATAAATTAAACTTGAAAAATTAACTTCCCAGGATATCACACATCAAGATGGCTCATTTACTGAGCACTGGACATCATTCTTTTTTTTTTAATGTATATTTATTTTCAAAGAGAGAGAGAGAAAGAGTGCAAGGAGAGGAGGGGCAGAGAGAGAGAGAGAGAGAGAGAGAGAGAAAGAGAGAATCCCAAGCAGGCTCCATGCTCAGTGTGGAGCCCAATGCAGGGCTTGATATCACAAACTGTGAGGTCAAGACCTGAGCTGAAGTCAAGGGTTGGACACTTTACCCAGGTGCCCTGGACATTCTTGAAAGCCCCATTTAATGATTTCAGCAGCATCAGATCTTCAAAACAGATTGCTGAATTTCATGTGTTTCATATTTCATGTTTGAACTCATATGTTTGAGGTAACTTTTAAAATTCCAACTAACATTGAAATATCTCCTTGTCCAGGATGCAACAATAACATTTATATATAAGCTACATTTTATTTAATAAGCACTGAGTTCAAGTACACAGTGAACAGCAATGGACTGCATACTGGCTTTACAAGGTAGACAAGATATAGACCTCTAAATTCCCTTCAATCTAGGCAGGTCGACTGACTGCATGAAAACATGTGCTCATTTTGAGATTTTCAGAAGTCGCACGCAGTAAGAGCACCCTTCTTCCCCACTCAATTTCTGATCATGTTAAAATACACATAAAATAGTAAGACAGAGAATGAAAACTGGGTAAGGCATTTCTATTTATTGCAAAGTAGGGTTACTTATATTGACCCAGAATTGGACAGACTTACCAATCTTGTTAGACGTGACTGTAGTGCTGGCCTTACCAGGGAGGCAGAAGCTGCCACTGAAGAACTGTTAACATGGCAGAGCAGAACAGAATGCATCCTCTTTTTTGCCAGGGAGTTACTACAGAGTGGTGCTCAAAGTGCGGTTCCTGGATGAGCAGCCTCAACATCACTTGAGAATCTATTAAAAATGTAAAGTCATGGGTCCCCCCTAGACCTGCTAAATCAAATCTCTGGAGAGAGGGCTCAGAAAAATTCTTAAAGAGTATCTCTAGTATATTTAGTATCACACTAAAGTTTAAAAATCACCTGTGTTAGAGAAAGAGAGAGAGATTGAGAAAGTAAGCTCTCCAATAACATAACTAACTCCTCATTTGTGGGGAGAAGTGGGGGTAGAGGGATAAGAGAGAGGCAAGGAGGGCTATACTATGGAAACTCCCTCCAGGGATAAGGAAATATCAAGAATAGGAAGAAGCATTCCCCTACTAACCTTCCTTAGCTATTGGTTCTCTTAACCCATTGACTTTAAACATTAAGTGTATGGTTACATGGGGGTTTGTTTGTCCCCATTGCTGGAGATTACAAGAGAATCATGACAGTTTGGATTTTCTTTCGTGAAGCCACTACTCCCCTTAACAATCTTTGCTTCTTATAGTACCTTCCTGGGACCAGTAGACAGTGAAGATTTTATTTCTCAAAGCTTCCAAAATAATTAAAAATTCCAATTAATTAAATGCTGAGGAAAATTTTCTGACTAACCCCTCCAGAAGGAAAAGTTTAGGGCTACTCTTATGAAATGCATAGGGCTATTTATAGACTGTTTTTGATGACAAGGAAGAAAAATCTTTATTCTTAGCTCCAGAAATTTTTAAAAAATTAACTCAGATGATTTATCTAAAAGTTTCACAGCCAAACTCTGCAAGTCAAGCTCAAAGAACCTACTTCCACAGTTTCAGCTAATTACCTACTTAACCAGGCAACTTTTCTTTTTCTTTATTTAATCAGAGAAACGAAAAAGTGCAAAATACTTTTTACAGTCTGATAATTCATGTGAAGAGTAAATTTGAAAATCCTAGAATTGTTTATATAACTGCATAAAATTACACACTGTTGAAATTAAAGGCACAGGGCCATCGCAACTTGAACCTGATGATTTTTTTCCTTGTGTACAAACTAATTACCATGGAGGACTGATCATTTCCTATTCCACTAGGAATTCACTCCAAGTTCACTCTGTACCTAAAGTCACGGCATACTCTCACTTCTATTTTCCATCTCAAATTATATCCACCCACACTATCCAATATAAGCAAAGATTTTGCACATAGGTTCAAATGTTAAATTAGGATAGTCCAATAATAATAGTAAAAGTTTACAAATCTAAAATAAATTTCTTGTCATTTTTTATATTCCAATGAAGAAATTAAAATGCAAAGACTAAATCCTGATATAAATTAAAAACATCAAGATTCAAATGAGCTAAAGCTTCAGTTGAACCATCTTGTTCTTTAAGTACAGCCTAAAGAAATAAAATTCTTCTCCAACTTCTTATCGTGCTGGATCTCAGTCAATGTTCTTAATGCTCCTTATGAACTTGGGGTTTCTTCACAACCACAGATTGGAGGTCTTCCAAAGAATTTAGTATAGCTTCTTTAGGACCTCATAAAATGACCTTGTCTCTCCTAGAAACCATTTTAAAATTTCTGAAGAAATAACAGATGGAAATTGTGCAATAAGGCAGATAGATATCTAAGAGATTCTCTACTAAAAAAAAAAGACACTTTTAGATAAAAGATACTTTTTAAGCCATTGTTAAATTTAAAGTAACCAAGAGAAATGTCCAAAACAACAATTTTATGTCCAGAATAAGAAAAAACAATAGCCCATGAGCTGAAACTTGAATAGGAGTGATTAATGGTCAGTGAAGGTGAAAGGTAGGGCTGCCCATGTAATTGTTCAGATCAGAATACTAAACTTTGAGGTCTCTGGTGAGATAAGGAGCTAAAATTAAGTCACTTGTATTAAATTTGAGACCTGGCTCCAGCAGAACAAAATAGAATTTCCCTTTCCTTCCAGGAGAATATCTTAAAAGCAATCAGATATGATTGCTAACCAAAACCAGAATAATTCATCAGGAATAGTAACAGCAAATGTAAATTGACAAAGACATGGTATTTGGGCTTGGTTTCTGTTTTCAAACAGTGGTCGATTTTAATTCTGAATTGTTGTGTAACAAACCATCCCAAAAATGTTTGGCTTAAAATTAAACAGTTTATTTTGTTCAAACTTTTGTGTGCCAGGACTTTGGGAAAGTCCAAGCTGGTCGGCTCATACCTGATCCACTTGGAATCAGTGGGAATCACTAGAGCTGGAGGAGCTATTTCCAAGATGTCTTCTTTAATCATATGGCTGGTGCCTTGATGCTCCTTGGCTTGTCTCTCTCTCCACATGGTGACTCATACTACAAGGCCTGGTCACTCAGCTTGAGCTTCTCAAGAATGGTTGTTTCAGGTTAATCACACTTCTGGTATGTTTGTTGGCTCTCAAGCAGGATTGTTGTGTTCAAATACAAATTCAGGACATGGGGTGCTGGTGGCTCAGTTGGTTAAGCATCTGATTTCCACTTAGGTCATGATCTCACAGCTTGTGAGTTAGAATACCGCGTTAGGCTCTGTGCTGACAGCTCAGAGCCTGGAGCCTGCTTCGGATTCTGTTGTCTCCCTCTCTCTCTGCCTTGCTTCTGCTCACGCTCTGTCTCTCTCTCCTTCAAAAATAAATAAACATTAAAAGAATTTTTTTTAAAAATTCAGGACACCCACTTCAATCTGAATTTCAGATAAACAAACAAATTTTCTTAGTGTAAAATATCTTAAGTATTTCCTGGGACACATTAACACTAAAAAAATTATTAACAATCTTAATTCTTAGAAGCAACAAGTGGAAGTCTCCCAGGCCATGTAAGGACCTTGCTCAGAATTGCACCAGTGTCATTTCTACTATTTCTATTTGACTGTATTGGTCAAAACAGTCACAGTGCCCACCCGGATCTCAAGGGTAGAGAGAGAGACTCATTTCTTGATGATGAAATGGCAAATTCAAGTTGCACAAGGGCATGTGAGATGGTATATATTGTGATGGCTGTTTTTGGAAAATATAGTCTGCTGAAAGAATAAAAATGAAAGAAAAATTTCAGAAAATAAATTATGGTAATACTGGTCTTATAAAAGGAGTTTGGAAATGTTGCCTCCTCTTCAATTTTTTGGAAGAATTTGAGAGGGATTGGTATTAACTCTTCTTTAAATGTTTGGTTCATGGGTGAAGCCATCTGGTCCTGGATTTTTCCTTATTGGAAGGTTTTTGATTATTTATTGAATCTCCTTATACTCATTATTAATCTGTTAAGATTCTTTTCTTCATGATTCAGTCTTGGTAGGTTGTATGTTTCTAGGAATTTATCCATTTCTTCTAGTTTATCCAATTTGTTGACATATAATTTTTTATACTAGTCTCTTATGATTCTTTGTATTTCTGTGTTATTAGTTGTAATGTCTTATTTTTTATTTCTGATTTTACCTATTTGAGTCTTCTTTCTTAGTCTAGTAAGTGTTTGTCAATTTTGTTTATATTTTCCAATAACCAACTCTCAATTTCATTGACTGTTTTTTTTTCTATTTTCTACCTCATTTATTTCTGCTCTGATCTTCAGTACTTCCTTCCTTCCACTAACTTTGGGATTAGTTTGTTCTTCTTTCTCTAATTCCTCAAGGTGTGAAGTTAGATTATTTCCTTGAGATCTAACTCTTTTTTTTTTAATTTTTCACTATAAATTTCCCTTGTAGAACTACTTTTGTTGCATTCCATGGTATTGGTATGCTATCTTTTCATTTTCATTTGTTTCTAGATATCATTTTGTCTTTTGATTTCTTCTTTGACCCATTGGTTGTCCAAGGATATGTTGTTTAATTTCTAACAAACTCAAAACTGGATCAAGATATAATTTTATTTTTTTAAGTATTATTTAAAAAATTTTTTTTAATGTTTATTTATTTTTGAGAGAGACAGAGACAGAATGCAAGTGGGTTAGGGGCAGAGGACACAGTATCCAAAACAGGCTCCAGGCTCCAAACTGTTAGCATAGCCCATTTCAGATTCTGTGTCTCCCTCTCTCTCTGCCTCTCCCCTGTTCATGCTCTGTTTCTCTCTGTCTCAAAAATAAGTAAACGTCAAACTGTCAGTACAGAGCCTGATGCAGGGCTCGAACTCACGAGGTGTGAGATCATGACCTGAGCTGAAGTTGGACACTCAACCGACTGAGCCACCCAGGCGCCCCTAAGTATTACTTTAAAAACTATATCACAGTATCACTGAAAAAAGTAAGTGAGAAAAAATAAAGGTTTTAGAAAAGGCAAGTGATAAGAAAAAAAAGCACAAAAACATGATAAAATAGAAAAAAAAAAGTAAAATGATGAAGACAAGTCCAAAATTACCAACAATCACAATAAAATTAAATGGACTAAACTTGCCAAAGATTCTCAGATTTGAAGGGGGAAAATATCTAACTACATGGTCTTTATAAGAGACATACCCAAAATATGATAAAATGCAAAGTTTGATAGAAGAGGCTGGAAAAGGATACACCAGCAAAATACTAAAAAAAGAAACCTGAGTGATTCTTTTACTTTCAGACCAAGTGGATTTCAGCCAATGAACTTGGTTGGGGTACAGCCTGAGCCACAGTAACAAATGAGACTCCAAACACACCTGTTCTATCATATGACAATCCAGAAGCAAGAGGTCAGCCAGTTGTGGGAAAGTAGCAGCAATGGACCAGAAGATCATTAAGAGACTCATAGTCCTTCAACCTTGATGGTCCACCATCACTTTGAGTATTGCTTTCTTTTTTGTTTGCTTTTTTTAATGCATAAATGTGGGTCAACAACATGTCTCAGGCAACAGAAAGAGGAAAAGGAGAGAGAGAGCAATTACCTTCCTTCTAATGCACATAATGAGAGGTTATTTCACTTTGCTCCCACTACATTAATTAGAATTTAGAACACCTCATTAGTTAGGTATATGGATACAGCTTGTTGCAAAAGAGACCAGGAAAGGAATTTTCTAGCTAGGAAGCTATGTGCCATCTAATCCAATTGAACAGAAAGATGTAACAATTACAAAATTGAAAGCCCTTAATAAATAGCTTTAACATACATATAAGGCAATTAGAGTTATAGAATGAATATGATAAATTGACTATTACAGTGAAATATTTCAATATGCCTTTCTCAATGATTGATGAGCCATGAAGGAAAAAAGTTAATAAAGATGTAGTAAGTTTATAAAGCATAACTAATAATCTTTATTTAATGGATACATATAAAGCTCTGTACCCACACATTAGAGGTGCACATTTCTCTCAAGCACACATAATTTCTTTACACAAGCCACCACACACCAAGCTATAAAACCACTCTCAACCAATTTCAAAATCCACTATCTGAATTATACATTTTGTGACTACAATGATATTAAATTACAAGCTAATATCAAAAAGGCACATTTAGAATATTAAAAATACCCCTTCCAATACTACATGAGTCAAAGAATTTATAACAAAAATTCCTAGGGGACTAGTTTATTTGATACCTAAGCAAATCTAGACAAGAGACATTGAAAATGTATGAAAATACTTTCTCACAGGAGATTTTTCATGCCATTACACTAGACTATTCTCAGTTTTTATTGAATACCGGGGAGCCTGACGTATGGCGCTCAGAGAGGAGACAGAAATTAAGATATATTTAGTATAGGGGTGCCTGAGTGGCTCAGTTGGTTAAGCGTTTGACTCTTCATTGCAGCTCTGGTTATAATCTCACAGTTAGTGAGATCGAACCCCAGGTAGGGTTGGTGCTAACAGCGTGGATCCTGCCTGGGATTCTCTCTCTTAGTCCCTCCCCCACTCATGTGTGCTTGTGCTCTCTCAAAATAAATAAATAAACCTTTAAAAAAAAGAGATATATTTAATGAACGAGGCAATTGGATGACCCACTTTATAAAAATCTAAACTTAACAAGAAAGAAATAGTAACTCCTAATAACTTGTATTGTTCTCACATATTTACTCCCATTTCCTGTAAGCAAATTCTGAGTGTCATTGCTGTCATAAGGCATGGGGTACCTCCAGTGGAGGAGTACACATATCTGTCACACTAATGTTGAGTTTGACCACATCCCTTGCTCTGACCAATTTTATATGAACAAATAAGGCATTCACCATGTCCACAGAACAGCTTTAATAGCCACTGAATATTTTTTTGCCCTCTCTCTCTTTTCTCTCTGCTATGAGAACAGCATGCTCCAAATAAACAAAGATTCTTCAGCCTGAATCCTGGAATAAAAAGAGATGTGGGACAGATCTTTTGGGCCACAGGTGACCTAAAGTGACCAGAATCTAACATGTTAATTTTTTTTTTAACCACTGACATCATATTATAGTTTGTTATAGCAGCAGATTAATCCAGACACTGTGCCTGACATCTCTCATCGTGCATGAACAGGAAGCATGAGAGTATTTCCCACAGGTATGATAGTGATATGATGCCAAATTCATCTTTTTTTTAAGTTTATTACTTATTTTAAGAAAGAGAGAAGGGGGAGAGAGTACACCTGCCTGTGCACAAATGGGAGAGGGGCAGACAGAAAGAAAGAGAGAGAGAGAGAGAGAGAGAGAGAGAGGATCCCAAGCAGGCTCCACATTGTCATTGTAGAGTCAGACACAGGGCTCAATCTCACAAACTGTGAGACCATAACCTGTGCCAAAATCACGACTCAGATGCTTAACTGACTGAGCCACACTGGCACCCCTAAAATTCACCTTCTAATGTGGGAATTATACTTCCTGCATTTAGATTCACAGGCATGATGTATTTCAGACATTTGGTATAAACTCACTGCCATCCTAGAGACCAAACCTTGAGAGCAGGAGCTGTCCCTATTTTCCTCTCTCCTTCACTGAAATAACTCAGTCTTTCCTAATAGCTTTTGGCAATAAAATTTGGCCAGGAATAACTTCTGTTAAATGGGGAATGGTTAGTTTTCTAAATTTAATAGACTTGGGATTAGAGTTATCCTTATCATGCATGCTCTACAAAGTATTTGGAGTCTTAAAAAGTCAGCCACTTAGAAGCTTGGCATTCAATTAATTAACTTCTGAGTTCCCGCAGGGTAAGACTGCTGAAGAAGTCCTAAATCACCCCAAACACAGGAAATCCCTCCAGCTGAGATGGAAAAAAAAAGAAAAGGATAAACTTTGGACTTTAATTTCTTTGAAATTTAATAGCCAGGGACAAAAGCATTTGATATTAACTTCATTTTTTTTTTTGCATTTTTTTTGATACTTTGACCTTCAAGAGGACTAAATTTCCTTGAATGTTGATTTCTCCCCAAAGATCAATAATAGGAAGGGGTTCATGGTGCAGATTTGGGGGATCCTGATATTAACACTTCATTATTTGCATCTTGATGTTGTCATATAATGTAATTATAAACTATTGATAGGCTACTTTGGGACAAAATGGCAAGAGAAATAGACATGTAAATAAATTTTTCAGTGTTTATACAAGTGATATCTAAATGTTAATTTAATATTGAATTTTTTGGTCCAATTTCAGAGCCTTGTGGCAACAAAATTATATTGTCCATCACTGGTCCCAGAAAAATCCCAAAAGAACAGTTGTTTATATAAAGGATGTGGCCTCATGAATGTAGGAGGGAGATTGTCTTTATAAGCTGATGATGTCTTTCCCCCAAAAGAAAAGCCACAACACTGGTAATCCATGGGTTTTTAAAATTAAATCCAGTGGGCTAAGAGAACAGGAACAGCTAGAATGTTAGAGGAGTTGAACTTTTCTTCACACTCTTGATGTTTATTTGTATGTGGCAAGAACTCCACTATCATTGTATCTTTTTACTTGTTCCACCACCACACATGATCCATGAGTTGGTAAAAAGAAATTGGGTACATTTAGCCCAGCTACTTGCTGTCTTTTCTCTTTTGGGAGAGAGAATGTGCTCCCTACAGAGAGAATGTACTCCACTCTGCTGCCCCATTCTCTGCAGGAGGAAATTCTGCCACCACCAAAGGACTAGGTGAGAATGTGTTTTAGGTATGTTGAATTAGGCAATGCTGAGATATCAAAATTTCAGTGGCTTCACATACCAAAATCAGCTTAGATCAGTAGCTCTATAGGGCTACTCATTTCTACACAATGACTCAGGGATCCAGTTGGCTTACACCTTGCCATGATACTATTTGAACATGTAAACTTCTGGCAGTGTTGCTAAGATGAAGAAAAATCGATTGTATAGTGAATTTAAACACTTTAACCTGGAATTAACATCTGGCATATGTCTAGAACTAGTGACATTATTCAGTTTAACTGCAAAGGGTTCAGGTAATATTGGAGAGAGGATGTGGAGATTTGGTAAGCAGTTGTTATTTCTACTACAGTAGAATTACAATATTCTGGTGAAAATTATTAGCAAACCTATTTGGCCATAAGATATGAACCACGTTTAGCTATATTAAGTTTATCACTAATGATATATATTTTTATCTCCTGTCTGCTCATTTGTCTTATATTTTAATTGCTTCAGAATTTGGATAAGGTACTGGTATAATTTTTATTGCCACCCCCACTGGCTTCAACAATGCGTACTAAGTGACTAGTAGATACAATATAGAATCTCAGAAAAAACAAAGAATAAGTTAGGCAAAGATTTGGGAAGTAGGTAGAACACCTAACTTTGGATTTGAGAGATCAATGAGAATCAGAGTTTTAACGTAGAATTATCAACATTTTTTAGTATCTTTCTATTTCCCTAAGTATAATCAGAAAAAAAAAATTCTGAAACTATATCTTCTTAATGAAATAAAAACAAAAGAGATATGGAAAAGTCAATGAATTAATCCAGAGGTTGTGACAGTCTTGAGAGGCAGGTCCTGAAATGTAAGGTTCCTTGCTTCCCTGTAATACAAAAACCATTAGTTTTTCTCAGCGGCTTAACAAGGATGTATTGAATATGTCCCAGATCCATGCAAATACAGACATATTCCATTGGACAATGTGACAGTGAAGAGGCCTTGAATGAGATCCAACATGTCATTATTTGCTAACATTTTAAGATACTCAGTCGGATTCACTCTAAAACTTCTTCCAAGTACTTTTTCTTGCAAGTACACCAAGAAACTGAACTTTGTCAGCTACTTTGTATGTCATGTTCTGCATTCATTGCCATGGTAGTAATCATCCTAGTAGATCTTCCATGAAACTTGGTAAATGCTAAGATTTCTTCTCTAAAAACTGTTATCATAATCTCCTCACTCTATTTGGCTGTTGTGAGTCTATAAGTATGCCAACTATTTTTAATCATAAGTCCAAGCCTATAAAATTCCAAATTTGGTATTCCTTATACTTGTAAACATTAGCTTGATGTTTATGGAGAAAAATCAATGACTCTTCTTCAGTGATTGAGTCTCACCTAAATAAGAGCTATAATTTACTGAAATTTAATTAATGACATTAAACTTTAGTACATGTATTACACAAAAGAGTGAGTTCCTTGATTAAATGTTTACCATCTAATGATGTCCTTCATAATAAGTAGAAGTTAGTTTAGGAAGCAAGATAAATTTTGTTGTATAAGCAGTAATGTTTTGGGTGATTTTATATAAATAATTTACACTAAGGTTAAATATATACAATATGTTTTACTGTTTCAAATGACTGACTCAGTATTACATAATGAAACAATTACCACAGATCCCAGTCCTGTGTCTGCTCTCCATTAGCCTATTCAGATCCTTTAAATCTATATTCAAATTATTATTATTCTAACTTCTTCATTAGAGAAAACCTGTGCATTGGTCAAATGGCAAGTGACAGAAAATCAATTCAAACTAATGTAAGGAAAAGAAGAGAAGAGAGAAAAAAGAAAGGGAAAGAAAGAAAGGGAGGGAAAGAGAGAGGATGGAAGACAAAAAAATTAATGGCCAAGTAAATGGTCTTGGAGTAGATTATGCTTCCTTCAGGCATAAATGGATTCAGATGTTCAAATATTATCAGTCTCCATCTCTCTCTCCCTCTGTCTTTCTTGTTCTCTCTCTCCCCACTAGATTTTCTTGAAAGATGGACATTGTTGGTACAACCCCACTTTATTTTTTTAATATTTTTTTATTTTATTTTTTTATTTTGAGCGAGAGAGAGAGAGAGAGAGAGAGAGAGAGCAACCAGGGGAGGTGCAGAGTGAGGGAGAGAGAGAATCCCAAGCTCTCCACACTGTCCGCATAGAACCCGATATGGGGCTCAAACTCACAAACTGTGAGATCATGACCTGAGACGAAATCAAGCGTCAGACACTTAACCAACTGAACCATCCAGGCACCCCTACCCCAACCTTATTTTTAAAGCTTGAAGTAAATTAAGTCCACAAGAGACTCTGATTGGTCTAGTTTACATCGCATGTTCAAACAAACCTATTATTGTAACCTGAGCAATGGAATACTCTGTCCAGAGACAGCATCACAGACCCACTCTGTTATCAGATTTAACAAAGCAGTGGGATTAAAGAAAATATGGCTAATAAACTAAAAGTAATATGTAACATTACAGTTTATTTAGTGCCAGGCATATTTCTGCATATGATCTCAAGAATTAAATAACACAATAAACTTGACATATCAGGGCTATTATTATTCTCTTTCACAGGTGAGGAAACTGTGGGATAGAAGGACTGAGAAAGTGACAGAGCAATGAGGAGCAAAGCTGAGATACAATTCAGGTATTCTGACCTTATAATACTGTCATTTAATAAACATCATCAAATTATATTGCATGATTTTCAGAGCCTTCTATAAAATTCTTTGTCCAAAAATAATAAGACTCTTAAGAAATCTAAAACTCTGAACCTTAGAGCTCCTACTATTGTCACCTACATTTTTCTAATATATATATATATATAATATTATATATATTTCTAATATATGTATATTTCTATATATATATATATATGGGAAAACTTTATATTAATCTCCTGATTTTAACCATAAAAACCACATAGGAAAAAAACCAGTTCCCCAAAGAATAAGAAACATTATACAAATAATTTTCAAAAAAGAAAGTGATTCTCTGAGGCATTCACTGCTAGTTTAGCAGTGTCCGTACCCAGCAACGCTCTAGCAGCTCAGCTAGACAACACTGGCACCCTTTTGATTCTCATCAGATGTGGAAGAGAATGTATCAGGAGAATTCTGAAAACCTTTTTGAAGAAACTCCCTTTATTTGATCCCAAATCCACATTCTGGGTGGTTATTTGCTTTCATCCTCCAACACAATCTCTTTTATTTTCTTCTCCCTCAACCCTCACCGAGAAGAGAATGATATCTCTTTGAGATTACATTTGAAGCTGAAAGTATATGATTGTGTATTTCCTTATGGAAAAATTAACAGCGTATAGAAGATGAATTTTTCACAAAGGCGCTGTCACTTATAGCAATCTAAGTTGATGAAAAAAGTAAGAAAAAAAGAGGAAAAAGATAAGAGGAAGAAACCTCTAAATTGTGTGTGTGTATGAGTCGCCTGGTCTTCCATATGCATTATAGCAATTCCAATAGCATCTTTTGTGCCATTCTTTAAAAAATCAGTCTCTGTAGATAAATAGATACCAAAAAAACACCCTAGTTTTCTTCTTTTTTTAATTTAAATTCCAGTTAGTTAGTTAACATCCAGTGTACTATTGTTTTCAGGTGTACAACATAGTGATACAACACTTATATACATAGTCTGTGCTCATCACAAGGGAACTCCTTAATCCCTCTCCTATTTCCCCCATCCCCCTACCCACCTCCCTCGGGTAACCATCAGTTTGTTCTCTGTAGTTGAGAGTCTGTTCCTTGGTATGCCTGTTCCTCTCTCTTTTGTTTCCCTTTGCTCATTTGCTTTGTTTCTGAAGTTCCACATATGAGTGAAATCATATGGTATTTTTATCATATAATTATATTTATATAGGAAATATTTATGTATATTATATATGAAATATAAACAAGACTAAAAATGTATATTATATATTTTTGTATGAGAAATATTTATATATATTATATATGTACATATTTATAAATCTTTCCATACATATAAATCCTTTCATAAAATAAATAAAATTGACAGTTTATAAACACGGTGCTATGGACTGAATTGTATTGTCCCAAAATTCACATGCTGTAGCCCTAACCCCCAAAGGGACTGAATCTGGAAGCAGGGCTTTTAGGATGAAATTAAGGTTGAATGAAGTCATAATTGTGGGGTTCTTATCAGATAAGACTGTGGCCTTAGAAGAAGACTGAGTTCCCTCCCTCTCTCTCTCTCTCTCTCTCTCTCTCTCTCTCTCTTTCTACCATGTGAGGGCAAAGGGAAGAGGTAGCCGTTTCAAGCCAGAAAGAATGATCTCCCTAGAAACCAAATCTGCTGGCAACTTGATGTTGGGCTTCCCAGTCTCCAGAACTGTGAAAAATAAATTTCTACTTTTTAAACCACCAAGTCTATATAGTATTTTGTTATGGCGGCTCAAGTAGACTAAGAATATATGTATGCACATATAATACTAGTAAAAATGGTCAACATTTATTAAATGCCTACCAAATGCCCAAGATGCTATTTTAAGCCAGTTATATGCATAATTGTATTTACTTTTCACAACAATTTTGTGCATTATGTATTATTATCATATCAAGGTCATATATTAAGTAATTTCTGGTATTCAGAGTAGAGCTATGATATATAGTGTAGCCAAGATTTAAACTCACATTAGATAGATAAGTTCAAGATTAACTAACCATAGGTAGAAAAAAATGGGAGCAAACTATTCATCATAAAAAAAATATTCCTTTAAACTATAAAAGAAATGCATTGCAGAAACTGAGGCACAGAGAAAAGATGTTTTAAGTATATTTTATTTTATTTTTTTTTATTTTTTTTTTTTAACATTTATTATTTTGGGGACAGAGAGACACAGAGCATGAACGGGGGAGGGGCAGAGAGAGAGGGAGACACAGAATCGGAAACAGGCTCCAGGCTCCGAGCCATCAGCCCAGAGCCCGACACGGGGCCCGAACCCACGGACCGCGAGATCGTGACCTGGCTGAAGTCGGACGCTTAACCGACTGCGCCACCCAGGCGCCCCTTAAGTATATTTTAAAAATCAGCCCTAGATGTCACCTTGCAAATTAATTGAAAACTATAAAATTGGTGGTTAGATATATTTTTAAAGAACACAGTTATGTTTCCTTTTGAAATTTATTTTACTAACTAATTACCAACCTACTTCAGTGCTTTACTTAGAAGCAGCTCAATGCTTTTACAAGAAACTGCCTACTATTTCAGGAAAAATGTAAGTGTTGGGTATTAAATAAATGTTAAAAATTATCCTAAGTATCATGGCTTCTATTTTTAGCATGTAAACAGATTTCTTCTGCATAATGTTAAACTGAACACAACTTTCTTATCATCTGATTTTCTTATTTAAAGAATTTACTGAGTTCTTATACTTTTAGACTGAATTCTCTTTTGCACTTTATAAAAATATTATATTCATTATTCTAAAAGCTCCTTTTCGATGAATTTTTCTATTTCAAACACATACATACACACATGCAACCACACTTAACATTATCAAAAAATTTTTAATGTTGAAAATCTATTTGGCATTTATATTATAGGGAAAGATTAATAATGTAAGTATACCACACATAAAAATTTCCAAAACATTAACTATATAGTCAGCTCTCAAATATTTACACTAATATTGGAATACATTGTTCAGCTAATTAAATATGCTGAACAAATTTTATGAGGTTTAAAAATATGTTTGTTTTTTTATGATATGAAATGTGCTTTAAATTTAAATTCATACTACCAGTTATCACTTGAGATCTAAAGAGGTTAATAAAATCAAAGAAACACACCTTTAAGGAACAGATATATTCATTTTCAACTGGAAGCTGACATATTTTTAATTTTATTTTCTTACCATAAAAAATCATATCAGCAGGATCGATTTTAGCTGTTTATGAAGAAAACTCAAAATAATATTGGCTTTTAAAAAGACATGGAAAGTACTAGCCATAAAAACTTATAAATTGGACACCAAAAAAATTTAATGACTTCTACTCATTGAAATCTATCACTAAGAAGATAAACAAGTGAACCACAGACTGGGGAAAATGTATTCACAATACATGCATCTGACAAATAATTGAGAGAGAGAGAGAGAGAGAGAGAGTATATATATATATATATATATATATATATACACACACACACACACATACAGACACATATACAGAGAGAGAGAAAGAGACAGAGAAACAGAGAACATATATATATATATATATTTGTCACTGCCCATGACTCTACACATATACTTATCATGGGCCACACATGTGCACTGTGTAAAGATCTACCTAATGGAAGGATTTTCCCTTGCAATAGTCTTTCAAGGCCATCCCCTGAGTGAGACTATTGTCCAGCTCTCCATTTTTAACTTGCCCCCAGGTACCAAGCGAACCTGTATGTAAAGCTCAGGAATTTTTCTTCTCTATCAGCTGCTTGCAAGAATTCCTCCAATGACTGTGGGTGTGAGCTGAGAAATGGGACCAGACAATGGTGGTAGATAATGTGGGTGTCTGGGCTACCTGTTTATGCAGTTGGAGTGTGTCACTGAGTCTTGCTCATGTTCAAGTGCTCAGTACTTTCATCTTCTGATAGATTGGCACTGGTTTTGCTTGACCTTACAACTTGGCAGATTTCCCATGTCTCATGATGGACAATCCTAGAAGAACAGTCACTTGATGGCTCATGGTCTGGTACAGAGACTTTATATCAGTGTGCAGGTGCATTTCAAAAACTATCTTTCAAAAGGCATGTAATTATCCACCGTATTTAGCATGACCTTCTTCTAGAACTCTAGGAAGTTTTTGTGATTCTCCAGCTGGCGCTTCCCATAGACTCAACAGAACATGTTCTCCCACCACCATCCTCTCAATATCATAGGGCCTGTTACAGCGTTTTTACTGTTTTCTTTTTCCACATTGGTTCCTCTTGTTTAGGTTTTTAGTGTCAGGCACTGTATTTGAAAAATTGTTGGTAGAAACAATTTGGATCCTAAAATTATGTTATCTTCCTCCAGAAAGGATTAAAGTGTACTTCTAGTCTCCTAGGGGCACGAACCCACCAGGGTCATCTTAACCCAATTTCAGAGATTAAGATCACTCAAAGCTAAGCTGAAATTCCCTACAAGGACCTCTCTGCTTCCACTTTATCTTTACATCCAGAGTGCAGCCCTTAGACGTTCTCATGTGTACATAGCTGGGTCCAGGACTCTAATATCTGTCTTCATATCTATGTATAGCTGTTGAAAGCTCCTCTGAGTACCTCTAGTGCCTGATACATAGTATGCACTCAATATATGTTTGTTCAATGAGTGAATGTATGAATGATTGAATGATGAACACTTAAGTATCAATAATGATGAGTGTGATTGATAAGCATGACTGACCAAAAAGACAATTGGTGCAAAATGTGTTTATGTGTGTGTGTGTGCATGTACATGCATGCATATTCAATCTTCACAATATATGACAATATGGTAGTTAACATTATTACATTTTATGACAAGGCAACTTCAACAAAGAAAGTATGTGAGTGAACTGTCATGAATGTAGCAATTGCCTCTGGGGATGTTTATTTTCTGAATCACTCCTGCTTACCCCTTACTACATCCAAAGACTCAAGCCTCTCCTACCATAAAGCACGTACACATTTCACTAAGAGTTCTTAATAGTACAGGAATAAAAATAAGAGTCATTGGAATATTAATATAATTTTCTATAAAGATTGATTTTACCCATTGTATGCATTCACTACAAACACAATACCTCAAAAAACTAAATGCAACATCATATTTTTATCTCTTAATGAAATAAAAAAGAACAGGGAGAAAACTTAATGTGCTTCAATAAGAATATTAACACTTTTTTTATTTAAAAAAAATTTTAGTGTTCATTTATTTTTGAAAGAGATCGTGCAAGACACAGCGTGAGCAAGGGAGGGGCATAGAGAGAGGGAGACACAGAATCTGAAGCAAGCTCCAGGTCTAGATTGTCAGCACAGAGCCCGATGAGGGGCTCAAACTCACAAACCAGGAGATCATGACCTCAGCTGAAGTTGGATGCTTAAATGACTGAGCCACCCAGGCTCCCCGGAATATTAACACTTTTTAGTCTCACTGTCCCTAAACTTAATGATGACACATGAGAATTGTAATATGAATATTCCATTTATCACATGCAGTAACTTCAAGTAGAAATCAATAATCAAAATAATAAAATTATCAACCTTTTAAAAGTCTCTATTTTAAGACAAATTCTGCTTTCCTATAAAATGACAACTTTTTGTGTATAAACTCTGCATATATCTGAAATTAATCAGTTCTATCTGATAAAATGAAAGTATAAATAACCTTTCTCTTAGCATGATTCTATCAAGCAGTGAGGTTAATGCTTTGAGATGTTTTCACATTCTTCTCATTAAAAAATAAAATTGCATAAATTGTCCCAACTTTTATTTAAATTCTGTATAATTGACATGCAATTACTTGAGGAGGTCCATGACAGCATATTTGACAAAATATTAGGCCACTTCTGTCTTCTGGAAATGCATGCTGAACCTAATAGAATCACTTCATCTATCAGGGTCTCCATTTTCCACCTTTAAATGTTGTTTTTGGACTAAATGGTTTCCCAAGACCTGTGTACAAGCCTGATACTTACTAGCTGGAAATTTTTGTTAAAAATTCAGACTCAAAGACCTATCCTGGAATACTCAATCAGAATCTCAAAACCTGGAGTTTAGGAAATTCTCTGGTTGATTTCTGTTGTGCAGTCAAGTTTGAAAATCACTGGACTGAATGAGCTTTAAGGCATCTCTCACAGTTCTAACATTCAGTGATTCTGTTTTTTATGTTAGAGAATATTATGTCAAAATCAATTTTCACATTTTCTGCAAGATAAGATATTTGTCTATCCCCACATATACAATATGGTGTGAGCAAGTTCAATTATGTTTGAAAAGATTGAATTCACACAAGCAATGAGTTTGGGGTTTCAAGGAAGGCAGTTTTTGTTATTGTTCCTCCCTCTCTCTCTCCTTTATTGACTTCACATCAGCACAGTAATCTAGTAACTTAATCTCAGCTGCTCAATAAATATTTGCTGACTAGATGTAATTAACTTCCAGGTAAAGTCCATACAGAGTGCAAACACAGCTTTACATATGCACAACACAAATATCTCATAACTTATGAAAAACCCACAAAAATGAAACTTGGTGGAAGAACCAGCCTTTCTTTCACAGCCTCTTCTATGCATCCTTATCCTTCTAATATGCTTTCAACCATTTACTTTCATGGAAGTAAAATAAAATGGAAAGACTAGAAGGAAAGACACAGGGTTCTAATCTAAGATCTGTCACCTATTAGTCATGGGGCCTATGGTGAGCTATTTCCCTCTCTGAGACTCACTGCATTCATTTACAAAATAAAAAAAAAATAGTATTTCTTCACTTATTAAATAAGGAAAATAGTATTTCTTTACTGAATTGTTATGATCACTAAATGAGACACTACATTAATAGTGGTCAGAATAATACCTGGCACATATAAAGTACTCAATACTAGCTGTCTTATTTTCCTCACTGATTTTTATGAAAATCATTGTACATTAAACTTAAACAGTGGACCATTATTTGAAAGATAAGTAATGTTTATAATTTCCAGCTATCATTTTCATTTGTTTTACTAAAACATATGACATTGTGTGATTGTTAGTCATTTTAGGCTCCATCAAAACATTCTCCTATTTTGAAGAATCCTAAAATGAGAGAAAGACAGTGTGATTTTCCAGGGCCAAAGTGGCCAGTGGTGGGAATCAAAGATGTTTCTATTGTTGGAATCATTGCTATACCTTGAGTTCTGGCCATAAGTGTCAGTATATCCTAATGGTGAGACTCTGAATCCAGACTTGTTGATTTGGAATCCAGACTTTAGCACTTACTAGCTATACTAACTTGAGCAAGCTACCTAAATTGCTAGATTCAACATGGGAATACCAACATCTTTGCCAAGGGTACAACTGATGGTTTGAATTCTGTAATTTCTTGAAGAGTCAAGGTCACACTATATTCTATGTAGCATTGAGGGAAAGGGAAATGACACTCTCTTTAACTCACCGATATTTACTTTTTTCATGAGTTACGAAGCAGCACTGCTTGTGTCCAGAGTCCCATAAATTATGTCAAGGAATAAATTAACTAATTTTTCCCTCTAAAGAGTCTGAAAACCAATCTATTAGGCAACAAAAAATATGATACATGCTACAACATGAATAAACCTCAAAAACACTATGCTCAGTGAAAAAAGTCAAATACCAAAGACCACATATGATATAATTCACTAACATAAAATGTCCAAAAAAATTAGTGGTTGCCTAGGCCTGGGCCGAGGGGATCAGGGATGACTATAAATGGGCACAAGGTTTGTTTTTTGAGGTGAGGGATACATTCTAAAATTAGATTGTAATGATGGTTGTACAATTCTGAAAATAGAAATAGATCATTGAATGATACACTTAAAATGAATGAATTTTATGGGATATGAGTTACATCTCAAAAAAGCTGCTAAAAGAACAATAGAAAAAAATCCAAAGAGCTTATTTTGTCAAGCACTCATGGAAAAATACCACAACAGTGACAATGGTAGGTAATGTTCAATTACATATAGAGTTCAAAGATAAGAGGCAGTCTGAATTGTAAAGCAAGAATGACTAACTATGAGCACATGAGAAAGTGACCCACTTGGAGCACCCAGAAATAACTTTAGGTGGGCATTGATGGAATTGTATGTCCTGAGCAAGAATAAGGATGTGAGAATAGGAAATGTCAGTGACTCTAACTTTGTAAATCCAATGAGTTTTTTTAACATCACTTCTTTAATATAGACTTTTAAGGTTATAAAATTCCCTCTAACAGTTTCCACAAGTTTTGATATGTTGTACCTGTCTGCATTATCATTCAGTTCCAAGAATTTTTGCATTACCATTTTATTTTTCAACATCCCATTGGCCAAAGCAAGTCACATGACTGTGCCTGAGATTAATAGGGTGGGGAAGTAAATTCTTCCCGTAAGGGTGGGCACGAATGAATATTTCCTGTATAAATTCTAATTGACTACATTTCTGAATGGCAAGTATACACGGAATTCCAAGTGGAAAAAAAGGAGGGCACCAAACTGTGATATTTTGAAAACTTATAATCACCTCAAAATGACAGAAAAGGACTGCAAGGATGGTGGTAAGCAAGGCCATTGTGCTCTTTCAGATATGTTGAGTACATCAGTGACAATGGCTTTGCATCTATTTTCTCAGAATTGGAAGTAAGACTAGACTATTGAATGTCTTTGCAAAATCTAAACAATAAGCTGGCACATTTCCAAAGAATTTTAAAAATAATTCACAAAATCAAATAAAGTATAACAGCTAAAATAATTTTTTAAACATTTTCATTTGCATTGTGACTTTTATAAAGTACAGTATCCAGTGTTTTTATAATGAGGCCTCACTGACAAAAATAATTAAATTTCTTAAGAGCAGTGCTTTCTACATTGTAAGCATGCCAGACTTGTTCCAAATATCTGCAAGAGTAATCTAGAACATTGTTAGGGTTTGCAAAGGTAAGTACAAACTCACATTGTATTTCACTGTAATATGCTATTCATATTGAAGTACTCAAAACAATTTTAAGCTTTTCATTGCTAATATTACAAAAAGGAAATTTGTCAGTGCAATAAATACATAAGATAAGCAAGAACTTTTTAGCAAGGTTTTTCTCTGAATTTCAGAAATTGAGTTTCAGGGAGAACTTTGTTTAGTTTCTTTTAAATTAAAAGAGAAGATACAAACTACCCTTTGTATTAGCAAAAGAGATGACCAATATCTTGTTAGGTTTCTCTTTCTTTAACATCAGTTCATTTAAATATCTCCAAATCTTAGGGAACATTTTGTTTGACTTCACTCGAACTCCTGAAGCTTCTGTCTTTTTGCTCATTTGTTAAATAAAATTTGAACAGTCTTTCTGAGCAAAGATTTCTGAAGGAATTCAGAAATATAATTCCAGATAGTTTTTATTTAACAATAGCACATATTTCTTTCCTAATCTTACAACATGTTTTAAAATTGACCTCCTGCTAACTGATTCACCATCTTTATGCAAAATAGAAAAACATACTTCTTCCATCAGGAAGAATTTCAGCACTAACTTATCTGCTTATTGGGTGGGTTAACACCCTGAACAACTGTATGCTATGGTCCTTTGTGAAGGATTCATTTTTTAATTTGTTCAATTGTTTATATTTAATACTAATCTTAAGTAGGCCACCTTATTTGCATAATAAAAATATTTTAGTGCTAAATTAAAACTATTTTCTAAATTAATTATGAGTTACATTTTTAATAACTTCTTTTGAAGTAAAAACCCATTAAATCAATATTTAAAAAGTGATAGAATTTAGAACAGAAAAGAATATATATGTATATTGAGGAAGAAACTCTAAATTATGCTTGATAGGAGGATTTTCATATATTGAGCTTAAATTTGATGAATTAATGGAAGTCTTTGGACTGTAAGCATGGGTGTGGTCAATATCTGCTTTGTTGCTAAAGAGTTCTAGAACTTTAGTCCAGTCACTTTATCTTCCAGACTTGTTTCTAAATCTATAAAATGAAAATGTTTTACTACATGATTTCTTATATATCTTCTAGTTCTCAGATTCTTTATTTTTATCAAATTGTATATTTAGACTCTGGAAATTTTTCATTGTAACAATAGAAAGTCAACTAAGTATGAGTAACAACTAGCAAAAATTTTTTTTAATGTTTATTTATTTATTTATTTATTTATTGATTTGAGAGAGAGAGTCAGAGTGTGAGCGGTGGAGGGGCAGAGAGAGAGGGAAACATAGAATCTGAAACAGGCTCCAGGCTCTGAGTCATTAACACAGAGCCTGATGCAGGGCTCGAACTCATGAACCATGAGATCATGACCTGAGCCGAAGTCAGATGTTCAAAAGACTGACCCACCCAGGCACCCCCTAGCAAATTTATTTGTAATCCTACTTATTTTGCAACTCCAGGACAAAATAATACTTACATAGATCAGGAGGTCAGAAAGGCAACTATTTTCTGAAATGATATAGTATCCTATGAAGGAAAGGCATACATATAAAAGTCTTCCAAGGGAAAAAAAAAGGATTTTTTTTTAGTTATAAGAGCCTTCTATTTTCAATGACTTAAAAAGTGATTACATAGGCAATGATAATTTGTTACAGATGTATAAAAGAAGCTGTATTTTAACATACAATTTTTTTTTTATAGACAACAAACACTTTTTTTTTTTTAATTTTTTTTTCAACGTTTTATTTATTTTTGGGACAGAGAGAGACAGAGCATGAACGGGGGAGGGGCAGAGAGAGAGGGAGACACAGAATCGGAAACAGGCTCCAGGCTCTGAGCCATCAGCCCAGAGCCTGACGCGGGGCTCGAACTCCCGGACCGCGAGATCGTGACCTGGCTGAAGTCGGACGCTTAACCGACTGCGCCACCCAGGCGCCCCCCATACAATTTTTAATGTAACAAAGATTAAACTTACAGTGAACTTTTAAAACTAAAAAGATTAAAGTATTCTAGTAATATGTTCAGAAGTTGATTTTAAAAATCATATAACTCTTTAATGAAAGACTAATGACTTGTGAGCATTTGAATGACAAAATTATATTTACATTGATTATCTTTTACCATTTTACTCATTCAGTTTATTACCACAATTCAACTTTTTGTTCTGGTTACAAGGAATTCTATACAATAAATAATCAAGCCAAGTTCAAATTTGTATATAAGGAAGAAAAATAACCCTAGCACTTTAATTTTGTATTGATTACATTATAGGTTGGAGAAAAAGGCAAATTAAAAGTGCTTAACATCACTTTTATCCGTTGTCAACAGGTAATCACACTTGAACTTACTCCATTCTTTGTAATTTAAATATTTCAACTAACTAAACTCTCAAAATTCCATCAAACTAAACTCTAAGAAAATACTAACCCTTGCAAGAAGGAAGAGGTTATATTCATCCATCTGTCCTCCTCTTCTATGAAATTTAAAATCATCACTCATTCTTTCACTCATTTATTTATGAACAAAGTTTACTGAAAACTGACAAAAATCATTTCATGCTCACCTGTTTCCTCCTCCTCCTGGATATATAGCTAAGCCCCACTTCCCTGACTCTCTTGCATTTAGGTGTGACCATAGACTGAGTTCTGGTGAATGAAACATGGACAGAAGTGATAGCCACCACTCCCAGGAGTAGGAATTTAAAACCTTCTGCATATGATTCCTGTTTCTGATCTCAACTCTAGGACCAATCAGAAAGGAATCTGCAAACCTAGAGGAGGCAGAAGCCTCAAGTTTTACAACATGGTCCAAAGAACCCTATGTTAAGTCAACCAGGTAGGAATGCTATCAAGGGTCTATGACCTGAATGAGAAATCAACTTCCAGCATATTAAAATACAAAGATGCTAACTAAGGTTTATTTGGTACATCACCTATCACCATACCTAATACAAGAACCTTTCTCCCAGATGTGGAGAAGTGTTGAAGTCTAGGGAAAGAGAAATAGGATTATTTCTATTTATTCATTCAAAAACTAATGTAATAGTTACCATTTGAGAGACCTAAAAGACTGAAAATTTATCACCGTGGTCCTCTCATGTCCTTAGTCTCCAACTTTCCCTCGTCTTCCCTTTTGCTAAAGTTAAGTTGCCCAACTTACATCTGCTAAACCATAAACATAATTTTTTTTCTCCAAAATTCATTTTTGATCTCATGTCACAGAAATTAGTAACACTCTGGCTGACTCCTTTTGCTAAAGTTCTCTAGAAATCTCTACCTTTCTTCCCTCAAACCAGAACACTGCTTTAGCGTTCTCATGTACTAGCAGTCTGATTAAAGGCTTATGTTTACTACTTATCGGGATGACCTTCTTCTACACTTTTGTATCTCTGAGCTGTATTGAAAGTAAAATAAAAAATAAGATGTAACTGCCCTCAAGAAGCTTTTCATCTATTGGGGAAAGAGAGGGCGCAGACAAGGCTGTTTAATATAATTATGACTATAGTCAGGTTCTGTTTAAATTGTTACAGAATCATAAATGAGTGAGCAATTAATATGCCTGGGGCTTCCTGTTAAAGCTACATTGAGAACCTGAGTCTTGGTCAGGGATTCTCTTTCACAGAGGAGAAACTGCATGCAAAATAGCAAACAGCCACCAAAAATGGAAGTGTCTCGGAGGCAACTCAAAATTAGTGGGTCAAAACCAAATTTCATCTCCCAACTTCCATCTCATTAAATATCACCCAGAACTGTGCAAGCCAGAAGTCAGTCATTTTCACCCTATTATATCCCTCACTGCCCTCTATAATAAGCTATTCACTATTTTTAATTATTTTTTAAGTTTACTTATTTATTTTGAGAGAGATAGAGAGAAACAGAGAGGAAGAGCACAAGGTGGAAGAGGCAGACAGAGAGGGAGAAAGGGAATCCCAAGAAAGCTCCACACTGTCAGCACAGAGCCCAACTTGGAGTTTGAACTCAACAAACTGTGAGATCGCCTCAATCAAGAATCAGATGCTTAACTGACTGAGCCACCCAGGCATCCCAACAAGCTATTCACTATTAACACACTTCAAATGTATCACTTATCTCCATATCCCCTGACACCATCATAGTCCAAGTTATCATCTTCTCTCACTCAGATTATTTTAATAACCTTACATCTGATCTAACTTAATGACATTTTTCTTCTGATGTCCCCTTAAAAGTCAAAATTCTTAAAATGAGTTACAATACTCTACACAATCTGAACTTTTTATGACTGCCAAGCATCATCACAAATACAATTCTCTTTCTTGCTCTCTGATGCTATAACAATATTAGATTCATTTTGGGTCTTTGAAAAGGCTGGGTATCTCCTATACCAAGGCCTTTGTACATGCTGTTCCCGCTCCTTTGAGCAATATCTCTCCACCCCACCATTATCCCCACACTCTTTATTTAACTGTTTATTGTATATCTTCTAGACAGAATGCACCAAAAGAGAGAGAAGTTACTATGGAAACAATCTGACTCAGGTGAAGGCAATAAGAAATGCATTGTAGATAGAGAACTTTAAAATAACAAAAAAACTCTCTAATAATTGGTCTACTTTTTATCAAAACCATATTCTGACAATTATAAAAACATAAGTAATAAAGTACTTCCCTCGATTGGGAAAGACCATTTCCACCAACCCACACCACTCTTGGTATGGAACTGCTTTTAGGTCTTAGCCCTCAGAAACGTTCTCAAGAAAGCCATCCATGATCCTTTAGACCACCTCCTCTGTCATGATCCTTTGTCCATCAGAACCTACTATAATGATGGAAATGTTCTACATGTGTATTGTCTAATGAAAGTAGCCATTGGCTACATGTGGCTCTTGAACACTGGGCCAATATAACTGACCAAAATGGCTGTGGAACTATATTTTTTATTTTATTTAATTGTAATTAATTTAAAGAGCCAGCTGTAGTATGGGGCAGTACAGCTTCAAATCAAACTAAATATTATTGCTAAATGCTCTGTTACTCCTTTTTAATCCCCTATGAAAAGACTCACTAACTTTTGTTCAACATTCAACAAATATTTCTTCAGCATCTATTGTATTCCTGTTACTGTTCTAGGTGCTCACTCAGAGTTTACATTCTCAGGACTTGTTTGTCTAACAAATCTTTCCTTTAAAACCCTAAGCTCCATGAGGGCAGATACTGTCTTTCTTGTTCACAGTTTTATTTTGGAACCTCACCTATACCAGTAGATGGTAGATGACATGTAATAACTGATTCATCATTTATTGTTTGAATTACTTCCATGTGTCCATGCTACAACATGAGGAAATGTCAGAAAACCAGGCCAGTTAGGTCTACTGACAACGTTAAAGAATCTTTATCCATGGGGAACTATCAAAGGTTTATAAGCAAAGGAATAATGGATCAGATTTGTGACTTTAAAACTGTCTCTGGCAATAATAAAATAATGTCTAGTCAGGAGCAGGACTTTAGCTTTTTTTCTTTTTAAGTACTATGAGACTAAAAGATGTGCTTATTTTCTTTGAATCAGAAATTTTGATATTATTATGCCTGTTGAAATTGCAGATGGAACTCTACACTTCGTGTATTTTCTAAAGCATAAATCAGCTCATATCACTCTCTTGTTCTCAACCTTCCAATGGCTTCTCAGGACCCCCAGAATGAAATCCAATAAAATCTATGATCTAGAAGGTTTCACACACCCAATTCCCGTCACCTCTCTGACCTTACTTCCTCCTTTTCAACCCCTTACACAATGTGCTCCAGCCAAGCAGAATTCATAGCTCATCCTCGAAATGTTGGGCATATTTCTGTCCCAGGGCCATTGTACTTCTGTTTCTTTGTCTGAGAATGCTTCTTTCCATTGACAATTACTTAGGATACAGTTTCAACTACTATAACTAAAACCCAGAATTAACAATGTCTTAAGCAGAGTAGGTATTAAATTCCCTCTCATTTAAATGTCCATGTTGAGAGTTTAAGATGGGTATACAAACTACAATCAATAGGGACCCATGTTCCTTCTGTTATGTTGCCCATTCTTACATAGTTCCCAACTACCTGTTCAAAATGATGTTCCACTTTATACCATCATATCTTCTTCCAGCAGCAGAACTTGAAGAAGAGCACAGGGAAGACACACACTTCCGTTTTAGCCACTGACATAATAATTGGACAAATTATTTTCATTCACAACCCATTGATCAGTCCTTTGTCACACATTACCGTTAGAGACAAAGAGGCTAATAAATAAAATCCTCATCTGGAGTAATGAAGCTAAAAATTCTACTACTGAGCAGTTAGGCGGGAAAAAATATTAGGGGCTAATTAGTATCTTTCATAGTCCGTTCCTTTTGAATATGCATCCTATTTTCAGTAGATAAAACACACTTGCCCTATTCCAAGGGAAATAACTCCAAATCCAATACATTCAGTGTGTCCATTACAAAGTCCAGGCTCTCTGCTTTATGATCAGTTTTCTCCACCATATCTGAAAGTGGCTGCTCATAGTCCAATAAAGAATTTTTTAAAGGCTACCTACCTAAATTTCTTACCCAGATAATTAATATACAAAGGTAGAATTGGAACTAGATAACATTAATGAAAGCTTCCATTTGGAAACAGGAGGGAAAATACCAGTAATCACTTGTCCATAGTAGTTATTGATTCCTGCTCTTCAAAAATCAAACTCCACACCAAGCTATGGGGATATTTATTGAATAATTCATTTGGCTCCCCCTGGTTCTCCTATTCTTTGAGAAAATTTCTTTGTCACTGTCCTCCATGGCCCCTGGCTTCACTTCCAAGAGGTTCTTCATCTTCCACAGGCACCCTTATAATGGGATGGGAGAGTATGTCCATCATGTTATTCAAAGAAAAATGTATAGACATCAATGAATTAATTAGTAAGAATAAAGTTTAGAGGGGCGCCTGGGTGGCGCAGTCGGTTAAGCGTCCGACTTCAGCCAGGTCACGATCTCGCGGTCCGCGAGTTCGAGCCCCGCGTCAGGCTCTGGGCTGATGGCTCAGAGCCTGGAGCCTGTTTCCGATTCTGTGTCTCCCTCTCTCTCTGCCCCTCCCCCGTTCATGCTCTGTCTCTCTCTGTCCCAAAAATAAATAAACGTTGAAAAAAAAATTTAAAAAAAAAAAAAAAAAAAAGAATAAAGTTTAGAGTAGTGAAATTCAATATCCATTTTGAAAAATTAGGAGGAATTTAAAGAAAGTATACAGAGATAATAGAGATGGAGGCTGGAATTAGGAAAATAAAAACAAAACAATGTAGAAAGTTTATTTTTTTATTTTTATTTTTTAAAATTTTTTTCAACGTTTATTTATTTTTGGGACAGAGAGAGACAGAGCACGAATGGGCGAGGGGCAGAGAGAGGGAGACACAGAATCGGAAACAGGCTCCAGGCTCCGAGCCATCAGCCCAGAGCCCGACGCGGGGCTCGAACTCACGGACCGCGAGATCGTGACCTGGCTGAAGTCGGACGCTTAACCGACTGCGCCACCCAGGCGCCCCACAATGTAGAAAGTTTAAATTAAAATCAAATATTTCTTTTTTTTTTCTAATGTTTATTTATTTTTGAGACAAAGAGAGTGAGCACGAGTAGGGGAGGGGCAGAGAGAGGGGGAGACACAGAATCTGAAACAGGCTCCAGGCTCTGAGCTGTCAGCACAGAGCCCAATACAGGGCTCAAACTCACGAACTACGAGGTCATGACCTGAGCCAAAATCTGTCACTTAGCTGACTGAGTCACCCAGGTGCACCCCCCCTTTTTTGAGACCAATAAAATAAATCAATCATATTAAAATGAGAAAGAGCAAAAGATAGACAAATATAGGAATTAGAAAGGCACACACAATCACAGATAAAGAAGCAATAAAATTATAAGTAAATCATACCTATAAATAAATGGCAACAAATTCTGAATTCAGGTGGATCATTTCCTTATAATAAATTACACATGCATACATATATGTATCTGTATATGTATATATACACACATCAGCTGATACTCAAGATGCAAGTGTCCTAAAATAGCACTTAACTCTATGCTTTTTCCTTGCTTTAGTTTCCTTCATCATACTTGTCATTACCAAATATCATGTTATATACTTGTCCATCTATTTTTTTTGCCTTCCAATACACACAAATTTAAGCTTCCTGAAGGCTGGTACATCATCTGTTGTGTTCACCAGTTTTTCTAGTGATTGGGCTAGTGCCTACACAGAGTAAGCATACAAGGAAATACTTATTAAATCAGTAAAAAAAACATATCCTTTGTGTTTTCTCATGCATTTTTTAAAAGCCTATGTTCTTTCTCACCAATGCACACATCATGTAAAATACTTAATGCATAATTTAAAAGCCTAGATTTTGCAAAGGCAACCTCCAGAATGAGACATGAAGGAAAATTGGGAATTGATTTCTTCAGTTTCCAAAAGAGGTTAAAATCATATTTTACTTGAATTGTTTTTCCCTTATATAATGTAAGTGTACTTTTCTATACAGGCTAAAAGCAGGCTGCTCCTCACCCCAGATTAGAGAATTGGGCTTATTTAAAAAAGGAAAATCCATTAAGTTAGAAAATTAGTATTATAAGGTTCATTTCTTTCCAGATAAAAATAGAACTACTATTAAAGTCTTATAGAAAGCATATTCCTAATAAGAATCTTACCAACATTGCCTTCCAAAAGAATTTAAGGAATCTACTAGACATGGCCTTCACTATAAATAACCATTAATGTCCACCATTCAGCATTCAAATGAGTTGTTTGCAATATCTTCTTTTAAAGAATTGCAGCACTTAACTTTCTGAAAAGAACATTACTTGAAAATAGGTTTTTTTTCCTCCCCTATTACAATGTGTAAAATTTACTTTCTTTTAGAACAGCTGAAAGTAGAATAAAGCAGATAGACAACCTGACAGAATATTCACTATCTGTTTATACAAAGACACTGAAAACAGTTACTATTCTTTCTAAATGAAAGATAAAGAAGATGGCTATTTCAGGCCTCATCCACCAACCATATTCTTTCTCTCTATCTCTCTCAAGTCAAGCAGGTTCCAGTGTCCAGGAGAAGTGAATAAGACCTTGTGTACTGGGGATTCTGAAGGAGAGAGATGATATGGACAAAAGTCAAGGTAAGAGCAGTAGAAAATTGAACTGAGAGTTAAAACTAATTTCTGAATCCAAAGAGAGCCTGGCTTGCACCTAGTCACAGTAATGTTTGTTTGTTAGAGGATTTTCCCCAAAGAATGAAGGAGAAGCCAGATGGACAGGTTGAGTTCTCTTTGTTATCTTGACTGAGATAGTGCCAGTTTGGGGAAAGATGAGGGATCAGAGAGTAAAGAAACAAATCACTTGCCAATGAACCACTAACCCGTAAAAATAGCAACCTCTCTGCCTCTCACAATTAACTATCAGTGAAGTTAAGGCACTCCGGCCATCAAACTAAAGACTGAGATGGAAAGTAACCCTATATCTAGAGAGAGACAAAACAGATTCTCAAATAAATCAAATTTCTAGAGTACAGATGCATTATCTTAATGCCCTCTCTCCTCACCACCTCCCCCCAAAATTTGGAAACTTGAGTTCCGCTTACATAAAATATTTAAAAAGATAAATATTTAAAACAGTTTCTATTCAGCATTGTACTAGCAGACATAGCCAGTGCACTAAGGTAAGAAAAGTAAATTCATGGTACAAAGAATATAAAAAATCAGAAAAAAAGACGCTGAAAAATAAAAAAAAAAAGGAACCTAACATTATTTGCAGATAACTTGACAGTGTTTTAGTAAATCAATAAAGAATCTATAGAAAAAAATTTTTTAATTCACAAATAAATCTGGCAAGGTTGATGGACATAAGATCACTTAAAAAGTAATTGCATTTCGGGGCACCTGGGTGGCTCAGTCGGTTAAGCATCTGACTTCGGCTCAGGTCATGATCTCGAGGTTCGTGAGATCCAGCCCCGCGTTGGGCTCTGTGCTGACAGTTCAGAGCCTGGCGCCTGCTTCAGATTCTGTGTCTCCCTCTCTCTCTGCCCCTCCCCTGCTCATGTTCTGTCTCTCTCTCTCTCTGTCAAAAATAAATAAACATTAAAAAAAAAGTAATTGCATTTCTATGTGCCATCAGCAAACATTACAAAATAAATTTTTAAATGATACCACTTATATCTGCATCAAAAATAAAATATGTCCATAGATTATACAACACCAAGAGTGAATCCTAAAGTAAATTATGGACTTTAGATATACCATTCTGAAGAAGAAATGCACCACTCTAATGCAGCATGTTGATAGTGGGGGAGGCTGTGCATGGGAATGGGAAGGCAAGGACTACATGAGAATCTTGTGTGCTTTCTGCACAACTCTTCCATAAACCTAAAACTGCCCTAAAAATATTGTTTTAAAAAATTAAATACATAGAATGATGTTTGTTCAATTTAATATCCATATAAAAGATAATACTTGATCCTTTACCTATTTTCACATATACAAAAATTAGTTCCAAGTGGAGCGTACTTGTAAAGAGTCAATAGGAGGAAATAATAACTCCTCTATATTAAAATGTAAGAGGATACCTTTTTAAATAGAAGTAGAAAAGGGCTTTTTAAATAGGGGGGAAAAGCATTAACTATGAAGGAAAAGATAAGTGTGCTATAAGTGACAAAGGACTAGCATCTAAAATATATAATAACTTTACAAAAAAATAAAAAGAAAAGCCAGGGTTATTGGGTGGCTCAATTGGTTAAGCGTCCGACTCTTGATCTTGGCTCAGGTCATGATCTCACAGTTCCTGAGATCGAGCCCTACCTCAGGCTCTTCAACAGCATGGAGCCTGCTTGAGATTCTTTCTCCCTCTCTCTCTCTGCCCCGCCCCTGCTGGTGTGCTCTCTCTGTCTCTCTCTGTCTCTCAAAATAAATAAACAAACATTTAAAATTAAAAGAAAACCCAAAAAGGAAAATGAGCAAGAAACTTTTTGCCACTGAAACGCAATATATGATAGGCAGTAAGTACATGAGATTAGACATCAGGGAAATTCAAATTAAAATCTAAACGAGATACAAGTCCTCAAAGGCTAGTAGGAGTAAATTTAAAAAGTTTGATAATACCAAGTATGGACAAGGTTGTAAAGCAATAGAAACCTTCATACTCTACTGGTAGGAATATAAATTGGTACAAGCTGATGAGAGACCATAAGGCCAGCTGAGGGCAAAGCACAAGCTAGTACAACTACCCACCCCCATCCCCCAGGTGGGATATGTGTGATACTCCTCATGCATTCCTGACTGCCCAAGAAAAAAAAAAAAAGGAAAGAAAACAAATGGTCAACTGATAGAGCTCACAGTCATAAAGGACAGGAGTCTCCCTCAGTTTACAAATGTCTTAGTAAATTATAAGAAAAAGGCAATCATATCAATAGCCTAATCTCCAGAAACCTATGGACTCAGTTTCCTAGAGCCCTAATATCACTCTCTCCTCCATAGTGAGGTGGAAAACAAAGGCAAGAAGGAAATGGCAGATAAAATGGAATTGTTTTATAACCTGAAGCCCATTGATAAACGCTTGAGGCAAATACAGAGTATAACACTTCTCCAACAACTCCCTACTGTCATAATGTTAATGCCTTACTAGAGGGAAAATAACCTTAGCTTGATAATAGCAAGGCCTCAGGTATCTTATGAGTCCTCTTTAGCATATTAACGTCCTTCTGGAGGCCTCCCTTTTGCCTTCCCTCCCCCAACTCCATGGTATATAACCAATCACTCTTTACAACCCCAGTGCAGCTCTTTCTGCCCATGGGTCCTGTCCCCGTGCTTTAATAGAATCACCTTTTTGCACCAAAGATGTCTTTAAGAATTCTTTCTTGGCTGTCAGCTTTAAACACCACCATCACTCCAAAACCTCATCACAAACCACATTGGAAAACTGGTAGTATGTACTAAAGTTGAACGTAGACATCCCCTATAACACTGGTATTCCACTACTAAGAGTAAAGTGAGATTAGCCTGACCATAAATCAAAATGCTCATCATGCCTTAACAGATGTTAAAATTAATATAATCAAATTATGTACTATCGGCATGAGGATATGCCAATAAATCAGTGAAACAAAATAAAAATCCCGAAATACTACCCCAGAAATAGTATTTTAATTCAGTAAAAAAGAAGAAAGATTATTTAATCAGTGGTGTTGGTAAATTGGCTTTTCCCCCTAGAACTCCAAATCACAGCATTTGAAAACAAAATTAAAAATTTAAGTGTAAAATGAATAAAAGTATTAGAAGGAAACTTAAAAGGCTGTACAGTATTTAAAATCTAGTGTTTGAGAAGACTTTTATAAAACCAATATAGGAAATAGATTTTTTGCAACTTGATACTAAAATATCAAAAATCAAAAACAAAGAGGTGAGAAAGAGGTATATGATTAAAAAGGCGGACCTAGGCCAGCCAACTCCATTTTGTTCTGTGTCCTCCATCTTGAGTGACTATGTTCCCGACCTGGCCCCCTTTCCGGGAAAACCACAGAAAGCAATTCCTGCTCAAACCTCAGACCTTGCCTCCTCCCCTTGAGTAACTTCCCGCTCACCCCGTTCAAACTTCCCATTCAAACCACGCCCAGCAACCTGTGCATCGGGACTCTGACCCTTCTCCAGCCAATTGGCTAAGGCCATGACCATCACCTCACCAACTGCCCCTAGATCCCTATAAAACCTTTGTGCTTTTGAAACTTGCTCTCTCTCAGGCATCTCACCGCTGCGTTGGTGCAGGTAGGGGATTGAGCTTGAGCTAGCTTGAATAAAGGCTCTTTGCTTTTGCATCGGACTTGGCTCCCTGGTGGTCTTTGGGGATCATGAATTTTGAGCATAACATGATTAGTCAGGGTTCCTCCAGGGCAGCACTGTTTGAAACAGAACTAACATTGAGTTCTCTCCTTGGTGAGCAGAGACTGCACGAGGTGGTGTTATGGAAACTGGTCTGGATCACCTGGCAGAAGAACCAAGCGGCACTCAGAGATCTTGGAAGGCAAGAGGTTTATTTTACACTGGTGGGCTCAGAAGAGGTCATTCTCCAGAGGTCTGAACCCAGAGCATCAACAGAGGGGACAATTTATAGGCTGTTACTTCCTCATTCCTCATTAGTAGTAATTTGGCACCTGAGGCAAGCAGGGTGGGAACAAAAACCCGGAAGGGAAGTCTTCAGGCAGGGACTGAATTCCCTTATCAGTCCTGTTGGCCATCATATAACAGATTTTTCCCTGACAGTGGAGTGGTTACAGAAAGACAACTTTATTTGCAAAAAATAAGGAGATCACGGGGGATAACTTCCAAAACGATAACTCTTCGAGCAGAGGTAAGCAGGGCTATTATTTTTAATGTAGGGTTTAGGATAAATATTCAGAAAGGGGAACTTTGTCATCACATGTAAAGGCTGGCGTAAGGTTTCGCAGGAGTACTTAAAACACAAGCCTATACTTGCATCCTATGTTATGTTTATGAGGTTTGCACTCCTCCTAGGATGGAGATTTTAATATTATAATGTAACTGTCTTAACTGTGGGACAAGGGGACAGGGCTATGTACATGCTCAGAGAGTTCATACAAACTGGATGAGGTCTTGGATTCCTTCATCCCCACTAAGGGATACAAGGTCTTGCTTACTTTTGAAAGAGCACTGGGGACTTTTACCACTGATTTATTGTCAGTGGTTAGGCTATTTCCAGGCCTGGTAGAGACTATTACATTTTGCGTTCCTTTTTATTCCCTTAAAATCCTTAACTACTGAGATTTTTGTATTTCTTTGTAATTGTGACACCCACCTAGGAAGTTCTGCCAGAAGTGTGCTTGGGCCAGTAGAGCAGAGTAAGGCACAGACCATAGAAAGTAGCTGGCGGCCTAAAATGACTTCCCTTGTGTCAGAAATGCTATGTCTGGGGGCACCTTGGTGGCTCAGTCAGTTAAGGGTCTAACTTTGGCTCAGGTCATGATCTCATGGTTTATTTAGTTGAAGCCTTAAATCCATTTATCTGCTGGAAGCATGGAGCCTGCTTCAGATTATCCATCTCTCCCCTTCTCTCTCTGCCCCTCTCCGTCCCTCCATTCCTCCCTCCCTCCCTCCCTCTCTCTCTCTTCCTCTCTCTCTCTCTCAAAAATAAATATTTAAATGTTTCTTTAAAAAAGAAAAGAAAAGAAAAGAAAAGAAAAGAAAAGAAAAGAAAAGAAAAGCTATATCTGTCTCTTTTTTTCTTTGGATCCCTAGAAAAAGGGGTTTTTCAGCTTACATATTGACATTGCAGACTAAGTACATCTTTGTTGTGGGAGCCTATCTTGTGCAGGGTTTTCAGAAGCATCCCTGGTCTCTACCCACTATATGCCAGTAGTACTTTCCACTCCTGTGAGCCGTAACAATAAAAATGTCTGTGATCACTGCCAAATGTGTGTCACTGTGGTAAATTCATGTCATGGGATATTATCTAAACCCCAAAAGAATGCATTAGTTTACCGGATCATTTTCAGCTGGTTCAGATGGATTATCACAGTATAGAAGTAATGTAATATGAGATAAAATGCAGAAAAATGTATATAATATAATCTTACTTTTGTACCCAAAAGGAAAAAATATATATATATATTGGCTCTGTATGTGTGTTGTTTTTTTGTCCTTTATGTTTATATTTTTTAAAAATACATATGGTAACTACTGAATTCTTAGTTTTTAAAACCTAAAGTATAAGATATCACCTTGAAGTTTGGGTTGTTTTTTTTTTTTTAAGTCCAATTTTGAATAAGTAAATTCAACAGAAAGTTGATGATGAAATACTAGAAAGATTCTTTACTCAGTTTTTGCCACTGAACTACCACCTGTATTCTGCAAAATATGTTATATCATAAAGTGTCCGCAGGGGTCCCAATTTCATGAAATTGTGTTCCTTTAAAACAAAACATATTTAGCTACTAGGTGTTTTAATATTCTAAAACTAATTTTATAAATAAATTCACTATTTAGGGAACACATCTCTTTTGTCAACTCATAATCCCCATTTTGAACCAGAAATAATGATTACCTGTGATCATTTTAAGTATTTGTCAAATTTCTGTAGGAAGATATCAAAGACACCAAATATTACCTGTGAACAGTTTCTTAAGAAAAAAAGAAAGAAAGAAAAAGAAGAGAAGAGAGAAGAAAAGGAAAATAACAGAGGAAATTTTTTAACCAGTAGAGGATTAAATAAGCAAAGGTAAAAATTAATTCATTCAACAACTTGAATGTAGATTATGCCAGGTAGAAAGTTGGCAGATTTGAGTCCAGAGGCAATTGCTTTGAAATCAGATTGTTCCAATGAGGCCACCCTCAAGTTCATGGAACTACAAAGTCAGCCAGTAACACACTCCTTACACTCCTTCAACATTTCTAATCCAAGTTCTTTCTTCCATACTGTAAGATTCAGAACTCTTGAGATTCAAAGAGAATATACAAAGTTCTTTTGTAGAAGAAAATAAGGGCTTTATAGATGCTGCCTGCCATATCCATGACAAAGTGAGTTGTCCCTTTGTTCAGGTAGTGACATTAATTTGGGCTTTAGAATCATAAAAGAGTGACAACTTTGCCCCTTCCCATCTGATGGCTAAAGTTGCTAAGGCACTAATTAAAGACTACAACAAAATATGAATATATGAGAATGAGAGTCTCATGAGATGGTAAGTATCACTCATCTGGATTTGGTAAATTCTATCTCTGTAATAAATGACACATGGGTCACATGGACCTGAACCATAATAGCTGAACCATAATAGCTCAGAGTCCCACAGAAATGCCTTGACTGAATTCCCTCTTGCTCCCTCCTCTGATTTAATGTTCTGTCCTCAACCTTTATTAAGAGGTAAAATAAAAACTATTTCAACAGTGGTTTTATTCCTTTGGTAAAAACAAAAATGAAGACATCAAATGTAGAGGTTGCCCCTTATACATAGACCTCCATGATGTATGTCTCACTAAATATATTTACAAGAAATAATTTGCCCCTGTAGAGAAATTTTTTGTCTTTTGTATCAGACATGAATATTACTTAGCTCAGTATGTTTCTTTTTTTGCCTTAGCTGCCAGGAAACTAAGCCAAATTGTGTGCCCGGCAGTAGTAATGAGGTCATCTGAGAAATCTGGTGACATAAACTCCTTATGCTTCTCTAAGCTGGTGTCTCTTCCTTTTTATTCTGTTATTGAATTTAAAATAATTTAAAACTCTGTATTTCATGTCTAAATCATTTGAAAATAGGTGAAATCGGGGTGCCCAGCTAGCTCAGTCGGTTAAGTGTCTGACTTCAGCTCAGGTAATGATCTCTCGGTTTATGAGTGGGGGTCCTGTGTCTGGCTCTGTGCTGACAGCTCAGAGCCTGGAGCCCTCTTTGGATTCTGTGTCTCCCTCTCTCTCTGCTCCTCCCCCCCCCCCCACTCTCTCTCTCTCTCTAAATAAATAAACATCAAAAAATTTTTTGAAAATAGGTGGAATTGAAATAAGAAAATAAAAACATAATTTTAAAGAACTATAATCAGACATTGTATCTTTCCATAAACATAAACTGCAGGTGGAATGTGATCTATCATTTAAAATTTTCCTGATGTACTTCAGCTATACATCTCAGATCTTTTTATTCATATTGGTCATATATCCATTCTTTCAGAAATATTTAATGAGTAACAACAATAGGCCAATTTTAAAAAGACTGTGCTAGGTAAGGTTGCCTAGGTGGCTCAGTCAGTTAAGCATCTGACTTCAGCTCAGGTCATGATCTCATATCTCATGAGCTCAAGCCCTGCATCGGGCTCAGTGCTGACATGACAGCTTAAGCCTGGAGCCTGCTCAGATTCTGTGTCTCGATCTCTCTCTGCCCCCCCCCCCCCGCTTGTGTTCTGTCTGTCTCTCTCTCAAAAATAAATAAACATTTGGGATACCTGGGTGGCTCAGTTGGTTAAGCGTCCAACTTTAGCTCAGGTCATGATCTCAGGGTTTGTGAGTTCAAGCCCCACATGGGGTTCTATGCTGACAGCTTGGGGCCTGGAGCCTGCTTTGGATTCTGTGTCTCATTCTCTCTCTGCCCCTCCCCTACTGTGCTCTGTCTCTCAAAAATAAATAAATGTAATAAATAAATAAATAAACATTAAAAAATAATAAAATAAAAAGACTGTGCTAGATACTGTGGTAAGAAAATAAAATATAAAGATACCATTTAATCCCTTAAACTAAAAATCTAGTTGGAGAAATGGCAACCTAAAATTTAAATAATATCAAAGTCTACAACTATCAGACAATCCAAGGCATTCCAGGAAATGAGAGCATTAATTCAATTTCTCTGCATGGGGTCATTAATGCCTAGTCCCCATGAAAATATATACCTGACACTGTAATTTATCCTGTAATCAACAAATTATGGTATGACTGACTTGTGGCTTTATCTTTTCTGTATATTTTAGAACTGTTCTCATGATAGAGCCATTTAGGCTTAGATTACTAGCCTTATTAACCTGGCTTGAATTAAAAGCTTTTCTGATAAAAAATAAGTTACTAATTGTAAAAAGAAAAACCAGAGCAGAATAAACAAACCAAATGGATTGGTAAGTGGCCACTCAAACTGAGGAAAGAATAATATGAGTCACTGACTCTCAGTGAGGGAGAATACAGATTGAATAGTGTTTACTGTACCATACAGTGATTTGTTGAGGGTTATAGCAAATCACATCAATACCAGCGAGCATATAACAGAATATACCTATGTATGATGATATGTCATCATAGTTTATTAGTTTGAATCCCTTTCTTCTGCCACTAGAAAACATGAGGGTAGAATTTTTCCCCACCTCACTCATCCTTTGATAGTAATAATAAATGTTGTTCATGGAAAGAATTGCATGCTAAATGATTGATACAAACCGTGAATCAGTGGGGAAGAAAAAAGGGTCCTCTGACTCAGAGGAGTATTGTCTTAGGACTAACGGCCTCCATCTAGACAAGGATTTGAGAGCAAGTAGTGCCTTTAGGAAGTAATCACAAGAAGCACTAGATAGGAGGTAGAGAAATGAGATGAAGAAAAGAGGGAAGTCAATACAGGTATGTTATCCAGGAGGTTCCTATAGCAGATTACCACCACAAGCAACCGGGGAACTCTGAGGACACTAGGCTACAACTCAGAATTATTCCTCCTGAGAGATGAGAAAGATGAAGTGTTTATCCTCCAACAGCTATCCCACAATGGTTGAAGGTAGGTTCTTTGAATATTAGTCACCACCTGTTCCAGGACTTCATTCCCGCCTAGTTTGCACTGAGAGAGAGGCCTCTGTCAGGGAGTTGAATGTACTTGAACTAAGATGCAGTTAGGCATGTACTGAAATGATGACTACAAGGAAGGTATGGGTGAGGCATCAACATTGTCAACCAAAACTGTTAATGAAACAGAGGAGCTAAAAATTGCAGTGTAACTAACTATTTAATTTGAATCTAGCTGAAACATGGGTAGGATTCAAATAGACAAAAAAAAAAAAAAAAAGGAAAGCAAGAGTCATAATACAAGTAGGACATATTTAGGACATCAGAGAGAAAACCAAACCTAATGGAAAACTGGTTAGAATGAGATGTGGGGAAAAAAAAAAAAAGAAAGAAATAAAAGAATGAGATTTAAAGATCCAGCAGTTTCAAATTGCAGGGGTCTTAAAGGTCACCAAAGACTTTGGACTTTATCCTGTAAACAACAGGAACTCTGGAAGATTTTGAGTACTAGAATAATATGAACAAAGTTTAACAAAAATTAATTTGTGAGCTATAGGTAGGAAGAAATGAGATATTTTAATCTGGAAGTGTTGATGTAGTGATATTATAAGTCAGGTTTGAGGAGCCTGGCTAGAATGGTGGAATTAGGGCAGGAAACAACAAAATGGTAACTAGCAAATAATGGGTTATATGAACACAATAAAGGAGGAGCCTAAGACTGCCAGAGTTCAAATCAGTAGGCCATGATGTATGTGCTTTCTTAAACTAGTCCTAAATTTTAGAAGTAATTAAACAGCTTTCACTTTGGATATAGTTTTTTAGAAATTTATTAAAAATATGCAAATTCCTGGTTCTGATATCATTTCAAAAGTTAAAATGTGATTTTCACAAATCTAACATTATGATTCTGGTCATTCACAATAATGACATAATGATTAAGAAAGTTGGTTATGAAATATTTTTATACATTTATTTATTCTTCTGTACTTTTAGTCTATATATTCCTAGTAAGGATTCTTATGATGTATCTTATTTTTAATATTTTTATTATGTTAATTTATTTTGAGAGAGAGAGAGCGAGAGTAGGGGAGGAGCAGAGAGAGTGTCAGAGAGAGAGAATTCTAAGCAGGCTCCACACTGTCAGTGCAGAGCCTAATGTGGAACTCGAACTCACAAACCGTGAGATCATGACCTGAGCTGAAGTCCAGTCGTATGCTTAACTAACTAAGCCACCCAGATGCCCCAAAGTGTGTCTTATTTTTAGTCAAATTATCTTGGAATTCTTAAAGATTATAAAACTCCTTACATTTACCTTTTTTTTTAAATTGAGAGAACTTTGTCTCCCCCTGCTATTACAGCAAGAAACATTAAATACCTACACTGCGGCAGCTCTATGCTAAGCTATAGGGTCATAAAAAGGAGTGGCAGGTGGCCCCATGATGACCATTTTAAATAATGGAGGGATAGCAAGTGTTCTGGTTACCTAGTGCTAAAAAAAAATTAAAAAAAAAAACTCACTCTCAAACTTATTGGCTCAAAACGTTTATTTGGCTCATGAACCTGCAATTGGGTCAAGATTAGCAAAATCTGGCTCCATAGCTGGCCAACTCAAAGATTAGAAGCTAACACGTATCAAGGCCCCATCACTCAATGACAGTGGTTAATGTTCAGTGTCACACCATCACATTGGTCATTGAATTGGCCATAGCGGGAGCATGGAAATCAGCAAATTCTACCAATCAGGGTTAGTTACTTGTTGCTTGATTGGTTGATTGACTGATAGATTGGAGAGCTTGTCGTTAAACATTTAAACACCCCCACTGAATAGCTGGAACCAACTATTTAAAAATAGCAACTAAAAATTCCAGGATGCAAAATTGTGAATAGCAAATGAACTATTGAATTTTTCAAATGTTGTTTAGAATTGAGCAAAACAAGTTGTTCTGGCTTTCCAAAATGCTCTTTAAAAACCATCTCTTATACGCAAGTGTTATTGTATGTGTATATTTTTACATTTTATGTGTAAATACGAAATATGCATTTACACAAAGTACGTATTGTCCACTTTCCCTTTTTCCTAGGCATGCCAAGAAGTGAAACCAATAGTTTTTGGTAAACTTACCTCATCTGTCTCTAGATATCTAGCAATCATCATTTGGCTCTGGTTTTTGTTTTCAATATTGCTGTAAATTTTCATTTTTATGTCTATCTTTATAGGTTTTTGTTGAGAAGTGGGGGAAAGCTGCACTGGAGACTTCTAGCTGGATCACATTTCAAATGTCATATAACAAGCAAGGCCTTTTGCATCTCTTTTAAATCTAAGGAAAACTTTTGAATAAAGCAAGTATGCTAAATTTTAATTTAGGTTTATGTTTCCATTCGTGAGTTTTGTCTGTGTGTGCACAGAATTTTTTGGTGCCAATCGACTGTATCACAAAAATGAATATTTTAGGGCAAATACAGGATCATGCTGCTAAACTCCTTTCCATGGTGAAGGTAAGAGATTGAGTGAGCCTGCTCTGCTGTATTATTACATCATGGACTGTTAGCCAGCAGCTCACACTACAGCATTGAGGTGTGGTAATATTTTGTGTGCATGCAGGGTACAGAGCTGACACATTCACACCTCTCCCTTGAATGTACTAGTGAGTCTTTCAGGTAGTAACAGATAGCATGTCTCTTCTATACTTTACATGTATTAGCACATTTAATCCTCACAATGACTCTCTCAGGAAGGTGCTGTTATCCTCATTGATAAGAAAATTGAAACAAAGAAATGAAAATAGGTTTGCCCAAGGTCACACAAAGAGAAAATAGCAGAATCAAATGTAGATCGCAGGCAGTCTCTCTCCAGAGCCGCTTTCTCAACCCATCTTTCCCTCTGCCTGAGCAAATGAGGTCTAACCCAGAGGATGGTATTTGATGAAACTCATTTTGGATGTTCTGATATGGCTGACTCCTCCATTTACAATGGGGAAAAATGTTGAAATTTGTGCATTCCATGTGACTATTATTGAGAGAGAAGCAAACTCGGAAATTGTAATCTCTCCTTTCTTGTATAAATAATTTTGAGCTTTGCCAAGTTTACATTGTTTAAATAGTCCCAGAGTTTGTTTCTTTTTCATCATTCCCCTTTGAATTTTCCACAGGATAGTCACATGTTTGACAAGTTCAAGATTTTTTTATCTGAGACCTAGTCACCATTGTAATTTCCTCCAGCTCATAGATTCTGAAATCTCCTATAAACATGCAGAAATCTTTTCTCATTCATTCCCTGAGATCTAAGGGGTAAGAATGTTGAACCTGGCAGAATGACAAAGGAGAAGATCCTTAAAGGCCACAGCAAGTAACTTTTAAATATAAAATCTATTTCCTTAATCACTTTTTCTCCTCTTTAAAGGTTAGGAAATTGCTTCTGTTGGATTACCTATTTAGTAGTTATAATATCCTAGGCATATATTGATTTTGTTTCTAAAATGATATATTATGGAATACTTCCCAGAGTTTGTAACATTAAATTTATACTCATCTATTTTCTAAATCTTCTTTTTTAAAGGAGCTGAAATGAAATTAGGGTATAGTCACATTGTTACAAGTTTGCATATACCTAGCACCTCGATTGGTAAGTCTTGTGCTGCCTTTTACTTATTTATATCTTTTTTCCTTACGAGGTAACATTTCATGTTACTCAACAACCATTCACTGGCAAATACCATGTGCCAGGTACTGTGCTTAGAATTGAGATAAGAGGATGAATAGAACCCATGCCCTACTCCAAAGACTTCATATTTTCATGGAAGCTACAGATAAGTAAGTATATATAAGTATAATATCCTATTGTGGGTACTGTAATCATACCCAGAATAATGCTTCCCCAAGGACAACCATGTCCTAATGCCAGAAACTGTAACTATGTTTGGTCACCTGGCAAAGACAAATCAAGGATGCAAATGGATGAGGCTTGCAAATAAACTGATCTTAAAGCAGGGAGAGGACCCTGGATTATCCAGGTGGGACCAATGTAATCACAAGAGCCCTTAAAAGTGAAAGAAGAAAGTGAAAGAGGAGAGTCGCTCAGAAGTAGTCATTCTGACTAAGGAACAAAACTATGGAGAGATTCAAAGGTGGAGGAAAGGCCTCAATCCAAGGAATTTGGGCAGCTTCTAGAAGCTGCAAAGATCCAGGAAACATATTTTCCCCTAGAGCTTCTGGAAAGGAACATAGCCCTGATGACACCTTGATTTTAGCCCATTGAGATCAGTGTTGATCTTCTATCCTACAGAACCATAAAATAATAAATTTGTGTTGTTTAAACTACTAAATTTGTGTTGATCTTCTATCCTACAGAACCATAAAATAATAAATTTGTGTTGTTTAAACTACTAAATTTGTGATAATTTGTTGTAGCAGCAACAGAAAATTAATACACCAATAAAAATTATAGAGGGGCACCTGAGTGGCTCAGTCGGTTAAGCGTTTGACTTCAGCTCTCAGGTCATGATCTCACAGTTTGTGAGTTTGAGCCCCATATCGGGCTCTGTGCTGACAGCTCAGAGCCTGCAGCTTGCTTTGGATTCTGTGTCTCCCTGAATCTCTGCCCCTCCCCTGTTCTCTCTCTCTCTCTCTTTCTCTCTCAATAATAAATAAAACATTTTTTTTTAAAAAGTATAGAAACAGGGATAGCTCATATAATGCTAACAGAACCCAGACGGGAGATCTTAGCCTGGAATGAAAAAATAAATGCCCTCCTCCCCTCAAAAGAAATGTGATAAAGATCAGTTTTCACATTGTTCCTCTCCCTGGTCTTCAAAATATCTAAATGGTTAAGGACACAGAATGAAACACTTGATACTTCCCTGAAGGTCCTTGTTGGATTGTTACACATTTAAGAACAAACAGAAGAGCCAAAAAGCCAGATGCTCTATTCTTTTCAAATCCTCCTTTTGAGATATAATGGTAATGTATATCAGGAAATAGAGTCCAATGGTGGAAAGCAGTTTCAGCCATAAAAGAATGGAAAAGGTTTTTTTCTTTCCATTCAGTTAAATATGAAAATCTAGCATCTAGTTTGACATTTCAAAGTTCTATATAGTATAGATATATGACTTTGTGTAATTTTTGAATATACATTCTTTGAACTTTGTAAAAACACTAAATTTCAGAGTTGCCAATTCAAGGCACATAGACAGAAGTATACATGGCACAAATCTAATCAAAGTCCTCAAAAAATTAAAGATAGCAAAAGTAGCATTGTGACAGCTAGCCTATAGGGATACATGCACTCAGTGAGTTAAAGATTATGTGTGAATATTACTGAGAAAGTAAAATGCAATCGTGTCTACTGTTGGTGCACACCACAGTGATGCAGTAACTTTTTTTATATTTAAAAAAATCACATCTATGGGAGATCAAGTATAGTAAAGTTTTTTATAACTACATGAAAAATAATGGTAAAGCAGGTATCTCTTTGTCTCTGTCTCTCTCTGTCTCTCTCTGTCTCTCTCTCTCTCTCTCTCAAGCACTTAAATAAAAGACACTATTTGAAGAAACAAAAGGAGTAATTTTTCTGCATGACCCTCTCAGCAACTCAGAGAAAACATCCCAGAATGACTTCCAGATGTTAGTCTATAAAATTCAGACAGGTTTGATCTAGGTGTCTACTATAGGAAAACTATGGGAATCTTAGTGTGAATAAAAAGAAAAGAGGAAGCTAAGAGATTGCTAGAGAATTAATGGTGACAGCTACATTTTTATAAGCAGGTGTGGTCACCTCTCAAGAAGAGCTATTTAGGGGGTCCTGTGACTAAGATCTAAAGATTTCTCCACTAATTGGCAGTGGAATTACCAACTCTTCTACTAGAGGAGTATGACTTTGAAGACCATGACCTCAGGGACTCTTCACCAATAAATCTTCAGCATCAAGCAAATAATACCTGGCACATAAGAGATATTTAATCAATGTTTGTTGAATAAGTCAAATGATTATTTTTGAAATTTTGAAAAAAATATTTTAAGACATAGTAAATTTCCTTAAAATAATAGGTAAAAATAACAGGATTCAGACACTCTGTGTTCCCAAATTAGTACAAATACATGGCAAAGAAATTAGAAGGAAAGCTCAAGATATTAACAGCAAATATTTCTGAGTGGTGGGATAATGAGTCCTTTGTAGTGTTCCTTTCATACTTTTTCTTTCTTTTCCAAAATCTTGAAAATAAGTATGCATTACTTTTATAACCTGGAAATTCCAAGCCATGTGGCTTTACCTCAAAGGAAACATATACCTTAGTCTTAGAACTTCATATTTTCACTTTGGATTTTCCACCTTTACCTGGTTTGGAGCACATTTTCTGTATAGGGAACTGGAAACTACTAGATTTTATAAGATGATATAAATAATCTCTTTCCTATCCTATTTTTTTCCTATCCAGTTCTGAACTAATACCAAAACACAGATTCCTACAGACTCAAGTCACTGTTTATAATGGCTCTACAATCAAGCAAAAAAAACTTCTCCCCTGTGGTTTGAAGTAATTTAAAGAGCAATTGTCCTGATAAGGCATTCATTCCACCATTCACTCACTTGTTCAATCATGGATTTATGGACATAAAATAATACATCTTCAGTCCTCAGTGTGACGATTCTACAGCTGAAAGACTATTCCATTTCATCACTAGTCTGGGTTCCCATGTATATCTGGTCCTGGGTCTTACTAATACTAATACTGGCTAATACTTCTACTTACTATATTGGTCACGAGTATTATCTTTGGAGTTACACCATCTCTGTTTTTCAATTCCTGTCTCTGATTCTTACTAGCTCTGTGCCTTTGGGAAAGTTATTCAGTCCTGCTAAACCTCACTTCCCTTCTCTGTAAAACGGAGCTAATCACACCTACCTGATAGCATTCAGTGACATAATTCATGAAAAGTTCTTAGCTCACTGCTTAGTACCTGTATTTCCCATTGCTGCTATAACAAACTTCCACAAATTTGGTAGCTTAAAACACTGAAAGTTATTTTCTCATAAATCTGGAGGTCAGAAATTCAAAAGCCAGTTTCAGTGGGCCAAAATTCAGGTGTCAGAAGGACTGTGTTCCCTCTGGAGGCTCTAGGGGAGAATATGTTCCTTTCTTCTACCTTTTGTCTTTCTTCTTCTTCCATTCCTTGCCTTGTGGCTGCATCATTCCAATCTCTACCTCTTTAATCACATTCCTTCACCTTTTCTGTCTGAAATATCCCTCTGCCTTTCCATTATAAAGACACTTGGGATTGACTGCAGTTACCATCCCTATATAATGTGAAATAATCTCCCCATCTCAAAAATCCTTAATTTAATTGTACCTGCAAAGTTTTTTGCCATATAAGGTAACATTTGCACATTCCAGGGATTAGGACAGGTACATCTTAGGGAGCCATTACTTGAGCCAACTATAGGACTCTAGTTCATAATTAGGTTCAATAAATGTTAGTCATTATCTACATTATGGGATTTTGGATTACCTTCTTGCTTTTCATGAGTTTCCTTATTGGTCATATGAGAATAACTATATAATAGCACCTACCCCACTCCCCCAATTATGATATAAAAGATAATAATAATTTCTTAATAGATGTATTTTTCATTTCCCTTCCTTAAACAGGGACTTGTTGAGGGTATGGAACAGCAGTGAAGTCTAAATTGGTACAACCACTTTGAAAACCTGTGGGCAGGATTTACAAACACCAACCATTCCACTATACACCCATTAGAAATGTGTACATATATTCACCAAAAGACAGGTACTAGAATGCTCAAAGCAATACTTCAAAACAGCCCCAAACTGAAAATGAGCTAAATGTCCACCATGTGTTTACCAATTGAGTTGATAAAGTAAGGTGTATTCATAAAATAGAATACAGAGGTGGAAATAAACATTCTACAACCATATACAGCAATATGAATAAGTGTCTCAAACATTAACAAAAGAAACCAGACACACAAAAAGTACATACAATAATTCCATATCTAAAATACATTATCAAGTGAAACTAATCAATACTGTTAAAAGTCATGATAATGGTTACTTTTGGAATACTGACTGGAAGGGAGCAAATAGGGGCTTTCCAAGATGCTTCAATGTTCTGTATTTTCATCTGAACAGTTGTGTTTAGCTTGCAAAAATTAATCAATCCATGTAGTTATATATGCCCTTTACTGTAGCATACAGTGCTTTAATTAAAAGTTAAAATTGAAAATAAATTCTTCAGGAGTTCCCTGCTTTCCATACTTTAAGTCTAAATTGTTTAGGTTGGCACAGAAGACCAACTCAATCTCACGCCACCCCATTCTGTTTCCCCAGCCTCATTGCCTGTCATTTCCCCCACCCTATCACAGACTTGTAGGTACCAGTCCCTAAAACAAGTCACAACCCTCCATGTCCCCGTTGCACTTGTACTTTCTGTTCCCTTTTCTTAGATGCCATTTTTCCCTTCTCTTGCTTAATACTACTCATTTTTGGGTCCCAGCTCAAATTCTACTTTGTCTTTTTAAAAACCTTATCGGACTCTATGCACATTGTACATAAATCTACCATATAACACTTTATCTCATGATATTTAAATTATTTATGAGTTTACACCTCTATATAGGAACTGTCATTAACACTCCAAGGTGGGTTAGGCAATCAATCCTCTTTTGTTTTTCAAAGCCCCCTCGTGGATCTTTCTATTATAACACATACTGTACTAGAGTCATTTCTTTATGCACCTGTCTTGCCCTTATAGGATTTAGGTTTCTTGACAGCAAAGACCTCCTTATCTTCATGTCACCTGAAACTAGGTGTTAAACACTATTTTTTAGACTAACCTCAACTACTATTTCTACTATATTGTGAGCTATGGAGCAAAGGAATTGGATTAGTCATTATTGAAACAGTTACTCTCCTAATACTTGATAGTAATAGGTTCTCAATACATGTGTGTTGAATAATTAAGTCTATTCTGTTTCATGTTTTGGATTATGAAATTTCTGAATCACCCCTCTTGAGTGGTCATCCTCTGTCCTTAGTGTTGTACCTTGTTTTGCAGTGCTTTATTTGTGGAAATTGAGATGAGAAATGTCTTTACACATCACTCATGAACTTTAAAATATGACCATGTCTTTTGGGAAACCTAAAATGGAAAAGTAAATCAAATCAGTACATTTAATTTAACTCAATAAGTATCTACTAAGAAACTAAAATATTCTGCTAGACATACTGGGGTATACAAGATATAAGAAATACTGTCCCTGCCCTCAAGGGATTCACTGTCTAACGAGACAGCTAGAAGAATCAGCCTGCACAACTCGAACCTGTAGCATCTAAAACATGGCATCCTGTGGCATAAAAGAAGATAAATAATAGCTATAGGAGAGAGCAATTCTTATGAAGCAGATCATTTCAGTTCATTTTTAAAAGATATATAGATTATTAATATAAATATATAGTAATATATATTATATATAATATATAACTATATATGTTATATATATTATACTTATATATTAATATATATATTAATATCAAGGTCCTGTATTTTAAGGGAGCAGATTATTTTCGATGTGTTTTGGAAAGGTAACCAGAAAAGTTATTAGTCACTGGGGGGGAAAGAAAGAAAGAAAGAGAAAAGGGTAAGAAAAGTTCAACTGAGCTCAAATTGTTAAGGGTTTTAAAGGTTTTTTTAATGTTTATTTATTTATTTTTGAGAGAGATAGACTGCAAAAAGGGGAGGGGCACAGAGAGAGGGAAACACAGGATCCAAAGCAGGCTCCAAGCTCTAAGCTGTCAGCACAGAGCCCAACACGGGGCTTGAACCCACCAACTGCAAGATCATGACCTGAGCTGAAGTCAGTGGCTTAATCAACTGAGCCACCCAGGTGCCTCTCAAATTGTTAAGGGTTTTAAATGACACACCAAGGTTTTTGGACTCTCCTCTGTATGAAATTATAACTATTAAATATTGATTATTTTCAGTAGGAATACCATTTGATGATTGACTGAAGGTCGACACTGGGAGCAGGGAGCAGGTTGCAATAATGCACACAAGAAGTAAACAAAGTCTAAAATAAAATAAAGACTATAGTAACAGGAAAAATTTGAAGTCCATTGCAAAATTAGAATGAATATCAATAGACAACGAATTTATATGAGTGGTAGTAATTTGTGAGGAAGGAAATATAAAGATGAAAATTGAAGATAACATCTATGTTTTTCTGACATTGTGATATTATCAAAATTCTCTTATGAAATAGTTATTTTCAAAATCACCAAAGAAGAAAAGGAAATGGTTGCTGAACATGCAATCATTTCTCAGTCAATAAGAATCTACAAGTTGAGCAAAATTACAGGAAGGCAGGATATCCCTAAATTCAGGCTTAGAATATCAAACAAGTGGACCAGAAATCAAGGTCCTTGACCCACTAGTCAAAATAGCACAAGTTACGCCTTCCTGCACCCCTATTCCGTAAAGTTACCATCAAATCATAATCAAGCACAAGATGCAAAGAAATCCTACTTGAGGAGTCTTCAGACATTAGCAATGCCTTAAACAAATTATGTAAGTGAAAAGCCAGGTATAATGCTTTTTCTTCTATTTGTTAGGCTATAAAAGTCAATATAACTCAGGACATTGTTGAACACCAAAACGAAAAATATTTTTCAGATCCTGGTTAAATACATGTAATATTTGACATTTAGAGCTCCATACAGACCTCATAACAAATTCCAAAGAAGTATGGAAATAAGGCATGAAGATGTGAGGATATGAGGTCCTTGAAAATGAGACAATTCACACCAGAGACAAGGAGGACTTCAGAGATGCTTTGCAGAGACTGTGGAGTTCTTGACAGCAAGAAAGAAAATTGAGTTTTTCCAAATCGACTTCAGGTAGGGGCAACAATCTATTTTAATTATAATCCTTATAAATCAAACCACCTCATTTGGGGAGTAAAAACAAAAACAAAAACAGGATCACGATGATACTACTTACAAAGATAAAGTGCTTCCCTGCATGCACCCAAACCTATCTTCCACCATCATTATCACCAATACCAGCAATCTCATACCTCCCAAAGAGATCTTTGAATCCCCACAGGATAGCTCTTGTACCCTCCATGGATTAGTCCTCTTAGCATGCCTAAGGCATTTTATATTTTTCTCCCTTTCTTCTCTGACACACTGTGGTGATGTCTCCTGTCACTGTTAAAACTGCAGGAATCCCCACTGCAGATGCCTATAGAGTGGATATCAATGCCCATATCTAGAGAACTCATAACTCCAAATAATTCTAATCCAAAGCATTGCTAATCACCTTCCATAGTTTCATAATTTCCCAACATGACTTCCTTGACCGAGAGCCACCTTTATAATAGCTTGCGTTTTTTGAGACTGAACCAAAATACAAGCTAAGTGACAGATTTTCTTCTTAACTTAGAGCCATGCTCTCCCTCCATTCCTACCCTTTAATAAATATAACAATACTCAATCATTTTTGAACTTTTGCTATGGACCTGGCACTGTGCTAAGAGACAATAAATAAGTTCTCTTATTTACACCTCACAGAATTCTATAAACTAGTATTATTATACCCATCTTATAGACAGGAAAATAGGTTTTAGAAGTAATGTAACTTATCCAAGTTAATACAAGTACTGACTAGTGGCTTCAAATCCGAATAGTCTCATGCTAAACTATACAAACGACTTCTCATTTCTTCGAATAAACTGATCTGATCCTTTTCTTCTACAATGTGATGACCATGTGGGCAAAGGACAGATCAGTCTAGAACAGGTCCTACTGGACTTTCTTCAGGTATATGTAGAAAATTATGTCTTTGCAGATCAATTACCTCGTGTTTCGAAAGACTTTCCTTGAAGTGCCTAGTCCCTGTAAATATGTCCAAAACAGAAGGTTGCCTTTTTTCCTGCATGGCAAGATATTAGGTTTGTCTTTGCCTAAAAAAGAAATGTAATGCATCCCAAGGTTCCTGAGATGGGAGGTAAATTTCTATAATCTCTCCTTTGACCCTTTTACTTTCCAGTAGCCTAATAGTATATCTGGTCACAGTGCTTCTGGAAGTCCAGCAGCCCTTTGTCAGAAGGTTTTACCCTTGATCATAAGGGCCAGTCTCTGGGTATGAGATAGAAAGTGAAATGTCAGTGAGCCTGGGACATGTGAGGCTTCTGGCTTCTGGAGAAAACTCTCTGCCATATAGCTAACCACTGACTATGCAACAAAAGGTGATGTCAAATTGCTCAAAATAGGTGTTCCTCCATGCCTATATAAACTGAGTTGTTATATGGGTTTCAATAACACTAGTATGAAAGAAAAAGACTAAAATAAATGTAAGGAAGAAACAAAAAACTAGAAACAATATAAAAACAGAGATGATTTATCAAACATAATCCAATATTCTCAGAGAGATAATAGAAAATAGAACATCCTTAAAAAAAAGAACAGGGGGGTATGAAGAAGAAATAACGTTCAGGAAAAGATATTAAATGAATAAATGCACATATTTGTGTATGTGTGTGTGTCTGAGATTTTAAAACATCAAAATCATGGCTTGAAAATAATGCTACCAGTATTTCCCAAAAAGCAAAGTGAAAGAAAGTAGAAGAAGAAAAGATTGGAAAATTAAAGGATCATGGTAGTTCAACACCTGATAAAAGAATCAACGGCATGGAGAATAGAAAAAACCTTAAAGGCACCTGTCAGTTGGGCGTCTGACTCTGGTTCAGGTCATGATCTCTTAGTTCATGGGTTGGAGCCCCACACTGGGCTCTGTGCTGTCAGCTTGGAGCCTGGAGCCTGCTTTGGATTCTGTGTCTCCATACACAGAATGGAGGAGCTCTCTGACCCTCCCCCACTCACGTTCTGTCTCTCTCTCTCTCTCAAAAATATATAAACATTTATTTATCCCAAAATGGCAGCTGTGCATCTGGCCTCAAGATTAACTAGTATAGATGGGAGCAGGAGGGCTGAGGTCTCTGAGATGGCCACCATGAAAAAGTAAACAGCAATAAGACAGTGACTTGAGAAGATGACATATGGAAAATACTATTGATGTGTTCATAATGGCTCCAGTGAAGCATGGGACAAAACTAAAGATGGGCACCAGGCAAATAAGAAAATTATAAATTCTAAGAAAATCAAAAAGTACCACAAGAAAGGATACATAACCACTTCTTGACTCTGCAGTAAAAATCTTTTCTTAGACCTTGAATGTAAAAAATAATGATGTAACCAAAACTATGATCGAACCATAGTAAGAAGGGAGAAAGGAAATAAAATGTATGGGGAAGAGTGACACAATCTTCAACTATGGAACTGGAGGGTGTTGATAAGTATTATCAAAACTGATTACAAGCAGTATAAGAATATTTGAAGGAACCAAAAATATAAATACCTAGAAAAATAAGAACAGGTAAAAGAGTTGTAAGTGGATGTTCCTGGGAAGCAGGATTAGAGGGTGGCAACAGCTGATCCAGGAAACCATTTTCCCCTAGAAATCTCTGAGAACTGCTTAATTCAACTATGTGCCCAATGTATTTGAAAAAAAAATTTTAATTGATAGACTGCTATAGGACTAATTTCACTGTAATAGGCAAGTCCAGTTGTTTCTATTCACTTAAAAAAAGAAGTTTGTAAGGCACTTACAATATGAATGCTATAGTTAATAGTGCTTTATTATTTTTTTTTTACTTCTAAGATTATTTTTGGCCCATCAGAAACTTAAAATTGTAAATAAAAGGTACCAAAACTGATAACACTTTAATTTTTTTAATGTTTTTATTTATTTTTGAGACAGAGAGAGACAGAGCATGAGCAGGGGAGGGGCAGAGAGAGAGGGAGACACAGATTCTGAAGCAGGCTCCAGGCTCTGAGCTGTCAGCACAGAGCCCAATGTGGGACTGGAACTCACAAACTGTGAGATCATGACCTGAGCTGAAGTTGGACACTTAAGCGACTAAGCCACCCAGGTGCCCCAGCTGATAGTACTTTAAAATGAGTTTATCAGGAATGGGAAAGTATCAGTTGGAAGATGACAAACTGGGGACAGGGCAGCATGAGGTGGAATGAGTATAGCAACTACATAACATTCTAGTGTAGTATTAAATTAAGTAAACAAGGAGGCCATTAGACTGAGGTGGCTTTAATGCCTTTGCAATCTCTGTAAGCAATGAAAACCTAAGCCTATAAACCCTCAAGGTTAAGAAATTGAAACCAAAGGACAACAAATCACAACAGACAACTAGGCTTTCTACAATGTGACTGCTTAAACAATAGCCAATTAAATAATTTCCTGGCATTGTTTCTTCTGCCTCTTCTCTATAAAAGACTTTCCCCCAGCTCCTCACCATGGACAGCTCCTAACCATTTCTGTTTTGGCACTGCCCAATTGGAATTAACTTTCACTCAAATAAACTTAAAATTTTAATATTGCCATATATCAAGCATCAAATGAAACGTTTTACATACATAATTCCCAGAGCCCTAGATAGATACCATTACAACTCCCCTTTCACATTAGTAGTTCTCTATAACATTATCTTCTTTCATTTTCTTCTTAGCAATTATAACTTTCCAAGTTGATATTAATTATCTTTTTGTTTCAGATGTTTTTTACTTGTCATGAAGTAAGCTTCATGAGGGTAGAGGCTTACACTGTTATCTAATACCTGGAACATTGTAGGTGCTCAATAAATGTTGCATGAAAAATGAATGAGGTTGACAAACTCAATCTGGAGAGAGGTTAAAAAATTACATAAGAGGAGTGTTTAAAACAGTAATATGCTCAGATACAGAAAGATGTTTAAGAAAATGGAAAATAATTGTTATTAAATCATGTAAAATATGGTTCTGTGTGAGTGTGTGAATACATATATGCATATGAAAAATGAAACTTTGGAAGCATGTTAAATAAAATATTAACATTACATATCTCACAATGGAGAGCTAAATTCTTGTCTTTGTTTCTCTGCTTATTCTATTTTTTTACATTAAAAATCATTTGTAGGGGCCCCTGGGTGACTCAGTGGGTTGAGTGTTTGACTTCGGCTCAGGTCATGATCTCACGGTTCATGAGTTTGAGCCCCATGTGGGGCTCTGTGCTGACAGCTCAGAGCCTGGAGCCTGCTTTGGATTCTGTGCCTCCTCCCCTCTCTGCCCCTCCCCTGCTCATGCTCTGTCTCTCTCTGTCTCTCAATAATAAATAAACGTTAAAAAAATCATTTTTATAATCAACGTAATAAAATATGTAAAATGTTTTAAAAGATCACATGCTACAAGATGTCTAGTCTGCTTGAGAATAAACTGAGACACCATGACCCCTTTATCACAGCTCCATGAATCATGAAGCTAAGATAACAGATCGTCAACCAAATCAAATGACTAAGCTCTTTTTAATGATTCTCCTTAAGATATGCTCAGGTCTCCACTGCTGAATTTAATTCTTTCATATGATCAAAATCACCTACTGAAGTTTAGAACCATATGTATTGTTTGGGCTTCGGGGTCACAATAGCTTTAGACAATATTTCTCCCTAACAGACCTGGAAACAACCAAAAATACTTCCTGTTCATATTCCATTTTTTCTTTTGAGTCTAAACTCGTTTGCTCTGTTTTCTTTTTTGCTTTCATTTTCAGGTTTCTTTTTTTTAGTAGTTTGGTTTCTTTTTCTTGTTCTTCCTTATTTTTTCCACATCTTTTCTCAAATATGAAACTGCCATCTCTTGAGACCTAAATGTTCTGGTTGGTGTGGTCATGAAAATTCCCTTATATCCTTCCTGTATGAATCAATCTATTTCTCTGCAAAGCTATTTTTGATGGCCCAGATTCAGCTCGCCATGTGCTAATAGAGAGATTGTTTACCTAATGGACTGAAACATAATAAAAATTTTGTCCTCACCTCATTTGATCTGCGAGTAAGCTTTCATTTCCAGTTTTCACATATTTGTATTGCTTTTTTTTTTGTCTTGCTTGTAATAATACAAATTTGGTTGTGGCTAGCTGATTTGCCAAATCTCCATCTCATAATATATGTGTTTAGATAATTAATAGGAAACATTTACCTAATATTATGTATTCTTGCTTACTTAATAAAATTAAGTGTTTGAAATATATATATAAATGTGTGTGTATGTGTGTGTATGTGTATGTGTGTATGTGTGTCCTCCCAAGCAGGAGGAACACTACTGTTAACTATGTTCAATTAAGAACCAAGTGTCATATAAAAATGTAACAGATATATTTTCACAATTCACTGAAGCTTATTTTCTGATAGATATATACAACATCATATAAAAATGTCATACTCCTGAAAAAGTCTTGTGAGATGTGTAAAATGAATGGAGCAGCCTCTATTGTTATCCATGAAGAGCAGCTGTGTGATGAACTCCCCAACTGCCTTTTGGGAATAAAGCCAACTCTGGGACCAGGCACACCAGGTGCTAATAGAACAGATGCAGCATGACTTCCACCTACTCACTGCACCAAAACACAGACTTCATCACCTAAAACCAAATAAAAGCATCCTGTGTATAGTATTAAACAAGCGAAATAGAAACAGTCATCAGGTACCATTTAGGAAGTCAGTCTTCCAGGAGCTTACCAAGTAAAGAGAAATAGCAAACCGAACATTTTCCTCTTTTTTATTTCATTGAAGTAGATGCCTCTTTTATGACATTATTAGTAACTCAATCAAATAATATATATTAAGGAAACTATGTGCATGATGCCACAAATAGATGAAATTTGCTTTCCTATGTTAAATATTATTTGGGAGGGAAATTAAATGGTTTGAGTAAGGAGACTGCAAAAAAAAATGTGCAGTGAAATAAATCTAAGATTGACTGCTACAAACCCTAAGTAGAAAACTAAGCCCAAATGACTTTATTTCATTCTCAGGAGCCAGAATGCCAGAGTTATTATTTTTTCCCTACTCAGACATTGATTCTCAGAATGGCCTACAGCATGTAATAACCTTTCTACTTTAGTATCCTTATGCAGAAAACTGGGATCATATATTTTATTACTTTGGTTTCACTGCCAAAGTGATGAGAGGATTAATTTACTCATACATGTTAAATATATTTTGTAAAATTCCTTTTGGAATCTGCCAAGAATCAGCCTTCTCATCTGTGATAATCAGTTGTTGTTTTTCAAATGGTTGTAAAATATTTTTTAATTGCTTTTATTTTTTCACTGGTAAACAAAACTTCTAGAGGAAGATCTTGAATGCAACTTGATGAAATCAATGCTAATTTCTGCAAACAACAAATTTACTTAAAGGCCTATTTTTATTTTTATTGCACTATCATGTAAATTTTAGCAACTACAAATCAAACATTCCAGAAATTAGGTCTGATAGATTCAGTACATTAATGGGTTCAATGTGTTGTTTAGCATATTTCTTGCAGAAAGCTAATCTTATCCCTGGTATCTCACATAGTCATACAGCTAAAGCTAAAACGAATGCGCAGTTTTCTGAGGCTTTCCCAATGGGACAATGCATATCACATAGCAACATCTGCCAAGGAAAAAACTACATAGCCAGCTTCAGTTTTCCCTCTTGTAAAGATGATTTCATCCAATTGCAGGAAATGTATGCAACATCGATACCAATTTAAACATACTTTACTATGCATGTCTGTGGCTATTTTATTGGGTTCAATAACCATTATCACACCTTAAAATTTGCATTTCCAAAGAATTTTCACATATGCTTAATAACCCTGTCAGGAAAGGTATGATCATACCCATTTTATATATGGCGTAGCTGATATTTAGAGGAGGTGTATGTCTTGATCAAGGTCATAAGGCTGCCTTACATAGAACCAGGACTAGATTCATTACTCAGTTCTCTTTTTTATTATACCTTGTCATAGATGATACATATGTAAACAAAAAATAAAGAATACTAGAAGTACACAGTTATGCACTAACAAGCTATTTTATAATCTACTGGGTCTTATGTATTGTGGAGGGAAGTACTACATCTATTGATTGCTCTAATTTCTGTGTAATCATAGTGCAGTTTGGTTTTTGTCTTATAAATGATGGTGCTTTGGAACTGCTGCAAATTGCTAATGTTCCTGGATACATTTGGCAGCAGCCTGAGGCAAGCAAACCCACAAGAAGCAAATTAAATCCTTATAGTAGTTTATCTCCAAGAACGTACAGTATGCATAACAAAGGGAATGTGGATCCCAACAACTGAAATAGAAACATAAGTGGTTATATATATATGTGTGTGTGTATATATATATATATATATATATATATATGTATATATATATATATATATATATATATATATATATATATATGGAACCAGGCAGTTTTAGAGCATATAATACCAAGAACAATGATCAGGAGAGTCAACCTCTAACTATAGTTGAAAAATCATGAGCTTTGAGGTACAACAAAACAAAAACACAAAAACAACAACAAAAAAAACCCAGAAAACAAACAAAAACACACTAAATTTGAAATATTTCAAATGCTATTTGATATGGAAGGAAAGATTGATAATTGGGCCACAAAGGTATCCCAGGCAGAGAACATGGTGTGAGAGATGGAGAGGGGCAGATGTGGGATTAATGGATCCAGGAGTTGAGTTTCCTCAAGAGCTGCACCCTTCCTCTGGTTAAAAGAAACATAAATAATGACCAGGCAAATTGAAGGTACTATTACTCTCTGGTGTACTTTGTATTTCACTTTTTCTCTCATTCATCTTTTCTATGCCATGCCTATCCTCTATTCAAGGCCAACTTTACCCACATATTTGAAAATTTCTACCTTATGGTTCTAAGTTATCAGTTATGAGCCGCACATAAAGTAGACAGCTGGAGAAACAGCACAAAAGGGAATACATAAACTGTTCAAGAAAATTATTCATGACACTTGTGAAAAATAGAAAGGTAGTCTTCATTTGGGGGGACTATCATGATGGACAGATGGGCCACTGCAATGGGGTTCTGCAGCAGAAGAGAGATACTGTGCTCAGCTCTGAACAGATCAAGGGAAAGTAGGTGTTTATAGCCAAAAAGCAAGGGTAGGAGGGTCAGAGGATGGAAAATTACTAGGACACATCAGAGGCAATTCTAGTGAAGCCAACCTAACAGGATTCTTGCTGAAAGGTGGTGAAGGATGAGGAACCCCATCAAGTATCAATTTTGACCAGATACTGAGGGCAAAAGATCTTGGATTAACTGATGTAGCAAGACTCTTGCTAAAGTTGGACAATGCAAAGACAAACATGGAAGCTCAAATGTCTGGGCCTAGTTGAAAAGACAGTTCAGAGAAGCCTGACTAGAGTTTGGTCAAGAAAAGCAGCTTTGTAGGCACATGCATATGCGCACACACACACACACACACACACACACACACACACGTGCAAACAGGGCCTCTATTCAGTCCACAGATACCTTCCAATACCCTCAAATGCCAATGCCACTATCTTGTCACATTCACTGTACCCTGTCTTACCCCTATGCTTGTATGCACTTTTGCCTACTTAACACCATTCAGGGGTGATTTCCCTGACCCTCTTATACTAGATAACAAGTCCCTGATAATTGCTTTCATCATCTCCATATCTATCTTTCCCAGCAGATCAATATACATATACCAATATACATGGGCTGGATGTTTTTTATAAATATAGTACAGTACTATATATGTATTGTCTCTTCCTTATGACTTTCTTAATTACATTTTCTTTCCTCTACCTTACTTTATTGTAAGGATGCAGTATATAATACATATAGCATATAAAATATGTGTTAATAGACTATGTTAGTAATAAGACTTCTGGTCAACAATAGCCTTTTTGTGATTCAATTTTTGGTGAGTTAAAAATTATATGTGGATTTTCAACTGCACAGAGGGTAGGCACCCCACCCCCCACATCTTGCAAGGGTCAGTTCTAATTGTATACCTGTGTGATTCATTAATAAATACCTGCCAATCATTCAATAAAATTCCTAAGTTTTCATGGACTGTAAGCTCCATGAAGGGCCAGTGAACGGTATGTTTTGCTCAACACTGTATTACAGCACCTTTCACAGAGTGAATCAATAAATTCTAAGTGAGCCCTTTCCAAAACTGATACTGAAGGTGACAGAGGAGTAGAGGTATGGAAAAAAGACCAGATTGATTAAAACAGAATGAACAAGAAAACTAAGTTCATTCACCCATTCATACTTGTAATACTGTCAATTTAATGGCTTGTATACTGGTTTTAAATCTAGTAAATTTTAGTAGTGGGCCCCTTTACCTCTTTTGCTATATAATTGGAGCCCCTTATTGAATTACATTTATTTTATAGAGTTTGGAACATAATTTATCCACTTGCATAATTACAAGTTTTTAGTTGCCATGTGTTAATAGGTTTACCTGCTATGTATGTTGTTTAGCCCTTAGTCAGAAGTGAACCCACAATTATGATGCTGTTTTTAAGAAACATGATCTATGGTCTTCATAACCTTAATCTATATAGAGCTGTGGTCCCATGTATTCTTTATGAAGAATAGCAAGAACTCACCTCTACATAAGAATGCTGATTATCAACCATAAAGTAGTACAAAGTCCTTCAGAATCCTAAAAAAAGTGGGGGAACAACTAGGAAAAAGATGGGCAGAAAAGATAATTCTGGAAATTAAAGGAGAGGCATGAGATTTGGGTAACACAGCTCAAACATGTGGGTTGAGAAAATTATACAAATGAGTCGAAGTTTAGAAACTTTAAAATAATCAAAGTACAAGTAAATAACTAATGCAAGATATTAAGTTCTTTTATGTGTATGCTTAACTGGCATATGCATTCATGTTTAATACACATAAGGTTTTTTCTCTGAAGGGGATCAGAATCTGCTACCTCAAAATGTGCCACTTTGACATCAAGATTATTTGGAGCTGAAAGCAACTGAGAAACTGCAAACACAAGAGAAACCCTGCCCTCTCCCTTTCTGCCTAAAAGCAGGGTATATATTTCAAATGCTGAAGGTGTTGCCCCTCCCATCTTCCATACCAAAAAGAAAAGAATGATTCTTAAACACTGAAAACAACTCAATTCTTATCCTTGGAGATGGCATCAACTCAAATCTGCATAACAAACCTTACTAAGCAATGATTATCTTCCATTAGTTTCTTCATATACTTCACATAATTTCCTGTTTCTAGAGGCCCAAACCTCTTTTCCTTCATCTCATCACATCCCCACAATTTATCACTTTTTGTTAAAATGGCATGAATGATATATAAATGGTATAAAATGGTAGAGAATGTCTCAAGTCTAGGAAATAATTCTTCGGATTTTCACTTCTTTTTTGCCATGTGCCTGTATCATAAACATTTCTCCTTTTATCTTCCTTTATCATTTTAATTTGCAGGGCCCATGTACTAAGTAACATGTACTAAACCTAAGAGGGCAGAAAAAACGTTTTTTTTCCCCAACACTACACTTCCCATCTCTAGTTTTTCACCTAGAGAAATGGGTATGTTGTAAGCTATAATCAAGTAGGAAATACCTCATTGTAGACAACATTGTTTGGAAAGCTTTGCTGAAATGGGGTATGTCATTCAATGTATTGCTTATTCATTGAAAGCATATTTATTAGGTACCCACTATATATCGAATCTATAGATACAAAGGTTTCTCTGAGAAACAGTGACTGTCTTCATAGATCCTATATTCTAGTAGAGAGAGTCAAGAATTAAGCAAAGAAACACACAGTAAATCATTTCATAAGAATAGTGCTAATGCTATGGAAGATAAGTAAAGGATATTGTGAAAGTATATTGCTAACAGACCTGACCTGGATTGGGAGAAAGAGGTGATCCATAGAGATGTCCTTGAGAGAGTTATATATTTCAGCTGAGTGCTGAAGAATGGGTAGGAATTAACTACTATTGTTATTTGGCCAGGCAAAATCTAAATCCCTTTTTTTATTTGATAAATTTACCATTTAGTGATTTTTGGTAGGGGCACAGCCCACCCTTGAGAAAAGAAGTAAAAAATATTGGAAACCTGGGGCGCCTGTGTGGGTCAGTCGGTTGAACGTCTGACTTCAGCTCAGGTCATGATCTCGCAGTCTGTGAGTTTGAGCCCTGCGTTGGGCTCTGTGCTGACAGCTCAGAGCCTGGAGCCTGCTTTGGATTCTGTGTCTCCCTCTCTCTCTGCCCCTCCCCCGCTTATGCTCTCTCTCTCTCTCTCTCTCTCTCTCTCTCTCTCTCTCTCTCTCTTCTCTCTCTGTCAAAAATAAATAAACATTTAAAAATTAAAAAAAAATACTGGATATTCATTTTCCCAGCATCAATTGAAGTTCGAGTATGGCCACATTTGCATAGGTTCTGCCCTCAAGACATAAGTATGAAAGACTGAATTGAAAAGGAGTGACACAAAAAAGAGTGGGCAATGGGAGGGATATTTTCTGTAGGTATCAGCTGATGTAGCAATAATGAGTTGCTTGGGCAACAGACTTGGCAGGGTGAACAGCCACATATGGAGTTTGGCATTGAGGACCATCATGTCTGCACTGCACTGAGTCTGGAGTGATTCGGCATGTGGTTTTGGCTTCGTGACCACAAGCTTTGTTCTCTAGCCACCCCCGTCCCAAATAAATCTGTGAGCCTCCTAACAGCTTTTAATAATTTCTTTTCTCCTTAGTCAGAGTTGAGTTTTGTTGCTTATATCCAAGCAAAGGAGGAAGAGCAAGTGAAGAAGAGCTCCCCAGTGGAGATGAGAGTCAGTGTATGCCTGCCACAGCTTGAGCAGCCCAAGTTGCTGACCAGAAGAAAATGACAGACAAGGCTTGCGAGGTGGTCAGGGACCACAGAGACAGTGCACTGAGGCCATGAAAAATATTCTTCACTTTAGTGTAAGAGCAATGAGAAGTCAGTAAAGTGCTTTAAGCAGGCAGGAGACAGAATAAAATTTGCATTTTTAAAGGTCATTCAGTGATTGGAGACTTTATGCCAGAAATTACTGTAGCTAGATAAAGAGTGTGGCTGTGGAAATACAGAGGAAAAGCTAGATTTTTGATATGCTGTGAAGTAAAATAAACAGGTTTTGGCAAGAGGTCAGATGTGTAAGAGTAGAGCATTTCACACAACAACCTGTTACTTGTTCAACAAATGGAGGGATTCCAGTATGCATGCATTCTCTGGCTGGTCTGATTCACATATGTTCTGTGAAGCCAAATATAGTGAGTAGAATCACATAGTTAGCACACAAGGCTGTTATTTCTCCTGTTCTCTTAACCTAAAGTGATTAAATTAGGTTCTTCTGCATTTCACATGGTCATTTTTCAGTAGTTTATAATACATCATGTCTTCAGTATGAAGGCCCATATTTTAAACTCTCCAGCATCTGCCCTTGTTGAAAATTGATGCCCTGCCTGTGCATTCTGACTTCTCACCTTCTATTTCTGAGTCTTACCAATGGCCTACTTGTGTTGTTACTTGATATGTTTCTGATCCTTTGCTTTTTCCAACACCAGTCTTGATCTGTGGTGATTCTGATTTGTGCAGTTTCCATCCCATTATTGTTATAAGACTTGCCCTGGTTTCTAACGTTAGTGCAGTGTGACCAGGCATTGTATCTGTAGGATTTTAGGTGTGGCTTTTCTCAGTGCTTTGTACACTATCTAACATCATGAGGTAGGGCACTTGTGTGGCATAGTCCTCAAGGACTCTGTTCACATGGCAACCTAGAACACAACTGACACTAGCTTATGAAGCAATCTTCAATAAATATCTATTGCATGAAATAAGAACAATATAGTCATTATACAAAAGGGCAGAAATTATTAAAAGTATCCATGTTAGCCCTTTCTAAAGAGTTTAACATAAAGCTCATTTAATTCACTGTGTGTTTGAGTTATCATTTGTATTCAATTCAATATTCAATAATATTCTGGTATGCTGGGTCATTGCTCCCAATTCTTCATTACTGTCTCCTAATACACTTACAGCCATACCCTTTGGCATGTGATTTTTGGGTACCTCCCTTAGACACGGTATATATGTGCCCACCTCCGCTAACATTTGACTTAGGTGTATGACTTGCCTTGGAAGGTAGAATATAAGTGGAAATGTACACACCACATGCTATGAAAGGCTATAAAGGTGATTAATTTGACTTAGCCTCCTGGAATTTTCAGCCTTAATCAGAAGAGTGTCCCCCACGTAGCCATTTCCTCTTCAGTCTGACTCAAGAAGTAGAGGCTGTGGAGTAGACCTGAATCCAAATCAAAGTCAGAAGCTTGGCCTACACTAGCTCAAGCACAGAAGAGCCCAGCCAAGATCAATTAAACAGCAGTTGACCTGAAGACTCATGAGTGACAAAAACACATGTTTATTGTTGGATGCTATTGGTATCTTTGTGGTTCCTTGTTATCAGCAATATCTCAGTGAAAACAAAAACAAAACTTAGTAATGTCAATCTGTGTTTCAAAAGTACTACTACTAAGTAAAACATCCATGTTCCCTGCCAGTGCCACTAGAAATGTTAAATAGCTAAACATCTATCATCAATTTTGGTGAATTAATTTTATTTAGAACCTGCACATTCATCTTGAAAAGTAGGTCAATATCTCCCTGTAGCCTTTCATCTGTTCTATGTGTAATGAAGTAAAACTTACCACTCTATAATCTTTCCAAATCATATCATGTTGAAGAATAAGAAACATATTTTGAATGATCACAGAATGTCATGTTTTAAACTACTTAGTTTCATCATAAGCACCAGTGACTAAAACATCACATAGATCTAAAACTTAATGAAAATAGCACCCTGGAACTTTCTAGATTTACATTAAATGTATTTCATACAAATAATTCATACAGAATAAAGCAATAAAATCCAAATAGAGTTGGAAGTTGTCTATCACTGAAGTTAATTGCCAGTCTTGGTGTAGGTACAGAGGTGAAAGCCAACATAACAATGACTTCCATTTACTGTGACAGGCAGTGTCATAAGGCATTTATGTATATTATTTCTAATGGTCTTAATAGCTCTGCAAGGTAGACATTATTATCTCCATTTTAGAGATGAGGATACTGAAGCTCAAAAAAGTGAAGTTTTCCATCTGAGAATACACAGCCACTAAACCAAGCTTCAGACAAAAAAAGATGTGTCTGATATCATAACCACAGTGCTACTTACACAGTGTCCTAAGGCCATTTGTCTTTTAATATTTCAAATACCTAGATATTCATAGAAATGTTTGCTGAGTTGAATTGAGAAAGGACAGATACTCAATTCTACAAGGGATATATCAGCAAAAGCAGCCACTTTACCTCTTTTTCTACCTTTCCCCTATGGCAAGAGTAAAATTATTCCCTCTAAGAATATCAAACTGTGCCCAAATTTGTTTTGATGTTGTGTTAAATTTATCTGTTTTCATAAGAAATATAGGAAACTTACTGGATCTTTAGCATCCATGCTTTAATGGCTCCTGAATTGGCCAACTTCTTAACCTAGACATTCCAGTTAATATGAATAGTTCTGCAACCCAGCATGAAATTTCGATTTTCCAGGAGCAATCCCTTTAGACAATTAGAAACATCTTCTTTATGATTTTTTTCTTATATTACATGCTGCCATATGGCAACAAGAATCTACCCAGCAGAGCATATGGAAAACTTGCCATGCATGGGAAAACATTAAAGAAAAACTATGGAAACAAGAGATGCTGCCATTGCTCATACCACTGCATAAGAAAGTGGCTCACCACTCGTGCCAAAGCATAAGTAGTTGAACATATCTCTTATGTGTGATTTCTATTTTACGTGTTAAGTCTGGCTTACCAAGCAATACCCTGCCAGTGTTAGTTCCTGTTTGGATGCCAGTTGGATGAAAATGCTTTTCTATGTAAACCGTGGTCTAGCATGGCTAATCCAGAATGTTCTCTGCTTCCCACCTTGAAGAGCCTATTTTATTCTCAATCTTCATGTACATCACCATTGAATTAGTTTCTCAGACTAAATACTTCCAAGCCATTCTCAATTACTTCTCTCTCACCTCCCATAATGCAACTAGACACAAATCCCATCACTTTTACTTAAGAAGTATTTTTAAATATGGTTTTTCTTTTCTATCCTCACTGCCTTTATATTTAAGCATTTATCTCTTCCTTGGAAAACTGCAGTAACTGTCTCTGTTCTCTCTCATCTAAACCTAGTCTTTCCTCCCACCAATCTATCTTCCAGCTGCTGCTGGAGTTAACATTCTAGAGCATAATTCAGGGCAAATCACTTCTGTAGTTCAAAACTACTGTTGATTTGACAGATGGAAAAGAATGAGACCCAAATTTCTTAGCTTAATACCTCAGGGGCTTTGTAATCAATGCCAATGAATCTCAGCTTCATGAATGCTTGTGCTCCAGCCACACTATTTTTATCTCACCTTTTCCTCAAACACATCAGACCCTTTCAGATCTCCAGGTCTTTTGTAAACTAATCTTCCTGCCCTGGAATCTCCTTCCCCACCATCTTTACCTTGCAAATTACAATTTATATGTGAAGTGTCGCCCTCAGGGAGGATTGGTTGCTTCTTTGATGTTTCCAGAGCTCTCAGGGTGTCGTGCTATCTTTTTCAAAGTTTTAGTCTCTGTTTCTGACAAGTTTTATAATGTCTGACATCTAAAAGATATTTAATAGATAATTGCTGAGTAAATGAATGAATGAATGGTACAGTCTATCTATTTTAGAATGATCTCATTTTCAACACTTCTAGAGTTCTTTAAAGGAGACTTTGGAAACTGTAAAAAGAATAAGTTTGGGGAGGAAAAAAAACAGAAAAATGTAGGGGGAGATGTTTTCATATGTAACATTACATAATAATTTGTCACAAATAAACTTAATTTATTAAGTGGATCCCCAAATGCAATTTAATATCAAACCAGTCTCAGGTTATTCTAAGTCATCTAGATCTAGATAATGAAGTCTCTTTCCAGATCCTTCAATAGTATCACATATTATCTTGTTTTCCTTTTGTTTAACATAACAAGGACACGAGTCCTTGCAACTTGGCTGCTACAGATTTCTGGAATCCTTCTGAATTTCAGGTTCAACTTCAAATATTATTTGTTGAATGCTTACCGTCTATCCCACATGCTTTTACTACCCTTACATATATATTTATCTTTAAGGGATTAGTCCTTACTAGTAATTTTTTTTCCATACCCCCCTCTTACCATTGCTGATTCCTGCTGCTTCTGAGTTACTCTTGCAATACTGCCTGGTTTGCCTGATTCATGAGTGTTGCTCATGTGCAATACTACTTATGTTAAATGTAGTTTCCCTCAATCTCCCATCTTTCCTGTTTGTTCCACAAGTGCTCCTAAAGCTAAATCCTTTCTCTTTGGGCCATTTGCCCCCCAATATTAGTCTTAATCTTCTTGATCCTCTAGAAACTTGGGCATGGCCAAATCCCTACATGGTTCATGATGCTACTGATCATGTATTATTTCTGGTCTTGCTAACTACTCTGACTACATAGCTCAGCTTGCTACTTACTAATAGTCTAGCTCAAACTATTCATATCTGTCTCACAGCCTGCTCTGACAGCATCCCTATGTCAAACATCAAAGGCTTCCTAAAATTATAGATAAGGCTCTAAGCCCTTTTTAAATCCTTTAACTTCCTCTTTAATTTGTACTAATCTCCCTCCATATATAAATTGCATATGTATCTACCAAGGTTCTAATTTTCTTAGCCCATTCTCAGATAATCAACATTGATTATCAACTTTTAATAATTGATGAAAGTAATTTTCCTAAAGGAAGAAATTATAAACACCTTCTACATGTATTATTCATCCTTTATAGTTCTGTGTGAGCCACAAGAAAGAAATATATTGAGTCATACATAGAGGAAAGAAGAAAAAAACCCAACAGTGCTACATCAACCTTGAGGCTGCTAAAACAACTATCACAATGAATAAATGTCATTGTCTTCTTTACCTACTGAATACAAGTTTCTGGCAGGGCTGAAAGAAGACGCTGATAGTTTATATTTAGATATTTCAGTACTGTTCAGTGTTCATTCTTTATTCTGTGCAAAACACCATACAGGTTTATCAAAACTCAATATTTTCTTGACAAATATATGTAGCCCACCATTTGTGAATACAAGCATTTTCCAAAAGTTTGCTTATAACGTGCTCATGTGGAACTTCATTTCCCCCAGAGAACTAATGTTTTAAGTTTGTCACCCCTTGACAAAAGTTAATTTCACCAAATGTGACAAAAACAAATACTAATAGCATTGATTCAACTCCATAAAGCCCTCACTCATATTTTTTTTCCCATGGCAGCATATATTTCAGATTAAGATTTGGCTGACAGAAATATATCTTCCCCTACTAAAATACTACTGTCAGCTAATGTCAGGAAAGACAAGGTAGGGAGCAAGTACTCCTCAGACTCCACAACATATGACCTCTCAGCATGTGCAGGACAAAAGAGAACCCTATAGATCAAGCATTCCTCCAGGAGTTATAAATTAAGCAACAAATGCTTAGAGTCAAAAGGCTTTCCTAATATTGCCATGAATTGAGCAAAGATGGATCACACATCCATATGTGTAAGGAGACACTAGAGAGGCTTGTCTATTTGTCATTTCAAGCCAGTACTTAAAAAAAAAATTCATAAAATCAAATTGAAGTTCCTAATCCAGGCAGTCCGACTCTAAAAACAGTAGGTAGATAGGTAGATGATAGATAGATTTTAAAAAGTGAACCATAAGACAAGAACTGTCTTGTCTTTTATTTTTATGCTTCTAGGCCTTACTTGATTTTCTTTTTTTTTTTTAACGTTTATTTATTTTTGAGACAGAGAGAGACAGAGCATGAACGGGGGAGGGTCACAGAGAGAGGGAGACACAGAATCTGAAACAGGCTCCAGGCTCTGAGCTGTCAACACAGAGCCCGACGCGGGGCTGGAACCCACGGACCCGTGAGATCATGACCTGAGCCGAAGTCGGATGCTCAACCGACCGAGCCACCCAGGCGCCCCGTGGCCTTACTTGATTTTCAAGGCCCAACTCAACTGCTAGCTCCCATCAAATTGTAAAGTAAAGAACTTTAATTGTCTTCCATGGCATGTAGTAGATATTTAGTAAATATTTGATTCACTAATTAAAGAATCTCCTCCATAAAAATCTCCTCTGATCTCTAATAATTTCATATTCCTCTAAATTTTCATAGCATTTTGTCTATACCCTCTTCTGTTTGGGGTTTTGTCTTTATTTCCATTTCCTGTGTGATAATTTATGTTAGTTATTTATGTGCATGGCTTATGACCCTCATATCTAATTTCTTTGTAGACAGGGTTTACATAGTTAATTTTCACACACACCAGTCAATCAATATTTGTAAAAAGAATGAGCATCTGGAACATCTAAGCAAATCAAGTTTGTTTTGTTTTTGAATACTGGTTCATAATGGAAATATGGTAATAAGAATATTTTCCACCCATGTAGCACTCTTTGCAGAGTACAGATGGATCATTATTACAAGAAGTTTTAAAAATAAAATTCTGCTTCTTAAGAACAAATCAGTTCTAAAGTACTAATTTAACTCTCCAGAGATGCTTTGGTAAAACAGGTTATCAAGATTTCTCTAAGGACTATAGAGTTGGTATGCACGCTTTTATTTTGCAATTATAAAAATGACACCTTTGAGAATAATAATAAATTTCTGATAGTTTTTAAAAGAATAAAATAAGAATTGTTCTCAGCCAGTCTGTGTATGACACCGAGCTTTTTACTTACTTGTTATATCTAGCATTAAATATAAAACCAGCAAGAGGCAGGAGGAAATTACTCAGTGTTAGGCCCCCAACTCACAGAGAAGCTAGACTGTCACTGTAGAAACCATAACAGACATGACACATGAAATCAACACAACTGCAATATGAAGTCACAATTCTATTTGTTCTTTGATAATGTAAGAACACCAGGAATGTTTCATCCAGATAAAAAAAGGAAGAGCAAAGAAATACTATGAATGCTAGGTCATCAAGAGTTGCAGCAATGCCGCATCATACAGTGCACTAGTCACCGTCAGCTCCTTGCTTGGACACACACACACACACACACACACACACACACACATACAAGCACACTGCCAACTGATGAGCACAAAATGTATAATACAAAGAACCAAGGTCATGACCAGAAAATAGTATCATTAAAATAAAATACTGTGTGGCACACCCATCTTCTAGTGTAGAAGATTTATTTGACCTGCTCTCAATCTAGGCCATTCAGAAGTTGATTAACTTGTGGATCATCCCTCGCTTCCTTTGGTACTTGTAGCAGAAACCAAAACAAGGGAAGGAGTGACAGTGAGTAAAGAAGAGAACTCCACTTAGTTTCTTTGCAGCAAATTGGTTAAATATTGTTGAGAGGGGGAACTGAAGCTTGTAATCAAGTGAGGGTTTTCATGACCACTGGATTTCATTTTTTCTGACTCAGAACTCTATTATAATAGATAATTGAGATCCATCTTTAGGACATTAAGAAAAATGCTTCTCAGCAGACAGTGTCAATTTGGAGGGAGAAAACTGAAAAAACTGGAAGGCAGACAATCTGTCCTTCTACTCCCACCTCTGGCCCAGCCCCACCACTGATACTCTTTGGAGGCTGCACAGAGCAGCTTCCTGTGCACAGAGTGAGAAATAGAGCATGATAACTATCACCTGCGCCCTTCAGAATTGTGGGTTACCATAGCAGCAAAGCACTTCAGAAGTACTGACGTCATGTGTTTGGAATTGGAGTATTAACCTAAAGGACCTAATGCTGTTTCTCTCAGATTAAAAAATAAATAAGTAGTGCTTGCTTTGGCAGCACATATACTAAAATAATAATAAATAAGTAAAAAGCTTGCCAATAAATACATAGCTACATTGCTTTACCTTAAAGTGAAAGTTTTTAGATCATCTGCCATGAAAACGGTTGACAGAAAAACCTATGCACTTACAACACCCCTACTAAGAGATCTAGGAGCATTTAGCTGAAGAAAATCTAAAACTGTCAAGAAAGCAACTTTATGACCATAATCCTTGTCTGCTGAGAAATCCTGCAATGCTTTCATCAAGGACATCATGTTTTCTCAGATGTTCTATGAACCATCCCACTCTGGTAATTATCTGCTGCTGAGTAAGTCCTTTGCATTTATTCAAGGCTATCCCCATAAAACCCAACCAAGATGGCTAAAACAGATTAACTTCTTATCAGTATGCTTTAAAAGTAATATAAAACAGATTCCATTTACCCCCTAAAATTTTTTCTAGAGAGATTATACCTAAATCTAGACATTACTATGGGCATCTGCAAGGTCAAACAACATTTACAGAATAAGTCACTTTTCCAGAAAAGATTACAGTAGATTTTTATTCCTCTGCCATTTTGTTAAGAAGTCTCCCTAGTTGCTGACATTACCCTGAAAGTTATTTATGGGTAAGATAAATAAAGTTTCCTTTATTTATGGGTAAGATAAATAAAGTTGCTTTATTTAAGATAAATAAAGTCTATTTATGGGTAAGATAAATAAAGTTGCTGACATTACCCATAAAGTTATTTATGGGAAAGATAATATGGCTCACCTCAAGATTTTGGGGGTTTCCTTAATCATAAACAAATTAAATTGTTTTAAAGAGTATTTTAGTTTATTCTAACACTTTAAAAATTAAGGAGGATCATACGGTTTACAACATAACCAGAATAACTGACTACCCAAAGCATTTCATTTCCAACCATGCTAGATAAAACAATTTACTGAAATTGACTGTAATTACCTCTCTAGAGTAGTTATTAGTGAGCTGATTAAAGGCTAAATTCATAAAAATTATGATACAGATTTATTCAAAAAAATATCAAATGCCTTTTATACGACTGCTCTAATGTAGTAGGCAGCTAACTTTTATATACTGGACATTACACTAGGACCTCTACTTGATAAGGTGAAATTGTGTGGGAGATATATTCTTCCTTTCCTTCATTTTTCCTTCTTTTCTTCCTTTTTACCTTCCTTTTTCACTTCCATCATCTCTTTATTCTGGCTTCCATTCATATATTCAAGTTAGGAGATTTAGTTAACATATTTGCCAAGCCTTCATAAAAGTTTAGGATGCAAAAAACGACTGAAATCTATTCTTAAATTTAGAGGTATATATACACTAATCCCCATAACCTGTGAATATGTTAATTCACATGGCAAAAGGACTTGGCAAATAAGATTAAGTTTACAAACCTTGAGATGAGGAAATTATCCTGGATTGTCTGGATGGACCCAATTTAATCGCAGGAATCTTCAAAAACAAAGAACATTTTGACTGCAGTTAGAGAAGGAGATGACTGGTCATCTGAGAAATGGCAGTAGAAAGGACTCACCACTCTCCTGCTAATTCTGAGATGTAGGGGGCCCTTAAGAGCAAGGACAGCCTCCAGCTGACATCCAGCAAAGAGACCTCAGTCCTACAACCACACAGAACTCAATTCTGCTAACACTTTAATGAGCAAGCAAATGGATTCTCCCCTAGAGTCTTCAGAAATATGCCAACACCTTGGCTTTAGCTCAGTGAGAGCAACACTGGACCTCTGATCTATAGAGCAACTCTAAAATAATAACTTAGTGCTATTTTAGGCCACTAACTTTGTAATAATTTGTTATGACAGCAATGGAATACTAATACAAAGGGGCTATAATCTAGTGGAAAACAAGAAATACGACACATTAAAATGGGATATGGCAAATGCTTTAGGAGCAGAATAAAGAAAGTACTATGAGTGTATTAATTTCTTGGGACTGCATAACAAAGTACCACAGATTGGGTGGCTTACACAGTAGAAATTAATTTTCTCACGATTTTGAAATCTAGAAAGCAGATTTGGTTTCTTCTGAGTCCTCTCTTGTTGGCTCATAGACGGCTGCCTTCCTGCTGTGTCCTCACATGATCTTTCCTCTATGTGTACACATGTTGGTGTCCTAATCTCCTCCCCTTATAAAAACACCAATATAGGGTATAATAGGGCCCACCCATATGACCTTATTTTACCTTAATTACCCTTATAAAGTCCTCACCTCCATATACAGTCATATTGTAAGAATTAAAAGGTTAACATGTAAATTTGGGAGGGACAAGTTTAGCCCACAAAAGTGGGATTACTGAGTAAAGAGTAACTTGGAAAAAATTTATAAAGGAGATTATATATTTGATTAGACTATTTCTCAGGCAAAAAAAAGGAAGGGGAGGGGCATTAAGCTTGAATGGATTACCATATGCAAAGTCACTGATTCTTTAGACTACTAGTCTTTCTTTGATAAAAACATTTGATCAAAAAGTACTAGAAGAATATATATTTCAAAGTCAAATTTCCTCTACCTGCTCTCTACCATCTGCCTTTAGACAAAGATACAACCCCTCTTCATAATCTTGTGTATTCTTCCATATGATTTGAATTCACATGCAAACATGTATTTATTTACCCCCAAAAAATGGATATTGCTGGGCTACTTGATTTTTACAACTTGAAAACATGTATTTAATACATATCTCTGTAATTATAATGACTATATAGTATTCCATTTCAGGAATATACCATAATTTATTTAGTCCCATTTTTTTTGCTCTTACAAATAAAGCTGCAATAAACATTTCTTTATATACCTATATTTATCTATAGATAAATAGATGAAATAGACTGAACTTAATGGATGCAAAAGATTGTTATTTTTGTTGATTTTGTTGTTGTTGTTTTTTACTACTGTCTTTAACAATGGTTCTAAAAGTATGGTCCCTGAACTATCAGCATTAATATCAATATCACCTGGAAATTTGAAAATGAAAGTTCTTAAGTCTCAGAGACACTCCAGACCTACTGAACCAGAAACTCTGGAAATGAAACCTGCAATCCATGTTTTAACATGCCCTCCAAGTGCTTCTGCTGTATGTTAAAGTTTAATAATCACGGCTCTAATCTCTCCCCCATTTCTACTCCTTCAGGACACCTCAGGCAGATCCCTTAGCTTCCACATATCTTCCCATTTCACTACTATTTTCAGGCATTAAAACGTCTTATAGAGTTTAAATAGAAAATTTGATTTTGCAATCAATCCAAGAACTAAATAATGACAGTGCAGAAGGGTGAGATCATTTATTCTTTCTCTTTTTTTCTTTTTCAGTCTCATTTGTCTAAGCTATTTTTGAATTTCTTTTTCTTTTCTGAGACCTGGAAGAAGAGTTGGGGAAAAGGGGAAACCATTTCTTAAATGATTAGTGCTATTGTAAGTCACCATCAGGATCCTCACCAGGCAGTTACTCAAATGCAGATTTTCTGGAAGACCCCCACAGGCATTTCTAGTTTGCACAGTACCAGGATAGGGGTGATGTACTCTCTGGTTGACCTCTTGCAGCTCACTACTCCATCAGCCCCATCAACTGCTTCTCTACGACCAGGCCTTGGCAGCCCACTGCACAGTCTCTTATTACTGGAATTGTCTTGCCCCCAAAGTTTACCATGTTGATTGATAATGGCTCAAACGTGGTTATCCTCCATAGCAGTGGAGAATAGCAAACCCACAGCAAATTCATGCATTTGTGTCATGCTCATTGTTGGGAGTATAGACGAGTCTTCTGCTATCCCTTCTCTCCCAACCTTTACAGTTTGAGAGGTTATGATAAAAAGTAATCCTTTTTCCATCTGAAATAAAAATCAAATACATGAGAGATATACGAGTCCAAAATAAGGGGGGGGGGGCAGATGAGCTGTTATTGATAAAAGCTTGTTTGCAGGAAATAGCTTAGAACTTTGCTCATAATACTTGCTAATGCATCACCCCTAAATGAGATGGAATTATCTGCCCAGTCATAGGCACAGCTGGAAGACAGTAATACTCTTCCCACAAAGGGCAGACTCCTCAATCCTTATCAGAAATTCAGATGAAGAGGCATAATTCTGGTGAACAGGTTGTCACCCAAAGAATGGAAAAAGGGAAAGACTGAGCCAGAATAGTCAGCTCCTTTTCCCAGACTCATCAGATAAATTGTCCTCTTTCCAAGAAATGAGTGAACAATGTAAAGAGAAGCAAGACTTTAGCCTAACTCAATACTGTCCAGCAGAAATATCATATGAACCACAAATGCTAGCCACATACAGAATTTTAAATTGTCCAATAGCCACATTAAAAAGGAAATAAAAAATACGTGAAAAATTTAATAATATGTTTTTATTAACCAGTATTCCAAAATACGACCATTTCATCAAGGAACAATATTTTAAAATTGGTATATATTATTCTTTTTCTTATACTAAATCTTCAAATCCAATGTACATTTGACACTTTCAGCACATTTGAATTAGGACTAGCTGCATTTCAAATGTTCAGTAAAAGCATCTCCAATATGGCTATTGTATGAGATAGTTCAGGGCTACTTCAACACTTTCAACACTGAATATAATGAGAAAGGATAGAAAGCCTTCCCTACCATCAACCAACTTCCAGATTTCAAAATTTTCCAGGCATAAAAGACACAATGGCTTCTATGTTCATGACATCTTCCACCACCACCTTAAGGTCCAATACCACAAGTCATGAGTTATTAGCTCCCCCAACTTTTTTTTCCATGAGAATTAAGATGGACATACAAGTGTCTGCAGCTGGGCAAGCATCCCTGCTGAGAAGTGTGATCTCAATTTCCTATAATTTGAATGTCACTCTGATCACCACAAGCAGATCTTTTCATGCCCTCTTACCTTGGATGGAAAGGAAAATTTGTCTACAGCAAGAGTCAGAGGACCAATTTAAGTTTTCAAGCTCTGTTGATGAGTGTGTATGTAGGGGACGGACAGTATGCCTTGAAGTAGTTATTGTCTATCATCTCCAAATTTGGAGCTTCATGGACTTCTGAAACACTAGAAAAATTCCCATTGCATATCCTGTATTATATCCTTGGAAATATATCTGAAAGATACATTCATGAATGTGGAATTGCTGGATTACAGGGAATGTACTTCTTGTTTTTATCATTTGGAAGACACTATTAACTGGCTATTGCAAAGCCATACTCAACCTATGTCTCCTTTACCACTTCTCATTAAAATGGCTGGAAGCCAAATACTAGTTTTCTAAATCTTCTTTGGCTGTAGGAAGGGTCTTAGGACTCGATTTGGCCCTTGAAACATGAACAAACGTTTCTGGAGGAACACCTGAAGATCCCTTTATTTTCCTTAAAGCTGGCATAGCCCTTCTCTCTTCCATCTTTTCATTGCTTTGGCTCCAGAAATGATATCTGAATCACCAACAGTCATTTGGGGACAATGAGGTGAGAGATATGAGGAGCAGGCTAACATTGAGCTGGCACTGACATCATAAACTGCTGACCAAGCAATTAACTTCATACTTCTCAACATGGAAGGAAAAATAAACCTTATTTGTTTAAACCACCCTAAAACAAATTTTCTGTTACTTTCAACCAAAACATTCCTAAATGATCTGTCCATTGCCAGAAGCCTCTCTAATAAGTTGTATCATATCCATCTGACCGTGTTTATACCAACAGTGTGTAAAAGTGAATGATCACCTAGTATATCCCTGCCAATACTAGTCATTAAGAGTTTTAGTGTCTGTCAGTCTGATAGGTGAAAAGTGGTATCTCATATTCTTTTAATCTCCAAGGACCGAGATTTAGTTTTATTTTTAAATTAGCTCTCTTACCTGTAGACAAATATTCCTGTCCACTATTTCCCAAAGCTGTCAACCCCTGTCAGGATATGTCATTAGTCAAAAAAAAAAAAAAAATGTGTTCAAACACTTTAAACTATACTAATACAAATTTATAACCTGTAATAATAATAATGATAATAATTATAATATTTGTAATGATACACAATCACCCTATTATATATTCTTTGTGATAGACATAACACATATAAAAGTATCAAAATAGGCCATTTTAACACAAGTATTATATATGTGACTTGTCCTAGACAATGGGAAAATCTATGACTTAAAAGGCAATGAATAAACTTTGCCTATAAAAGTCCTCAAATTTTCCAAAGAATTTAGAACTCTACATACCTTAAAGATTTATCTTCTCTTGATCTTGCTTAGATAGGAAAATCTCCTAGGTTAGTATTATTTGGTGCACCATGCTATCATTGCCAAGATTTTAAGCTCCCACTGGCTAACAGTGGGACATCTTCTTGTTGCAAAGCAAAAAAAAAAAAAAATTTATCTAATTGGATCATAAGGAAAAAAATCTCTTTATTTTGAGTTTCTTTTATCTTACCCTTGTTACAGTTATATGTGAGCTAAAAATATATTCAAAAAGATTACAATTGATTTTTATGCCAATTATACTTATTCAGTTTAACCGTATTTAAAGAGTCAGGATTCATATCAAATATGTTTTCTAGCATACCCTATAAATATACACAATTAATTCTCTATTAGCGGTATTACTGTTTTCTTGAAATTCTGTATTATCTCATACTAACAACATATTGCATAAATTTGAGATGTTTGGAATATGATAATTTTGTAAGTGTGGTAAGATTTTCTTAGTAATGTTATAATTACCACAATCAGAAACTCATCCCAGTTGATTGTGATGAGCATGCAATCAGCAACAACAATGTCAAAACTGTGTGCTGCAGCAATAAATATTGAACCTAGATAAGAAGTGGCAGTTCTTCAGCAAGCTCTCTGTGAGGAAGTCAGGCCATCTATATTAGTCCCTCCTGCATGAGCCTTTGTTGCCTCAGAACTTCCCTCAACTCAGGGCTCCTGGATGGCTCAATTGGTTGAGCCTCCAACTTCAGCTCAGGTCCTGATCTCATGGTTTGTGAGTTCGAGCCCCACATTGGGCTCTGTGCTGACAACTCAGGGCCTGGAGCCTGCTTCAGATTCCATGTCTCCCTTTCTCTCTCTGCCCTTCTCCTGCTTGTGCGTGCTCTCTCTCTCTCTCTCAAAAATAAATAAACATTAAGCAAAATTAAAAAGAAAACAGAACTTCCCTCAACTCTTGTCCCCCAGATCATTGGTATCTTGAACAGGGGTGGTCCTGGTAGGTACCTCAGATTACTGAATGTTGCACATTCCCTTTCCTTCTTGATCTCTCTGTCTGGGGCTGTTTCTAATATTACACTTCCAAAACCTCCACAGTGTACTTCACTGGGTCTCCAAAGTCTTCACCATTTTAAAATTCCTCTAAGATGGTTATGTTTGTCAGAAAGGGGTCTAAATTTGAAACATCTCTATTTAAACCAAACACCCAATTTTATCCCCTTCACTGGGATTGTTGATTTTGCCCTCTTTTGTCCTATATTGTATTAATTTCCAATCACCTGTCCACCATAATTAATTAACAAAGCTGTAGGGTATAGTAGTAGAGAGTACCTGTGTTCAAATTTCCAACTTGGATATCCACTCTCTGTGTGATTGTAGGGAAATTACTTAAATAATTAGTAGCTGTTTCCTCATCTCCTTCATAGAACTGTTTGAAAGAGGAAAGCCCTGCAAAGCCCATAGAAAATATCTGGCATGTAGAAAGTGTTCTGTAACATTTTGTATTAATAACCTCATATAGTATGAAGCCAATTATAAACCCCCCAAATGTTAATATAAAAATGATTTGTACTAAAGGATGTTATCAAACTGAATGGCGAAGAAGAAGGAAGAGAAAAGAGATCAGTGATCTAGGTATCGATGAAAAGGAGGAAAAGAAGCAGGAGAAGCAATAGGCTAAAACATATGAAACTGCTATTTTTGTAGATCAAAAACTGGTAATTTCTTATCAATCAACCCCGCAGAAAAGACGTTAAACAAAAATAGTGTCTGAGATGTTGCTGGACAAGAATGAACTCCAAATTGACATTGGAGCCATCCTAGAATTACCTGAAAAGAGATAAAGAGACAGATACCTGAAAGAGAAGGGTTTTTCTGAGAAAGAATGAAGAAAATGAATTTTCAAACACCTTAAATCCAATAAACCAAGTAGGGAAAGGAAGGAGAATGGTGAATTACAGTGAGATCTGGATACCACATTTTGACTAAGTATATGGAAGGAAGCTCCTTGCCAGCCATTATATAGAATTAAAATTATCTTTATAAAAAGGTGTTGGCATTTCAACACTGGGATAAGTAAACTTATAATGCACAGGAAGCTTTTAGGAAAAGCTTATTCTTACCATAAGTATGTGATCACTATAACCAATTAAAACTGGGAAGTGTATCATGATTATTGCTATTATTCTCGTGTTCAGAATAGATTCTCATTGTGTTAATAGAATACTTAAAATTTAGAATAGTTTCGATTTTAGCTCAATTTCCTGCCTGTTGGATGTGTGAGAGATAGGAGAGCCTATCTCTCCTATAGAATCCAAACTCCTTACCCTTGTCCTTGGTGTCCTTTGTAATTTGATTCTTGCCTCCCTCTTTAAAAAAATTTTTTTAACATTTATTATTGAAAGACAGAGAGACACAGAACGTGAGTAGGGGAGGGGTAGAAAGAGGGGGAGACACAGAATCTGAAGTAGCCTCCAGGCTCTGAGCTGTCAGCACAGAGCCTGACGCGGGGCCAAACTCACAAACTGCAATATCATGACCTGAGCCACCCAGGCGCCCCTTGCCTCCTTCTTTAAATTTATTTCCTACCACTTTATTCTCTTCCCTTTTATTCCCCCCATTAGTGGGAGAAACCATATCATCTATAATCCAAACTAAAACAGTTCTAAGAGTGAATATAGGTCTTTAAAATAATTAAACTAATGTAAACATTAATTTCTTGCTGAAAGTTGTTTTTATTATCCTGCTGGACATATAAAATTATTCAATTTAAAAACTATTTTCAAAATTAAAGTTTTATTTGGAATGTAGAGATAACATATGCAAGTATACAATAAAGGGGGAAACTACTTTATCTTGATTATCAGAATATTAAAAAATGACAAACAGCATAAATATTACTGCTACATATGCAAATAAGTTTTAATAAGTTTCTCAGTTGTATCTGTCCCTAAATCATATCTCACTGGTATTTCTCTAAAGAATGTATTTTAATTGTCTTATTATTTAATATTTTTATGAAATTGCCTGCAATCTTCTTCAAAACCAAATAGAACATTAATATATTTGAAACTGTTGATATCTTCAGTAGAATCTTTTCTGCAATCACAATAATTTTCTTAAAAAAATATTTTCTCTACGGAACTGGGGTAACTGATAAGCTCAAACGAATATCAGTATTCTCAATTCTAAGCTTTCATTATTTAAATGAGTAGATATTCCATCATAAATATTTTTGTAAGCATATCTTTCTTACCTACAGAGAATTTATCTTTGACAAACATTTTTACATGAAAAATTTACAAGTAGGTCATCTCTATAATTGTTTTAGATGTTCTGCCAAATTTAGATCTTACAAAATTAGAGGCCTTCTTCATATCACTCCTCTTGATTCAAGAAGCAGAAAAACTGGGTCTCAGTTTGAGGTTCAAAACCTTAATCACTCAGTGGAAATTCTACATAGCTTTCTTCTGTCCCTAAGACTTTTAATATCATGCTTTACAAGAGACATTCAATGTGAGAAGCTCCTACCTACCATGGTTCGATGATTGCAGAGGAGCTAGACAATCTCGCTAAGATATTCATGATGTTGGGAATATGATGACTTAAAGGCCGCCCTACACAGAATAATGGTCTTTTGATATTGTAGATATGCTATTTTAGGGGGAAAATTCTTTTACTTTCATCTCTATGGATTTTTATGAGACCTTTAACATTATTAAGAAGAACTGAAAAACCAATGAAGATATGATGAAAGTAACTGATTTGGCTAATATCCCTATATTTGGTTCTTCAAGCTCTTTAGAATAGGAATGGAATCTGTTCTCCTGGTTTAATTTTGGCACTCTTGGATTTGGAGTTAGAAGTCTATGACCTCTAATTATTCTCACAGTACTTGTCTGAATGGCACCATTCAAATGTGTGTCTCTAGCACCTTAAATGTTGTTGTACAGCCACTATCCTATCAAGTGATTCAAAAAAATAATCATCTTACAAGAAGAACAAGAAAGCCTGACCTATGTTGCAGTTGAAATGACTGGCCATCAGCAACTTTCTATGCAATCATGACTCTCCAAAATGTGATGTAGATCTTGGTTGATTGTTTTCCTATGTGATAATGATGTACCTATTCCCCAGCTTGGGCTGAAAAATAACAAATAGGGTTGAGGAATTGAGACTGTCTGTGTCACTATGACTTAGATAAGACTGTAGATCATCTATGTCAACACGACTTAGTTGTTTGTTTCAAGAAATTGTGCCAAGCAAAAATAAGGCTGTAAATCTATAAATAATTTCAGTGTTTGCTTCTGGAAATTCTCACAGATCAATTTACTGGAGGCAAGAGACTGCTCATCTGAGAAACCACTTGCTTGGCAATCAGAGTTTATTTATCAAGATTTTGCATCATGACCCTTGTTTCTCTATGTCCACCAATTCTAAACTATTATATCATTAACCCCATTTAAATCCAATCAGTTCCCTATCTTTAAAGACCTTAAACAACTTCAGCTTGCAGAGTAAAGACCTGTAAGTATTACACTTCTGACCTTTCCTTTCTGAAACACTGCTAAGACTCTATTACAATGGTAAACTCCCTTACTATAGAAGTCTTAAAATAAAAAATTTAAATACAAAATAAATTTAAAATTTATTTAAAAGAAATTAAAAATTAAAATAAAATAAAAATTTTAAATAAAAAAGAAATATTTATTTATATATTATATGTAGTAATAGAATTATAATAAAATAATAATTATTATATTTATCTGTTAATCTAATATTTATGAACAGGTTGTCTGATGAGGTTTTATAGAATTCAACATATCCTATCATGTTTCTTTGGCCATTAATCTCCCATTGTCCAATGTCATGGCTCTCCTTAGTCTAAAACTTCCAATACATTTCCCCCTCTCCTCTCTTCTTCTGAGGATGCCTGTTTATTTTACTTTAAAAAAAAACTATAATCAATAAAAGTATAACTTCTATAGGCTCCCATCACCAAATCTATCAGCCTACCTGAATCTGTATCAGCCTATGTGGACTCAAATATTGTCTTTTTTGGCTTTTTCTTATTAGACAGACACCCTTCATGCTCTTCTCAGGCCAACCCCATCACATACACTGGAGTTCATCTTATCTCATGGAATCAAGAACTACTCACCTACAATTTCTAGTAAGTACAGAGCCAACATTTTAACAATGTCCGGAGACCTTCCATGATTTCACATTCTACTTTCTGACAACATTCTTTCACAGCTCTCCTGCTCATTGCCCTAAAGTTTTACTGGACTTCAAATGTACCCAGTAAGCTCCTGCCACAGGGATTTACACTTGTTCTTAACTCAGCCTAGAAACTTCTTCCTTAGAATGCTGCAGAGCTTGCTCTCTCCCATTCTTAAGTTTTCTGTTCAAATGTTACTTTGTCATGGAGGCTCTCTCTGGCTATAATATAAAAAGCGTTCTTCCCTGCTGTCATTCTCTATGCACTGAATGTGTATTATTTTTATTCATAGCATTAATTACTGCTGGTTATATTATATAACTATCTGTCTACCTAATTATTATCTTTCTTCCTCCATGAGAACATGGCTCCACAAGAGCAAGGATTTTGTCTTAGTCACTTCTGTGTCTCCTAAATCTAGAACAGTGCTTGGCACATAAAAGGTGAACAATAAACACAGTAAATGAATGATGCCTTTTAGCCATATTTTCCATAATAATTTTCATGTCTGTTATGTATCTTTCTGAACAATAGTTATGACAATTCATTTCAAAAGTATCAGAGTGGATAGAAAGAAATTTGTTATTATTGTAATCATAATTGACTGTCTTGTTTCATACTAGTTCCCATCACTTTTTCCATAAACACTCCATTCTGTAAAAAAAAAAAAAAAGTTAACAAAGAACCTACTTATTAAAGTTTGAATAAACAGGAGTTTTTCATCTGGCAATAGAGTAACAGCATTGAGCCAGTTGTCTGAGCCCCAAGTTTCCAAAAGGAAAGGTGAACAGGGCCCTACTGCCTACCCATCTAGTGGATTGCACTCCAGAAGACACATCCTGAGCTTAGAGCCTTCAGGTCTTCTACAATGGACAGTAAGTCAGCCTGACTTTTATCCAGAGGGAGACATCACTATACCAGACTATAAACAGACTTGCCCTTTGCTCCAGAAGATACTATCTCCATTTTGTAAGGCTGCTCACTATACTCATATCCCTGAAAAAGTAATCTGGGAAGATAGCAGCAATGCCTCTGTTCACAAGATATACAGGAATGGGAGAGCCTGTCTCTCCACAGGCACAATTTAACATTAATTCCAAATACATGTGGCAACAAAGCTCCTGATGCACTTTGAGAGTTCTTTTCTGAAACTCATTTTTTTTCAACACTCCTCCACAATACCATTTGCCTTTCCCTTATTTAGTAATCAGATAATAAATTCCCTAGTCTGGGAAACTCCCATGATCCCTTGAGGTTGAAATAGGTGGCCCTTATTTCCACAGAATTCTGTACATACACTAACTACCATATCAGGCATCATTTTGTATTTCAGTGGCCCTATTGTCTTTTTCCCCTCTAAGCCATATGCCCTTGAGGGCAGGAGCTGTGATTTATTAATCAATTTGCTTCTGGAAACTTAAAACAGGATTTGACCTATTGTTAATTCTCACTAAATATTTGATCTTAAGAGTATGAGATATTTGAGGCACCTGGGTGGTGCAGTCATTTAAGAATCAAACTGATTTTGGCTCAGGTCATGATCCCAAGATTGTGAGATCAAGACCTACATTCGGCTCTGCACTGAACGTGGAATCTGCTTAAGATTCTCTATCCCTCCCCTCTCTTTTGAAAGCTCTCCCTCTCTTTCTCTGTCTCTATCTAAAAAGAAAAAAGGAATATGGGATATTTTTATAATATCACAATTTTTAACTCTTTATTAATATTAGAGATTATGCAAAATATTTCCTGAGATGCATCTTCATGAAGAGGTGACATTTCAGTTAATTCAGAAAAAAAAGGTAAAAATTCCAATTGAAAAGGATTTAAGATACTTGATAGAAAGTTGATGTCACTAAAATTAATTCTTAAAAATATTTTTTAATAGTGTGTCACAATGCTCCATTAGTTATCCAGGAATCCTAGACAAGCAGATCCCAATACAGGCAAACTATACCTTTCAACACTAGACAAAATATTGTGATTATTATGAAATTAAAGAATGATTTGTTCTAGAACCAATACCCTAGGATAGTCTTACATTTTCTGAGAATTGTAAGGAGAAAAAAAACACACTTTGTCTCATATACTCTGATATATTTAATTAAATCTAGATAAATATTCTTTATTTTTTTCTGGTTTATTTCCTGAAATAGGAATTTCAGGAGAGTGTCTTCTAGAAATACTATGGAATTAATTGTGTTATATTAAAGACAAGTACATTACATCCTAAGCACTATCAGAAATAAGATTTTCATAATAAAAGTAAACTCAAAACCTACAATACGTCATATTTTCTCTATTTTTAAAAACTTAAGTTACCATGACAACAAAGTAACCTGATGAATCTAATAGCTTTTTGTTGCAATTAAGATTTTTTTTCCCCAAGAAAACAGAAAATTTTGTTCTCCTTTAAGAATTTATATTGTACTGGACAAAATCTGCTATAAAATCAGTTAAAATTAAAATCTCCAATTAAAATAATGCATCTTTTAGAAATAATATGTGCCAGAAATTTCAGAATCCTACTGAGTCTTGAAATTATTCATTCTTCTACTTTATCCCCAGGCATCTTGAATTTCAATACTTTTCAATAATTTCTCTGACAATGGCATATAGAACTAAGGGTGAAATGACACAAATTAGCTATGAATTGGCATTTTGAATGACATTGCAAAAGCTCAACATTAGTTGGGATCCAGCCAAAAGATCATAGGATAGAGAAGTGACATTCCTTCCTTATTAATTAGGTAGTTCTAATATTGCACACTATTTTAGGAATAATGATTTTTCTTAAATATGTTAATGCAGATGCTAATTTCCAAAGAGTTTCTCCACCAATATTGCTTCAATGGTGAGATCATTCTAAAATCCCACAGTGCAAAATATTACCTTAAAATAGTCCACAATAGAATGTATCTTAGCCCATTCATTTATGTGCTCAACAACAAAAGGGAATGTGAAGGTTATTTAATCCTGACAATTAAAAGTAAATACTGAGAAAAATGTTTTAGACATTTATGTAACTCTCATTTATCAGGTTAAATACACTTGCTTATACATAATTTTAGCTGAATAAACTTGGTCTATAACTAAGAGTTTTGTAATTGCTTCCCTTCATAATCTTTTGAGATTATAGTTATCAAATGTAGTTAAAAACAACAATAATAACCAGTAGAGAAAAGTAAATTGATCCCAATATACTACCTTTCCACACCTAATGAGTATCACTTAGACACACTAAGAGTTTCTCATCAAGTTAATAGTTATCAGTCTAATAAAGAAGCCATTAGTATATGGATAAGGGATATAGTTAATTCTACCAATTTGTTAAATGTTTTTTTTAATGTTTATTTATTTTTGAGAGACAGAGTGGAAGTGGGGGAAGGGCAGAGAGAGAAGGATACACAGAGCCCGAAACAGGCTCCAGGCTCTGAGTTATCAGCACAGAGCCCAATGCAGGGCTTGAACTCATGAACCACAAGATCATGACCTGAGCTGAAGTCAGATGCTCAACTGACTGAGCCACCCAGGAGCCCCAAATGTTATTTGTTATTAAATATAAATGTGAGATTTTATGTAGATATTCACAGTCCTTTGTATCTGAAAGAAAATTATCTAGATAGAAACCATTATGCATAATTAAATCTATTGACGATTAATAGCTAAATCATAACATATATATGTGACTTAAAATCTGATGGCTAAGCAAAAATATACACTGTACAAGCAGCACTGAAGCTAACCTTTTGACATTTTAAGCAAAATATATTATTCTAACTTTCTGCCTCACAATAGATTACATAAAATTGAAAGTAGTCATTGGCTAACAGTCAATGACACTGTGTGCCAGATTCTGTCCTAAGCATTTTATTTTTTTAAATATTAATTTATTTATTTTGACAGAGGGAGAGAGAGAATCCCAAGCAGGTTCCGCACCATTGGCACAGAGCTCAACGTAGGGCTTGAACTCAGGAAATGTGAGATCATGACCTGAGCCAAAACCAAGAGTCAGATGTTTAACCAACTGAGTCACCCAGGCTCCCTGTCCTAAGCATTTTATAAATATAATCATACTTAAGCCTTGCAAAAACATTAAAAGTAATTATTATCATTCCCATTTCATATGGTAATGAAACTGAATCTCCCAGAAAGACAGCCATGACAAGGAATACACAGTGGAATTCTGAGCAGTGATTCTGATCTAGGTCTTACTCCAGATCTGGGCTCTGAGTCACATGCTACAATCCAATGGCTTAGTCTCCTCTCCAATTTTTCATTGGTTGACATTTTAATTGTATGCCAATCTAGTTCTGTAATGGCCACCATATTTGGAGATTGTCACTCACAGAAGCTTTTGGATGTCCTAGGATATTAGTCATATGCTCTGAGGCACCACTGGAAGAGTACCATGAAGGGGCAGATTGTTGATACTCCCTCACATATAGGGTCATCAGATTTAGCAAATAAGAATACAGGATACCTACTTTAAATTCAATTGCAGATAGAATTTGAATTTCAAATATTGCCTAGAACATACTTACACTAAAAATTATGTTGTTTATCTCATTCTAGTTTAACTGGGTGTCCTGTATTTTGCCCAGCTACCTATTCCTATTCACCCCACACACAGCTGTGAATGCTAACTGTAGCTCAAATTCCAAATTAGATTTTGGAAAACACATTAGCATTAATTTTTTTAAGTGTTTATTTATTTATTTTGAGAGAGAGAGAGAGAAAATGTATGTGCAACCAGGGGAGGGGCAGAATGAGAGAAGGAGACAGAATCCGAAGCAGTCTCCATGCCATCAGTGTGGAGCCCAACTCGGGCCTCTATCTCATGAACCGTGAGATGGTGACCTGAACCCAAATCAAGAGTCAGAGGTTTAATCAACTGAGTCACTCAGGCGTCCTGTTAGCATTAATTTTTTTAAACCATAACTGGAGATATCACAGTTGAGGAACCCAAAGCCTATGGAGAAAAAGAAAAAAAGACCACAAGCAAACTTATAAGACAAACTCATTTTACTTGTACTAAAACAAAAAAAAAATTACAAAAAACATTTAAGAAAATATTAATGGGATGTTAAACATTTTAACTTTGTAATAATGAATATTGGGATGTTGCTTTCATTCATTTATCATGAGATTTCATGGGAGAAGAAGGATGCTATTATAACAGTATTTATAAAAGACAAGAATTGTATAGATTCAAAAAGTCTATTTTTGTGTTTGTGTCTTTAGTAGGCTTCTATTGGCTTTTTTAAAGTCAATATACAATGGTTCAAATTATTCAGAAAATATATCCCTATATTCTACTTTTTCATCTATATTGCTTTATTTTTGAGAAAACATGAAATTTGAGCTAAGTACCTTTTCTGAAATTCTCCTTATCCTCTTTATAAAGTTGTAGCAAAATAGTCGTCTCTTCTGTAGATGTGTCCTTAGAATATAATTACACACATGCTCAAGGTACAAACTTTTTTTCAGTTGATTTCAAAGAAAAGCCTAGCTTCCTGTCATTACAGTCTCCAAAACCACATCTGGTTTCTTTTGTAAAGCTGCAATGAACTGACATTTTAATCCAAAATACTCAGTGTCTGTATTTTTTCTGGAAGCTGAATTGTCCCCATCATTACCAGCATTCTGCACACTTTAGCAATAGAAAGGAGATTTTAAAAAAATTCTATACATACCTATTTACATAATTTTTACATAATTCTTTCTTTGCCTCTATATTAGTCTGCTTTGGCTGGATTATGATTTATAAAAAAACAACTGCAAAACTGTATTAACTTCAGAAAATAATAACTTTCTAATTCTAGTTATATGTACACTTCTGTGCTCTGCTGCCATAGCTCTGCTCCAAGTAATATTTTGGGTTCATACCTACTACATGTGTTTTCTCATTTAGGGACCCTCGTCAAAGGAACAACTTCTCTCTGAGACACTTCCTTCTCTTGGCAAAGGGATCAAGAACAAAAGGCCTGGCAGAAACTTTGAACATGGCATACATCATGTCTGCCCACATTCCACTTGCCAATGTAAGTCATATGACCCAAAGTCAATAGAGTTTGAAATATCCTTCTCTAAAACTTTTTATGGTGGTAGGCAGGGATAAATAATCCTCTTGCAAGACAGAGTGGATAGCTAGGTACAATGATACAATATACTACAATTTCTGAGATACCACAGACTTCTGATTTTCTCCCATTTCATTGATTCTTCCTTCTTAGTTTCTTTTTGTCAGTTCCTCATGCTCTTCCTTTTTTATTTTTTTTTAACATTTATTCACTTTGAGAGACAGAGTGTGAGTGGGGGAGGGGCAGAGAGAGAGACGCAGACACAGAATCTGAAGCAGGCTCCAGGCTCTGAGCTGTCAGCACAAAGCCCAATGCAGGGCTGGAACCCAGAAACCACCAGATCATGACCTGAGCTGAAGTCAGATGCTTAACTGACTGAGCCACCCAGGAGCCCCACTCCTCCTTTTCAAGTTTAAAGAATTCCTAAGATTATTGAGGGAGCTTTTCTTCTTCTATATGTATACTCTTTTCTTAATCTCTACAATTCCAATGGTATTAAAATATTAACTGTAATTTAATGAGGCCCAAATGTGCATTTCATCCCCTACCCCACTGCTCTCTTAACAACTACAAAACAGAACTCTTGATTCATACACGTCATATCCCTTATGTTTCCACATATCACTAAGTAGTTCCAGTTGTGCAAGACAAAAACATGGGATTTATCCTGATGATCTATTTTTCTCATTTGTTACATCTAATCCATCAACAATTTCCAACAGTGTCATCTTTAATATATATTTGAAATTGTTTACTTTATTTCTACTACTTCACTTCATCTCCAAGGAACCAGAATCATGGTAGGTTTGGAAGTTACATTAAAAAAAAAAATAGACACAATCCCATTTCTCAAAGAGCTTGCAATTTAACAACATGGACCAACACATGCATTTTTAGAGCTGTAAGATCGTATAATACATATAATACATAAAGTAAGATAATATTTTAGTGCCAAGGGTCACACATAAGAAATAAATTAACTGCTTTTTATAGTAAGAGAAGTTAACTATGAGAAAAATATCTCTTAGCTTTTTCTTGTAAGATTAGTAGAATTTTATTATGCACTTTGATAATGGGTGTGGATGTGTTGGCGGAGAAGATTCAGGGGAGAGTGATATCAATATAAAGAATGGGAGAGAAAAGAAAATAAATAAATAAAAAGCTGGTGACCATGTAGAAAGTTGATGAACAATTCTGAGAACCTGAACTTGGATATTGAATCTGGAGGCTGAGAAAAAGAAATTCTATAAATAGGAGTTTACTTTTTTGCATAACTCAGTTTTAATGTTGGGAGGAGATAGATGGCTTTACACCAAGGTACAGAACCCTCAAGATATTTACAAATCTTTCTGGCTTCCTTGGTACTTAAATTATGTAGTGTATTTGAATGTCTCTATTAATAGCTAAATCTACAACATCAAAAAAAGTAGGAAAATGAAAGTCAGAATAAAACAAACAGAAAGAAATTGACCTATTTCTATTCTAGAATTATTTTGTTTCCTATACTCATTTTTAGAAATAAACCAAATATTTCAGAAAATGAAAACATATCACTTAGCTCTTACAAGTATTTATAGATATAAATACTACCTTAGTCTCTCAAACTCTTAGTTTTGTATCATGTTAAAAATCAATGAAAGTATCATTGATCTAGCATCTGAACATAAAATCTATAAATTCAGAACTCAGATTGTGGCTGCCCATCAGCCTGAAGCAAAAGGCTGCTAGAGGAATCTGAAAATAAAATTTAAGGTAGATAGGCATCCAAGATATGACTTATTCATGCTTTTATATTTTTAGTGCCAGTACTGAAGCTGAAATTGTCACTATTTTATGTTGGATTTATCTTGAATGTATTTTAAACATCAAGAATGAAGTGACAGATCCGATAAGTTATTTCAAGACTTTAATCTATAAAATGCCCCATGAGGTTCCACATATGCCCATAGAAAGACAGTAATATGTTCTGATAAATATATATAACACATTATTCTCTATTCTGCCAGTCCACTAAACAGATACAACCTTGGCCTCAAGGGGTAGATGTGAGGTGACATGTTATGTCTGCCTAGAAATCCCTGTTTGCTGATCCATCCTGTGTACTGCTCGCGGGACAAATGGGGCCACTAGAAGAAGGAAAACTGTACTTAAATAAAAGTGCACATAAATAAATCCCATAGCAGTTCCTCTGATTAAATCCAGCTTTCTCTCCTAGATCTCCACTGCATTTCTAAAACTTTGCTTAAATGCCACCCTTTTTGAGGTCAGAGGTTGCATGTTTTGGGGGTTTTGAATAAATGTGTGTAGAGCCCTTACCATATGTTAAGCACTGTGCTAAGTGACTTACATGGATTATCTCATTTAATTCAATTCTTTCAAACACTTAGTGAAGTTGGTACTATTTTTATCCCCATTTTGTTGATAGAGAAGTTGAGATTTAACGAGCTAAGTGATTTGCAGATCATAAAGCTAGAATACAGGTACTCTGGTCAAGATTGTTTTTTCAAGAATAAATCTTAAACCAGAAGGGCCATCGAAGCATATATTGAGGCATTTCTTTTCTTGCAAAGCTAAACATTTCCCCATTAAAATTTAAGATTTTTTTTTTCAAGGAAACAGAAAAGGGTAAAGAGGCAGCATGGAAATTATATCTCCTTAATTAGAGCATAAGGCAATTATTTCTCTTTATGGAAATAAGTCACAGTGCTCTAAAATAAATGAGTTGTCTTTATATTTTAGAAAGAATTGATTCACAATGGAATTTAACAAGTATCATATAGTCTACATATTTACATATTTATTTTGTTTACATATTTACACCCTACCCCATTCCACAAAGGAATTGAGTTACTCATAAAATGTTATTTATGAAGTCAAATTAGGTCCCTCCTCATATAACCAAGGATTGTAAGGTTGAAAGACACCTGGAATGCTATCTACATCAACCACACATAAATTATTTCAGTCCTCCTTTGTATCTATCTTACTGTAAGGATCAGGAGTGAATAGAAATTAACCATGTACAGAGGCAGACCATTCCATCAGCTAGGAATTTATTTACATAGCTTTTTCTCATATATTGAGCCAAAATTTGTCTTCCTACACCCTCTATTTGTTGATCCTAATATTATCTCTTGGGGCTATTCTTTTTTAACAACTATATTTTAGAACATTTAATCATCACAAAAAGAAACCCTGTATCCTTTAGCAATTACTTGTCATCCCCCTGCAATGGTCTCCTGAGCCTAGGCAACAAATAACCTATTTTTCTGTCACAACAGATTGCTTATACTGGACATTTCATAAATATGGAATCTTACAATCTGTGAGTATTTTTTGACTGGCCTCTTTTCCTTAGCAGAATGTTTTTAAGATTTATCTACATTATAGCCATGTATCAATACTTTATTCTTTTTTATTGCTTAATAATATTTCATTGTATGAATAACATTGCATTTCTGAAATATTTTATTTATCCATTAATGAGTTGATTGGTATTTGAGTTATTTCTACTTTTTAGCCATTTTAATAATACTACTATAACTATTTGTATACAAGATTTTTGTGGGCATACACTTTCATTTCTCTTGGGTATACAGTTGACCCTTGAATAATGCAGGGGTTTGGGGTGCTGACACCTCATGCAGTCAAAATCTGCATATAACTTTTGACTCCCTTAAAATTTAACTACAATGTAGCCTACTATTAACCAGAAGCCTTACTGATAACATAAACAATTAACACATCTCTTATATGTTTTATATATTATATACTGTATTATTATAATAAAGTAAGCTGGAGAAAAGAAACTGTCATTAAGAAAATCATAATAAAGAAAATGCATTACAGTGCTTACTGTATTTATTTTAAAAGAATGCATGTATAAATGGACCCACACAGTTCAAATACATATTGCTCAAGGATCAACTGTATTCCTAGACATAGGATTTCTGCATCATATGGTAATTCTACACTTAACATTTTGGGAAACTGCCAAACTGTTTTCCAAAAGGTTGTACCATTTTACATCCCTATCAGCAGTGAGTATAAAGGTTCCGAAATCTCTACATCTTCATGGACGCTTGTTATTATCCATCTTTCTTTCTGTAGCCACTTTTGTGGGTGTGAAGTGGTGTCTCATTGTGGTTTTGGTTTGCATTTCCCTAATGGCTGGTGATGTTATCTTCTTTTCGTGCACGTTTGGCCATTTGTATATATTCTTTGGAGAAATGTCTATTCAAGTCTTTGCCTATTTTCTTAAATTGTGTTACTTTTAATCATCAAATTGTAAGAGTCCTGCATATATTCTTCATACAAGTCTTTTATCACATATATGATTTGCAAATATTTTATCCAGTCTTATGTATCCTCTTCACTTTCTAGCTATTATCATTTGCGGCACAATAGTATTTAATTTTACTGAAGTCCAATGTATCTATTTCCTATAAAGGCTCTTCCCCATAAGGGCCCTTCAAATATTTGAAAACTGCTCTAATGTCTGCATTAAATCTACACCTTAGCTGATCTGTATTTCTTCATCAAATATTCTAAACTCAAATATTTTCAATACACTCATTACTTTTCTCTGAACATAGTCATCTTCAAGTATGAACTGGATAATTCAGTTATTATCCAGAAAGTTCAAGGAAGTTAAGAATTTTATCTCCTTTGTGTTAATTTTTATACTTCAAATGCTAGTTCTTATTGGATCATATTGAACTTACAGATTATTGAAATTTCTAAATTTTTTGCTGCTTTCTGTATTTGTGTGCAAAGATCCATGACCAACATTATTTTGACCATAAAGTATAGCTGTATATTTGTGTGCATGGATATAAAAATTCACCATAACTTTTTTATAAATAATGAAACTATACATTATTTAAATGATGTAAAATTATCTTTAAAGGAATGAAATACTTTAAAGGAATGAAATGAACATTCAAGTTAAAAATATGTTGATATATATCACTTAATCATTTTTATTCACACACACATACATACATACACATACAAACACATTCATACACAAGACTGGTAAGATATATGCTGATAAAATAAAATAAAATAAAATAAAATAAAATAAAATAAAATAAAATAAAATAAAATAAGCAAAATAAAATGAAAGTGGCTACATATGAATAAAAATGTTAAGTGTCACCTTTAGTTTGTTTTCTAAACAGCTCTTTGAGATATACCATGCATTAAAAATTATTTTAAAATATGCTTATACAGTTAAAGATATATTTATAAAACAGATACCTAATTTAATCAGGCAAAGAAGTAGGACATTGACAACATCCTGGAAAGACTAGAATTATGCCTTCTTCTACCAGATCATTCTCCCTCCTGCCTGGGGATACCTAATATTCTGACTTTTATAAAAATTATCCCTTGCTTTTAACAATGTAGATGTTTTTTCTTGTTTTTGAACTTTAACTAATTGGAATGATATCATACACATTATTAAATGACTTACTATTTTGCTTAACATTATATTTGTCAGCTTTATTCATTTATTATTACCTCTAACTATATATTCAATTTAATTGCTATATTACTTTCCATTCTATGTGACACCACAATTTTTTTTATCCATCTTTCTATTGATGAACACTTGTGTTGTTCTCAATTTGGAGTTACTTTTAAAACCTGATGCTAAAAAAAATTATTTTCACCATCTCTTGGTATACACATATTGGAGATTCTCTAGGGAATATATTAGAAGAGGAATAACTATTTTGCATATCTATAACTTTACTAGATAATATCATACTGTTTCCCAAAAATATTTATCAGAAAATCCTACACTTCTCATTCTTGCCACGCTTTTTTTTTTAAAGTTCACATCCTTCGCTGGTGAGTTATTAGTGATACTGACTTTATGACTTTAACTTGTAAATAAGATAGATCAGCTTTTTGTTTGTTCACTGACCACTTGAACTCCCTGTTGTGTGAAGTGTCTGTACAAGTTTTTTAACCTGTTTTTTCCACTGAAATATCTGTTTTTTTCTCATTAATTTGTAAGAATCTCTAAATATTATGGATATGACATTTTATTACTCACATATACTGCAACTTCTACCCTATGATTTTTCATTCTTTTGAGTTTTAATTTTTTTTTTCAACGTTTATTTATTTTTGGGACAGAGAGAGACAGAGCATGAACGGGGGAGGGGCAGAGAGAGAGGGAGACACAGAATCGGAAACAGGCTCCAGGCTCTGAGCCATCAGCCCAGAGCCTGATGCGGGGCTCGAACTCCCGGACCGCGAGATCGTGACCTGGCTGAAGTCGGACGCTTAACCGACTGTGCCACCCAGGCGCCCCATTCTTTTGAGTTTTAAAGGAAATTTCCCATTTTAATGTAGCCAAACTAACCAGTCTTCCTTTACAGCTAGAAGTTTACATGTCTTATTTCATGTCTTAATGAGGAAATATTTCTTTATGTCAATACATAAATATATTTTTATTGGATATTCTAAAATCTTAACTTTAAATCATCTGCGTTTGACTTCTGTGCATGGTATGAGAAACCAGTTGTAATTTCAGTTCATTTTTTGACAAATATTCAATTACCCTACTATCAGAAATTAAAAATACATAATTTTTTTACTTAATGGCAGTGCCACCTCAGTTATATATACCTGGATCTATTTCTGGACTCTGCTCTATTCCATTGTTCTATTTGTCTAAACCTGCTCCAATATAGCACACTCATTATTTTATAGCTTTATATATAAGGAGGCTTTAAAAATTTATTTATTTATTTATTTATTTATTTATTTATTTATTTATTTATTTTGAGAGAGAGAGAGAGGGAGAGAGAGAATGAATAGGGGAGGGGCAAAGAGGGAGGGAGAAAGAATCCCAAACAGGCTCCATGCTCAGCACTGAGCCAGATGCATGGCTCCATCTCACGACCATGAGATCATGACCCTAGCCTAAATCAAGAGTAGGTCACTTAACCGACTTACAGACTGAGCCACAGAGGTGCCTCTAAAAGGCGTCTCAATATCAGTTAGAGCAAATTTTCCAATAATTGAGTATTTTTTCTTCAAGAATATCTTGGTTACTTGCATTTTCATGAAAATTTCAGAATCAACTCTTCAAATTCAACAATAAAAACAGCAACTGACTCAGTTGAGCATTTGACTTGATTTCAGCTCTGGTCATAATCTCAGGATTGTGGAATGGAGCTCCGCATTGGGTCCTGCCCTGAGCATAGATACTGCTTAAGATTCTCTCTCTCTCCCTCTGTCCTCCTCACTTGCACTCTCTCTCTAAAAAATAAATAAATAAACACATACAGCAACAACAAATCTGTAGAGACTTTAGTGACAATTGCATCAAATCCACAGATCAATTTGGGGACAACTGGCATCTTTATAATAATAATATTATAAACTATTATATCTGTTTATTTACATATTTAATGACCTTCAAAAAAGTCATAATTCTATCCATAGAGATCTTCCACATTTGTGTTAAACTTGGTCCTAAGTATTTGACATTTTTGTTGCATTGGCAATATTATATTCTAAAATTACATATTCTGTTTGTAGCTGATATAGCATTGTATATCAATTTATTACTGGATGTTGATTTTGCATCCATAATCTCTGATGAACTTTTGTGTTAATTTGCATAATTTATGTGTATAATGTTAAGTAGAATTAGTATTATCAGGTATCCAGATTCCAGATGCAAAAGAAAGTTTTTGATATCTTGTGATAAACTGGTATACTGTTGATAAAATGTCATGAGACTTATCAAATGAACTAGAGTGTTTCCTCTGATTCTATCCTCTGGAAGAGTATGCAGAAGATAGGAATTATTTCTTGTTTGATTATCTGATAAAAGTCACTAGTAAAAGTTACATCCAGGTCTGAGGTTTTCTTCATGGAAAAAATTTTTTGGTTACTTAATTCATTTCATATTTGTAGAAATATCTATTTCACCTTGAGTCACTTCAGGAAAATTATATTGCCCTAGGAATATAATTCAATATTTTCAAATTTATTGGCATAAACTAATTTTAATGCCATCTATCTGTCTATTGTCTATAGCACCTATAGTTATGCCCCATTTTGCATTCTTTATATTTATTTCTCCTCTCCTTTTTTTCATGGTCCAACTTGCCAGAGGTTTGTCAATTTTATTGATCTTCCCCCTCTAAAACAGCTGACTTTTGGCCTGGTTGATATTTGCTTTTGTATATTTGTTTTTAAATCATTAATCTCTACTGTTATATTTAATATATTCTTTCTTATATACTTTTGTTGCTTATTTTGCTGTACTTTTCTAACTTTTAGAGACACATGACTGACATTAATTTTTAGCCTTATTTTCCAAGATAAGTATTTAAGGCTGCAAATTTCTAATTATTGTGCAAGCTGTATCCCCTTAGATTTTCTATTTAGTATTATCATTATTAAGTTAAAACATCTTGTTTAAAAGAAACAGGTTCAAAATGGAGTCACTTATGTTAACCTCACCAAGATTTAACAACTAACCTAACTGCAGTTTCAGCCTCTCCCAGGAGTAGAATTTTGGTCTAGAATTTCCTAATCAGCACTAGTGAGGTACTCTGTGTGATAAGGTCCCCTGCTTTTCCCTAAGGGAAGGTAACTTAGCCTGAAATAATACTTTTTTTGTTTTCTTAATAACCTTGGCCTGCCCCATTTCTGCCTATGAAATCCTTCCATTTTGTTACAGCTCTTCCTGGAGTTCCTTTCTACTTGCTACGTGGGATGATGCACGATTAATGAGTGGTTGAATCAAGCCTCACAAGTAATCAAGGTAGCCAATTTATTTGGTTGAATTTTATTTCTTAAACTCCTCTAATTTCTGCGATGATTTCTTCTTTGAACCATGAATTATATAAAACTGTGTTTCCTAATTCCTCATTGTATGGAGATTTTCTTGGTAACTTTTTTTTTCTTATTCCTTTCTACACTTAAATGCGCTTCAGTGGGAGAACATGTCATATCCATTTCAGTCCTTTTACATTTTTTGAAACTTTCTTTATGGAACACAGTCAATATTTTTAACTTTTATATATATATATATATATATATACTTTTCAAGAATATATATATATATATACATTCTTGCATTTAGAAGTCGCCTAGGTCAAGAATGCTTATTGTTCATGTATTTATTTTTTGGTTCATGTCAACTAATGAGAAATGCATGCTGAAACCTACCACCATGTGTAGAGATTGATTTATTTTGGTAGTTCTAAAAATTCATCCTTTATATATTTTGAAGCTATGCAACTACGTACATCTATATGTATCATTTTTCTATCTTCCTTGAGAATTGAATTTTTTATCTCCATGAAGTGACTGCTCTCTCTCTAGCAACTCTTTTATACACTAAAGTTAATTTTATCTGACGGTAATAGAGCTGCACATGTTTTCTCTCTGCTAGTGTTTGCATGGTAAACTATTCATGGTTGGAGGATTATTTTGTTGTTGCTATCATTGTTCTTACTCCCCAAGTGATGAGAATTTTTACTACAACTGAATTCAAAATCTCACATATGGCAGTGGTTTCTAAAGTATGTTTTTTTGTCCTGCTCTGCTAAGTTGCATAGAAACTTTTCTTGTGAGATCCTGGGGATGAAAGTGGGCAGGGGCAGGTTTAACTCTTGATTCACACTTATCCTGAGGTTATAGTCTTTTGGGGCCCCAGAATTCCTGCATTGACCGCCCCCCTTTTTTATGATAGCCCAAGCTTTGACTCCACACAGTTCCTCACAAGGTAATCAGATCTGAAACTCAAGATAACCTAGTTCTAACAAAATACCCTTGGGACAAAAGCAGCTGTGACACTCACCCTATTTTTCAAAGTTCTTAGAATCTGAATTTGCCCTTGAACACATTTGTTAATGATCCTCAAAACTTTATAACCATTCTTTTTTAACTTAACTGGAAAGATTGTATACTATAATAGCCAAGCATGCGAATGCTTAAGTCAATGATGCCTGACCATATATCTCAACTTTGCAATTTACTAGCAATGAGATTTGGGCAAATCATTTCCCCTCTCAGAGCTTCAATTTACTTCTCTGTAAAATGTAAATACAAGGGCGCCTGGATGGCTCAGTCAGTTGGTTAAGCTTCTGACTTCAGCTAAGGTCATGATCTCACAATTCGTGGGTTCGAGCCTTCTGTCGGGCTCTGTGCTAACAACTCAGAGCCTGGAGTTTGCTTCATATTCTGTGTCTCCCTCTCTGGCCCTCCCCCACTCACCCTCCATCTCTCTGTCTCTCAAAAAAAAAATGTTAATATTTTTTAAATGTAAATACATAGTGCTATTAAAATGATTAAATGGGATTTTGGGTTTAAGAAATATAGCACAGTATCTGGCCTACAAGATTCATGAGTTCAAATGTTTTAAGTTGCATGGTACAGAAAACCCTGCCTCAGCTGTCACAGTAGGGAAGTTTTATTTCACATGTATATCTCAAAGTAAGTTTATTCATTGGATCAAGGACATTATCAGTGTGTGGGGTCTTTCTTTCTTCCCTGCTATTCTAAGGCATGTTGGCTTTTTTTCCCTCCATGGTCTCCAGATAGCATTAACATCTTCAGACACTTTTTCTTTATGCTAAGGTCCAAAAAGCCTTAGGAAACATTCTCTTTCTTCTGTCTCTCAGAAACTTTCCCAACCAACTTTCCTTATAAGTCAAAATGCCCATTTCCAAATCAATCATTGGCAAATGGTATAGGGTCATAATGGTTGTCTTAAAACTAGTCATGATTCTGGGGTTGTGGATGACGTTTTACCACTTGGGCACAAGGCTGCTATAAAGAGAGTTAATAGCTAAAGAAAATTACAGTTTTGTTAGAAGGAAAAGGAGGAAATTGACTGTGGGTAGAAATAAAGTCTTCTAAAGTTTATATTACTATTCTTCATTATTATTATTGTTATTCGATACATTAATTGATAAAATGTATTCCACAGGGAACAGCCAAAGCTAGACCCTGAAACTTGCCATTAGAAATTTTCTTATATGTCTACACTAATTTATTAATCTGGACCCTTTCGGTAGAGTTACAAGATTGATTGTTTTTCCGATTAATAAGTTCAGTGTCTTGAATTGAATTAACAACAAAATCTCTATCTTGTTCACAACATGAAAGAGCTTGTCTAGTGAATTACTAAAGCTCAGAAACACTGTACATAATGATATTTGGGGGGTGAGATGTTTTATCGGTCTAGTATTTCTGTCAAAAGGAATTTATTTAGACTGACATGATTCATTCAAATTTAATCCATCTTGGCTCCTGATGGCCACTTCTGCCTTTTTGAGCTACCCACAAACCACTATTTAGATAATTCTTTTTTTTTTTTCTTTTTTGGTCAGGAGTTGACATCAAGCACAAAGGTCTCAAAGTTATAGTTGTATATTTTGTTTTCCTCATCTCTTTGAATATTGTTATAACTTTCTTCAGCCTTCTCATCCTCTTCACAATTCCTCACAGATTAGAAATACTATCAGTTTTAAAGATTATAAACATCAATATTGGTGACAGCAGTAAGAGTGCAGATAACATTTTGGAGCAATTCACTATGTGCTAGGCTTGTGCTAGGATCTTTATATTAAGAGCCCTAATCCCCATAGACACTCTGTAAATTTGATACTGAGGCATAAAAAAGACAAGTTTCTTGCCCCAGATAAAAGTATCCTGGATCTGGAGCCCACACTCTGGGCTACTGTTCAATAATGTAAGCTAGCAGCCTCTTCAGTTATACCCAAGCCTTACAGAGAATAATAATCCCAAATATGGTCATTTTCATGTGAATTCTCATGAAGATCATACCAAGTTTCTACCATATTAAGTTTCATTACTTTCATTGCCATTTTTACCTGCCCAGCACCTCAACCTTACTTGGATTGGTAATATTATATTATATTAATAAGTATATTAATATATTATTAATATAATTGCTCCTATTGATGCCATAATGTCATGTTTGAGATCTCCTTAGAGCTAAAAATTATACCACTGTTTCCTAATCCTAAACCAGTGTATTAGACCTTATTTTTGAAAAAAAATCATAAAAACTTTGCATCAAGAAATACAGACAAAAGTCCCCAAAATATGTCTGAAGGCTTACAAAACTGTACTATAAGTAACCAAAATGTTGTAGTAACCAAAGTGAACATTTTCAACCTTATTTTTAGAACATGTCTGTATGCAGACAGGAAATACTGAATTACCTCTCCCTGCTGGCTCTAAGCAGGGAAAAAGTTTAATATCAACAAATAAAATTTTCTGTTAAATTCACACACATTTTGTAGACTTAGAATAATTTTGTAGTATTACAAATCTTGCTCTAGACAATTAATTGAAACTATCCCATTATTTTTTTAATACAAAGATTCACATATACAATGCACACATTCCATATACGATGCATCACATAATTGCTGTCACTTTTGGTACAGCTATAGTTTTCATCATAAATTGGTGTCAGTGAACTATGTCACATGTCCAAGTCATCACTTGTAGTCCATCAACAGCTTTTTGTGTGTGCATGTATTTATTTTGAGAGAGAGAGCAAGTGAGAGAGGGGCAGAAAGAGCAGGAGAGAATCCCAGAAAGAGCAGGAGAGAAAGAGCAGGCAGAAAGAGCAGGACAGGCTCCAGCTGTCAGTGAGGAGACCAAAGCAAGGCTCCATCTAATGAACCAAACCGTGAGATCATCACCTAAGCAGAGATCAAGAACCAGAGGCTTAACCAACTGAGCTAACCAGGCACCCGTCTACAGCTTTTTCTAAATACAGAAAATTTTTATATTCCCACTTGTATGTTGGTACACAGTTGTACTTCCTCATTTTATGTTATTTTTTAGTTTATTTATTTATTTTGAGAGAGAGCACGCATGCATGAGCACATACCTAAGTTGGGGAGGGGCAGAGAGAGAGGGAAAGGGAGAATCCAAAGCAGGCTCCACACTCTCAGCAGAGAGCATGACACAGGGCTTGATCTCATGAATCATGAGATCATGTCCCCAGCCGAAATCAAGAATCAGAGGCTTAACCGACTGAGCCACCCAAGTGCCCCTACTTTCTCATTTTATATAACTGCTTCTTGGTTCATCATAATAAAAAATACTGTATTAATATCCAAACACAGCAATGTTAGCAAATCCAGACTGAATCTCAGATTTCATAGGCAGTAAATACTTTAAGATGGGATGAATAACATACTACACAGAACTCTCAGCTTTTCTGTCTTTCTGATTATTCTTTATCTTTCCCCTCCTTTCCTGAATGTCCTTAGTTTTCTGACCCTGACTGTCTAGATAAGCTTAGGTCTAGTTCTTACAATGGTGGTGGGTATATAGACATCTTTGAAAAATTAGAAAGTTACGCATCATCTTACTAAAATAATGCCCATATATGCATATGTACACACACACACAGCCTAACCTAAGTGGAACAAATCACCTACATATATTTATATCATTCACAATACCTGCTAATGAGGAATTTAGATTAGATGATTTGTAATTTGGCAAGCTATGAAAAGAAAAAAGAAACAATTTCTCATTACATAGAGTCCCCACACTTGGAGGTATGAAGCATTGTAATCACTTTGCTTTTATCAGTGACTTTGAGAAAGTTGATGAAGAAAGTATTCATGTTTGAGGAAATAATAAGTGATGCCACTGGTACTGATTAGATTTTATTTTCCTTTCCTCACTTGCCCCCCAATGAAAGCACAATGACCCTATCATGGGTTTCATTTTAGCCTCAGATGGTGGACTTATTATTAAACCAATTTTTAAAAAAAGAATGAATATTAATTATGGAGAAAATACTTTCCTCTTTTTTGTGCGTCAATCTTAACACTTACTCTGTTTGCATTTACTTTGAAATAGACAACAACAGTAAATTCAGCATGGAAGTCAATGTCACACCAATAGTCTAAAATGTGGTTCGCAAGCTTAACCACTCTGATTTTCTCAGTTTGGAGAGGAATCTTTTCCTACATTCATTTTATTGTTCTCTGATGACTTGAATTAAGACAGTTTAGGAAAAGCTACAGCCTTTGCATGCATTGCTACCAAGTTTTCTTTCAAATGCCACCTCACTTTTCTTGATGGTAGAGTATCCCTCAGGGTTTGATGCATATCCCCAATCTCTGATTGTTTATTTGTAGGTAGAAGAGGAGGAACTGGTGTAGCTAGCATCTGCCACTCCCATGGGAATCTCAAAAATGAGCATTCAAAAACAGGCAGGTTGTAGGGAAGGGGTTTGAGACAAGCTGCTAGAGCTGTGAGTATGATGGTGACCAAAATGTAACCCAGTCCCTGCCTTCGTGGAACCTAGAGTCAACTTGGGTAAAACACATTAATCAAGTAATCATACAGCAAAGGAAAATTACATGATGCCTTAAGAGTTTGTAACTAGGGAGCTCAACTGGCCTAGGAGGCCAGAGAAGGCTTCCCTGAGGGAGTGATACTTGAAACCCAATGGATGAGTGGGCATTAAGTGGGAAAGGCAACTGGGGTCTTCCCTATTTCCAAGCAGCAGGGATAGCTTGTAGCTGCAGGAGACACAATTCATTTGAGCAAATGAAGAAAGTCCATTGTTACTAGAATAGAGGAGAAAGAGAAGATGACTGAGGTAGGGCCAGGAAAAAAAGATGGGGTGAGACCACAAAGAGCCTTGTAGATCAGGATAGAGATTTTGGTCCCAAATTTGAAAGCAATATGAAGAGATAAAGGGTTTTATTCAAAGTGATGACATTAACTGATTTATATTTTCAAAGATCATTCTGGCTGCAGTTTGGAGCTCTATTCTTCTTACTTCTTGTCTCTATGCCCTTTTTGGAGCCCAGAATTGTTGCAGAGTATTAAAGCAAATCATTCTTTCCTCTCACCAAATACATCAGAGTACATGGTGACTTGTTTTCACATCTATATCAAATTTAAGTTATTTATTCTCACTTCTACCCAAAGCTTTAACATGACTATGGGTAATGTTGAGCAAGAAAAGGCAAAAGTGAAAGCCGGAAAATAAATGTATGCATTTATTTGGGGTTTTAGGGATTATAATCCAGGAGGAAAAGAGTCAGTCAAAATCAGAAGTGTGCTCCAAATCCCAGACAAGAGGCAGGAGTTTTTAAAGACAAAAATTACAGACTTACACATGTGTTTTGAAAGAATTATGATCGCTGCTGTTAAGTTTAAGCTGACTAATATATGATTGGTTGTTTAGTGAACAGGATTTTGTTATCTCTACTTCAGTTCAGTACAAGGATGCTTTCTAGGATGTGGTGGGTTGCAGATGACAAAAGCGAAAAGTCCAAGTTCCATCTGGATATAGAAATGCATGAGTTCCATTTTCCTTATGGCCTCCTGAATCCATTCTAAAATGACTCTGCTATCTATGCTAATTGTCTGTAGTCACAGACATCTCAACGGGCAAGCTTCTGCTGGTGGTGACTGCTTCCAAAAGTTATTAAATGAAATCTGCATTTTTTCTAATAATTAATAATAATAATAATAATAATAATAATACAAACCCATACCTTAAAAGTTGAAGTGCTTGATGTGGGGTGAAATCCTTTGCTCCTCAGGGAGAAACTCTGGTTTTGAATCAGTTGTGGGTCACAGCAATGGAGGGAAGGGGACTTACAGCAAGACTGTAGCCCAGCCTTTCCTACTTGCTTTTCCTCTCATTTGCCTAGTATGAGGTCATCACTCAGTAAGCCCTTAAGGTTTTTTGCAGGAAATTGTTCCATATGTAGCTGTAGACTCAGTGTGTCTGTGGGTGGAGGTGAGTTCAGAATATTCCTATGTCACCATCTTGAACCAGAACCTGTTAAAGTACAGAAACTTTTTCCTTTATCTAGTTGATTCGTTTTTGGGTTTTTTGTTGTTTTGTGTTTTTTTCTGCTTATTCCTTGTCCTCCCTGGCTAATGTCAAAGCCAGTCTTTCTGCCATTTTGAATCTGGAATGTGTCATTCTGCTCTTAAAAATTTCACTTGGAAGAATCCTGGTGTTTTTCTAATGTAATTTCATGCTGCTTCCTAATTTTCTGCAAATTTCAGATGTGTTTCATATAGTCAGAAAGTCCAGCCTTTAATTTCTGTATATGTTCATTTCTTCTCAAAAGCTAGGATAAAAGATCTTCTCTAGAGCTGTCCCATTGAAAGTAGTCATCTTTTGAGTCAGTTTCCATTGAGGCAATTGATTTCTTGCTCACCAACTGTGAGATCTTAGTAGCACTTCCTGATCTCGGAATGAAAGCAGTCTCTTCTACAATTTTCTTTACTAGTTTTTCAAACACTTTTGCTGTGGGGCTATCCTGCACTGATGACTAGCTCTTGAACCAACCAAGGCCTACATTCTTTACAGCTTGGACTATGATGTCCTCTACAAAGAGGTCTGACCCCAGCCCGCCTCTCCCCGGCCTGCCCTTCCTTCTGCCAGATGCGAAACATGTACAGAGGTTTTCCTGTGGTTGTAAATGATCATACTTTACTCCCCACCCCCTATCTCTTTCATACAACCTTCCTTTTTTATTTAAAGAAATAATGGTGGTGAAAAAAATTATATGCAAGAGTTCCAGTCAATAACCAGATATGCATAATAATTTTAATTATTGCTGATATTTGTAGTTTTCTTTGAGATGTGTCTTAAGACATGAACCTAAGAAATGACTAAATATCCCATGCTCAGTGACACACTTAAGATTTTCTTGTGACATAAACATGATTGCCTGCTTAAGGCACCAATTCAAAGTCGTATATTATACTTTTGACATGAGCATTATCCAGTTTTCAACTCCTCTGAGGTATCGTATTTCACTAATCTATTATCATTTTTTTCAAAGATCTTGATAAAGGGCAAGTTTAAATTGTATAATTTATGTGACTAGGAAGTTAATCAATAAGCTAAGGAAATATGTCACCAAAACACAATTAATTCTAGAGCACTTTTTTTTTAACTGGTCTTATAAACCAAAGACATTTAAGGCAAATGAAAGTCCCAACCATCCTGCCTGGATGAATGTTGACAGTCTGTCACATATCTCCATCCCCTGATGCCATTTGTCATTTTCCCTTTTAATTTGTAGAAGTTCTAAAAATACAAAAATACTTTCTAAGATTTGTAGCATTAATATGTTGAAAGAGCAACACCATTTTTAAGGGTTGTTTTCTACTGCTGTTGTTTGGTAAAATTAGCTCCATGATTCCACCCAGTGGGATTATTTAATGAAAAGATTAAGGAAAGAAGAAGAGAAAGAGAAGGGGAAAGAATAATAGGAAGAGGAGGAAGTGAAAGAAAAAGCAAAAAACACTTTTATCTTTTCAAATCCCATGGCTGGAAAACATGGGTGTCTAATTTTACCTTTGACCTCAGTGCCATTTTTCCAAGTATATTCACTGCTGAGCTACACTTAAAGTACTTCACCTCTGTTTAACAAATATGATCTTGCTATGGCATAAAGTATAGTAATAAAAATGTATGATTAACAATATTAGTCCAATAATGAATTTGACAATATCTCATTCTAATTTAGCAATCTAGAAAAACATACATTTGTAGCTCCAACTTAATACTCCTTGAAAATATGTTTAAAATGAGGCCATTTTATCACCTTAACATTTAAAAATTCCTTTCAGTGGCACTATTTCAAATGGGTACAGAAGAATTTTATATAGAAAGATACATAAAGATACGTATCATTTTTCTCATTAAAAGCAATTTAAACAAATTTCTAGAGTTAGTAAATCTTTAAATTCCATTGATTCATTCACTCAACAAATATCCATAGAGATTCTACCAGGTATTGAGACCTGGATATAAAGATAATGAAAAATAATGTCCTTCCTCACAGAGTTTCCTTTTATGTGAGGAGACAGTCAGTAGGCATACAAATAAACACAGAATATAATCTCAGATCATGATAAACAGTTGAATAAAATAATAACACATTAAGGAAATATTATGTTAGCCTTGAATGTTCTAAGGAAGTGATATTTAACAAAAAATGTTATAGAGGAATAGGATAATGTTGAAGAACATTCCAGAATGAGAGAGTACAAAGAGAAAGGAGTAAGGGGTGGACACGAAATCAAATAACATGACAACAGTAAGTTTTGCTTTTGTCAAATAAGCATATAAAGCCTAAAAATTATAAAACATTTTGAAGACAGCTACTGATTTATTATAAAACATAGTTGGACCAGCTTAACCAAAGACTTTGAGAATCATCTATATTCTCCTGATAAAAGCAAATAGCAAAAATTAGTTTTATTTCAATTATTTTGAGGTGATCATGAATTTGTAAGGCCATGTTTCTGCATACGCAAATTATTTTTTTTGTTTCACCATAATTCATCTTCTTCTCCATTTTAAATCAACATTTTATCTGACGGGAAAAAAACTTAATATTCAATTTCAAGTCAGTGAAGTTATTTCAAACCCTCTCCTTCAGTGACATAAATTCAAGCAGGCTTACAAAACACATGATGTGGAAGTAGGAGGCTGAAAGTAGAGGTCGGAAATAGGATCCTGTTTTATTTTCTCATCTGTTAAAGTTCAAACTCCTGGTGGGTCTACTGATTTTTCACTATATTGGCAACTGCTTAGGGATTCTGCCTTCTCACTGAGTTAACAACCACATAAGACACAGCTGTTTTCTGCTCTGGACCTGTGTCATCACCACAAGATTCTCAAGGTCTTCATCTATCTCAGTCACAAAAGAAAGCAATGGCTGCTTCCTATTATCCCATGAGGGCATGTGTAGACCAAAGATGCATTCCCAAAGCTCCTTTCAAAAAAGGATCTGGGGTCCATCTGTAGGGAGTGTGGTTTACAGACCATCTCTCACTGCCAGTCACTTCTTGGTCTGCCTCACCAGCTGTGAGTTGTCTTGCCTGCACTCATGCACATTGCTGGGTGGCTCACACCAATGACAGAACAAGTTCCAGCCATTTCAGCCAACTCAGGAAACTCTGGCGATTCTTGTTCCAAAGTTGCCCTTGAGGTTGGCCAAGGCTGTATCACAGATTTCTGTCATGTCCTGTTTCTTTCCCCCTCCCCTTCAAAGATGTTAAACCCCTAATGAACGTCCTGTACCCCAAACTCTGCCTTAGCATATGATTCTGGAGAACCTCACTTTTAAAGGGGCTTACATTTATTTAATGAGCCTACTGCACACACTTCTACCCAGGCATCTGGTGGTTGAGCCTGTTCTATTTTCCCACATTACGTATATCTGAGGGATGTGCCATTCTGCCACACAGACAACCAGGTGGAAGATGAATCACAAGTCCCCTCCAATATCCCTTCTCCAAATGGTGGTGAGAGTGTCAAGTTTTTGTCACCCAGCGGAAGTAACCTCAGAATAAGAGGCAAAGCATGAGGGTCCTTCTCAGTGACCAAAGCCATTCTCCTACATTGTTTTCTTCTCTCACCTCTGCACTGGAACTCTAAAAACTGATTTAGCAAGTATTCTCCCACACATGGGGTCTGATGTCTGGATCATGGCTTTTTGTCTAAGTTTAAATGTAAAAATCCATACCTTTTTTCTGTGTTCAGGAAATTTTAACTACCTCCAAAAAAAATGATGGATGGATCATGTTAAACAGCCTGGGCTAAAGAGAAGTGGGAAGATCATAGAATATAAGTAAATTTTAAAAAAATTAAAAATAAAATAAATAAAACATAGGTTTCAAATGACATCTGACCCCCATCTCTTTGGAACAGGCACATCATCACATGATCAATCTAAGCTTTTTCCTAGGTTTTTTAATAAATTGAGCAGGACATGGGATAAAGAGTTCTTACAGCCTGATGACTAAGTTACAAGGAATCCTGGAAATCTAGGTGTCATGTATACCCCTCTCCTGCCCCTATACAAAAAAAAGTTCAGCTCATGCCAAAATGCAGAGAAGAGCAAGATGATAGATTTAGAATCAAACAAAACCACTCTTACAGCATCAAGCCCCTGTCTCGGTACCTCTGGAGCCCAGAATTGTCCTCATTCCTGCCTTCCTGAAGCTGATGTTTTGCTCTGCCTTCGATTCTGAAAATTCTACCAGATTCCTTCTAATATTGTTTTTCCATAAGCTGGTATAACTCAGGGTTCATTATATGCAAATAATATGCTTTACAAAACTACATTGGAACATTTAACTGCTTATTAAGGACCTTTGGCCTGTGAATTGTACCCGCAGTTACCAACCATTGTTGTTCCCACTCTATCAACATGCATATGCACATACACATAAGTGCACACCCGTACACACACACACGTGTCTAGGCCAAGGAATTATCTGAATGGCAACTTGATCAACTTAATATACTCATGTATTCCCAACTCAGAAAACCATTTCAGCATGTTTATCTTGGGCCATTTATATCTGTATCATTTATATGTAAGATCTAAGCAAGATGTGCTTGATTGTCCTAGTGTTGAGGATCATACCTTCTTCCTTAAGAAAGTCCAAACATCTCAGTCGGCTAAGCGTCCGACTTCAGCTCAGGTCAAGATCTCGCAGTTCGTGGGTTCGAGCCCCACACCGGGCTCTGTGCTGACAGCTCAGAGCCTGGAGCCTGTTTCAAATTCTGTGTCTCCCCCTCTCTCTGACCCACCCCGTTCATGCTCTATCTCTCTCTGTCTCAAAAATAAATAAACGTTAAAAAAACAATTTTAAGAAAGTCCAAACATTCCTGAAAAAAATTAGTTTTATAGCAATGCACTTAGCAATGCAAACCCTCAATAATTCCAATGATCTCTGGTTCTTACTGGTTCTATTACCCAATCCTTGACATTACCCAGTCCTTTACATGTATTTCCTGAAGATTACATAATGTTAGCGATTTCTGATGGCATAACATATTTTCCAGAGTCTGTTTTTCAAATTTCACCTTGAAAATTTTCTCAGCTGCTTGTTATTGAGATTTGATGGACCTAAATGATCATGGCTACCTTGGAGGCCCAGAAGAACTCCAAATGTTGGCTCTCCACCCTGTGCATGTAATTCTTAAAGGAACTCAGCACAACAGAACACAACCATTCACTTCATGTGAGTAATGAAACCTCAAAACCATATTTAATGTGGGATGTCTTTACTAGGAGGGTGGGGATATATCACAATATAACAAATGCAACCAACAGGCACAGCTTAAAACAATTCTGCACAGTTATAGTTAAGTGGTGATAAAAATAGTAATTGTTGCTTTCAATGTAGCTTAACTCCAAGGCCATAAATGAGCCTAGAAATCTAACCCAAAACCTAAATATCTAAGCCAGATATCTAGCCTAAAAGCAAGACTATCTGTGCTAGAACTCTTAATCCCCAAAAATAGCCTTAGCTCTATTTTCAAGAAGGAATTCATCATCACTCAGCCTACCTCGAACTTCCTCTTCCTCACTTAGTAGCAGCAAAACTGATTAACTGATATTCACATTAACTTCTATTTGTATCCCTAAATATATTCCATTATTGGTATTCTTCTATATGTGCATTAGTGTCTATATATTTCTTCCATGGAATCTACATTGATTGCGCCACAGCCTTACCTGAAACTGTACACTCTACAATATCTCTCTGGACTTTTCTTCACCCTCATTTGCCATCTAATAATTCAACAGGTCCTAAGTGTGATGTCCATGCCTGGAGAAAATACTACTCTGAAAACCTCCAGGGTGTTTCCCATTCTCCTCACCACCATACATGGCATAACCATAGGAGAACATGTCAGTGACCCTAATTACCTTTGTTCCAGTCTTGGAACAACAGTCTTGCTCAACAGAATGGATTATTTGATGTCTGTCTTGGAAGTAACCACCATAGTCAAAATGTTCTCCATTTTCTATGATAGATCTGAATACACAGCCTCACAAAGTAGATAATTAAGATTATAGACATGGTCATTTCCTATTTCTGAAAGGATCTCATAAATAATCCCAAATTAAAATTCCCTTATAACCTTATAGCGTCTATGATTTCTACCCAGTATAGGTACATAAATGATAGCTATTAAAATGGTAGTTATAACCGTACAAATTTTAATTTAAAATATTCTATAAATATTTACTAATTGCTTACAATATAACATCATGCTAGGATCAATAGACAATCAATAGTGAGGGAATAATTTGGATGCTTATTATCATAGAATTTAGAGACTGGCAAAAATGACCAATAAATTATCAAGTATAAATAAAATTTATTTTAGATTGAATCCTAAAAATTAGACAATCATCAAAGGAGATGGGGTAAAAGGGAGACATGGGAAAAATTTTGAGATTCAAGCAAAGGAATTGTAATAATAAAAAGGCTGGGGGTGAAAAGCAAAATGAACTTAAGGAAGTTCATTCTAGCTGCACAAAAATCTAAATGAAAGGGAGAGAACTGGATGGGCAAGTAAGGGGCAGATAATGAAAGTTTGTGAAAGAGATGCTCAGAGAATTAGAATTTATTCCAAGAGCAATGGAAAATCACTAAAAGGTTTTTATGCAATGGTATAAATTTTCTGATTTAGAAAGAAAATAAGAACACAAGACATTTCTATCACTGCCATAACAAACTCTACTGCTTTTTTGAATCCACCTCCTGTTCCCATGAAGGCAGATCCACTTCTTGCAATATGGTGAACTAGAAATTCTAAAAACCCTCACACTACAAAACCTCTAAGTAACACATTAAGTAAATATAAGAAACATTTTTTGAAACACAGAGTATGTCTGAAGAAAGTAACAACATTTCAAGGAAATGTGGGGAAAAAAAAAGTGAAGACTAATTCAAAAGTGTAGAGTAAACTAAAATCCAAACTGGAAACACCAAGTTGCTGGTGGAGTGGAGTGGGTGGAGTGTAATGCTGCTTCTACCGAGAGCCTTATGGATTACCTGCCTTGAGCCCTTACCCTTCCCACATAAAACTAGAATCCTCAAAGGGAGCATCTTCATGTGAAACAGTGAACTATAAAAATTCACCCATTTCCCACCAGAGTAAAATGTAAGCATGGGATATCTATTCTGCTCTGGCTCTACAATAGAGAGGAAAACAAATTTTTGCCAATAATTTATAACTACAGGCCTGACTTCAGACAAGTTTAGTGTTTGAATTCCCATTGGTTACTGGGTCTAAATCTTTAAAGTTTAAAAATTAATATAAAATGTTGGGATGCTTGGGTAGCTCAGTTGGTTGAGCGTCTGATTCTTCTGACTCTTGATTTCAGCTCAGGTCATGGTCTCACAGTTCGTGAGATGGAGGCCGAGTCAGGCTCCATGCTATCAGATTGGGATTCTCTCTACTCCCTCTCTCTCTGCCCCTCACCCACTCGTGTAAACTCTCTCTCAAAATAAACGAATTTAGAAAAAAAGAAATTAATATAAAATGTTGCCACATTGCCTGGAGGCTGCTTAATCTCTAAGATTCTTGGTAGAACTAAATATAAAATCATTCCTAATGGATACACCTTAAATCTCCTTTACAGAAGATTGTCTACTGAGGATGAGTAATTGAAAATAGAAAACACAGAAGGAAACCACCACTGAGAGCAAGAATCAGCAGATACTATAAACAGCAGGTAAGAAACCTAAGACTTCAGATAACAAAACAATCTCATATAAAAATTGAGAGGGTTAGAAACACTGAATTTTTAAAAAATCAGAAAAATTCAGACAGATTTGGAAAAGGATTAAATACAATTTCTAGAAATTAAATATGTAATAGAGAATAAAAACAGAAAACTAAATGAAGCTGAAAGCATGATTAGTAAATTGTTAGGTAGTTAAAAGACTACCAAGAAAGCAATAAACATAGACAAGAATAATGATTAATATAGAGGAAATAAAATCAAGATGACACAAAAAATATTTGATCATAATAACATGGAAAATATGCTGAGAGTTATTAAAGAGAAAATATTCTAGGTAAGTTATATCATTTGAGAAGAAAGCAAAAATTCTGATTTCTTTAAACTTTGTTAAATATATATGTCAAAATTTTAAGGGCAACACTTACAGGAAAAGAGATAATCTCCCTTAAATGGAAATACATAATTTCCAAATGAATAGAGAGACTAAAAATCAAAATAAATTTTAGCAATCCAATAAAATACATAAGAAGGAAAATGTAAGCATAGGAAAAAATGGCATAAAATCCAAAAATGGAAATAAAAATTAACAATAATTACAATAAACACAAATGTAATTTTTAAATACCTAAAACATATGGACCCCAAACAATTACAAACAAAAGGATAGAAAAAAGACTGCAAATACTATCAAATGCTAATAGCAAATGCTAATCAAAAGAAAGCTGGTATAAGACAAAATAGAATTTATGGACCAAGACAAATGTATAAAAGTATTGTTATGCAAAAAAGAGTGAATGAATAATAAAAGGAAAGATTTACCAGGAAGACATTATAATTATAAATTAAACATGTATATACCTAATAACATAACTTTAGATCATTCTAACTATCACAAAGAACTTATAAACTAGGTGCTAATATTATGCACATTCTACATGCACATGGAGAAACTTGGACACAAAGAAGTAAGTAATTTGTCCAGATTCACACATCTAGTACATGATAGAGCTGAGACATACCCATTTATACCACTGTCACTCAAGATTCAAAAGGTCATAAAAGTAGAGTTGAAATATAGAGCTGAAAACAGCTCTAGTTTATGACAAAAGGAACAAACTCTCTATTGATATTTTAAATGAAAAGTAGAAAATGAGTATATGCTTCCTGGATATCCATCTGTTAGCTGACCTGAGAGAATTAGTGAAGTCCTTCCTCTCTGTTTCTACAGCAATTATTGCCACTTCTCCTCTGGCACTTTAATGTTGCCTCATTTGATTAACCTTCTTAAATACATTATCAAATCTTTGACTTCAAAAGTCATGGCTTAGAATTGTTCATTGCCTCCAGGGCACCATAGAGTATATACTATACATAAAATATATATAAATCTTCCATCCAATGTCTGACAAGTTGCAGGTAGTCAATAAATGCTAGTTACCTGAACACTTCACAATGGGGAGGTAAGAATGAGTTTAGGAGTCAGGCAAACAAGTTTAAATATCACCGCTGCTAATTCTTAGCTATTGACCAAAGTCAATTTTCTTAATTTCTCTGAGATGTGATTATCCCATCAGTTACCAGCCATACAATAATACTCACCTTAATGCTATATGCATTAAGTGACAATAGCGCATGAATAAATACTGGTACATCGTAGGTGCTCAATAACATTCATTATGCTTTCCTTCTATTAGATGACTGATTTTATATGGTCTTGATCCTAGAGTTTTATATTTGTCTGGGTTCTCCAGAGAAACAGAACCAGTGGAGGTTAAGAAGTGCCCAGATCTGCCCTATGTAAATTGGAGATGTAGGAAGGCCACCATTGTAGTTCAAAGGCTGAGAGCCAAAGTAGATTATGATTCCAGGCCTGAGGCCTGAGAACCAGGAGCACAAAGGACAAGAGAAGATTGATGTCCCAGCTCAGTGGCCAGGCAGAGAAAGACTAAATTCATCCTTCCTCTGTCTCTCTTTTTACTCAATTCAGGCTGTTGGTGGATTGGATGATGCCCACCCACACTGGGATGGGTCATCTGCTTTATTTAGTTCACCAATTCAAACACTAATCTCTACCAGAAACACCCTCACAGACATATCCAGAAATATTTAAACAGTTATCTGGGGCATTCTGTGGCCCAGTCATGTTGACATATAAAATTAACCATCACAAGTTTATTACAGACATCGGATCCAGAGTCAACACAAGTATTGCTCTTAAATTTTTTACAGTACACAATGTAAAACATAGATCACACCAATAGTACAGTCTCAGAACATCAGGAGTAGTTCATTAACACCAAAACAATTTTCTGAAACACAATTTTAATGGATAGGATCTAAATTCAGAATGGATAAAAATAGCTACTGTGGCCACTACTTTTTAGCAAATTGAAACTACTTAGACAATAATAATCAACTCAGACAGAAAACAAGTACTTCAAAAGTTTTTAGAGGAATAAGATACTAGAAAATGATTCTAAAGGTATAGTATAATGCAGCCAGATGAAAAGTGCAGTCTTAAAAATACTCCCTTGTGTGATAAAATTAAGAATAGGGAGTTTTCTCTGTGTGGATATATTTTAATTAGGTTTATTAGGCAGACAGTGAATATAAAAGTTGGGTTGTCCAGGCTACAAATTCTACAAGATTAACCTACTTGAATAAGAAGAAAAAAAATGTGCATTTTTTTTTCAATCTGGATTTTTCCAGGTTGGACCTCCCACAGAAAAATCACATATTTTATTCTGAAAGAGTAAACTGCCCTTGTAATGAAAGAATGGGATCTTCAGGCACTTCTGACCTCTGTACCTTTAGTCAGACCCAAAACCTAAAACCTAAACCATGATAGATTATAAACTCCAAGGAAAAAGAGAATTTAAGCTATTTTAGAAAATTTCTTCACACTAATGTTCATGTCTAATACACCTTTACTTTCAGCACCTGGCATCGTATGGAGTAGGATTGTTGCTTCAATACATTAGCGAATGAACCTAAAATAGAAGCTAAAAATAAATTTTGATACTCACACCATTTTAAATTCAAGTCACTAATATAACATTTGTATCAGCTATATTTTGAATGAATGAATGAATAAAATTCAAATGAATAAATAAAAACTCATGTTTCAACAAAGGACAAAAATATTTGAACCAATCATGTCGGTCAATTTATCAAGCTATGTAAACATTTCCCTTTGGCATAAATAATTCTGCTTTTCCTTGATTGATCACAGATTTAAAATTTCCCTCTTTATTACTTTTTTTTTTAAGTAGGCTCCATCCCCAGCGTGGAGCCCAAGATGGGGCTTGAACTCACGACCCTGAGATCAAGACCTTAGCTGAGATCAAGAGTCAACTGTTTAACCAACTGAGCCACCCAGCCACCCCAATTTTCCCTCTTCAAATATACTTCCACCAAAGTATAAGAGGGTAATATTTATCTATGGAACCTTAGCTCAACGGTACTTGAAAAACTCCCTCCTATCACCAGTAACAAGTCATTTTGCTGTTCACAACTTGCAGACGTTGCTATGCAACTATAATGAGAGAAAGAGAAATTTCAAGACACAGAATATATAGCACATGAATTAAGGTGTTAGAATAAAATTAGTTGAATATGTACATGTATGTGTAGGCAAATACTGTATAAATTATCAGCCTGTAATAAGCTGAAAGGATAGTATTTCTGTGAGAAAAAAATTAAAAAGCCAGAAGAAGCAGATTTTCCAGTTAGAAGCTTACAAAGTTCTTTCAGTTAATTAGGCCTATCATTTAATTTGATCACTAAACTGCAGCCTAGGCATAAGGCACAAAGAAAAGAACAGTGGGTGGACAGTTAGCAACTAAATTGGGCAGGCAGCACACACCAGTACAACTCTCTTTTTTTCCTTCTTCTATTTTGGGGAGGAAGAATATAAGAATATATAGAATGAGAGCTTTGTGCTAAATCGCGTGTGACAGTCATCATAACAGGATGGAACACATGGTGTTCAGAACCTCACACTTTAGTAAGAATGCAAGCAAAAATGAAAGATACACTAGAAATATATGTAAACACAGCCTATGTGATCCATAAAGGCAAAAGCATGACACAGAGGTGTTCCCACAGAGGTTTTTCTCTTCTAAAATAGTTTCAACTTCCAACAAGCTTTCTCCCAAAAAATCCCAAAGCTTTATGTGCTAAAAAGATGTTTTTAAGTCTTTCTCACTAGGGAAGTAGTAGCGTAAATGAAACTGTGTCTCTGAAATCTGCTCGGGCAATTGCACTGCCTTTGTCAATGCCCTTCTGCTAAAGACCACCAGAGACACTCCTGTAGTTGAACCAGAAGGGTTCATTACTCACGGAAGCAAGGGAGAAGATGCATGGGGACTGTGGGCCATCTCAGTAATCGATGTTAGGAAGAATCTCTTGGAGGATTTTGGCTTTGGCTGGGTGCTTTTGAGGAGAGTCAAAGAGTCTCTAGATGATATAAGAAAGCAGGGACAATTCTGTGGGTGGGTATCTCAATAAATCTTTTCATTATGGACAGGCCTGAGTGAGGCTTAAACTGTCGTTGGTGATGAAGTAGTAGTTTCTCATGTCAGCCAGGAGAAAGGGGGATGTTTGCTATTTTGTGGATGGCACAGTAACCTTATTTTGCACGTGCTTAAGTTATGATATGGTCCTGTTCTGTCTTGCTCTGTCATGGTCTCAGAATGGCCCTTGTCTTGTGTTGGTGTTTGATGAGATTGTTTATGCCCAACAGAACAACCATTGGGTGTTAAGTACCAGGCCAGCTTCAAATAACCCTGAAGCCCAGAGCTTTGTCAGACAGTTCCCCATGGTCAAGAGCTGCTTTTTACTTTCGCATTTCTGGTTGTTTTCAGAATAATAAACCCTTCACTTAATTGTGAAGTTAAAATGGACACAGCAGACTGGGCGTGAGATCTTCTGTACCATGTTGGATTTACTACAGGAGCCAAATGGTTTACTGCCACAGACTGCATAATCTTTTTTAGTTCACATTGTCATGGACCTGTTTTCTCTGGAAATCAGCACTGTCTTGTGTCAGTTCAGTAGCTAGGCTGCCCATAAATATAAGTGACAAACACATCCATACTGATGAAATTACTACAACAGTTGACATTTATGTAGTCCTTATTTGCCAAAGAGCTTTATATCATCTTGTCAGGTATTCCTCATAGAAAGAAGACTATAGGTGATCTAAAGAGATCAGATGGCTTTCTGAAAAGCATAGACTAGTGGAACCAAAACATGAAGTCATCTTCTGAACTGAGGATCCATTCTGAAAGTGTTCACCCTTAAATTGGTACAAACTAACCTTTAACAGCATGATGTCTGAGAGAGCAGCTCTGAGACCAGGCCACCTCCATTTATTCTCTACTTTGCCATTTTCTGACTTTGTGACTTTGAGAAAGTTGTTTTACCTCTCTGTAACTCAATTTTCACATCTGTAAAATACAATATTTCATAGTAGCTAGCTCATAGGCTTGTTGCACAGATTAAACAACTCAGTACATAAAAAGAGTTCAGGACAGTGCAGACTCCTCTTTACCATTTATCAAATGTTAGTTACTCATATGGGCTGAATTGGACATCTCTCCCAAATTCCTGTGTTGAAGCTTTAACTCTCAATACCTCAGAATGTTACTGTATTAAAGATAGGACCATTAAACAGTTAGTCAAGTTAAAATGAGGCTGTTAAGGTGGACCTCAGTCCAATCTGAACTATAAGAAGAGGAAATTTGGGGGGCGCCTTGGTGGCTCAGTCGGTTAAGCATCCGAGTTCAGCTCAGGTCATGATCTTGTGGTTCATGGGTTTAAGCCCTGCATTGGGCTCTGTGTTAACAGCTTGGAACCTGGAGCCTGCTTTAGATTCTATGTCTTCCTCTCTCTCTGCCCCTGCCCTGCTCATACTCTTTCTCTGTCTTTCAATAATAAATAAGCATTCAAAAAACTTAAAAAAAAAAAAGAGGAAATTTGGGCACACAGAAAAACCCCAGGTATGCATGTCCTCAGAGAAAAGATCATGTGAGGATATAGTGAAAAGGAGGCCACCTGCATGCCAATGAGAGAGGCCTGAGAAGAAACCAAACCTGCTGACACCCTGACCTTGGACTTCAAACCTCCAGAACTTGAGAAAACAGATTTGTGTTGTTTAAACCACTCACCCTGTGCTATTTTGTTATGACAGCACTAACAAACTAATGCCAACACATTTATAAATGTTAGCCATTACTTGGGGCTGAACAATCTCAAAAATTTCAGGTGCTATTTCTTAGAATCTGTATGTAAAGATATCGATGAGAACATAAAATAAGTTTTCCATTTAAAAAAATTTTTTTAACATTTATTTATTTTTGAGAGACAGAGAGAGATAGAGCACAAGTGTAGGAGGAGCAGAGAGAGGGAGACACAGAATCTGAAGCAGACTTCAGGCTCTGAGCTGTCAGCACAGAGCCTGATGTGGGGCTTGAACCCACAAATTGTGAGGTCATGATCTGAGCCAAAGTCAGGCGCTTAACTGACTGAGCCACCCAGGCCCCCTCTTTTTATTCTTTAAATTTTTAATTTTTCCATTTTTTAAAATAGTTGACATCTCTTAAATTTTTTAAACTGTTGATATTTTTAGACTTCTCATACATACCTTTCTGTCCTCAGTGTGCCAACTTATAGAATACTGTATATCAAAGTATACATTGATTACTTCATACATTCTAGTTAGTATGTGATAAAATCCACATAGGGATAATATAGGAAGATCAGTCAAAGAGGGACAGGAGGATGATAAAGCCATAAATAAGTCTGTAACGAAGCTGGCAATGAGAGCCAAACCATGACGAGTCACCAGGAAGAGATTCCTTCTGTTTGTGCTTTAATTTGGAAATTAGCAGGACCCAGTAAAGAGACTGTTAGTATCAAAAGAGCCTGTGCTAAAGCAAGACCTCCAACCACCATAGCCACGTGACTTAAGACTCTCCAGAAAAGACTAAAGACCAAGCGGACATAGGGGCACCTGGGTGGCTCAGTGGGTTAAGCATGTGACTTCAACTCAGGTCATGATCTCATGGCTTGTGAGTTTTAGCCCCACATTGGGCTCTGTGCTGACAGCTTGGAGGCTGGAGCCTGCTTCAGATTCTGTCTCCCTTTCTCTCTCTGACCCTCCCCTGCTCATGCTTTGTCTCTCTCTCAAAAATCAATAAATATTAAAAAAAAAGAAAGAAAAAAGATCAAGTGGACATAAGATATCCACTCTGGACAGGGCACCTGGGTGGCTCACTTGGTTAAGTACCTGACTTTAGCTCAGGTCATGATTTCACAGTTCAAGAGTTCGAGCCCCACATCAGGTTCTGTGTCGATAGCAGGGAGTCTGCTTGGGATTCTGTTTCCCTCTCTCTCTGCCCCTCACCCACTTGCTCTCTATCTCTTTCTCAAAATAAATAAAAATAAACTTAAAAATAATTAAATAAAATAAACAGGCATCAAGTTAATAATTTTATATTTTCATCAGACTCTATGTAAATCATCAGAGACAGAAAAAATAAAACAAAGAAAGGAAACCATGGAATACTTTGGATTTTTTTAAGCACAAGAGAAAGGGTAACCCACAACACACAAGGAAACTGATCAAGTTGAGTTAAATGTCTCTTACGAAATTGCAGTGCATATATGCCTGGCAAGACACCAACCCCACCCCTACCTATGGTAATAGCAATATAATAAGAAAAAGCACAAGTAAATAGAGCAAGCATTAATTAGAGGTAGAGTCACATAGTCTGTACAGGATAAAAGAACTGAAGAGGAGTGTGAAGAAGATTGTATCACCAAGACAGATGTCATTATAGGGAAGAATATGTGTAAATGAGCGAACTTGAACTTACGAATTTGAAAAAGCATCTGGATTTACTCCTTCTCTCACTGAATCTAGTCAAATCGATGTATATTATTTAGGCTAGGCTGCTATAATAAAGATAATTAACAATAATTGAGTAGCTTAAAGAAGACGGAAATTTCTTTCTTTCTTATCTGATAGCCTGAAGTGATCAGTCTAGGTCAAAGTGTTGCCCTGCTCCGTGCAGTCATTCAAAAACCCAGGTTCCTTCCTTCATGTTTCTCCACCATCCCACAATGCCTTGTCTTTATGATATAATTAAAATCAGGTCACTGCCATTGTAAGACTGCATCAGGCTAACAAGCATAAGACAGCATGGTGGCACATACCCAGTTCCAGAGGTGGCACACATCACCTCCATTCATACATGTTTAAAAAAATTTAGTCACATGACCACACCTAATTTGGCAACAGACCTAGCTGAGGGACGGGAGAAGTCTTAGAGGTGGAGAATGGAGTCTTCCTCAATATCAAGACAACAAAAGCATGCGAAACTAACTAAAAAGAAATAAAAATGAGAATTAAAGATGTATATCTACGTAACTTTGATTTTTAAAAAACTTCTGTCAGTGCTTCTTTTCTCACTGAATAATAGAGGGTATACTATAAAAATGTCACTACTAGCTAATTCATACAAAACTTCTCAGAATTTCCCTAAGAACAATATAGAGCATATTCAATTCTTTAGGGGAAAATGTATAATAAAGTGTAAATCATCACCACATGTTGTTTGGAATACGTAATTGAAACAAATTTTGTGATTATCTTTTCTAATCATGTAAAATGTAATTTAAAATCTGTTTTACACAGTTCCAAATCACTTAAATCATGTTATCATTTTATATATTGCAAAAGCAGGAATCCAAAACAAAACTTTTCATTTAGTAAAGTCAGCTGAAGATTATATATTTTTGTGGTTACCTAGGTAATAGTTACCATAGCTCTGGAATGTATAATCAGTTTAACATTATATTCATCATTGGTTCTACATTATAGCTTCAGATCACTATTTTAAATACAGTCATCAGTAAATGTCTTTGAATTATTTATCTATCAATAACAAATACACCTTTCTATTCCATCACTGCCAATATTTCAAGTGCCCATTTAAAAACTGTTCTTCCTTCCCTATTCCCCACAAAATCAAGAACTTCAAAAAATTTCTTAATTGTATATATGCATTTGTATTGACCTAAAGATGTTAGCAGTATACAACTGAATTTCTATAAAAAAGAAATGTCTGCACTGTCAGCACAGAGCCCAATGTGGTGCTCAAACTCACTAACCATGAGGAGGAACCAAGATGGCAGAACAGCATGGAAGTCTTTTGTGCGTCTCACGTCCATGAAATACAGCTAGACCAACACTAAACCATCCTACACACCTAGAAAACTGATTGGAGGATTAACACAACAATCTGCACAACCTGAACCATAGAATTTAGTAGGTACATGGCACAGAGAGGAGAACCTGGAGAGCAGGAAGGGAGGTGCTTTTGTGAGCAGAGAGAGAATGGAGACGTGGCGGGGAGAATACGGGAAAAGCACCGCTCCCCAAAAGCAGCTGGAGAGAAAATGGAAAATTGGAAACAGCTGCAGGGACTAAACTAAAAAGGGAAAAAGGAGAAAGGAGAGGGTTTAAATTCCATTAAGACTGTAAACAAGGGGAGCACAAAGGCTGCAACTCTGCAGCTCCATATCTGTTGGTGCTCTAGTGGGAAGGACGAATCCCCAGGAACAGAGCGGGGTCCGGGAGGTTCTCAGGCCACACGGGGAAAAGCAGTTCCACTGCTGGAAGGACATTTGATAGAGACTGTTGAAGCCACCTGGTCCCAGCAGACCCCAGAAAACGGCCACATTCGCTGTTGCCAGAACAAGGTCATTAAGGGTGAAGCCTGGTGCCAGATGTGTGTTGTGATTTTCCATAATCCCTGAAACACTGCTGCAACACTATCTCACGAACTTTTTCTGAGGAGGGCTGGCACCTGGCTGTAGTCTTGGGGCACTGACAGCAGCAGGGTCCAGCGGGCATTCCTGGGTGCAGCCAACTTTCAGCCATTGTTCATTCGGCCATTGCTCAGTGAGACCCTCCCGCAGAGGGGTGGAACGGGTCAAAGCCGCAGTCCTTCAGAAGTAAGGGGCTGGGGAAAACAGCCGCATCTGAGACAAAATTCAGGAGAGAGGTCCTGTCTGGGGCCTGGTCACAGACAGTGAAAAAATGGGGCGTGGACGAAAGCTGAAGACAAAGGACGGATGCGCGATTGCTGATCCGGGAGAACAGACTGGGTAACTGAGTGATGCCATTTTCACCGCTCCCGCACATGCACATACACACCTAGGAGCACCACAACACTCCACCCCAGTAGGCTAGCAACACCATCTAGTGGAGAACGAAGCCATTATGCTGAGACCTGCCCAACTGGGCCACCCTTGCTCTTTAAGAACACAAGTCTCACTGCCTACTTAGTTTATGGACTATAAAGCGTTACATATTCTGACTTTTAGGGGAAAACAAAGTGATTTCAGTCTTAATTCAGTCTGTTAGCAGGTCCATCTATTCAATTTTTCTTTGCTTTTTTTTCTCTTTTACACTTTTCTTTTTCTTGAATACAGAAAGAGAAAAAATTCATTTTTATTTTCAATTTTTATTAAAAATATTTTTCTTTAATTTTTATTACTATACTTTTTACTTTTGTGTAAATTTCTTCAAATTCTATTTTACTGCCATCATTTTATTTTAGTCTACTTCAGTGTGTTCACATTTTCAACTTTTCAAACCATTTCCTTTTTTTTCTTTCTTTTTTTCTCTTTTTCATTTCTTTTCCTATTCTTGAATGCAGAAAGAGAAAAACTTCATTTTTACTTGCAATATCTTTAAAGATATTTTTCTTTAATTGTTTTTACTATATTTTTGGCTTTTCTGTAAATTTTTTCAAATTCTACTTCCATCATTTTATTTTAGTCTCCTACAGTGTATTCACTTTTTCAAATTTCTGAATGATTTCCTTTTTTCCCTTTTTTCTTTTTTCTCTTTTTGTCTCTTTTTTTAGTACAGAAAAAGAAAAATTCTTTTTTTTAATTTTTATGAAAAATATTTTTCTTTATTTTTTTTCTACGATATTCTTTACCTTTGTGCATATTTTTTCAAATTCCATTTTACTTCCATCATCTCATTTTAGTCTACTTCAGTGTATTCCTTTTTTCAAATTCTCAAGCGATTTCCTTCTTTTTCTTTTTTTCTATTTTTCATTTCTTTTCATTTTCTGGAATGCAGAAAGAAAAAACTTCATTTTTACTTTCAATATCTATTAAAAATATTTTTATTTAATTGTTTTTACTATACTTTTTGCTTTTATGTAATTTTTCTCAAATTGCATTTTACTTCCATCATTTTATTTTAGTATATTACAGTGTATTCACTTTTTCAAATTTTCAAACGATTTCCTTTTTTTCTTTTTTTTCTTTTTTCTCTTCTTTGTTTCTTTTTTTCTTCAATACAGAAAAAATTCATTTTCATTTTTAATTTTTATTAAAAATATTTTTCTTTAATTTTTTCTACTATATTCTTTACTTTTGTGTATATTTTTCAAATTCTATTTTACTCCCATCATCTCATTTTAGTCTACTTCAATGTATTCATTTTTTCAAGTTCTTAAACGATTTCCTTTTTTTTTTCCTTTCCCCCCTTTATTCTCTAATCTGTCAAACTACTTTCAACACCCAGACCAAAACACACCTAATATCTAGCACCATTTATTTGATTTGTATGTGTGTGTGTTTAATTTTTTAATTTTAATATTTTTTAATTTTCTTTTTAATTTTAATTTTTTTAGTTTTAATTTTTCTACCTCATTAATTCCTTTTCCCCCTTAAAAAACAAAACAAAGGAATTTACCCCAAGAGAAAGAGCATGAAGAAATGACAGTCAGGGATTTAACCAACACAGATAAAAGCAAGATGTCTGAACCAAAATTTAGAATCACGATAATAAGAATACTACCTGGAGTTGAAAATAGATTAGGATTCCTTTCTTCAGAGACAAAAGAAGTAAAAAATAGAATGAAATTAAAAATGCTATAAGTGAGCTGTAATCACGGATGGATGCAGCAGCAGCAAGGATGGATGAGGCAGAACAGAGAATCAGCAATACAGAGGACAAACTTATAGAGAATAATGAAGCAGAAAAAAAGAGGGAGATGAATGAAAAGAGCACGATTTAAGAATTAGAGAACTCAATGACTCATTAAAAAGGAACAACATCAGAATCATAGGGGTCCCAGAAGAGGAAGAGAGAGAAATAGGGGTAGAAGGGTTATGTGAGCAAATCATAGCAGAAAACTTTCCTAACCTGGGGAAAGACACAGACATCAAAATCAGTAAGAACAGAGGACCCCCATTATATTCAACAAAAACCGACCATCAACAAGGCATATCATAGTCAAATCCACAAAATACTCAGGCAAAGAGAGAATAATGAAAGCAGCAAAGGAAAAACAGTCCTTAACCTACAAGGGAAGACAGATCAGGTTCACAGCAAACCTATCCACAGAAACTTGGCAGGCCAGAAAGCAGTGGCAGAATATATTCAGTGTGCTGAATCAGAAAAATATGCAGCCAAGAATTCTTTATCCAGCAAGGCTGTCATTCAAAATAGAAGGAGACATAAAAAGTTTCCAGACAAACAAAAATTAAAGGAATGTGTGACCCCTAAATAAGCTCTGCAAAGTATTTTAAGGGGGACTCTCTGAGGGAAGAAAAGATGGGAAATATATATATATATATATATATATATATATATATATATATATATATAATCCCAAAAGCAACAAAGATTAGAAAGGACCAGAGAACACCACCAGAAACTCCAACTCTACAAGCATCATAATGGCAATAAATTCATATCTTTCAGTACTCACTCTAAACATCAATGTACTGACTCAATGCTCCAATCAAGACATAGGGTAACAGGATAGATAAGAAAACAAGATCCATCTATATACTGTTTATAAGAGACCCACTTTGGACCTAAAGACACCTTCATATTGAAAATAAGGGGATGGAGAACCATCTGTCCTGGTAATGGTCACCAAAAGAAAGCCAGAGTAGCCATACTTTTATCAGACTATCTAGATTTTAAAATAAATACTGTAACAAGAGATGAAGAAGGGCATTGTATAATAATTAAGGGGTCTATCCACCAAGAATACCTAAAATTGTAAACATTTATGTGCCAAATGTGGAGCACCCAAATATATAAATCAATTAATCACAAATATAAAGAAACTCATCGATAGTAACACCATAATAGTAGAGGACTTCAACACCCCACTCACAGCAATGGACACACCATCTAATCAAAAAATCAACAAGGAAACAATAGCTTTGAATGACACACTAGACCAGATGGATTTTACAGATATATTCAGAACATTTCATCCTAAAGGAGCAGAATATGCATTCTTCTCCAATGCACATGGAACGTTCTCCAGAATAGACCATATACTGGGACACAAATCAGCCCTAAGTAAGTACAAAAAATCGAGGTCATACCATGCATATTTTCAGACCACAACTCTATGAAACTTGAAATCAACCACAAGAAAAAATTTGGAAAGGTAACAAATACATGGAGACTAAAGAACATCCTACTAAAGAATGAATGGGCTAATCAAGAAATTAAAGAGGAAATTTAAAAGTACATGGAAGCCAATGAGAATGATCACACCAGAGCCAAAAACCTCTGGGATGTAGCAAAGGTGGTCATGAGAGGAAAGTATATAGCAATCCAAGCCTTCCTAAAGAAGGAAGAAAGATCCCAGATACACAACCTAACCTTACACCTTAAGGAGCTGGAAAAAGAACAACAAATAAAACCCAAAATCAGCAGAAGACAGGAATTAATAAAGACTAGAGCAGAAATTAATGCTATCAAAACCAAAACAAAAAACAAAAAGAGAGAGAGAGAGAGAGAGAGAGAGAGCAGAACAGATCAATGAAACCAGAAGGTGGTTCTTTGAAAGAATTAACAAATTTGATAAGCCACTAGCCAGTTTGATCAAAAAGAAAAAGGAAAGGACCCACATAAATAAAATAAGGAATGAAAGAGGAGAGATCACAACCAACACAGCAGAAATAAAAACAATAATAAGAGAATGTTTTGGGCAATTATACACCAATAAAATGGGCAATCTAGAAGAAATGGACAAATTTTTACAAGCATATACACTACCAAAACTGAAACAGGAAGAAATAGAAAATTTGAACATACCTGTAACCAGTAAGGAAATCAAATTAGTAATCAAAAATCTGCCAAAAAACAAGAGTCCAGGGCCAGATGGCTTTCCAGGGGAATTCTACCAAACATTTAAGGTAGGGTTAACACCTATTTTCTTGAAGCTTTTCCAAAAAATAGAAATGGAAAGAAAACTTCCAAACTCTTTCTATGAAGCAAGCATTACCTTGATTCCAAAACCAGACAGAGACCCCACTAAAAAGGAGACCTATAGACCAATTTCCCTGGTGAACATGGATGCAAAAATCCTCAGCAAGGTATTAGCCAACCGGATCCAGCAATACATTAAAAAAATTATTCGCCATGACCAAGTGGGATTTATACATGGGATGCAGGGCTCGTTCAATATCTGCAAGACAATTAACATGATACATCACGTTATTCTTCAATAAAAGAATATCACGTTTATTCTTCAATAAAAGAAAGGACAAGAATAATATGATCCTCTCAATAGATGCAGAGAAAGCATTTGACAAAAGACAGCATCCTTTCTTGATAAAAACCCTCAAGAAAGTAGGGATAGAAGGAGCATACCTCGAGATCATAAAAGCCATATATGAATGACCCAACACTAATATCATCCTCAATGGGGAAAAACTGAGAGCTTTCCCCCTAAGGTCAGGAACAAGACAGGGATGTCCACTCTCACCACTGTTATTCAACATAGTATTGGAAGTCTTAGCCTCTGCAGTCGGACAACAGAAAGAAATAAAAGGCATCCGAATCGGCCAGGAGGAGGTCAAACTTTCACTCTTCGCAGATGACATGATACTTTATATAGAAAACCCAAAAGATTCCACCAAAAGACTGCTAGAACTGATCCATGAATTCAGCAAAGTCGCAGGATATAAAATCAACAGAAATCGGTTGCATTCCTACACAACAATAATGAAGCAACAGAAAGAGAAATCAACAAATCGATCTCATTTAAAATGGCAGCAAAAGGAGGTTTGTCCTTTTTCTCTCGCCACGGTTTGTTGGAGCCTCCATTTTTCTCGCCCTTTCTGGGCTATCTCATTCTTTCCAGGCTAATTGGCAGCTACTTGAGCCCATTACTTTCCACTGGAATCCAAAGGTCTAGAAGGACTGAGACTTGGCTTTCAGGTCTGAGACTTGGCTTTCGATGGATTCGCCAATGAAGCTTTACCCATCCTGTGGCCCAGAACCTTCTCAGATGGCCAGTGAAGAAAATTCCCAGGGAGGCTCAGCTGCCTCTCAAACCATCTCTGAAATATTAATAAAGAACCTTAGTCAATTGACTCTCGACCCTAGTATCAAACTTCCTTCCCCTCTACCAGAACATCCACCCCAACAGCAGGACAGAGGGACGAAACCACAGTAACTTGTGGACCAAATACTCAGCAACAGGAGGAGGGGTGGAGTAAGGACTTTGTTAACTGCTCGGAAAGAAAGGATGGAAAGGCTGATGTGGTTTATTAAAAATCATCGCTACTTCAACCAGCGTTCCACAGATGAATCCAGAGTAGAAAGATTTAGATGTAGATGTCATTATTGCCTGTATCATAGACCTCCCGAGGATACCAGCATGGAGAATAATTATGACATGGAGTCTATGTAAACATAAACCTTATTATATGGTGTTTTTCTTGCTAGTAATTTTAGAATCAGTATGCAGCACCTTGGGAAAGCTGCTCTATTATAGACAAAGTATAATATTTTGATAATCTATGATATTAGCTCTGTCTTGTCTTTTCTACCTTGATAACAATAATTTGTGAGGAATCCAGTGTTTTGCATTTGAGTGACCTCAATATACTTTAGTTCCACTTTTTGATATGACCCAAGGAAGTACTAGTGGGTTTTGAATGTAGCCTGGGTGTTTGAGAAACCTGAAGTCATGAAGATCGGGTAACCTAACATGGGGTTCCTGGGTGGCTCAGTTGGGTTAAGCACCTGACTAGAGCTCTGTAGAGTAGGGTTCTGTGCTGGCAGCTGGGAGGCTGGAGCCTGCTTCAGATTCTGTGTGTGTGTGTGTGTGTGTGTGTGTGTGTGTGTTTCTCTCCGCCCTTCCCCCACTCATGCTCTCGAATAAAAACATTTAAAAAAAAACCCTAAAATCAAATTGGAAGCCACGTAAATTGTGCAGGGAGGAATACATAGAGAATATTGGGTGGTTTGGCTGGAGAGCATAATTATAATTATGGCAGCGTGCATAGGCTAGGTTTTCTGGTTTTCAAAAATTAGAGTTGTAATAAAAGTTTTTTTTGTGGTAGTTCAATTTTCAGTAGCAAATGTGTATGTAGAGGATCTTATTAAAATTGAGGTTTATTTGAATACGTTTCAAAAAATAAAATAAAATGAAATAAAATGGCAGCAAAAACCATAAAATACCTAGGAATAAATATAACCAAAGAGGTGAAGAATCTATACACTGAAAACTATAGAAAGCTTATGAAAGAAATTGAAGAAGACACACAAAAAAAAAATGGAAAAAGATTCCATGCTCCTGGATAGGAAGAACAAATATTGTTAAAATGTCGATACTACTCAAAACAATCTACATATTCAATGCAATCTACATATTCAATGCAATCCCGATCAAAATAACACAGGCATTCTTCACACAGCTAGAACAAATAATATTAAAATTTGTATGGAACCAGAAAAGACCCTGAATAGCCAAAGCAATGTTGAAAAAGAAAACCAAAGCAGGAGGCATCACATTCCCAGACTTCAAGCTGTACTACAAAGTTGTAATCATCAAGACATCATGGTACTGGCACAATAACAGACACTCAGATCAGTGGAACAGAATGGAGAACCCAGAAATGGACCCACAAAAGTATGGCCAACTAATCTCTGACAAAGCAGGAAAGAATATCCAATGGAATGAAGACAATCTCTTCAGGAAGTGGTGCTAAAAAAATTGGACAGCAACATGGAAAAGAATGAACCTGGACCACTTTCTTTGTATGTATGTATGTATGTATGTATGTATGTATGTATGTATGTATTTATATAAAACTTATTGTCAAATTGGTTTCCATACAATACCCAGTACTCATCCCAACAGGTACCCTCCTCAATGCCCATCACCCACCCTCCCCACCCTCCCACCCCCATCAATCCTCAGTTTGTTTTCAGTATTTAAGAGTCTCTTATGGTTTGACTCTCTCCCTCTCTAACTCTTTTTTTTTCATTCCCCTCCCCCATGTTAAGTTTCTTCTGTTAAATTTCTCAGGATCCACATAAGAGTGAAAACATATGGTATCTTTCTCTGCCTGACTTATTTCATTTAGCATAACACTCTCCAGTTCCATCCATGTTGCTACAAAAGGCCATATTTCATTCTTTCTCATTACCAAGTAGTATGCCATTGTGTATATAAACCACAATTTCTTTATCCATTCATCAGTTGATGGACATTTAGGCTATTTCCATAATTTGGCTATTGTTGAAAGTGCTGCTATAAACGTTGGGGTGCAAGTGCTCTTAGGCATCAGTACTCCTGTATCACTTGGGTACATTCCTAAAAGTGCTATTTCTGGGTCATAGGGTAGATCTATTTTTAATTTTTTGAGAAACCTCCACACTGTTTTCCAGAGCGGCTGCACCAGTTTGCATTCCCACCAACAGTGCAAGAGGGTTCCCATTTCTCCACATCCTTGCCAACATCTATAGTCTCCTGATTTGTTCATTTTAGCCACTCTGACTGGCATGAGGTGGTATCTCAGTGTGGTTTAGATTTGTATTTCCTTGATGAGGAGTGACGTTGAGACCCCGAATAGCCAAAGTAATAATTAGGAAGAAGACCAAAGCAGGAGGCATCACAATCCCAGACTTTAGCCTCTACTACAAAGCTGTAATCATTGGACAGCATGGTATTGGCACAAAAACAGACACATAGACCAATGGAATAGAATAGAGACCAATGGAATAGAATAGTACTCCAGAATTGGACCCACGAAAGTATGGCCAACTAATCTTTGACAAAGCAGGAAAGAATATCCAATGGAAAAAAGACAGTCTCTTTAACAAATGGTGCTGGGAGAACTGAACAACAACATACAGAAGAATGAAACTAGACCACTTCCTCACACCATTCACAAAAATAAACTCAAAATGGATAAAGGACCTAAATATGAGACAGGAAACCATCAAAACCCTAGAGGAGAAAGCAGGAAAAAAACCTCTCTGACCTCAGCCACAGCAATTTATTACTTGACACATCTCCAAAGGCAAGGGAATTAAAAGCAAAAATGAATTATGGGAATGTCATCAGATAAAAAGCTTTTGCACTGCAAAGGAAACAATCAACAAAACTAAAAGGCAACCAACAGAATGGGAAAAATATTTGCAAATGATATATGAGACAAAGGGCTAGTATCCAAAATCTATAAAGAACTCACCAAACTCCACACCTGACAAACAAATAATCCAGTGGAGAAATGGGTAGAAAACATGAATAGACACTTCTCTATAGAAGATATCCAGATGGCCAACAGGCACATGAAAAGATGGGCCACTTTCTTAGACCATACACAAAAATAAACTCAAAATGGATGAGAGACCTAAATGTAACACAGGAAGCCAACAAAATCCTCGAGGAAAAACCTCTTTGAGCTTGGCTGCAGTGACTTCTTACTCAACACATCTCCAGAGGCAAGGGAAACAAAAGCAAAAATGAACTATTGGGACCTCATCAAAATAAAGCTTCTGCATGGTGAAGGAAACAATCAGCAAAACTAAAAGGCAACCAACGGAATGGGAGAAGATATTTGCAAATGATATATCAGAGAAAGGGTTAGTATCCAAAATCTATAAAGAACTTACCAAACTCAACACTCAAAAAACAAATAATCCAGTGAAGAAATGGGCAAAAGACATGAATAGACACTTCTCCAAAGAAGACATCCAGAGAGCCAACTGACACATAAAAAATGCTCAACATCAGTCATCGTCAGGGAAATACAAATCAAAACCACAGTGAGATACCACCTTACACTGTCAGAATGGCTAACATTAACAACTCAGGCAACAACAGATGTTCGCGAAGATGTGGAGAAAGAGGATCTCCTTTGCAGTGTTGGTGGCAATGCAAGCTGGTGCAGCCACTCTGGAAAACAGTATGGAGGTTCCTCAAAAAATTAAAAATAGAACTACCCTACGACCCAGCAATGGCACTACTAGGTATTTATCCAAGGGATACAGGTATGCTGTTTCAGAGGGGCATATGCACCGCCATGTTTATAGCAGTGCTATCGACAATAGCCAAAGTATGGAAAGAGCCCAAATGTCCATCAATGGATGAATGGATAAAGAAGATGTGGTATACATATACAATGGAGTACTACTTGGTAATCAAAAAGAATGCAATCTTGCCATTTGCAACTACATGGATGGAACTGGAGGGTATTATGCTAAGTGAAATTAGTCAGAGAAAGACAAAATCATATGACTTCACTCATATGAGGAATTTAAGAGAAAAAACAGATGAATATAAGGGAAAGGAAACAAAAGTAATATAAAAACCGGGAGGGGGACAAAACAGAAGAGACTCGTAAATATGGAGAACAGACTGAGGGTTGTGGGAGGGGGAATGGGCTAAATGGGTAAGGGGCACTAAGGAATCTACTCCTGAAATTATTGTTACACTATATGCTAACTAATTTGGAGGTAAATTTAAAAAAAAAAAAGATTAAAAAAATGAAGCCTTCAAACTCACAAACCGTGAGGTCATGACCTGAGCAGAAACGAAGAGTCAGTTTAACTGACTGATCTACCAGGTATCCTGTCAAATACATTTCTATGCTAAGATACACCCACAACATATAAACCCCCAAAAGATTTTTAATATGATATTTATTTCTACCAATTATGTCAACTGTCATAATTATTTAACCAATCACTCCCTATCTAGCAAAACCATAATCTTTGGCCTTAATTTACATGTGTAATTCTAGGTATCTAATTATTGATTTGTAATACATTCTGAAGTATTTAAAAGTTTTGGTTGGGGTGGGCATAAATGATTGTCCCTTTTAAGCTGTTTGGTCATTTTAAATCAAGAAGTAGCATTATATGCCACAGTAATCAAGAGCCTAATGCAAATCCCATGTCTGAAATTAGCTATATGATTTCAATCAAATTACCTGAAGCTCAGAGCCTGTTTTCTCATCTATAAACTATCCTTTCAAGAGGATCGTTTTCAGTATTAAATGAGGTAATGTATGTGGAAAGAATCTCATAATAATAGTATGTATGAGCCCAGAGCAATTACTGTAACTTAACTACCAATTGATTTTTCCTCTACTGTTTAATTACAGAGGCAGAAATGTAAATTTCATGCTGCTCCAAACAAAAAAAAATTATATAATTTATATCGATATATTTAGCTCCTGGCATTGTGAAAATTAATAAAACAAAACTTAACTAAAATGGAGTTGAGAAATTTGGCAGGGGGAGCTCTCACACCCTAGCACTCCTCATCAACTGCAAATTCAACAAAAAACAAATCTTGCCTGTGGATACTATTTTACCATAGCAGGAGGGGAAAAGGCTCACCTTCCCCACCCCAACTAGAAAACAGCCCAGCCAGTGGGAGACGGTCACAACTCAGCCAGTGAGAAGCCACTGTACTTTCAACTCCCAGTTTACTCCAGTGGATTTTTTGTTTATAACAGTCTTCCCAACTTGAGCTTCCCTCTATGAAAGAGTGTCCCGGAGGCACCTGGATGGATCAGTTAATTGAACATCTCACTTCAGCTCAGGTCATGATCTTGTGGTTTCATGAGTTCGAGCCCAGTAGGGCTCTGCACTGGCAGCATGGAGCCTGCTTGGGATTCTCTCCCTCTCTCTTTCTCTCTGCCCCTCTCCCACTTGCTCTGTCTCTGTCTCTCTCAAAATAAATAAACAAACCTTTATATATATAAGTATATACTTACATATGTATAAGTATATGTATTCTAAAACCATAATAATAGACTGGCTTGATGAACTCACTCAGCCATATTTCAGATCTCTCATCTGTAAGTGAAAAAAAACCATGTAGTCCAACAAATATGATGTATTTTGCTTCTTAAAAAATAATCTCACAAAACAGATGAACATAGGAGAATGGAAGCAAGGTTATATAAAAACAAGGAGGGGGACAAAATATAAGAGACTCTTAAATGCCCCTTAAATATAAGGGGCATTAAGAAAGACACATGTAGGGATGAGCACTGGGTGTTATATGTAGGGGATGAGTCAATGGATTCTACTCCTGAAATCATTATTGCACTATTGCTAACTAACTTGGATGTAAATGAAAATAAAAACCTCCCAACAAAAAATAAATTAAAAAAAAAAAAAGATGTTTTCAGGGAGGAACCAAGATGGCAGAACAGCATGGAAATTTTTGCATCTCACATCCATGAAATACAGCCAGATAAACACTAAACCATCCTGCACACCCAGAAAACCGATTTGAGGATTAACACAACAATCTGCACAACATGAACCACAGAACTCAGCAAGTACATGGTGTGGAGAGATGAACTGGGCAGAGAGAAGCCACAGAGGGCAGGGAGCTGTTTTTGCTTGTGGAGAGAGGATGGCGGGGGGATAGTACAGGAAAAGCATCCCCCCAAAAGCAGCTGGAGAGAAAGTGGAAAAAGTAGAAACAGCCACAGGGACTGAACTAAAAAGGGAGAAAGGAGAAAGGAGAGGGTTTAAATTCCAATAAGACTCAGTAAACAGGGGGAGTGCAGATTCTGAAATTCCACAGCTCAATACCTGAAGGTGCTCTGGTGGGAAGGGTGAATCTCCAGGAGCAGAGTGGGATATGGGAGGTCGTCAGGCCACATGGGGAGAAGCGGTTCCACTGCTGGAAGAACATTTGGTAGAGGCTTTGTGGCCACCCAGTCCCAGGAGACCCCAGAGAACAACCACATTCACTTGTGCTGGAACAAGGTCCTTAAGGGTGAAGCCTGGTGCCAGATGTGTGTTGTGATTTGCCATAATCCCTGAAATGATGCTGCTACATGATCATGTGAACTTTTTCTGGGGTGGGCTGGCACCCAGTCACAGTCTCTAGGCATCGGCAGCAGCACGGTCCAGCAAAAGTTCCTAGGTGCAGCAGGCACTCAGCCATTGCTAGGTGAGACCCTCCCTCAGAGGATCTGAGCAGGTCAAAGCCACAGTCCCTCAGAAGTGAGGGGTCATGAAACACAGCTGCATCTGAGATAAAACACAGGAGGGAGGTGCCCCTGGCAACCTGATGGCTTGGTCATGGACAGTGTAAAAGCAGGAGTGGACAGAAGCCAGAGACAAAACATGTGTGCCCAATTGCTAATTGGGGAGAACAGAGTTCCGATACTAGAGACTGGGTACCTGGGTGCTGCCATTTTCACCCTCCCACACATGTGCATCCACACGTACAAGTGCCACAACAATCCACCCCAGCAAGCTAAGCAGCGCCATCTAGTGGAGAACAGAGCTGTTACACTAAACACTGACCAGCTGGGCCAACCTCACTCTTCAGGACCACTACAAATCTCTCTGCCTGCTTAGTTTATGGACTATAAGGTGCTTCATAGTATGACTTCTAAGGGAAAACAATGTAATTTCAATTGTATTTCAGTCTGTTCGCTGGTCCATCTATTCAATTTTCTTTCTTTTTTTTTTCTTTCTCATTTCATTCCTTTTTCTTTAATACAGAAAGAGAAAAATGTATTTTTATTTTCAATATTTATCAAAAATATTTTCTTTATTTTCTTCTACTATATTTTTTAATTTTTGTAATATTTTCAAATTCTATTTTACTTCCATCATTCATTTTATTCTATTGCATTGTATTCATTATCTCAAATTTTCAAACGTTTTCCTTTTTTTCTGGCTTTCCTTTTTTTTATTTTTGTATTTTTCTCCCTTGTTTCTCTAATCTATCAAGCTCCTTTCAATAATGAGACCAAAAAACAACTAAGATCTAGCATAATTTATTTCATGTGTGCATGTGTGTGTGTGTGTGTGTGTGTGTGTGTGTCTGTTCTTTTTAATTATTTAATTTTAATTTTTTTTCCTTATTAATTCCTTTTCTTCCTTCAAAATGATGAAACAAAGGAATTCACCCCAAAATAAACAGCAGGAAAAGATGACTGCCAGGGACTTAACAGAGATACAAGCAAGATGTCTGAACCAGAATTTAGAATCACAATAATAAGAATACTAGCTGAGGTCAAAAATAGATTAGAATCCCTTTCTGTGGAGATAAAAGGAGCAAAAATAGTCAGGATGAAATTAAAAATGCTATAACTGAGCTGCAATCTTGAATGGCTGCCGTGGAGGCAAGGATGGGTGAGGCAGAGCAGTTAATCACTGATATAGAGTACAAACTTACGGAGAATAATGAAGCAGAAAGAACGAGGGAGACTAAGGCAAAAGAGCATGAAATAAAAATTAGAGAACTCAGTGACTCATTAAAAAGGAGTAACATCAGAATCATAGGGGTCCCAGAACAGGAAGAAAGAGAAATAGGGGTAGAAGTGTTATATAAGCATAGCATAGTGGAAAACTTTCTTAACCTGGGGAAAGACACAGATATCAAAATCCAGAAAGCACGGAGGATCCTCATTAGATCCAACAAAAACTGACCATCAACAAGGCATATCATAGTCAAATCCACAAAATACTCAGGCAAGGAAAGAATAATGAAAGCAGCAAGGGAAAAACAGTCCTTAACCTACAAGGAAAGACAGATCAGGTTCACAGCAGACCTATCCACAGAAATGTGGCAGGCCAGAAAGGAGTGGCAGGATATATTCAATGTGCTGAATCAGAAAAATATGCAGCCAAGAATTCTTTATCCAGAAAGGTTGTCATTCAAAACAGAAGGAGAGATTAAAAGTTTCCCACCAAACAAAAATTAACAGAGTTCATGACCACCTAACAAGCCCTGAAAGAAATTTTAAGGGGGACTCTCTCAAGGGAGAAAAGATAAGCAAACAAACAAACAAACCCCAAAAAGCAACAAAGACTAAAAGGACCAGAGACCAGGAACTCCAACTCTACAGACAACATAATGGCAATAAACTCAAAGTTTTCAATACTCACTCTAAACATCAATGGTATAAACGCTCCAATCAAAAGACATAGGGTAACAGAATAGATAAGAAAACAAGATCCATCTATATGCTGTTTACAAGAGACTCACTTTGGACCTCAAGACACCTTCAGTTTGAAAATAAGGGGATGGAGAACCATCTGTCATGGTAATGGTTGCCAAAAGAAAGCCAGAGTAGCCACACTTATATCAGACTATCTAGATTTTAAAATAAAGATGGTAACAAGAGATGAAGAAGGGTATTGTATCATAATTAAGGGGTCTATCCACCAAGAAGACCTAACAATTGTAAACATCTATGTTCCAAACGTGAAGGAAAACAAATATATAAATCAACTAATCACAAACATAAACTTATTGATTATAATTCCATAAGACTAGGGGACTTCAACACCCCACTTATAACAATGGAGACATCATATTATCAGAAACTTAACAAGGAAACAATGGCTTTGAATGACACGCTGGACTGACTTAACAGATATGTTCAGAACATTTCATCCTAAAGCAGAATACACATTCTTCTCGAGTACACATGGAACATTCTCCAGAATAGATCACACACTGGGACACAAATCAGTCCTCAACAAGTACAGAAAGATCGAGATCATACAGTACATATTTTCAGACCACAACACTATGAAACTCAAAATCAACCACAAGAAAAAATTTGGAAAGGTAACAAATACATGGAGACTAAAGAACATCCTACTAAAGAATGAATGGGCTAATCAAGAAATTAAAGAGGAAATTTAAAAGTACATGGAAGCCAATGAGAATGATCACACCAGAGCCAAAAACCTCTGGGATGTAGCAAAGGTGGTCATGAGAGGAAAGTATATAGCAATCCAAGCCTTCCTAAAGAAGGAAGAAAGATCCCAGATACACAACCTAACCTTACACCTTAAGGAGCTGGAAAAAGAACAACAAATAAAACCCAAAATCAGCAGAAGACAGGAATTAATAAAGACTAGAGCAGAAATTAATGCTATCAAAACCAAAACAAAAAACAAAAAGAGAGAGAGAGAGAGAGAGAGAGAGAGAGAGAGAGCAGAACAGATCAATGAAACCAGAAGGTGGTTCTTTGAAAGAATTAACAAATTTGATAAGCCACTAGCCAGTTTGATCAAAAAGAAAAAGGAAAGGACCCACATAAATAAAATAAGGAATGAAAGAGGAGAGATCACAACCAACACAGCAGAAATAAAAACAATAATAAGAGAATGTTTTGGGCAATTATACACCAATAAAATGGGCAATCTAGAAGAAATGGACAAATTTTTACAAGCATATACACTACCAAAACTGAAACAGGAAGAAATAGAAAATTTGAACATACCTGTAACCAGTAAGGAAATCAAATTAGTAATCAAAAATCTGCCAAAAAACAAGAGTCCAGGGCCAGATGGCTTTCCAGGGGAATTCTACCAAACATTTAAGGTAGGGTTAACACCTATTTTCTTGAAGCTTTTCCAAAAAATAGAAATGGAAAGAAAACTTCCAAACTCTTTCTATGAAGCAAGCATTACCTTGATTCCAAAACCAGACAGAGACCCCACTAAAAAGGAGACCTATAGACCAATTTCCCTGGTGAACATGGATGCAAAAATCCTCAGCAAGGTATTAGCCAACCGGATCCAGCAATACATTAAAAAAATTATTCGCCATGACCAAGTGGGATTTATACATGGGATGCAGGGCTCGTTCAATATCTGCAAGACAATTAACATGATACATCACGTTATTCTTCAATAAAAGAATATCACGTTTATTCTTCAATAAAAGAAAGGACAAGAATAATATGATCCTCTCAATAGATGCAGAGAAAGTATTTGACAAAAGACAGCATCCTTTCTTGATAAAAACCCTCAAGAGAGTAGGGATAGAAAGAGCATATACCTTGAGATCATAAAAGCCATATATGAACGACCCAACACTAATATCATCCTCAATGGGGAAAAACTGAGAGCTTTCCCCCTAAGGTCAGGAACAAAACAGGGACGTCCACTCTCACCACTGTTATTCAACATAGTATTGGAAGTCTTAGCCTCTGCAATCGGACAACACAAAGAAACAAAAGGCATCCGAATCGGCCAGGAGGAGGTCAAACTTTCACTCTTCGCAGATGACATGATACTCTATATGGAAAACCCAAAAGATTCCACCAAAAGACTGCTAGAACTGATCTATGAATTCAGCAAAGTCGCAGGATATAAAATCAACAGAAATCGGTTGCATTCCTATACAACAATAATGAAGCAACAGAAAGAGAAATCAACGAATCGATCCCATTTAAAATGGCAGCAAAAACCATAAAATACCTAGGAATAGATATAACCAAAGAGGTGAACAATTTATACACTGAAAACTATAGTAAGCTTATGAAAGAAATTGAAGAAGACACACAAAAAAAAAATGGAAAAAGATTCCATGCTCCTGGATTGGAGGAATAAACATTGTCAAAATGTCAATACTACCCAAAGCTATCTATATATTCAATGCAATCCCTATCAAAATAACACCAGTATTCTTCACTGAAATAGAACAAACAATCCTAAAATTTGTATGGAACCAGAAAGGACCCCAAATAGCCAAAGCAATCTTGAAAGAAAACTGAAGCTGGAGGCATCAGACTCCTGGACTTCAAGCTGTATTATAAAGCTGTAATCATCAAGATAGTATGATACTAGCGCAAAACGGAACCTCAGATCAATGCAACAGAATGGAGAACCCAGAAATGGACCCACAAATGTATGGTCAACTAATCTTTGACAAAGCAGGAAAGAATATCCAATAGAATTAAAGACAATCTCTTCAGCAAATGGTGCTGGGAACCCTGGACAGCAACATGAAGAAAAATGAACCTGGACCACATTCTTACACTATACATGAAAATAAACTCACAATGGATGAAACACCTAAATGTAAGACAGGAAGCCATCAAAATCCTCGAGGAAAAACCTCTTTGAGCTTGGCTGCAGTGACTTCTTACTCAACACATTTCCAGAGGCAAGGGAAACAAAAGCAAAAATGAACTATTGGGACCTCATCAAAATAAAAAAGCTTCTGCACGGCGAAGGAAACAATCAGCAAAACTAAAAGGCAACCAACGGAATGGGAGAAGATATTTGCAAATGATATATCAGAGAAAGGGTTAGTATCCAAAATCTATAAAGAACTTACCAAACTCAACACTCAAAAAACAAATAATCCAGTGAAGAAATGGGCAAAAGACATGAATAGACACTTCTCCAAAGAAGACATCCAGAGAGCCAACTGACATAAAAAATGCTCAACATCAGTCATCGTCAGGGAAATACAAATCAAAACCACAATGAGATACCACCTTACACTGTCAGAATGGCTAACATTAACAACTCAGGCAACAACAGATGTTCGCAAAGATGTGGAGAAAGAGGATCTCCTTTGCAGTGTTGGTGGCAATGCAAGCTGGTGCAGCCACTCTGGAAAACAGTATGGAGGTTCCTCAAAAAATTAAAAATAGAACTACCCTACGACCCAGCAATGGCACTACTAGGTATTTATCCAAGGGATACAGGTATGCTGTTTCAGAGGGGCATATGCACCGCCATGTTTATAGCAGTGCTATCGACAATAGCCAAAGTATGGAAAGAGCCCAAATGTCCATCAATGGATGAATGGATAAAGAAGATGTGGTATATATATTGGAGTATTACTCCACAATCAAAAAGAATGAAATCTTGCCATTTGCAGTACGTGGATGGAACTAGAGTGTATTATGCTAAGTGAAATTAGTCAGTCAGAAAAGACAAATATCATATGACTAGACTCATATGAGGAATTTAAGATAAAAAACAGGTGAACATAAGGGAAGGGAAGCAAAAATAATATAAAAACAGGGAGGCGGAAAAAACATAAAAGACTCTTAAATATAGAGAACAAATAGAGGTTTACTAGAGGGGTTGTGGGAGGTGGGATGGTCTAAATGGGTAAGGATATTGACGAATCTATTCCTGCAATCACTGTTGCACCATATGCTACCCAACTTGGATGTAAATTAAACAATATTTTTTTAATTTATAAAAATATGCTTTCGAAAGTAAATTTCCCCTTAAGACCAGTCTTCAGAGACAACTGTTTTAAAGAGCTTGTTACTGACAGCACAGAACCTGTTTGGGATTCTCTCCTTCTCCCTCTCTTCCCCTCCCCTTGCTCACACATGCTCCCCCCCCCCAAAATGAATAAATAAACATTAAAAAATAATAATTAGGGGCGCCTGGGTGGCGCAGTCGGTTAAGCGTCCGACTTCAGCCAGGTCACGATCTCGCGGTCCGGGAGTTCGAGCCCCGCGTCGGGCTCTGTGCTGACAGCTCAGAGCCTGGAGCCTGTTTCAGATTCTGTGTCTCCCTCTCTCTCTGCCCCTCCCCTGTTCATGCTCTGTCTCTCTGTGTCTCAAAAATAAATAAACGTTAAAAAAATTAAAAAAAAAATAATAATTAGCTTTAGGTTTGTTACTTACTCTCCCTAACAGGAAAGGTGAAGATGCTTAGAGATCTCACCCTAGTGCATATTGGATTCTACTGGGAAGATTCTAAAAATCAGCAATGCCTTATGCCAACTCCCAGAGATTTTCAACTGATTGGTTGGGCCCCCCCTTTTTTTTAAGTTACCCAGATGTTTCTCCTGTGCAGCCCAAGGGAGAATCTTTAGCTTAGAGAAAAGGGTTTGGTGACAGTAAGAAAGCTTCACTTAGAACTGGTATCCATAGTGTTTTCTCCAGCCCCATTATAAGAAAAACAAAATTACACAACTGACATTAATTGGGGATTTTCCTGAAAATTCCCCCATAATAAATGTTTATCACATACACCCACAGTGTTTAAAGTGTCTATTCCCCCATACCCATAGGTATTATTAGTAATTTTCTCTTGTTTTCTTTTGTTAAAGTGGAGACAACCACTTTAACATTATTTCAATCTGTATCTTTTAAATCACCACTGTGACTAAACATCTTTTTATTTGTTCATTGTACATTGTGTCTTCTGTGAATTTCTTGCCTTTTCATATTTGTTGCCCATTTTTTTATTAAGCTGGTCATCTTTATTTATTTACAGAAACTATTTATATAGATATTATCCATTTTTCTTTTGTATACTCTCTCTATATTTTGTTCAGTTTTTCACTTCTCTTTCAACTTTTGTATAGTATTATTCCCTTTCTTTGAGTTGTCAAACCTGTGCTTCCTTTTCTTATTTCCTATCCTGCTAGAGTAGCTTCTCCTAATCCAATATTACTTTATAAAGACTTTATATTTCCTAATGTGTTTATGTTTTCATATATAAATCTCCAATCTTTCTGAATTTAATTTAACATGATGCGAGATAGGTAGCTAATTATTTGCCATTAATTTGCACAACACAAATTATTAAATTATCACAGCACATTTTCGTGTTTGTAATCTGATCATCTAAAATTACGCATGTTGATTTTTAGGATCTTACCTGGTTAAATATGGATTATTCTAGCTATTTTGCAATGACATTCAGGAAAAAATTAATAAGAAATGAATTAAAAGTTTTTTCCCTCAGTCTGAAATGCATTCATTATATCAGGAACTTTTGACACAAATACATTTTAGAGGTATTGTAAGTCCTTCAAGTTTGGATTTTAGAATTGAAAAATCAGAAACATCACATTCTGCAGCCATCACTTCTTTACAGTGCTGATGTGATCACTTTCTTGTGATCCAATTATGCTAATAAACTCCAAAAACAGAGTTTAACATATATTAACTGTTAATTAAAGAGCAAAAATTTGCAGAAAATAAGTACACACAATAATTATTTCACTCCTTTAATTCTTTAGGTGAAGATTGATGCTGCAAATCATCTGCTTGTGATAAAGCAACATGATCTTAGCAAGTAACTTAAATTTTCTAGGTCTCAATTTCCTTATTTTTAAAATAAAGATAATAATACAGATTCCAAAGTGCTGTTACAAGCACATAGTAAAATAATGCCTGAAAAGTGCTCAGCAAAATGCTGTACATAAACCCAATATCCATCAAATAACAGTGTTTTCATTCCATTACTGTCGTTATCACCAACTATGTATATTATGAAACACGTGCTATCTTTTGACAGTTCTTTGCATTGTTTTCATAGGTAAACTCACCCTAGCCAAGTTTTGTCCCCAATACTTCATTGTTATTGTTTATGTCAAAGTCACAAATGACTTCCATGAAACCAAATTCCACGCATACCTTTCTGACCTTGTATTTTCCTGTACTTCTTCCTCTCTCCATACTTAAAGCACTATCTCCTCTATGATCCTTTCTTCTCTATTGAACCTCTATGTGTTGAGGTGCTTCAAGCCTCAGCTTCAAGTCATCTTGTCAATATTCCCACAAAGTAACATTTCTAGCTAATTTCATGCAATTCATGGCTTTAAATACCAACTAAATAGCAATGGGTCCCAAATCCCTATCTTTATCCCTACACATTAACTTTCTTCTACCTCATGTCTCTGCACACATGTCAAACAAATATGTCAGACTTAACAAGGAAAAATCAGAACTCCTGGCCTAGCTTCCTAATCCTACCTCAAGTATATCCTGTCAAAATCTTCTCTGTTTCATACCCTAGAACTACAACTTTTTAAAATATACATATAAACTGGATCTTGTTTCATCTTTCCTTAATGTCTTCCAATAGACTCCCATTATACTTTGTTTTAAAAAATCCAAATCCATTTCCCTGGTTTACAATGGACACTCCATGGCCTTTTCCTCTCTCTTTGACATTACAGTAGTCCCTCCTTATCCATGGGGAATATGTTCCTGAAACTACAGATAGTACTGAACCCTATATATATTGTTTTTTCCTTTATATACATGCCTATGATAAAGTTTAATTTATAAATTAGGCACAGTAAGAGATTAACAGCAATAACTAATAATAAAATAAGGCAATTATAACAATATACCATAATAAAAATTATGTGAATGTGGTCTCTCTCAACATATCTTACTGTACTGTACTCACCCTTCATGTGACAATGTGAAATGATGAACTGCCTAGGTAAGGAGAGGAAGTGAGATCAATGACGTAGGCATTGTGATGTAATGTTAGGCTACTTTTGACTTCTGGAGATATGTCAAAAGGAGGATCATCTGCTTCTAGGCTGCAGCTGACCATAGGTAACTGAAACCACAGAAAGTGACACTGTGAATAAGGGGACACTACTATATTTAATAATCCCCACTTCTGGTTCTCTACAATGCAGCAACATTAGCCTTCTTTGTATGTTCAAATACAACACAGTCCTAAACTTTCCCAGATTGTCACCTACATAGAGAGGCTGCTTCTACAGTAGCCACACAATCTCTTTATCATAAGTCTCTTCATAGTCATTGGAATTATAAATTGTTTGTTTAATTGCTTGTTTATATCCTCCTACTAATGTAAGCTTGATCAAGGTAGGGATTTTCAAACTTTCGTTCATATCTCAAAGAACAGAGCCTAGTATTCAAAAGAATATGCTAAATGCATAAACAAACATATCCCTCTCTACAGCAGAAAAATAAAACTTGAGCTAGAGCAAAATATTTCACGGGGCGGGGGGGGATATGTAATCACTTTCCTTGAAACTTTGGACACATTTCAAAATAAAATTTTCAATTAATTAATGTTTATTAAATTGTTAAATACTACCTGGAAACCAACAAAACATTAGAATGATCTCTAACATCAACCAGTTCTCAATTAAGTGAAGAGACAACGGCACACATGAAAAGTTACATGTCAGGCAGCAAATATTAAATGCTACATGATACAAATATGAATAAAGAGAAATAGTGTAAGATTCAAATACATTTACTTCACAGGATAATTACCAGGAATAGTGATTTTGTTTTCTTCACCAATTAAAGTGTAGCCAGTGAAAATTTTTTGAGGATTTTGATGCCCAACTGAATATATAATCTGGTAACAAAATTTTGAGAAACTCTAAAGAATTCCTTCAGATAATTCAAGAAAAATAAAACAAAAAATGTAAATGTTGCTCACTAAGAAAAAATAATTAAACTAAAGTCATTTTCTGAAGGACTAGTGTTTGGAACAGAAAGAAAAAAAGCCTGTGCTGTTTTGGACAGAAATTAGCACATTTGATTGTTCTGCCAAGTATATATATTTTGGGAATTATTTGAAAGCTAAGTGTATGTTTTATAGTTATAATTTTAAAATAAAATTTCATTCCATATTTCTAACTGGAGAGATTTCTGCCACATGTGTGTTTCCAAGAAAATTAAATTCTTTCCTCTAGAATAGCTCTCTCTACATTCATGACTTTTGTGGTGAATCTAAATAATGCAACTCAAATATAGTGATTTTTAAAAAAATCATAGTGTAGGTAAGTTTGCCAGATTAATTTCTTCCTTGTTAGGAAGGTCTGAGATAGTATAGGGTCATCAAATACCTGGTAAAAGGATGTTATTACTGGAGAAAAGGTCACAGAAAATGAAAGTGTAAAAATAAATGTTACCTACTTTATTTTTTTGCAAATAGCCAGCCTGGATATCCACCAACAGCAAAGTTCTTTAATTATTCTAAGAAGGCAGGGAGGGTCAATGTAAGTAGAGCCTATCAGCAAAAGACAAGAGTCCTCAATTCTCCCTGAAAACAACTCAGCATGATGTAGTCTTGAAGTCATCCTGTATGGCCATATCACCATGGTAACCTCCAGCTCAGGCTAGATGATGTCTGCAGAGCAGTAAGAACATTTCTTTAAAGAGAAGAATGCATGTAGGTCACACACACACAAAAATACAATGCAAGGGAATAAGAGATTCATTTATGGGGAAGTGCAAGCTGCATGTTGTAGCATGCAATATATGGACAACAAAACCTTTCTGAGTCTTTTATTATAGGAGACAAGCAAACATTTAACCCAGCTACTGCAACCGGGAGCATCTCTGAAATGGCAAGAAGGAAATAACCATAAAATAAAATGTGAATAATAGGGGGAAACTTCTCCTGGCTATATAATCCAGAAAAGTATTTTCCCATCTACAACCAAGGTGGGAGAAACTTCATTTCTCCTTTCTGGAGGTACAAAATACCCTTTGAGAAGCCATACATATCTATGCTCAGGTATTATTATGTAAGGCATTAGTGAACCACATCTGCATGTAAGGAAAGCTGTGCTTCACTTATTAGCAATAATGCATGCATCTATATGAGAAATCAGCACAAACAAAAATAGAAATAATAAGAATCATAGCACATGCTTTCATAATGCTTATTGTTTAGTAGACACTTTGAATATATTCATTTTTGTAATTTTTGTATCAATCTTGTAGTATAGGTGCTATTGTTTTCTTTCTTTTACAGTTAAAGAGCTAAAACACAGATAAGTATTTTTTCCAGGGCCACACAACTAATAAATGACTGATCCAGAATTCAAACTGAGACAGTGGCTCCAGAGTCCGTGTTCTTAACCACTGTGATAAGACTGTATTACCAACACAGAATTCCTTTTTCTTTAGGTACAAATGATAAAATGCCTCAAGTCTGCTTTTGTTAGTTATCTATTGCTGTGTAACAAATGGCTGAAAACAAAAGCATTTATTATCTCAAAGTTTCTGTGTCAGAAATTCAGGAGTAGTTGGGCTGAATGGTTCTGGCTCAGGGTTCCTTACAAGGTTGCAATTAAAATGTTGGCGAGACTATGGTCACAGAAAGGCTTGACTGGGGCTAAAAAATCTGCTTTCAAAATGGCTCATTCTCACAGCTGTTGGCAGGAACCCTCATTTCCTTAACACTTGGACTTCTGCATCTAGCAGTTTGTTTAGCTTAACAAAATGGCAGCTGGCTTCTGAGATCTTCTCCCAGAAGAGAGAGCAAAGCAGTAGCCAGAATGTCACATACTGTCACTTCAGACATATTCTACTGGTCATACAGAATCCCATATATTTATGAATGCCATAAATATAAGCAGGGGATCATAGAGAACCATCTGGAAGACTGCTGACCCTAGCTGTAATTTGAACTTCTTTGATTAATGTAAAGCAGGGCTGGGACTAAGGCAAGGAAAGCAAAGTGTCTAGGGGTCAAAATTTAAGGAGGCACTCATTCTCAGGTGCCAACCCTATACTTGCATGATGCGGAAAGTGAGTACTTCTTTATATTTTGCCCCTTAGGCTTCTTGCTTGCTTCATCATAGTACCAGCCTTGGAACAAAGGATAAACACTTTTCTGAGTTTGAATGTACTCTTTTCCGCATTACTTATTACCATTTGTTCCCACCCTTGAGAAGGCTTCCCAGGTGAAATGGAAACTGGTGCTCAAACTAGGAGAGCAGGGAGAGATTGAAGAAAGAGGCAGATTACTCAGATTGGTAGGTGGCAGTTTTAATAAGCAAGGGAACTTACATACACAGCCTGTCTCTGTCAGCTGCAGGACGAGTAGATCTCTGCATCCCACAACCAAAATCATAAATGTTTATATAAAGGGGCTAACTGGGTTCAGTCACATATATGGTCCGGATAGTCTCAACAACACATTGCTCTCTCTAGGCTGTCCTTGAATATGGCTCTGGCAGTGGGGATGGTGGAGGAAAGTGGAGGGCATGAGGAGCCTCCAGGTGCCCAGCTCCAGCAGGTCAATTGGCAGTCATGTCCTCTGGATGACCTCCTCCAACAAATACAAGATTGGGGTCATCACACATTTACCTAGTAAAGTGTTTATCTGATAATTTCGCTTGTCTTTAAATTTTAAAGATATTAAGCCAACGTTCTTGTCATAATATTTTCGTGCTGATTTCTGTCTCTAACACGAGGAATTTCTAATATTCATAGTTCTTTAACTTGCCTTATAAGACTAGAATGGAAATGCTTTATTTATTTATTTATTTATTTATTTATTTATTTATTTATTTATTTTGAGAGAGAGAGAGTGAGCAGGGGAGGGGCAGAGAGAGAGGGCGAGAGAGAGAATCCCAAGCATGCTCCACACCATCAGCACAGAGCCTGACATGGGGCTTGAACCCACAAACCGTGAGATCATGACCTGAGCTGAAACCAAGAGTCGGGCCTTTAACCTCCCTAAGGTAGAGTCCCTCCCTAAGGAATGGGGTGAAAACCTCAGGACAAGGGAAGGCAATCTGGCTATGTGCACGTGCACAACATTCCTCACGACTCTGTAACACAGACCACCCATTCAGACTGTATGTTATCATGTATGGGAGACAAAGGAGAAAAAACTGTACAAAAGGCAACCATCTGCTGTGCTCAGGGCTCAGCCTTTCACGTTTTAGCCCAGTGAGCCCATGCTGGCACAAATAAAGCTGCTTCCTGGAAAGAAAAGCCTCAGTGTCACTATTTTTTGTGTGTCTGCTCCAAACCAACTGAGCCACCCAGGTGTGCCAGAAGTGGTTTTCTAAAAGTGATCTTAACCTGTGGCACCTGGGTGGCTCCGGTGGTTAAGCCTCTGACTTCAGCTCAGGTCATGATCTCATGGTTTACGAGGGAGTTCAAGCCCGGTGTCGGGCTCTGTGCTGACAACTCAGAGCCTGGAGCCTGCTTCAGATTCTGTGTCTCCCTCTGCCCCTTGCCCACTCCTGCTCTGCTTCTCTCTTTCTCAAAAATAAATAAACATTAAAAAAAAGCAATCTTAACCTGGAGTCCCATGAATGCTTGAATATTATAATATTTGAGTTATATATATGCCCGTTTTTCCTGGGTAGCAGTTCACAATCTTAACCAAAAAAGGTTAAAACTGCTTCTTCATCATGAACTAAAGCATTATTTTTTTCAGACTTTGTGGTTTGCTCTCATTTGTCCTATGAAACTCAATTATTTTTATATGCAAGAATGTGATTTTCATCACTAATTGCTGCTCAACAATAAGAACTAAATTTTATTTCTTGAATTTAATTTTGTTGTATTGAACTTTATGAAAAAGATTTACATAACAAAAAATTTAAGTACACTAAAAATTTGTATTTTTATGTATATAATTGGATAAAATGAACACCAAATGAAATAATTTATCCTTACTCTAACATCAACTTTTTTCACTCATTTTCTCCTAGTCATAGTCTAGCTGCACAGAATAAATCACAGTAGAGATACATTTGTTTTGTTTCTCACTAAACAAGAAGGATATCTAAATATTTTTTCTCTCTATGCTCTATGCACCTCACCTTACCACTCAATTCTTAAAAGTATCAGTTCACATTTTTTTTAAGTTTACTCATTTATTTTGAGAGAGAGAGAGACAGCAAGAGAGCATAAGCTGGGGAGAAGGGCAGAGAGAGAGAGAGAGAGAGAGAGAGAGAGAGAGAGAGAGAGAGAGAATCCCAAGCAGACTCACAGCACAGGGCAAAAACAGTCAGGTTTGCCAGACATGCATGGCAAAAACTCACAAACCGCAAAATCATAACCTGCGCTGAAACCAAGAGTCAGATGCTTAACTGACTGAGCCACCCAGACACCCCTCACATTTTGTTTTTAAAAGCTTTTTATTTCAGAAAATTCTAATCATATGCAAATTTGGGGACACTGGTAGAGTAAATTCTGTGTACCATTACCCAGCTACGAGAATTTTCAATCACTTTATAAATTCTGAATCAGAAGCTATTTTGCAGAGACATTTCATCTTTTCAAACCTCACTAAATTATGAGATTAGATCTTTAAATTACAATCTTAATTTTTAAAGCATTTCACAACTCCATGAGAGATGTTCACGGTGTTCTGGTACATTATGAGGTAGCCTGCATCACCTTGGGAAGGATACTTTCCATGGACCAGAGTTGACACAGACAAGATTGACCCAAACATCTTTGAGTTACCCAAGAGACTAGACTGTGTTAAAAATTTCAGACTGTTATATTAATTAGATACAAAATCATATTATAAGAGGTCAAAAATCATCCTAAATTGACTTAAAAAACAGCAAAGCCTCAAGAATAATCAATTAATAGTGGCTCATCTTTTTCATTTGCTTCAATCATTGTAAGAATGTATTTTTAAAGACAAAAAAACTTAGAAGTTTGTAAAATGATAAATCTGAAGAAAAAAAGAAAAAGCCAAAATGCATTTTGTTATCTGAGACCTGGGGAGAGGAGCTATTGACCGCTGAGTTCAATTAAGTTTCAGAGAATAAAGTCAGAATTAGCAAATCCTTAACAAGCCACTCTGGCAGGAAGTTAATTTTTGATTAAATGACATGATTATAGAGTGAGGTAGTTTAATTCAGAGGGAGATACTGGAGGGCATCCAAATATATTACTTACTTATTTCTAAGAATTAAAGAACAACTTAAAATAGCATAATATGATATTTAAACAGCATTAAAATAACAACTTAAAAATTGGTAGCAACTAGATCTCTGGCTAAATATTAAAAATTAGTGTGGGTTTGGCAATGTAATTCATACTAATGTATTTTTTAAACTTTTGTTTCGAATATTGCAAAAATTTTCCGTTGCTAATTTGAATACATGTATACATGAAAGAGGTAACAGTGAAGCCCACACTTCAGAGAGAATTGATCGTAGTAATGAAAAGAAAACTGGACTAGGTATGAAAATATATAAAGAATGTACCTTCAGCTCTTTCTCTAAATGCTTATATCTTTGGGCCTCAAAATCTTATTTTTTTAAAGTTTATTTATTTATTTTGGAGGGGGCCAGAGATAAAGGGAAAGAGCATCCCAAGCAGGCCCCATGCTGTCAGTGCAGCCCCCAACACAGGGCTCAGTCCCACAAACTGTGAGATTATGACCTGAACTGAAATCAAGAGTTGGACACTTAACTGACTGAGCTATCCAGGTGCCCCTGGGTCTCAAAACCTTCAATGTAAAAAGTATTGGGCTAAACTAAGTTAAATAGATGATTGATGATTAAGCTAACATTTCAAATAAGAAGATTCTCTGTCTCTCAAAACAAATAAATACAACTTAAAAAAAAGAAGAAAAGCAGCGCCTGGAAAGCTCAGTCTGTTAAGTGTCTGACTCTTGGTTTTGGCTCAGGTCATAATTTTACAGTTTGTGGGATCAAGCCCTACATCAGGCTCTGTGCTGACAGCATGGGGCTGCTTGGGATTCTCTCTCCCTCTCTCTCTGCCCCACTCCCCATCTCTCTCTCTCTCGCTCTCAAAATAAATAAATAAAACTTAGGGAAAAAAATAAGATTAATATACACAATATGAAAAGATGATTAATCTTATAGTTCTATTTAAGCTTCTATTTTCAAAACCAAATTTATAGATAAATTCTATTGTGACAAAAGTATTACCTGTCTGTACTGAACTGATATGCAGACAAAAGGGAAAAAGTATGTTACAGTATGATAATGTTAGTATATGACATCACTGTCTTTATACCAAAGAATAAAAATACGTATTCAACATAAACTGATCTAGCATACCTCACTTATTATTAAAGCTGTACTAACACCTCTTAATATACCTCTTTTGCAAATCCAGTTAATAGTCTTCATTTGGGATGCAACACTTAATTAATCGAGTTATCGGACTTTTGAGAAACAATTGTGACTAGCCTGGATTATTTGACACATTCAGGGACAAGGCTTATTTTATTACAGATTCTGGGTAGGAAGCAGAAAATACTCTAGGTCTATAGTTATTAAAGTGTGGTCTCTTGCTCAGCAAAGACCTTTGTATCCTGCTCCCATATTTAATATATCTTGTATATGTTGTGTGTGTGTATGTATATATATATATATATATATATATATCGTATATATATATCTTGTGTATATATATATATATCTTGTATATATATATATATCTTGTGTATATATATATATATATCTTGTATATATATATCTTGTATATATATATCTTGTATATATATATCTTGTATATATATATCTTGTATATATATATATATCTTGTATATATATATCTTGTATATATATATCTTGTATCCTGCTCCCATATTTGATAAATCAAAAATTCTGAGAATGGAGCTAGGTAATCTGTGTTTCTATAAGTCCATCATGTCCTTCTGAAGGACACTAAAGTTTGAGAACCATTGCTCTAGAGATCTTATGTAAGAATAAATTAAATACATGTTAGGAAATTACAGAATCATTAAGAAGTCTGTAGGAGCAAGCTCTGCACTGTGCCTCCAGAAATTAAAAAAACAGGATAGAACTGACCCACTGGGGAATTACCACCTCTGAATCCATGACTGGAACAACTGATTTCAAGAACATAAACTCCAACTTCAGGGGACATTGGGATGTTGACATTAAGGAGCCATCTTTACCGTCTCCCTGTGTGTGCCTCAGTACCAGAAGTTGGAGGATGGAGTCTGAGAAGCAACAGTGGAAGGATCTCATCTCTCCATGAATTTGTTTCTCACAGAATAACAGTCAAGGGAGACACAAAGATTGCTTCTGCCTCTCAAATCTCAACACCAGTACATATGATCGATACATCCCAGTACGCAACCAGAAACAAAGCTACATTGGCATAGACTTAGTGCTACCACTGCCATGAAATAGGCAACAGAATTAAATCACTGGTTGGACATGATGCATCCTGTTTTAAAGTATGTAACTAGAATTCTCTGTTATTGTTTGGTTTTATCACTGTATTGAAGCATAACTTAAGAAATACTAAGGAATAAAGGTTTAGGAGCAATTCAGATATTTAAAAGGAATCGCTATGAATTTGTTACATGTCATTGTCCTCATTTATGAATTTATACACTTGTGTATTTATTGACTAGATTGAACAAGTGAAATAATGCACAGCTATACCCTCGGAAATACATGTAAGCAATTTATATAGAGATGACACATACATAGATACAGAGCAATAACTTACTTACAATTATAGAATACAGTATTTTACTCTTTATATACTGTAATTGAGGTAGAGTATAATATATTCATTTTCATGTGAAGAAACCCAGTGTCAAAATTATAAAATTCCACATAGTCACATAGCTGAATTATAAGTAAAAGAATGCATGTCTTCTAACTCCTGGACCAGTGTTTATTCCAACACATTTTAATGCCATGTCTATATGTCCTCTGAGAATTTTTACAGCACCAACACAGCATGACAGAATAAAATGGGTACTGAGCCAGGTCAGGCAAATAATGTGAGTATAGGGTAAACCAGAGTGAAGCCCTGGACTAGGGAGGAGTTTTAAATAACAGATCAAAACTAAATGAAAATATTGAAAATCTAATGCAATTCCAAGTATATTTATATATTAGTCAAGACAAGTTTGGCTATGCTGAGATAACAAAGAAACTCAACGTCTCTGTGACCTAAAGCAATAAATGTTTATTTCTTGCTCCATTGAGGGATGCATGGAAACCCTAATCTGGTATATCTTCATTCCAGGAACTTAAGCTGACAAAGCATCCATTAACTATTGCTGATCATCAAGGCAGAGGAAAAGCACACTCTAGAGAGTCTTTTCCTGGTATTTAAAGGACACACATCACTACTGCTCACACCTCATTGACCAGAATAAATCACATGATATCACCCAACTACACAGAGCTAGGAGAGGTACAATCCTCTCTCATGCTTGCAAAGTAGAAAAATAGAAATATGTGGTGAATAGCATAATGATTACCACAATGTCAAAGCCAAATTAATAAATAAAGCTTCTGGGGCACCTGGGTGGCTCAGCTGATTGAGTGAGTGACTTCTGTTCTGGCCATGATCTCATGGTTGGTGAGTTTGAGCCCCACATCGAGCTCGCTGGTGTCAACACAGAGCCTGCTTCTTTTTCGGATCCTCTGTCCCCCCTCTCTCTGCCACGCACACACTCTCTCTCTCTCAAAAATAAAAAATAAACATTTTTAAAAAATAAGTAAATAAGGATTTTACCAAGAACTTGGAATTGAAGGTCAGAGCCACACAATTAGGGTAGTGGAAATAATATCAGTGAGTAACTGTTTTTTCAACCTGGTCATGGAGAAGCAGAAGTCAGTCTACAAAGAAAGAAAAAGTAAGGCAGATGTTCACAGTAAACCAGAGAAAAGTGACAGATTAGGAGTTCTGTTGGCTTTCTTGATCTTGCCTCTAGTCATTTGAGAGCCCTAGATGCCATTTTCCATTGGATAAATCAATATGTATCATCAAATTTCCTGTTTTTCCTAAATTTGCTCAAGTTGATTTTTGTTGTTTGCAATCAACAGAATTTTTTTCAAATATTTTTTTAAAGTCTTTTTATTGTTTATTTATTTTTTGAGAGAGACAGAGAGCACAAGAGCAAGTATAAGCAGGGGAGGGGCAGAGAGAAAGGGAGACACAGAATCTGAAACAGGCTCCAGACTCTGAGCTGTCAGCTCAGATCTAGACACGGGGCTCAAACCCACCAACCAGGAGATCATAACCTGAGCCAAAGTCGGACGCTTAACCAGCTGAGCCACGTAGGCACCACTCAACAGGACTTTAATTAAGGCAATGATACCAGTTAATTCTTTAATATTTCTCTATCAAGTAAAATATAATATAGACTCTAACACGATATACAGAAGTAGTTTCTCATATTAGAGGGCCTTGCTTTTTCTTCCCCATCATATAACATACGGAGACACAAAATTATTTTAGACTTGGAATTACTATCACAATACTAAAAAAAAGTAAGATGATGGTATTAGAGAATTTGGATCTTTTTCTCAAATTAAAAAAAAAAAAATTGAATCCCGTTCATCTATCTAAGCAGGCATTAATGAAAACGAATTATCAGTTTTTTTAAGTTTTTTTGGCCAAAACAGAAACAAACAAAAAACAATAAAATCCTTTTTTTTTAATTTTTTTGATGTTTATTTATTTTTGAGAAAGAGATAGCATAAGTGGGGGAGGGGCAGAGAGAGAGGGAGACACAGAACCTGAAGCAGGCTCCAGGCTCTGAGCTGTTCGCACAGAGCCAGATGTGGGCTTGAACTCATGAACCATGAATTCATGACCTGAGCTGAAGTCGGACACGTAACCCACTGAGCTACCCAGGCACCCCTAAGATCCTTTTTTAAGAACTGAAAAAGTGCCAAATGAACAAACTTAATTAATTAAATTAAAATTTTAAATTATTAAAATAAAAATCATATCAGCCAGAGACTAAATTATTAGAATGTATAATGATATTGAGACAGAGAAATAGAAGATAAAGCTTAAAAAGGAGAGAGAGGAAAACCAAGAAACAGACTCTTTTTTTTTTTTAGCTTTATTAATTTTGATAGAGAGGGGCAGGAAGGGACAGAGAGAGGGAGAAAGAGAATCCCAAGCAGGCTCTGCACTGTCAATGCAGAACCTCACACAGGCTCAAACCCACAAACCTTGAGATCATGACCTGGGCCAAAATCAAAAGTCAGACACTTAACTTACTCAGCCACTCAGGCACTCCCCCCACCTTCTTTTTTTTAACTTTATTTATTGATTTTAACAGAAAGAGAGAGAGAGAATGAGCAGGGGAGGGGGAGAGAGAGGGAAACAGAGAGAACCTAGAAACAGACTCTTAACTATAGAGAATCAATTGATGGTTATCAGAAGGGAGGTGGGTGGGGGGATGGGTTAAAAAGGTGATAGGGATTAAGGAGTGCACTTGTGATGAGCACAGGGTGATATATGGAAATGTTGCATCACTATATTATACACCTGAAACTATTACACTGTATGTTAACTGACTGGAATTTAAATAAAAAATTAAAAAGATGAGAAGAGAGGAGAGAAGAGGTGAGGAAGAGGGGAGGGGAAGAGAGGGGAGGAGAGGACAGGACAAGAGAGGAAAGAAGAGAAGAGATTTTTTAAGATCCATAACATGAAACATTCAGGAACAGTTCATATCAACACTGCATTTTCTTAAGTAAAACTGTTTCCATACATTCTCCAGTTGGAAAGTTACAATTCTGGGAGACAACCTTTGTTTGATTAATTTTATAACCAAGAATATTATTTGGTTCATAGTTTGAAAAAATTAGAGAATCATGGTTAGAGGCTGTTGGATAATCCAAACTGTCAGTTTGGTTTAAACATTTCTGAAAAAACAAAGTAATTTGACCAGAACTGCCAAAAATATGCCAACTACTTTAGTGCATGCTTGAATAAACATGAAACAGTATTTGAAAATACTGATTAAAGATAAGATTTTGTTATATATTTATTAGATTCCATTCAAAAAATTTTTATCTTAGTAGGAGAGACAATAATGCTTTTAAATATCAAATAATGAAATCGGTTTCTTAGAAAATGTAACATAAATAAGAGTATGATATTAATTATACAAAGGTTAAGTTTAACGATCGGAAGTAGAACACACTGCCTACCATAAGATAGTGATTCAAGGGTGCCTGGGTGGCTCAGTCGGTTAGGCATCCGACTTGGGCTCAGGTCATGATCTTGCAGTCTGAGTTATAGCCCCGTGTCAGGCTCTGTGCTGACAGCTCAGAGCCTGGAGCCTGTTTCAGATTCTGTGTCTCCCTCTCTCTCTGACCCTCCCCCATTCATGTTCTGTCTCTCTCTGTCTCAAAAATAAATAAATGTTAAAAAAAATTTGTTTAAAGATAGTGATTCAATAATTATATATTCTTGTATAATCCCTTAATTTTCAGTACCAAATCATACTTGTCTATACACAATATTTTAAAATATTTTTCTTTGCTATTTACATAGGATATTAAAACTGTGATTTTTTTTTATCACTCATAATCTCTAGTCTCAAGTAGATTAAAAATATTAACTGGCCATAAACATTAGCAGATAGCAACCTGGTGATGAGTGGTTCTCTGCAATGTGGTGGTATTGATTTATTTTTAAAATAATTGAATGTCTACTGAGTGCCAGACTTTAAGTGCTTGGGATTCATCTGGGAACATGACAGGCAAGGTCTTTACTTTAGAAAATGTTATGAACTAGTTAGAAAAATATTCTAAAACCAAAAAAATGTATGTATGACATAAGGGCTATGAAGAAAATTTAAATTGAGCAAAATGACAAATATAATACATCCACATCACTTGTCAGCACTCAAACTGAGTATTCTAACCACCTCTTAACTTGATCTCATAAACTTGAGATTGCAGGGTCTATAAATACTTTTAGCGTATGTACACAGCAATAACTTTTTTCACACAAAATCATAGCTTCAAAATACATTAATATTCACCTGGTTTTTTCCCCTCAAACTGGAGGAATAGTAACTTTTAAAATCTGTTTTACAAATTAGAAAACAACAAGCTTCAGCCACCTTAAATGGCTGGCCCGGGTCAAGTAGCTGGGACTTGAACCTAGGTGCATCGAAGAAAACTTGATTAAAATTATTTGACATGTCAGGCAAATGATGGATATACATGACTATAGCATAGCCCTCACTGAAGAGTGTTTCATCCAGGATATAGTTCACCATTCTTAATTGCTGGGTAGAAGCAGTCATGCTTCATCAAAAATAACCTACAAAAAAATCTAACCATTGGAAAACATGAGTGTGGAAATAAGTCAAAGGGTTGGTCTCAACGTCATTCTTCCTTCTAGTAAATATCTACCTCCAGAAGCCATGAGAGATTGCATGCAAAAAAGATTAGGTCATCTATCTTAGTCTTTAAACTTCCCTGTTATAATTGACAGACATTATCAAAGGTGAATGGGAGAACCAGAGAGTGAGCTTAAGACAGAACTTTAGCAGGAACTTCCTTGTTTTCCCCACGCATGACTGACACTCACTGGATGGGTTCCCCACAGCCCCGGTAGTCATAAAAAGAGTCCTACTCGGCATTCCATCAAGACAAGGCAAGTGGCTCTTTTTACCAGTTTAAATGTGAGTTGATACAAGTAGCTTCTGGGGAACATTGATGTGCTAAATAGCTTTTGGAGAAACGGACTTAAAAAGCTAATTGAGAGGCAATCCAGTAGATTTCTCTAGAGGTACACTAGATAGATTGTCGAAGTGACAAAAAGGGTTGCTAAATACCTGGAGGGATCATCTTCTAAATGAGATTCAAAATGGAAGTGTTCATGTTGATGCTAAAAGGCCTATTACTGGTTAGTGTCCACAGCAGGACAGAACAATTAGGAAATTTAGGAATAGCTTTCATTTGTGCCTCCAATAATATAGGTAAGGTTTACAAATCAAGTTCTTCCTTGCTTCAATGAATTCATGTTTATTAATAAATACAAAAGTATTTGAAGTATATTTGATTGTATTGCACTCTATGCCTCAGGGAAATCTCTTACATATATATCACTAATTGAAACATTACCAATTGCATAAAATAGCATTTAACCATTAGAATCAAAATAATACAAATGGAATCATTCACTAATTTTTGAATTCCATATCTTTACTCTCCTCCCAGAATTTTCTAATGGACAAGGTCAATTACCTTGGAGAATATGCTTCTACACTGGTTTTTTGTACATAGGACTCTGGTTATTGGAGGAGATCATTTAGAGGATGTGACCACCAGTTGATTCCAAGCTGGACCTAGACAATCAGGTGCTCCTCACCTTGTCCTCTGTTTTTGGAATGTGTGTTCTGCCCAACCGTTCCATAGCTGGTGCCATTTGAAGGATGCAACCTTGAAAGAGAAGTGCATTACTGAGAACATCTAGACATGATTAAACCCAGTTAGGGTCTCTTTATAAACTTTTAAGAGGCTTGTGCAGAGATCTGCTTGTCTTGAAGCCACCCAAGACAAGCTTCATAGATAAGTGCCCTTGCTTATTAAAACTGCCCCTGCCAATCTACAGTTGTCTGTCTTTCTTAGGTCTCTCCTTGCCTTTCTTGTATGGGGGCCAGTTTCAGATTTCACCTGGGAAATTCTTGAGGTTTTGAACCAACATCACTCAAGCAAAGTGCTAGTAAATGAAGACAAGACCCCAGTAATCTCTGTGACAATCATATTTGCAACATTTCCCTCCAAAGCTCCCATCCAATCCTAGCATAGGCCAGACCCTATTGTGGAGCCTATTGGGCTCAGAGGAAGTGGCCATGTATGTGCTATGAAGGTGGAATGTAGGGGATGTAAGTTCATCAGACAGCCCCAACACAAGGCCCCTGTGTAAGCACCTGGTCCCAAATCCAGAACTGATATTCTCCCAAATTCAAGCTCACTGATTACAATGCTTCAGACATGGGAAGCACTCAATGAATACTTGTTTAAGTGTTTAATTAATTAGCTAATGATAAAGGTAAGTGGGAGAACCCAAAAAAGTAAGCATAATCATGTGACATTTTAAAAGCAAGCAAAACAAAAAGCGTCAAGAAAAATGGAGAACCTTCTATTTAATATGCCTTTGATAAGTCATATAATATGCAACATGTTAAAACTGACAAAACCTTAAGACAACAAGGGAGTCTATGAGTGCATTAGATCCACTCACTTCAAAATTCATTTTGAAATTTCTAAGCTTTCCAGCAAAATCGTCCTCTCATCTTTTCTTGAAAATCTCTATGGACAAATGGCTACACATATTCCTGAGCAAATTGACATAAAAGTTTTATAAACCTAATGGTGTTGGATATAAAAGAGATGATTAATCACTATGTCACTTTGAAACTTAATTTTTCTTACTTTCACAATACATTGTTTATAAGAACTGTTTCATTTTTATTTTTCTCAAAATTGTAAATATAAAAATTAAAATCTCTTTTCTTTGTAGAAATTTTGGAAAACTGTGGAAATCTTGAAGAGAAAAAGACACAACTTGTGTTCCTATCAACCTGCATCCCAGCATTAAACTTTCTTTAATATTTTGATATATTTCCTTCTGGACTTTTTTAATTCACAAAATTAAATAAAATTAAGTTTATTTATTCAGTGTGTGTGTGTGTGTGAGTGTGTGGGTGTGTGTGTATTCATAGATACGCAGACACACACACACACACACACACACACAAATAAACACAGTTGTCATCATCTTTTCTATTTTTTTTTTTTAGTGTTTATTTATTTGGGTGCCAGAGTGGCTCAGTCAGCTGAGCATCTGACTTTGGTTTAGGCTCAGGTCATGATCTCATGGTTCATGAGTTCAAGCCCCATGTTGGGCTCCATGATGATGGTGTGGAGTCTGCTTAGGATTCTCTTTCTCCCCACTCCTCCTGGCTGCCCCTCCCCTGCTTGTGATCTTTGAAAGAGAGAGAGAGAGAGCCTGTATATATACATATGCAAGGGAGTACTACTTGGCAATGAAAAAGAATGAAATCTTGCCATTTGCAACAACGTGGATGGAACTGGAGGGTATTATGCTAAGCGAAATAAGTCAGTCAGAGAAAGACAAATATATGATTTCACTCGTGTGGAATTTGAGAAATGCACCAGATGAACATAGGAGAAGGGAAGGAAAAATAAGATAAAAAGAGAGAGGAAGGCAAATCATAAGAGACTCTTAAATACAGAGAACAAACTGAAGGTTGCTGGAGGGGAGGGGATAGAAGGATGGATTAAATGGGTGATGGGCATTAAGGAGGGCACTTGTTGGGATTTGTTAGGACCATTCCAGGGAACTAACACACATGTGAACAGATTATGATTTATGTAACCATTCTCAGACACACAGGAATTTTTCCCATTTTTTTCTTTTGCTATCATAAGTAAGGCTAGAATCCTTGACATTCATTCATTCATTCAATAAATATTTATTAAATACCTACTATATGCCAGATACTCTTGCAGATAATTGGAGGTATAAGACATCAGCACAAGATAAAGATTTCAGTCCTATTATCCAATGAAAAATACACATGATAAATATGTAAATTATAGGGTATGTTAGAAGATGTTATGTGCAAAGTAATAAGAATAGAATAAGGAAGTTTGGGATGTAAAGGTGGGATTTGCAATTTAAATAGGTTGGTTAGGGAAGGTCTTACTGAATAGTTGACTGTTAAGATGGATGAGAAGGCAGTGAGGGAGCTATCCACTGTTATCCCAGAAAGAACTTCCAGATAAAGGAAAGGGTCAATGTAAAGTGTCAGTTTCTGAACATGTCTTTAGGGATAAATTCCTAGGAATGCAATTACCAAGTCAAAGTGCACGGATATTTTTAAACCTCTTGATAAATATCATCTGCCTGAAAGATTGCATCAGAATAGATACTCACTAGAAACGCATGAGAAATGACTTCCCAAATTAAAACACTATATACAATTGTTTTTAACTGCTATACTGAAAGGTTAAAACAAAAACTAAAAAACAAAATCTGTAATGATCTGAAATTTGCATTTTTTTTTAATTTTTTTAACATTTATTCATCTTTGAGAGACAGAGGGAGACAGAGCATGAGCGGGGAAGGTGCAGAGAAAGGGGGACACAGAATCCAAAGCAGGCTCCAGGCTCTTAGCAATCAGCACAGAGCCCAACGCGGGGCTCGAACCCATGAACTGAGAGATCATGACCTGAGCCGAAGTCGGACACTCAACCGACTGAGCCACCCAGGCACCCCTGAAATTTGCATTTTCTGATGAGAATTTTTTTTTTGTATATGTAGTAATCATTTGTAGTTTTAAGAAAGGCCTATGTTTTGAAGTGTATGCTCTTTTTAATATTGAGCTGTGATCTATAACCTTTAATATGTGGTACAAACTTTTTTTTCCCATTTGGAACTTGCCTTCTAAGTTTGATTATGTTTATTTTGACATGCATAAATATTTTTAAGTTTAGGTAGTAAAATATATACTTTTTTTTCTTTATGATTCATTTTGAGGTAATGTTCACTTATTTCCTATCTCCAAGAAAAGGTGAATAATCTAGTATATTTTTTCTAGCTGTTTTATAAACCTGTTTTCAATTAAGTCCATTTTGCAAAGTCACTTACAACTTTTCATGAAAGATGACTGGAATCTTAACATTAGTTAAATTTGTGTTTCTTGAAAAATTCAAAATTCAAATGCTCCTCTCAGGTAAAATATTTTGAAAATAGAAACAGAAAATTCAGCAATGATAATTGTTAAAATATATCAGTCTAGATATTTATTTCAAAATTTAACTCTGGCTGTGCTACAAAGTGTATATATTTGAGATATATTAGCTTTAAAATAAATGTTAAAATTATTCTAACAACACATTTTCAATATTTAATTCTACTTATAATACACACTTTTCAATATTTAATTCTATTTATAATTTATCATCTTGTGTAAATACACACACGTGTGCGCACACACACACACACACACACACACACACACATAGAGCAGATAATATGTATTGACAATAAACAGAGCAAAATGTGGAGCAAAATGAAATGGATACATCAAACTCAGGGTAATAGAGTTACCCTGATAGAGCATTAAATTTAACACTGAGCTTCCTGGCTTAAAAAATATTTGATACAACAGAATCAGGTCTACCTCTGCTATCACATAACAAGTGGCCCACAGGGCTTTTGTAACCTTTGCTTGATTGAATTACTGCTACTGAGAGGTTCAGTGAAGCATTTTCCACTTCATAGCAGTCTCCATCATTCTGATATTTATAAATATCAAAGAGCAGCAGGCTGCAGACAAAAACTTGCATTGGAAGAACGCAGCTTTTTCAAAATATCCAATATAAATTTGCCTACGTATAAGTTCCTACTAAAATGTCAACACCCTTCTAGGTTATCATGTTTGCAGGGTTTTCTAATTTCTCATACTCTAAATAAATAAATAAATAAATAAATAAATAAATACTTCAAAAATGTTCAGAAGTGTTAGTCATTCAAGATTTTCATCTGTTTATATGTACATTCAAGTATTAGAAACGTGTTCATGTGATAAAAAAAATAAATGACAAAATAATCAACACTTATTAACTCATCTATAATCATTTTCTCTGGATTTTTTTTCTGACTTTGGGTTTCAAAAATAAGTTGGAATCCCATTTACTATACTCCACATATTATTTCAATTTTATGTTATCTTCATTGTATACATAAACTTGTGCCAAAAATTCTTCTTGTTCAAAAGGAAATTTAGGCTCTCCTCTAAATTATGTGACTTATGGAGGTCCTATAAATATTTACACAAGTTTTGATTATGTAGGTGTAAACTTTGATCAGTGAAGATATTTGATGGAATAAATATTTTTAATTCTTAAATTTATTCCATAAATCGGTAAAAGAACATATTTCTAAATGATTTTTAATTCCTTGCCAGTAAAACAGTACCTTGTACGCCCTCTGCTGGCTTTGGACGGCACTTTAACTTAAAAAGACATTCTTATATTTGCATAATAATCTAGCATAAAACAACAGAAGCACTTAGAAACATTTTACATTTTACATGACTTCAACTATGATATAAATTCAAGTAAAAATATGTATATTTATCTCCTATCAGACTTAAAAATTATAGTTCAATGTCATAAGAATATTGAAGGAATAGTAACATAAAATCACAGTAATCAATACAGTTTGAGGTAGACACAAAAAAAGACAAAAAGATAGTATAGAGAGTAGAGCATCCAAAACGCATCCAAAAACACACTTATTAAATTTTAGGAATTTAATAAATGACAAGCAAGACAATTTAGTCCAGTTTGGAACGAGTTTGATAACAATGTATGTTGACATAATGAGTCACATTTTTGGAAGAAAACAAGGATAAACCTCTACCTTTTACTCCATACAAATGGAAATTCCAGATGCAATTTTAAAACTTTAAATATAAATGTTAAACCCATACAAACACTAGAATAATATGTCAGAGAATTTCGTATCTCTAGATGGGGCAAGTCTTCCTCAACAACACAAGAGATTTAAAAGTTAGAAGGAAAAAGGTCATCATATTAAGCTGCATGTACATTTCATAAGAGGAAAACACCATAAACAAAGTCAAAGGAAAGTGATTGGGAGCAACTATTGCAACAGATATGATAGGTAAAGGTACAAATGCCCTATTATTTAAAGGCTTTTACAAAGTAGTAAGAAAAAGAAAAGGAACCTGAGGGAAAAATAAACCAAGTCTTTTGCTAAGGAAATTTACAGAAGAAACCCAAATAGTCAACAAGCATCCGAAAAACTACTCATCCTCCTAGCAGTCAAGGAAAAGGAAAATGAAAATGAGATGCACAATGAGAGTTACAAACCATTAACAGGATAATGATGTTAAGCCCTGTTCAAACTGGCAAAAATTAAAAATACAAAACATACAGTACAAGCTGCTGCAATCTTTTAAAAGATATTTGACAAGTCTTTAAATCAAACACACACACACACACACACACACACACACACACACACACACACAGACGCATACACATGTTTGACACAATAATCCCACCTGGGAGAATCTATCCAACAAAAACAAAAGTGCCAACATCTAAGGCCATATATCTAGTGACATTTAATGTAACAAATGTTGCAAAAACCAGGGAACACTCAAATAACAATCAAAGATAAAACATATGGATAAATGGATAAATGTTGGTACAATCATATTATGCAATTATTTAAAGGAAAGATATAGAAAGAGATCAGAAAGAAATATGTATCGATAATATTTAAGGTGAATCATGATAAATCATTTCTAAAAGCATTAACAATACCCCATTTATGATTTTTTTATGTTTGTGTGAGCATAAAAGGCATTGTGAAAGGAAAAGAACTCAGCCTTTTATAGTAGCTACCAAGGGGTAAGAATGAAGAGGGTGGGGGTAAATTTTAACTTTTTATTTATATATCTTTGAATTTCTTATTAGTTAAGACAAGTATCAATATGTCTGTAGGTTGCTATTTAAAAAAAATAAAATTTGAATACATGAAGTATTCGTGTCTTTCAGGAAATAAGGTACATTCTGTACATATTGAAGTCATAGGGTCTTTTTTTTTTTTTGAAGCTTATTTATTTATTTTGAAAGAGAGAGCACGCAGGGGAGGGGAAGAGAGAGCGAGAATCCCAAGCCAGCTCCGTACCATCAGTGTGGAGCCAGATATGGGGCTTGAACTCTCGAACTGTGAGACCTTGACCTGAGCGGAAACTGAGAGTCAGACACTTACCTGACTGAGCCACCCAGGTGCCCCTAGGGTCTATCTTAATTTCTCTTTTTCTTTTACCCTTAAAGGTGAAAGAGGCTTTAACCACCCTGCAGTGTGTGTCCATGTAATCTGGGTGGAGAGAGGTGACAAGTAGCCCGGGAATTGCCAGCATCCAGTAGGGGAACTACAACACCCCAAGTACACATAGTTGGAAAAACTCCCCAAGGAATGTTGAAAACAACCCTCTAATCCCTCACCTGTGCTGAGAACTACAGCTTTACTGATTAGGTAGTGAAAACCTTCTCTTCAATTTCTTTTTACCAGTTTCACTGGGGACTGGCTGTGATCGCAGGTGCCAGCAATACTGACTCCCAAAATGGCCTCCAAATTATTCTGGAAAAATACCGCAACGTTTTTTTTTTTTTTTTTCCTCAGCTTTGGCTGCACATTAAAATCAACTGGGAACAAACAAAAGAATACTGTACTCAAGCTGATTGGATCAGATTTTTGGACTTGGGGATTGCTTATACTGTGCTCATATTTTTGAAAAGCTCTCCAGATGATTCTGAAGCAGAGTGAGGGCTGAGAACTATTAACAGGGTAAGTACTTTAAACCTGGTGGTAAGATGGTAACTGGAATCTGCAGCTTGCCTCAGCCAGGCAGCCTAAAGGAGAGGAGATGGTTACGGTGCCAGGTAGAAAAAAAATAAAAACCTGGAACTCTAGATACACTGCTGTATTTTTTCCATGCTTTCTTAAAAACAAAACAAAACAAACAAAAAAAAAACCCCAGCTTTGTTGATTTATAATCTGGGGCTCTTATGAATAATGTTCACATGTTCATACAAGTCTTTGTATGAATATAGGCATTTTTTGGTTCTTTTTTAAAGTGAATATTTTGGAATAGACTCACCAAATTGTATGGTAGGTGTATGTTTAACTTTTTTAAAACTGCCAAATTTCTCCAAAGTGTCTGTACCATTTTGCATTTTCACCAGTAATGTTTGAAAGTGTTAGGAGACAATTTTTATGTCTCTTTCATGTTTCTCCACATTTGCCAGCAGAAATAACTGCTCTTTTGTTTCAGACTATCTTTTTTTTAAAAGTATGTTTGTATAGCGAACCTCCTTGAAAAAGCCAAGAGAATGTTTGTTTACTCTCTAGTATAATAAAAATACTATCTCCCTCTGGGGCAAAGGTCAGCAGATTTGCTTGCAGCCCAATATAAAAGATTTATATTTCCTAAGCTTAGGGCTCTTCAGGTGTGATTTTAAAGAAGAAAAACAACAGTACACATAGCATCCACCCAGCTTTCATTGCATCATTCTGTGGGAATTAGAGCTGGAGGAACTGGTCTAAGAAAGCAATACCCTGGGTGCACCTGAGTTGTTCAGTCATTAAGCAGCCGACTCTTGATTTCAGCCCTGGTCAGGATCTCACAGTTCGTGGGATTGAGCCCCGCCGTGAGCTCTTTGCTGACAATATGGAGCCTGCTTGGGATTCTCTCCCTCTCCCCCTCTCTCTCCACCCCTCCCCCACTTGCGTTTTCTCTCTCTCTCTCTCTCTCTCTCTCAAAATAAATAAAGATTAAAAAAGAAAATAATATTCTGGCTTCTGCTATTATAATAAACCATCCTTTTTGTCTCGGAGTCAGGGGTCTTGTGTCTTCTGCCAGCATCCACAAAATGTGCAGATAACTTGTTAGCTTGCAAGTAGGGTAAAATCTCAGACCTTTACATTTTTGGCAGAAGATTCCAGTTTGTTCACATCCTCATCAACTTTCATATTGTCTTCTTTGGATCTTAGCCATTCTAGTAGATATGACTTAAAGTGAATTTCTATAATGACCAATTATACTGGGCATCTTTTTGTGTGCCTATTGCCATCCATATATCGTCTTTGGTGATGTGTCTATTCAGATACTTGGCCCCATTTTTACTTGGGTTTGTTTTCTTATTATTGAGGTGTACGAGTTCTTTGTATATTCGAGACACAAGCTCTTTATCAGATATATGATCTTCAAATTCTTCAAATACTCCCCACTTGTGACTTGTGTTTTCATTTTCTTAATGATGACTTCCCAAAAGCAAATGTTTTTATTTCAATGAAGTAGAATTTATCAATGTTTTCTTTTATGGATCATAAACTTTGCCTAAACCAAGATCACAAAGATTCCCCTATGTTTTACTCCAGAAATTTTATAGTTTTAGCTTTTACATTTAGGTATATGAGTCATTTCAAGTTTTATATAGATCAAGGTTCGTTTCTCTTTGCATAATGGATATCTTATTGGTCCAGCACCATGTATTAAAAAAAAACAATGTTTTCCCCTTTGAATTATCTTGTCACCTATGGGAAAGGAAAAGATCTTTTATGCCTGGGTCTATTTCCGGACTTTATGTTCTTCCATTCATCTTTATGTCCATTCTTATGCCAATAGCACAGTGTCTTGATTACTGTAACTTTGTAGCAACCTTTGAAATCAGATGGCTAACTTCAAATTTTTTTCTTGTTTTTCAATGTTTTCCTTATTCTAGGTCTTTTACAGACTATTCTGCTTTAACAATAGTGGCAATAGGTCAATTTAGGATGGCAGGTAGGAGTTGAAGTCGAAGTTATGTTCAAAGGGTTAAATAAAAAGAGATGCTATATAATGTGTTGGACATTAAGACCAGGAACATGTGTACATGAATCTGTTTTGCACAGGGTAAGTTATTTTCCATTTGTTATATCAATGAATCAGAACCTAGTTTTATTGACAATTTGGTGATCTCTCCTCATTCTGATATTTTTGGCTGCTCTAATAAATTAACTACTTCCATTCATCAGTCATCATCAACTTTCTTCTTTCCTTTCATGTTTTCTTGAAGGCTTTGCTACACACTGCATGCAAAAAATGAATCAGTATCAGAGACTCATTCAAAGGACTGTACCAAGTAATCATTCTAGAAATAGACTCATGGGTACCAACTTCAGAGTTTAAGTGAACATTGCTCAGACAATTTTCAGACTGCCCAGAGGACTGAATTATGATTTCCAGGAATCATTTTAGTCCAAAAGCAGAAGATTTCAAGAAAACATATCCAGAAGAATAGGAATTAATTATATAGAATCAAATACATTAATGAGGCATATTTAATTGTGGTTATCTCTCTTAGCATACACTATTAGTATTATTTCTAAAGGTCTATTTTCTGATGGATATGTGAGAGCCTTTTACTTTCTTAGTAATCTATATCTTACCTTCAAGTTAGTAGATTATGGTTTTGTAAGTTGAAGTGAGATATTTACAATATGGTATCTGATTCTCACTGACCTCTCAGAATTTAGAAATAGATGCTTTTTTGAGTCTTCTTACTATTCATAGTAATCCATTTATTTCACAGGTTCAGGAGGAATCCATCATTACTGGGGCACCTGGATGGCTCAGTTGGTTGAGCATCAGACTCTTAATTTCAGTTCAGATCATGATCTCACAGTTTATGGGTACCAGCCTCGCATTGGGCTCTGTGCTAACAGCATGGATGGAGCCTGCCTGGGATTCTTTCTCTCTCTTTCTCTCTCTGCCTCACCCCCATCTCAAAATAAATAAATAAACTTTAGAAAAAATAAAGAATCCATCATTGCTTTTACCAAGACACAGTTGACAAACTGATGGTGGAATCAAAGTCATAATGGACTATTACACTTAGTAATAAGCCTCAGAAGTTCACCATTGAAGCATAAGTATGAAACCAATACTCATAACACTCTCACTCAAACTGGACTGGCACTTACATGAATTACAATGTGCCAGTACCACAACTAACAAGAAAAATCATTTCTTGGTAGGTCAGAGATCTTAGATTATTTGGGTGATTTCAAAGAGGAAAGAATTCATCAAATCTATAGACATTGAAAGAAATTTAGATAAAGAGACTTTTTTCTTTAAAATATATTTATTTATTTTGAGAGACAGAGAGAGAGAGTGCACACACACAAGTGGAGGTTGGGCAGAGAGAGAGAATCTCAAGTAGGCTCCACACTGTAAGTGTAAAGCCCCATATGGGGCTTGTTCTAAAGAACTATAAGATCATGACCTGAGCCAAAATCAAGAGTCGGTCGCTTAACCAACTGAGCCACAAAGGCACCCCATAAACTGTTTAAAAAGTTTAAATTCCAGTTAGTTAACATACAGGGTAATATTAGTTTCAGGTGTACATTTTAGTGATTCAACATTTCCATACATTACCCAGTGCTCATCACAACAAGTGCGCTCCTTAATCCCCATCACCGATTTAAACTATGCCTCACATAGTTTGCCCTTGTTACTATAGTTACCCTTCTGGTAACCATCAGTTTGCTCTCTATAATTAAGGGTCTTGGTTTGCCTCTCTCTTTTCTTCCCCTTTGCTCATTTGTTTTGTTTCTTAAATTCCACATATGAGTGAAAGCATATGGTATTTGTCTTTCTCAGACTTATTTCTCCTAATGTGGTAGGGTCCCTTCCCTAAGGAGAGAGAAAAAAAAGGGAGAGAAATCTTCAAGTTAACCTGACTTTGCGCCTACGTGACAACATCCTTCATGACCTTGTAAGCTGCAACTACTTAATCAGACTACATGTTTGTGTATGTCACTATAAATGGGAGACAAAGAAATTTAAAAAAATGTATAAAAAAAAGTTATGCAAAATGACATCGTATGCTCAGTTCTTCCAGTACGAACCCAACTGAGCAGTGCCAGCACAAACAAAGTTGCTTCCTGGAAATTAAAAAGCCTCAGTGCCATGACTCTCTGTGAGAATCCTGCTGCAATAATACTCTGTAGCTCCATCCGTGTCATTGCAAATGGCAAGATTTCATTCTTTTTTATGGCTGAGTAATGTTCCATTATATATACATACACCACATCTATTTACGCTACGTTTTCTAGAGTCAAAATAAAAGAGCAAACAAAGTGGGTTTTAAAATTCCAAATCTATATTCCTTATGAAATGTCCAAAGAAAAGTTAATTTTCTAGCATTAATTTGCCAAACTCTGTATGCTCTATGAGGCTTATATTAATTAACACTTCTCAGTGTATCCACGTAAATAATCAGGTCAAAGCGTAATGAAATCAGCCATTTTAGGATTAGGGATAATCTTTGAAGATTACTTATGATCATGAAAGGAAAAACTCTTAAGGAATATCACCCAAAATTTGGAATAACAGATCAATCTAAGGAATATTTCACTATCTGGGGGAATCAATAATTTTACTATTTATTTAAATAATTATCTACTATTGACAAAAGACCCAAACTTTGTGATTTTGCCTTTAAACTTATGTATTTGTATCTGGCATTTTCTTTCAGCAAAAGTAAAGCTCCCCAAAATATGGTTTTATTACTCTATAGAATATTAGTTAGTTTTATATCTAAGCAGCAAACTTACTCAGTATTGTTTCCAATAACAGTACAACTCCTATTCCTTTGAATCAGTTTAGGCTTCCTGCTAGTTACCTCATTAATGAGTTGGATATATTGTGACAGGTGTTCATTCAATATTTTATGATAATCATATTCTTAACCTTTAGAAAAATATACTCTGACATGTCCATGGCACAAAATTGTTAAAAGCCCTTGCTCTAGCTAATTAGGGAAGTCAGAGAGTCTATCTATGAAACTGATAACTGAAATTCATTCATTTATATATTCAATAAGTCAATCAAAAGTATTTATAAACATCTACGAGCAAGGCTCTCTTCTAGATGTTATAGTGGTAGTTATGGCACATTATTTTCCTGCCATATAAGAGAATTTACATTCACCCACAGAGACATAAACAAAATAAATAAGATACATGTAAATTAATACATTTTTAAAAACAAAGCAAAGGATGAGGATAGAAGATATATATCGGGGGAGAAGGATGCATTTTTATGTTAATCAGGGTACGTGATCTTTAATGAACTATCAAATAAAGATCTAAGAAAAATTGAGAGTGAGCTATTTGACTGGTAAAGGAATGATGTAAAGCACTGGTTATCCAACTTTAATTTCAGAACCTCTTTCTTTTGAGTTCTTAAGACTTTGTTAAGAAAGAACTGTTATATATACTTATAAAAATATATCTCACTATTTACTCTATTATAAGTTAAAGCCACACAATTTCAAAATATGTATTTACTTATAATTAATGAATAAATCAGGTAGTAGACAGGTTTATATGCTAATATAAGTAATGTGATTTGTGAAAAATAACTTCATTTTCTAAAATAAAAAACTTATAGTAATAAAAAAGGCACTGTTTCATATTTATTGCAAAATTCTTTAATACCAGGCTCAAGCCTTAGAAGACAGTTGGAATCCCATATATGCTTCTGCATTCAATTCGCGGCAATATGCTGTTTGGTTTAAGTATATTAAGAAATTGCTGCTTCATACAGATATGTAGTTGGGGAAAGAAGGATTATTTTAATAGCCTTTTCAGACAACTTATTTAATTTTTAATCATGGCAACCAGTTCACAAAATTCCATATCCATCAGGCTGGCAGCTTCCTTAATAATATATTTCATAGTACTTTCATAAGAGAAATATCCTCAAATACCTTTCTTTGGGGTATGGTAAGAAGGGGCTGAGAAGATACTTTCTAACATTTCTTCTTCTTGAGCATCTTCTTGAGCCTTTGGACTTCTTCCATTACATTATGCCAGCAAAGTTCAGGCATTTCCAGTTTATAAAGTAGGTACTATTGATGGGTCCAGGCTCCAGGGCTTCTGTTAGTTTTATCAGGTTATTAATGCCTTTCTCCCATACTTAAGCCACTTTATTAAATTCTATATTCTGGGTGAATGCATCCATGACAATAAATTCAGCCCAATTGCACCTTATAGTTTCTTCTCCTTAAAACTTACAAATTAGAAAGGTCCTGAAACCCTTTGGGTGTGTGGGCTACTTCCTCTTAGAGAAATTCTTATACTTTTCATCCATGCTAGGTCTGGAAGTAATGGCAGGTGTGTTATGAGGAGAATCCATATGTGACATAAAAGGAACCATTGAAAGCTTTTATAAAGATGAGGTTTGTTCTTAGTTTTCTAGATGTCTTCATATTTAAGAGAATTGGTGGTAAAAGTGGGAAGAACATCAAAGTTCTCAGCTTCATTCATGCTGCTCACATATCCCTTTTTCATGGTTTAAAACTCTATCCCTTCCACATCAATTCTTTTCTATCCATGTAAAAGACCCAGGAGTCTCTTTTGAGTTAGAGTTAATGCTCTGAAATCCTCACAATTGGGCCTTGAACTTGGTTCTCATCTGATCCATATCTTCGTTCTGGCCACAGGAAATGAGGGATTCCTTCAAGACTTCCCTTTAAACTTTCTGGTCACCCATGCCAGATATTTTTAGTTTTCAATTGCTCGTTTTCCACATCTACATTCTCCAGGGCCATCAGAAAAAGCCAGGTTTTGACACAGGAACTGAGTTTTACAATCACTTGATTGTATGTGCCATAGCCTGCCCATATAGTTCATCCCATGGCAGTATCAGTAACCATTTGAGCAATCAAAATATCACTGCATGTCATGGATTATCCATGTCCCATTTCTCTCCAGAACTCTTCAAATTTGTAAGCAATCCATTTCCTAAATTTGAAATTCTGTTTCTTAGGGCCACTCTGGGTACCAACTATTGAACCAGTCAAAGTCCTGGCAGGAAAGATATGACACAAACTGGAGAAGAAGTTCATAAAGAAATGAATTTACATATGGGCAAGGCATAGGGAAACCACAAGGGATCATGCAGAATGCTGTGTATAGTAACATTTCCAAGTTCTTAGCATCTCTTCTCTTAGGACTTAATTTACTGTGGGACACAAAATACAAATTTGAGAGTCATCCAAGATTATCCCTTGTCTATTACATCCCACTTTTAATTAATTAAATACCAAGTCCTCCTAAATATACCTTTAAAATATCTTCTCTTTCCTGCATTACCTATACCCCATATGTAGCATCATGGTTCAATTCTTACTGAATCATAAATATTTTAGTATAACACAGATTATGTTTATACAGGAGCAGCAGGAGTGGGAGTTGGAGAAATAAGGAAGAACTAGGTCATAGAAGGACTTCTATGTCACAATGAGAAGTTCATTCTCCTTTAATTTACAGCAAAAGAAAAAAAAACTGAGATAGCAGAGCTTTATATTTCCATATTATTTGCACTGTTGCAATTGAATGCTCAACTTGAGAAAATGCATTAATACAACATCAGCACAAAAGATGTGAATTTTAATATGTTAGCACATCCAATTACAGCACAAGGAGAATTAGGAAAAAAGCAACTATAAACATCCAGCTGCAGAGTTTAAGCAGTCTCATGCTGTGACTTTAGAAAATGCAAATTATATGTTCTCATCTTAGAAACTAAAATGCGTTATATTAAAGGCCAATCTATATTATGACCTGGAAATTATAAACTTTAACACAATTCAGGAAATGAATTGATTTTTTATTATGATCAGTTGAGTAAATGTTAAACTACATTACACAAGATGGACAGGCCAACATATGTGAAGGTCTCCCTATCTCAGCTACCGTACATTTATTAACTATGAAGTATCAGGGTAAGACATCCATAGTTCCCCCACCCATACTATATTGCCTATGTACTTTGTACTTTGTATTAACTATAATTTTATATAAACTTTATATCAACTATAAAATGTGATGGTAAAGCATAGCCATTGGTCTTCTATCTGTGTTACAGTAAAATTTAATAATATAATGTGTAGATTGCTATATTACTTGCAAATTAAATGTAAGCTAAATTAATCAATCTTAGTCTTTTGTCATCTGAAAATATAATTTTATAATAATTTGTTTTTTTTTTTTATTTTTTTTTTTCAACGTTTATTTATTTTTGGGACAGAGAGAGACAGAGCATGAACGGGGGAGGGGCAGAGAGAGAGGGAGACACAGAATCGGAAACAGGCTCCAGGCTCTGAGCCGTCAGCCCAGAGCCTGACGCGGGGCTCGAACGCCCGGACCGCGAGATCGTGACCTGGCTGAAGTCGGACGCTTAACCGACTGCGCCACCCAGGCGCCCCTATAATAATTTGTTTTTAAGCATAAAATATGATAAAGAAGTAGCCTTCTGTGAGAAAAATAAAATGGTGTCCTAATAAAATATACACATGATGCCACATCCCTGAATTTATTTATCTTTCTTTTCTTCACTCAGTAGCAACTCTCTGGGTCATTTTCCTTAATCCCAAAATGCAAGACATACTCTTTGAAGAAGAATCTGCACTACGGATAGAACAGACACAGACTCTCATGATACTTAACACACCTTCGCGTATTAACACTTTAGTTGCTAGGGAGAAAAAAAACCCATCTTGGGATCCTGAGCCTCAATGAAGCATTATAGAATAGGACCATTTGTGAAACAAGACCAAACTGGGTGAAAAAAGCAAACACTTTCTTTTTCTTTTCTAAACTCCATAAGGGATTTGTCAGGTCAGAGACCCTTTAACAATTGCGTACCTTTGGTTCAAAAAGGACGTATCTATTAGAAAGAAAGAACAAATGTCATGTGTTCCAAGAAAAGGATTTATTAAATATCAGGATGCTAGCTGAATTTTTCTGTTACTCTGAAATTAACCATTGCATTGTTAATGGTTCTTTATGTGCACAAGAGGGAAAAAAAAATCAGTCTTAAGAAATACATAGTCCACGTCCCCATTTTTCCTATAACCTCTGCCCTTGAAAACCACATTCTTAGATTCCCTGATTTGAGTTTCCATTCTCTTTGTCTCTCTCTGTCTCTCTTTGTTGTTGTTGTTGTTGTTAAGGCTTAAGGCACTTAAAATTCTAAAAGATCATTTTAAAATCTTTTAATTATTTTAAACAAAAAAAATAATTATTTTCTTTTTTTTTTCTTAAAAATTTTTTTAACACTTATTCACTTTTGAGAGACACAGAGAGACAGAGCAGGAATGGGGGAGGGGGCAGAGAGAGGAAGACACAAAATGAAGCAGACTCCAGTCTCTGAGCTGTTGGCACAGAGCCTGACGAGGGGCTCAAACCCACAAACTGTGAGATTATGACCTGAGCTGAATTCTCAGGTCATCCTGAGTGGATGCTCAACTGACTGAGCCACCCAGGCACCCCCAAAATAAAATTATTTTCTAAACTTATACTTTGTTACTGGAAATCTGGATAAAATAGAATCTTCTAGAGAACTGAAAGTTTCTAGAAGCATACTGCAATGTATCAGGATATTATTGGAAAGGAATGTGGTAATTACTTTGCTTCACGTTATTTTAAAGCCTAAGCCAGTTCCATGCAGTGATTTTTTTTTTCCCTATCTCCTATTTGTGTTAACAACCATTTCAAATTAATTGGGAAAGTAAAATATCCTTTTTTGAAAAAATGGTGGGAAATATTATAGCTTTATGGTAATATGGTTAAGAACTTTCATCTTTTAATAAACCTATGTAAAAAGGGGTTTGGGGGAGCACCTGGGTGGCTTGGTCGGTTGAGTGTCCAACTTTAGCTCAGGTCATGATCTAATGATTTGCGAGTTTGAGGCCTACATCAGGCTCTCTGCTGTCAGCACAGAGCCTGTTTCAGATCTTCTGTCCCCTTCTCTCTCTGCCCCTCCCCGGTTCACCCTCTCTCTCTTGAAAATAAACATTAAAAAAAAAAGAAGGAGTTGGGCAAAATATATATTCTGTCTTTTTCAAAACTGAAAGATATATAATACTATTTTTTTTACATTTTCTTTCCACTAAAATTGTTTAGTGTGATTCTAGAAAATTTTAAAAAAAATTAACATTTACTTATTTTTGAGAGACAGAGAGAGAGAGAGAGCATGAGCAGGGAAGGGGCAGAGAGAGAGACAGACAGAGTGTGAAGCAGGCTCCAGGCTCTGAGCTGTCAGCACAGAGCCCCCAGTTCAGGGCTCAGCTCACGAACCATGAGATCATGACCTGAGCTAAAGTCGGAAGCCTAAGCAACTGACCCACCGAGGCACCCTGATAATTTTTTTTAAATCTCAAAAAAGAATACTTTGCATTATTTACCTGATAAATAGCTAATGATTATAGCTAATATGTCAAAATTTGCCAAATATTTAGTTTAGTTTAACAGGAAAATGTGGTATGAATTTCTGTATGGATATTTCGTATAATACAGATATCTGTAAAGAAAAATTCATCCAAAAATTTTTTAAAGATTTAAATACACAAATTCCATTTTATTTAGGGTAGTCATAATCTAAAAGTCAGTAACTCAATTAATTAAAATATTATGATGGTTCAATATTAAAATATATTCAACTATAAACCATTAGAATGCTGACTTATCAGACCATTTAATGATGTAAAAATATATCTATAATATAGGTAGAGAAATACAAAATACTATATTGGGGAGATGTATAGCAATATATTAATAGTTCATAATTACACATAATTTTCCTTTCTTAAAAATCTGTGTTTTCATCTGACTCTAATATTTATAAAAATATAATATTCATATACATATACATTTTTTAAATATACTGCTACTCAACTTGTTCTCCAGCAGAATACTAAATAATGTACAAAATTTTGTTGGCCACCAGATGAGAGAATGCTTTTGTGTATATATTTGATACTGAAGATAAGAAAAGACAAGTAAATATAACTATTCTATACTAGAATTTCTTTGGAAAGACATGTTAGTTGATCATTTTGTAATATCTTTTATTTTTCGTTTTTGTAATTATAAAATGAGTCACTGGCTTAAAAGAAACTCTCGCTACGCAAGTAATGAATATCATACCTATTTGGAAATGAGATACTTGAATCAACTGGAATACTAATTTTGAAAATGTTTTGACACAGGGGTGCCTAGGTGACTTGGTCAGTTAAGCGTCAGGCTCTTGACTAGGCTCAGGTCATGAGCTCATGGTTCCTGAGATAGAGCCTCACGCTGGGCTCTGAGCTGACAGCACAGAGCCTGTTTGGGATTCTCTCTCTGCCCCTCCTCTGCTTGTGTGTGCTCACTCTCTCTCTCTCTCTCTCAAAATAAATACAGTTAAAAAAATAAATAAAACAATTGTACTGAATTCGTATTTCTATATTTGTTTTTTTAAGTTTTATTTATTTATTACTGTTTTTATCATCATCTTATGATAATAGCCAATCATAGGGTTGGATGGAATCATAAAGTTCATTGGGATTAAATGAGATAGTATTTATAAATTTCTGAGCACAGTGCCAGGTAACTGTAATAACAATGATGATATTAATTTACTTCTTACATATGTGTCAGAAGAATAGAATCTCAGTATCTATCTGTTTTTCTAACATTTATATCTTTCATTACCTCAAATTACTAGTTTCCTTTTAATTGGCCTCAAAATACCAACCTATGTTTCACATGAAAATATCTGGTAATTATGAGAGGGAAAATAGTATGTTCAACATTTAGTAAAGTAGTTCTAAAAGTTTAAAATGTCTGAGCTCTTAGTTTATATAGATATAAAAATATGTTTATAAATCTACATTTGAATATGAACTTCAGGAGAAATTACATTTTTACTTTAAAAAAAAATCTTTTGAGAGAGAGAGAAAGCATGAGTGGGGGAGAGGGGAAGAGGGAGAGAGAGTGAGAATCTCAAGGTGGTTCCATGGTCAGCATGAAGCCTGATCCTAAGACTCTGGGATCAAGACAAGTGGAAATCAAGAGTCAGATGCCCAATTGACTGAGCCACATAGACACCCTTACGATTTTACTTTTTTTTTTTAATATTTTTTTTTTTGAAAGAGAGAGAGTGTGTGTGAGTGGGAGAGGGGCAGAGAGAGAGGGAGACACAGAATTGGAAGCTGGCTCTGAGCTGTCAGCACAGAGCCTGACATGGGGCTCAAACTCAAAAACCATGAGATCATGACCTGAGCTGAAGTCAGTCACTTAACCCACTGAGCCACCCAGGCACTCCATACACTTTTGCTTTTTTAAAGTGGTATTAGCACTAGCCTACTTAAGTCTCTGCAATTAAATTTAGGGAAGATAATTCTAATTCATATCCTATGCTTAAAATCTCATTTTTTTGGGTAGCAAAAGTGTCAAAAGTTTTCAGGGATAAAGAAATAAGAGTGGATAATTCAAAATTGGCAGGCTTTATCTGTAAGGGATCCAGCACTCATAAAGTGTCATTTGAGAATTTTTTTATGGTTTCTTTTTTTTTTATTTTTTTTATGTTTATTTATTTTTGAGAGAGACAGACAGTGCAAGTGGGGGAGGGGCAGAGAGAGAGAGAGAGACATAGAATCTGAAACAGGCTCCAGGTTCTGAGCTGTCAGCACAGAGCCTGACGTGGGGCTTGAACTCTGAACAGCAAGATCATGCATGACCTGAGCCAAAGTCAGATGCTTTAACCGACTGAGCCACCCAGAAACCCCAAGGTTTCTTAATGGCTATAACTGCCATTAGTAATTGAATGGGTTTACATCCTGTGACACAAAACAGTCAGGCATGATTTTCAATTTGGCAATGTAAAAATTATTAGATATTACTGACACAGAATATAATGTGATTAATATCTAAAATATTATAGGCAGATAATTGCAATTATGACAACATATTTACTTTTATTGACAACATATATACTTTTCTCCAATGCTTTTATCATTTTTTATCATTAAAAAGCATGAAAGAATTTAGTTATCCACTTAAGTTACCCTATTATGGATGCATTATTTCAGGCTAATGATCTTTTTACCTACAGTTTTAAGAGGCAAAAGTCTCTGAAAACTTTGGGGTTTTGTTTGTTCTGTTTTTTTTTTTTTTCACATAGGCAAAAATCTGACCTGAATTGATATGAGGCTATTTATATTCTTGAATCATCTCTTAGTTTGAATATTCATTTTACTGCAGCAATTTTAATATTTTAATATGCTGCTTGAGACCCTGCTGTGACTGTTATGTAAATATATGGTGTTTGCACTGAATTACATATTTAAAACATTCTGAATCTGAAGCACTCTTGGACTCAAGGATTTGGAAAATGAGTTAGGACCCTATATTATCATGTTCATTTTAATGATAGATAAACTGGAGCACAGAGATGGTAAGTCATTTTGCAGTCACATAGCTTGTAAATAGAAGTGTGATTAATTTCCACGTAAACATTTGATTGTTCTTAAATCTTTTTCTGATCTCTCCTTTCTTTTCCAGTGATTCCAAAATCTCAAACATGGAATGTTAGATGGACACCTGTAGATATGTTAGATGCTGTTATTTTTTTTAACAAGAAAAATTTTAAATGGGGGAGAGAACTAGGAAAGCTTACTGTTCTCGATATTGCTAGCTAAAGGATCACTGCATTCTGGGGAGATCATATTGGTCAACCTAGAAGAGTCAGTTAAGACCGGATGTTAATTTATTTGAATGTGTATGTGTCATAGTTACTCTAAAGGGTGTCAAATGCTGTGCCAGCATGTACTGTCAAAAAAAAAAAAAAAAAAAGACCACTGTGAATGACTATATAATAATCAGTCTGCAATGTGGAATTTACATAGCAAGCAAAGCTTTCAAAGGGTTTAAATACATCTGTCTTGATTGAAATTTCACAGATGGAATTTCTAGAGTTATCCACATAGCAGCTTGAGGCAAATGTTAGGAAATTGAGTTTTTGTTTAAGCTCAGACGCCAAATTGTTGTGTGACCTTGAATAAATAATTAAGCATTTACTTCATATGTTCTCCTTTATAAATTATATTTAGAATGTGTCTTCATGAAATCTAGATGAAATAAATGTACCTGAGTGCAGTTAATTGAGCCAGTTTTAGAAAGGCCTAGTAGTAGTATTTATTACTATTTCAGTGTCTAATCCAGAAGTAATTTGGCCCATTCCCACAGTGTCAGAAGCCAAGCTCTGAATTTGTCATCTGCAGTGTGTACCAAGGTAGAATAGAACATTTAAGTTTGTTCACATATTCTTTAATAACTTTTTTGAAAGTGGCAAAACAATAATAATTTGTGATCACAACTGTAAATATAAATAAATGCCATCCTTAGTCAAATTGCAATTGTGTAAGTGAATAATCCAAGCATAATTTGTCCCTATTACACTTTACATTAATCATTAATGTTTCTCGGTTTTAGTTATTATTGGGACAGCAAAATACTGCAAACTCTTAAACTATTTCAATTAATAGCAAAGAATAATTCTTTCCTTTCACACTAGATTAGTGGTTTCTAATTTCTAGAAAAGTACATATTCCATTATTGCCAAAACCTCTATGTACACTGAAGAGTTGTTGTCATGATTCATGTGGATGGCTCACCTATTAAGCCACTAATGTAAAAACATTACTATAAAATCAAAGAATGTAAGTCTTAAGAGTTGATGACAGATTATATATCCTATGAAGAAGAATATATAAATGTTGAAGATTATAAGTTGTGGTAAGTCATAATACAGAATACATCTCAAAAAATTTTTAAAGGGCTAAACATGGGTTGCATAAATTTTAACCTCTCTTCTCTGATTAAAACTTAGATTTTAGGGGGCACCTGGCTGGTTCAGTTGGTAGAGCATGCAACTCTTGAACTCAGGGTCATGAGTTGAAGCCCCACGTTGGCCATAGAGTTTACTTAAAAAACTTAGATTTTTAAAATTAATTTGTTATAAAGTATACAAAAAGTAAATTTGCTTGGAAATGGGGGTAAGAATGTAATGGATGAATTTAGCAGTTTTCCACTTTTTACAAAGGCAAACAGTTATTGTGACTATTTAAAATTTAAGATGATACATTTGATATTATGCCAAATTATACATAGATTCGAACAAAAGAAATCCAAATAACTCTTCTAGATAAGCAAGCATAAAATACAAGTCACACAAATATGCTAATGTTTTTTAATGAATTCAGATTTTAATCTACATTTAAAACACAAAAAGTAACCTTCAAAACTTCCTGCCATGGTAATTAACTCAAGAAGAATTTCCAAAAGACTTTTTCCTAAGGATGGTGAGAGGGAATGGATGGTATTGAAGATCCTCTTGACTTTCTCCACTGTAGTGAACAGATAATTTGAGGTCTACTCAGATATAAATTGAACAAACTCAACATTTTTCAACCCGTTATTTCCTTCTACTAGTTTCTCTATTTCTGTTGTATAAATATTATATACATAGTATATATAATATATAGTAATAAAATTATATGTACATAATTGCAGACCAAACCCAGGAGGTTCTCATAAAAAAAGTTTGGGGTGGGGGAGAAATGGACTAGTCTTCTATAATCACAAGACTGTGAGCTCCCTCTGTTCCATATTAGGAAAACAAGGTCTGTGAGTATGTCCATTAGATAAGTAGATCTGGGTTAAGTAAGCACTGAGATAGTTGGAGTGTTTGTATAATGCCCATTTTAGGATTATACCATCCAAGCACCACTGCTTTGTATGTGATTTTGCTACTTTAGAATTATGGCATTTGGGTGTCTCTGCTTTGTATGAGGTGTGCCCAAGAGGCCAAAATTCATCAGTCTCTTCTTGTGGTTATTCCTTCACCTCAGAGGACAAGCTTTGACCATAATTTGTTTACTCTGGCATAGAATTGTCATATGAATGTCTCTGTGTATCAGAGGTTCAGTGACAGAACTGGTCCACTAAGATAATATTTTGAACCCTACATGACTATACTGCATTACTATAAACACAACCACAAGTAGAATTTGAAACAACCAGTGATGACCTTTTTTGAGCCAATGGAATGTTGCTTTGCCATCTCTAATGGACTCTGTACAGTCTGCAAAGTTGATAATAAGGTAGGCTAAATTACTCAGCCTAAGCAATTAACAGGCAACATCTAATAAGCTCTAGTTCCACAAATGCAATATAGGAAGGAGATGCTAAAAAATCAAGCCTTAAGAAATTTTCAGTAATGACAAATATTTATATTATTTTCCTGTTATTTTTACGTTATTTTTCATCTCCCGAACATTACCAAAAGTGACATACACTGAAAGTGTTTGTGATAACCATTCTCTATTGTTTTTATTTTTTTTTAAGCAGCAGGCAAAAGTTTATTAAACTATAAAATTAAAAGAATAGTATGAAAGCTATTTACAGAGAGGGGACATTTGAAAGTGAATACCTGCGATAATAGGCAAGGATCTTTGTTTTATAAGGTTCTAGTCACCCCCCACCCCCTTCCCTTCCCCCTTGTTCCTTTTCAGGTCCTACTGGTATTGGTTTGATAACTCTAGGTGCTGGGTTGTCCATTCCTGATTGGTTCATTTCCATTGTATGAGGGGTGGTCTATGGCCATTTCATTCCTTGTGGGTCATATGTTTTATGGTCTATTACTTATTTTTAGTTAGGTCTTTTGTTCCTAACTAAATTCCTGAGGGAAGGCTGTCCCCACTCATGACCCATGGGATCAGGACCTGTGTGGATTTTGACGAGTTAAACTGGCCTCTACAGAGAATAACAGGAAGGGTTTCACAAACTTCATGTGGATATGGCCATCTGGAACCACAGCAATTACTGGTGCCTATGCATAGTAACTGGAATTATAAGGATAATCCCATGGTAGCATGGAGACTTTCTGTATGTAAACAGAAGTTCTCATAGACCCAACCAATTTTTTATTTATAGTTATTGGAAATGAACAGGCAAATTGTTAGCCATGAATTTTTTTTTTAAGTTTATTTGAGAGAGAGCACAAGGAGGAGGGGCAGAGAGAGAGGGGGACAGAGAATCCCAAGCAGGTTCTTCACTGTCAGCACAGAGCCCGATGCAGCTCTGTAAGATCATGACCTGAGCTCAAATCAAGAGCTAGTCACTTAATCGACTGAGCCATCCAGGGGCCCCTAGAGACATTTTTGACTTAGCCTCAGTTTAAGGTATCATGTGAGTGGAAATTCACATTGACACATGAACCCACAGAAGGAATAGAAATGGTCTCCCAATAACGTTGTAAAGCATTTTCATGATAATGTATGTAATGAGTTGAATTGTGTTCCCCTAAAAATGATACATTGGAGTTCTAATCCTCAGGACCTCAGAATGCAGCCTTAGTTGGAGATAGGGTCTTTACAGAGGTAATAAGGTAAAATGAGATAATTAGGGTGAATCCTACTACAATATAATCAGTGTCCTTATAAAAAAAGGGAAATTTGGACACAGAGATAGCCACACAGACAGAACAGCATGTGAAGATTGGTGTTATGCTGCCTCAAGCCAAGGAACTACCAGAGCTAGAAGAGAGCTGGGACAGATCTTTCCCTAGTGCCTTCTCAGGGAGCATAGCCCTTGCAACACCTTGATAGTGGACTTCTGGCCTCCATCCCTCTGGTGGCCAATTCTGTCTTTCAGAAGGTTGATGTAGATGCTGTGAGTCAACCTTAGCCTGCTTAAATTGGGAAAATTATCTGTCTGAATGTTTGGTGGGGAGACACATCAACTTAGAGGCATCTCATTTGGCTGGGTTGGTAAAAGCTCATTTAGTGTGCAGCTCTACGAGGGCATTGACATTGGCCTTTGATCTGCCTATGTACTTCTACATTCATAACCACTGTTTCTTTGTGAGTCTTGAATAGCTTCCACTAAGTCATAGGTAACTTTCTCACCACTAGTCAAAATATTTGATGTCATAAATCCTTCAGGTTTCATAGCATTTCAAAGTCACAAACAATTCCAAAACCATATCTACTCGTGTTTTATCTTCTGTCTTTTGCCACAGTACAGGTTTCAGTCAGGGTTATTACCTTTACTACTTGGGAAGATAAAATATCATGTAATGGATCGCTTTCATGTCTGTGTTTCCAACAGGCACAATAAAAGTGGATGCCTTTGTCATTTTCAAAATCCATCTATAAACGATATTAAATCAAGTGGCAGATAGTTGGGGGTGAATGGAGTCAAAAGGTACAAACTTCCAATTGTAAAATAAGCTATGGGGATGTAGAAGTCTGTACTGCACACAAGGTCCTCTGCCTTGAAGTTTAACAGCAGCAAATACTGATATAGTCATTAATGTTCTGCACGGCTATATTTTTTCTATCATTAAATCCTAAATGCAGTGGCTATCTAGTGTCTCTGCAGCTTCTGCTGAGGTCCCTAATGTTCATGAGTTTCAATGTAGTTCAGGGTCAAGCTGCAATAGACTGCACCCTGATGCGGCCTCTACTTGCCAATGCCTTTAATGCCAGCAGAGCCAGTAGCTCACTGAGCCTCATCTTGGCTGATATCAGCTGACACTATCCAGGAGGCCAGGTTTTGAGTGAGCCCCACTCCCACATTCCTTGCCTTTGCAGAAGCCTGTGTGTTTCCACCACGCCCACCTTCTGCCCCGCTTCTTTGTTGATGCCTGTGCACTTCTGCCTGAGGCTCAGTATTGCACCCTGCCTCTGTAGAAATAACCAGTGTTGTGTAAACAAGCCTACCCTGAACTTCAGATCAAAATCCCATGTGCCTTAAGGCTTAACTTAAGGCTTAACTTAAGGCTTAACTTGCCAAAATGGTAACAATTAAAAGCCTACTGCAAGTATACATACATATATGTGTGTGTGTGTGTGTGTGTGTGTGTGTGTGTGTGTGTGTGTGTGTATCTCAAATTAATGCCCAGTATAAACCTCTACAAACTGCCAAGATCCAAACTCCCTGTGAATGTAATAAAGTCTGAGCTCGAAAACCACGAGCTCTGACCACCCAAAGCTGCTCCACTTGTATATCATGTTCACTCAAGTTTCATTCCTGCTTTATTTCTTAACATACTGACCCATGCAGCACAAATTGGAGTTTTAGATGTTACATTCCCCAAAACACAGGCCTTTTCCCTGCTCTGCCTCCATCCCTTCCGCTTCCTGTTCTTCATCAATACTTCCCTGTTCTTTACAGTTTCAGTATGAGAATAGTAATCAAAAGTATATGCACTGTGCAGGCAGGCAAGGTGTTCTCCCCAAAATTATTAGGTAAGTCACTACCTTGCTGGGCAGAAAACTTTAGAACAGCAAAGAGGCCATTAGTGCTGGGCTGAGGGTGTCTCCTCCACATGGAAGAAGACATCAACAAAGGATGTGATAGTCCCCATCCATAATAACAGAAATGTAACTATTTTTAAGACTTTTAAACAAACTTTTAAATATATCCCAGGCTTTCGTCCCTTTGTCTTTTCCTCATGATGTCTTCAACTCTTCTCAACCTTAAAGGTTTTTCCCACCTGCCACCTCACCCATGAAACTATCCCTACTGTCTTCAAAAGTTTCTCAGAAAACTGAGGCCTTGTCCAATGTTTTGCAAAATGCGGTCCGAGGACCATCCACAACAAAATCACTTGTTGTTTGTTAAAACATGTTTCTGAAACCATCAGTGTTATCCAAACCTTGAAATAGGACCCTTGCCAGTGCCTTGTAAGAAGTTCTGTTAGTGCATGAAGAAGTTCCTTAATGAATGAAATCTGAACCTTTTTTTTTTTTTTGATACCTCATCATCACAGATTACTTTTGTCTTATGATGTTGTTACTTGGCATTTACTTCTCTGTAAATTGCTTGGAGGAAGTTCTTTTTTAAGATTAATTCCTTAACATGGACCCTACACATACAGCAGCTGCTCAAGAGCGTTTTTAAAATGCACTCAACTCCTTTTTACTCATCTTTCAAAAAGACTAGATCTCTTCCCTTATCCTATCCTGATAAAGTGTCTCCCTGCTCTTATCCTGACAAAGTGTTTAGAAGTGAAAGAAAAACATATGTGAAATCACTATACAGTAATTCATTGAAATATTTTACTGTTTCACAATGTATTCTCTTTTCTAAGGTAGCCACATTCACCCTTTTTGAATTACGTGTTTTAAAGGCTATATAATGTACTGCACATTTCTAAGCACTGTTTTTCTATGTAATAAAGATTTCCTCTTTGGTAAATTCTGTTTCCTCAGCATCTCCTACTGCATTTTTTTTTTTTAATGTTTATTCATTTTGGAGAAGCGGGAGAGGGGCAAAGAGAGGGAGGCACAGAATCTGAAGCAGGCTCCAGGCTCTGTGCTGACAGCTCAGAGCCTGACACAAGGCTCGAACTCACAAACCAGGAGATCATGACCTGAGCTGAAGTCAGATGCTTAACCAGGCTGCTTACCGACTGAGCCTCCCAGGCGCCCCGCCTACGGCACTTTCAAATGCAAAGTGATCAGTAGAGCACATGGCTCCCTGAAACCTTAATTCAGTACCAGGCTGCATGTGTTACCATTTATAAAATTTTATTATATAAGGTTTTACAAATATTATTACACTCCTTTTGTTTTCAATTAAGCCCTTCTCATTTTGTAGTGATTGCAGGGAGACAGGAGAAGCAACGTACCAGCATTTTCCCTCAGTTCACAAAGGTTACCAGTGGACCCGGCACTGGTAATGTGCAGAGACAACATTCTTCCATAATAGGGTCCCACTAAACCTGAAAACTTAATTCTTGCTGTGACACTGCTCAGTTCCCATCATCTTTCAAAAGATTTGACACTAACAACCTGTGTGCTTCCACTTAAGAGAATACCTGTAAATAGCAGACTGAATTCTTACACCAAATTTTATAAAGACAACATGATAGAGATCAACACTAAACCATCCTGCACACCTAGAAAACTGATTTGAGGATTAACACAACAATCTGCACAATCTGAACCACAGAACTCAGCAGATACACGGCGTGGAGAGGTGAACTGGGGGAGAGCGAAGCTGCGGAGGGCAAGGAGCTGTTTTTGCTTGTGGAGAGAGGACAGAGACGAGGGGGAGAGTACAGGAAAAGCACCCCCCCCCCAAAAAAAAGCAGCTGGAGAGAAAGTGGAAAAGTGGAAACAGCCGCAGGGACTGAACTAAAAAAGGGAGAAAGGAGAAAGGAGAGGGTTTAAATTCCATCAAGACTCTATAAATAGGGGGAGCCCAGAGTCTGAAACTCCTCAGCTCAATACCTGGCGGTGCTCTGGTGAGAAGCGCCAATCCGCAGGAGCAGAGAGTGAAGTCCGGGGGGCTTCGGGCCACACAGGGAGAGGCGGTTCCCCTGCTGGAAGGACATCTGGTAGACGCTGTGTGGCCCCCCACAGGTAAAGACCCCCGTGGACCCCAGAGAACAACCACATTCGCTGGTGCTGGAACAAGGTGGTTAAGGGTGAAGCCTGGTGCCAGATGTGTGTTGTGATTCTCCATATTCCCTGAGACGCTGCTGCTACACGATCACGTGAACTTTTTCTGGGGCCGGCTGGCACCCAGCCACAGTCCCTGGGCATTGGCAGCAGCACGGTCCGGTGAATGCTCCTGGGTGCAGCTGGCTCCAGGCCATTGCTCAGTGAGACCCTCCCACAGAGGGTCACAACGGGTCAAAGCGGCAGTCCCTCAGAAGTGAGGGATCGTTAAAGACAGCCACATCTGAGAGAAAACTCAGGAGGGAGGTGCCACCTGGCAACCTGACGGCTTGGTCACTGACAGTGTAAAAGCAGGGAGTGGACGGAAGCCAGGGACAAAGGACGGGTGTGTGATAGCTGATCGGGGAGAGCAGAATTCCAGTATTGGCAACTGGGTAGCTGGGTGACGCCCTTTTCACCCCTCCCGCGCATGCGCATACACACCTACAAGTGCCACAAAAATCCACCCCAGCAAGCTAAGCAGCGCCATCTAGTGGAGAACAGAGCTGTTACACTAAACACCACCCAACAGGGGCAATCTCGCTCTTCAGGAACACCACAAATCTCCACGCCTGCATAGTTTTAGACTATAAAGTCCTTCATAGTTTGACTTCCAGGGGAAAACAAGGTAATTTCAACCGTATTTCAGTCTGTTTGCTGGTCCATCTATTCAATTTTCTTTTTTTAAATCTTTTTTTTCTTGAATACAGAAAGAGAAAAAATTTACATTCATTTTCACTTTTTATTAAAAACAACTTTTTTCATTTTTTTCTTTTTAAAACTTCTTTGTAAGTTTTTAAAATCCTATTTTTATTCCATCATTTCATTTTCTTTCACTGCATTCATTTTCAAATTTCCAAACGTTTTTTTTTTTTTTTTCTTTTTCCCCTTTTGTCTCTAATCTATCAAGCCCCTATCAACACCCAGACCAAAACACACCTAGGACCTAGCAATTATTTATTTGATTTTTTCTGTGTGTGTGTGTGTTGTCTTCATTTTTTAATTTTAATTTTATTTTTTTACCTCATTAATTCCTTTTCTTCCTTCAAAATTACAAAACGAAGGAATTCACCCCAAAAGAAACACCAGGAAGAAAGGACAACCAGGAACTTAACCAACAGAGATACAAGCAAGATGTCTGAACCAGAATTTAGAATCACAATAAGAATACTAGCTGCAGTCGAAATAGATTAGAATCCCTTTCTGCGGAGATTAAAGAAGTAAACCCTACTCAGGATGAAATAAATGCTATAACTGAGCTGCATTCTCAAATGGATGCTACAGTGGCAGAAATGGAAGAGGCAGAGCAGTGAATCAGCAATATAGAGGACAAAATTCTGGAGAATAATGAAGCAGAAAAAAAAAAGAGGGATACCAAGGCAAAAGAGCATGACTTAAGTATTAGAGAAATCAGTGACTCATTAAAAAGGAGTAACATCAGAATCATAGGGGTTCCAGAAGAGGAAGAGAGAGAAATAGGGGTAGAAAATTTGTATGAGCAAATCATAGCAGAAACTTTCTTAACCTGGACATCAAAATCCAGAAAGCACAGAGGGCTCCCATAAGATTCAACAAAAACAGACCATCAACAAGACATTTCATACTCAAATTCACCAAATACTCAGGCAAGGAAAGAATAATGAAAGCAGCAAGGAAAAAACAGTCCTTAACCTACAAGGTAAGACAGATCAGGTTCACAGCAGACCTATCCACAGAAACGTGGCAGGCCAGAAAGGAGTGGCAGGATATAGTCAATGTGCTGAATCAGAAAAATATGCAGCCAAGAATTCTTTATCCAGAAAGGTTGTCATTCAAAACAGAAGGAGAGATTAAAAGTTTCCCACCAAACAAAAACTAAGGGAGTTTGTGACCACCTAACAAGCCCTGAAAGAAATTTTAAGGGGGACTGACTCTGAGGGGAGAAAAGATAAACAAACAAACAAACAAAGACCAAAGCAACAAAGACTAAAAGGACCAGAGACCAGGAACTCCAACTCTACACACAACATAATGGCAATAAACTCAAATCTTTCAATACTCACTCCAAACATCAATGGTATAAATGCTCCAAACAAAAGATATAGGGTAACAGAATAGATAAGAAAACAAGATCCATCTATATGCTGTTTACAAGAGACCCACTTTGGACCTAAAGACACCTTCAGTTTGAAAATAAGGGGATGGAGAACCATCTGTCATGGTAATGGTCGCCAAAAGAAAGCCAGAGTAGCCACACTTATATCAGACTATCTAGATTTTAAAATAAAGATGGTAACAAGAGATGAAGAAGGGTATTGTATCATAATTAAGGGGTCTATCCACCAAGAAGACCTAACAATTGTAAACATCTATGTTCCAAACGTGAAGGAAAACAAATATATAAATCAACTAATCACAAACATAAGAAATTCATTGATTATAATACCGTAAGAGTAGGGGACTTCAACACCCCACTTACAACAATGGAGAGATCATATAAACAGAAACTTAACAAGGAAACAATGGCTTTGAATGACACACTGGACTGACTTAACAGATATATTCAGAACATTTCATCCTAAAGCAGAATACACATTCTTCTCGAGTGCACATGGAACATTCTCCAGAACAGATCACACACTGGGACACAAATCAGTCCTCAACAAGTACAAAAAGATCGAGATCATACGGTACATATTTTCAGACCACAACACTATGAAACTCAAAATCAACCACAAGAAAAAATTTGGAAAGGTAACAAATACATGGAGACTAAAGAACATCCTACTAAAGAATGAACGGGCTAATCAAGAAATTAAAGAGGAAATTAAAAAGTACATGGAAGCCAATGAAAATTATCACACCACAGCCCAAAACCTCTGGGATAGAGCAAAGGCGGTCATAAGAGGAAAGAATATAGCAATCCAGGACTTCCTAAAGAAGGAAGAAAGATCTCAGATACATAACCTAACCTTACACCTTAAGGAGCTGGAAAAAGAACAGCAAATAAAACCCAAAATCAGCAGAAGACAGGAATTAATAAAAACCAGAGCAAAAATCAATGATATCAACAAAACAAAACAAAACAAACTAAAAAAACCAGAACAGATGAATGAAACGAGGAGCTGGTTCTTTGAAAGAATTAACAAAATTGATAAAACCCTAGCCAGTTTAATCAAAAAGAAAAAGGAAAGGGCCCACATAAATAAGGAATGAAAGAGGAGAGATCACAACCAACAATACAAAATACATTCACTAATAAGAGAATATTTTGAGTAATTATATGCCAATAAAATGGGCAATCTAGAAGAAATGGACAAATTTTTACAAACATATAAACTACCAAAACTGAAACAGGAAGAAATAGAAAATTTGAACATACCCATACCCAGTAAAGAAATTGAATTAGTAATAAAAAATCTGCCAAAAAATGAGTCCAGGGCCAGATGGCTTTCCAGGGGAATTCTACCAAACATTTAAGGAAGAGTTAACACCTATTTTCTTGAAGCTTTTCCAAAAAATAGAAATGGAAGGAAAACTTCCAAACTCTTTACATGAAGCCAGCATTACCTTGATTCCAAAACCAGACAGAGACCTCACTAAAAAGGAGAACTATAGGCCAATTTCCCTGATGAACATGCATGCAAAAATCCTCAGCAAGGTATTAGCCGACTGGATCCAACAATACATTAAAAAGATTATTCGCCATGACCAAGTGGGATTTATACCTGGGATGCAGGGCTCGTTCAATATCTGCAAAACAATCAATGTGATACATCACATCAATAAAAGGACAACAACCATATGATCCTCTCAACAGATGCAGAGAAAGCATTTGACAAAAGACAGCATCCTTTCTTGATAAAAACCCTCAAGAAAGTAGGGATAGAAGGAGCATACCTCGAGATCATAAAAGCCATATATGAACGACCCAATGCTAATATCATTCTCAATGGGGAAAAACTGAGAGCTTTCCCCCTAAGTCAGGAACAAGACACGGATATCCACTCTTGCCACTGTTACTCAACATAGTATTGCAAGTTTTAGCTTCAGCAATCAGACAACACAAAGGAATAAAAGGCAACCAAATCAGCCAGGAGGAAGTGAATCGTTCACTCTTCCCACATGATATGATACTCTATATGGAAAACCCAAAAGATTCCACCAAAAAACTGCTAGAACGGATCCATGAATTCAGCAAAGTTGCAGGATATAAAATCAACAGAAATCGGTTGCAATCCTATACAATAATAATGAAGCAATAAAAAAAGAAATCAATGAATCGATCCCATTTACAATTGCAACAAAAACCATAAAATACCTAGGAATAAATATAACCAAAGAGGTGAAAAATCTATACACTGTTCTACACAGAGCTAGAACAAATAATCTTAAAATTTGTATGGAACCAGAAAGGACCCTGAATAGCCAAAGCAATCTTGAAAAAGAAAACCAAAGCAGGAGGCATCACAATCCCAGACACAATCCCAGCTGTATCATCAAGACTGTATGGCACCAGCACAAAACAGGCACTCAGATCAATGGAACAGAATAGAGAACCCAGAAACGGACCCACAAATGTATGGCCAACTAATCTTTGACAAAGCAGGAAAGAATATCCAATGGAATAAAGACAGTCTCTTCAGCAAGCGGTGCTGGGAAAACTGGACAGTGACATGCAGAAGAATGAACCTGGATCACTTTCTTACACCATACACAAAAATAAACTCAAAATGGATGAAAGACCTCAATGTAAGACAGCCATCAAAATCCTCGAGGAGAAAGCAGGCAAAAACCTCTTTGATCTTGGCCACAGCAACTTCTTACTCAACACATCTCCAAAGGCAAGGGAAACAAAACCAAAAATGAACTACTGCGAACTCATCAAAATAAAAAGCTTCTGCACAGTGAAGGAAACAATCAGCAAAACTCAAATGCAATCGACAGAATCGTTTGCAGACAATATATCAGCTGAAGTGTTAGCATCCAAAATCTGTGAAGAACTTATCAAAGTCAACACCCAAAAAACAAACAATCCAGTGAAGAAATGGGACAAAGACATGAACAGACACTTCTTCAAAGAAGACATCCAGATGGCCCAGCAACACATAAAAAGATGCTCAACATCACTCATCATCAGGGAAATACAATCAAGACCACAATGAGATACCACCTCATACCTGTCAGAATGGCTAACATTAACTACTCAGGCAACAACAGATGTTGGCGAGGATGTGCACAGAGAGGATCCTTTGCACTGTTGGTGGGTATGCTAACTGGTGCAGCCACTCTGGAAAACAGTATGGAGTTTCCTCAAAAATTTAAAAATAGAACTACCCTATGACCTAGCAATTGCACTACTTGGTATTTATCCAAGGGATACAGGTATACTATTTCCAAGGGGCACATGCACCCCAACGTTTTAGCAGCACAATCGACAATAAAGTATGGAAAGAGCCCAAATGTCCATCGAGGGATGAATGGATAGGAGTATTACTTGGCAATCAAAAAGAATGAAATCTTGCCAATTGTAAATACATGGAACTAGAGGGTATCATGCTAAGCAAAATTAGTCAGAGAAAGACAAATATCATATGACTTTACTCACATGAAGACTTTAAGACACAGAACAGATGAACACAAGGGAAGGGAAGCAAAAATAATATATAAACAGGGAGGGGGACAAAATATAAGAGACTGTTAAATATGGAGAACAAACTGAGGGTTGCTGGAGGAGTTGTGGGAGGGGGGGATGGGCTAAATGGGTAAGAGGCATTAAGGAATCTACTCCTGAAATCACTGTTGCACTAATAAAAAATAAATAAAGACCACAGGATAATATAGTGGGGGCAGAGGATAGTTTCAGCACCTGGGTAACCTGCTCTCATGTTTCTGAATTTAAAACCTAATAGTTGAGGGGCGCCTGGGTGGCTCAGTTGGTTAAGCCTCTGACTTTGGCTCAGGTCATGATCTCATGGTTCATGGGTCTGGCTCTGTGCTGACAGCTCAGAGCCTGGAACCTCCTTCAGATTCTGTGTCTCCTTCTCCCTCTGCCCCTCCTCTGCTAGTGTTCTCTCAAAAATGAATAGAAATGTTTAAAAAAAAATTTTAAATGTAATAGTTCATTACTAAATTAAATATTTAATTGAAATAATTCATTGAAAGCTGTGCTCATTTATTTTCAAAACATTTAATTTCATCTGAATTTCATATGGTACAAAAATATTACATGCTTAAACACATTCAAATAGAAAGTTCTTTCAGTTCTTTGGGCCACCTTGAAGGCAAATAAATAAGAAACAAATAAATTGCATAGCATACAGAAAATTTTCTTTCACAAGAAAAAAAATATTTGGACATTTTATACTTAGTGTAGCTTAGCAATCCATTTTATCTTAATAAATTTAGTTAATTGTTAGGAGGAACAGTATATATACAAAAGAACTCAATAGAGGGCAGCTATTTTAACTTCTAATTAAAAACATGGCTGCTTTAATTTTTTTCTTGTATTTTTTTAAGAAGATACTCCATTTGTAAATTCAAGTTTGGTTGGCCTTTTTTAGTCTTTTTGCTCAATATTTTGAATACTTCCATTTTCTTCTTTTTATAGAGCCTTTGAGCTTCTTCTCTCTCTTGTTTTCTCTTCTCAAATTCCTACAATTATTAACATGCAATTTCCATTAGTAACAAACAGTAGATACAATTCAGTCATTGTGTTGAAATAACTATTACCATGCAAACACTTTAGTCTTGTCTTAGATTTTGTAAAATGAGAGGTGTTTCCTGTCACTTAAGTAGTTACCTTCTGCCTTTACTCTGTAATGCTCTAATACAGACTAACACAAAGTTATTAAAGTTTTTTAGTTATTTGGCTACAACTAAAATTAGAACACAGAGGAAAGAAGGCATATATATGTAAGATTTCATCATGTAATTAGATCTGGGATTTTAGAGATTACCTACTCCATATAATACAAAAATCTTCACTTGTAGAATATCTGGTATTCTATTTAATTTGCCATCTGACAGATTTAATTAAGGAAACATTTACTGACTATATACTAGGCAAAACACTGCTAGGCATTATGATTGTGATTAAGAATTATGCTCCTTTGATTTGCTAAGATAAAGACTCAAATTCATTTGAGTATAAGAAAAATAATTCAAATTCTTATGTAAACCTGAAAAGCACTATTTGAAATGCACAATATTCTTACAAAAGTTAAACAAAAGTTCTTAAAAAAAGCAATACATGTGCTGTTTCTCAATTTCCCTAGTAACACATATAGCACCCAAATGACAACAGCCTGTATTTGTATGCAACTTCATTATCAAAGTGCTTTCATATCATAGCATATTCTATTCTTATAAAACTGTCATTCTAGGTTATTATCTTCATCTTACAGATGAAGAACTGACACTCCATGATATGGAAAGTGACTTGTCCCAAATCCCAAATACCCTGTAGGACCAAGTCTCCTATCTAGATCTTGTTAATGCAAAGTCTGATTAGCACTCAAACTTATGTCCTCCTATGGTATAATACTTCATTTACTTTAACAAGCACAAAAGATCTGGAATTTATTTGTGAATTCAGGTATATACAGGCTAGTTTACCTCTATGGAGTTTCTCTAAACAAAGTAAAAAAACAAAAACAAACAAACAAAAGAAATTAAAGTTTTAGCATCTATTATGGGTGCTTATTTAACTTATGTACTTAGTTTTGATTTCTCATGGATTGATTGGTGTTGGCTTTTTCTCCTGACATCTGATATCCATAAATTCTAAGAAACTATCAATTTTCATGACTACAAAGCCGTAATATTCATATATATAAAGAAAATTTCAAAAGATACTAAATGTTTTATAGTATAGTGGTCCTTACTTTACCTGTTATACCATTTCCAAAGGTGGCAGTTAATAACTGACTGTTGCTGGTTAGAAAAGAGCATAATGTAACAAACTATGAAACAAATGTACAATACTTCCATGGAGAAATGTTTCTCCTTCATCCTAGTCTACCATCAGTTTAAAAATAATCAGGAGAATTGTACATGTTAAACTTCCAGATTTCTTAATTATACAAACTCTAAAGCTAAGACATAACAGAAATTTCATGTCAATACCATCTTTGAAGTAGTTTTTGATTGATGTGCTATCCTTTTTAAAGTGATGGATTAATATAGCTTCAATGCAAAAAGTAGAAACCACAGATTGAACAATTTTGTTGAAGCTCTGCATCATCTTGTTTTCATATGAAAAAGACTATTATAATTTTGGGCTTCTGAATGACAATAAAGAGTGGTAACTTTTTGCTAAGCTAATCTACTAAGTTTTTAATAGGCAAGATCAACTCTTTAGAAAGAAGTATTTTATTCTATCACCTCCCTCTTTTACCTGTTTCAATGTAAAATTATGATAATCTATTTTTCTTAAGTCAGTAGATCTCAAATTTTATTATACATAAAAATCTCGAGACACTTGTTAAAAGTGCAAGTTCCTAGACCATACTCTTAAAAACTGTTGTCCCGGATACTCATTAACCTATAAGCAGTATCTTTAAGATCCTATTCTTGACCTACTAGTATGCATGCCTTCTTGAGGATAATAGAAATGACTGAGGAATTTGTTAAAATTCTCCAGCTCTTCTCCGACCACTCATTTATTCAATAGCAATTTACAGAAAACATACTATATACACATACTAAGAAGCACAGCTTTATGTATACATTTAGAATTAAAAAAAAAAAAAGAATTTAAATATTTTAAAAGATCTTACTTGCTTCTTAGCAGTACGCTCAGCTTGTACTTGTTCGTATTCTTCCTGCGCTTTTTGATTTGATGTTTTCTTTTTATTTTTCCTTGGAATAGTAATGGAGCTTTTTAAGATAAAGATATGAAAGTCAAAGGATTAAAAATGGTGCAACCAAAATTATGACACAATTATGTCAAATACAGTACTTGCATAGTAAAATGTCACTGATGCAAATGAACAGAGCAAGGAAGAGAGGCTGGAGGAGGACATCAATCTCATTAGTAAAATGTCCAAAAAAAAAATATTAAAAATATAGTTACAGCTTTCAAAATACAATTAAAAAATAATTATAAATAAGTAATTATAGAGACTCTGAGAAATATTTCAACCAGGGACAATACAGAAAGCTTTGAAAGATTCTAAAATGTTAACAAACAGGAAAGCAGCACAAGAATGACAGAAATGACAGTAGGAAGAAAACATTAAATTGAAGGATGTTACAGAAGTTGTGGGTGGTACATGAACTTTAATCCCAAACTGCTTTGATCAACTTGTCTCTACTTAACCTATTCAATCATGAATGACTACACCTTGAACCTAGTCCCCATTTAAAACTGTTCTATATTAAAGTACTTCTCCCTCTCTGATGTCCCACTCTAATCTAATTCAACTACTGAAGCTCAGATGACATTCATTTCTCAAGCTATCTGATTCAGTAATTAATCTTCCTTTTCCCAGTCTCAATTTTTCACTACACCAATTCACAACTACAATAAAACATATTTCAACAGTTCCTTTCTTGAACAAATGCATAAATTATTCGTTACCAGACTCTATGTACTATTCTAACTATCAGTCTTATTTCCTTGTCCTTTCATTGTCAAATACCTAGAAAGAACAGAAAATAGACTACAGATGTCATATCACATTCACTCCTTAACTCCTTGCAATTTGGCATTTGTTCTCTTTAATGAAAATATCCACGTCAAAAATGGCCTTCTAGTCAAATATGATGATTGAATCAATGGGCATTATTCAGTCTCATTTAATTGACCATTCACTATTTTTGAAAACTTCATTCCCTTAGTTCTAGTGACATTCTTCTCTCCTGCTCATGTTTTCCTTTCTTGCACCAGGTTTTTCCCCAAGTGTTTCCCTTCTTGGTCTCCATTCTTTAGGTAGTTACATCCAAGTTAATAAGGACTATCTACTGAAAATCTCTCCAAAGTCACCAATGATTACCTAAACCATAAATCCAAAGACTTGTTCTTAAAGTCCCGTTTTTCTTGGACTTTACAGTGTTTGATACATGAACAATCTCTACTTTCTACTTTCTACAACTGTCCTCTGCTGACTTCATTGATTCTGTATTCCCCTTTCTCCAATTATGACACTTCTATTTAACTTCTTCAGTAACTTTCTCCTGCTTTGACCTCAAAGTTAAGAAATCTTTAACAATATGATTTTTACCTTCATATTGTGTCTCGTGGTTTAACCCTCCTTACCTCAATTATTACCAAGAATGACAGAAACCTGCATTTCTAGATTTGCCAGAACTATACATCCATTATTCAATAATATGACGCACATGCCTACTGACAAAATTGAATTTTTAGCATCTCTGTTTCTATTTTCAATTGTACTTTTTCCTGGGGTCTTATTTCCTGTTACTTTTACCACAAGTAGCTAACAACTTTAAGCAATCTCTACACCCAAAGTGGGGCTTGACGTGACCAGCCTGAAACCAAGAGTCGCACACTCTACCCACTGAGCCAGCCAGGCACCCCGAAGGGAGGCAGTGAGCGCTCCAGATACTAACAACTTTAAAGAACGGTATTTTAGTGAACTAAAAAGTTAAGAGTCCCAAGTAACAGCTGGATTCTGTGCCGGTTTAGGTTTTAGCACATTTTAACCTGAGGTATGCATAGAGAAAGTTAAGTCAGCTCTTTTAAAACCCAAGTGTTATACAGCTATGCCATCTATTTGTTTAATTGCAACCAAGTCTGTGTCCTCTGGGGGAAAAAGTCTAGAATAGCAGTAACAGCAGCAGTTAACACCTATGTAGTACTTCCTATATACCACACACCTTTTTAAATACCTTACATAAATAAACCAGTCTTCACAGCACCATGAGATGGGTCAGGAGTACCACAGTCTGTGTGAATATCCATTCTGGAGTCAAACACATGGCAGCTCTGAATTACATACTTCTTATTATCATTTCTATCTCAAAGAAGAGGCACCAGAGTCCAGCTCCAGAGTCTGACGTTAACCACTATACTATAATATCTCTCAAAGTACTTGTTGGTTTTTTTCAACATGTACTACTAACAAGAGTTTACCATGGTCCAAAAAAGTTAAATGCATTTGAGGCTGAAATCCAAAACCCACATCTTTTAATTCCAACTTCATTACTTCTTCCACTAACATAAACTAGCCTAATTCAGTCATTTTAGCTAAAAAGAAAGCTTCCCTGAAAATATTTTCACATAATTCACTGTGATTTCTAAAATGCCTTAAATGAGAAAAGTTCCAAATTCCACAAACTGTCCTATAAACTCTTTCATAAAACACTACTTCTATCTAAAGGACTTGAAAAGAAAATAATACATACTTTATTCTTATGCTATGTTGCTCTGCTGCCTGAGGCTGCTCAGCACTACAATGTTCTTCAGACAAAGCTTGGGCAGTGCTACATTGTTCTTTTAGCAAAGGTTGATCAACTTGTTCTTGTGATAAAGGCTGTTCAACTTTTCTAAGTTGCTTCCTGAGTCTTTCCTCTTCAGCTAAATAAAGATGTTTTAGATGATCAGGGTATCGATCTGTGAACTGGGATTCCTGTGAGGTTTGAGCCTTCTTTTCCTTCCACAACAATTTCCTGTAATTTTGCTGAACCTTCAGTTTTCTCTGGAACGCGAAGCCTTGTCCTATTGAAGAATATCAGTCATAAATTAACTTTCTCAGAAAATAAATTGCATGAAAAATGTAGCTATTAATTTAACATGGAAAACTTTTTACATCATCACATTCAGAAACTCGAATTACTTTACTAGCAAAATTAATTTTGCTTTAAGAAGTCATTTCATAAAACAGGTTTAAGAGAATGTAATGAATCGTATGCTGGTCCTTTGCAAAAAGACAAGGCTAATATTAGTCATACACACTCAATAATCTCAAAGAAGAGAAAATGACTAATGTTACATAACTCCAACTGACTGCACCCAAAATCAAAATGAATTCCTTCATTCATCTAAAACACTTACTCTAGGTCTCCAGTACTTTCAGAAAAAACTCTCATCAATTATTTTACCTTAGAAAAGCACAGTATGACTGATTTTCCAAAGAAATTCAGTACAAAAAAGAGAAGACAGTGCATGATTTTCTGTACAGCTAGCAATTACGAGAAAACTGAACTTACAGCTTATACATTCCAAATGGGATTTGAGGACACGTGCAGACAGCGAGACAAAATAAAAACAAACTAAAGCGAAGTTCATTAAGATCAATAAAAGAAAACGGTTTCCAAAGCTTTGGGATATTTGTAATCAGCAAGGATTTGGGGCAGTACATTTCGGTCCCATCTTTCTCTATATCCTTTGCCTTACTTAATACATGCAGAAGTGGACCCATAGATGCTCTGCTTACAGTTTCACAGAAAAATTGTAAGAAAAACAATTCTGATCAAGAATGGGGTTAAGTCGGGAAACACGTTTAAAGACTTAGTTAGCAACACCGCCTCATCTTCCATTCCTGAGCTATGGGAAGCCCATAGCTCCCATATTCCCATATTCCCTCTGCCCCAAGGAAGTCCGGGAATGGGCCCCCTCTGCCCCAAGGAGGCCCGGGTCTGGATCCTAAAGCCTTCTTCCCTGCTATGGCGAGTCTCATATCCTAAGATTTCGCAGGCCTGAGGATTTGTAAAAGGCTGCCTTCTTACATACCCTCTCGAACGCTTCCCACGAAGGCCTGCTGATGATTAGATCGCCACGTCCTCTGCTTCACATTCTTTTTCCTGAATGCGACCGGGGAAACTCCGTCGCTACGTGACCCAAAATTCCCTGCCGGCCACCGAGCCGCCGGCCTCACCGACGCCATGGCACACCAACCAAGTCGCCAGGAAAAAAATCACAATGGACGCTGTGAAAGTACGTCATGAGACAAAAGCAATCAATCACCCAACTAGAGTCCAGATCGGAGACGTATTCATACGGTCTGAGTTACTTGCGACCGAGCCCTCGCCTTGCGTCTACGTTTGCGCCACCTACAGCCCGGGAGGGTGAGCGTCATGGCGGCTTCTTTTCCGCTCCCAGTGACCCAGGACCTGTCCACGTTGCGTGCCAAGTTGCAGGGACTACTGCAGTTCCTGAGAGAAGCCCTGTCCATTTCCAGTGCACATACGGTGGACTTCTACACTGAGTCCGTGTGGAAGCAACTGGTCGACTTGCCCCCGGAGACCGTGCTGGGGGTGCTGAGGCGGTCAGCGGCCGAGGCGGAGGCTCGGTCCCCCGAGGCGCGCCTCCTGGTGGAAGCCGAGATGGGATCAGGTGAATGGCAAGTGGGCGGGGCGGGCTGGGAGCCGAGAGACAATCCGGCCCAACAGAGAGTCTCCCTCCGGTAGAAGAGCGGAAACAGGTGTGCGGTGGGGCGGGCAGAGGCGGGGCCGGGAGGCACGCGCTTCGGGGCAGCGGAAGCGGGGTCGGGTTCGTGGCGGGGTGGGACTGGTACGTTCTTCCGGGTTATCTCTAACGTGCTTGGGTGCTTGTGTATTTTCCACATTTAAAGAGACAGGGAATCGTGCAGGAGCGTTTGTTCTTTGAGTAATTCAACAATAAGTTTTTGAATGGTGGGAAACAAGACGAACAATGCTTTTAGATTCCAAGTGGAAACGGCAGAAGATAAATCAACCCTTTATGAAATACATCAAGATAATTTAAAATAATAATGGCCAAGAAAAAATAAATGAAAACAGATGTGATAGCGATTGTGTGAGGAGACTGCTCTAATTTAGGTGCTAAGAAGTAGGAGAAGGCGCCAGCCTGCAGTGAGCCACAGGAAAGGATTTCAGGAACCAAAGAGGCCCAGAGGCACAAAAGAGCAGGACTGGTTGAGGTTCTGTAGAAAAGCTTGAGTGTCTAGAGCCAGGCATGGGGAAATGGCAGGTGTGGTCAGGGAGGTAAGCAGGGGCCGGATCACGCAGGATCTCCAGTCCTCAGAAAGATTTTAAGTGTGATGGGAAAACTTTGGAGTCATTTGGTCAATATGGGGACTTAATGTAAGTTATATTTGAAAAAAAATAATTTTAATAATTGTTTGAAGCACAGACTAATGGAGCAAAAGCTGAGAGTCCAGTTAGAATGCCATTTCTGTAGGAAGAGATGCCTGTGTCATGGAATAGGATGGTAGTAGTGAAGACCTGAAATATATACCCGAAATATGTACCAGTTCACGTGAAAATTGTTTGTAAAGTATCTACTGTGGGCCATGAATTTTTGTAGGCTCTTGGGTTTCTTGCCTTGGAGAAATTTAGATTCTACTGAGGTGAGTACATGTTAGAAGTAGAGATGACAGGACACCGTCAGGCTTCTGGAATTTCTTCCCTTTTGCTAGTAGGCTTTCCCAACTTTGCACTTACTAGTGAACTGTATTCACTGAGCATTCTCTGAAATACAAAGTACCACTAGAGGGTCCTCCTGTAATAGGTAAATACTGGTTTCTTTAAAGGTACTGTTCATTGTAGAAAAGTTACACATCTCTTCAGTTTGCTCTCTTAATACCCAGTACTCACCTAGTAACAGGGCTTAAATTCTCAGTGTACATGTGTTGAATGAATGAATGACTCATGGTAGCTCCTAAAAAAGAAAAAAAAAAAAACCAGCAATTAAATATGAAGCCCAAGACTTTCATATGGGTTTTCACACAAAGAATTAGATTGTTTGCATATCCTAATGATAATAATAGGGTTATTTGATATTTATTATTTACTCTACCATGTGCTAAGTGTTTTCTTGAATATTTTCTCTTTTAACATTTATATCAGGCTTGCAAGATGGGTTCTGTTTTCCCTTCTTTGTGAAATTGCAACTTGAAGTAGTTTATCAGGGTCACAGCAATGGAGATTCAAACTTGGGTCACCGAGGTCTTCACTGTAATGAAAGTTTATTCTGAATTATCTAAGAGTGAATTACAAAGGCTATTATCACAGCCAACATTTTTATGACACGACTACATTCCTTTGTTCTGTTTTGTTTTTATTGTTTTCCCTTTTAAGAATATAAGAATTGTTTTGTTTACTGCTGTATCCCTAGTACAGTGCCCAGTCACTATAAGTGGTTAATAAATATTTGGTAAATGAATGAATGAGTGACACCACTTACTCGTTCTCTTGGGCTAGGAGTAAAATACTACTATCTTTTGGGAAAACCCTACAATCAATTTTTTAGTTATCCAACAACGGTGGAGTCTAGACCAGATTGTTTATTTTTGAAAAGTACCTTGCCCTGCATACTTTTATACATAATATTCACTTGTGCAAATGGTCAGCTGCCTTTACTATTAAAATAATGAATTTTTATAATTCATGCTTGTAAGGGATATTTAATTTTTGTTCATGCAAAGAAAAACTATAGGCATTTTCTCTGTCTCTATATGAAGTCTGTTGTTTGTGTCAGAGAAGAGTAGTTTTTGCTCTTTTGACTATATTTGTATCTTATTAAAACATCACATGGCTATGTACAGTATAATTTAGCAGTTAAATTTTTAGACTTTTGTATCAGATGTGATTCAAATTCCAGTTCTACCACTATCTCTGTAACCTTGGGGAAGTTTGTTCACTCTCTCAGCAAACATTTACTTAGTGTCTACTGTGGGGCATGCTTTTCTAGGAGCTAGGGAAATAGCAAATAAACAACAACCCCTGTCTTCATCTTGCTTGCATTCTAGAAGGAAGAGAGACAATTTTTAATGCCACAGAAAAATCAAGTAGAGAAGGGAGGAATACATAGAGGAAGTGCAGGAGGAAAGTTTGTTTGCAATTTATATAGGTTGTTCCAGCAAGAATTCATGTAGATATCTCTGGAAAAGAAACCTAGAAAGGAGAAAAATGAGTCACAAAGCTATCTGGAGGTAAAACATGCCAGACAGTGAGAACAGGAAGTGCATAGGCTCTGATGTGGGAGTATGCATGATGTGTTAAAGGAGCACCAAGGAGACTGGAAAGGATTTCCATCAGGGACCCGCATAAAGTGGGGTTTTCTGCTGATTCTGTATGAGGAGTTACAAATAAACACAATTCCCAGAGCTTCACTTGAGTTAATGCACAGTGTGTAAAAGTGCACCAGCAGATGTTTGGCCCAATCATTTGGTGTTTTATGAGACCAAGTTGTTTCTGAAGATCCTCAGGGTAGCTATTTTAGTAGATTTCTCTTACTAGGTGATGTTATGGCCTGGTCAGAGTCCTGAAAGTTTCTTCTCTGTCTGCCTAAAAACAATTAGAGAAGAAACATTTAATTCTCTAAAATAAAAAGGAAAGATACTGAAAATAACTATATTTTATGGATATAAATTACACGTGTTGTAGATTGAATCTGGACCCCCTCCTCCAAATTCATATGTTAGAATCCTAACCCCCCATTGTGACTATATTTGAAGATAGGGCCTTTAAGGAGACGAGATTAAATGAGGTCAGTAAGGGTGGAGCCCTAATCCAACTGGAAGAGGAAGAGACATTAAGAGGGCACACAGAGAAAATCTGTATGAGGACACAGAATGCAGCCATCTGCAAGCCAAGGATAGAAGTTTCCCCAGGAACCAACTCTGCCATCACCTCCATCCTCCAGCTTCCAGAACTGTGAGAAGATAATTTCTGTTGTTTTAGCCACTCACTCAGTCTGTGATATTTTGTTATGACAGCCAGAGTAGACTAATGCAATGGGCTTTGCAGACAGGACTGCCAGAGTTCAAGTCCTGGCTCCACTTCTTACTAGTTTTGTTAACTTGGACTTCAACGCTTTGTACTTAGGTGCCTTATCTGTAATAAGGATAAGTATAGTGCCTATTTGATGGAGTACTGTGAAAGTAACATGAGTTGATACGATAATGCCTAGCAAATAGCAGCACTTAACCCAGTCATTTATTTGACTAATGTTTATTGAGCACTTCCTACCTACCAGGTTTTATTCTAGATCCTACAGTTATGATACTGAATGCAACAAAATTCCTGCCACATGGAGCTTATGTTTAAGAGAGGGTAGATCCATAGTAAACCAAGCGTATATATGGTATATATATATAAACATAAATAAGTGAGATCAAGTGGCAGTAAACACAATAGAGAAAAGCAAAGCATGGAAGAGAAAGTGAAGAAGATGGATGGTGTGGTGGAGAGAAATGCTATTTTAGATTGGGTGATTAGGGAAGTCTTCTCTAGCAAGACAAAATTTGAACAGAAACTTGGAGAAAGCCAGTCGTACAACTAAGTGGAGGAAGAGTGTTTTAGGCCAAGTAAAGAGCAGGTACCAATCTGGAATATGCTAGGTGTGTTGAAAGCACAGAAGAATGATCCAGGTGGTACTAGTGAAAGATAAGATTTGAGAGGTGGCTTGGGGTAACTTTATATAGGACTTTGTAGGCCATACTGCTAGGGTCATCATCCCAGGGACATGGGATTGAGCCTGCACAAGGCTCTGCACTGTGCATGGAACCTGCTTAAGATTCTTTCTCTCTCTCCCCCTGCCCCTCCCCTGTTCACACACTCTCTCTTTAAAAATAAAGATTTTGGGGCGCCTGGGTGGCGCAGTTGGTTAAAGCGTCCGACTTCAGCCAGGTCACGATCTCGCGCTCCGTGAGTTCGAGCCCCACGTCGGGCTCTGGGCTGATGGCTCAGAGCCTGGAGCCTGTTTCCGATTCTGTGTCTCCCTCTCTCTCTGCCCCTCCCCCGTTCATGCTCTGTCTCTCTCTGTCCCAAAAATAAATAAACGTTGAAAAAAAAAATTTAAAAATAAAGATTTTGTGCGGGGTGTGATATGTGATTTATGATTTATGTGATATGTGATTTATGACTCTGCCTTCTGTGTGGAGAAGAGACTATTAGAAGGGGAGAATGGAAGCAGGAAGACATGATAGGAAGCTAATAAAATAACTTCAGGTAATGGCAACTTGAAGAGATCAGATAGTTTCTCTAGCAAACAACAATGATAAACAGTGGCCAGATCATTAAAAAACAACTACTGGAAGGTTTGGGAAGATGACGAAAGGTAGTTGAGAAGACTTTACTATAGGAGGTTTCTACTGATGGAAAAGAACTGGGAGTTCGTGGCTTTCTTGCTTTCTTTTGTGCTCCAAGCCCCCCTAGATCTGGCAGTGGAAAGCTGCATCCTTACCACATCAAGGTGGTGATGACAAAGTTCAGAGATCAGAGCAGATGGAAATTTAAGGAGTATATTGTAGAAGCAGGACAGAAACGGCTGAGATCTAAGCTCCAAGCTCTGCCACAATCCCTGGGTGACTTCTAAGTTTAGAGGTCACATGCAGAATCCAGCAAAATTGCTGGCAAAACTAGGGCATGGTAAGCCTTTGAAAGAGAGCTTCTGACAAGATTTGCAAATTTACTGCCCCTTTGAAAGAGTGTGTTCCCCAGAGTGCACACAACTTGGATGGCAAAGATCAGGAGCCTGCTTGAATTCATGAATTCTAAAGGCAGAACTCAGGGCTAGCAAGTGGGAATTTAGGCTGGGGAGCCCTGGAAACATACGATGAACCTCACAGTCTGTGAAATCTACCCAAATCTTTGTCTGACTCCTACACTGCACAGGTTCAGGGATACCCTCAGGGGGCAGGGTAGCAAATCAGCAATTGAGCAGAGACATCAGCTGCTTCACACTGAAGGGAAATAGATTTCACAGTTGGGAGTCCAGAGGAGTTAATTTCAACCATAACAAAACCTTTAGAAAAACAAAATAGATTCACTACAACAAATTCCCTGCAATTCTGCTTTTTAACCCAAACTCACTAGATGTGCAAAGAAACGGGAAAGTGTGATTCCTACTTAGGAAACTGATTCCAAGTGAGCACCGATGTTGGATTTAAGTAGCTATGTTCAAAGAATTAAAAGTGTAACCAAAGGGGAAAAGAGTGACTTAATAGGAGCTGATCCTAGTTGAACTCAGGTGTTGGATTTAAGTGACTGTTATAAGATTATTCAAAGAACTAGAAGAAAATATACTCTAAGAATAATCTCTAAGAATTAAAGGAAAATATAGCATTAATGAATATTTAATTATATGACCTACCTCATGAATTTTTAACTGGAGAAGTACACACATATTGACACAATTATATTAATGTCATATGTTGCTGCAAAACAAGTGACTTAAAACTAAACCATCTCACACAGTTTCTGTGGGCCAGGAATTCTAGGAGATTAACTGAGTGGATCTGATTTGGGGTCGCATGAGGTTATAGTCAAGATGTTGTCTGGGCCGTAGTTGCTGAAGGCTTGATTGAGGCTGGTGGATTTGCCTCCATGTTGTTTCCCTCACACTGGCGGCTAGTTGTTGCTGCCTGTTGGCATAAGGCCTCATTTCTCACCACGTGCATACGAACTTTTGCATTTGCACCATGCCCTTGATTTTGTCTGTGCTCAGACATGACTATGGAGTTGTCATGGCCACAGATCTTGTCTGATATTGGTGTACTGGGACACTTGTCACATTCAGTAGAGAAGACTGTGACTTGTATGTCAGTGCCAGGCACTTATGAGCTGACATCTGTCTGTGACAGCTTTTTTTTTTTCTTTTTCAGAAGTAAAATTTTACCTGTTTTGCAGAGCTGTAGTAAAGATTAAAGATGATATACTATAGCACGTAGAACTGGAAATTTAGCATGGGTACAATATTGTGGCTAATAAATGATGATGGTGGTAGTGGTGATGATATTGTATAGTGGTAATTGTGTAATTAAGTCTTTCCTTAAAAGAAGTAAACTGTCAGGAACTTCTAGAAATGTGAATGTCCCCTATAACAACCTGTATTCTCTGCCATAGTTAACAAATGTCACACTATTGTCATTGTCCACTGGCTTGTCTGTAGTTGCAACTACATTATTAGCTATGTATAAACCAAGAACAGTGTTTTCTTTCTTCACTGTTCTACTCAGCAACTTGAACAGTTTCTGGGATACAGATGAGTGAAGTAATTGATGCTTAAAGACTGAATGAAGTGGAAGCATAGATCTATAATGAGTGTTACTGAAGGTACCCCTTGAAATGTGGTAATGAACTAGACATCTATTATCTCTGGTATGATCTCTGTGTATATACTATGTTTATTATTTTTGTTTTTATGTATGATTTGGTCCAAGCATCTTAATTTGAGGAGATAGAAGTCAGTAACTGTTTTTTCCCTATGTGAAAATGTTGTACTTCATTCAATACATTGCAAATTACAATAAGATACCCTGAGAATTTGAAGGTAAAATCAAGACAGGCATCACATCAGATTAAAATTTCTAAAAGTCATTACATATATAGGTGAGGTTAACCACCTGCAGGAAAAAGCACTAGCTTTTTAATGCTTTGCTGACTCAGGACAAAGGGGTTTCCTATGTCTCATCTCAAGAGATAAGATTTTGTTATGCCCCTTTCAAGAGAACGAGGCTGTGTCATTGGGAAGTAATGACTGAATGTATAAATCTGTAACATTTGCAAATGAACCATCTCTTGGTCTTCAAAAATTTATTGGTTTTCACAAAGTCTAGAAAATTCTTCCAAAAACACAAGAAGGAAATTATATTCTGAGTTAGAGTAGCCAAAATATTTTACGAAGTAGAAATAGATCTAGATTACAGAGACAGCTCAACCAGTTATCAAGCTTAATTAAAATTTTCTTTAAGAATGTATGTCTTTATTTGTTCTAATTGTAATTTTAAAATTAAGAGACTGTGTCCTAGCAAATGAATGATGTGGGTTATATTATACAATATAGATTACCTATATATAGATATATAAATATATTTATTTAAGTATACTTAAATATATTTATAAATATATTTATCAATGTGTATTAATGCATATTTTCATTTCTTGTAAGTTTGTTTAGAATCTGTTGGGGAAAACCTATTCAGCTCACAGGAAATCCAAGCTGTCCTTGGTGACTGCCAAAGCCCAGGGCTGTTCTAAGACCCTGCCTGAACCTCCAGGGCCTCTCTTGACTCTCTGCTTCCAGGTTCTTGAGGCCATATGCTGCTTCTCCTGTTTCTTATTATTGTCACTGAAACGATCCTTACCAGGATTGGATGCTGAGAATTGGTTCCTTTTGGCGAGCATCTGTGTAATTAATTTACTATCATTTTAATTGAACAACGCAGAACGTGTATGGCTATGATAGGTTTTTATTTTGTTGAGCTTTCTCTTAAATTATTTTTATTGCATCTTAATAGATTACATTTCTTCTTGGCCATCCTAAGTAGTTTTTGTTGGTGGTGGTGATGGTGGTTATTGTGGTGTATTGACGTTGTGTTCACATTTAATTTAAAACATATGAAGCCAGAAAATGTGTTTGAAATAGAAAATGAGAAAACAGAAATAATTAGTGTCATCTGTTTTACTCTGTTGTATTCAACTTTTATTCATTCACTTTCCTTATGTATTTCCCTGAACTCTGTTTTCCCTTTTTCAGTTTTTCTGGATCTTTTTAGGAGACCTCAAGTGTGGAAATAATATGACACCACAAGATAGTGGCAAGTGTCAGCCCTGTCCCTGGGTTGCTACTGCAATTATAAGTAAGGGAGAGCAACAAAGCAAGCAAATCTGGGAACCCAGGGTGATTTGTCATCGTACTTTGCTTATTTGATATATAGAAGGTGCTTTCAGATTGTTCCTTTTAGATGAGACCATTTAGAACTGAATTTATATTCTAGTTCTTAATACATCCTCCCCAAGTTTTGAGCCCCCATCCCCCATATCTTTCCATAATTAAGATGTTCAGTGCAACAAAGTTCATGAAGATATCTCTCATTATTACATTTCCCCCCTTTTTTCCCCTCGTTCCATTTAAATTATGCTTATGTTTAGCTGGTCAGAATAAATTTGAGTGCCTTCTATATGTTTAGATATTCATCTTATGTTGTTTATATAAATTTTGTCAAATCATTAACCTTTCACTGGAAGCTTGCAGTTAATAGTAACCTATCTTTTTGGTTTATCATGATTTAGATTCTTTGCCTGGTTTACAACCCCCCCCCGCCCCCCCCCCCACAGAGACACACACACAGAGACACACACACACACACACACACACACACAAGACCCAAACCCTGCTTGCCTACATGGCTGCATAACTGCTAGAGTCTGCCTTTATTTTTGTTTTATAACTTCATCACCTCAGTGGTTAAAGGGCTTCTCTATAAATGGCATTAACATTCTTCCTGTTACTCAGGCTCATAATCTGTCGTCTCTTCTCCCTCAATTTCTCTTGCATCTGCTGCTTCCCATTCCCGTAGCAAATAGTTTAATTTCCTCCTTTTTAAGTCTTGCAGCAGAATTTTAGCAATAACTTTGAGCTGTTATTCTTGCCTTCAGACTCTATATTTCAGTTGCCTTTCCATTCATACTGCTTTCCAATTATCTTCCAGAATCATACTTCTGGTCCTGTCCTTCATCTGTTCAAAAGTCATCAGTAGGTCTATATTTCCTGCAAAATAAAGTCCTTCAACTTCTGGCCTTATCGCCTGTCTCCTCTTCAGTTGGAACCTCACTGTTAATGTAAGCAAATAGGAGGTAGCATGGAAAGAGTATAGGTTTTGTGGTCATCACATTTAGTTTTGAATCCTGGCTCTGATACTTTACTGCTGCGCTGTATCATTTTGTGTAAGTTGGTTCAGCTTTTGAGCCTTAGTTTTTCTTTTTTTATTTTTATTTTTATTTTTATTTTTATTTTTTTCAACGTTTATTTATTTTTGGGACAGAGAGAGACAGAGCATGAACGGGGGAGGGGCAGAGAGAGAGGGAGACACAGAATCGGAAACAGGCTCCAGGCTCTGAGCCATCAGCCCAGAGCCTGACGCGGGGCTCGAACTCATGGACCACGAGATCGTGACCTGGCTGAAGTCAGAGGCTTAACCGACTGCGCCACCCAGGTGCCCCATGAGCCTTAGTTTTTCCATATGAAAAATGGGAATCATAGTTCCTGCCTATAGGGTCTATGTAAAAGTAATTAAGATATATGTTAAAACCTACCACGTGAGTAGGCATTTAATAAATATTATTAATCTTCCCTATATTCTACTCCCCTCAGATAGAGGCAGACTGGACTGAGAGTCAGAAGACCTGGATAATCCATCTCTAAGTCTGATTAGCTGTGTGTCTTGAACAGACATTTAACTGTAGGCCTTAGTTTCCTCATATAAGAAGTAACACCTGAGGTGTTCCTCAGTGGCTGAGGTGGAAAATAGCTGCCCCCCAATCTCATGTGGCTTATACAAATGTCTTACATGACCAATAAGTGTTTGTTTGTTTTTTTCCAGCCAACATTTCAAAATTGACAGATTTAACATATACACATGCACACAAACACCATAAATCTGGGATTGTAGTTTCTCTTGAAAAAAAAAAAATCAGATCTGGCTATTTTGTTCCACATCTCTGTGTGGCAGAAAGCTCCCTTTATATCTTCAAGTGTTATCTTCATCCCCTAGCAAGCATCTCCATCTGAAATAATTTCTCCAGCCCCCCCCCCAAGTACTAGAGATTATGACTCTTGGTTTGTGCCCTTCAGTCAGTTTTCTTGTACCCCCTGAAAGTGAATTTAGGAGTTTGTTTCCAAACAACCAAAAATAGTTATGGATCACTTGACTAAAAGTTATCTAGGGTGGCTCCTAGTTCTCAAATCCTAGGGAATGTAATGATTTAAAAGTTTTATCTACAGACCTTATTAGTCCCTGCTGTTAAATCCCTGATCATGTTGAGGGCGTGAGTCAACCTGAATCTTGAGATAGAAAAACATACGACCAGTCATTATTGGGTCATCCAAGTTAATAAATGAATGAACTCCCTACGTGATCTGACTCCACATCAACTTTAATTATGAAGATGGCTGAAATAATTTGATGTCAGTTCTCAGTTTTTTGTTTTTTTTCAATTTTATTTTTTTTAGTTCTCAGTTTCAAGGTATGTTTTCAACCAAAGTTGAAGGGAGGGGGTAGAAAGGAGTGGTATAGTATTACCAGTACTTCTCTTGGGGTTCTCTCTCTGCTCGTATACCTTGTACTTCTGCTGCATTGTTCCCTTAGTGTGCCATGTATTTTTCCCCTCCCTCATTTTGTTCGTGCAATCCTCTGCCCCACCTCAAATATTTAGTAACAATACATTTATTTCTCATCTTTTTTTCAAAGCCCAGATCAAATTATACTACATTAATAACAAAACTAATTATTTGTATATTTTATTTCTACCTTTATTAGAGCACTTAGCATGTTGTGTTAGAATGACTTGCTTCTTTCAACCTTACTAGTATATGAGTTCTGGTCTCTAGCATATGGTTAGCACCACAAAGTTGGTCCTCATTGTCTATGAGTTAAATTTAATATAGCTAAGGATAGAGTATAGGAACATTCCAGTAGGTAGAGCAGTGTAAGCAAAAGGGTAAATATGGAAAACTATAAAACACATTTGGAGACAGGAACAGAGAGCAGAGCATTCATAACATTTTTAAATAGCTAAGAGTAAAGTCTGAAAAAAATATCGCAGCCAGTTTCTGGAGACTAGTCTGCTAAACTGTTTGGAATCATTCTTCCATGGGGCAACAATCACCTTTGTGATAGTCTAGAGTTGAGGGTTGGTCTGGGACAAGATGATAGCAGTGGAAATGCAAAGGAAGTGATGATTTTTAAAAGAATTTGTGCAGAGAAAATTGGTAGTTCTTGGTGACCGATATTTATATGAGTTTAGGGAAATGGAGGAATCAAAGATAATTCAAAGAATTCTTTGGGGGAAATAATGCATTTTGTTTTAGATATATTGTATTTAAGGTTACCCAAATGGAGATTTTAAGATTTCACATTCATTGCTCCTCAACCATTTACCTACCGCTTCATATTTTTAGAATCAGTTTACGTGTTTTATTTGGGTAGTACGAATTATCACTTCTCTAGGCTATAAGGACCAAATGTGATTGGAATGAATTTAACCCTACTGATAGTTGAAAAGTGAAAGAAAGGACTAAGCAATCCTTGAGCATCTTGTCTCTCCCCTCTACAAATTCAGTATTCAAAATTTGCTGTAGTCATTATTGGAATTAAGAAAAGTCAGTAGTCTCTACACTTTACAACTTCTGGGTGTCTGATTGTATTCTACTTTTTACAAATATGATTTAAGATTTTATTAGTATAACATGGTACTAGGTATTGTGCTTGAATACAAAAGTGAACTGGGCATAATCTTTGCCTTTAAAAATTCACATTCCAATAAGAAAGATAAAAGATATTGGTAATTATAGTATAAAACAAAATGGAAAGATGAATGTTTTCCTTTCTAAGCAGAATTTTACTCTAGTTTCTTCTCATTTAGTCTGAAAATTATACTTTCTAGACTGTGTGATCTGTGAAAGTCCTATGTTCTAAGCATTGCCCAAGAAAATGCTTAATTTACCATTTATCAATCTATCTAAAGTTTATTTTGAGAGAGAGCATGCACACACGCATGTGAGCACACACATGCACAAGTCTGGGAGGGGCAGAGAGAGAGAGAGAGGGAGAGAGAACATCCCAAGCAGGCTACATGCTATCAGCACAGAGCCCAATACGGGGCTCAGTCTCACAAACCATGAAATCGTGACCTGAGCGGAACAAAAATCAAGAGTCAGAGGCTTAACCAACTGAGCCACCCAGGTGCTCCTTTCTATATCTATCTATCTGTCTGTCTGTGTTTCTATCTATCTATCTATCTATCTATCCATTTTTATTATTTAATTTCCAGCAATGTGACAGTGCTTTTATCCAAAACTGGTTGATTTCATTTTCCAAATAAGTTTTTCATCATTCTTTGTATTTGAAATTTAAAATGTCCAGCTGTGTGTGTTTCAGTTGTTGTATTGCTTCCACAAGTTTTTATCATTCTCCACAATAAAATTCTAGTTTTCCCTCCTGGCGTGTTAAGCTGTTCCTCATTTATTGTTTTATTCTTCTCTGTGTGTTTCTTAAGAATGTTTATGCCATCTTAGTGAGGTAATGTATCATGACAACTATTTTTTTTTATTTTAAAACTGACTATTTTTAGAGTATTCGGAATTTCATTACAGCTGGCTCTTTGTCAACGATTATTTCTCAAAGATTATTATTCTTAATTGACTGCTCTTTGCATCTGTTGAGTATGAAGCCATTATCTAAACATAGTGAATCTGTCCTTTTGTCTACAACACCTGCTTTTATAAACCTTTAATACTGCTTAATACTTCATAGTATTTTCTACCAAAGACAGATTTGGAAGTATAATTCCATTATTAAATTATCTGGAAATAGTTATTGTTTTTTAGGAGGAGGGTCATTTTTAATCTGGCAAACTTAAACTTGTATAAAATATTTCTACTTCTGTTCTTTTCTTTTTATTTTTTTTTAATCTTTATTTTTGAAAGAGAGACAGAGTGTGAGTGGAGGAGGGGCACAAAGAGAGGGAGACACGGAATCCGAAGCCAGCTCTAGGCTCTGAGCTGTCAGCACAGAGCCTGACGTGGGGCTTGAACTCATGAACCGTGAGATCATGACCTGAGCTGAAGGTGGACGTCCAAACGACTGCACCACCATGCCTCATTTGTTCTTTTTCTTTAAAAAAAAATTTTTTTAATGTTTATTGATTTTTGAGAGACGGAGCATGAGTGGGGGAGGGGCAGAGAGAGAGACAGAATTTGAAGCAGGCTCCAGGCTCTGAGCTGTCAGCACAGACAGCTGACGTGGGGCTTGAACTCATGAACCGTGAGATCATGACCTGAGCCAAAGTCAGCGCTTAACCGACTGAGCCACCCAGGCCAGGCGCCCCTGTTTGTTCTTTTCAATCTTCCTTCTCCCACCTTTCACTTAGTATGTGTATTTGACTTAAGTTTACTTTTTATTTATTTATTTATTTTTATCTATCAACTTTATATTTTATTTTACTTTTTCTATTTCAAGTTTTAATTAAAAAAAAATTTCCCTTTCTTAAATTTAAATTTTAGTGAACATATAGTGCAATATTGGATTCAAGAGTAGAATTCAGTGATTCATCATTTACATCCAACACCCAGTGCTCATCCCAACAAGTGCACTCCTTAGCACCCATCACCCATTTAGCCCACCTCCCAGCCATCTCTCTCTGTCACCTCATAGTTTCTTCTGTATCATTAAGAGTCCCTTGTGGGTTGTTTCTCTCTTCTCTTCTGCCCCCCTTCCCATATGTTCATCTGTTTTGTTTCTTAAATTACACATATAAGTGAAATCATAGATATTTGTCTTTCTCTGATTGACTTATTTCACAGCTCTATCCACGTCTTTACAAATATATTACAAATGGCAAGTTTCATTCTTTTTTAGGGCTGGGTAATATTCCATTGTGTGTGTGTGTGTGTGTGTGTGTGTGTGTGTGTGTGTGTGTATGTGTGTGTGTGTGTGTGTGTGTGTGTGTGTGTATACACACATATATAGAGAGAGAGAGGAATACACACATACACACACACACACACACACACACCACATGTTCTTTATCCATGCATCAATTGATGGACATTTGGGCTCTCTCCATAATTTGGCAATTGTTGATAATGCTACTATAAACATTGGGGAGCATGTACCCCCTTTGAATCAGTATTTTTGGATCCTTTGGGTAAATACATAGTAGTGCGATAGCTGGATCATAAGGTAGTTCAATTTTTGGTTTCTTGAGGAAGCTCCATACTATTCTCCAGAGTGGCTGTATAGTTTGCATTCCCACCAGCAGTGTAAGAGGGCTCTTCTTTCTCTACACCCTCTACAAATCTGTTGTTTCCTGTATTAAGTTTAGCCATTCTGACAGGTATGACGTGGTATCTCTTCATGGTTTTGGTTTGTGTTTCCCTGATGATGAGGGATGTTGAGCATTTCTTCATGTGTCTGTTAGCCATCTGGGTGTCTTCTTTGGAAAAGTGTCTATTCATGTCTTCACTGGGTTATTTGTGTTTCGAGTGTTGAGCTTATTAAGTTCTATATAGATTTTGGATACTAACCCTTTATCAAATATGTTGTTTGCAAATATCTTCTCCCATTCTATAGGCTGCCTTTTGTTTTGTTGATTGTTTCCTTTGCTGTGAAGAAGCTTTTTATCTTGATGAGGTCCCAATAGTTCATGTTTGCTTTTATTTCTCTTGCCTTTGATGACATTGTCTAGTAAGAAGTTGCTGTAGCCAAGACCAAAGAGGTTTCTGCCTGTGCATTCCTCAAAGATTTTGATGGCTTCCTGTCTCCATTTAGGTCTTTCATTGACTTATTTATTTTGGTATGGTGTAAGAAAGTGGTCCAGTTTCATTCTGCATATCACCGTCCAGTTTTCCCAACACCATTTGTTGAAAAACTCTTTTTTCCACTGGATAGTCTTTCTTGCTTTGTCAAAGATTGGTTGACCATATAGTTGTGGGTCCATTTCTGGGTTTTCTATTCTGTTCTGTTGATATGTGTGTCACTTTTTTGTGTGTGCCAGTGCCATACTGTCTTGATGACTACAGTTTTGTAATATAGCTTATAAAATATGTGGTTCATTCTTCTCCTGGATCAGGTTGTTGTATCACTTGAGATGTCTCAGGGATTCTGCAAACAAGTAACAATCTTGCCTTTTTTATTAGAGATTTAAATTTAGATTGTGCAAATTTATTTAAAACCATTTATTATTATTAACATATATTTTGCCAAATGGAATAGACTAATCTATATGTTTTGGTACCTTAAATTATTTACTTGTTTTGTTTAGATGGGAATTATCTAAAAAAGCCAGCCTAGTAACTTAGACCATCAACACTGAGGATCTGTTAAATAATAAAAATACTGGAAAGGAAAGGGTTATTTTTCAAAGTTAGATTAACTTTAAAAATATAAATTTCATGTTAAGAATTAATAGCTCTCTCCTAATGGGGGAAAAAAAGAATAATCCTAGGTTATTTTGGTAGTCACTACTTATTTTTCATGTTTTGAACATTTAAAATGATCTCTAGAAGCAGACGAAAAATACTTGGTTGAATTACATGTTATAATATTTACATTTGGGAATATAAAGGTTAAAAAAATAGTAAAATGAGTGATTCTTAATCTTTTGGGTCGCAAGTCCCATTAAAAGATTGAATTAAATGAATGCTATAGAACCTCTTCCTCAAAAAAATAGGGTATCTATGCTCATAATTAGACGCAAAGCTATGTACAGCTTTAGGTGATTCACAGGCTTCTTTAGCTCTTAGATCTCAGGGTAAGAACCACTGGTTGAAAGTGTTAATAGTATTACAAACTTCTTTGAATTCTTTTTCATTTAGACCAACACTTGGGCTCATTCTTCACTTTTTCTGGTAACTTTTTGTTCCTTATTATTAGCGATTTATATATTTTCCAACATTAATTTAACTAGTCTTCATTGCATAGTCTGTCTTTATTCCTTTTTAGAAAAAGTTATTTTTGTCCTTTTTAAAGAAGTTTTTATATAAATTCCAGTTTATTAGCATGCAGTATAATATTAATTTCAGGTATGCAATATGGTGATTCAACACTTACATTGGACATCATCCAGTGCTTGTCACAAGTGCACCCCTTAACCCCCATCACCTATTTCCCCCATTCCCTCCCACCTCCCCTCTGGTAACCATCAGTTTGTTCTCTATAGTTGACAGTCTATTTCTTTAAAAAAACAGAAAGAAAAAAAAAGTCTGTTGTTGGTTTGCCTCTCTCTCTCTTTTTTCCCCCTTTGTTCATTTGTTTCTTAATTTCCACGTATGAGTGAAATCATATGGTATTTGTCTTCTCTGACTGACTTATTTCGCTTAGCCTAATATTTCTAGCCCTATTCATATTGTTTCAAATGGCAAGATATTCTTTTTTAGGGCTCATATTCCATTGTACATATACACTACATCTTTTTTTAATCCATTCATCAGTCGATGGACACTTGGGCTGTTTCCATAATTTAGCAATTGTAGATAATATCAAGTGTTGGAAATAGTCCTTCCTCTTGTTAGGGGATGCTCCATTTCAGATTCCGCTTTAGATGATCTCTAATCAGCTCTAGATAGCTCTAGTGTCTCTAGGCAGCACCAATGACAGTTACTGAGGCTCAATTCTTCCCTCTTTGTTATTGAAAACAAAATGGTGAATTTAAAATTTAGGTGGACATTTTATTTGTTTATGCTCTGTTTGCAGCCACCTTGAAGAATGATCCCTAAAGAATAATTGATTTGATTTGATTAATTATAAACACAAAAGTTAAGTAAAGAACAAGATCTGCCTGAGGTATGGTAGGAACTAGATAAATGAAAGTGTATGCTTAATGCAGGTTCCTTTTGTGTATTCCTTCTACTTGGCAAGTGATAATAACTGAGTTAAGAGTAGAATAGACACATTTATTTTGTATTAATGTTGAAGTGTAAGTAATGGAGTTTAGCTAACAATGGCAGATGAAATTAAGCTGAAGTTAATGAAATGCATAATGGAAAAAAAGTATAGTTTTAAGAGAGAGGTGTGACTTAATTTTACCCTTTTAAGATGTGCTATTAGTTATTAATTATGCTTATAATTACAGTGTACTTGGGACAAAAGCTTTTTGTATGTCCTGCCTCAAATAATAAACTGGAAAGCCTTCTTTATTTTTGAAAGCATGGAAATCTAGGTCCAAGTCAATGTGTAGAAAAGGAATATTGGTCTTCTCAGTAAGAGGTCAATGGTATTGTTAGTTACTAAGATACTAACATTGTTGAGGCACTGTGGGCGGTAGAGACTAAAGTGATATTAAGAAGTGACAGTCGAATAGGAAATGAGACATCTGTGGTAGGAACAAGTGACCAGAGTTTGATTTCAAAGCACTTACTGGTCAATTTTTAAAGTATCCTGTACAATTATAACACCAATTTTTAAAGTTTTGCAATTCGGAATTAATTTTGTATTTTGGTAATAAAATCATATTTGATTTATTAAATTTAAAATTTATTCTTTAGAAAATCTTTACAAATATTTATTTAATTTACTTCTAAATACTTCTGATTTTAAATGGAGTTTTAAGTGGTTGGATTTCTAGTAATCTATCTCTTGGCTTTGGTTATTTTCTGAAAATAGAGACTTTCAGTAATAGAAAATTAAAACTTAATAAATTTGAAATTCTACATCAGGTCTTTAAGGCATAGTCAAGCTTGTAACCTACCTGTCAAATTTCACATTAAATTCAGTGAGAAATATCGTTAGTATTAGAATTCTCTCCTATACTTTAAAGCTGATGCTATAATAGTGGTAGCCAGTGCTAACAACTGGGGTCCCAACACTGAGTAATTCTTGTTGTCATCCTGCCTAGAATGCGGAACCCAGGGTTGTCTCTTGGACTCCTCTGTTGTGTCTTAAGTTGCAGCTCACTTGTCCCTAGTTGTGCCTTCATTCTAATGATGGAGGTCTTGCACCTAAGTTCCAGACCCAAACCTCCTTTCTCCCAGCAGGCTCCACATTTAGGAACTGGGTATGTGTATTGATCTTTCTTTTGGGTTCTTTCATAGTATCCTATATGGTATTCTGGACCTAAAAACATTTGTGTGTTTTCAACCTTCTATTCTGACAAAACCCTAAGTATACTTAGTTACTTAGTTTAGATTCATGGTTTGGGGGGTGCTTACTGTGTTCTAGGCTCTGTATTAAGTGATATGTATATATGTGTGTGTGTGTGTGCATGTATGCACATCTGTGTGTAAATACATCAAATTCTTGTGTACATATTCACGTGTATTTGTATGCATATATGTATGTGTGTATTCTTTAATGACATTATAAAATATGTATTTTCCTCCCATTTTATGGATAAATCAAATCTTAGAGCAGATAAATAAATTACTCATGGCCACACAGGGATAGACAGTCTGATAAACAGAATTTAAACCTAGTTCTTGCTCGTTCATTTATTCATTGAATACTTACTTAAGTACCAAGCATTATTCTAAGTTCTGAGGAATCAGTAATGAATAAAAACCTGTGTCCTCTTGGATCTTACTTGCTATAAACATCAGATGGTGTTAAGTGCTATAAAAAAAAAGATCAGAGAGGGTAAGGGTTGAATGTGGTTGCAGTTTTTTTTTAATTTTTTTTAATGTCTATTTTTGAGAGAGAGAGAGAGAGAGAGAGAGAAAGAGAGCGAGCAGGGGAGGGGCAGAGAGAGAGAGGGAGACACAGAATCTGAAGCAGCTCCAGGCTCTGAGCTGTCAGCACAGAGCCCGACACGGGGCTGGAACTCACCAACCGCAAGATCATGACCTGAGCTGAAGTCGGACCCTTAACTGACTGAGCCACCCAGGTGCCCCGTGGTTGCAGTTTTAAACAGAGTTATCAGAGAAATTTTCACTGAAATTGTGACATTTGAGCACAGACCTAAAGGGAGTGAGAGTGAGCCATGAAAATACCTGGAGAAGATGGTCTCGGACAGAGTTGAAAACAAGTGCAGAGACCTGAGTAAGCACATCCTATGTGGCGTCTCAGAATTCTCACTGGGGATTTCTGTGCCCCTGGAATCCTCATCGATCATTTGTTGTCCATATGCTTTGTAAATGCTAAGACACATGTCCCATAACTGCATCTCAAAATAGCTTTATTGAGGTTTAGTTATTACCTCACACATAGAAAACACCTTGGAATTGTTGATCTTTTTATCAGGGTTTTTTGCTGTTGTTTTGTTTTTTGTTGTTGTTTTTTAATTTACCACATCAGTTTCTAAATTGCTATATTTTTGTATAATATTTTTATTTGCCTTCAAATTAAACTATGAAAATGGTCTCTTACAGTTAAAATACGTGGTTAGATTTTCCTATTTTTATATTTAATTTTATTGTTACGAATAACTAGTTAAATGTGAAAATACTTTTGAAATGGTTACATGTACTTTAAACATTCAGTATGATGTTAATATTGGCACAGTGAGAACATGAATGTCAATTCTTTGTTAATTTTACCTTATTCTTTCTGAGAGTGTGGTTTACATGTTGAATGACATACTGTTTCAATTCATATGCAACCAGAAATTGCCCTGAAGTAGCATACGCAAAAAGTTTCCTAGATGTAATTGGATGATATAAAGTAATTTTTTAAAAAAAACAACAGTATATATTTTATTTCTTCCTTATATAAATGATAGGATTATGGAGATACTCAAACATTCATAAAATTTAAAACATCCTATCTATAATTTTCACAGTTCAGCAAGACAGACTTTAACTTTGGTTTGAAGTCTACTAAACAAGTATAAAAGATTAAAGCCTAAGTCTGTTGTGGAAGTTATAGCCTTACAATATGTAATTAAATTTGCAGTGAATATAAGTAAATTTCTATTTTAGGAAACATGTTCAATTGAACTCAGGCAACACTTTTGAGCACTTATTATGCTTATGGCCGTTTTATCGATCAGAAAAAAATCACCTGTGAAGCTATTGCAGTAGCACTGGTGGGAACTAATAGAGTTTGAACCCTGGTGGTGATGATGGGGGATGGGATGGGGAGATTCATTCCACAATGAAAGACATTTTTATATTAAGATTGATGAGTGGCTAGGTATGTGGATCAAGGGCACAGGGAGCATTTAAGATGATGGAAAAACTTCAGCACTGAGTGAGCAAGGACGTTATTAAACAAGACATTATTTAAAGAGCATTAGAATGTTCAGTTCAGTTTTGAGCCTTTTGAATTGGAGGCATCTGTAGGATATTCATGTACAAATGAATATAAGACATTTCCATGCCCTTTGAAGATGATTATTAAGAGGGCACTGTTGATTTTTTCTTGACATTCTGGACCATGGGACAGGTCTAGGCTGTGTAATAGCAATAGTGACCTTTGTCCTAACTCCTATAACACAGTTAAACCTCAAAATTTAGCACATAATTATATTCTATCTTGTATCACATTCTAAATGTTCTAAATTGCTCTTGTCTCCCCTTATGATTATAGTCATTAGGGTTCAGATGAGATTCTATTCTAACAGGCTCAGCAGTGCTACTGAAGTCCTCCCACTGGCCTCAGTGATCACTGCCACCACAGAATCTTAGAATTTGTTTCTCCTAGTATAGCTGGTGATACTGCAATAGTGAGTGTATTAAAGTGTTGTTTTCATTCATTCATTCATTCATTCATCCATTCATCCCCTCATCCCCTCTTTACTGAGTGCCTTCTGTGTACAAGGTGTTGTTGCTTTCCAAGGTGTTGCTTTACAGCTGAGTGCTGGAGTAGCATGGCATGAAGGAGTCGGGTTGCTTTGTTTTTAGAAATAGATACTACAACAAGATCTCATTATAAAACCTCATTATTTCCTTTTCAGAGACTTATCAGTTGTTCTATGTGTAAAAGTTACTTTTTAAATTTTTTGAAACCTTAAAATAATTTCCAGTAGAGGGAGGTGTTGAGGGAAGTAAAGTGAAAGAATTAAGAACATAGCAAAGTGAATATGAACCACCTTCAGATATTACCATGCATGGTATGCACCTCTGCCAGAGGGAATTCTGGCTAGACCTGATTCTGACCGTCAGATTTGCCGAGCGGTTTTAACTGCTGTCTTCCCTGTTTTCATTTGTTGCCCACTGGATTGACTGCTGTGGCATGCTAATCAAAGTGAGATTTGTGAGCAAGGTTCACGTGCCTTGCCATTTAGTGTGTGTGTGAACCTGGCTCTCTAGGTTGCAGTTTCTTACTCTGTAAATGGGGATGAGGCCACTATGTAATCACCTCATTAGACTATTCCATTAAATGTAGACTGTTGAACACGGTGCCTGACACATAGCATATGAGCAATAAATGTTAGTTATAATGTTGATTTATTGTGAATCCTAACAGTATTCTGTCTTCCTTAAAGTGCTAAATAACATTCAGGTAAAATAACAGACATTTATTTTTGAAACTTTATTTTTATTTATTGAATGTAAATATGTAGACTATGTACAATGTAAATATATTGATTGAATATTTCTATTTCTAGTTTTGAAGTGTTATTATTCATTTCTCTACCTTGAGATTTTTATAATCCAACGTCTATATATGACTTTTCTATCTTTCCTTGTGCATTGATCTCTGCTGGGTTTTTTTTAAAGATTCTTAGAGATACCCTGATCTCATATTTACAGAAAATAGATTTTCCCCATCTCTTTGCTCCCCTTGCTCTCTCATGCCCAATTAATCTACATTATAAGAAATTTCTGTGGAATAGTGATCTAGGTGTACAAAAATAAGAGTTAAATTAAAGACAAAGCATGCAATCAAGCAGAACAGGTGCTTCCAGTAGGGGGAGACATTTACAAAATAATCAAGCCACATAGTATGCTGGCACATTGGGCAACAAATTTAAAAACAAAGTTTTCTGTGTAAAAAAATTGAACTAATTAATAATTAAGTAAATATCAGTTGAGTAGCACTGTAGTTTCTGTTTTGCCAGTTGCCAAACCCAAGCTCCTACAAGTATTTAGAGAAGCACTGTGAGGACCACATACACTATTACCATTGCCACATAACTTTTCTTACATACTGTTTCAGAGATGGAAGCAAAGGTAAGAACATGACACGTCTGTCTCGCTCTCTCTCTCTCTCTCCTCTGAATCTTTAGAAATATTTCTGTAATTCAGAAATATTTTTCACAGATTCTAGACTATCTGAATAAACTGGTGTAACCCTAAATAACATAAACTAATGGATTAAATCAGATCACTATCTTTTTTGTTTAAAGCAATCATTGCTAAAGATAATAGTTTTGTAATTTTGATTTCCAAATTTCTGAAATTACTTTGAGGCCTATAATTAAAAGCAAATTAACAACATTTAGATCAGGTTGGATTGGGATTTTTTTTTCAAGTATTTTCAGTAGAATAGTTAAGTTGATTTGAACCTTTACTTTTCCAACAGAAACATCAACATTTCTTTCTGTTGGCAACATTGTCCAATAACTGACTACTATAATAGTCCCTCTGCACTTTGAGATTTAATACTCTTATTCTATCACACTCTAAGAAATTGCTGCCCTGGAACTTGGGGATGTTGAGACTACCCTTAAACCTGAGAGTCTCACTTAATAGTTGACTGAGTTTTCCCCTCTGTATCATGCCTAAATATTTTGATGTGGATTTTATTTCTTTTGGCTGTGTTAGTAAATTCAGTTTGTAAAATATCCAAAGAACTTTATAATATGTGAAATATAGCTTAAATAAATCCACTATAGTAATTTTATAGCTTATATTTCTATCTTGTTGATTCAGAAATGGAAGTTACAGGTCTCTGCCAACCATATTCTTACTAATTAACATGGTAAACATTATCACCAACATCTTAATAGATATTAATTAACTTCAAAAAGATACTATCTAAACATGTAGTTTTTATTTAGAATTCTGAGAGCCTCCATCAATTTTCTTCTTTTAAATTTTGTCAGGAGCGTCATTATTCTTTGTGTTTAAATAAGCTTTTATAATTTTATAAGTAACTATGGAGGGTCAGCTATGCTAGAATAGACTTCGTAGCGTGTAGTTTGGTTTCTCTGGGAGAACCAAAGTTGTTTCCTGGATTGTACCATTCTTTTGTAAGGTGAACATTTTACTACACTTGGTCTTAGTCAAAAGGCTGAGAAGTGATTCGTAAGGTGAACATTTTAAATACTTCATTTAAACACTGGATGTGTGGGTTTTTTTTAAATTATTTAAAGTAATTTTCAATGAATGAACTTAATTAGACCAATCTATCTGAAGAGTTTATTTGAACCACTAAAGACAAATTGGAATGCCCTTTTTGTAAGCTTCCTAAATACATTAAATGTACTGAAAATGGCCCTAGACAAATGAAATTGAACAAATAAAAAGCAAATCTGTCAGTGTACATAAGTGTACCCATTAGAATGGGCGAGCTTATGCTGCAGTAATAAACCTAAAAACTCAGTCACTAAAAAGAATGAAGTTTACTTTTCTATATGTTGTAGCATAGTTTGACAGTGGTGATGTCTGTGTCATCCTCATTCAAGGACTCAGGTTCCACCTTGACACATGTTTCAGAGATTACAGTTCTGGGAATAGAAAGCATAGTGAATTTTCTGATTCTCTTAAAACGTCTGTCTGAAAATGGTGTAGTTCACTTTGGTGAGATGTGGCCACACTAGAGCTCAAAAGGATGCATGATCCTCACACAGAGAGAGGTACCCGATGTTTGCAAACAGTACGACAGTTGACCATACTCTTCTTAATGAGTGAGCATTTGGAAATCATCGGTAGTTCCTATGATAAACTTATAGAATGCCTGGTTTAAAACTGACCAGGGGAAGAAAATGAACTGTTTTCACCTGAATGTAACATGAGTAGTTTTTGAACTCATCTTGATAGTGCGCTGAACACACGTGAACACAAAATTTCTACATGGTGCAAATGATGCAGGGCTCTTTTACAGTAACATTTATACCATTGGGGACATTGCCATCGTTCTACATGCAGTGTGCATGGGGAATAACAGTGCAGTGCATGCAGGCTGATTGCCTTTAAATTCACAGTTGCAGGTCAGCCAGACTGTTCATAAATTATGTGATGACTACAGTTTAGCAATATTTTTTTTCAAAAATTTTTAACATTTATTTGTTTTTGAGAGACAAAGTCAGAGCATGAGTGGGGAAGGGGCAGAGAGCAAGGGAGACACAGTCCAAAGCAGGCTCTAGGCTCTGAGCTGTCAGCACAGAGCCTGACGTGGGGCTTAAACTCAAGAACCATGTGATCATGACCTGAGCTGAAGTTGGATGCTTAACTGACTGAGCAACCCAGGCACCTGCAATTTAGCAATATTTTAAACCAAATATTTGGCTTTTGGAACCAAAAAAAAAAGACTCGAATTTTAATTTAGAGTTTAAATATATAATTGTGAGCACTAAGAGAAAACCAGGTGCTACAAATAACTAATAATCAAAATAATAAATATAATGGAGTCATTAGAGATATTTTCAAAATTCACACCAAAATGGAAATATTGTAATTCGTTGTAAAAATCCAGTGTTTTTCATTCATTTTTTAAATCTCACCCAAGTTAGCTATTAACTAGTTATTGCTAACATTTTTCTTTTTATCCTCATTTTTTTTAGGTATTGCCAATTTTCCCCAAATATTTTGTGAAACTTCCCAGAAGCTAGTGAGTGTGGAAGCCTTTGCTTTGGCTGTGAGATATTATTCTGTACAAAACTTGGGAATATGTACTCCTTTTGAACAGTTGCTTACAGCCCTTCGAGGAAATCAAAAACAGAGAACTGGTAGGTGTGTTTGTGTATGTGTATGTATGCATGTTTTTTTAGTACTAGAAGTAGTAGATTGTTCATATATGTATATCTTTCCAACGTGTTCTTAATTTATTGTTAGACTTTCTATCATGAGCGGTGATAGATTGGCTTGTGTCAATCTTTCTTATGAATTATACAGAATAACTTAGTTATGGATCTCCCCATTGTTCCCTACATTGTAGTTCAGTTATCAGTCCTTTCCTTTGTAGTTAATTGTGTTTTCTGTCAAGGAACATTTTTAATAATGTTCTATGGGCCATCTTCTTATTTATATTCTTAATTCAAATTTTGATTCATAGCAGCTAAACTAATAGAGATTTATCATGCAGAGACGATAGAATATGTTATTGTCACATGTAATTACAGAAAACATGAACATTAACTGATGATTTTTCATTACATTTTGTTCCTTTGATAGCAGTATTTTAATTTTGTTTTACTTTTGTTCAGGTGAAAATGTGAAACCAGATGAGTTTATGAATTTGAAAAAGTCTCATGAAGTTCAGGTTATGTCAGAGCTGATCAGCAGTATTGCTGATTACTGTGGAATAAAGCAGGTAAGAGAATTTGTCTGTATTTTCAGGTGTTAAGGTAATTGCCTTTTTTTGTATCATTCATATTTTTTTGTCTACTATCACTGTCTTAGCATTTAAATGTCATTAAATAATAGCTGAAGTTACATATGTCAGACATTTTAAATATGTGCTCTCATTTCCCAATATAGTGTGAATATAACAAATTTATACTAAAAATAAGATATGACTATTCATGTTTTACCACAAATTTCAGTCTTTTAAATTATCTTTGTTGGGACGCCTGGGTGGCTCAGTCGGTTAAGCATCCAACTTCAGCTTAGGTCATGGTCTTACAGTTTGTGAGTTTAAGCCCCGTGCTGACATCTCAGAGCCTGGAGCCTGCTTCAGATTCTGTGTCTCCTTCTCTCTCTCTGCCCCTACCCTGCTTGTCGTGCTTGTTCTCTCTCTCTCTCTCAAAAAGAAATAAACATTAAAAAAAAATGTCTTTCTTATGTTTCCAACTTGAGGCAGCATTATGATAATGACATTTGGCAAAATTGTTTGCCACTTGGGTGTTCTAAGGAGGTGGATTACCAAGCTGTGTTCTGGGGTACCTGCCTCATTATAGTAACTCAAAGAAACTATGTGTTAGAACTTGGAGAATCACAATGCATTCCTGTTGTGAAAGTAGCTTTTGGGAAACATGGTAATGTGTAAAAACAGATGTTAAATTAAAATCAAAGATTGCCTATATTAACCTATAAAAATAGTAAGTTATTTTTCTTATCCCTGGCTCATAAAAAATAGTAAATTAGTTCTCTTATCTCTACAAGAACAATCTCTGGGAGTAGTAGAGAATTTTCCCTCCTTCAGTTTTTTTGGGTGTTAGAATATTTTCCATGGATTCTTCCAGACTTGTGGAGAGTTTGAGGGTGACTAGAAAACTATGAAAGCTTGGGCTAGGCATCCAGAGCCACTTGTGGCAACATAGATCTCTAGGGTAGGGGTCAGAGGCAAAAGCTAAGGCAGTTAATTTTCAGCTTTTTTCTAGTGTATCCTACGTAGCAGTACCTGTCAAGATCAGTAACAGGCAGTGATACTCAGCTGGACTAAAAGGGGAAATTACACGGTAAAATTTAAACTACTGCAATACATCTCATATGGCTAAACATAAGAAACATAGAATTGAATGGAAAACTAAAAAATTTACAGAAGACAACATATTTTTTAGTACCATTTTTTTAAAGCTCTTCAGCAAAATAATGGTATATTCTTAATGGAAAAAATACATACAAAAAAGCTATTAAAGAAGCAGGGGAATCATGAACAATAATTTGAGAATAGTTGTTACTGCTGGTCGAGGAAGCAATGAGAGAGATATGGAAGGAAGACATAGTCCTACACAGTGGAAATACTCATATTCTCATTCATAGGGTGGCTGGTAGGTTCATCGTTATAGCAGATACTGTTGGAGGTCTAACCTAAATTTTCTCAGGCATTTCATTAGTGTGCCAGCTTGCCTTCTACCTGGCAGTATCTGCATTTTTCCCTATGGGTTTTCTCTGACTGCTAAAGCAAAGCACTACCTGTGTACAAGTTCTGGGAATTAATTCCTCCCCGTGAGTAGCCTTGAATTAATGATTGATACAAGTTGATGTGCAAATACATTAACTCCTTAACATTTCAGGTAAGATGATTGTGAACTATGTTGTCTACACTAGCTCTCAGTTTCCCATTGTGATTAAATCCAGCTTGTGCTAAAGTGGTATCTTTTTTTTTTTTTAATATTTAATTTTTGAGAGACAGAGAGAGACAGAGCATGAGGTGGGGAGGGGCAGAGAGAGAGGGAGACACAGAATCTGAAGCAGGCTCCAGGCTCTGAGATGTCAGCACAGAGCTCGGTGCAGGGCTCGAACTCACGGAGTGTGAGATCATGACCTGAGCCGAAGTCGGACACTTAACCAACTGAGCCACCCAGGTGCCCCTAAAGTGGTATCTTTTTTAATAGCATACCTTTTACTGAGCTGCCTTTCTTTCTCCTTTTCTCTTATCTACTTCCCTACCAGTGTTTCTTTCCCTCCCAGATAGTTCAGTTATACTTAAATCTTTGTTGTAGAATCTTCCCTGTGATAACCCAACTAAGATAAGTGCTATTTATTGTTGTGCTTCATAACTTCATTCTTAGACTACATTTATTCTTTTATTTATATGAAGTGTTACATAATAAATAACTTCAAATTCATACAGCACATTATTCTTTTTTCAAGTTTATCTTTTAAAATTTATTTTTTATTTATTTATATTTTTGTTTATATTTATTTATTTATTTAAATCCAATTTAGTTAACATATAGTATAATAATGATTTCAGGAATAGAATTTAGTGATGTCATCACTTGCATATAACAACTAGTGCTCACCCCAACAAGTGTCCTCCTTAATGCCCATCACCCATTTAGCCCATCTCCTGACCCAACACCCCTCCAGCAACCCTCAGTTTGTTCTCTGTATTTAAGAGTCTCTTATAGTTTGTCTCCCTCTCTTTATGTCTTGTTTTTGCATCCCTTCCCCTATGTTCATCTGTTTTGTTTCTTAAATTCCACATGAGTGAAATCATATGATATTTGTCTTTATCTTATTTCACTTAGCATAATACATTCTAGTTCCAGCCACGTTGTTGCAAATGGCAAGATTTCATTTTTTTTGATCGCCAAGTAATATTCCATTTTGTGTGTGTGTGTGTGTGTGTGTGTGTGTGTGTGTGCGCGCGCACATATCCCATCTTTTTTGTCCATTTATTAGTCGATGGACATTTGAGCTCTTTTCCATATTTTGGCTATTGTCGATGGTGCTATAAACATTGGGGTGCATGTGCCCCTTTGAATCAGCATTTTTGTATCCTTTGGATAAATTCATAGGAGTGCAATTTGCTGGGTCATAGGGTAGTTCAATTTTTAATTTTTTGAAGAACTTCCATACTGTTTTCCAGAGTGGCTGCACCAGTTTCCATTCCCACCAGCAGTGCAAAAGGGCTCCTCTTTCTCTGTATCCTCACCAACATCTGTTGTTGCGAGTTGTTCATGTTATCCATTCTGACAGGTGTGAGGTGGTATCTCATTGTGTTTTTTTTTTTATATATATATATGAAATTTATTGACAAATTGGTTTCCATACAACACCCAGTGCTCATCCCAAAAGGTGCCCTCCTCAATACCCATCATCCACCCTCCCCTCCCTCCCACCCCCCATCAACCCTCAGTTTGTTCTCAGTTTTTAACAGTCTCTTATGCTTTGGCTCTCTCCCACTCTAACGTCTTTTTTTTTTTTTTCCTTCCCCTCCCCCATGGGTTCCTGTTGAGTTTCTCAGGATCCACATAAGAGTGAAACCATATGGTATCTGTCTTTCTCTGTATGGCTTATTTCACTTAGCATTACACTCTCCAGTTCCATCCACGTTGCTACAAAAGGCCATATTTCATTTTTTCTCATTGCTACGTAGTATTCCATTGTGTATATAAACCACAATTTCTTTATCCATTCATCAGTTGATGGACATTTAGGCTCTTTCCATAATTTGGCTATTGTTGAGAGTGCTGCTATGAACATTGGGGTACAAGGGCCCCTATGCATCAGTACTCCTGTATCCCTTGGGTAAATTCCTAGCAGTGCTATTGCTGGGTCATAGGGTAGGTCTATTTTTAATTTTCTGAGGAACCTCCACACTGCTTTCCAGAGCGGCTGCACCAATTTGCATTCCCACCAACAGTGCAAGAGGGTTCCCGTTTCTCCACATCCTCTCCAGCATCTATAGTCTCCTGATTTGTTCATTTTGGCCACTCTGACTGGCGTGAGGTGATACCTGAGTGTGGTTTTGATTTGTATTTCCCTGATAAGGAGCGACGCTGAACATCTTTTCATGTGCCTGTTGGCCATCTGGATGTCTTCTTTAGAGAAGTGTCTATTCATGTTTTCTGCCCATTTCTTCACTGGGTTATTTGTTTTTCGGGTGTGGAGTTTGGTGAGCTCTTTATAGATTTTGGATACTAGCCCTTTGTCCGATATGTCATTTGCAAATATCTTTTCCCATTCCGTTGGTTGCCTTTTAGTTTTGTTGGTTGTTTCCTTTGCTGTGCAGAAGCTTTTTATCTTCATAAGGTCCCAGTAGTTCATTTTTGCTTTTAATTCCCTTGCCTTTGGGGATGTGTCGAGTAAGAGATTGCTACGGCTGAGGTCAGAGAGGTCTTTTCCTGCTTTCTCCTCTAAGGTTTTGATGGTTTCCTGTCTCACATTTAGGTCCTTTATCCATTTTGAGTTTATTTTTGTAAATGGTGTGAGAAAGTGGTCTAGTTTCAACCTTCTGCATGTTGCTGTCCAGTTCTCCCAGCACCATTTGTTAAAGAGGCTGTCTTTTTTCCATTGGATGTTCTTTCCTGCTTTGTCAAAGATGAGTTGGCCATACGTTTGTGGGTCTAGTTCTGGGGTTTCTATTCTATTCCATTGGTCTGTGTGTCTGTTTTTGTGCCAATACCATGCTGTCTTGATGATGACAGCTTTGTAGTAGAGGCTAAAGTCTGGGATTGTGATGCCTCCTGCTTTGGTCTTCTTCTTCAAAATTCCTTTGGCTATTCGGGGCCTTTTGTGATTCCATATGAATTTTAGGATTGCTTGTTCTAGTTTTGAGAAGAATGCTGGTGCAATTTTGATTGGGATTGCATTGAATGTGTAGATAGCTTTGGGTAGTATTGACATTTTGACAATATTTATTTTTCCAATCCATGAGCAGGGAATGTCTTTCCATTTCTTTAAATCTTCTTCAATTACCTTCATAAGCTTTCTATAGTTTTCAGCATATAGATCCTTTACATCTTTGGTTAGATTTATTCCTAGGTATTTTATGCTTCTTGGTGCAATTGTGAATGGGATCAGTTTCTTTATTTGTCTTTCTGTTGCTTCATTGTTAGTGTATAAGAATGCAACTGATTTCTGTACATTGATTTTGTATCCTGCAACTTTGCTGAATTCATGTATCAGTTCTAGCAGACTTTTGGTGGAGTCTATCGGATTTTCCATGTATAATATCATGTCATCTGCAAAAAGCGAAAGCTTGACTTCATCTTTGCCAATTTTGATGCCTTTGATTTCCTTTTGTTGTCTGATTGCTGATGCTAGAACTTCCAGCACTATGTTAAACAACAGCGGTGAGAGTGGGCATCCCTGTCGTGTTCCTGGTCTCAGGGAGAAAGCTCTCAGTTTTTCCCCGTTGAGGATGATGTTAGCTGTGGGCTTTTCATAAATGGCTTTTATGATCTTTAAGTATGTTCCTTCTATCCCGACTTCCTCAAGGGTTTTTATTAAGAAAGGGTGCTGGATTTTGTCAAAGGCCTTTTCTGCATCGATTGACAGGATCATATGGTTCTTCTCTTTTTGTTTGTTAATGTGATGTATCACGTTGATTGATTTGCGAATGTTGAACCAGCCCTGCATCCCAGGAATGAATCCCACTTGATCATGGTGAATAATTCTTTTTATATGCTGTTGAATTCGATTTGCTAGTATCTTATTGAGAATTTTGGCATCCATATTCATCAGGGATATTGGCCTGTAGTTCTCTTTTTTTACTGGGTCTCTGTCTGGTTTAGGAATCAAAGTAATACTGGCTTCATAGAATGAGTCTGGAAGTTTTCCTTCCCTTTCTATTTCTTGGAATAGCTTGAGAAGGATAGGTATTATCTCTGCTTTAAACGTCTGGTAGAACTCCCCTGGGAAGCCATCTGGTCCTGGACTCTTATTTGTTGGGAGATTTTTGATAACCGATTCAATTTCTTCACTGGTTATGGGTCTGTTCAAGCTTTCTCTTTCCTCCTGATTGAGTTTTGGAAGAGTGTGGGTGTTCAGGAATTTGTCCATTTCTTCCAGGTTGTCCAATTTGTTGGCATATAATTTTTCATAGTATTCCCTGATAATTGTTTGTATCTCTGAGGGATTGGTTGTAATAATTCCATTTTCATTCATGATTTTATCTATTTGGGTCATCTCCCTTTTCTTTTTGAGAAGCCTGGCTAGAGGTTTGTCAATTTTGTTTATTTTTTCAAAAAACCAACTCTTGGTTTCGTTGATCTGCTCTACAGTTTTTTTAGATTCTATATTGTTTATTTCTGCTCTGATCTTTATTATTTCTCTTCTTCTGCTGGGTTTAGGCTGCCTTTGCTGTTCTGCTTCTATTTCCTTTAGGTGTGCTGTTAGATTTTGTATTTGGGATTTTTCTTGTTTCTTGAGATAGGCCTGGATTGCAATGTATTTTCCTCTCAGGACTGCCTTCGCTGTGTCCCAAAGCGTTTGGATTCTTGTATTTTCATTTTCCTTTGTTTCCATATATTTTTTAATTTCTTCTCTAATTGCCTGGTTGACCCACTCATTCGTTAGTAGGGTGTTCTTTAACCTCCATGCTTTTGGAGGTTTTCCAGACTTTTTCCTGTGGTTGATTTCAAGCTTCATAGCATTGTGGTCTGAAAGTATGCATGGTATAATTTCAATTCTTGTAAACTTATGAAGGGCTGTTTTGTGACCCAGTATATGATCTATCTTGGAAAATGTTCCATGTGCACTCGAGAAGAAAGTATACTCTGTTGCTTTGGGATGCAGAGTTCTAAATATATCTGTCAAGTCCATCTGATCCAATGTCTCATTCAGGGCCCTTGTTTCCTTATTGACCGTGTGTCTAGATGATCTATCCATTTCTGTAAGTGGGGTGTTAAAGTCCCCTGCAGTTACCACATTCTTATCAATAAGGTTGCTTCTGTTTATGAGTAATTGTTTTATATACTTGGGGGCTCCGGTATTCGGCGCATAGACATTTATAATTGTTAGCTCTTCTTGATGGATAGACCCTGTAACTATTATATAATGTCCTTCTTCATCTCTTGTTACAGCCTTTAATTTAAAGTCTAGTTTGTCTGATATAAGTATGGCTACTCCAGCTTTCTTCTGGCTTCCAGTAGCATGATAAATAGTTCTCCATCCCCTCACTCTGAATCTAAAGGTGTCCTCAGGTCTAAGATGAGTCTCTTGTAGACAGCAAATAGATGGGTCTTGTTTTTTTATCCATTCTGATACCCTATGTCTTTTGGTTGGTGCATTTAATCCATTTACATTCAGTGTTATTATAGAAAGATATGGGTTTAGAGTCATTGTGATGTCTGTCTGTTTTATGCTTGTAGTGATGTCTCTGGTACTTTGTCTCACAGGGTCCCCCTTAGGATCTCTTGTAGGGCTGGTTTAGTGGTGACAAATTCCTTCAGTTTTTGTTTGTTTGGGAAGACCTTTATCTCTCCTTCTATTCTAAATGACAGACTTGCTGGATAAAGGATTCTCGGCTGCATATTTTTGCTGTCTAGCACCCTGAAAATCTCGTGCCAATTCTTTCTGGCCTGCCAAGTTTCAAAAGAGAGATCAGTCACAAGTCTTATAGGTCTCCCTTTATATGTGAGGGCACGTTTACCCCTTGCTGCTTTCAGAATTTTCTCTTTATCCTTGTATTTTGCCAGTTGCACTATGATATGGCGTGCAGAAGATCGATTCAAGTTACGTCTGAAGGGAGTTCTCTGTGCCTCTTGGATTTCAATGCCTTTTTCCTTCCCCAGATCTGGGAAGTTCTCTGCTATTATTTCTTCAAGTACCCCTTCAGCACCTTTCCCTCTCTCTTCCTCCTCTGGGATACCAATTATGCGTATATTATTTCTTTTTAGTGTATCACTTAGTTCTCTAATTTTCCCCTCATACTCCTGGATTTTTTTATCTCTCTTTTTCTCAGCTTCCTCTTTTTCCATAACTTTATCTTCTAGTTCACCTATTCTCTCCTCTGCCTCTTCCATCCGAGCTGTGGTGGTTTCCATTTTGTTTTGCATTTCCTTTAAAGCGTTTTTCAGCTCCTCGTGACTGTTCCTTAGTCCCTTGATCTCTGTAGCAAGAGATTCTCTGCTGTCCTGTATACTGTTTTCAAGCCCAGCGATTAATTTTATGACTATTATTCTAAATTCACTTTCTGTTATATTATTTAAATCCTTTTTGATCAGCTCATTAGCTGTTGTTATTTCCTGGAGATTCTTCTGAGGGGCATTCTTCCGCTTGGTCATTTTGGATAGTCCCTGGTGTGGTGAGGGCCTGCAGGGCACTTCCCCTGTGCTGTGGTGTATAACTGGAGTTGGTGGGCGGGGCCGCTGTCCGACCTGATGTCTGCCCCCAGCCCACTAATGGGGCCACAGTCAGACTGGTGTGTGCCTTTTCTTCCCCTCTCCTAGGGGCGGGATTCACTGTGGGGTGGTGTGGCCCGTCTGGGCTACTTGCACACTGCCAGGCTTGTGATGCTGGGGATCTGGCGTATTAGCTGGGGTGGGTAGGCAAGGTGCACGGCGGCAGGGGGGCAGGCTTAGCTCACTTCTCCTTAGGTGATCCACTTCAGGAGGGGCCCTGTGGCAGCCGGAGGGAGTCAGATCCGCTGCCGGAGGTTTGGCTCCGCAGAAGCACAGAGTTGGGTGTTTGCGCGGAGCGAGCAATTTCCCTGGCAGGAACCGGTTCCCTTTGGGATTTTGGCTGGGGGATGGGCGGGGGAGATGGCGCTGGCGAGCGCCTTTGTTCCCCACCAAACTGAGCTCTGTCGTCCGGGGGCTCAGCAGCTCTCCCTCCCTTTGTCCTCCAGCCTTCCCGCTTTCCGAGCAGAGCTGTTAACTTATGACCTCCCAGACGCTAAGTCGCGCTTGCTGTCGGAACACAGTCCATCAGGCCCCTCCGCTTTTGCCAGCCACACCCCGGGGGCTCTGCTTGGCCGGCGAGCCGCCCCTCCGCCCCGGCTCCCTCCCGCCAGTCCGTGGAGCGCGCACTGCCTCGCCGCCCTTCCTACCCTCTTCCGTGGGCCTCTCGTCTGCGCTTGGGTCTGGCGACTCCGTTCTGCTAATCCTCTGGCTGTTTTCTGGGTTATTTAGGCAGGTGTAGGTGGAATCTAAGTGATCAGCAGGACGCGCGGTGAGCCCAGCGTCCTCCTACGCCGCCATCTTCCCTCCTTCCTCCTTGTGGTTTTTATTTGTATTTCCCCAACGATGAGTGATTTTGAGCATTTTTTAATGTCTGATAGCCATCTGGATGTCTTCTTTAGAAAAGTGTCTATTCATGTCTTTTGCCCATTTTTTCACTGGGTTATTTGTTTTTTGAGTGGTGAGTTTGATAAGTTGTTTATAGTTATTGGATACTAACCCTTTATCAGATATGTCATTTGCAAATATCTTCTGCCATTCCATCGGTTGCCTTTTAGTTTTATAATTGTTTCCTTCACTGTGCAGAAGCTTTTTATCTTGATGAAGTCCCAGAAGTTCATTTTTGCTTTTGTTTCCCTTGCCTTCAGACTTGTTGCGTCCAAGGTCAATGAGGTTATTGCCTGTTTCCTCCTCTAGGATTTTGATGGCTTCCTGTCTTATGTTTAAGTCTTTCATCCATTTTTAGTTTATTTTTGTGTATGGTGTAAGAAAGTGGTCCAGGTTTATTCTACATGTCACTGTCCAGTTTTCCCAGCACCATTTGCTGAAGAGACTGTCTTTTTTCCATTGAATATTCTTGCTTGCTTTGTCAAAGATTAGTTGGCCATACGTTTGTGGGTCCATTTCTGGGTTCTCTGTTCTGTTCCATTGATCTTTGTGACTATTGTTGTGCCAGTACCATACTGTCCTGATGATTACAGCTTTGTAATACAGCTTACAGAATTGTAAGCATTACAGAATTGTAATGCCTCCAGCTTTGGTTTTCTTCATCAACATTACTTTGGGTATTCAGGGTCTTTTCTGGTTCCATACAAATTTTAGAATTGTTCTAGCTCTGTGAAGAATTCTGGTGTTATTTTGATAGGGATTGCATTGAATATGTAGATTGCTTTGAGTAGTATTGACATTTTAACAATATTTGTTCTTCCAATTCATGAACATGGAATGTTTTTCCATTTTTTGTCTTTTTCAATTTCTTTCATCAGCTCTCTATAGTTTTCAGTGTATAGATTTTTCACCTCTTTGGTTAGGTTTATCCTAGGTATTTTATGGTTTTTGGTGCAATTGTAAATGGGATCAATTTCTGGATATCTCTTTCTGTTGCTTCATTATTGGTGTATAGAAATGCAACTGATACCTGTACATTGATTTTATAACCTGCAACATTGATGAATTCATGTATCAGTTCTAGCAGTTTTTGGGTGCAGTCTTTTGGATTTTCCACATAGAGTATCATGTTGTCTGTGAAGAATGAAAGTTGGACATCTACCTTGCTGATATGGATGCTTTTTATTTCTTTTTGTTGTCTGATTGCTGCAGCTAGGACTTCCAACACTATGTTGAATAACAGTGGTGAGGGTAGATATCCCTGTCATGTTCGTGACCCTATAGGGATAGTTCTCAGTTTTCCCTATTGTGGTTGATATTAGCTGTGGGTCTTTCATATATGGCCTTCATGATGTTGAGGTATGTTTCTTCTATCCCTACTTTTTTGAGGGTTTTTATCAAGAAAGGATGCTGTATTTTGTCAAATGCTTTCTCTGCATCTATTGAGAGGGTCATGTGGTTTTTATCCTTTGTTTTATTAATATGATGTATAACATTGATTTGTTGATATTGAACGAGCCCTGCATCCCAGGAATAAATCCCACTTGATCATGGTGAATAATTCTTTTAATGTATTGTTGGATCCGATTGGCTAGTTGAGAATTTTTGCATTCATGTTCATCAAGAAAATTTGTCTGTAGTTCTCCTTTTTAGTGGGTTCTCCTTTTTAGTGTCTGGTTTTGGAATCAAGGTAATGCTGGCTTTGTAGAATGAGTTTAGAAGTGTTCCTTCCATTTCTGTTTTTTGGAACAACTTTAAAGAAATACGTGTTAACTCTTTCTAAAATATTTCGTAGAATTCCCCCAGAACGCCATCTCTCCCTGACTCTTGTTTGTTGGGAAATTTTTGATTACTGATTCAATTGCTTTACTGGTTAAAATTGCCCAATTTATCGGCATATAATTGCTCATAATATTCTCTTATTGTTTATATTTCTGTGGTGTTGGTTGTGATCTCTTCTCTTTTGTGATTTTATTTATTTGGGTCCTTTCCTTTTTCTTTTTGATCAGTCTGGTTAGGGATTTATCAATTTTGTTAATTCTTTGAAAGAACCAGTTCCTAGTTTCATTGATGTGTTCTATTATTTTTTGTTTTTGTTTTTTGATTTCTGTATTATTGATTTTTGTTCTAATCTTTATTATTTCCTGTCTTTGCTGGTTTTGGGCTTATTTGCTGTTCTTTCCATCTCTTTTAGGTGTAAGGTTAGGTTGTGTATTTGTGACCTCTCTTCCTTCTTTAGGAAGGCCTGGATTGCTATATACTTCACTTTTAGGACCACCTTTGTCACAACTCAGAGGTTTTGGACTATTGTGTTTTTATTTTCATTGGCTGCCATGTACTTTTTAACTTTCTCTTTAATTTCTTGACTTAGCCCATTCATTCTTTAGTAGGATCTTCTTTAATGTCTAAGTATTCATGGTTTTTCCAAGTTTTTTCTTGTGGTTGATTTCAAGTTTTATAGCATTGTGGTCTGAAAATACACACTGCATGTGTGTAGTTGTTTGTACTTGTTGAGGGCTAATTTTGTAACCCAGTATGTGATCTGTTCTGGAGAATGTGCCATGTGCACTCGAGAAGAATGTGTATTCTGCTGCTTTAGGATGAAATGTTCTGAATATATCTTTTAAGTCCATCCAGTCCAGTATGTCATTCAAAACCATTGTTTCTTTGTTGATTTTCTGCTTTGCTGATCTTTCCATTGCTGTAAGTGGGATTGAAGTTCCCGACGATTATGGTATTATTATCAATGAGTTTCTTTGTTTGTGATTAATTGATTTATATATTTCAGTGTTGCCATATTGGGGTCATAAATGTTTACAATTGTAACATTTTCTTAGTGGATAAGCCCCTTAATTACGATATATATATATATATATATATATATATATATATATATAATTACGATATATTACCTGCTTCACCTCTTGTTATGGTCTTTATTTTAAAATCTAGTTTGTCTGATATAAGTATGGCTCCTCCAGATTTCCTTTGACAACAAATAACATGATAGATGGTTCTCCATACCTATATTTTCAATCTGCAGGTGTCTTTAGATCTAAAATGAGTCTCTTGTTAGCAGCATATGGATGGATCTTGTTTTCTTATCCATTCTGATTACTCTATGGCTTTTGATTGAAGCGTGTGTCCATTGACACTTATAGTGAGTATGGAAAGATACGCATTTAGTGCCATTGTGTTACCTGTAGAGTTGTTGTTTTTGGTGATGTTCTCTGGTCCTTTCTGGTCTTTGTTGCTTTTGTTCTTTTTTTTGTTTGTTTTTGTCTTTTCTCCACTCAAAGAATCCCCCTTAAAATTTCTTACAGTGTTGGACTAGTGGTCACGAACTCCTTTAGCTTTTGTTTGGGAAAATCTTTATCTCTCGTTCTATTTTGAATGACAGCCTTGCTGGATAATGAATTCTTGGCTGCAAATTTTTCCAGTTCAGGATGTTGAATATATTCTGCCACTCCTTTCTGGCTCGCCAAGCTTCTGTAAATAGGTCTGCTGTGAACCTGGTCTGTCTTCCCTTATAGATTAAGGACTTTTTTGTCTTGCTCCTTTCATAATTTTTTCCTTGTTTGTGTATTTGTGAATTTGACTATGATATGTCTTGGTGATGGTCGGTTTTTGTGGAATCTGATGGGAGTTCCCTGTGCTTCTTGGATTTTGATGTCTGTGTCCTTCCCTAGATTAGGAAGGTTTTCCTTTATAATTTGTTCACATAAACCTTATGTCCCTTTTCTTTCTCTTCATCTTCTGGGTCTCCTATGATTTGGATGTTATTCCTTCTTGATAAATCAGTGAGTTCTCTAAGTCTGTATCATGTTCTTTTTGCCTTTGTTTCCCTTTTTTTCCCTGCTTCATTATTCTCCATAATTTTATCTTCAGTATTGCTGATTTGCTGCTCTGCTTTGCACATCTTTGGCATTGTGGCATCCATTCAAGATTGCATCACGGTTATAGCATTTTTAATTTCAGTCTGACTAGGTGTTATTTCTTTTACTTCCACAGATATGGATTCTCTAGTGTCTTCTATGCTTTTTCTCACCCCCAGCTAGTATTCTTACTATCATGGCTCTAAATTCTAGTTCAGACATATTATTTATATCTGTGTTGATTAAGTCTCTGGCTGTCATTTCCTATTCTTTCTTTTGGAGTGAATTCCTTCATTTTGTCATTTTGGAGGAAGAGAATATAATAATAAAATAAAATATTAAATATTAAAAATAAAAAACAAATCAAAGATCAAACAAAGGAAGCTAGATCCTAGGTGTGTTTCATTCTACTTGTTGAAAGAAGCTTGATAGAAAACAAGGAAAAGGGGGGGGGGAAGGTAAGAAAAATTTTTAAAATTAAAAAATAGAATAAAATAGAATAAAAATAAAATTAATTAGAATACAAACATTTTTAAATAATAAAGTAAAAAATAATTTTTTCTCTTTCTGTATCCAAGAAAGAGAAAGAAAAGAGAGAAGAAAGAAAACAATATAAGCAAAAACAGAACGAAAGAAAATGAACAAATAAATGAACCATCAAAGAGAATGAAACCTGAATGAAGTTACAGCCAGTTTCCCCTAGAACTGAAACTATGAAGCTCTCTATAGTCCATCCACTAAGCAGCACATGGAGTGACCCCTCCCCATCTTTTGGGGGACGTGCTTGGAGGGCACAATTGGATGGGGCTTGGTATAATGACCGTTCTCCAGTAGGTGGTAGGTGGCACTGTTTAGCTTACTGGGGTGGATCATTGTGTGTGCACGTGCACACGGCAAGTGGAAATGGTTTTACCCAGCTCCCTAGTCTCTGACACAGGAACTTCACACTCCCACTGACCTACGATCAAGCACCCCTCCTTTGTCTCAGGCCTCCATCCACTCCCTGCCTCTACCTTGTCCACGTCCAAGCTGTCTGGCACCTCTTTCCAGCTCCAGAGTTTTGTCTTAGGTGGGTTTGTGTTTCAAAACCCCGCACTTCATAGACCCTGGTGACGGATCTGCACCGACTCTCTGTGGGAGGGTCTTACTGAGCAATGGCCGGGTGCCGGCTTGCCCCAGAAAATGTTTGTGTGGTCATTCAGAGATTATGGCAAATCACAACACACAGGCGGCCCCAGGTCTCACTGCTGCCTGGCATCTTTGTCCCAATGCCAGCAAACACTGCTCTCTGGGGGTCTGCTGGGACCTTTGGCTGTGGGGAGGCTGTATGACCTCTACCAAATGCTCTCCAAGGAGGGGAACCACTTCTCCCCATGTGGCACATGAACCCCTCAGCCTGCATTGCCTGCTTCTGAGGATTCACCCTACTTCCTCACCAGAGTGCCACCAGTGATCTCCAAACCTTTAGACTGTGTGCTCCACTGTTTATAGAATCCTGGTGGTATTGAAACCCTCTCCTTTCTTCCCCTCAGTGGTTTTGGGGAACAAATTTCTTGTTTAGTCCCCTGCAAGTGTTTTCACTCTTTCTCTTTCTCTCCAGCTACTTTCAAGGGAATGTTTTTCCTGCAATCTCCAGATGCCCTCCACTCTCCCCCTTTCTCTTTCTGTTTGTGTCCTCTTTCTGTGAAAATGGCTCCATACCCTCCACAGCTTTTCTCTCCCCCAGTTCACCTCTCTGCTCCGTATACCTTGTGAGTTCTATGGCTTAAGTTATACAGATTGTTGTGTTCATCCTCAGATCAGTTTCCCAGGTATTCAAAATAGTTTGGTGCTGATCTACCTGCGTTTCAGGGATGAGACGAGTTCAGGGTCTCCATACTGCTCCACCATCTTAACTCCACCTCCAGCACAGTATTTTATTTCTAAAGTGCGGAGAAAAAATTTTGAAATACTTTAATGTATCATGTTAGGCCTGCTTTAAGGAGACTTTATTATAGCAGTGAGGCTTATTCTTAGTGAATGAAATAACCTAAAATACAGACTTACAAAGGCTTTCTCTTGATATCACTTTATAGCAGTATTTGATTCTCACAATAATGAAGTTTAAGATCTCTATTACATATGTACAGCTTTTACTTTTAAAATGCTGATTTAATAGGTACAGATTTCATGGGGATAGATAGAAACCCAGATTCTGAAATTCTTAACTTTACTAGTGACCACAGACACCAGAGAAGAGGACAAACGGAATTCATTTTTGATTCAACTATATTGCTGCCTACATGCCAGAAACCTTTGTCTCTCACTAACATTACCAAGGCTTCTTAACTTTTGTTTCCAGAATATGTTCATTCATTCATACCTGTGTGCATGCATTCATTTCACAGATATTTCATTAGTTCCTACCATGTGTCAGGCACTGTTATAGATACTGAGGATGCAGTAGTGAAAAAACAAAAAATATCTTTGCCTTTATGGCATTTATATTCTAATGAGGAGAGATAGATAAAAAAATGATCATAAGTATATTTTTTGTATATGTTGATACACTTTAAAGAGAAACAAATAAATAAAAATAAAGGAAGTAGCTGATTCAGAGATGGGAATTAAAGTTTTTGATTAGGAAGGGAGGAACAAGTAACACATTGTAAACTCATTTGAATTAAGACCTCTCTTGCTAGGTAAAAGTGTTATCCATTAGAATACCTGGACGAAAAAGCTTTTCAGGGAGAAGCAATAACATGCTCAATGATCCTACAGTAAGACTATGCCTAGTGTCTTCTTAAAACAGCCAGTAAGCCAGATAAACTCCATTGGAGAGAGCAGGGGCAAAGCAGTAGGAGCTGAGGTTGGAGTGGTAGAAGGCAGGTCATGAAGTTATAGTCTCAGAGGCCATTGTGATATTTTGGGCTTTTATCCTGAATGAGATGGGAAACCATTGGACACACTGAATCACTCTGGTTGCTGTGTTGAGCACTGTCATTGCACTTTTTAACCATAGTCTTTATAGACATTCAGGCTAGTTCTTTCAGAAATTGGCTCCTATCTGAGCATGAGAAGAGCTTTGAGTTAAGGCAAAAATCCCAGTAACAAAGGAGATTAGTAAGAGATAAGATTAAAGTCAATGAGAGATTTTGCTAAGAGGAGAGGTATTATCAGATAGACTTGAGGGAAAGATGGGCGCAGGGAGACTATGAGGAGGTTGTTGCAGTAAGCCAGGCTCAGGGTGCAGTTGCTGAGATTATAGATTTGCTCACATTTCATATGGAGAGTATAAGAGAAAGAAAGGAGTCCTAATCTCCACCTGCAAATATGTACGGAGATATCATTAACTATGATAGAGAATATTATGGGAAAGGCAGGTTTTACAGAGAATATCAAGAACTTCATTCTGAACACATTAAATTTGAAATTCTTATTAGATATTCAAGTGGAAATGTTTGGTAGACTGTTAGATATATGAGTATGAAGTTCATGGAAGAATTTCATACTGGATTTATAAATTTTAGGTTCGTTAGCCTAGAATGGTAGTTAGATCTCTAGGTCAGACAACAAAGTATAACTCTTCTATATGAAGTATAGTACCATACTAAACAGAATTAGGAGACTAGGAAGATACCTCCCACCAGGCATTGGACTGGAGAATCATTTATTTTCAAACCCGTAAGTTGACCCAGGAAGGAAATGACTATTGTGGGTAAGGGATAGAAGATCAGGATGGTGGAGATTTTGCTATTCAGATCACATAGTTTGAAGGCAAAAAGTTGCACGGCATGTTACTTAATTCCACAGAGGTTTTCATTGTATTGCTGACACTACATGTTGCTACTAAAAGACCAATTTGGAGGGAGATAAAAGTCTACTTGGATTAATAAAATAGAAAGAAGTGTGAGTCAGCTGACAGATTTTCTAGGAAAATTTGCCCATTACTGAAAAGGTTTTTAGATGTTCTGTTGTGAACACATGATTCTTAGACTTTCTAGAGCCATCTTACAACCAGAGGAATTACAAATATCTTGATTCACAAGTGGAATTGGCCATAAACAGATTAAGGAGCAAACTCAATTATCTCTTGTTAAGAAAACATCTACATTGGTAGGAACAAATGTGCTGATGCTAGCAACAACTCACTGTTTGCTAACTTTAAGCTTGTCATCAGCATCAGTGTGCTTCATGGAAGGAAAGGAATGGAGAGCTTCGCTTTCACTGGAGATTCAGATATGGAGAAACTAATAGAGTTTCTACTGCATAGCCCTTATATTTATGATATGTATTGTATCTTTAGTTAGGTTGTAATTCCTTAAGATCAAGATGTATAATGCTTATGTATTTCCCATAATATCTAGCCCAGAGATGAACATCAAAAGGGGTATAAGCTTATTTATGGGAATTATTTATTGGAGTGTTACATATGAGTAACTCATTGGAGTGTTCATTTGAATTGCAAGATCCTAAATTTTTTGAGGACTTAATTATTGGCATTACTTCAAGTATAAGAGTGTTTTCTTGAGTGACTTATACCAGGTTTTAACTGATTTTAGGATAGACATAATAAGAGTAGATATTTCTTAAGAGAGTATTCCTATAATTGTCCACTTATTTCTTATGAAATGACATGGCAGTACAATAATAATCTTGGTAATATTTCTCTTATTTTTAGCATTATTTAGGTATAATTTACATATTCACCAATTCTAGGTGTACATTTTGATTAATTTAGTAAGTGTCTGCAGTTGTGTAACCACCATCATAATAAAAAATATTTGTCACCATAAAAAGTTTCCTCATTCCCTTTCACAAAATATTTCTTTCTCCATTCTCAGGTAACTATTGAACTGCTTGTAGTTGTTTTTGTTTGTTTGTTTGTTTTGTTTTTCTTTTTTTAAGTAAATTCTACCCCCAATGTGGGGCCCAAATTCGTGGCCCCAAGATCAAGAGTCACCTGCTCTACCAACTGAGCAAGCTGAGCACCCCTGCTCTGCTGGTAGTATTGAATTTTCTAGAACATCGTGTAGATGGAATCAAATAGAATGAGAACTTGTTTTTGACTTGTTCCCTTTAGTTCACAGCTTTTAAGAGTCATCAATGTTGTATTTACTCTTGGTTTTTCCTTTATGCCATAGTATGAATATACTACAATTTGTTTTGCCATTTACAAGTTGATGGATATTTTAGATGTTACCATTTTTTTTTAGCTGCTATGAATATTCACATACAAGATTTTGTGTGGACATGTTTTCATTTGTCTTGGGCAAATAGCCTGGAATGGGATTTGTAGGTTGTAAGCTAAGTGTAAGTTTGAACTTTATAAGCTGCCAGTGTTTTCTAGAGTGCCTGTACCACTTGACATTTATGTGCATCTCGTTATGATTTTAGTTTGCATTTCCCTGATGACTAGTGATAGTAGGCATCTTTTCCTATTGGCCATTTGTATGTCTTCCTTAATGAAGTGTGCATTCAAATATTTAGCCAATTGTAAGTTGTTTGCTTGTCTTATTATTGAGTTGTAATATATATTTTTTATTTTATATTTATATTTATTTGTATTTATTATATATTTTAATTTTTATATATTTATATATTATTATTTATATTATATTTATTTGTATTTATTATATATTTTATATATTCTGGATACAAACAATTTGTCAAATATATATTTGCAAATATTTTTAACCATATTTTTAATAGCAAAATTTTTATTTTCATAAAGTCCATTTTTTCAATTAGTTCTTTTGTAGTTCATACTTTTTATGTCCTACATAAGAAAACTTTGCCAAGTGTCACAAAGATTTTCTCATGTTTTTTTCCAGAATCTAATAGTTTTTACTATCACATTTACATTTGTGATCCACTTTTTTTTTTAATGTTTATTTATTTTTGAGAGAGACAGAGCGTGAGCTGGGGAGGGGCAGAGAGAGACACAGAATCCGAAGCTGGCTCCAGGCTCCAAGCTGTCAGCAGGCCCAACAAGGGGCTTGGTCCCACAGACCATGAGATCATGACCTGAGCTAAAGTTGGATGCTTAACCGACTAAGCCACCCAGGTGCTCCTGATTTGTGATCCACTTTTAATTAATTTTTGTGTTTGCTGTGTGACAGGCATTTTTCCCCCAGACATACATCCATTATACCAGCACCATTTGTTGAAAACATTATCTTCTCTATTGAATTACCTTAGCCATTTTGTCAAAAATTAGTTGATTATGTAAGTGTGAGTCTATTTCTGTTTTTGATTACTATAGTGTTATATTATTTCCTGAATCAGGGTAATCTTCCAACCTTATTTTTTTTTTTTCAAAATTGTTTTGGTTATACTAGGTACTCTGCCTTTTCATATAAACTATAATATCAACTTGTGATTTTTTTTTTTTTTTAAGAAATCTGCTGGGATTTTGATTAGGATTTTTGTTGAATATGTAAGTCATTTTGGGGGAATTGACATCTTCATTTTGAGTCTGCCATTTCATGGACATTCATTTCATGAATGATATATCTTTATTTAGATCTTTCAATTTTTTTCTCTGCTTTTATAGTTTTCAGTGAATAGCTATTTCAGAACCTTTGTTAAATTTATTCCTAGATATTCTATTTTTATGCTATTTTAATTCAATTTGTTTTAAATTTTATTATCTAATTGTTCTTTGCTATTATATATGTTTTGATGGTTCATTATTAATTTCTAATGATCCTGTATCCAGATACATTGCTAAATTCACTTTCTAGTTTTGTTAGCTTTTTGTATATTCCTGTAGACCTTCTGTAGACAATCATGTCCTCTATGAAGAGTGACAGTTTTATTTCCCATTAGGTCTTTTACATCTTTTCCTTGACGTATTATACAACCTAGAACCTCTTTTAAAATGTTGAATAAAATTGACGAAAGTGGTTGGTTTTTAATAGGTATCAAAGAATTAAAATAAAAAATAAACATAACAGGTTGTATAAATTATACAACCATTTCTTTATTTGTTTTTAAAAAAGATATTGAGAATGTTTTCTATTCTTATCTGACTAAAATACTTCCTGTTCATTCTTTTTTCTTACTTTAGGTAATTGACCTGGGTTCTGGAAAAGGCTACCTAAGCTCTTTTTTGTCCTTGAAGTATGGCTTAAAAGTTTATGGAATTGATTCCTCAAATACCAATACTCATGGAGCTAAGGAGAGAAACAGGAAATTGAAGAAACATTGGAAAGTCTATCATACTCGGTCAAAATTAGATGGCAATGGACTGGCATTAAAAATGGCAAAAGAAAGGAAAGTGCAAGATGAAATTAAATATAAAGTAGATATTGAGGGAATATGTAACAATAGTCCTGCAAATCAAGGAAAGATGTCTACCTCGGATTTTTTGCCAGATTTTTCGGATTCTGTAATTTCTAACATTAGAACACAAATGGAAAACCTACATGTGTATTCACATCGAGAAGAAAATTTGTGTTTTGAAAATGCCTTTTCTCTTATAGACCTTTTGCCTATTAATGCTGTAGAACCTACTTCATTGCAAACATCTAAGAGAAATATGTCTGAAGCAAATAAAGAGAGAAGAAAAATGATATCAAAGTCAAATGAATCAAATATATACTCACCTTTAACATCTTTTATCACTGCTGATTCAGAACTGCATGATATTATTAAAGACCTGGAGGTGATTTCACTTTTGAATTCCTTAATTTAATTTACAAAAATACTCTTAAGACATAGAGTTAAATTTTAATAGTAGCTTAACCTACATATCTTATTTGATTACATCAATCTAAAGGACCAAGAAAATAAAATTATATGCAGTTTTTCATGATTCCTATAGCTGTAAAATCTGCCAAGAGTATAAAATCTGACAATCAGACAATTAACAGTTTTCCAGAATAGAGTGCCCTTCACTCATTTCAAGCCTTCTAAATCAAACAGAAGTACTAGCACAAAAGCTAGCAAGATAAGTTTTATTATGCAATGTAGGGATTTTCAAAATTCCAGCCCAAGAAAACTTAACATTTTAATTTAAATTTGCAGTAAAAGGGTAGCTAGGGCAATATTATGTTTAACATTAACCTTGGTAACCAAATAATGCAATTTTCTTGAGCAAGAGTAGCTTGAGTATTTTTTAAATGAATTGAACTTTTTCTAAACTATAATTCAGATCATGTAATTGAGAGACAAAATATCTTAATCAAAGGCAGTATTGCATGTTAAGTAGAGGAGATTCTAGAAATCATTTGGCCTCATTATCTTAAAAAACAATGTAGCTTTTGAAGTTGTAATACTCTATTCTTACTAAATTTTTCAGAAATTCTTCCCTAAAGAAATGAATAAACAAAAGATAGTAGAGTTCCTTGTAAATTTCAATTCCTGTTTGGTAACTGACGAGTATTTTTATTTAATCCTTGTTTGGTAGTCAACCAGTGTTTTGCCCTTTTAGACTGAGGAATTTTTTTTCCTGAACATTTGTATTTCACTAGATAAGGGAAACTGGTTAGTTCTCATTAATTGTTTTACCTACATATGAAATCAGTAATTAAGTTATACCTTAACTTTCTCTTAGGGATAAACAACCCCAATTACTTTAACTAACTTCTAAATACATAAATTTTAGTGCTTATTATCATATGTTTATATTTTTCAAAATCTTGTTGAAAGTGTATGATCAAAGCTATATGCAAACTATTACAAGAATCTGTCTAATATAAGATGTACTGGGAGAATATTTCTTGAGTCCTACAGTGAATTAACATAATAACCCAAATTAATTAATACCTCCCCTCTCCTCTTTATAACAACATATATAATATTTAAATATTTTATCATTAGGATAAAATAGTGATTGCATATTTTTGTCTGCCACTTGATAATATTATTAACTAATATCATATGATGACTATAGTAAAGAATGAAGTTAAATGTTCTTGTATTATCTTTAGGCAGAACTAAGCTAAGTTTAGAGAGAGTGATTTAGGGGCACCTGGGTGGCTCAGTCAGTTAACTGTCAGACTTCGGCTAATGTCATGATCTCACCGTTTGTGAGTTTGAGCCCCACGTAGGGCTCTGTGCTGACAGCTCAGAGCCCAGAGTCTGCTTCAGATTCTGTGTCTCCCTCTCTCTCTGTTTCACTCACGCTGTATCTCTCTCTCTCAAAAATGAATAAACATTAAAAAAAATGTTTTTAAAGAGAGAGATTTATACCTCTCTTACACATATATCATGATGATGATAAGAATAGAAAGCACTTACTGAATTTTATTGTGTGCTAGAGATTGTACTATGTCATTTTACCAGTATTAACTTATTTAAGTTTTATCCACTGAGGTAGGGACTATTATTATACTCATTTTACAGATGAGGAAGTTAGAACAAACTTGGTATAATGATTAAGCTCTGTGAATATATGTGTTTGTTCCCATTCTGTATGTGTGTACGTTTAAATTAGGCTTTGGGCAATTAGAAGAAACATTTCATAGGAGAACTGTTACATAAAATTCATGTTATAACATTAATTTAAAACAAAAATTTTCTATTGAGTTTAATATTGCCACATTTTATGCAATGAATATACTTCTTTGGTGTTGGAGTAGAATTGCCAACTTAACACACTTATTCTTAATGACAACGTTTTGAAAGTTTTGATAGGCAGTTTGTACAGAAGTGAATAAAAAAACTGACTAAAAGGTGTAAATGTGTCTCAAATCACAAGTTTGTCCTAGTAATAGATGCTACATTTGACTGGCCAGCCTTTAATTTGGCTAATAGTTAAGCAAACAGTAGTTGTAAAAGAGATCAGAGAAAATTCAAACAGATAAGTAATCAAAACCACTAGAAAGTCAACTCAAAAGTATGTTAGTTGTGATGAAAGATCTTACACACTTTGCCTATAAAGGAAATAATTATTCATAATGAAAAAAAAAAACATAGAATACTTTCTAGGTAGAATTTGATCATTTTTAAAAGCTCCATATAGTCTAACGAACATTTAAAATCTTCACCTGAAATGTTTTTTTAGCCCTCCTCTTAATGCCAAAATTTATTTTTTCTTCTCATTGTTAAAGGATTGTTTGATGGTAGGCCTCCATACTTGCGGTGATCTTGCTCCAAATACCCTGCGAATATTTACTTCCCAGCCTGAAATCAAGGGAGTTTGCAGTGTGGGTTGTTGCTATCACCTCTTATCTGAAGAATTTGAAAACCTGCACAAAGGTACAAAGTTTTCCATGTCTCATAGTTCTCTTTATTTGAGCATAATGGCTACTTTGTATCTCTCCTTTTTATTGTTGACAGTAACATTTGAATTAACATTTGAGCATATCTGATTTCCTTGCAATTTTAATGTTACCGCAGAAGAAATTTGATGTCCAACACCTCATGTAATATTATAGGATTTTTTTTTGTTCATAAAATGGTCTTAATGAGTGCTAAAAACTGTAAATATTTAAAAATTTTATGTGGTAAATTTTACAGAACTTCTGTTTAAAAATACTTGTAATATATAGATTTGCTTAAATAGTAAAGCTGAGTTATTTTGAGGTGAATGTACTGTGGCAAAGTTTGCTTTCATTTCCAAAGCCTCTGTTTTGTAAAGAATATTGATAATTTTTTGAAGAAAGTTCTTTACTGTATTTTGAAGAGTCAACATACTCTGGTTTTAAAAATCTGCATAACTGCTGCTCTGGGAAACAGTGTGGAAGTTCCTCCAAAAATTAAAAATAGAACTACCCTATGACCCAGCAGTAGCACTGCTAGAAATTTACCCAAGGGATACAGGAGTGCTGATGTACAGGGGCACATGTACCCCAATGTTTATAGCAGCACTTTCAACAATAGCCAAATTATGGAAAGAGCCTAAATGTCCATCAACTGACCAATGGAGAAAGAAGATGTGGTTTATATATACAATGAAATACTACTTGGCACTGAGAAAGAATGAAATGTGGCCTTTTGCAGCAACGTGGATGGAACCTGGAGGGTATTATGCTAAGAGAAATAAGTCAGTCAGAGAAAGACAGATACCATATGGTTTCACTCTTATGTGGATCCTGAGAAACTTAACAGAAGACCAGGGGGGAGGGAAAAGGGGGGAAAAAGTTACAGAGAGGGAGGGAGGCAAACCATAAGAGACTCTTAAGTACTGAGAACAAACTGAGGGTTGATGGGGGGTGGGAGGCAGGGGAAGGGGGGTGATGAGTATTGAGGAGGACACCTTTTGGGATGAGCACTGGGCGTTGTATGGAAGCCAATTTGACAATATATTTAATATAAAAATAAATAAATCAAAAAAATAAAATAAAAATGATTAAAGGTAAACAAAAATAAAATAAAAGTCTGCATAACTGTGCAGTTGCATCAAAACAATATTCAGAGTGCTATCTGGACTGAGAAGGTACCTGAGGAACAAGGTAGAGTATTGTGGGAGGACTTGCATCCCCTGGCCTTTCCAGAGCAGCTCCTGAAATTCCTCTGTTTCATCCACTTGATACGTTATATCTCTCCATAAGGTATGGTTTCAAAACCTCTGGTTCAGATTAGGTGGTTATTCAGTCTATTAACATTAAGCAGCTCTCTTTTCTATTAGTATAATGAAGTCTTTATCAACATCTAGCACCCACTTGCTAAGAATTTTTAGGTCAAGAATATGTGTGCATATGGATGGGATTTATGCTTTTCTCAGTTTTAAAACCCAGGTAAATATGAAGTTTTGATTGTTTTCATTTAGTCATGTTCAAGAGGTAAAAAAATTATGATTGTATAATTCTACTGAAATTTGACTGGGTGACATAGAGGTCATCCTTAAAACTGACAAAAATTTTTATGAAATAAAAGTTAATAGAATTTGAATTCTTTTATGTGTTTTCAAAACTCTCTTTTGGGAAAGGTGCACACAAGTAAGGTTGTAAATACGTAGACATATACAGAGTGAGAGAAAGCAAATTGGCAAAAAGTTAACAACAGTTTGATTTAGATGGAGCATATATATATATTTGTTATGCCATTATTTCCAACTTTTCTCTGAGTACAAAAATTTTCAACATAAAAATTGGGAGGGAAGTGAACCTAAAACTAGAAAAGTGTTTATACCAAACTATATACCCATATATTTACATTATTTTAGTCTTTTTATTCATCTTCCCTAGAAGAAATGAAGAATGTTACCTTTAATACAATCAGAGTCTTAACAGCTTTTAAAATATTAAATGAGTAATGTTTTCCTGCATCAGCAATAGTGTAAGGTTCTATGTAGGGAGGAGGTTTGATTCTTAATTCAAGAGCTTCCTCTTCTGAGGGTACAGTGAAATGGAGTTTCTTTAATAATCAGCTCCTTTTGCGGGAAGGTGTGGATGCTCCATGTGTCCTTTAATTCAGAGATGCTGTCCTGCAACATAAGATCTTTCATTTCAGGGGCGCCTGGGTGGCTCAGTCGGTTGAGCGTCTGACTTCAGCTCAGGTCATGATCTCACAGCTTGTGAGTTCAAGCCCCGCGTCAGGCTCTGTGCTGACAGCTCAGAGCCTGGAGTCTGCTTCGGATTCTGTGTCTCCCTCTCTCTGCCCCTCTGCCACTCATGCTCCATCGGCTGAGTGTCTGACTTCAGCTCAGGTCATGATCTCACAGCTTGTGAGTTCAAGCCCCGCGTCAGGCTCTGTGCTGACAGCTCAGAGCTGCTGCCTGCTTCCGATCCTGTGCCTTCTTCTCTCTCTGACCTTTCCCCACTCCCACTTTGTCTCACTCTATGTCTCTCAAAAATAAATGTAAAAAAAAAAAAAAAAAAGGTTCTTCATTTCAGCTGCCTTCTTGCTTCTTTCATTTTATGGTCATCATGCCCTCAGAGATGCCTTCCCTTTCCTAAGGACCCCTCTCTCCTCTTGAGGCAGTGCCATCTTAGGACTGCCGTCTGTGGTCCTGCTGGACCTTTGCAGCCATTGCTGTGTATAATCAGGTCTCAGACCTGATCTCAGTACTTCCCACCACCGTCGAGATCCTCTTTTTCAGCTTTGTTTTGTATTCTCTGTCACACCCATTTTCCCACACCTGATTCTCCCTCTGGAGTGATCGCCTTAGCTGGTTCTGTCACTTTGGGATGTTTATTTACTAACCCACAATTGAATCAAAATTTGTAGTTTAGTTGTGGCTGTATTTCATACTGGTAGGAGATAATATGATTGAATAAATGTTTCTTGGCCAGCTACTGTCTTCAAGGCATGGTACTTGGCACTTCATGTACAATAAAGAGAGATGAGGGAGGGGCTCATAAAAGTACTTTGGGAAAGAAGTAAAAGACTCAAATAATGACAGGCAGAGTTCAGTGTAGTTCAACATTCATCAAATGCCCCCTATGTTCCATACTGTGCTAAGCAGTGATGATATTAAAATGTAAGAGATAGCATCTTCACCCTCAAGGGATTTAAAAAAAAAAAAAAAAAAAGCCCTTAATCCTAGGAACAAGATAGTCCCTGTTAGTAACTTCGTTTGTAAAAAATCATTTAGAATTTAGAATACGAAGTTCCAATAATATAGAAAGATTTTTAAAATGAAAATAAAAGTTTCCCCACCCATATTTTTGGTTTCTTGTGTGTTTTTCCAGGAAAGAAAATGTATACATATATGTGCACACTCTATATTCTTATGTTTTAGGGAACCAAAAGATTAACAGTTTATTACCTTATTTTTTTCACTTCACATATTATGATGATCTTTCTATATCAGCACATAGGATGTTGCCTTATTCTTTTTAATGATTCCAAGGTATTTCATATGCTATTTTTTTTTATTCAGTCTTAAATAGTTATATTTTCTTAAAATAGTGGTACTTTTCTTTCAGCAAACCAAAATTTAATGAACAGTTGGTCGGGTCAATGTAAAGTTTGGAGAACACAAAATATGGCACCAGTGTTTCTATTTTCTGATCCTCAAACATTAGTTTCAAAGGAATGTAGTAAGTACTGTAAGACAGAATATTACACCTGTGTTTTATAGCAGAATAACATGTAGCCCAGTCTTTGAGGGAGGGATGGGAGCTGATGTTGAGTTCCCAGGGTGGCAATACCCACTGTGTCTTAAAAGGTCAGCAGGAGTTAATCAGACAAAGAAGTGGAAAAGGTATTGCAGGCAGTAAACAAAGTCATGGGGTGGTAAGTGTTCAAAATCGTTTCATTCTCTTTGCCTTTCATAGTTACTGTTTCTCTTTGTCTTTTCTCCCATCCTGTTTTTCCTTGTGTCTTTCTCAGAGGCAGTGATAATGGTAATCCTAATGATCATTTCAGTGGATAGAAAAGTAGTTTTTAGACTGAATGAGACCTCTGTTTTCTCATTTCAGTTTACCCACAAATCATTTCCCCAGAATCTCTCCTTGGTTCTCTTAGTTTATTTATTTAATACTTAGCCATTCATAAAATAATCTTTGGATCTTCTGCGAAGATTAAACTAAACACCTACAAATTTTCACACTCTGGAAATGGAAGTCTCTCAGTTAACAGATCTCAAGCATTGCTCTTGGGTCCTTTCCTTCTCTAGAGTGGAAGTTGCCATTGTTCACTGAGTTGATATGACATTTTTGGCCCCAGGATTTAGACAAGAAAAAAATGTTGGGAAGGTTTGTTACAGCTGTGTCCAGCAGCTACAGACTTATTTTTCCCTCCTATAGGCAGAGTCAATTCTGGGAAAGGCCTTCCTATCAAAACTATCTTAGCTGAGATTATCAGGCAAAGAATACTAGGCTTAAGCGGGAAAAGCTAATAGTATTTTAGTGCTGCTTGCATTTCTTATGCATACCTGAAACAAAGTTGGGAGTTTTACTTGTCAGGAAAGCGAAGAATAGGCAGAAAACAACAGGACTGAGTGATATGAAGGAAGCAGGTGGAGATGTATTACAACATGAGTACCTTCAAATGTTTTGGAGGTCAAGGAAAGCGGTGGAAAGCCAAAAGATAGGAGAAAAATGTAGAAAAATAAGTCATAGAGGAGTAACAAAGGCAACCCAATCCTATTTACGTTGCAGTTTTGCCGAGCTTTGGACTGACACATTTTCTCATCTCAAAAGCCAGATGGCAAAGGTAACTTATTCCTTCTCTCTTTCCCACACCCTTGTCTCCTTTTTCTTGCCCTATCTTGGCTGTAGTGAAAGAAAGAAGAGATGAACCGTCTCCTGCAAGGTTTATAATAGTGTTTCTTAATTCTGGCTGCCCAGCTGGATCAAGTATGATGCTTTCAGTATATAGATGCGAGGGACCTGTTTCTGACTTGCTGAATTATAATCTCCAGGAATGGCACTTGAATGTAAATGTTTTTAAGAAGCTCTATAGGTAATTCTGATGAACAGCATGTTTGAAAAACAAGATATTTATTATGGTTCTGTAGGAGACATACAGAATTCTAAAAGATGGTTTGTGGAAATCTATTCAAGATTATTTAGGGGCGCCTGGGTGGCTCAGTTGGTTAAGCACCTGACTTTGGCTCAAGTCATGATCTCACGGTTCGTGGGTTCAGACCCCAAATGTTATTCTGCTATAACATTGTCTCAGTGTGGAGCCTGCCTGGGACATGCATGTGTGTGTGTGTGCATGCTCTCTCTCTTGCACGCTCTCTGTCTCTCTGTCTCTCTCTCTCTTAAAAGAAATAAATAAACTTTAAAACAAAAGATTATTTACAGTTATTTTGACCTCTCCCATACACAGACTTAGAAACTCTGTTCACATGCAAATTTGCAGATCCAAACCAAAGGCTGACCCCAAAAGGGCCCAGGAGGGCATATCAAAGTCCAGGGTGCAGAGTGCTGGACTAATTAACCCATAAAAGGTCCTTGAAGTACAGAGCTTAGACTAAAACCTGGGGAAACCAAATATAGAGGGCAGGATACCATGTAATAAATCCTGCCCTCTATATTTGGTTTCCCCAGGTTTTAGTCTAGAAATGAGTTCTAGTCTAGGCTAGAACTCTTTAGTTCTAGTCTAGGCTAGAAATGAGACAAAATCAAGGGGAAAAATATAGGACAAGCAAAGGAACATGCAAGATAATTATGAATACTACTAAAATTCTGATAGCTTAACTTGGTTGATGAGCAGGTGTGTGTGTGTGTGTGTCTGTGTGTGTGTGTATGTGAAGGCAGACAACAGCAAACAGTTTATTATGGACTATATAGCAGTAACTATTTGGATAGATAGAATATGGATATAGTCTTATTTTGTATATACAATATATGCTATATCGTTCTTGTATTCTTTACTAAAATGGGAATCCACCACTGTACAGTTCGATAAGTACATTAAAACTAACTTACAGGGCATGAGGTTTGCATCCACAGAGTTGGCATATTCCCTGTCATAGATCTAGCACTCAGGTTCCATGGAGTTATATCTCTGAATGGTCAAGTGTGTCATGTGTCTCTCCCTTCATATCTTACACACCTGCCCCTCGCCCTCACTTTGTTTACACAGCTGGTTTTCAGTTTGAGTTGGGGCAGTGTTGCCCTTTGGGATGTAAATTTGAGTTATTAATAGTCCAACGTAGTATAGTCAGAAAGTCTGGTATGTGCACTGCAACTTTTCATGATGATACGTACTGTGCAAACAATATGTGTTGTACATGATATGTTTACCCAGTGTACTGTGGTAGATCGTGGAGGTGGCCTGCCATGAATGTCAGTTTTCAAAAATACCTCAGAGCTCTCTGAGTCATTATGAATACCGAAGTTATACCATATGTTTTAAAGACTGCTTTTAAATATTTATACATTATGAGCCAGTGGTTCCTAGGAGAACAAGAAATACCAGAAACAGTTTTATTGCAGTGCTTTACAGAATGTATATATTTTCCCAAGCTTGAATTGTGTCAGCATTTTGTCTTCATATTGATTATTACTGTCATAATTAACTTGAAAGACTTACATCATTTTTTCCCCCAGAAGTCGGAGGAGAAATTCTTCCGGTTGTTTTTTCTGTAAAGGTAAAAAAGCACTAGAGGAAACACTACTGGTTACCTATCTAGATCCACATATTTCTTTTTCCTTGCTAACTGAATTATAATTTTTTTCAGGCATCAGTCTTTAAGAAGATTGTACCCTTCTATCGCCTCAGAAATAGATGGCTTTCTTCTTCTTTTTTTTTTTTTTAATAATTTCTATACCCAACATGGGGCTCGAACAAATGACCCTGAGATAAAAAGTCACATGCTTTTCTGACTCAGCCAGCCGGGCACCACAGAAATACAGGACTTTCAGTCTCAATTAATTATGGTAATTTCATTTATTTAGGAATGGATATTACCAATGAAGCATGAGGAACATATCTCCTAGGGGGTTTCCTAGGAAATTTTTATGTTTTCCTTAAAACTGAGCACAAAGCAGGAAAACACTTTTTTTTTTCCTTGCCTCTGGACTTGGTCATTTGTATGTGTTTGTTGAGCTTCACAGAAGTATTTATATCTGTCTGTCATGTATTCTGTCAGAAATTGGTGTTAGTGGGAAAAAAAAAAAAGAATTGGTGTTAGTGCTCTGTGTCCTTTGGGCCCAGTCTGAGGGACTTTTCCTCTAAATGTATGTGACCGTTGCAGAGGCTTAGGAGTACAGGAGGAGTGGAGAAAGATCTAGGACCTTGGAGAGTCACCTCAGGTGGTTTTATAGCACTTCTAACCTGGCCTCCATAGGAAGTGCCTCCTAGGAGCGCCTCTTGTTAGGGCACAGATGTGTGCTCGGGTCTTTCCCCAGCCCGCCTCTGAGCCCAGTGCCAGGTGGTCTTCTCCTACCGTCAGTGCCTTCATGTCCCCCCCCCACCCCGGAATTAATGTGTTACAGGGTATTAAGGTGATTCTCCCATAGATCCCCCTCCGTTTACTTTTGTTTTGTTTTCAACCACAGGAGGACTGCAGAAAGTCTTTTAGTGGCATCTTTCAATCTGGTTGTGCCATTTCTGTATCAAATGGAAAATTTTCAAAGTCACATAATACCTCTCATATTACAGTTTCCCTATTTATGTCACCAGTAGGAATTTTAAGGGAGCTAGATACCTATATAGTCATCTGCACTGTCTCTGAGGATTAACTTTTGATATAATTGCTTTAAATTTAGAAGTACTTCATGGGGAAAGGCATCTGGAAGTTGAAAAAAAAAAGATCTTGAGCATATCATTTGAAAATTGTAGCATACTGTTTAAAAATAAGTTTATCTTATATTTAGAGATTTATCAGATATCTAGTGTATGGTATACTCCTATGATAGTATTAGGTGGTTAATATCAGCATTAAACAGGCATTGTATCATACAGAAAGGTATGGCTAATTTCTTAGTCAAAGTAATAGGAGTGACTTAATCCCATCATTGCAAGAATACATAGAGTTGCTGTCTTTTCAGTAAAGACTTGACATTATTTTCTGCCTCCTATGATATGTATTTTATTATACAAATATTTTTTGTCTACTGTGGTCTTTTAATACTGGAAGTTTGACAAATGTAGAGGAATAAAGCATGGTTTCTTTTTTCAAAACAGCATGTATTTGACTTCCAGCAGTGTGGGGGGTGTGATTTTTCCGAGGAATCCTCCTACAGGTTCAGCTAGATCCTGGCTAAATTAGAACATGTATTTTTTTAAGCATTGCTGAGTCAACAAAAAATAAGGAAAATCTCTATGGATCAAGAAAAATCAAAACCTAACATTTAAAAGGAGAGAAGAGGAAGAGGAGTTGAAACCAGAGCAGGGAACTGGAGTCATAATATAGCAGACAGTGTTGTCCTGAGGCAATTGCTTATCACAGTGGGATCTAGAGACTGATGTTGGGCCTCCTGCATGGTGGGGGAGCTAAACCTGAAAAGTCCATACTAAGCCATGACCTGAATGAGACAAAACAGTTTTCAGTTGGCTCTCTACAGAAGCAAAATCAAATCCTTGTGAGGGAATACTTCCCAAGTTCAGGCCCTTGGAATTTCCATAGATAAAATCTACCAAATATAAGATCAAAACTTAATAAACAAACTAAATCACAAAATATGTCTGGCTGGACATAACCTGAATGCCCCCACCCCTATTCAACTAAAAATGCTGAATATAGTTAAATTTCATTTCTGAAAAGTATTGAAATACTGGAAAGATACATAGTATTTGTCCAGTCAAGATATAAGAGAATGTAGGGTTCCACAAAGATAATGGTAGCACTGAAGGCGCTAAGGGAATTTTGTGTACCGGGGCAAACTGGAGCTTTGGTTTCATAGCCCTAAAAGGTGTAGGCTACAAATAATAAAACCTATAGCTAGGCACACACAGAAGGGAGTCTCATAGGACACAGTCTCATAAGTTGAGACCACAAAGCTGAGGACTAAAGTTAGGGCAGCAGTAGTAGGAATAGCGTAAATTAGGAAAACTTTAGAAACATTTATGTTTGGGGCGCCTGGGTGGCTCAGTTGGTTAAGCATCTGACTTCGCTCAGGTCATGGTCCCACAGTTCATGAGTTTGAGCCCCAAGTCAGGCTCTGTGCTGACAGCTCGGAGCCTGGAGCCTGCTTCGGATTCTGTGTCTCCCTCTCTCTCTGCCCCTCACCCGCTCACACTCTGTCTCTCTCTGTCTCTCAAACACAAATAAACATTTAAAAAAGAATTAAGAAAAAAAAGAAACATTTATGTTTATTCAGAGTGGGAGATAAAGGAGCAGGAATTGTCAAGGATTATTGCCAGGTGTGTGTTTTCAGCCACTGTGTAGATGATGGCACGACTTACGTGATAGAAAACACTAAGGATAGACCAAGTTTCAGGACAAAGTTTTGGACACGTTTAATATTTTGAGATTGCTTTATACATGAGTGACAATACTTTGGGCAAGTGTTATAAATAGATATCTAAATACATGGAAATGGAACTATTGTAGCATAATGCCATAGGATTTGTTTTTGTCTTACTTTCTAGAAAATCTGTAAGGTAGTAGCTGACATTGTTTCGTATGGTTCAAGGAGGTGGAGGTCAAACTCTCTAAAGTTTTTTACCTTTCAATTATGGTTATGTAATGGTTGCTACTGCTCCAGCCATTACAGTTCAAATATGAAGATGAAAGAGTTTCTCCCAACTGTGGCAATATCCTTTATAGAACTTCCTTTCCTCATACACTACCTCTAAAAGGCTAGGAATATAACCTTCTAGATGGGCACATTGCACCTCCAAATGAAATCAAGACTCTGTGAATGACAAAGGAGAAAATGGGTATTAGGTGGGCAGTTAGCATTCCCTGCCACTGTGTGTGTGTGTGTGTGTGTGTGTGTGTGTGTGTGTGTGCGCGCGCATGCACAGGTGCCTGTGTGTAATGTTAACACATGAATAAGGCACAGGAAAGAGGAGAGTATAAAGGAGAGTGGGGAATGTAATAGTATGTATATGAAACAGAATGTAATCACATCCATTGTCGTCATCTTCTTTTTAATAATTCTAACTCTTCTTGGTTTTAGTAGAGCAAATGGCACCCAGCCACCCAGTTAGAGTATCTCCCATGTGACAGAGTTCAAGCCAGCAGAATGTGAGTCAAAGTAATGTGTGCAACTTATGTGAAAGGAAGCTACTTGCACCCCATTTCTTTTCACCCTTCCTATTAGCCAAGTAATAACAGTAACCTTGATATCAAAGCTGATAACCTAATCTTGAGGATGGCAGAGAGCCTATCATCTGGGTCTCTGGATAACACATTGTATACTGCCTTCCTTCCTCTGAACTAGGACAAGAGAGAAATAGACTTCTGTTTTATTTACGGACCTATGTTCTGATATCCTTTGTGATACCCTATCTGGTTAGTACAGGCTAATCTCAGGTCTTGCTATGAGTGCTTCTCCTTTGTGTGAAACTTGTACCTTTAGACTGTAACTGTATTTATGTACTGTAAATGTACACAAGCCAACAATAGTAGCAACAACAGACAATAACATATGTGATTTATGAATTAATTATGAAGGTATACAATTTATAATTGATTTCTTAGAGCTAAGAAAAAATAATATAATAAGTGTTAAAAGAACCATTCCAGCTAGAATGTAAAGATGATTTCCTGTTAGGTGATCAGGGAAAACTTTACAAAGGTAGTAACTTTTGAGTTGAGCTTTGTAGCATAAGATTTAAATAGGCAAAAATGAGAGAGGAGCATTCCAAGCATGTGAACAAGGTGGGTTAAGTTAAAGTGCTGCAGATCACTCATTGGAAATGAATGAATTCCCTAGCTAGGTGGTAATCTGATTGATATGAAATATTGAAATGTTAAAGAGTATTGGAAAGGACTCAGATGGAAAATCCATTTTGGTAATGAAAACTTTTGAGCAGAACAGTAATGTGACCAAGAGTCACATTTGTCAGACCTACAGTTCTCAACCATGAGATTTACTGGGACCCTAACAGTGGGGAAAGGAAAATAAACCAGAAATTGTGGAACCAAGACTAGGGGAACTAACCCAGAAAGAAGTATCCACCCCAAAGAAGGTAGCCAGTTGCTTACACTGGTATTCAAAAGGCAAACTCTAGTCACACCTGAGTTGGCATCTATTTTCAGAGGATCTTGTTGGAAAGTTGAGGACACGTAGTGGTAGTTTCTGACCAGGTGTAAAACTCCCCATGAGTGGTGAATGAATGCTAATCTTTTAATTACTGTATGTGAAGCACTATTCTAGGTACTTAACTTTTATTGACTCCTTTATGCCTCCTAACACTCCTGTGAGGTAATAATCTTGTCATTTCCATTTTCATTATTCTTTGTAACACCCCTAAAAGGTAATACTGTTATTATCATGTCCATTTTCAGCTGAGTATACTGAATGACAGAGAGGTTAGGTAACCTGCCAAAGATCATACACTTCATAAGTAAAGGAGTTAAAATTTTAGCTCAGTCTGGCTCTAGAGTCACACTCTTAAAGCATCAGTCAGAAATTGGGATAGAGAGGATTTGGCCTTCTGGGAAGATTCTGTTAAATTTAAAAGCATTGAGGCTAAAACCTAATGTGTTAGAATTTTGGAGTAATTTCTGGTCCTTATTGGAGGACTAGAATGAAAACCAGAACCTGAGACAAAAGCTTACATATAGATCCTGTATGAATAAAATGAGGCAAATAGGGGAAGCTCAGGGTATATACAAATTCTGGTTCTTCCTAGATATAGAGGAGAGTCCAAGCATGGAACTGAAGGCTAATACTGGTCCTCACCTCTTTTTAAGAATAGCAATACTTAAATATGGAAAAGCTTGGTTAGTTTAAGTTTAGGAACTGGGCAGGGACATTGACTTTGGCAGAGATTGAGATAGTTTGGAGACTGGTTAAGTCTATCCTCTCTCACACAAGGTTAAGACAGTTTCCCAATTTCTGCTTCCCTCTCTTCAGTTTTGTACCCTATAGCTTGTTCACAGTCAAGTAAAGTGACCCGGTGCTATTTTGCTTCTCTGGAATATGGTAAGGATGAGGGGTCTCTGAGTGGCCCAGTACATGTGGACATACTCACCTTTTGTTTTTAGGAGCAGCACTGTCCTTAAATGTCTCTATTTTGTGTTAAGTTTAAATAAATACAGGTACTCACTATAAGATAAATGTATCTCTCACATTCTATAAACTCTCTTTTTATGTAAGTATCAGACATTTTATTTACTAGGATTAATATTTTATTAAGTTGGCATGATTGTAATAGCCATATCCTGCTTAGCTTTTGGTTTTATAGCACATAGCACATAATTAGCTTTTTCTATTTTTCTATTCATTTTCTATTTGTTCCCCATGGGCCTTGAGAGAAAGGAGATTGAGATAGTTTCAAGATAAGTTCTACCTATAATGTAGGAAGCATGTGACTTCTCAAGAACCACATCTTGGAAAGAAAGACGACAGTGGTTAACCATATCCAGAATCTAGGCCAGAACCTGAGTTGTAAATACTTTGGGCTTTAAATAATGGCAAGTTCACCTAACAGTGGCATAAACAACAAAGTCATTAATTTCCTCCCATAAACAAAAGGAGTAGCAGTTCTGGGGTTGGTTCACAGACTCCATGACATCAGGGCACTGGGTTCACATCTCTACTTCCCTCTCAGGGCTGCCGTTGCAAGCATCATGTCTTCACGAGAAGTGGGCATGAGTTAGAGACTTTCTCCTCAAGTATTCTCCCATTTTGTCAAGGAGGGTAAAAAAAAATGTTTTTCCAGAAATTTCTCAGAATTTTTTCATGTCTTCTTGCGCAGATATGTTTCACAAGGTAACTTTCAGCTGCAGGGGAGTCTGGAAAGTGACTATTTGACTTTCAGGCTCTGTGGTGAGGCAGGCAAAGTAGACAGGTGTTAAGAATGATGGTTGAATAACTCACTAACTACATCTGCAAAATATTTTTTTCTTCTCTTCCCTCACCCCTTCTTCTTCTTTCTGCCTGTTTTCTTTCCTGCCTTGTCTCTGTTGTGTACTGATTTTGAGGGTTGAGTAAAATGAGACCGCTAACTCTGTAAGAGGAGAAGGGCAATGATCTCTTCATGTGCTCTTTCGCTTTGGCACCTACCCCATTATTTAATTAGCATTAAATAATGGTTTGGGTTTAATCTTTTCAAGATAGGTAAGTATTTATTTCTTTGAGCAACTTTAAAACAAAAAGGTTATCTCTGAAATTTTTCTTTTAATGCCTAACATTCATCATAATATATGTAGCAAGTGCTCAATAAAAGAATAACATGATATAAAATTAAGAAAAATCTGATTCCATACTGGTTAAAACCAAAGAAAAAACGAAGGTATTTGATGAGACATCTTGAGAAGAAATAATTATGTTGACATAAGTAGTTTGGGAATTCTCAAGGTACTGGACTGGCTTTGCCCTTCTTAGCAAAGATAAGAAACAGAAAGAGAAGGTTTACATTCCAGAGGCCACTAGAGCAAAATGATGAAAGCACACTATCCTGATGAGACAGAGGTCTTATTTAATTTTAAACCTACAAAAACTCAGATTCCTTTGTGTTCATAAATTATAATTCCCTCTTTGGTTTTCCTTGAGAAGAAAGAAAAAACCTTCTAAATACCTACCCATTAACTATGAAGTTTTTATTTCTCTCTGAAGCATGTAATCTTTAACCACAAAGCATATGATGACCACAAAGGTTGTAAAACATGTTTGTGGAAGAAGATTATATTTGTTCTCTTGATTATAATACTGGTTTCACCTTTTTAAAACTCAGTTCCACATTAAGAAATATATTTTACATCACTACCCTGTATTATATGAATAGACTAATAGATAAACTGGTACAGAAATTTCACAAGGAAAGTGCTTATTTTTTTTCTTTTTGGTTAATTAATGTTTGTTGTTTGAAAGATACTGGATCTTACAACAGTTAATGCATGCTAATGTTTTTATTTTATTCCTTTCTATTAAATTTTATAAAATATTGGTCATAATTGACTAACTTGATTTTATGACCCTCTTAATGGGTTACAGCCAGTAGTATGGTGGTAAATTTTTAATGGTTGGCTTTGCCCCTGAATAAAAGCCCCTAATATTAGTGTTTCCTGATTTCCATGGTATAAATACACTTGGCCAATTTGAAGCTACCATCCTGATGTCACTGAATGTTAACTGGGAAGAAATGACACAGTCGGCCCTCTCTAGAGCCATTAGGAGCCAGCTTCATGACACCACTGGCTATAACACATAGTGTAAAATAAATATGAATTTATGTTTGTTACAAGTAAGTTAATTTGCTCATTTGAACTGCAAATCACCTAATTTGTTAAGTGTCCCAAACAATGTCTGATATATAGCAGATATTAAATTTGTATTTGTTAGAAGAATGAGTTGCTTTATTTTGACAGATATAAAAGAGTATTTGTATCTCCCCAAGTTTGTTTCTTTTTCAGTCCAATTTTTCACATAAGGACTGTAATTTCATACCTGATTATCACAGGGATTTTTTCTATTCATAAACTCAAAATTGAAGAGAAAATACTTTGCTTTATTTATATATCATGATGCCTACTACATCACATATTCATCACTTAAATTGTTTTCTAAGAGTTTTAGCCTAAAACCTATAAAAATAAAAACAAATTATTATTTAAAAACTATAGTTACATTTCAGACAATTCCTTGAAGAAAAGAAAGCTTAAAAAACATAAGTTACAAATGATTGATTATATTTCATATTCTTTTCAAGGAACTTTCTTTAGTCTTTCTATAAATCATTAATATTGATCCAGAATTTGTATATTGGGGCATAGAATTTTTTTTAGCAACTCCTTTGAATTCAAAACCAATGTGCAATTAAAATAAAGACTCTGAAATTATGAAAACAGAAGAGCTGATTCAGTAACAACTTTGGGCATTGAGAATATCAGTAAACATTTATTCAACATAGAGTATGCTAAGATCTAGAAGATACTCCAGGAACTGTGTATCCACTAACTGCCCACTCTGCTAGATACCAGGGATTTCTAGATAAAAGGCTTTAAAGAAATGTATAACTCAATGGGAAGACAGATAACAAAAGACAGCTGTAATACAGTGTGATAGGTACTATGTTAGAGTTATAAGTTACATTGGAAGCATAGAGATGGTGACATTTAAATGTTCAGGGGAGGGGCGCCTGGGTGGCTTAGTCAGTTAAGCGTCTGACTTTGGCTCAAGTCATGGTCTTATGGTTTGTGCTTTTGATCCTCTCTCTCTCTCTCTCTCTCTCTCTCTCTCTCTCTCTCTCTCTGCCCTTCCCCTGCACTAGCTCTCCCTCTCTCAAAAAATAAACAAACATTTAAAAGAATTCTTCTCTCTCATTGTCTCTCTCTTTATGCCTGTATTTCTAAAAAAAAATAAAAAATAAAATAAATGCCCAGAGGAGTCTAAGAACACCACCTAGAAGAGGACATGCTTTGACTGCTTAGAGTTTTATTTCTGTCTCTGCAATAATATAGCCTTGGATAAATCAGTGAGCCTGATTTTGGAGGTCTCTCCTGGCTCTGATAATGATTCTGTGACTTGAATGTAACTTTCTAAAATATGCCTTTTGTTTTCAATGGAACCTCACCTATATTTATCATGACATTTAGTTTTAGTTTCAGTATCCTTTTTTTCTAAATTATGCCAGATTTGCATGAACAGTTACTCTGCTTTCCTGCTTCGATTCTTCACTTGAATGATAATATGGAGTTTTTGAAAATCAGTGTAATAATGGCCGTAAGTGCTGTCTTTCCCCAAGTTTGGTTTCTAAGAAATAAAGTTATCTAATAATAATTTACAGTAAGTGCATAGTTATGTTTTCATGTACTTAATTATCAATATTAACAGTTTATTAGCTTATTCAGTTATTCAGTAAGAAACCATCAGAAGCTATCTCAGCTGGAATAAGGTATTGCTCTTGTAATCTGACAAAAGATAAGGAGACTATTGTCAGCCTTGTAGATTCAGCTGTTTATAAGCTTTTGTTACAATATCACATTACTTCTCACTATTTCAGATGGGTTTATGTCTCAGAACAATTCTTGCCAATTAATATGGGAAAACTATAGAGATTTCTAGATGTAGTTGGCAGTCTTTACACAATTACCTCACATAGACAGCTGTATATAATCTTCAGTCAGTTATACGTTTTCTAGAGTATTGGCTCTGATTTTTCCTTTGCTGTAGGGCATCTTCTTGTTGTCTAGAAGTAGTTAAATATGGAGTTTTAATACATTTTGCCCCTTTCTTTCTTTAGTTTGCACATCATTATTTCTCATGACTCATAAAGTTGTTTCTGAAGCTCATGGAGATTATATTTATTCAGCATAAAAAAAAGTTCTCCTTGTGCTCATGGTAAATAAAAGAAGTCAAGAATGTGATTAAATCTAAAATAGAAAATTAATATTCTACTTGAAAGAGTAAAGAGAAATAGTTTATGTTTCAAATATTAAGTAATATGAAATCAAAACTAATAGAAATTGTTATCAGAAAGTTGACTATCAAACTAATATAAAACAGGCTTTAAAAAAACTAGTTTACATTTTGCTAGTTTTATATACAAATTTGGATTTGTATACCATACAGCACATGATCTTGAAAAATATTTTGCTATAAATAAGTATTCTCACATTTCTTTTTCCCTTGGTAAATAAATTATAAGCAAGTTGTCTGAATTTGTTTCATCATTGGTCTGGCACAATGAGTGAAATTCTCATTGGAATGAAGTCACAACATGATTCATAATGTTAGTGTAAAGACTGTCTCATTGACTTAATGTTTCAGATGTTCCATATGTATCTCAGTGTAAACTCCTTTTTCAAAACTGATAAAAGACTGGGAAAGAGTCCAACAAGAACAGCCAAGGAAACTTGTCAGTCACGGTAAGAAGCGGTATTGGGGAGCTACTATCGCAGTTTTGCCAGACCAATGGAGCATTTTCTCTCAGCACCTAGACTCTGTCATTCTTATTGTCATACACAAAAATACCAGGACAGTTATGTAGCAGGAGTCATTAAGAAACAACATCTTACCACAGATATGACTATCAAGGTAATAGATACATTTTAAACTAGCTGTTTATTTTCTGTTGTATGTACACTATAATTTACATATTCCCTTGAGATTACATTCCTAGCTGCACCCTTAACGAAAGGATAAATGAAATATGAGTACATTGCTTATATAATGGAACTAGAAGTAGAGATGAGATGCATGCAGAAAGAAGGATATTATAAATAGGGCTACACTTGGCATGGTCTAGAGAGAAATGAGAAATAATAAATGACTCTTTTATCACTGACTAACTAACTGTGCTTTGGAATAGCCTGTGTAGAAAAAGCCCATACGTGGAATATATATCTTACTGACTTAAACTGAAGGTATGTTCTAGTGAAGGCAGAAGAAGACCAGTAGGGGCTCAATACGTATTTATGGAATATATGAATTAATTAACATGAACATATGATTGTGCTATGATTTTCTTTAAATGTCTTGGATTCTAGGATCTTTCTCTAGTATCTCCTTTACAACTTGAATCATTTTTGATAGCCACACATAAATTCTATCTTTTTAAGTTACCAAATTTTTATACTCATATGTATTCTAATCATTTCAAGAGAATAGAGCAATTTTTAAGATTTACCTACTTTTTTTTTTCACGTATTTATTTTTAGAGAGAGAGAGTGCAAATGGGGAGGGAGCAGAAAGAGAGGGAGAGAGAGAATCCCAAGCAGGCCCGGTGCTGCCAGCAGGGAGCCTGATGCAGGGCTTGATCCCACAAACCATGAGATCGTGACCTAAGCCAAAATGAAGAGTCAGACGCTTAAAGAGCTGAGCCATGCAGGCACCCCAGAGTTTACCTACTTTCAAATTATCTAGCTATTTCTTTTCTAGTTGTACTGTTTTGACTTTATTCTTCAACTTACTATATTTGTTATTGTTGACGAGTATAGGTCTGATTTACATAGTCATTTATTTATATTTATTCTTTTAGTTTTAATATACTCAACAACTGGTAATATCTAAATGCTTCAGAAATCTGGGCAGTTTAGTGATCTGGGGGAGATTAAAAAAAGGGTTGCATGGGCAAGGAGGGGAGGGACCCCCTCCTGCGGAAAGACAAAGGGAAGAGAAAGAGTGGCTAAGGAAGTGCAGGACCATATCTGGACAGGAGAAAGACCTCAGACTGAGACTGAGAGGAATCTGATCTCTAACTTTCTTGGGACTGGGGCCAGCTCCCTGTTCGCGCACCTGGGGAGGAGGGGAGCCAGGCCTGGGTGCGGTGGTAGGTCAGAGTCTCAGTCCGCAGCTGGAGGAAGAGGTACCCTCCATGGAGGGCTGCATGCTAATACAGAACCAGCCTGCTTCCACCACCCCTGGGCTCAGGGACATAGTGGCTGGGCGGAAGGCGCAGACTGCAGGAGGAAAACGCCGCGTTTCCCTGGAGTGCTGTCAGGAAAAAACAAAGGCTGCCTGCGTCCGCCACCTAGGGGCTCACAGCAAGGGCAGCGGCTCAGTCGCAGTAGGAGAAGGTGGTCCTCCCTGAAGTGCTGCGGCACAGACAAAGCCAGCCGGGACCACGTATGGCAGCACTGAGAGGCGCTTCCCCAGGGCCATAGCACACAGGGAGTGGGACTTTGAATCCTAGCCAAGTGCAGGGTCAGGGGAGTTGGCGGAGCGAGAAGGACCATCCTGTTTGCGCCCACGGCACAGGGAGGACAACTCAAACTGAGTCCACTGGTCTGGCTCCGTGGAGAAGAGACTGGGGATCACCATTTTCCCCCTCCCCCCCCCCCACCACTGCCACCACCAAGACGGGGCCTCAGGGATCACTCCTGGGGCCCTAGTGGAAGTGGGTTCAGATTACACCAAACCACACCCCCTTGCACTGGGTAACTGTATCCACCAGAGCAGCACAGACCCTGTGGACAGCTACTACCTACAAGTGCTGCAGCATTGCCTGGATTAACACTAGGTCAATTCTGGATACATAGATATATTCTCCTTCCCACCCCCCATTTCTCCTCCTTATCTCTTCCCTCCCCTAGGCTGGTTACTCCGGTCATTGGTCTGTCTAAACAGACATATTGAATCCATTATCTTGATACATTTTCTACACCTCCTTCTTTACACTCCTCTCTCTCTCTCTGTCTCTGAAATAATCAAGCCATATAGTTTCTCTGTCTGGGTAACTTTATCTTTGTTTCATTTTCCCCTTTATTTTCCTTTCTCTCTCTCTGGATTAAGCCTTTTAGTCTACCTGCCTAATCAATGTTTATTTTTTCCTCCCCCCCTCCCCACTCCTGTCATTTCTCTCTTTGTATGTGCTCTTCCATCAGCACCGCCTCCACCCTCTTCTTTACTTGTAGTCAGTGTTTTTGGGTTTTTTGTTTTTAGTCTTTAGGTTTTTGTTTTTGTTTGTGTGTTTGCGTGTTTTTGTCTCCCCTTTGTCTGTTTTCCTTTACAGGGCTACTCCAAGGAACAAATCAAAGCACATCTGGTGGAGGGTCCAAAATATTACTACGAGTAGGGTAATAAAATAACCAAAGTCACAACAGAGAGCAAGTAACAGTCCCGGAAAAAACACTTCCTGAAGGGCCAGGCCCTGGACAGTGTATGACCCTCCTTTAATAAAGCAGTGCTCGCATGTGCAGAGCATACAACAAGCTTTTAAAATGCATTAGGGACAGAAAACTAGCCAAATTGATGAAACGGAAGATTTCTTCTCAAAAGAAATTCCAGGAAGTAGCAACAGCTAACGACTTGATCCAAAAGAATTTAAGCAATATAACAGAACAAGAATTTAGAAGAATAGTCATAAAATTAATCGCTGGGCTTCAAAAAAGCATAGAGGACAGCAGAGAATCTATTGCTACAGAGATCAAGGGATTAAAAAATAGTCATGATGAATTAAAAATGCTATAAATGAGGTGGAAAATAAAATGGAGGCCGCTACAGCACAGATTGAAGAGGCAGAAGAGAGAATATGTGAATTAGAAGATAAAATTATGGAAAAAGAGGAAGCTGAGAAAAAGATTAAAAAATCCAAGAGTGTGAGGGAAGAATTAAAGAGATAAGTGTTGCAATCAGATGGAACAATATCCGTATCATAGGAATTCCAGAAGAAGAAGAGAGAGAGAAGGACTGAAGGTGTACTTGATCTTCCCTGATCTGGGGAAGGAAACAGGCATTGAAATCCAAGAGGCACAGAGAACTCCCTTCAGACATAACTTGAATCAATCTTCTACACAACATATCATAACAAAACTGGCAAAATATAAGGATAAAGAGAGAATTCTGAAAGCAGCTAGGGATAAGCGGGCCTTAACATACAAAGGTAGACACATAAGGGTAGTAGCAGACCTATCTACTGAACTTGGCAGGCCAGAAAGGAATGGCAGGAAATCTTCAATGTGAGGAATAGAAAAAATATGCAGCCAAGAATCCTTTACCCAGCAAGTCTGTCATTCAGAATAGAAGGATAGATAAAGGTTTTCCCAAACAAACAAAAACTGAAGGAATTCATCACCACTAAACGAGCCCTACAAGAGATCCTAAAGGAGATTCTGTGAGTGAAATGTTGCAAGGACCACAAAGTACCAAAGATACCACTACAAGCATGAAACCTACAGATATCACAATGACTCTAAACTCATATCTTTCAATAATAACACTGAATGTAAATGGACTAAATGCTCCAACAAAAAGACATAGGGTATCAGAATGGATTAAAAAAAAACCCATCTATCTGCTGTCTATAAGAGACTCATTTTAGACCTGAGGACACCTTCAGATTAAAAGTGAGGGGATGGAGAACTATCTATCATGCTACTGGAAGTCAAAAGAAGCTGGAGTAGCCATACTTATATCTGACAAACTAGGCTTGAAATTAAAGGTTGTAACAATAGATGAAGAAGGACATTATATAATAGTTACAGGGTCTATCCACCAGGAAAAGCTAACAATTATAAATGTCTATGCACCAAATACAGGAGCCCCCAAATATATAAAACAATTACTCACAAACATAAGCAACCTTATTGATAAGAATGTGATAATTGCAGGAGACTTTAATACTCCACTTACAGTAATGAATAGATCATCTAGACAGAGAATAAATAAAGAAACAAGGGTCCTGAGTGATATGTTGGATCAGAAGGACTTGACAGATATATTTAGAACTCTGCATCCCAAAACGTCAGAATATACTTTCTTCTCAAGTGCACATGGAACATTCTTCAAGATAGATCACATACTGGGTCACAAAATAGCCCTTCATAAGTATAAAAGAATTGCAATCATACCATGCACACTTTCAGACCACAATGCTATGAAACTTGAAATCAACCACAGGAAAGTCTGGAAAACCTCCAAAAGCATGGAGGTTAAAGAACACCATACTAAAGAAAGAATGGGTCAACCAGGCAATTAGAGAAGAAATATATGGAAATATATTTGGAAAAATATATGGAAACAAATGAAAATGAAAATACAACAATCCAAATGCTTTGGGATGCAGCAAAGGCAGTCCTGAGAGGAAAATACATTGCAATTCAGGCCTATCTCAAGAAACAAGAAAAATCCCAAATACAAAATCTAACAGCACACCTAAAGGAACTAGAAGCAGAACAGCAAAGACACCCCAACCCAGCAGAAGAAGAGAAATAATAAAGATAACAGCAGAAATAAACAATATAGAATCTAAAAAAAACAGTAGAACAGATCAATGAAACCAAGAGTGGGTTTTTTGAAAAAATAAACAAAATTTATAAACCACTAGCCAGGCTTCTCAAAAAGAAAGGGGAGATCACCCAAATAGATAAAATCATGAATGAAAATGGAATTATTACAACTAATCCCTGAGAAATACAAGCAATTATCAGGGAATACTATGAAAAATCATATGCCAACAAACTGGACAACCTGGAAGAAATGGACAAATTCCTAAGCACCCACACACTTCCAAAACTCAAACAGAAAGAAATAGAAAATTTGAACAGACCCATAACCAGTGAAGAAATTGAATCAGTTATCAAAAATCTCCCAACAAATAAGAGTCCAGGACCAGATGGCTTCCCAGGGGAATTCTACCAGACATTTAAAGCAGAGATAATACCTATCCTTCTCAAGCTGTTCCAAAAAATAGAAAGGGAAGGAAAACTTCCAGACTCATTCTGGGAAGCGAGCATTACTTTGATTTGCAAACCAGACAGAGACCCAGCAAAAAAAGAACTACAGGCCAATATCCCTGATGAATATGGATGCAAAAATTCTCAACAAGTACTAGCAAATCGAATTCAACAGCATATAAAAAGAATTATTCGCCATGATCAAGTAGGATTCATTCCTGGGCTGCAGGGCTGGTTCAATATTTGCAAATCAATCAACGTGATACATCACATTAATAAAAGAAAAGATAAGAACCATATGATCCTGTCAATTGATGCAGAAAAAGCATCCGACAAAATTCAGCATCCTTTCTTAATAAAAACCCTCAAGAAAGTTGGTATAGAAGAAACATACTTAAACATCATAAAAGCCACTTATGAAAAGCCCACAGCTAATATCACCCTCAAAACTGAGAGCTTTCCCCCTGAGATCAGGAGCATGACAGGGATGTCCACTCTCACTGCTGTTGTTTAACATAATGTTGGAAGTGCTAGCATCAGCAATCAGACAACAAAAGGAAATCAAAGGCATCAAAATTGGCAAAGATGAAGTCAAGCTTTCACTTTTTGCAGATGACATGATACTATACATGGAAAACCCGATAGACTCCACCAAAAGTCTGCTAGAACTGATACATGAATTCAGCAAAGTCGCAGGATACAAAATTAATGTACAGAAATCAGTTGCATTTTTATACACTAATAATGAAGCAACAGAAAGACAAATCAAGAAACTGATCCCATTCACAGTTGCACCAAGAATTATAAAATACCTAGGAATAAACCTAACCAAAGATGTAAAAGATCTTTATGCTGAAAACTGTAGAAAGCTTATGAAGGAAATTGAAGAAGATACAAAGAAATGGAAAAATATTCCATGCTCATGAATTGGAAGAATAAATATTGTTAAAATGTCAATGCTACCCAAGGCTATCTACACATTCAATGCAATCCTAATCAAAATTGCACCAGCATTCTTCTCGAAGCTAGAACAAGCAATCCTAAAATTTGTGTGGTAGCCAAAGTAATATTGAAGAAGAAAACCAAACCAGGAGGCATCACAATCCCAGACTTTAACCTCTACTACAAAGCTGTAATCATCAAGACAGCATGGTATTGTCACAAAAACAGACACATAGAATAGAGACTCCAGAATTGGACCCACAAATGTATGGCCAACTAATCTTTGACAAAGCAGGAAAGAATATCTGATGGAAAAAAGATGGTCTCTTTAACAAATGGTGCTGGGAGAACTGGACAGCAATGTGCAGAATACACCATTCACAAAGATAAACTCAAAATGGATGAAGGACCTGAATGTGAGACAGGAAACTATCAAAAGCCTAGAGGAGAAAGCAGGAAAAAAAACCTCTCTGACCTCAGCCACAGCAATTTCTTACTTGACACGTCTCCAAAGGCAAGGGAATTAAAAGCAAAAATGAACTATTGTGACCTCATCAATATAAAAAGCTTCTGCACCGGAAAGGAAACAATCAACAAAACTAAAAGGCAACCGATGGAATGGGAAAAGATATTTGCAACTGACGTATTGGATAAAGGGCTAGTATCCAAAATCTATAAAGAACTCACCAAACTCCACACCCAAAAAAACAAATAATCTGGTGAAGAACTGGGCAGTAGACATGAATAGACACTTTTCTAAAGAAGACATGCAGATGGCCAACAGGCACATGAAAAGATCTGCTCAACGTCACTCCTCATCAGGGAAATACAAATCAAAACCACAGTGAGATACCACCTCTTGCCGGTCAGAGAGGCTAAAATGAACAAACCAGGAGACTATAGATGCTGGAGAGGATGTGGAGAAACGGGAACCCTCTTGCACTGTTGGTCGGGAATGCAAACTGGTGCAGCCACTCTGGAAAACAGTGTGAAAGTTCCTCAAAAAATTAAAAATAGATCTACCCTATGACCCAGCAATAGCACTGCTAGGAATTTACCCAGGGAATACAGGAGTGCTGATGCATAGGAGCACTTGTACCCCAATGTTTATAGCAGCACTTTCAACAATAGCCAAATTATGGAAAGAGCCTAAATGTCCATCAACTGATGAATGGATAAAGAAATTGTGGTTTATATACACAATGGAATACTACTTGGTAATGAGAAAGAATGAAATATGGCCTTTTGTTGCAACGTGGATGGAACTGCAGAGTGTTATGCTAAGTGAAATAAGTCAGGCAGAGAAAGACATATACCATATGTTTTCACTCATATGTGGATTCTGAGCAACTCAACAGAAGACTGGGGGGAGGGGATGGGGAGAAAAAAAGTTACAGAGAGCGAAGGAGGCAAACCATAAGAGACTCTTAAATACTGAGAACAAACTGAGGGTTGATGGGGGTGGGGAGGAAGGGAAAGGGGGTGATGGTCATTGAGGAGGGCACCTGTTGGGATGAGCGCTGGGTGTTGTATGGAAACCAATTTAACAACAAATTTGATTTAAAAAAATAGAGAAAGAACATCTACAAAAAAAAAATCTGGGAAGTTTAATATAATTTTAATATGTCTTATCTTTAGGTAATATTTTGAATACCATATTCACTTAACCTCATTTAAAATTTGAAATGAAAATCAAGAAATTTTCATAGAATTGTCCTATAGCCTCTATGCTAATTTCAATCTATAAAACTGTGTTAGAAATAAGTTCCTAAATTTTTACAAGTAAAATCCAAACATTATCTTTACTTGAGAGTGTATCAGTCTCTACATGGCAAGTCTTCAGATTCCCTTGAAGAATACTTTTAAGGAAGCCTAAGAAGTCTTAGTCCGTCCTTGAAGAGAATGACATGGAACAGAAACTAAATTTAAAAACAGATAAAAGGGCTGGTAAATGATGTGTAGTTGACCTATGTTAAAGTAACAATATTTTGTGAAAAACATTAAGATGCCTATCAACCTATATTTTATCTTTATTATAAACATTATAAAAATGATATAGATGCATGTCACACAAAAAATAAGCTTAATAATTGAACTGAATGCATTCAATTTTTTTTTCAACGTTTATTTATTTTTGGGACAGAGAGAGACAGAGCATGATCGGGCGAGGGGCAGAGAGAGAGGGAGACACAGAATCGGAAACAGGCTCCAGGCTCTGAGCCATCAGCCCAGAGCCCGACGCGGGGCTCGAACTCACGGACCGCGAGATCGTGACCTGGCTGAAGTCGGACGCTTAACCGACTGCGCCACCCAGGCGCCCCAGAACTGAATGCATTCAAAATATTAAGCAACATTTTTTATATATTTACCTTTTAGCATCAGTAGTACATAAATATATTATCATTATAAAACAAATTATAAAAGTATACAAATATGTAGTAAAAAGTGAAAGTCTTTGTTCAGTGTCACTACCCACAATGATAATCCCTTCTCATGCTTCTGTATTTGTACATGGGCAGATACATATACATATGTACAAATATCTTGGGTTTTTCTGAGGAAAGGAATCATTTGGATGTAATCATTCATCCATTCATCTATCCACTCTCTCCACAAATATTTATTGTGTGTCTACAGTGTGCCATGTACTTTTCTGGAAGCTACAGAGATTGAAGGGTAAAAAAAGCTCCTGCTTGCATGTCATTTAATATATATATATTGTATATCAGATGGTGATAAGTGCTATTAAGAAAATTAAAGCAAAGTGAGTAAGAGTGGGATGAGGAGGGATGGTATTTTATATAGAGTAGCCAGGGAAGGCTTTTTTAAGATAACATGTATGTAGACAGTTGAAAGATGATGGAAGAAACCATGCAGTTATCTTGGAGGAAGAGTGTTCCAGGCAGAGGGAACAGCATGTAAAAAGCCCAAGGCAGGAGCTTGCTTGCTACTTCAAGGAACACCAAAAAGACCAATACGACTGAAACATAGTTAAAGGCCAAAGCACAGTGATCATTTAGGAAGCTATAATTCAGGTGAGCAATAAACTAGGTGAGAGATAATGGTGGTTTAAGTCAGAGGGGAAGATTAGGAAGAAATTATTAAATTTTGGATATAGTTTTAAAGTATTGTCAGCAGAATTATTGACAGTGGAGGTGTGGAAAAGAATGGAAAAAAAAGGGCATACCTCAAAAGTATTTGAACTGAAACAGTGGAAAGGTGGAGTTGTCATTTAGTGAACTGGATATGACTGCAGAAAGAGTAAAATTGAGAGGGAAGTTGTTTGGGATAGGTTGAGTTTGACATGCCTCTTAGAAATTCAAGTGCAGAAGTTGTGTTATGAATTGGATAGATAATTCTGGATTCCTGAGGACAAATACGGGTCAAATGTAAAAAATGTGCGAGTTATTAACATATAGATAGTCTGAATGAGATCACTTAGGGAATAGAAATGATGAAGAAGTACAGAGACTGAACCCAAGCACATTCCAGAGGAGGTTGGGAAGATAAGAAAAACGAGCAAGAAGGTGTGATTAAAAAAAAGAAGAAGAAGAACAATATAGTTTTGCCCTTTTACTTAGCAACATATCTTGGAGCTCTTTTCATACATTTGTTTTACACACTACAAAGTATTCCATGGAATGGACATATCATATTCTACTTAGCTTCTCCTGTATTGGTTAACATTTGTTTTATAATTTTCTCCTCTTTTATAGTTATAGTTTTTGTTTTACCTAGTTCCATAATCTATCTGGGTTTATTTTGTATGTATGATTCAAGAAATGTCTGTAATCTTATAGTTTTCTAAATGCTATTTATTGAATAATCCATGCTTTGCCACACTGATATAAAATGACACCTTTATCGTATAATGTATTTATGAGTTCTCTTCTAGTCCCTTCATCGGTTGATTTGTCTGATAATACTATTCTTCCTTAATTAATATAGTTTATTGGAACCTTTGAAATCTGCTAGAAGAAGTCCCCCAACGTTCTCATTTTTTTCAGAGTTTTCTTAGCTAACCTCATGCATTTTCTCTTTCAAAAGGGTTTGACTTTATGTATTTTTAAAAGTGACAATTTTACTTAATTGCTCTCTCAACGAAAAGACATACAAATACAATTTTACTCGTTTTAGAGACCAAGTACAGGATTACTGAATGAGTTTCACAAAAGAAGAGATTTTAGTTAAGCAAGGATTGATGACAGCAGTCCAGCCATTGTCTGGGGTTGTCAATTACAGATGGCATGGCAGTGCACACTCCGTGAACAATACCAGCTAGGAAAGTCGAACAATAGGCATCTTTGTTTCATATTTTACTAGAGCTCTTTGTCATATTTGTAGTATGGATGCAAAAAAAAAAACATAGGAAGGAGATAGTTAATATTAAAAGTACATATGAAATATTAGCAATTTGGGCCACTTCAATGTTTGGAGAAGAAATATTTTATTTATCCAAACAGCTTGCTCAAGGAGAATCAAAATGCTGATCACATCAAACATTTAATAAGGCTTAAGTAGAAAAACTTACTTAAGTCTTTCATTTAGGATTAAAGTATGTGTAGTTTATAATGCAAATTTATATGGAAAGTTGCAAAATGTTTTGTGCTTAGAAAAAATGATTTTAAAATTATTTCATTTTCTTTATAATATATGGGCATAATAAACTTTGCTGACCAAATTCAAAGTAAAAGCTGATTTAGATGATTCATGTATTGAATGGGTTTTAAATTAGATTGTTAGGATCCATGAAAAAATCTGTTGGGATTTTAATTGTCGTGCATTGAATTTAAAGATCATTATGGAGAGAATTGATGTCTTTAGGATGTCACTTTCTCCTCTCTGGGGTGTAAATTGTATCTTCATTTATATGTTGTTGTTTCAGGTAGTCATGTTAATCTTGCCCAGTTTTAGTTTGGTTTACTCCAGGATTTTGTAATTTTTTTTCATTCATATAAGAAATACTTATTGGGTGTCTATCACATGCTAGTCACTATCCTAAGTACTAGGGATACAAGATTGAACAAAACAAAGCCGCCGCCCTTATCAAGCTTATATTCTAATAAGGCATCAGGCAATTGGAAAACAAATAAGTAGAAATGTAATGTCAGGTTATGAACAGTAAAAGAAACTACACAGGAGAGAGGAGGGTGAGGTATCAAAGCACAATTTTTCAAAAATCACTTACCTTATGTATTCTCCCCCCAACCCCCTCCCCCCCCCCCCCCCACCGCCCAGTCACTTCATTTTACTACTTCGCATTTGCAGTAAACACATCAAGGTGCAAACAGGGCTTATTTCACATTAGTATATTAACTGGTTGTTTTGTCAAATAAACGCAATTCTCTTTAAGTAATCATCTCCTCACTTCACGGCCAGTCCAGAAGCAAATGAGAGCAAATTTTAGTGCCTCTAGGGGGTATATCACCAATTAGGCATGAAACTTAAGGGGAAGAGGTCAGGGTGAGGGGCTGGTAAGAGGCCATGGTCAGCACACAAGCTCAGGCCAGGCCCCAGGGGTTAGGAGCCTTTGTTCCAGCCCATCCAGCAGTCCTCAGATGTCATAGTGGGATGAACATTCATTCTCCAGTTCCAGTCTGGGAAGTTCCTTCTAGAGGGAAAAGCAAGAAGGCAAAGAGAAACAAATGCCAAAAGCACTAGGAGGGAAGCGGTGGGCTCCCTCCCTGTTGCTGCGGCCTGGCATTGATGGCACCCACCGCCTGGAAGCTCGTGTTAAAGTTCCAAAAGTCACAATGCAGTGGCAACAGATGACCAAGGACAGGTCAGGGAGGGGAAGGTGAGTGTGACGGGCTGGAGGCAGGCTGGGATAGGAATGAGGGCTGACAGCCCACTGAAAAGGTGGCCTTTCACGGTTAGGCACAGACCAGAGTGGAGGGAATGTGAAGGGGGTCTGGCAGAGGCCCTCAGGAAGACATATGAGGCTGATCTGGGGGAGCTCACAAGGCTGAATATAACGTAGATTCTCAAACGAGGGAGCTGTAGTGAGTAGACAAGGTGGCCAGAAAGTCCCTCTGTGAGTGGAAGCTACCAGAGCAAGACAGGAACGAGATGATCACCCATGCTCCTGAGGAGAGCACCAGGGATGGTGAGAGGGAAGTGCATCCAAGCAGCGCCGTGGGCTCTGGGCTAGCTTGAGAAGCTGGGAGGCATGGCTCCCGAGTCAGGGGCCCCCTTTCCCTCAACACCAGTCCCTAGGAAGTGGTTTATAATCAGACCTGAAGGAAGAACAAGGCCCTTCCGTCACCTCTCAGTCCCAAGGGGAAGGAAGGGTAGGGAAGAGTGAGCAGGGGTGGGAGGCAGGAGCAAGAAGGGTATGCTGGTTCTTCTTCCATGGGGAGACGGGTAGTAGGAAGGTGGCCGAAGCTGGTTCATGGGAGTGTAGACATCATGTGGGTTACCCAGATTGTAATAGTCTCTGGTAGCCGCTTCTGCAGCTTTACCTTCAGCTCCAGGAGTGGAGGGGACTTCAGGGATGCTGACTGGAGGTTCCATGGGCCTAGGATGGGGCACATAACCCATGACCCCATCCATCATAGGAGGTCCTGGAACCTCAAGTGGGGGCAGTGGATACATTCCATTGACAAGGGAAAGACCTAGGTCCCCCTGAGCATGTAAGGAATACCCATAGACTATTTTGGGGGCTTCACCTTGGGAGGCTTGAGATGCCACTTGCGGTGTCTGTTGTCCAAACATGATGGCACTCCCTACCATAAAGGTCAACTTGTGTGTCGCAGAGCCTTCCCAGCCACCTCCTGCTCCAGCCTTCACTGTCCTCTTGATGTAGTTTGCACCAAACATAGGCTGCTTGATCTCACAGTCCTTCATCAGATAAAACAGCACCATGAAGGACTTCTTGGTCTCTTTGAAGGCCACAGGCACCTTCTTCATGTCTTTGAATGTAAGTTCCACACAGTATTAAAACATTAGGATGCTCTCGGTGTTGTTGACGATCATTCTGCCACCCTGCGACTGATTCTTGTTGAGTACCATAGTCTCTCGGAAAAGGCCCGTATGTTTTTTTCTATCCTACCCCCCCAACCTTTTATGTATTTCAGTAATGGTTATTGTGATTTTAAATAAGATTCTAAAACCCTCTATTTAGGGAGGTGTAATGTAAATTAAGATTATTAACTTAGGTGACAAAAATTTATATATTTAAAAGCATAACACCTGTTTCTTTTTCCCAGATAAAATCATTCCACTCAAATTTCATTTAGGTTTAAAGAAACTTAAAAAGAATATCTCTTTTTCCAAAATATAATGAGGGCATGTATATAATACTGGTTCGTCTATCTAATTGTTTTTATTCAATTCAATAAAGTTCTGTAGGAGACACTAGATGATGTCAGATAAGTGAGACACTCTTTCCCCTTAGGGAAGCTGGTGATCTAGTGAGGAATTAAGAAGCAATTACAAAGAACTTTCATGCATATCTGAGAGTGATATATTCCTGGCCCATAGACCTTAATCAACTATGACTGTGAATTATTTTAAAAAATGGATGAAAGAAGTGATAAATGATGGATGTATAAACCAAATACTGTTAAGACTAGAAGAGAGAATAATTTTTCATAACTAAGGGATAAGAGAAAGCTTTTTAAAAGAGGCAATGTTTGGTCTTCATTTAGAAAAATGACTGAGATAGGAAAGGACATTTTGAGAACTTTTGGAGAAGAAACATAGAGGCAGAAACTGTGGCTTTTTCTGAGTGAACTAAGTCCATGTAGATGTGTATCTGAGAATGAGTTGAGGGTGATGGTATTAGAAACTGAAAATATGGTCAAAAGCAAATTAGGACCAGATATTGAGAGCCAGGAATGCTGTTCTGAGGTGTCAGAATATTATTCAGTGGGAAACAAAATACGTTTTGTTCCATAAAAATATCTCTTGTGTAGTGATTTAATGCAAAGGAGTTGCATATACTCATCTACATTTCTGGAAGGTAGTGATTTGGGGATGTATAGAGGATAGATTGACATGGAGCTAGATCAGGGACAGGGAGACTATTTAGGAAATAGTTATAAATGTTCAGATCAAGAATACATTGGATACGGGGGTGGCTGGGTGGCTCAATCATTTGAGCATCCACCTCTTGATTTCAGCTCAGGTTGTGATCCCAGGGTCATGAGATCAAGCCCTGTGTCAGCATGGAGACTGCTTAAGATTCTGTCTCCCTCTGCCCCTCTCCCTCACTCATGCTCTCTCTCTCTCTCTCTCTCTCTCTCTCTCTCTCTCTCTCTCTCTGTCTAAAATGAAAAAAAAAAAGAATACATTGGATGAGAATAGAAGGAGGAGAATAAATAATAAACAATCTAAGTAAGTAAATTAAATACAGGGTCAGGAGAAACTTCATTAAAAGGTGAGATTTTAGCAAAGACATGAAAAAGGTAAGTGAGTCACCAAGTGAGTAGCTGGGGGAAAATCATTCCACACAAGTGGAATAAACTGACATATTTGACGAATAGTAAGAAGCCAGAGTGGACATGAGGAAGACCAGTAGGAGAGGAGCTCAGGGAGACAATAGCTCTGGGTGGAGAGTATCGATCACGTAGAGCTGCATAGGATATTAGAAGTCTTACTCTAAGTGAAATGGGTGTCGGTCAGGAAGTTAACAGTAAGTAGATGTAGGGTTTGCATCATTGGAATAATTTGAAATTAGTGTACTTACAAAGGGGCTATTTACAAGATATAGGTGTAGGAGAATCATGGGGTATAGTGTGGAAATCTCTGGCTTACCATAGAAAATTCCAAAGCTTTGAGATAGGTATTTTACCAGTTTAGAGAACTGAAAGTGGAACAAAAGGCTGAAACAGAGAACAAGGTATGAAATGAAGCTGGAGAGGTAGGCACAAGCAGATCACGTTAAGGAACAGAGTCTTAATGTTTTTTTGTTTTTTGTGTTTTTTTTAAGTTTCTAGTTAAAAATCCCCGTTAGTGGAACCCTCTTGCACTGTTGGTGGGAATGCAAATTGGTGCAGCCGCTCTGGAAAGCAGTGTGGAGGTTCCTCACAAAATTAAAAATAGACCTACCCTATGACCCAGCAATAGCACTGCTAGGAATTTATGCAAGGGATACAGGAGTACTGATGCATAGGGGCACTTGTACCCCAATGTTTATAGCAGCACTCTCAACAATAGCCAAATTATGGAAAGAGCCTAAATGTCCATCAACTGATGAATGGATAAAGAAATTGTGGTTTATATACACAATGGAATACTACGTGGCAATGAGAAAAAATGAAATATGGCCCTTTGTAGCAACGTGGATGGAACTGGAGAGTGTGATGCTAAGTGAAATAAGCCATACAGAGAAAGACAGATACCATATGGTTTCACTCTTATGTGGATCCTGAGAAACTTAACAGAATCCCATGGGGGAGGGGAAGGAAAAAAAAAAAAAAGAGGTTAGAGTGGGAGAGAGCCAAAGCATGGGAGACTGTTAAAAACTGAGAACAAACTGAGGGTTGATGGGGGGTGGGAGGGAGGGGCGGGTGGGTGATGGGTATTGAGGAGGGCACCTTTTGGGATGAGCACTGGGTGTTGTATGGAAACCAATTTGACAATAAATTTCATATATTAAAAAAAATAAAATAAAATAAAATTTCTTAGAAAAAATAAATTTAAAAAATTTAAAAAAATTAAATAAAAATCCCCGTTAGTTAACGTACAATGTAATATTAGTTTCAGGTGTACAATATAATGATTCAACACTTCCATACATCACCTGATGCTCATCAAAACAAGTGCTCTCCTTAATCCCTGTCACCTATTTCACCTATCCTCCCACCCATCTCCCCTCTGGTGACCATCAGTTTGTTCTCTATTGTTAAGTGTCTGTTTCTTGGTTTTTAATATTGAAAGGAAAAGAAGGATCTATTAAGCGGGGAAGGGAACTGATGAAGTTTATTTTTTAAAATATCACTTTGCAGTATTAAAACTGAAATAAGGAGCAAGAGTGGGTGTTGGTAACCAATCAAGAGGCTTTCATAGAAGTGCAGGTAGTTTGGGATGGTGGAAATAGAGAATATTAATGGATTTGAGGAACATTTAGGAGAAAAATAAACTGGAATTTCTAAAACATGCTATATATGGGAAAGTGAAAAGATTCCTGAGCTTTTTGACTCATGTAAATGAGTAAACGTTGATGCTAGTCACCGAAATAGGAAACTTTAGGACATCTGGTTTTGTGTCATTCAGTTATTTAGATTTTGGACATGTTGATTATCAAGTGCCAATGAAATATCCATTTGGAGTTGGTGGTTAGGCTATTGGTGATCAGAATTAGATCTTAGAGAAGAGGTTGAAGATATAATTTAGGAATTGGAGTAGGTTGAATAGTGTCTCCCAAAAAGTCGTGTCAACTCAGAACCTCAGAATGTGACCTCATTTAGGTATAGGGTATTTATAGATGTAACTAGTTAACATGAGGTCATACTGGAATAAGGTGGACCCTAAATCCAATAGTTAGTGTCCTCATAAGAAGAGGAGAGGATACACAGAGACCCAGAGGGACGACAGAGGCAGAAACTGCAGTGGTACAGCCACCAGCCCTGAAATGCCAAAGATTGTCAGCAACCACTAGATCCTAAGAAAGGGCAAGGAAAGTTCTTCCCTACAGCCTCAGAGGGAGCATGGTCCAGCCCATACCTTGATTTCAGACTTCTAGCCTCCAGAACAGTGAGAGAATACCTTTCTGTTGTTTTAAGCTACCAAGTGTATGGTAATTTGTTATAGCTGACCTAGGAAATTAATCCAGGAATTGTCAGTGTAAATTGAGGTATAGGTAAGGCTGCCTAGGGAAAGCACACAGATAGAACAGGGGTTGCACACTGGCTCTGATAGTGCCTACGGGCCCATTTTTGGCAATTTTGACAGTTGTGTTACGCTCCAATTGTTCTTTAAATAGCAATAAGACTGGGCAAATGTGATACTTGGTTACCATGAAAATTGATGATTACCTATTTTATTGTATCTAGCTGCTTCACACACTTATTTACCAACTGAAAGCACTTGAGTTTGCAAAATCTTTCCTCAAAAAAGTATAAAGGGTGAGGTAGGATTAATCCTTATGCATTAATCCTTATGTCTAATTTAATAGACAGAAAATAACAAACTGTCAGGGGATATGATGAGCATCAGGCTCATGGTATCATGGAACCAGAGGAAGAGAATGTTATAAAGAGGGAGCATCAGAACCTCCTGAAATTCACAGTAAGAAAAGTACTGGGTTTTATCTCATAGATGCTAGTGGTGAGGGAAGCAAGAGCTGTTGGAGTAACATGGTTAGATGTGTCTATTTTAGAAAGATAATGTTACTCTTAATGTAAAGGATGGACAAGACTAAAGGAAAAAGAAAAAGAATTAGTAGGTATTACATTTACCTAGTCAAAAGCTAATGAAGACTGAAAATGAAAAGAAGGTATAATTAAGAGGATATGTTTAAGGATATAACTAAGAGAACTGGGGGATTAAAGGAAAGAATAATAGAAGATGGTTCTAAAGTTCAAAATTGTTTAGTTAAGTAGATAGTAATATTATTAACATAAGAAGGAAAAATTAGTAGAATCTCTACTTTTATGAGATGGATGGATTTCTAAAGCCAACAGAGAAGAAATGGGATAGATGAAAAAAAAAAAAAAGGAGACTTCATCTATTCCAAAACTATCATTTAAAGATAGCATAAAAGTGATCCCCGGGGAAATAACTGATAAAGGTGGTTAAAGCTCACTTTGACTAGATCTGAATTTATGAACACAGTTAAATAGGAGATAAATATATAACAATAGAAACAGTGAACTCTGTGACTTTGATTCAGGACATAGAAGGGAGCTTCATTCTTCACTGCAGTCAGAATGAAGCTGGTGAAATAGGTTCCAAAGATAATATTGAACCTGTACATGAAAGGCTTTGTTTGACTTTGAGGGTGTCTTGTCTCTGTATCAGTTGTTTGCACTTTGTTAAAAAATGAGCAGAACTGTGAGGCCACCATGACCTCAGTCACAGAGGAAACTGTGATGTAGATTCAGAAAACTTCAAGGAGATTCCACAACCACCAGGTGTCCAAAGGAGAGAGGCTTTAATGACATTTCACACAGCCCTGAGCCAAGGCTGGCAGTTCCTATAAACTGCCCTAGGATCTTAGGTGTTTTGGCTAGGGATTCAGGGAGCCATATACATTGAGTAAGACTGTCCTTCTCCCACTACAGTTAATGTAGGGTTGGAGAGGAAGCTCTCTTATACACAAAAATTACCCTTCTATATAGGCCTTTATTGTGGGAGTAAAGAGTAGGTTTATGAGCCCTAAGGAACACCATAACCTTTCTCTACTCTCATCACCTTCATCAGCACAAATTAGTGAACATGTGTGAAGTAAGACCATCTTTTACTAGCCTCCATTTTTCTAATGACAGCCCCATGTGTTCAGAAGTCTTTTCTGCTGGCTTCCATGTTTGTGTCATCTAAAATAGAGAGGGATATACCAGGAATCCTATGTATCCCTGCCCTCATCTTCCCTTTATTACTAGAAATCAATTGGGAATCCCAAAACTCTGCATTCTTCTGAATAATTCCCACCCCTCTCTTCCCCCTACCACATACTCACAGCTTCACCACTGTCTTTCTAAAGACTGCCAGGACTAATCCCATCATGCCTTTAATCTCTATTCCTGTCTACAAGAAGAGAATGGATGTGGGATGGAGGGGGGCGACAGGCAAGACCCAACTATTTTATTGGTTAGCATGTTTCCTAACTATTCTTAATAAAATAGCACAAACCCATCTCTCTAGCCCCTTACCCTTTACAGTAAGCTCTAGATATTTCTCTTTTTGGTTATAAGAAAAAAAAAAAACTTTACAGTTATTCTTTCATTTAGCAGTAATCACATCTCAGTAAAATTGTAAAACCTTAAATAAAACTCAACTTGCTATTTCAGGTCATCTAGGAAATAGAGGAAGTAGTCCAAGGATCCCCAGGACCTGGATAGGCTTCAAGGGCTCCACAAGTCCTATGCATTTGTAATTGAAGTTGTTTATATAGCTTGGTGGTTAAGAGCATGGCCTCTGGAGTCCCGATTGCCTAGGTTTAAATCCTACCTCACCATGTGCTATATTTTGCAACTTAGGCAGTTTACTTAACCTGTGTGTGCTTAGTTTCCCTAGCTGAACCATGCGTATAGTACTGTACCTACCTCATAGAATTGCTGTAGGGACTAAAAGTAGTTAATACATTTAAAGCAGTTACAATAGTGCCTCACAATATTAAGTGCTGTATAAACACTAGCATTATTATTATTTATATTCCCAGAGGAAGGTCCATATCTTCCATCTGATTATCAGTAAGGTGTATCATAAATCTTAATTTATGAACAGAAGGAAACCACTTTCACAGGCTTATGATCTTCATGAAATTTAAACTTTCTCTGTTTTAATCAAAAGTCATCTGATCCTTTATAGCAGAGAAATGTATTTAGTTGAATCTACTTCAACAGTATTTTCTTTTAAAGAGTTTTTTATGTTTTCAAAGTTTTAATTCTATTTTTACTTTTTAACCTAATAGAAAATTTATATTTTTCTTATTTTTCTTTTAATTGTCATAGTCTTAATAAAATTTAAGCTCTTATTTTCCAGGCTTCAATTTAAAAAAGAAACTCATTTGTTTTCTTTTTCAAAACCCCTGTGTAATTAATACTTTTGCATTAAGGGTTTGAACATCAGCAAATCATGTACACAACTCTGTAAGTGAGTTGGGCAAAAGATATGTGTGATTAAACCGTGAATGTTGATTTTTGTTGTTGTTACTTAAACCATATATGCAATTGAGCCAAATTGAATCACAATTGAAAATATTGCAGCCTGTTAATACAAGGAAGAAAGAAGAGCTTATACAGCTGTTCTTTTTCTGGAAAGCGAATATAGTGGCTGAAAAAATAATTGATGCTTCATCATTGTTAGGGATGAATTAATATTGTTGTATAATAAATTGCCAAATTTCATTTAATAAATCATTTTTTTTTTAGAAAGTCAGGTCAGCAATAAATGGCAAGAATCTCATTACTTATTTCCTATAGTTACACTGAACATAAAGAGTACTTCCATTTTAAATTGCTCTTGCTAAATCTTAGAAAAAATAATTTTGGCAAATTGGTTAGTATCAGACCTAGAGCTTAAACACAAAACAGCTGTTGTTCAAAATACCACTTTCATAACATTAATATGCTTTCAATTAACAGATTGGAATGAACTGTTAAACATTACTACCTCCATGTTTAACTACTGTTTGACTCTCTCAATAACTGCTTTTCTTTCTCAATAGATTGTTTACTTTAACTGAAAGAGGAAGAATCTTATTTAAATAATCCATATTTTTCCTCCATCTGCAGAAAGCACCCAAGACAAGTGGGGATTTCCAATGTGCCATTATTTAAAGGAAGAGAGATGGTGCTGTGGTCGTAATGCCAGAATGTCAGCATGTTTGGTATGATTATATTTTTTTCTGGACTAAGAACTTTATCCAGATGTTACAGAATTTATTATTGTTGGCTGATATCATGAATTAAATGCCAAGTTTTGCAGAGCATCATTATTAATGCTTTTGTGCATTGCAAATTTTGATTAAAAAATGACTTGCCCTTCCAGCATTATCTACTTTACATGCAGTGTGGTAACAATTTATAGTTATACCTTTTTACATATAATTTTTTATATATAATTACTTTAATTACCATATAAAATGTACCAGCTACCAAGTGTTAAACACCGAATTAGTTCAGTGCTTTATTCACAGTTCTGTGGTATGTTTGTATGTGTTTATAGTAGATCATTTGGTCTACTAATTTTTTTTTTTAATGTTTATTCTTGAGAGAGAGTGAGACACAGTATGAGTGGGGGAGGGGCAGAGAGAGAGGGAGACACAGAATCCAAAGCAGGCTCCAGGCTCTGAGCTGTCAGCACAGAGCCCAATGCGGGGCTCCAACCCATAAACCGCGAGACCATGACCTGAGCTGAAGTCAGATGCTTAACCGACTGAGCCACCCAGGCGCCCCTCCTAATTTTTTATAGAATGGGAAAGATATTAATAAGGTACCTGGAGGTAACTATCTAATTAAATAAAGCCTTTAATGTGCCTTATTTGGCTTGTGTCCTTACACCTAGAACACTTTAACCTGTGGTATTCTCTGTTCATGGTGTTATGTTAGTTTATAAAGAATAGGTGCACATTAAAACATCTAAGTTATTTTTTGTCATTAGAAATTTCAAATATAGTTGATTAAATAATGTGTTTGATGTCCAACCCCAAGATAAATTAATTATTCTATGACCATTATTTCTCTGCCAGTTTATACAGCAATATAAAAAATAGCACACCAGTGTTCTAGGTCACAGATCCTAGTATTATCATAGAAATCTATTTATGCTCAAATAATAATTTTTAAAGTCCTCTTAAAATGCTTTTGTTGGAAATTATCTTGTTCTTTCACTATATCTGCTAGTAATGTTTATTCGGGGTCATGTTATAGTGACAAGTAATTCTTGAAATGACTTAGTTCTCAGAATGCAGCAGCCAGGATTATACCTTTCAGGCAAGAAATTAGGGAATCTGACTAACCTAAGAAAAAAGACCTAATGATGCTGGCATCAGGGATTTTACAATAAAGCAGGACACATGTCACCTTTATGATAAAGCCCACAAGTAACAGTCCTCACTCATAAGCACAGTACTTCTAATCACATTTACAATACCCCCATTTTAATTATCAACAGACAGCCAAGGATCACTAGATGTATAAGGAAAATCTAACATAAAAGAACAGAGATCAGAAAAATTGAAGAAAAGCAACTTGGAGGAAATGGAGACTATACAAAATAAAATAATATAAAATAACTATTGGGGCGCCTGGGTGGCGCAGTCGGTTAAGCGTCCGACTTCAGCCAGGTCACGATCTCGCGGTCCGTGAGTTCGAGCCCCGCGTCAGGCTCTGGGCTGACAGCTCGGAGCCTGGAGCCTGTTTCCGATTCTGTGTCTCCCTCTCTCTCTGCCCCTCCCCCATTCATGCTCTGTCTCTCTCTGTCCCAAAAATAAATAAACGTTGAAAAAAAAAAATTTAAAAAAAAAAAATAACTATTAATATCCCTTACAGAGATAAAAGAATATATGGTACCCACAAAACAAAAATGTTTGTTATAAAAATAAACATTCAAAGAAACATAAAGAAGAGGTTTTGAAAAATAAATTTTAGAATATTTAATGTATAGACCACACTGCACTTAATAACTTTCTCTGCCCAATGTGAGCTTCCTATGGAATGCCCCTCTCCTTGGCTCCATTGAAGTCCCTGACTACCTTGGCTTCTTTTTTGGTTGCTAAGGAACATTTTTTTGATGTATTTTTTGTTAATTGTATTTTACTCCATAACTGACCTTTTCCACAAATAATCAAAGTTACAGGGGTTAAAAAAAAAAAAGAGATCGAGAAAGGAGAACTTTCTGGTGATGCTTTGAAAAATTGTTAAGGGTACTAACCAGAGATAAATTTTAATTAGATTAGCACAATCATGTCAGCATACTTTAAGCCTGATAAAACTGCAAAATATTTTCGATTAACACTTGGTATATATTTTCTTCATTATCTTTATTTATTGGCCAAGAAAAATACTAATGTTTGCAAGAAACTTCTTATCACCTACCTGGTTATCTTTTATTATGTAACCAAAATTTATCATTTGTATTTCTAAAGTCCGTCATCAGCAACACATACTAAAAGTAGTCTTGGTATTGACTACTTTTAACTAGTTATTCTTATCTAAACGTAGACACTTTTATCAACACCAAACAATTTATTATTAAAAACCCATGTTTCTTTATTCAGTTCAGCCTGTTAGCCAAAGCTGTAACACAAAAATCTAATCTGAAATGAGCACAGACAGTACTGTAAAAGAAAATCAATGTTTTCATCAATAATAAACTTATTCTGGGCCTGTTGCTATTTAATTTAATATGAAAATTATATAATAATTTGCTCCTGTATTCCTAAAACTCTGGCTCTAGATGTTAGGTGAAGGTATCATTCAAGTCTTTGGAGAATTATAAATTTTTTCTTCAAATAATTTCTGCGAAGCAACTTCTTATACGGTGAACTCATTTTCCCACTAAATCTTAGTGGTATGAGGGCAGGTGAAGTTAAGGTTCAAAGAACAAGCTTTTACTTCCTACTCACTTGCTAACTAGCTATACAACTATGGCAACTTATTTTACCCTGCCAGTGAACTTGTGCCTCTGCAAAAATTGTACTTACACAGGATAATCTGTAAATTGTCTTTCAGTTTTAAAAGTATGTGATTCAGCTATATCTAACAGTTATTATTAATGAAGAATAGCAACCTGAAGCAAACATGGGTATTCTAAAATTGAATAGGAACTATATGTAGATTATATTTTACTACTCTATTTTGAAATATTTTCTAATTAAAATTTAAAAAATAAAGGTAAATATTGAAATATTAATGCAATTCAGTTATAAAACTTCATAAATGTAGAAATGTATGTCTCTTAAAAATGGAAGTCTTAGAAGCCTTTATTCCATACTGAAACTATGATAAATCTTTCAGATGTATCTTTTATATATGTTGGGTTATGCATATTTACTGGAAATATGAGGAAATACTTTGTAAAATCATCTGGATCTTAAATAAATATAAATGTAAAACCAGCTATATAGAAAATTGTAAAAAATATGTATTCTTTCTCTTTTGGGCACTTGATCATATGTGACTTTGATTTGAATTTGTAGACCAGGCCAACCAAAACTATACATACTATTCTAAACTAAATTTTCAGCTATAATCTGTTCAATAAAACCTTGTATAATAAAAGGCAACTATATGTTTATAAAAAATTAGAAGAGAATACACTTAGAAGTAGTATATAAACATGTTTATTATATACACACATATAATAATAGATTTGGATTTATTTGATTGTTTCAGCTAAACAGCTAAAAGTGAGCCAAGACCATGTTCTTTTATTTCTTTCGTTTTCTTATTCTTTCTAAAATTCAAGGAGTATATACAATTGGGTGTGTATGTGTTTGTGTACATGACACACATCTATTATAAATCAACCCTAGAGTATACAACTATACTGGTTAACATTCCTCAATGATATTAACACTTGTAAATGTGTAAACTTACACATTATCACTTAATTAATCTTTTTAAATGTCACTTTTATAAGCCTTTATACAGTGTGTTTATAAATCTTATAAGGTAAGACTAAATATACCAGCAGTCTTTGTCTTACTTTTTTCTCCTTATTTTTTCTCTAAAGGCATTGGAACGGGTTGCGGTTGGCCAAGGGGTAAGTACGAGTGTTTAACACAGCAGATGGACAGGATAGTTTTCTTAAAGTACTCTTCTTACTTGACCTGATGATGAAATTAAAACCTGAGTCTTCTTGTCACCTCTTCATATTCAAATTTGTACATTTTCTAGAAGTTTCTCTTTAAAAGAGAAGTGAACTTCCAGAAAAAGGAAATTGAACTTTTAAGAAAATGTCCACATTATATTCTTGTACTAATGTGTCATTTCTTCATAATACACTAAACAGTCTATGAATATTTCCAAAGACTGCTATTGCTGACTATCAGGCTCTTATGGGCTTAGTTGGAGCAAAGATAAACACAGTATAGCATTCAATTTATTTTTTAACTACAGTCCAAAACACAGACCTGCATTGTTTTTTTGTTGGTTTTTTTTGTTTGTTTGTTTTTTAACTTTTTTCCTTATTAATTTGATTGGTCATTAGTTGAAATAGCCAAATGGACTTGCACATATAAACAGAAGTTAAATATATCCCCCAAAATATCCATAAAATTGCCTTATTCTCTATTTTATGATTGATGAAACATATTAGGAATTTCTAAAAGTTTTTTTAGCTGTTCTTTTTAAGCTTTTCACAGGATTTTTCTTGTTGGACCTAAATGTTAGAAATCTCTTTTTGCTTCTTTTCAAGGAACATTAATATGTCAATTTGAATTTTTTAAAATAATTATAATTTAAAATGATAATAGCAACAAATATATACTGAGTACTTACTCTGGCCCAGGCTCAATGCTAAGAACTTTTTTTCTTAAATATATTTGTTGTTCCTATCTAAAAATTGATAAAAGCTGATTTTTTTAAAGGCATTAGGGCATATTGTTGAGGTATGTGGGCTTTCGTCTCAAACTGCTGGTTTGCAGTTGTACTGCTTATAAGCCTAGTGGTTCCCTAGGATCTGGAAGAGAAAAGAGCCTTCATCATAATGTCCCTGTGCATTTTGTGGTGTTTTTCAGTTTCCCAAGTGCTTATTCATGTTTACAATCAATCTTATAAGTTGGGTATTATCCCAAACTTACATGAGAACATGATACACAGCAGAAGTTAATAGTGCATTCTACCTCCCTTAATTAATTGCAGAGTACTGACTTCCAGCTTAGTGCCGTCTCCACTAGACCTGTAAAATTCATGCCTAAGATATATGCTTTAAGCGTGTGCTTTTTGCTCCCTCCGATTTAAGATGCATTAAAGTGTTAGGTTGATTTATCATTTGTGAAGGAGAGAAAGTAAACTCTGAGCCACATCCAGTTTATTCTTGGAATTGTCAGACACAGGGTGCTGGAGAGATGTTGACTCCCTTCCCACATGCCTCCATCTGTATTTACCAGGATGGATAGACCCAGTTATCCAAGGAATGCACGTTTGAAGGCACTTCATAACTCTCTTCCCTTTCTCTTAGCGAACAGCTGTAAGGCTCTTACTTATTCAGGATAACTAAGGAATGATGATTTATTCTATCCTGTTTTTATTTCTCTGTGCATTGCATTTCTGTATGATCTCTTGTTTAAATGCATTTCTTGGGGTTTTTTTTGTCATCTTTAACCAGTTTTTAATAACAATATAAATATACATTATTTTCTAAATTACCTTGATACCGTTTATATAATTTTTCTCAAAGGCATAGGTATGGAAAGCTTTATTTTTAAGTTTTTTTTTCCTGACTGAAGTATTGAATAAAAACTAATGACACCATCCCTGCCCAAGTGTCCAAGAGGCCATATAGCATCATGGCTTTATATGTGGACATCAGAGCTAGGCTTCTTCAGTTCAAATACCAGCTCAACTATTTTTGGAAGTTTCATAGAAAATTCATGTAAAATTAAAGTTCCTGTTTATTGTATAGCTAACTAAATAAAAAGTTAAGAACTGTATAAACCATTTATAATACTAATATTTTACTTCATGTAATAATATATTTCTAAAAATGCCTTAAATGTCAATAGAACAATAGGTGTCAATATATGAAAGAGGATTTCAGCATTTTTGTGAGAAAACTGAAGGGATATGGGGAGAAGGAAGGGATGGATGATAGAGATTTTTGTTACTACAAAAAGAATTACTCAAGATGAAAAAAATGCCAAATGAAAAATATGTGCAGAGATGGAAAATTTTGAATGATATGTTTTGGAGCAGTCTTCTAGAAAGAAAGTTTACAAATCAGAGTTTGTCTTACGTCAAGGCGTTGCATTTAGAAAGAGATTTTATTTAAGAAGTATACCTTTTGAAGGTTACAAATTTCTTATGAGTATTCAAGTATGTCTGCTTTCAGTGCATTATTTTAGGAGCTGAACTGGGGACTTTGGTATTCCTAACACCATTTCCGACTAGAATCACCCTCCCCACTATCCCCACCATCTTGGAAGGATATAACACGTGCCCTTTCCAAGTGCTCTGTCAAAATCCTGCAAGTTAGACATTCTCCAGTGATTTAAGAAGTCAGTGCCATTAGGTGAAGATGCAAGAAATAATGGTTCACCCTCAGCTCCCAACTTGTGTTTTTTTGTAGCCTCAGCGCCTGGGGCCCACAGTGTAGGAACTTGAGGTCAGATGGGGAGAGGAGCAGTAGAGTAAGTTTTCTATCAGAGCACACAGGCAAAATTGTATTTTATGCTAGACTCCGTCTGAATCCAAACATATTCTAGTTGAAAACAGACGAAAATAACAATGTTGTGCTCTGAAGGAAAAGCGAAAGAAGTTTGACTCAGGGAATTTGTACAGTGTACTGAACTCTGTCTTTAAAACTACCAGTCATTGCACAGTTTGGGGTTTTCACCTTATTAGCCTTCTCAGGACCATTCAATATTGTTGGCCTCCCTCCACTCTGGCTCATTTTTCTTCCCTCCCCCCCTTTTTTTTTTCATTAGAAACTTTGCATGGAAGCAGGACTGTTGCTGATATTATTTTGTATTGGATTTATTTACACTGTCATTAAGAGTTCTGTGGGGATGTGGATAGAGTTTGGGCGACTTTTGTAGTTTCTTAGTTTAAGTGCCCCTTCCCTTGTTTCAGTGAAGTGTTTTCTTTTATACTTTTTCAAAACTATCATGCTTCCCTGAGGCCCTTCTCTTCATCCATATCTTCTTTGCTTTGGAAAACCTTCATGGATACCTAATCCTATACCCTTCCTAAGGGACAAAAAGACATGCCCTTTTCAATTCTACAGTAGCCAATGCTATGATCTTTTTAGACCTCAGACATACTTTTAGCATGTCCTTACTTACAATAGTATCTTCTCCTTCTGGGTGTGAATCCTAGGTGATATGATCTCTGTTCCACCACCATTAGGACAAATCCATGTTCACTTCTCTTTTGCACGTATTCTACCTTACTGCTCTCTTTTTGGCTTCAGAGCTGATCTTGCTGGTCATGAAAGTTTATTTCTACATTTTTAACTGAATGCACTGCATTTGGGACATTAGCTCATTTTTGTTTGATTGTGCTGTTTCTTCCCCCATTCACTACCATTTCTTTTATAGTTTCTTCTATTTTCATGCAGAATTGCTTCCTCAGTATTAGCCTCAGGGTAACAATTTAACTTAGAATGGAAAAATTATAAAAGTTTCCTCTATGTTTTGCAATAAAGTCAGATTTCTAACATTCACTTATGTTCCTGACTCTCTAGTATTGATTCGATTTATGTTTTTTATTTGTTTCTTGTGCTTATATTTATCTACATTTTTTTCAGCTGCCTACTGAATCACTCTTCTATCGAGCTGTCCTTCAGGATATTATTAAAGAATGTTATGGCATCACCAAATGGTAGGAGGATTTTATTTTAATAAGGATAACTCTGTTGTCTTATAAGTGAAGTGATTTTTAGCCTAGGTGAATTTATTCAACATCACTATTTTTTTAAAAGAAGCTTTGAATTTGAGCATAATGTCAGTAGTAACAAAGAAGTATGCAGCAACTGTATCTTAGATTAATCATTATTAAAGTGGGGGCTCTAATGTTTCCTTTTTGTCCTGAACCATTGTGTAATGATAAAATAGTCTGGGTCAATTATAATTTAAAATTTTAGAAGTAATGAAATGTTATATATAAATAATTCAGTGAATATAATGTTATCATATAGCAAGGGTTACATTTAAAATGTTTCACAACCAGTACAGCCTAAACACTTAACTAATGAGAACAGAAATTGATCATAAATAATTGTGGCCCATGTACTACTGGTAAATAATAGCCCTGCACATGTTTTGTTTGCTGTTGTTTTTTCCAAATAATGCATTGCTTATACAGAGAGGCAGGAATGGGAGAATTTTTCCATAATATTGGTTCAGTAACTGCTGTACTCAAACATGCATTTGCAAGTCTGGCAAATTTCATGAATATCCTCTTGCTAATTACAATTTTAGGATTCTGATAGCCATTTGGTTGTAATAGGATTATTCTTCAGATTAAAATAGGACAGTTTTAAAGTTCTCAAAAATGAATCCACACTTAACAGAGATAGAAACTATTTTTAGATTAGTTATTATTTCTCTGTAAGAAATAAAATAACCTATTTTTTTTACTGATAGAAATTATGACATATAAATATCTACTATACCATTGGCTTAAACTATCATTTCTGTGTAACTAACTCCCAAATCTTATTGCAGACTCCATTTTATTTTCCATATGTTTACGAATCTTTAAAATTGTCTACAAATGAATTTCTCATGCTTTCCTGAAAACTAGCTCCCTCTCTTGAGTACATCACAAGATACTGATTTTGTTGGAAAAAATCACAAAATTTTGCAAATTTATGTCCACTCAGATATTGATTGCCTGCTTCTTTTGAGACCTCAAATCTCTTTATAAATTTTTTTATCTCTCCCAATGACAACTTAAAATTGTCTCCATTTTTTTATGAATCTTTCTTCTCTCTTAAAAATTACACTGTCCAGCCCTCCACATTCCTGCTTCTTTTACTACTCAGAAGATAGATGGTATTTATTATAAACGCTTTCATTCCAAAGCCTGATTGGCCATTCAGCCACATTTGACAATGTTGATAATTGGGTTTTTTTCTCCAGACTCTCTTCCTCCTTATCTTCCCTTAAGTTACATTCTGAGGCTTTTTTCCCCCCTACTTGGCATTGTCACCTATTTACTTAAAGGGTTTTTCCTCTTAACTCACCTCCTACATATATCTTCATTCGCTAATATTTTTATACTCAGCTCCTGTCTCTTAATATATCCTCTTTCTCTTAGGAATTACCTTACAACTAATATCTTTTTTTTATTTAAAAAAAAATTTTAACGTTTATTTATTATTGAGAGACAGAATATGAGCATGGGAGGGGCAGAGAGAGAGAGAGAGACAGAATCCAAAGCAGGCTCCAGGCTCTGAGCTGTCAGCACAGAGCCCCACGCAGGGCTTGAACTCACAAACTGTGAGATCATGACCTGAGCTGAATTCGGACACTCAACCGACTGAGCCACCCAGGCACCCCCCTCACAACTAATATCTTGAATCAGGTATCCACTCTTACCTCTTTCACTTAAGTACCTTACAGATATATCAAATTCAGTCTATCCAAAAACCAAAGTCAACTTCCCACTAATTCTAGTCAAGGAAGGTACAAATAAATGGAAAGATACCCTATGTTCATAGATTAGAAGAATTAATAGTGTTAAAATGTAAATACTACCAAAAGCCATCTAGATTCAGTGCAATCCCTATCAAGATCACAGTAGCTTTTTTTTTTTTTTACAGTAGAAAAAAACACTCCTAAAATTTATATGGACCACAAAAGAGTCAGAGTAGCCAAAGAATTCCTGCGAAGAACAAAGCAGGAGGGATCACACTTCCTGATATCAAGCTGTAGTCACCAAAACAGGATGGTACTGGCATAAACACAGAGAGACCAATGTAACAGAATTGAAAGCCCAGAAATAAACTGAAGCATATACAGTTGACCAATATTTGGCAAAGGAGCCAAGAATACCCAATGGAGAAAAGATAGTCTCTTTAATAAATGGCGCTGGGATAATTGGATATTCACATGTAAAAGAATGAAACTGGATCCATATCTTATATCACTCACAAAAATTAACTCAAAATGGGTTAAAGATTTTCATGTAAAATCTGAAGCCATGAAAGTCCTGGAATAAAACATAAGAATAAAGCTCCTTGATATGGGTCTTGGTAATGACTTTTTGGATATGACACCTAAAGTACAAACAACAAAATAAAAATATGCAAATGGGATTACATCAAACTTAAAAGCTTCCATACAGCAAAAGAAATCATCTACACAGAAGAAAAAAAACAGACAACTTACAGAATGGGAAAATATATTTGCAAACCATATATCTGATAAGAGGTCACTGTCCAAAATATATATATAACTTCTACAACTTGATAACAACAAAAACATTTAAAAATGGTCAAAGGGCCTGAATAGACAAAAGGCCAACCAACAAGTACATGTACGAATACACGTCACTAGTCATTAGGGAAATGCAAATTAAAACCACATTGAGATTACTTTCACACCTGTTAGAATGGCCATCATCAAAAAGACTAAGAGATAACATGTTGGCATGGATATGGAGAAAAGGGAACGCTTGTGCATTGTTGGTGGAATTATAAATTGGTACAACTACTGTGGAAAACTGAGTAAAGGATCCTCAAAAAATCAAAACTAGAACTACCAGATGATCCAGTAATTTCATTTTTGCTAATATATCTGAAGGAAATGAATATATTAAATCAAAAAGATATCTGTAGCCCCATCGTTCGTAGCATTAGCCAAGATATAGAAACATGTCCTTCATTGGATGAAGGGATAATGGAACGTTATTCAGCCATTAAAAAATGAGGAAATCCTATCATTTGCAACAACATAGGCGGACCTTGAAGGCATTATGCTAAGTGAAATAAGTCAGACAGAGAATGACAAATACTGTATGATCTCACTTATATGTGAAATCTCAAAAACAACACCAAAATAAAAAACACCGAACTCACAGAAAGAGATAAGACCTATGATTACCAGGAGCAGAGGGTAGGGAGATGGGGAATTGGAGGAAAGTGAGAAAAGGTACAAAGTTTTAGCTATAAGATAAATAGGTACTCTAAGGATGTAATGTACAACACAATGACTATAACACTGCTATGCAATATATAGAAGTTGTTGAGAGTAAATCCTAAGAGTTCTCATCTTAAGGGGATTTTTTTTCCTTTTTTTTCCTTTTTTTAAATGTATTTATATTAAAAAATGGGCATGTTAGCTAAACCTATTGTGATAATTATATCATAATATATGTAAATCAAGCCATCATGCTATACACCTTAAACTTGTATGCCAATTATTTGCAGTAAAACTAGAAAAAAAAAGATAAGTTATGTGTTTATGTGGGGACTTGAATGTCACTATGTCTCATGAAATTAGTTTATTCATACTTGAAGTGAATCCTATCCTAAGAGACTTGGGAAAGACACAGGCATCTTTTGTTGATGTCAGATTTAAAGGTTAAAGTGTTCTTGTTGATGCAAAAAATAAAAATAAAAACAAAGATGGAGAAGAAGAACAAGAGCAAGAACTACTACAGGGCAAATACCTAGGAGAAGATGGGAATCAAGAGACATAAGCCCTGTGTCTTCTAGGGATGCATTTCACCAGAAGCATCTGTATAGAATAGGCAGCTGTCTGACAGTTAACAAAGTAGACAGAGAGGGTGAGCACAGCTTTCAATAAAGTAACAGTTCTAGTGAGACAAGAGTTAAAGTTCATGGCCTGCCCTAGGAGGAGGACTCCATAGGCCAGGCACACCACTCTTACCTTGAGTTAGATCCACTCTATGAGTGAGGGTAAACCATAAATGAAACAGTCCTAAAATGGCCTAAAGCCCCACTTAGAATTATCTGAAACTGTGATTAAAGTATTTCAGAGTATTTTTCTAGCTGCCTACTATTGGCAAATCCTCTCTGGACAAAAATAATATATATGCAGGCTCAAACTATCACTAAAGTTTGCTGTATATAGTATCTGGCAAGCAACCCCAAATAACCAGCCATGTGATGAAATAGGACAACATGACCAAAAACCAAGGTAAATCAACCACATGCAACAGAAATGGACTCATTGGAATTTAGAGAAAAGCTTAAAATAACAACTTGAGAAGCTTCTACTTTGGGAAAATGGAGCGGTTGTACTTTTTTTATATTTTTCTTGGTAATCACAATTAAAAATCTAGAACTATCTATAAAATATAGAAGACTCAGAAAGAATCTTAGAAAGAAGAAGACAAACTAGCTCAAGATCTCAGGACCCAAGGAGCAACATGGTGGAAGTTCCCTGGGTTATCTTTTTGCCTTAAAAACCTTGTATTGGAGCTGAAGTAAACTGCAATCCAGAAATGCCAGTAGGCACATACAAAAAAAAATACATACCTGGACCAGGAAAGAGGAAGGCATAGGAAAACCTTCAGACAAACCTCCCATACTACAGCCAGAAACCACATAAAAAATTGTGATCCCACTCTCAGCAAAGACCCATTGGGAGCCCAGACTTTCATCCTTGCCAAGCTGTAATAAGGTTCCTGAACACTCCTTGTGGAATGGTGTCAGAGAGGCCAAGTAGGAAACTAGGATTTCCTTCCCACCAGGAGGTAACAAGCACCCCACCACTACAGCCACAGTGTCAGAGACCATGTGGGAATTTGGACTTCCTGCCCACCCAGCAGTAAAATGGTTTTACACTCTCTCCCCACCAGTATGGCATCAGAGAAGGCCTAGTAGAGTCAGGATTTTCACCATTGCCCAGCAGTTACAAGGCCACCCCTACCACAGTATCGGTGGAGAAGATGTGGGAAGCTGGAAGTTCTAGCACTAACAAAGTATCAACAGAGGCTAGTTTATCTTCACACAAAACTTGTAAATGAATGTTTATGGCAGCTTTATTCATAACATCCCAAACTGAAAACAACCCAGATGTCCTTCAACAGGTAAACAAACTGCTAATCCATGTCATGGAATA